>NC_069781.1:122668517-123918517 GCF_027406575.1 Nycticebus coucang | reverse complement strand
AAAGAAACGGGCCGGACCGGGGATCAGGCCAGCGGCTCTGCGGGAATGCGGGGCGGTGACCCCAGTGTAAAGCCTGGGCCTGCGGGCTCCGACCAGCCGGAGGGCGCGGCCGTCTCCGCCCCAGACCGTGTTTGGTCACGCAGCCTCCAAGGTTGGACAAAGGGCGATGCTCCCGCGCAGACTCAGCTCAGTTGGCCCAGCCCCTCGAACACCGCCCTCTAAGGGGACGCGCGGCCCCTGGGGCGCCTGCGGAGTCCCACCCCCTGCCGCCATCTTGTTGTTTTCGCCCGTCTTTCCTGGCCGGCCACGTGGCGCGCGGCTGCGGAAACGAGACCACCGCCCCAACTTCCGGCTAGACCGGTTCCAGCCGGCTGAGGGACACAGGCGCGCGGCTGCCCCCTGGCGGCGTGCTTCGGGGGTGCGGCCGCGCCCTGCTCGTCCGCCCTCCTCCGCCATTTCCTTCCCTGTCCGCCGCACGTCCTCGTTCCGCTGTTAGTCCCGAGCGCAGCAGCGCGCCCCAGAGGCGGGGCGTACCTTGAGCAGTTTTATGCTGGAACGTTTCTTTTCTTTTCTTTTCTTTTTTTTTTTTTTTTTTGTAGAGACAGAGTCTCACTTTATGGCCCTGGGTAGAGTGCGGTGGCCTCACACAGCTCACAGCAACCTCCAGCTCCTGGGCTTAAGCGATTCTCTTTTTGCCTCAGCCTCCCGAGTAGCTGGGACTACAGGCGCCCACCACAACGCCCGGCTATGGAACGTTTCTTGTTTTGGTTCCACGAGGCCCAGAGAGTCACCTGCCTCTTTGCACACACTAAACTTTGAAATTAAACACCTAACCAGTTTTTGGTACAAGACACTTAAGTACTTCGGGACTTTGGAATCTGATGACCCCCACCTGAGTTCTTAGACCTGGATTCTGCCCTGAGCTCTTAGCACACTAACCGCTGCGAGGACAACAGGGGGGAGTGGGGGGTGTCGTGCAGGGGGGTGATGGGAGAGGAGGGCGCAGCCCTGGGGACCGCGTGTTCTCCCCCAGTCTCTGCTTCTCGGGGACCTGGCCCTTGCCGGCTGACCTTTCTCTTTCACAACTGCAAGCCAGCGTTCCCTTCTTGGGTGTTTGTCCCGAGCAAGGCACAAGGACTTGCTTTATCTCACTTAACCTTCGCAACAGCCTGTGACGTGAGCGTTGTCCTGTTTGCGCGTAAGCTGAAGCTCCGAGAGTAACTTAAATGGCAGCGCCCGCTCTGGAATCTAGGCTATCGCAGTTTCCTTCGATACCTTGAGCTGGTCAGAAGGCCCTCTGGCCAGAAGCATCTGCACCTGCAGACAGCTCGGGAAATGCAAATTCTGGGACTACCCCAGATCTCCTCAATTGGAACCTTTGGGGGTGGTGGTGGGTGGGACCCTACGGGCTGTAATTAACAAGCATTCTGAGATCCTGCGGCAGGTTAAAGACCCCTAAAGGGAACCTGCCTTTATTGAGGGATAATTCCATTTTGCATAATTCTCTTTTGTAATCCTCCCCCACTGCCCTCTTACGGGAAAGGAATCTGTAACTTTCCATGAGTAATGGTACAAGATTATATAGTTTGTGCCATTCGCTTGCGGCGTGATATCTACACAAAGTATCTCGGGAAGGGTATCACAAACGGGTTAACGTTGCTATACCTCCAGGGAGGGGGACATAGGTTGCTAGACGCCCAGTTGGGAAGCTTTTATTCTTCTGTAAGTCTTTGAACCTTTTGTATCTGAACCATATGGATCTTGTACTTATCCCAAGTAAAATCAAACAAGTTAAAAACTATACTCAGGGGCGGCGCCTGTGGCTGAAAGGAGTAGGGTGCCGGCCCCATATACCGGAGGTGGCAGGTTCAAACCCGGCCCTGGCCAAAAACTGCAAAAAAAAAAAAGAAAAAAGAAAAACAAACAACAAAAACAAAAAACTATACTCAGGACAGCGTTAGAACTGAAAGCAGAATTTGAATTCATGTCTCACTGGTTCTAGACTCCATGTCCTCTGTTGACTACACATGAAAAACTGTTTTAAACATAAAATGTTGTATAAATTTGAGGAATTAATAATAAAAATTATTTCTTTGTAATGTAGTTCCTACCTTTGAACAATGACTATGTCTAACTGCAGTCTCTACGTGGTACCTTGTATGATGCATAAAATAGTTCTTATTTTCATTACAACAACTACAGAATAACCATACATCATAAATGTGTATAAATATGTATACATAATGTTTTATATTTTTATACAGAATCTGTATCTGAAATGTGAAGGACTTCCTGGGTTGGGAGAATGGTATTTATTTATTCTGCCTTTCTGAAGGGAATTGCAAAGGCAATTCAAGGCTGGGTGAAAGGCAATTCAAGGCTGGATGACTTACGGGGTGTTAACCTCTCAGGGTTTCAGTTCACTTAGCTCATCTGTAAAACAGATTTTTAAAAAGTACTTGCCCCATAAGCTTGTTGTGAGGTTGAATTGCATCAATGTATGTACCTTATCTGGAACATCTATTGGCACACAGTCAATATTAGATAAATCTTAACTTTAAACAAATAAAAAGATAACTATTGTGAAAGAAAAAAATTCAAAAGAGATGTAGAAATAAAAATTTATGCCACACAGAGAACAATACTAATGTTTGTTTTGTATCTAGAATCTGATTGCTGGAAGAGATTGTAAAGATTGTGACTATTTAAAAAAAAATTTTTTTTTTTTTGAGACGGAGTCTTGCTCTGTTGCCCAGGCTAAAGTGTAGTGTCATCAGCCCAGCTCACAGCAACCTCAAATTCCTGTGTCTAAGTAGTCCTCCTGCCTCAGCCTCCCCAGTAGCTGGGACTACAGGTGCCTGCCACAATGCCCAATAATTTTTTAATTTTTAGTAGAGATGGGGTCTCTCTTTTGCTCAGGCTGATCTTAAACTCCTGATCTTAAGCAATCCACCTGTTTTGGCCTCCCAAAGTGCTAAGATTACAGGCATGTTCCTTTACACCTGGTTGTGTTTTAAATAAATTTAGAAATTGACTCTGTGTAGTGATCTGCTAAAAGCTACGTTGTCCAGCTCTTGGGACTGTAGATTGAGAGGTTTTTTGTTGTTGTTGTTGTTTGTTTGTTTTTAGCTAAGTGGTGTGCTGGACTTGGTTGGTCAGTATGATACACATCTCTTCCCAACTTCTCTTTCATTAATGTCACATTGGTAGCTTGCAGTTGGCCATGGCAGAAGTATTTACACAAAGGAATAGATAAACAGTACAAACAAAGGCTTTCCCTCATGGAGACCAACACACCACCACAGCCTTCTTTTTTTTAAAGACAGAGTCTTACTATGTCACTCTCAGTAGAGTGCTGTGGTGTCACAGCTCAAAGCAACCTCAAACTCTTAGGCTTAAGTGATTCTCTTGCCTCAGCCTCCCAAGTAGTAGGTATCCGCCACACTGACTGGATATTTTTTGTTGTAGTTGTCATTCTTGTTTAGCAGGCCCTGGCCAGGTTTGAACCTGCCAGCCCTGGTGTTTGTGGTGACGCCGTAACCACTGACCTACAGGCACCCGCCACAATGCCTGGCTATTTTTTTTTGTTGCGGTTGTCATTATTGTTTCAGCAGGACTGGGCTGGGCTAGAACTTGCCAGCCTCTGTGTATGTGGCCGCTAATGTCCTACTTACTCACTGAGCTACAGGTGCTCAGCCTATTTTATTTTGATTTTTTTAGAGACAGAGTCTTACTTCGTTGCCCTCGGTAGAGTGCTGTGGCGTCACAGCTCACAGCAACCTCCAGCTCTTGGGCTTCAGTGATTCTCTTGCCTCAGCCTCCTGAGTAGCTGGGACTACAGGTGCCCGCCACAACAACTGGCTATTTTTTTGTTGCAGTTTGGCCGGGGCTGGGTTCGAAACCGCCACCCTTGGCATATGGGACTGGTGCCCTACTCACTGAGCCACGGACGCCGCCCTAAAGATAAAAAATTTTAAAGGCTTATATCTTGTAGTAAATCTACAGAGAAAGGGTACTGTGGGGCACCCTTTCACCCCCACCTTGGGGCAGAGAGGCAAGTGGGAAGAGACTGCGGCAAGGACTTCACTAAACCATCAGCTGCGTGCTCATATTTCATGTGTCATGTTCCGTACCGGAACTCTGTTTTTAAAAACTTCTTGTTATGAAAAAACTGTCAAATATGCAAAAGTAGAAAATAATGTAATAAACCTCCATGTGTCCAACTTTAATGATTGGCAACTAATGACCAATCTTATTTGCTCTATACTCACACCTCCTAGTCTCCCCTTCAGATATTTGTAGTTCATACGCCCATAATACATCTTTTTTTTTTTTTTTTTTTTGAGACAGAGCCTCAGGCTGTTGCCCTGGGTAGAGTGCCGTGGCATCACAGCTCACAGCAACCTCCAACTCTTGGGCTCAAGCGATTCTCCTGCCTCTGCCTCCCAAGCAGCTGGGATTATAGGCACCTGCCACAATGCCTGGCTATTTTTTGGTTGCAGCTGTCATTGTTGTTTGGCCGGCCCAGGCTGGATTTGAACCCACCAGCCAGCTCAGGTGTATGTGGCTGGTGCCTTAGCCGCTTGAGCCACAGGTGCCGAGCCCCATAATACATCTTTTAAGAAAAACTTCAAACCTATTGAAAATTATAAGAATAGCATAATAAACATTTGTATCAGCGAGACTCACCGACTGTTTACATTTTGCCACATTTGCTCATTTTTCCTCTCTCTCTCACTTTTTTTTTTTCTAATAGAGACAGAGTCTCACTGTATCGCCCTTGGTAGAGTGCTGTGATGTCACAGCTCACAGCAACCTCCAACTCCCGGGCCTAGGCAACCCTCCTGTCTCAGCCTCCTGAGTAGCTGGGACCACAGGTGCCCTGCCACAACGCCCCACTATCTTTGTGCTGCAGTTTGGGGCTGGGCTTGAACCCGCCAACCTTGGTACATGGGACCAGCGCCCTATGCCACAGATACCGCCCCCCTCTCTCTCATTTTTTATTAGTATTTATGTGAAAGTTAGTTGCAGAACAACTGTATTTTAAAGTGAGGGGAACTTGAGTTTAGAGAGGTAAATAATTGCTAAAGGTTCTCACAGTGTATAATGGAGAAACTGGGCCGTGAGCCTAGGTCTGTGCGTATCCACTACCTCTCCTGACTGTTTTCACTGTTGGAACAGTGGCGGTTTGTACCCCTGACAGTGGTTAAGAGAAGTCTCTCTCAAATGTTAAGAACCATGCTTCAGAGCAGCTGACCTGCTGCTAAGTCAAGCACCTCTCTCCCACAGCATCTAAACTGTAGGCTGTGTGTGCGATGAGGTGTCTCAAATGGCAGCTCTCAGGTGTGTGACTTCTACAGTGTTTTGGGGGGGAGGCTGTTGAAAGGAGACAGCCCTCTTCTCTAAGAGTGAGCTTGGTACTATGAGCAATTTGCTGAGGAGGAAACTGCTGCTTTTAATGATATTCTCTGCCAGTTTGGGTTCGATTCTCTTGAAATCCTCCCTTATTTCTATCCTGTACTCTGTCTCTTGTTAGGTTTCTGAGGCGGACTTTCAGCGTACCTTTGGTGATTTCTAGTACCCAAGCTGTGAGTTTTCATCTAGGGGGCCTTGCTTCTTTTTCCTATCTTCACTTGGTCACCCTGACTCAGCTTGCAACAGTTTTATCTTTGAACTCTAGACTCAAATGTTTCTCTGTCTTCTGAACATATCTACTAAGATATCAAAGCCCGGGCGGCGCCTGTGGCTCAGTGAGTAGGGCGCCAGCCCCATATGCCGAGGGTGGCGGGTTCAAACCCAGCCCCGGCCAAACTGCAACAAAAAAATAGCCGGGCGTTGTGGCAGGCGCCTGTAGTCCCAGCTGCTGGGGAGGCTGAGGCAAGAGAACCGCGTAAGCCCAAGAATTAGAGAGGTTGCTATGAGCCGTGTGATGCCACGGCACTCTACCCGAGGGCGGTACAGTGAGACTCTGTCTCTACAAAAAAAAAAAAAAAAGATATCAAAGCCCCTCAAGGCAGCATGTCTGCAGATGAGCTTGTGACTTTCCTTCTCCTCCACACAGCGCCACTGAAGACCCCTCTCTCTTTCTAATTTCCCTTACCCAGTGGGTGACGCCACCTTCCACCTGCCATTCTGACTGAGCCAGACACTTGGGAGCCACTCTGGCACGTCCCTGTCCTGTACCATGGACTCTCTCCTTGAAGCAAAGCTTCAGTCAGGTTCCTGAGTTCTTTGCTGGACAAGTCCTCCCCAGAATGACTTGGTCAAATGCAAATCTGATCTTGTCCCCAGATCTCTTCCCACATAGGATTTTTTTGTTTGTTTGTTTTGAGATGGACTCTCACTATGTTGCCCTAGGTAGAGTGCTGTGCTGTCACAGCTCACAGCAACCTCAAACTCCTGGGCTTAAGTGATTCTCTTGCCTCAGCCTCCCAAGTAGCTGCGACTACAGGCGCCTGGCTGTATTTTTGTTGTAATTATCATTGTTTGGTTTGAACCTGCCAGGCCTGGTGTATGTGGCTGGTGCCCTAATCACTGAGTATGGTTGCCGAGCCCCCATGTAGGATTTAGGACCCTTCAGTGGCCTCCTGCTGCTCTTTGGGTCAAGACTGAAATTCCCAGCAAGAGCAAGGCTCTGCAGGCCCCCAGGAGCAGCCCCCACCTGTTCTCCTCCTCCAGCCTGAGACTCCCTTCCCACTCCTCATCTACCGACTTCTTTCTTTTCTTTCTTTCTTTTTTTTTTTTTGTAGGGACAGAGTCTCACTGTACTGCCCTCGGGTAGAGTGCTGTGGCATCACAAGGCTCACAGCAACCTCTAACTCTTGGGCTTCCGCGATTCTCCTGCCTCAGCCTCCCGAGCAGCTGGGACTACAGGCACCCACAACGCCTGGCTATTTTTCTGTTGCAGTTTGGCCGGGGCTGGGTCCGAACCCGCCACCCTCGGCATATGGGGCGGGCGCCCTACTCACTGAGCCACAGGCGCCGCCCTACCGACTTCTTTCTTGCTTCTTGGCTCTTTCAGCTTTGTCTTATCTCTTCTTCACTTTCTTCTTCCCTGATCAGAGTGGTTCTTGCCTTATGCATGCGCCCTATGGAGTTATGTCTTTCTTACTGGTGTGATTTTTTTTCCCTCCATTTCCCTGCCTAGACCATAATGTCTATGTGGGCAGGGACTGTGTCTTTCTTCTCTGGGCCTTGTATTCTAACTGCCTACTGTGGTGCCTGGCATGTGGTAGGCACGGAGTGAATATTTGTGGAATGAAAGAATGAGTAAATATGGGGTGACAGAAGTTACACTTGGTTCTGCGAAGAACGGATCTTAATAACCAATTACTTCTTAGCACCATTATTGCCATCTAGTGGTGACTCGTGTTATTATACCATTGGGTTCGTTTTCAGTGATTGCAGATCTGTCACTGTACTCCTGGCAGTGACAGGAGAGTCAATACATGCGTAATAGCGATCTGTTGAGTGTTCATCATGTTTCAGGTATTGTATTAGGCACTTTACAACACTGCCTACTTGATACATGAGCAAGGGGAGTGTAATCTGCCTTCCCAAGGTTATGAGCTAATGAGGAGCCCCGGATTCAACACCCGATAAGTGTCTCTGGTTTTGTTTTGTTTTCTCTCTGTATCACACTCCTTCTGCCATTTATTACATGAAATGTACCGATAAGAAACCTGAAATTCTTGTAGTGGTTGCAGAAGGCCAGAACAAAACTCCTCAATGACAGTAAATCTATTTTGTAAAGCGGGAGGAAAGCATGTTGTTCTTAGATTTTCAGTAAAATGTCCGTGTTCTTGGTTATACTACAGGAGAGGATCAGCCAGTCTACTCATCTTGAAGGATCCCCAGCCAACTGGACACACAGTATTGCTGTGTGGCTCACAGATGGTTTCTCTTGGTGTGTGTTTCCTTTTTAACTTTGTACCCTAGAAAGCTCTGGCCTCCAAGACCCTTCCCGATCTTCTATAAGTTAAACTTTTTAAGTCTTCTTAAAGTGCATTTGAGATCTAAGGTAAAAAATAATTACATGTATGCCAGACACCTTGACTGTTTTCATAAAACAATATAGAATATACATAAAATGCACAAAAAAGATGTGATTTGCTTTATAAATTTGTGACAATTTCATGAAAGACAAATGTTGTCTTTTTTGTGAGGAGGTAAATTTGATATTTTTCACAAAGAGTAAATTAAAAGGAGTCTGAGCATCAGTTTCAATAGGTCAGTTGGGTAGAGGAACAGGGAGCATGCTATTTAAAAGACGCTGTGAATTCTATTATAGAAAAGTGGTTTTAAATTTAAACTTGCATCAAGGCCTGGCATGGTGGCTCACACTTGTAATCCTAGCACTCTGGGAGACCAAGGTGGGTGGATTTCCTGAGTCACGAGTTCAGACTAGCCTGAGCAAAATTGAGACTCCCATCTCTAGTAAAAAAAATAGAAAAACTGAGGCAAGAGGATTGCTTGAGCCCAAGAGTTGGAGGATGCTATGAGCTATGGCACCATAGCATTCTACCCAGGGCGACAGCTTGAGAACTCTGTCCAAACAAACAAACAAACAAACAAACTTGCATCAGAATCACCTGTGCTTGTTAAAATATAGATTCCTGGGCCCCCCTCCAGAGTTTCTGATTCAGTAGGGTTGATGGGCAGCCTGAGAATGTGCATTTCTAAGAAGCTCCCCTTGTGATGCGGATGCTGCTGATCAGGGATGGCACTTGGAGAGCCATGAATTGTGCCCTAATTCACAGCAGTCCATTTCCCTCTTTCTGTCCTTTTCTGAACAGGTTATGATTTACGTAGCCTCCCTGTTACTCATCCCCCTGTGGAGGAAAGCAGGACAGCGAGGTTCCTTTTCTGCTTTAGCCTGTGTCTCCTGGCTCATCCAGCCCTTGGGCAGCCATCAGCACAGAGGCAAAAGTGAATGCATCTGTGTGCTTAACATTTTTGGAAATGCCTGCGGCTGGCCTGGCCAGGCGTGTGCGTTTGTGACCCTGGTGGAGGCCCTTTTCATTTCTGTCAGGGCTATGTGCCTCTTTCCTCTCCTCCTGGCACTCTGCTTGGCTCCCTGCGGTCCAGTTTCCACACTTAACACAGATTTGTACTTGCTCTTGGTGTCTTACAGAATAAAATCTCCTCTCTTTAGCAAGGTACCTGAGGCCCTGGCTCACTTCTCCATCGTCTTCTCTCTGGTTCAGTATTTGGTTTTTCACATCCTGGATTTTAATGTCCTCATGTCATTTCTTTGCCCATTTAATTCCTTTTTGTCTTTCTTAACCCTTCCATAAATCTCTGTGTAACTCTGTCACACATAGTTCTGTGAATGATTGAACAAATGTGTGAATGAATAAATAAGGATACAGACTATGGGGTTTAAAAAAAATGTGGTGAAATGCACATGACGAAATTGACCACTTTAACCATTTTTAAGTGTACAGTGAAGTGGCATTAAATACATTCATAATGTTGTGCAACCATCACCACTATCCACTTCCAGAAGTTTTTCATCACCTAACTGGAAACTCTGAATCCATTAAGGACCATTTGGAATGCCCTCTCCTCCTGGTCCTGGCAACCGCTTTTTGCCTCTATGAATTGGCTACTTGTGGTCTTAGTCTGTTTTCTGTTGCTGATTACAGAATACCTGAACCTAGGTAATTTTTTTTTTCTTTGAGGCAGAGCCTCACTTTCTTGCCCAGGCTAGGAGTACCATGTGTCAGCAATCTCAAACTCCTGGGCTCAAGTGATCTTATTGCCTCAGCCTCTCAAGTAGCTGGGACTATAGGTGCCTGCTGCAATGCTGGACTATTTTTAGAGACAGGGTCTCACTGTTGCTCAGGCTGGTCTCGAACTTCTGAGCTCAAGAAATCCACCTGCCTCGGCCTCCCAGAGTGCTGGGATTACAGGTGTGAGCCACTTTGCCCAGCTGAAATTTATGAAGAAAAAAATTTATTTCTTACAGTTATGGAGGCTGGGAAGTTCAAGGTTGGTGGGTACATCCTGTAAGAGCCTTCCTGCTGGCAGAGACTCTCTGAAGAGTCCTGAGGTGGTGCAGACACATGGTGAGGGGGCTGGGCAGGTTAATGTGCTAGGTCAGGTCTCTCTCCCTCTTCTCAAAAATCCACCAGTTCTCACCCACAATAACCCATTAATTCATTCATGAGGACAGAGCCCTCATGGTTTACCCACCTCCTAAAGGCCCCACCTTTCCGTACACTGGGGATGAAGTTTCAATAGGAGTTTTGGAGGAGGTATTCAAACCACAGAATGGTAATTCATATGAGTCGATCAGGTCACATTTATCCTTTTGTGACTAGCTTATTTCACTTAGCATGATCCTTAAGTCTTATTCATGTTGTAGCATGTGCCAGAATTTCCTTTCTTTTCAAGGCTGAATAATATTTCATTGTATGTATACACCATGCTATGTTTATCCATTCAGACAGATGATAGATTTTTGTTTGAACATTTAATCTCAGCATTGTCTATACTAGCAAAATATTGGAAGACATCTGAATGTCCCAGTGTAGGCTCGGCGCCCATGGTTCAGTGGTTAGGGCACTGTTCACATGCACCAGGGCTGGCGGGTTCAGACGAGATCGGGCGTGTTCAGGGTGGTATGGCTGTAGACGGGCTGGCAGGTTCAAACCTGGCCGGGGGCTGCTAAACAACAGTGACAACAACAACAACAACAAATAGCTGGGCATTTTGGTGGGTATCTGAAAGAATTGCTTAAGCCCAGCTGTTTGAGGTTGCTGTGAGCTGTGATGCTACGGCACTCTATGAAGGGTGATATAGTGAGACTCTGTCTCAAAAAAAAAAATAAAGTCCCAGTGTAGGGGATCAATTAAATAAAGTAGGCACCATACAGTAGAACACTGTGTAACAGTGATAAAGAAGTGGCCCTGTCCACCTACACCAGTGATTTTCTTTTTTTTTTTTTTTTTAAATATGGAACGCTTCACGAATTTGCGTGTCATACTTGCGCAGGGGCCATGCTAATCTTCTCTGTATCGTTCCAATTTTAGTATATGTGCTGCCGAAGCGAGCACTACACCAGTGATTTTCAACTGGTGTGTTGTGAGAGGATCTTAGCTGTGCCATGAAAAATTTTAAAGATTGTTAATTAAATTATTTTCCAAAGCAGGACATGGTGGCTCACACCTGTAATCCTAGCATTTGGGGAGGCTGAGGCAGGTGGATTGCTTGAGCTCAGGAGTTCAAGACCAACCTGAGCAAGAGTGAGACCCTGACTCTACTAAAGAAAATAGAAAAACTAGCTGGGCCTTGTGGTGGGTGCCTGTAGTCCCGGCTACTTGGGAGGCTAAGGGAAGAGGATTGCTTGAACTCAGGTGTTTGAGAGTTGTCCAAGTGAGAGAGAGAGACCTTGACTCATAAAAAACAAAACAAAACAAAACAAAAAAACAACAACTGAGGCTGGGCTTGGTGACTCACGCCTGTAATCCTAATACTATGGGAGGATGAGGTGAGTGGATTGCTGGAGCTCACAGGTTCCAGACCAGTCTGAGCCAGAGTGAGATCTCATCTCTAAGAATAGCCAGGTGTTGTGGTGGGTGCCTGTAATCCCAGCTGCTTGGGAGGCTGAGGCAAGAGAACTGCTTGAGCCCAAGAGTTTGAGGTTGCTGTGAGCTATGACACTATGGCATTCTACCAAGGGCGACAAAGTGAGACTCTGTCTTCAAAAAAAAAGGAAAGAAGGAAAGAAAGACCCAGCTGAGCACCGTGGCTCACGCCTATAATCCCAGCACCGTGGGAGGATGAGGTGGGAGCATTGCTTGAGCTCAGGAGTTTGAGACTTGTCTGAGCAAGGGACTGCAACTCATGGAAAAAGTGAAAAACCCAGTTGGGTGCTGCAGCGATCACCTGTAATCCTAGTGGCTTCTGGAGGCTGAGGCAGCCCGATGCCCACAGCCCGAGTCTGAGGTCGCAGTGAGCTATGATGCCACTGCACTCTACTCAGGACATAGGGTGGGACTCTGTCTCAACAACAACAGCAACAACAGCAACAAAAAGAGGGTAGCTTGAGCTCAAGAGCTCAAGTGAGCACCATGGCATTCAACCCAGGGCAACAGAGCAATTCTGTGTCTCAAAGAAAAAAAAATAGTTTTGAAAGAAGTTCAAAGCACAGTAAATATATTTTTTGTTTTATCTTTTTTTTTTTAGACATAGTCTCACTCTTTCGCCCTTGCTGGAGTGCCGTAGTGTGATAGCTCACAGCAACCTCAAACTCTTGGGTTCGGGCGATTCTCTTGCCTCAGCCTCCTGAGTAGCTGGGCCTACAGGTGCCTGCCACAACACCCAGCTAATTACTTTATTTTTAGTAGAGATGGGGTCTTGCTCTTGCTCAGGCTGGTCTTGAACTCCTGAGCTCAGGCGATCCTAAGTGTTCCCTGCAAGTTTAACTATAGGTTCAAGGGTGCCATAAGTGAGATAAAAATGGTTGAAAAACACTGACCTACACTGATATGGAAACAGGCATAGGTACGGACATACCTGATTTGCATGGTTGCCAGAAGTTGCCTTCAGGGGAGGGGACTGAAGGATGTGCTGTTTTCTGTATATTCTTTTTTATCTTTCATATATATATATATTTTTTGTAGAGACAAGAGTTTCACTTTATGGCCCTTGGTAGAGTGCCATGGCATCACACAGCTCACAGCAACCTCCAACTCCTTAAGAGAGAATTGCTTAAGCAATTCTCTTGCCTCAGCCTCCTCAGTAGCTGGGACTACAGGCGCCTGCCACAACACCCGGCTATTTTTTGGTTGCAGTTCAGCCGGGGCGGGTTTGAACCTGCCACCCTCGGTATATGGGGCCGGCGCCTTACCAACTGAGCCACAGGTGCCGCCCCCGTGTTTTCTATTTTTAAAGAATGTTGAAAAGAATGCAAATAACCTGCCCCGAGGGAGAAGTGATTAATTTCCTCCAGATCTTATACAGAGAAGGATGCTTTGTCATCCACAAATAAATATTATGTTAAGTCAGCAAGGAAAAATCTAAATTAAACTTCGTTGGTTAATTTTTTTTTACTCTCAGTAAAGATTAACCATTGGTCTGATTCTTTGACCATCCCAGGGATTTTTAAATAACTGAATCTTATCCACAAAGTAGTGATCAGATCTGTTTCGGTATTCAGAGATTGACCTGAAAATGCCCCATCATAATGAATTTAAGAACAAAACTTTGACTTTATACACAGTTCCTTTCAGCAGCTGCTCAAGTGCAGGCTTCTGGGTTTTTGTTCCTGCTAAGCTAGGTATAGTAGCAAGGAAAATCGCTTTAGGATGATTTTGATAGCCTTGTCCTTTTTTTTTTGTAGAGATAGAGTCTCACTTTACTGCCCTTGGTAGAGTGCCGTGGCGTCACACGGCTCACAGCAACCTCCAGCTCTTGGGCTTACGTGATTCTCTTGCCTTAGCCTCCTGAGCAGCTGGGACTACAGGCGCCCGCCACAATGCCTGGCTATTTTTTTTGTTGCAGGTTGGCTGGGGCTGGGTTTGAACCCACCACCCTCAGTATATGGAACCGGCGCCCTACTCACTGAGTCACAGGTGCCGCCCTTGATAGCCTTGTCTTAATAAATGCTTATGTCTGGATCCATAGAGGCCAGTGTCTCCTGCAGGGGTGATGGATAGGCCTTCCTAGAGAATGAATGTGTGTTGGTTACTAACGTAACTGTTTGTGTTAATTGCTGTCATTTGTATTATGGTCTCCTTGGTGCCTGCGCAGTACATATCTGCTTGTCATTTGGCTAGGTTTCACCCCATTCAAAGCTGTGAGATTACCAGATCATTCTTCCTCCTCTCTCTCAGGTGACTGTGAAATCACTCTGGCACATCAACACCATGACCCACCGAGGGCGGGTAAGTGAATCATATGCATTTGTGACAAATAATTTTCCTGGTTCAAATATTTCAATTTAATAAAAATGTAACATACTCATTATGTTCCTGGTTCCTGAAAAAAACTGCTTGGAAATTCCCGTATATAATCAATGGAGCTGGGACGACTCTGGATGTCACTAGTAGTGGCTAACATGTCTGTAGCTCCTTCTCCATTACTCCTCCTTGTTCTTAAAATGAAGCATTGATCATTTTTAATATCCAGTCCCTGTTTCAGCTCTCTGTTTTCAGCTCCTCACACTCCCATGCCTTCATGGTCACGGCTCCGGCTTCCTCACAACTCTAAGTTTTCTGAGCACTTTATAATTGCTCTTATTCTTGGCTTTACCTCTTTTCTTTCTCAAATGCTAGAATGCTCTTCCATGCTCCACATGCCCTGCTCAGCTATTTCTCAGAGGCCAGAGGAGGTGTGACTCTCACAGGTCAGGGCGTGCACGGCTCCTGTCGTGGCCACTTGGGTGGCCTCCTTCACCCACTGCATTATCATTGCTTGCTCATACTGGCTGTATTACAAACTCTTCTGGGCAGTGGTTCTCACCTCCTCTAGGGAACATCAGCAGCACCTGGGGGCTTATTGAAACCCACTCCAGAGTTTCTGATTCAGTAGCTGTGAGGTGGAGCCTGAGAATTCCATTTCTTAACAAATTCCCAGTGGATGCTGCTGCTGCTGGTCTGGGGACCACACTGTGAGAATGCTGGTCCAGGGCAAGAACTGGGGTTTTCTTCATGGTCCTGGTATCTAGCCCACTTTGGTACACGCTGATGGGCAACTGGTTTGTAAGCATTGAATGAATGTGTGCAGTCAAAGGGGTTCTAGTGTGCACTTAATACCTCTGGGGTTCAGAGGTGGGATGTGGGGGGATGTGGGAGGGAAGAGTCCCTGACTCTTCTCTGCCCATCTTGGGTTGGAACCTGGCAGGTCTTTGGCCATCCAGTGGCTTCTGATGGCTGCAGTATAAGTGGCACCCCATCCCTGAATTGCACCAGGCGTACAATTCACCAGGCTTGATGGGAGGATTAGCAAATCGGAATCAATTCACAGCCTCTCTTAACAGTTCAACTGAAATTGCATCTAATTGAGGCTCATTCATAAACCTCATTGATGTAAATAACTGCACATGTGGAGGATCCACCACAAAGGATGATAATTATTTCCCAGTGAAAATCCAACCGTAGGCTCATCACTGTTGCTATGACAACCATGAGAAAAGCTGGTTGCCCACAGTTACCCATGTTACCAGATGTCACTGGTGCTTGAGTGTTAGCTTTGAATGAGACCCCAGAGCGTAATGGGGAAAGGTGTTGGGACCTGTGTAAGTGAGTCTGAATGAGAGCCCGTCCCTGTCCTTTCCGGCATCTCTGAAGTCCCTTTTTTTTTTTTTTTTTTAACCCTGATGCAAGAATCTGTCTCATTACAGGAACATTGAATTGTCATCTTGGAACCAGGGAGTCCTAAAACGACCAATCCTTTAAATAGCCTTTTTCTTTTTAAATTTCTTTGTCACTGGGTGGCACCTGTGGCTCAGTGAGTGGGGCACCGGCTCCATATATTGAGGGTGGCGGGTTCAAACCCAGCCCCGGCTGAACTGCAACAAAAAAATAGCTGGGCGTTGTGGCGGGTGCCTGTAGTCCCAGCTGCTTGGGAGGCTGAGGTAGGAGAATCGCGGAAGCCCAAGAGCTGGAGATTGCTGTGAGTCCTGTGACATCATGGCACACTACCGAGGGCGGTAAAGTGAGACTCTGTCTCTACAAAAAAAAAAAAAAAATTTCTTTGTCACATTTTTAAACTAAGTAACACACAGATGTGCTTTGAGCCTTAACAAATGCAAAAGGTATATGAGGATATTTTTTTCTCTTATCTTGCCGCCCCTTCTACCCATTTCCTATCTTGTCCCAAAGCATTTTTTTATGCCTACATAAGTCAATACAAAATATGTTCCTTTCCTCTTCTTTTTACAGTGCAAGGTATTGCGATATTTGGATGTATCAAATTTATTCATCCAGTCCCAATTGATGGGCATTTAGATGTTTCCAGGACTTTGCTATCACAGATAAGGCTGTGATGACCAGCCTTACCTTAAGGGCATTTTGCACATGAGAGTTATCTATAGAATAGTTTCAGGATGTAGAATTGCTAGGTCAAAGGTGTAACTTTAAATTGACCTCCATACATCTTGTTTTGATTTGTATTCCCATTAGCCCTGTATGTGAGGCCATTTCCTCAGAGTCCCACAAAGAGTATTTGTCAAACTTTTTAGTTTTTTTCATTTTATTTAATTATTTTTTTAGAGACAGTCTCACTTTATTGCCCTCAGTAGAGTGCTGTGGCATCACAGCTCACAGCAACCTCTAACTCCCGGACATAGGCAATTCTCTTGCCTCAGCCTCCCGAGTAGCTGGGACTAGAGGTGCCTGCCACAATGCACAGCTGTTTTTTTGTTGCAGTTTGGCTGGGGCCAGGTTCGAACCCACCATCCTTGGTATATGGGGCAACCCACCACCCTTGGTATATGGGGCCGGCACCCTACCCACTGAGCCACAGGCACTGCCCCCAAACTATTGAGTTTTTTGCTGATCTGGTAGGTGAGAAGGGATCAGTAGGGTTAAAAAATCTGCATTTTTCTTGTTATGTATTTGATTTTATCGACCATCTATTCATATGCTTTGCTTATTTTTCCACTGGGTTGTTGACCTTTTTCTTAGGAGGTACTCTTACCATATTAGCAAAGTTAGCTGTTTGTGAGAAGAGGTTCAAATGCTTTTCTCTTCCAATTGTCATTTACCCCTGGCTTTGACAGCGCAGCAGGATGGATCAGAGTGCAGGCCCTGTAGCCAGGCTGTCCAGGTTGGCCTACTGTCCAGGTTGGTCAGTAGGCTGTGTGACAATGGAAATTTACCTCTCTGTGCTTCACTTTCCTCATCTGTAAAATGGGCACAGTAGTACCAACTTCGTAAGTTTCCCGTGTGGATTAAATGCTTAGCATATTTGAAATATTTGCAATGGTCTTCTATATAGAACATAGTAAGCCCTATATTTAATTCCTATTATTAATTAAATTACTTTTAGGGTTCTGGATTTTGTCATAGTTAAATAGGCTTTAAGAAACTTTTCTTATGCCCTTCTTTGCACTGCCTATGATGACTTATTTACTTCCCTAAGTCAGCATTAAAGTGACACACCTTCACAAAGTGGCAGTGGGCATTGGAACTGTGCCTTGTATAAGGTGAATATGAATGCAGAATAATGGTGGCCATTGCTTTTATTAGCATAGTACCAGCCACACTTTGGTTTATTATAATTTTTGCTTCTCTGTCTTTCCAGGTCTTGTTTTTTATCCCCAGAGATTTTGTTCTTGTTTTTGGTGCCCTGGGTAGAGTGCCGTGATGTCACAGCTCCCAACAACCTCAAACTCTTGGGCTCAAGTGATCCTCTTGCCTCACCCTCTCAAGTAGCTGGAATTACAGGGACCTGCCATCACGCCTGGCTATTTTTAGAGATGGGGTATTGCTGTTGCTCAGCTGGTCTTGAACTCCTGAGCTCAGGCAATTTACCTTCCTCAGCCTCTCAGAGTGCTGGGATTATAAGCATGGGACACCTCACCAGGCCTATCCCCAGAGATTTTCACAGAAAGACCTCAACAAGTGCTGATTGGCAAATGAACAGAGAAATGAGCTCACGACGATTTTGAGACTGCTTAGGTTAGATCATCCCTGGAAGTTCACAGAGGAGAAAACTGAGACAAGTGACTTGTCCATGATCAAAAAGTCCGAATGGAACCTAGAGCTTCTCTGTCCAAGGCTTTTTCCACCACCTTGAAATGCAGCAGCTGGGGGAGGAGGGAAGCCTGTTAGCCTCCAGGCCACATTGGCCCCAGGCTGGAGAGAGTGGTGTTGGATGTCCTTTATACCAGGCCTCTCTGTCAGTCGCTGTGCGTCAAGGTCTCCTATTCCAACTTCTTTTTTTTTGGAGACAGAATCTCACTTTATCATCCCGGATAGAGTGCTGTGGCATCATAACTCACAACAACCTTAAACTCTTGGGCTCAAGGGATCCTTCTGTCTCAGCCTTCTGAGTAGCCAGGACTATAGGCACCCTCTGAGACGCCAAGCTAGTTTTTTTTATTTTTAGTAGAGATGAGGCATCTTGCTCTTGCTCAGTTTGGTCATAAACTCCTGAGCTCAAGGGATCCACCCACCTTGGCCTCCCAGAATACTAGGATTATAGGCATGAGCACTGCAACCAGCCCCATTCCAACTTCGGAAGCATCATACGTTTTCCTTGTTCATGCTAAACCCATTAAAATAGAAAAAATGGTTATGGAGTTGAATTGGATCAAATTTAATTTTTCTCTAGCTTTGCACAGTGGCAGTATTGTAGCCAATGAGGTTTATCCGAGGTGCGATTATTGCTAATTGAAAACTTTTCTCAAATTTAATTTTTCTGGGCCTTGCTTATTCTAAGTGGGAGCAGGCATTCATTTTTTCACTTGTTCATTGAACACACATTTGTAGAGCCTCTGCAGACTGTTTCTGGGGCCACTGTGGCTGTGAAGATTAGCAAAGTGAGAGCCTTTGTACACACAGAACTCAAAGAACTGCAGAGCAGCCACCTCAGAGGTCTGTGAACACTGCAGACTTTAGATGGCCGGGGCTTCCCAGCACGCACACCGAGCTTTAGAGAACACAAGGTGAAGACCTGTCTGTTTGGCTCCAGGCAGAGTTTACTAAGCACCACAGAAGGCTGGGCACCGTGGCTCACACCTATAATTCTAGTACTCGGGGAGGCCAAGGTGGGTGGATCCCTTGAGCTCAGGAGTTTGAGACCAGCCTGAGCAAGAGCAAGACCCCGTCTCTACCAAAAATAGAAAAATTAGCTGGGTGTCATGGTGGGCCCCTGTAGTTTTGGATGGCTTGAGCCCAGGAGTTTGAGGTTGCTGTGAGCTAGGCTGAACCGTGGCACTCTAGCCTAAGGCAACAGAGTGAGGCTCTGTCAAAAAAAATAAAAAATCAAAGAAGATGTGACATTTGAGCTGCTTTTTTGGGGGAGAGGGGCGTGGAGACAGAGTTTCACTCTGTGGCCTGGGTAGAGTGTTGCAGCATCACAGCTCACAGCAACCTTAAACTCTTGGATTCAAGTGATCCTCTTGCTTTAGCCTCCTGAGTAGCTGGGACTACAGGTGCCCGCCATAATGCCTGGCCAGTTTTTCTATTTTTAGTAGAGACAGGGTCTCCCTCTTGCTCAGGCTGGTCTCAAATTCCTGAGCAATCTACCCACCTCAGCCTCCTAAAGTGCTAGAATTACAGGCATGAATCACCATGCTCAGCCTTGAGCTGCTTTATGAAGGACAACTAGGTGAGCCTAGTTTATTGTCCGTAATGCTGTTTGTAGATCTTTCCTGACTAATGATGCCCTTTATGTGATAGGCTATGCTGGGAACAGGCACAAAGATTATCCAGAACCTCAGGGTGTGCACCTTGATGGTGTGATGGCCTTGATGGTGTGATGGCGTTGATGGTGTGATGACCTTGATGGTGTGATGATGCATCCTCTAGCCAAGCTCTTGCAACCCCTGCCTCAACTTCTGCCCCATGTGGACTTGTACAATTTAGCAAATAAAAATACAGGATTCCAAGTCTGGCACAGTGGTGATTGTTAGAGTCCCAGCTACTGGGGAGCCTGAGGTGGGAAGATTGCTTGAAGCCAGGGGTTCAAGGCCAGCCTGGGCAACATAGTGAGGCCCTGTCTCTGAAATACATACATACATATATACATACATAAAAACAGAACTCCATGGGCTCAGTGTCTGTAGCTCAGCGGCTAGGAAGCCAGCCACATGCCTCTGGGGCTGGCGCGTTCAAATCAGGCAAGGGCCTGCCTAACAACAATGACAACTACAACAACAAAAAATAGCTGGGCGTTGTGGCAGGCACCTGTAGTTGCAGCTACTCGGGAGGCTGAGGCAAGAGAATTGCTTAAGTCCAAGAGTTTGAGGTTGCTGTGATCTGTGTGATACCAAAACACTCTACCGAAGGTGACAAAGTGAGACTCTGTCTCAAAAAAAAAAAAAAAAAAAAAACGAAAAGGAAAGAAAAGAAAAGAAAAACTTTAGATAAATTAAGAGTTTAAGTGAGCAAGAAAAGGACAAATAAAAGATTCATGAATTTGGCGGTCCCCAGAACCAGGACAGATTTAGGACAGAGGGGTGTGGCATGGTTTGATAACATTTATGGACATGAAAAGGAAAGTGACATACAGAAAATGGAAATGAGTCCAGAAGCAGCTGGGGCTCGGCATTTGCCTTGTTTGATGATGGTTTGAACTGCTGGCCGCCTGCGATTGGTTGAAGCATGGCAGCTGTGGTTGGCTGAGACTCAGCCGTTGTTACAGAGGCACATTACTAGTTAGGTTTTCAGTTTGTCTATGTATTAAGTTAGGTTGTAGCTTGTAAGAACTCAAGCATGCTAGTACGAAGGCTTTCTCAGGTCAAGCTTAGTTTGATTTAACAATTCTCCCCTTTTGGCAAGCTTCTCAATTTTGAGAAATTGACTAAAACTTTGGGCATCAATCCCACTTTCTGCCATCATCATAAATGACTTATTTGGTATCACTATGCAATTCACAAGTCATGTCTGGTCTTGTATGGAGTTCACAAGTCATGATGTCACACTAGTTGAATAACTTTTTATGTTCTTGCTGATCTAGTTGAAGAGATAGCATTCAATGCTCAGTGGAGGGCTGCATATGAAACGTTTGGGACTTGAGAGGGTGCAGTATGCCAAGGAGGTTTTATGATGACTGTCAAGAAGGTAATATTAAAAAACCAAAGTTTACCTCTTAACAAGAGTTCTTATGAAACAAACCAAACCAAATCAAATAAGGGAAAGTTCAGGCAATAGGGGCAGTTCAACAGCAATTGAGTCTAATTGGTCATAATCTTTGTTTAGGGTGTGATGATGAAGAAAGACCATACTTTCCTGTAAAATGGCCTGTTTTAAAGAGGTATCTTTTTTTTTTTTTTTTTTTTAGAGATAGAGTCTCACTTTATAGCCCTTGGTAGAGTGCCCTGGCATCACACAGCTCACAGCAACCTCCAACTCCTGGGCTTAAGCGATTCTCTTGCCTCAGCCTCCCGAGTAGCTGGGACTACAGGCGTCCACCACAATGCCTGGCTATTTTTTTTTTGGTTGCAGTTCAGCCGGAGCTGGGTTTGAACCCGCCACCCTCGGTATATGGGGCCGGCGCCTTACCGACTGAGCCATAGGCGCCGCCCTGTTTTTTTTTTTTTTTTTTTTAGGTATATAAACTAAAAATATGGAACACTTCAGGAGTCTGAGTGTCATCCTTGTGCAGGGGCCATGCTAATCTGCTCTGTCATTCCAATTTCAATATGTGTGCTGCTGAAGCGAGCACAAGGTATCCATTTTTGTTGTTAGCCCTGTAACACATGTCATAGTAGTCTGGAAACACACTGGAAAAAATGTAAAGATTAGAAAACTTTGGAAAATCCAAGCTTGTCATCCACCACTTAGGGTACCTGCAAACCAACTGTTAGTCGCTTCCATAAACGTATCATGTCGGCTCGGCGCCTGTGGCTCAAGCAGCTAAGGCGCCAACCACATACGCCTGAGCTGGCGGGTTCGAATCCAGCCTGGGCCCGCCAAACAACAGTGACGGCTGCAACCAAAAAATAGCCGGGTGTTGTGGCGGGCGTCCGTAGTCCCAGCCACTTGGGAGGCAGAGGCAGGAGAATTGCTTGAGCCCAGGAGTTGGAGGTTGCTGTGAGCTGTGATGGCACAGCACTCTACCCAGGGTGAGAGCTTGAGGGTCTGTCTCAAAAAAACAAAACAAAACCATATCATGTGTCTCTATCTCTTGAGAGATTTCCTCAATGCATTTGGTGGCAGTGTCTAAGAAAATAGCAGCGTCAGCCACTTTTTAAAATTAAACTTTGTGTAGTTACAAATTCAGGAGAGAGATAGAGTTCCCTACTAAACATAAGCCCCCAGCTTAGCAAAAAGATATAAAGCTGCACGATGTTCCATTAATTGTGTGTGTGTGTTTAAACCAAGGTCTCACTCTGTCACCTGGACTGGTGTGCAGTAGTGTCATAATAGCTCACTGCAACCTCAAACTCCTGGGCTTGAGTGATCCTCCCACCTCAGCCTCCCAAGTAGCTGGGACTATAGGCACCACCTCACCCAGCTAATTTTTCTATTTTTAGTAGAGATGGGAGTCTCACTCTTGCTCAGGCTGGTGTCCAAATCCTGAGCTCAAGAATCCTCCTGCTTAGGCCTCCCAGAGTGTTAGGGTTACAGCGCTGGCCTGCACCGGCTGCGGACCACTATTTCTGACACTCATACACAGGCAGAGGTAGTAGAATAGCAGGGTCAAGTGGATTGTACCATTTTAGGTGGAGATTAGAAGGAGGCAGGAGAAGAATTTCGTAAGATGTTAAGTCTACTTACTGAAAACTGCCAAGTGTGATGGGAAGTTCATAGACTTTCCTCTGTAAGTGGGACTTCAAATTAGGTTCATTTCTTAAAACCCGCTCAGATGAAGCTTCTACCCACTTGGATGCTGCTGCTCCTGCTTTTGAACAATTAGTATGCGCCTTAGCTGCTGGGGCTAACTGCAGGCTATAATATACACCAGGCCTCTGTTTTCCCCGTGTTTTGGGGTAAGAACTCTTACTGGTGGATTGTTATGCATTCGGGAATGAACAAGGTGAAAGGTTTAGAAGTCATAAAGCTGGAGGCTGCTGTAAGGCCAATTTCATGACCGTCTTCCCAAGGTAAAGACTCTGAAACTGCGTTCTGGTAAGTTCATACAAGGGTGAAGCTTTTAAAGAAAAATTTAGGTCCCAGGATGTGCAATCCTGCAAATCTAAGAAAGCCTCTTAATGGTCTTTCAGTTTTGGGTTGAGGAAAATTTTGAATAGTTTATATTCTCTTGGGTATGAGGGAAATCCCTTCAGCAGTCCAGTCATGTCCCAAATAGTGGACATGATTTTTTCTCTTGAAAACTGAAGTTTTTCCATCAAAGCCTTGTAACTTTTATGTTGCTGTAAAAGGTAAACTGAGCCATTTTAGAACACTCTAGCAGGGGTGTCCATCCTGGGGTCTGAGGGCCACATGTAGATTATTTGAGGTCTGTTTTGCTTATCTGTGGTGCCAGATACTCAAAAAGTAAGCACGCACCTTTTTTCCCCTTTTTTTGCTTATCTCAGCCTCCCTTAGTGTTTTTGTTTTTAGTGTGTGGCTCCAAGACAACTTTTATTCTTCCAACGTGTGGCAGAAAAGTAAAAAGGCTGGACATTCCTGCTCAGCAAGAGGACATAACAGGTCATCCACTACTGAATAAGAGGAGAATGTCTCTGGGCACAGAGGCTTGCACCTGTAATCCTAGCACTGGGACGTCAAGATAGGTGAATTGCTTGAGCTCAGAAGTTTGAGATCAGCATGAGCAAGAGTGAAACCTGGTCTCTGCTAAAAATAGAAGAACTAGCTGGTTATCCTGGCAGATGCCGGTAGTCCCAGCTACTCAGGAGGCTGAGGCAGGAGGATCACTAGAACCCAAGAGTTTGAGGTTGCTGTGAGGTATGTTGACGTCATGGCACTCAAACCAGAGACTCTGTCTCAAAAAAAAAAAGCAAGACACGATTGCAAGAGGGATTTTACCTACCAAATGCAATCAGTGTAAACTGGCTTATGGTACCCTCAATGAATCCCCAACAATAAAAAAAAATAATAAATAAAAAAAGAGGAGATAAATTTTTTTTTTTTTTTTGTGGAGACAGAGTCTCACTCTATCGCCCTCAGTAGAGTGCCATGGCATCACACAGCTCACAGCAACCTCCAACTCCTGGGCTTAAGTGATTCTCTTGCCTCAGCCTCCCGAGTAGCTGGAACTACAGGCGCCCGCCACCACGCCCAGCTATTTTTTGGTTGCAGTTCAGCCGGGGCCGGGTTTGAACCTGCCACCCTCGGTATATGGGGCCAGCGCCTTACCGACTGAGCCACGGGCGCCGCCTGATAAATTTTTAATAGAAGAAAAAAAACCCTAGAATTTAGAGGGAACTATAGGCTAGAGCCTGATGTAATGATGGGAGAAATACAAAGGGGCTGCAGTAATAAACCCTTATGGCATTGCAGTCCAGGTGTCCAACTGATTTTTCTTTCTTTTTTTTTTTTCTTTGTCCTACTGATTTTTCTAAGTAAAAGTGAACAGATAACTGACTCTCTTTCTGAACTGGAATTCTAAAGAAGGCTGAGCAAGGGTTTATTACTGTGAACCACTTTGAATCAGCAGGTACGTTAGATAATAAAGTTTTAAGGATTTGGGACCACAGGAAATCTTGGTATTACAATTCTACTAATTGCCTATAAATCTTGAACAAGTCTTTTTTCTGATGGGATTGGAATGTTTCTAGGACTAGTTCACAGAATTATTAAGTCCTTGTATAATTAAATCTTCCACAATTGGCAAGAGGCCTTGAATTGCTTCAGGTTTTAGTGGATATTGGGATAATACAGGCAAAGGTGTAGAATGGTCTAATTTGGACTTTTATAGATTCCACACTTTTAATCCTTCCTAGATCACTTGAGGAGAGGCCCATATACACTCAGGTATTTCAGAAATGTCAGGGGTATGACAGGCCTTAGTTTCTTATCAATTTCTACCTTGTGGAGAGCTTAACAGTTCTGGTTCAGGACAGTCAAGAGACTCAGATTATTTCTGTTCCAGAGGAGAATTTTATATGCCCTTTCATCTTTGAAAGTAGGTCTTGCCGGGTGGCGCCTGTGGCTCAAGGAGTAGGGCGCCGGTCCCATATGCTGGAGGTGGCAGGTTCAAACCTAGCCCTGGCCAAAAACCACAAAAAAAAAAAAAAAAAAAAAAAATAGGTCTTGCCCTAGCAAATTTACTGGAGCAGTATCACATGGTAAAAGGCTATGTTTTTCTGAAGACGAACCCAAAGTCATTTGGTTCAGATAGGAAAACTTGAACTTAATTAAAACCCCCACCACAGAAGCAATCTTTTTTACTCCAAGGGATTTGTTGGTTTATTAAAGTGATGTTTATGGTAGATAAGGTGGTGCTGATAATGGGATTGTACAAGATTCCCCACTTATTTTAACGCTTGTTTCTCCATGTTTAAGAGTGTGTTTTTTTTTGTTTGTTTGTTTGAGACAGAGTCTCACTTTGTCACCCTCGGTAGAGTGCTGTGGTGCAACCTCAAACTCTTGGGCTCGGCTGTTTTTAGAGATGGGTCCTGCTCTTGCTCAGGCTGGTCTCCAATCTGTGAGCTCAGGCAATGCACCTGCCTTGGCCACCCAGAGTGCTGGTATTACCCGTGTGAGTCACTCTTTTTACTCTTTTTCTCTTTTTTTTTGATCAATGTAATTTAACTGTGCCACAGAAGTTTAACAATAGGTTCCAGTGTGATGTGAGCAAAAAAGGTTGAAAAACATTGCTTCAGAGTCTTCTCAAAATGTTCAGCTAAGACCACCAAGTTAGTCGTATCTGTAATTTCCTGTTTTGGTTTACATTTTTTAATTAAACTGCAGAGTGGAGTCCATTTATTAAACAGAGCAGTTAATGCCAGTTAGTACCCAAAGAAGACACTCCTTGCTGTTTTGGGTCCAGAATGTTTCACAGTGTTTCTAAGTGAGTTCTGTAATCTGAGCCTGGTTCGTCCTTCCTTTTTTTTTTTTTTTTTTGGTCAACGTCAAGTTTTTTTTTGGAAAAATTGTACGAATTGAACCTAAACGTTTTTTAGCAATTCTTCTAGCTTCCTTTTTCTTTTCTTTTTTGTTCTTTTTGAGACAGAGTCTCACTCAGTTGCCTTGGGTAGAGTGCTGTGAAATCATAGCTCACAGCAACCTCAAACTCCTAGGCTCAAGCTATCCTCCTGCCTGAGCCTCTCGAGTACAGGTGCCCGCTATAATGCTCGGTTAGTTCTTTTCTTTTCTTTCTTTTAAGTAGAGATGGGGTCTCACTCTGGCTGAGGCCAGTCTTAAACTTCTAAACTCAAGCAATCCACTCACTAGGGGCCCCAGAGTGTTAGGATTACAAGCGTGAGCCACCGTCCTGGCCCGTTGGGAGGCCTAACACAGCTGCCCAGGATGCCTAACACAGCCACACAGGAACTCTTTCCCTTCCTCCCTCTCCCTCTCCTCTTTTACCTTCTCCTCTCCTCCTAAGACCTTTAAAGACACAAAGGATCTGGTTAGCTCACGCCCCTGAGAAGTTGAGCTAAAGGACCCTGACCTTCTGGGCAAGCTGTGGAATTTGCCCAACCACTAGGCTCCATATAAAAGGGATCTCTAGGTGCCCGTAGTGCAGTGGTTATGGCGCCAGCCACATACACGGGGACTGGGGGGTTCAAACCCGGCCAGGGCCTGCTAAACAACAATGACAACTGCAACAACAACAACAAAAAAAATAGCTGGGTGTTGTGGTGGGCGCCTGTAGTCCCAGCTACTTGGGAGGCTGAGAATCGCTTCAGAGGTCCTCAAACTTTTTTTTTTTTTTTTGTAGAGACCGAGTCTCACTGTACTGCCCTCAGGTAGAGTGCCGTGGCGTCACACAGCTCACAGCAACCTCTTAACTCCTGGGCTTACGCAATTCTCTTGCCTCAGCCTCCCGAGCAGCTGGGACTACAGGCGCCCGCCACAACGCCCGGCTATTTTTGGTTGCAGTTTGGCCGGGGCTGGGTTTGAACCCACCACCCTCGGCATATGGGGCTGGCGCCCTACTCACTGAGCTACAGGCGCCGCCCGGTCCTCAAACTTTTTAAACAGGGGGCCAGTTCACTGTCCCTCAGACAGTTGGAGGGCCGGACTATAGTTTAAAAAAACAAACAAACTATGAACAAATTCCTATGCACACTGCACATATCTTATTTTGAAGTAAAAAAACAAAACGGGGACAAATACAATCACACTACCTCATGTGGCCCGAGGGCCGTAGTTTGAGGACCCAAGCTCTAGAGTTGGTGGTTGCTGTGAGCTATGACACCACAGCACTCTACTGAAGGCAACATAGTGAAACCCTGTCTCAAAAAAAAAAAAAAAAAAGCAGTTGTTATTATCTCTGCTGGGGCCTCATCTCTGGGCACAAACACATTTTTCACAGCCTCTTCTAGCCTCTAAGACTCCATGTTCTGGGACTCCAGCTAATTTTATGTATAAAAATTATGGGCCCAGCACGTGTGCATTTTCAGGATAATGTGTTAACCTTACTAGGTTTTGCTTTTAGTCCTGAGAGGCGGTCTTTACTCCTAAGGTGTTGCTGTTCTGGAGTTTTAATGGAAGACCTGTGTTTTTTGCCAAGTTTCTTTAACTTGAGAGGACTTGAACTCTGCCCCTGTGGTGGGCATATGCTAAAAGCTCAGAATTATTTTTTTCTTTCTAGCAGCTTTGCCCCTTGTGCGGTGTGTAGTCTTGATCTGCACGTGTGTAGTTGAGGAGTGAGCCAAAGATATGAGGAGAGTTTATATGGAGATTTTTAGTCTCTTTCCTTCACGACTCTTCCCTTCTGTGGAATCTGTGAATCCTCCACTTAATAACCAGTTGCTTTGGCAACTTTTTCCTCACTCCACAGACCAGTTAGACTGCAGACTCTCTGCTTGACTTTATCTAGGGAGTGTCCTGAGGGCAAGGACCATGTAAGTGTTGGCCTTGCTTGGGGTGATTCCCCTTTTTGTCAGTATCAAATGCTCATCCTTTTCTGCCTGCTCTTGGTCTTCAAACAGCTGTACTTTATACTTTGTCCAGAGTTTGTAATCATGATCATCAGGAGGAATCGTCTGATATAAGCTGCTTTGTTATTTCTTCCCTGTATTTTTGTTATAAGCCTTTTTTTTTTTTTTTTTTTTTGTAGAGACAGAGTCTCACTGTACCACCCTCGGTAGAGTGCCGTGGCGTCACACGGCTCACAGCAACCTCTAACTCTTGGGCTTACGAGATTCTCTTGCCTCAGCCTCCCGAGCAGCTGGAACTACAGGCGCCCGCCACAACGCCCGGCTATTTTTTTGTTGTTGCAGTTTGGCCGGGGCTGGGTTTGAACCCTCCACCCTCGGCATATGGGGCCGGCGCCCTACTCACTGGGCTCATATAAAAGGGAGCCACAGGCGCCGCCCTGTTATAAGCCTTTTTGTGCCCTTGCCCCTGCAGCCTATTCTCCCCCTAGTAGCCAGAGTAATTCTGCTATAGCATAAGCCTGATGACGCTATTGCTTGCCTATTCACCTGTCACTTTTCAGAATCCAAACTCAAATCTTTATGTCCTAGTTGCGACAGGCTGCTATAACAAATATACCACAAACTCGATGGCTTAGACAGCAAACAGTTATTTCTCACAGTTTTGGAGTCTGGAAGTTCAAGATCAAGGTGCCAGCAGATCTCGTGTCTGTTGAGTGCCTGCTTCCTGCTTTGCAGATGGCTATATTCTTATATTGTGAACTAACATCAAATCTGAAGTCCCCCAGATGACTGAATAGATCCTCTCTTGGCCAAGGGGATCCAAAACAAAACAAAACATAGCAAACCCTTAAAGCCTACTTGTCAGCCTGAGGAGCAGGAAGGTCCGACATGCCTAGCTATGCCCAGCCCCTTTGAAGTTATTCTTTGTAGCAATAAGATACAAAATCATCAACAGGCCTAAGGCCCTGCAAGACAAAGATTAAATCACACCTGCAGGTCATCAATTTACTTAACAGATAACTTGAGTTTCGGTATATGTCTGGTGGCTCGTTTCTAATTAACTGACTTCCTTCTTTATCTTTTTTCTTTTTTGAGACAGAGTCTTACTATGTTGCCCTTGGTAGAGTGCTGTGCTGTCATAGCTCACAGCAAACTCAAACTCTTGGGCTTAAGTGATTCTCTTGCCTCAGCCTCCAGAGTAGCTGGGACTACAGGCGCCCACCACAACGCCCGGCTATTTTTTTGTTGTAGTCGTCGTTGTTGTTTAGCAGGCCCTGGCCTGGTTTGAACCTGCCAACCCTGCTATATGTGGCCAGTGCCCTAACCAATGAGCTGTGGGCGCTGAGCCATTCTTTTTTATCTTAACTTAAAACATTCCAAGCCTTTAAACAAAGCTTTATTTCTTTGAACAACTACAAATCGAAGGATCTTTTTTTTTTTGAGACAGAGCCTCAAGCTGTTGCCCTGGGTACAGTGCTGTGGCATCACAGCTCACAGCAACCTCAAACTCCTGGGCTCAAGCGATTCTCCTGCCTCTGCCTCCAAGTAGCTGGGACTACAGGTGCTGGCCACAACGCCTGGCTATTTTTTTATCTGGTTGCAGCCGTCATTGTTTGGCAGGCCAGGGCTGGATTCAAACCCGCCAGCTCAGGTGTATGTGGCTGGCACCTTAGACGCTGGAGCCACAGGCGCCAACTAAATCAAAGCCTCTTTAAACCCACCTATAACCTGTAACCCCTGCTTCAAGATGTCCTACCTTTGTGGGCCGAACCAACGTGTACCTTCCAAGTACTGATCATGACTTTACATGTGATTCCTGTCTCCTTGTAATGTGTACAACCAAACTGTAACCCAGCCATGGTGGATCATAGGCTCAAGGCATCTTGGGTGTGGCTCTCAAGGCCACACTTGCACATATTTGGCTCAGAATAAACCTTTTAAAATTATTTTACAGAGTTTGGCTTCTTCTCCATGGAAGTATCCTTACATAGTGGAGAGCTGGAGAGAGAGGAGAGCAGGCTGTGTCATCTCTTATAAGGGCGCTAATCCCCTCTAAGGCCATCACCTTGGGGGCTGGGATCTCAACATATGAGCTGGTGAGGACTCAGACATTTAGTCCTTACAGTCAGCCACATTGTCCTCTATCCTCTGTTGTGTTCCTGGCCCCTACCCCTTTCCCTCTAACTTTTTTTTTTCCTGGCTGTCACCCAGGCTAAGAATACCATGGCTTCAGTCTAGCTCACTGCAATTTCAGATTCCTGGGCTCAAGTGATACCCCTGCCTCAGCCTCTCGAATAGCTGTGACTACTGGCGCCCCCCAAGACACCCAGCTAATTTTTCTGTTTTTAGTAGAGGTGGGTCTTGCTCTTGCTCAGGCTGGTCCCAAACTGCCCAGCCCAAGGAATCCTCCCGCCTTGGCCTCCCAGAGTGCCAGGATCATGGGCAGGGGCCACTGGGCTGGCCTGACTGACTTTGGGTTTTATTATTTTTTCTTTTTCTTTTTTTGAGACAGAGTCTCACTATGTTGCCCTCAGTAGAGTGCTGGGACATCACAGCTCACAGCAAACTTAAACTCTTGGGTTTAAGCAATTCTCTTGCCTACAGGCACCTACCACAATACCTGGCTATTTTTTTGTTGTTGTTGCAGTTTTCACTGTTGTTAGCTGTATGGGGGCTAAGCCTATTATTTTTCATTTTAATCACTCTGTTCTTGCCAAACTGACCTTCCTGCTCTCCCATAGCATTTTTTTTTTTTTAAGAGACAGAGTCTTATCTTGTCACCATCGGTAGAGTGCTGTGGTGTCACAGCTCACAGCAACCTCCAACTCCTGGGCTTAGGTGATTTTCTTGCCTCATCCTCCTGAGTAGCTGGGACTATAGGCGTCCGCCACAACGCCCGGCTATTTTTATTGCAGTTTGGCTGGGGCTGGGTTTGAACCTGCCGCCCTAGGTATATGGGGCTTGCACCCTACCCACTAAGTCATTTACAAACAACTAGTTAACTGTCTCACCTCACAAGGATGTAAGTTTCACCAAAGCAGGGAATTTTGCTTGTTTTGTTCACATCTACATTCCCAGGGTCTAGAACAGATGAATGTTGAATGAATCAGGCATTCTTTCTCCTTAGTACTGAAAATGAATGTCCCAGTTATATGGGACGGCCCCCAGCAACACTGTGAAACCAGCCTATTTTATCTTGGGCTGTTCTTTCTCCTCTATAGTCTTTCCTAGTTTCTCTCTTACATTGCTGATTTTCTGGGACACAATGCTGTGGAATTGGATAAAATGTCAGTGAATTTGGTGTCTGTTTGATTTTTTTTTTTATCAAAAACAACTAAGGGAAAACATGGTATTTTAAAAAATTTGTTACTATCACATAACATATACCAATGTTCTAGTATCTCTGGAGATAATAGGATACAGATAAACAAATAGAATATTGGTTTAATCATCATTTACATAATGCATTTTATGAGCTTACATAAATTATGCATTGTTGACCTTTAAATTAATTTATGCTTAATGAGATGGTTTCATTATGTTGAAAGACATAGGGTAATTATTTTCTTATGTTCTTTATTATTTTCTAAGCTTACTGGTGCTTCGCCTATCATCAAGGCTCAAATGAATTGCCTTATGATAAAAACAAATTTTTTTTTTTTTGTAGAGACAGAGTCTCACTGTACCACCCTTGGGTAGAGTGCCGTGGCGTCACACGGCTCGCAGCAACCTCTAACTCCTGGGCTTAAGCGATTCTCTTGCCTCAGCCTCCCGAGCAGCTGGGACTACAGGCGCCCGCCACAACGCCCAGCTATTTTTTGTTGCAGTTTGGCTGGGGCTGGGCTTGAACCCGCCACCCTCGGCATATGGGGCCGGCGCCCTACTCACTGAGCCACAGGTGCCACCCGTTAAAAACAAATTTTTAAGCCTGTTTTCTAGTTTGGGATTTGCAGTAGTCTGATCTCACTGAAGTATACAGTTACTGCATTGTTTAATTTCCCAGGGTACACTACATCAACTTTTGTTTAAGTGGAAAAAACTATGTTTCCAAACGAGATAAACTTTGTGATCTGAAATGGGACTCTTCAAATGTAGTTTTCAACAGGAATCTTTGTCATCCTGGGCACAAACAGAATGATAAATCTAGAGCAGGCGTCCTCAAACTTTTTAAACAGGGGGCCAATTCACTGTCCCTCAGACTGGTGGAGGGCCGGACTATAGTTTAAAAAAAAAACAAAAACAAAAAAACTATGGGGGCGGCTCCTGTGGCTCAAGGAGTAGGGCGCCGGTCCCATATGCCGGAGGTGGCGGGTTCAAACCCAGCCCCGGCCCAAAAAAAAAAGAAAAAAAAACTATGAACAAATTCCTATGCACACTGCACATATCTTATTTTGAAGTAAAAAACAAAACGAGAACAAATACAATTCAAACTGCTTCATGTGGCCCGTGGGCCGCAGTTTGAGGATGCCTCATACAGTGTAGCTGAGGCTCAGCCGTGCGCCCTCTACTGCTGGATCTTGAAAATCCAGATTAATTTATGAATATGAGATTGTGTTCCAAGGAGCCCCAGAGTTCCTCAAAGGATCCTGGGAGATATAAAGGGAGGGTGGAGAACTGGACTCTGATCTTACCACCTTCAGTACAGAAGCTGTACTTATATATGTGTGTGTATATATATATATATTTTTTTCATTTTGGGGACACCAAAAAGCTTTTTTTTTTTTAGAGAGTCTCACTTTGTCACCACTGGTAGAGTGCTGTGGCATCACAGCTCACAGCAACCTCAAACTCTTGGGCTTAAGCGATACTCTTGCCTCAGCCTCCCGAGCAGTTGGCACTACAGGCACTGCCACAATGCTCAGCTATTATTTTTTGTCTTTTAAGAGATGGGGGCTCTTGGCTCAGTGCCCATATCACAATGGTTATGGCATCAGCTACATACATCGAGGCTGGCGGGTTTGAGCCTGGCCCAGGCCTGCTAAACAACAGTGACAACTGCAACAAAAAAATAGCTGGGCATTGTGGCGGGCACCTGTAATCAGCTACTTGGGAGGCTGAGGCAAGAGAATTGCTTAAGCCCAAGAGTTTGAGGTTGCTGTGAGCTGTGATGCCATGGCACTCTACCCAGGGTGACATAGTGAGTTTCTGTCTCCAAAAAAAAGAAAAAAAGATTATGGTATATATATCCTTTAAATTAATTAAATTGCCTGGGCTAGTCTCAACTAATTATTTAACTTATAGGAAGAGTGTGGAAGCACGCAGCCCTCTCCCCTCCCCCGTTGCTTCTCTGTTCTTTTGAACTGTAAGAACTCTAAGTGGAGTTGGTCGGTGGAAAACCAGCTAGATCTCAAAGACACAGCCTGTGACTGAGTTCTGTGAATCTCTTTCAGCTTAAGTCTTCTTGTGAGCAGAGTGGATTATTTAAAGCCCTCTTTAAGACACTCACTGATAGCCAGAGGTGGGATATTATAACTCCAAAGTGGCTTTCTTCTTCTCCTCTCCTCAGTATAACTTATCAGAAGCACCTTACATTTCTTTATTTCTTTGTAGAGTAAAGGAAGATTTACTTGTAATTTCGTAAGAATTAGAAAGGCTCATTTCAACTTGTGAGGTGTTGGTGCTTAAAATTCAAATACCAGATTTTCAAGAAGAATCATTTTGACTGGATTAAACAATGATTGATTTCTCTTCACAATTATGTGTTACTTTGTCCCTGCTTCTCCCCTTTGAGATAGCCGGTTTTATTTTTTTCTTATTTATTTATTTTTTGAGACAGAGTCTCACTTTGTTGCCCTCGGTAGAGTCCCATAGCCTCGTGGCTCACAGCAACCTCAAACTCTTAGGCTCAAGGGATCCTCTTGCCTCAGCCTCCCAAGTAGCTGGGACTACAGATGTCCACCACAATGCCCAGCTTTTTTTTAGAGATAGAGGTCTCATTCTGGCTCAGGCTGGTCTGGAACTCCTGAGCTCAGGCAATCCACCTGCCTGGGCCTTCCAGAGTGCTGGGATTATAGGTGTGAGAACTATACTGGCCCTTAATTGTCTTGTTCATATAAAGGCAAATGCTGCAACCCTGCAATCCCAGTACACCCTCTTGTTTTTTGTATAAATGTATATATTTATTATATATAATAGAATAATTCGATTTTTCTGTACATTTTGAAATAATACACTTGAGGTAGTAAATGCATCTATCATCTTACATACTATTTATTTCTAGTGAGAACACTTAAGGTCTATTGTCTTAGCAAATTCTAAGCATACAAAACATTATTATATTATTTTTTACCTCATTATATTATTAACTGTAGATATGATGCTGTACATTAGTGTTCTAAGACTTATTTATCTTATAAGTAAAAGTTGCTACCCTTGATCATCATTGCCACACTTTTTATGCCTCCTGGCCCTGGCAACTGCAGTTGTAGTTTTTGCTTCTATGAGTTTGGCAGTATTTCTCTTTCTGTGCCAGTCTTATGTTACTTAGCATAATGTCCACCCGATCCATCTATGTTGTTGAAATCGCAGGATATTTACCATTTTTATGGCTGAGTAATAGTCTATGGTGAGTGTGCACTCATGCTTTTTTTATTTATTCACCCTTAACAGCCATTTCAGTAGTTCCAATTATCTTGGTAATTCTGTATGATGCTGGAATAAATGTATAGGTGCAGATTTTTTGGAGATATTTATTTTTATTTCATTTGATTAAATATCTAGAGGTAAGATCGCTGGGATATGTGGTAGTTAAATATTTTTAACTTGTTAAATAGATCTGCATGATGATTCTATCCATTTATGAACAACAATATTTTACAGAGTTTGCTTTTCTTCACGCTCCTGCCAACACTTGTTATCTCTTTTCCTTTGTTTATTATTAAATCACAACTGTGTACATTTATGGTACACCCTCTTGACTAAAACTGAATCCATACTTACAGAACTGCCAGTTATGGGGTGGGTCATGTTACTAAAAGCAAAATGGAAAGCTGGCATAATCCGGCCGAGGAGGGTGGGTTGTCTGAGTTCAGGAGTTCAAGACCAGCCTGAGCAAGAGGGAGACCCCATCTCTAAAAAATAGTTGGGTGTTGCGGGGGGTGCCTATAGTCCCACCTACTTGAGAGGCTGAGGCAAGAGAATCACTTTGAGCCCAAGAGTTTGAGATTATTGTGAACTGTGATGCCAGGGAGAGCCTACGAGTTTGAGGTTGCTGTGAGCTTTGACCCCAGAGCACTCTATTCAGGGTGACAAAGTGAAACTCTGCCTCAAAAACAAACAAACAAAAAAACTCACCACCAACAACAAAAAAAACAAGACAATTCTGTTTCCCTTTGTTTAGGTTGTTCTCATGTGCAGTACGTGAGCTAAATTAAGACAGCAGGGTTTATACAAATAAGGGTTTGTGATATGTTTTACTTATTCAGCTGCTCGTGTAGCTCTGATGAATTTGTAAACACAAGCATTCATTTTTATTTCTTTTTACGTCACAGGTGGCTTCTCTGCACAGCTAAAACCAATAACTTCTATATTGAAGATTATCTTTGAAATATTTATGAATATATTCAGGAAACCAAAGCCTTGCTCACCTAGAACAAAAGGTAAACTTTGCTTTCTTTTAGAGAAGAAAATATTTTCTAGAATGAAACATTGATCATGTTGATTTAGAGCCTGCATTTGTTTTAAAAGAAAGCATTGAAAAATAATTTGTACTTCAAAAGTGTTAATACACAAACCAACACACTCTCCTTACCTCTGTGGCTGTTTAAGAAACCGACACGAGATGGCGCCAGAGAGCCGAGGTGAAGCTGGATTGGCCCCCAGCGCTGTGAGGACTGGCACCCCGAGCAGTGTGGACCATTCCCCAGGCTCGGCAGCCCAGGGCGCTTTTCACTCAGCCTCACAGCGGGCACCTCTCTCCAGGAAGTCCCTTTACAAGCGTTGCACAAAATTTGCCGCCCCAGCACTATCCTTTCTGGACCATGGGGTTGTGGGAGTGGCCTTGAGTTTGGCCTTGAGGAGTGGATGGAGAAGCTGGAGGGAAGGGCAAGGAGGAGCTGCTCCCCTAGGCTGTCAGTGAGGGGCTTTGCTTCCAGGGACCACGGGAAGGGGCAAGGGACCGGGACAGCTCGTGAGGAGGTGCGGAGGGCTCATCATGCCTCCGCTGTCTACAGCAGTGTACTTTCCTCTCCGGGCCCCAAGATTTTCAATTAAAGAATAGAGAAATTGATCTAAAAGAGGCATTGTAGAAGAGGCATGGGGCAGCAGCTCACCTCCTAGGACTCTGGGAGGATCCCTTAAACCCACGAGATTGAGGATGCCATGGCACCCTAGCCAGGGTGACAGATGAGACTATGTCTCAAAAAAAAAAAAAAATTGTAGACGGACCTGCTAAACCTAACATTGGTCTTCTTAACCCTTGTTAAACCAAGGCTTTGGTGGCGTTAAGTACATTCCAGTGTGGTGCTGCGGTCATCCCCATTCATCTCCAGAACTCCTTTTCCGTCCAAAACGGAAACTCCATGTCCATTAAACGCTAACTCTCCCATTTCCATCCCCTCAACTCCAGGCAACCCCCTTTCTGCCCCATCTCCATGAATTTAACCACTCTGGGAACTTCACATGACATGGAATCAGATGGTATTTGTCCTTTTGAGACTATCTTACTTCACTCAGCTTCGTGTCCCCGAGGTTCATTCATGTTGTAGTTTGTGCCAGAATTTCCTTCCCTTTTAAGACTGAATCACATTCCTTTGTGTGGATATAGCACATTTTGCCACATTTATGTGTAGAGCACTTTTTTTTTTTTTTTGTAGTTTCTGACCAGGGCTGGGTTTGAACCCGGCACCTCTGGCATATGGGGCCAGTGCCCTACCCTTTTGGAGCCACAGGCACTGCTTTAGAGCACATTTTGTTTTTATCCATTCATTCATTGAGGACACTTGGGTTGCCTCCCACCCTTTGGCTATTGTGATAAAGCTGTTGTGAGCATCAATGTGCTCAGTTGAGTTCCTGCCTTCAGTTCTCTAAGGTACATATCTGGCAGTGGAACTGCTGGATGACGTGGTGGTTTTATGTTTTATTTTTTGAGAAGCCACCATGTGTTTTTCTACAGCAGAATATAAGGGTTTCAATTTCTTCATATCCTTGGCAACACTTGGTATTTTGGTTTATTTTCATATTTATTTATTTTATTACAGCCGTCATAATGGGTGTGAAGTATTATTTCTTTGTGGTTTTGACTTGCATTTTCTGGAGAAAGTGATTTTAATTCATTCTTTTTTTAAACCACGATTCCTTCTTCAGTCAGTAGTTGTGAGCGTGGCCTGGTAGTTAGAAGCACAGGGTCCAGTGTGTGACAGGCCTGAGGGAGAGTATTGGTGCCCTGGAGGACTAGGCCTGTGATACTGGTGAGTTGCAGCTGCCCTAAGTTTCTTTGTCTTTGCCTGTTGGATGGGGTTCATCATAACTCCTTCCATATGTGCTGGTTGGAGGAAGATGGGAAATAAAGCACATAAGCCTTTCAACACAGCTCCTGGCACTCAGGAAATGCTCAAAAAGTGGTAGCCATGTATACAGGAGCCCAATGATTAAATCAGTGAACTGGGGAGGTGGTTAGGTAGATGTGGCTACAGAGGGCCTTCCCACCCCCTTGCTCAGCATGCCCTCCCCATTCAAATTACTGACATCTCATCCCCATATGAGGCATCTTTAGCAAAGCCCACTCTGAGCCCTCAGTAAGTGGGTTCTTGGGTCCTCTCAGAGCCAGAGTCCAGGACTTGTCATTGGAAGTCATAAGATTGATTCTCAAGAGTCTTGATCAAACAGATCAGTGTCACCGGCATCAACTGAGGCCCTTGGAGCCATTGGAGGCTCTTGGCCCACATTCCTACCTCGGATGGCAACACCCATGCCCAGGTTCCCTCCCCAAACTCTCAGTTATGAACAGATTGAGCAGGATACCTGGATGACACCTGGAGCTGTTGTCTACCAAAAACTCCTCCCTGGGGGAGGAAGAGGCTGCTGGCTCCTGCACTCTGAGCCCCCAGGCTTCATAAAGAGGCACACATTGCTGGAAATGTGGAAGCATGCTTGGAAATGGATCACCTTAGACTCCATTAAATGTGCTCACCATTTCAATCTGAAAAGAACAAGAAATATTTTTTGAAATAGAATGTAACAAGTTCATGGAGGAGTCAGGAAGCTTGAGAGCAGGAGAGAGGCCAGGGCAGGCCATGGGTCCCGTTTCCTTCCAAGGAGCCAGTGATAGCTTTGTAGCTTTGATTTTTGGTTTTCTGCCAGGTGGTTTCTGTTTACTGTGCAGGAACAATCTGTAGAGGAAGAGAGACTCTCCACCGGGCCATTAGAGAGTAGCAGAAATAGTCCTGCTCACGGAGGCTGGGGAGGGCCAGGTGGAGGGGCAGAGAACAGAGAGGCAAAGGCAAGGGCTGGCGGGGAGCGAGGATGGTGGCCAGGACTGAGCTGGTGAGCTTCAAAAAGGGAATTGTAGGAGAAGGTCCCTCACCCATTCAGTTGGGGCCTGGGAGAGCCTCTTCTGGCATGCAGCAATTATTTATTGAGTCTATGAATTCAATCTGCTCTTTGCCCTTAAAGGCTCCGGAGGGAAGCAGCCAGACTAGACTCAAGTTGGAGGAAGGAAGATGTAGGTGAGGCTGGCCAGGGAGACAGCCTGGAGTGGGTCATGTGTGAGCTGGGTCCTGAGGGATACATGGGAGTTTAGCTAAATGGGCCATGAAGCGAGGGGCAAAGGAGGGGTGGAGAGAGCTGGGTAGTCTAGGTCTAGGCAGAGGGAACAATATGTGCAAAGGCCCAGAAGAGAGCAATGATTTAAGAGAGTCTGAGAATCTCTAAATGCACGTGTGGTTTCTTGTAGTGAACGTAAAGTGTCTTGTGGTGGTTGTGCAGGTGTAAGTTGAAGAGGGAAGCAGGGGCCAGGTTGTACTGGGCTGTGCAAGCCTTGCTAGGGAGTTTGGGTTTTATCCTGAAGGCCAGGCGCCCTCAAACTTTTTAAACAGGGGGCCAATTCACTGTCCCTCAGACTGGTGGAGGGCCGGACTATAGTTTAAAAAAAAAAAACAACTATGAACAAATTCCTATGCACACTGCACATATCTTATTTTGAAGTAAAAAACAAAACGGGAACAAGTACAATTCATACGGCTTCATGTGGCCCATGGGCCGCAGTTTGAGGACACCTGCTGAAGGCAGTGGGGACCACAGGAGGGAGGGGATGAAGTGGTAAATCATGGCTTTTGAGTAGATGACTTTGTGGACACTAGATGGGTGGGCAAGACCCAAGGCAGGTCTAAGAATTGCCTTCCTCCAGACCAGGCTGGCTCTGTTGCAGATAGAGATGAGGTCAGCTCAGAAGACAGAAGTAGGGAAGGGGAGGAGCGGAGAATGCTTTTCCCCAGGATCACCTCTAGGGGCACCATTCTCACGGACCACAGTGTGAGTTCACACCCCTGTGAATTGCGCGGTGCTCAGCCTGTCCATCCAGCCGCATCTCCGAGAGAACAGACAGAAGAGGATCAGCAGGATAATTGATGGGGATTTGATGGAAATCAAAGATGACTCATAGGTTTCTGACTCACTACTTTGGAGATTAGAGGACAGGTGTAGCACTAAGCCCTTGAGGGCAGGGGTTCTGGCTCCTAACAGACACCTCCAGGCCTCTCACAACGCCCCCAGGCTGAGCCAGGGTCCTGAAGGTAGTTAGGGTTAGGGCTGGGAATGGTGTGTAGCAGTGGGTCTAGAGCTAGTAGCAAGAAGAGCAAGAGGCAAGCACTGTATTGTCTCCGTGGTGACCTCAAACAGAGAGCCCCTGAGGGTTACTGGTCATTATGGGGTCACCTTCCAGAGCAAACATACACAAGGAAAGCCCAAAACATCTGGGTTGTAGAACTGAATACAAAGCAAATGAAATCATCCTCCCTTTATGAGTAGTGGGGTAATAAGAACGAGAAGACTCCAGGATGAGCCACTCAGTGGAGCCTGGGGTATGGTTTACCAGCTTGGGCAGGACCCCTCCCCTGTGGGGAGGGCTGGTTCCCATGTCTGGTTTCCATTCAGGGAGATGCTCAACCCCACACTTGCCACAGGTCCACCACTCACTCTTCTGCAGAAAACATTAAAAGCATCCATGGAAGAGACAGTGCAGGTTTTGTTGGTTGTAAACCTCACAGATGAATTTTTCCATCATCATATTTTATGAGCGTGGGTTTTAAAGCCTTCCTAATGCCCGGCTGTCCCTCTCCAGTAACCACATACTTCCTCTAAAGGTGATGATTTGTATTAACTCAGCCAGAAGAAGACTTCCAACAATGTGTGATGACTCAACCTACGGAACTGACAGAGGCAATGAGCTTTTTTTTTTTTTCATAGACAATCATAGAAATTATTTTGCTGTTTCCTTTGAGTTTCTTGGCCCATAAAGGAGATGGTCTGTGTGGAACTTTGCATGGAAATTTTGGGCAGGCAAGAGGTACTATAGTCCCCGACAGTATCAAAGGACCCCAAGAGTTAGAAAGAAGAGATAAAATTAACACATGGACTTGGAAGGGTCAGTATCTCCAAGGCATCTCTGTTGGATGTGGGTGGGGTGGGGAATAAACTAAACCATAGGTTGTTAGAACTGGACGAAAACCTTTGGGATTCTGTGCCCTAGCCTGTTAAATTTATAGGTTGGCCGTCGAGGTCTGAGATCACATTTGAGGCTTTACTCAAGGTTATCCAGAGGCCTCTAACAACTTAAAATAATTTTTTTAATTTACAAAAACAAAGTAGGGCGATTAAATGAAACACATGCCTTCATTTGTGGCCTAATAATAACCCAAAAGTTTTCTTCTGCCCTAAATTAGGAAACCTCATTAACAAATGGGACTTTTAAGAAGCTGCAAAGCATGGCCTGTTTTCCCTCTGCTTAGGACAGCAGCAATTATAGGCCGTGGCTCACGTGGTGATTTTCTGGGCCTTTTCTGTGTTTGTGGGAGATTAGAGCCATTATGACAGGCTAATGAACCAGCTCCCAAAGTTCACTTACGCCTTTCCTTGAAGGGTTCCTTCTTAACCTGCGGTGGTGAATTCAGACCAACCATAGAGCAAGGGACAAATCTGCAAGAGCTCGGCAGACTAAGCCCCGACCACTTTGGCAAAACTATTTTCCTGACCACTTTGGCAAAAGGATTTCGCCAAGGGATGTGTATGTGACAAGGGGGCCCAACCTTGACAAGGAACAGGCATTTCATCTGTTTTGGAAACCTGGTTCTCCCTCTGTAATCAGCCTCTTCCCCTCCACTTCTGTCAGACAGTGTGACCTGAAAAAGACCCACTCAGTCGCATTTTGTTCACCTGGCTTGGCCTGGGTGGACCCTCTTCCCTTAGTCATCTTGGATGTTTGTTTTGAGACAAGAGGTTGACCTTTCCCTTCATACATGAGCAGTGTCATTTATTTTCATTTCTTGATAGGAGCTGGGCCCTGTCTGCACGTCACACAGAAAGCGTCTAGCTGGGGCCAGACTGCCTCAGTTGGCTTCCTCCAGAAGCAGATCCTGAGATGCTCTGTGGGAAGTTGAGGGAAACGAGACTGGGGGCAGCTAATAAAGGAGGAAGCAGCCTCCACCGTGGGGCAATGGAGTTGATTCTGCTGGAAACGTGGCATGAAGATGTGCTAGAAAATTATTCCACCAAGGTGTGAGGGAGCTGGGGAATGTATACTTTAACATGTCAGGAGGTGGTTGGGGGTGTTGATTCCACTGTATTCCTGCTGATCTTCTGTAGCGTTGATCGACTATAGTGACAAAGATACTGGCAGTTGGCATTTGGGGAATATGGGTGGGGCCTGGGCAGTGGCCATCACACTGTAGCGATAACGTCATTATCATTTTTTCCCCTCTCACTTCTCTCTTATTTTTCTGCCTTGATTATAAAGTTTGTCTTACAAACTTTCAACCCATTTCTAGCCACCAAGAGATCATTGAGATTGTACCCCACGCTATCTTCCCTTAATTTGCCTGGGGCACCGCCACCACATCCCGACTGTGACATTCAGTTTTCTCTTGCAGAGATGAATTAGAACACAAAATCGAGCTGCTGTGGACCTCATGAATTTTTCTCTACTCACCAGATTATAAACTGGATTTCATCAATACTGTACTTAAAAAACTGGGCTTCTAGGTATTCCCCTAGCAGGCTCTGAGGGTCCCCATAGTTCCCTAATGGCCTGGAAGAGGTAACTAGGCGTCATCCAGATTCTAGTGTCCTGAGTCACTTCTGGAACCTTTTGGAAAGCCCTCTGGGTCTTGCTACCCTCCTCGAGTATGACTTCAGGAGCCTGATGGGCTTTTACTTGGAGAGCAGAGAAACTCTGGCCCTATATACCCCTGTTTATAGCAGCATGATTCACAATAGCCAAAAGGTGGAAGGAACCCAAGTGTCTACTGACAGATGCGTGGACAAATAAAATGTGGTGTTTTCATAAAAAGGAATATTATTCAGTCTTAGACAGGAAGGAGATTCTGACACATGCTATGATGGGGATGAACCGGGAGGACATTATGCTGAGTGAAATAAGCCACTCACAGAAGGACAAATCCCGCATGATTTCTCGTGCATGAGGATCCCAGCTGGCATATCAAATGCATAGAGACAGAAAGTAAAAAGGGGCTGCCCAGGGCTGGGGGAGAGGGAACGGGGACTATTGCTCAATGGGTACAGGCTTTCAGTTTTACAAGATTAAAAGAGTTCTGAAGATGAATGGTGGCGAGGGCAGCACAGCATTTTTTTTTTTTTTTTTGGAGACAGAGCCTCACTCATTTGCCCTGGATTGAGTGCCATGAAGTCATCACAGCTCACAGCAACCTCAAACTCTTGAGCCCAAGTCATCCTCTTGCCTCAGCCTCCTGAGTAGCTGAGACTACAGGCACCTGCCATAAAACCTGGCTAGTTTTTCCATTTTTAGTAGAGATAGGGTCTTGCTCTAGCTCAGGCTACTCTCAAACTTCTAACTCAAGCAATCTGTGAATGTGTTGAATACCACTTAACAGTATATGTGAAAACTGTGAGGATGGTAATTTCATGTTCTATGTAGTTTACCACAATTAAAAATAAGGAAAAATGGGGCAGCACCTGTGACTTAGTGAGTAGGGCGCCAGCCCCATATACGGAGGGTGGTGGGTTCAAACCCGGCCCCGGCCAAATTGCAACAACAACAACAACAACAATGAAATAGCCGGGCGTTGTGGTGGGTGCCTGTAGTTCCAGCTACTCAGGAGGCTGAGGCAAGAGAATCGCCTAAGCCTAAGCCCAGAAGTTGGAGGTTGGTGTGAGCTGTGATGCTATGGCACTCTACCGAGGGCGATAAAGTGAGACTCCGTCTCTACCAAAATAGCTACAAAAGACACATTGGGTCCTGACTCTCCTCTCCCCCAGCCCCTGGGGCAGAGGGCTCAGGGGAGCGTGGTGTCCTACAGTTTACCTCCAAGACACACGTGTCAACAGAGGCTACCCTGGAACCTGAGAGCCACAGACCTGGCCTGGATGGTGCCTCACTCCTGGCATCCTGCCACCCACTCTCTGTGTCTGACCACTGTCCCTCTCATTTGTCCTTCTCCCCACTGCTTTTGGGGTCTCGATCTATCTTTTTCCCAATAAATAACAACATATATATTACATATGATGATACAGGTAATTAGATCTAATAATGTATGTATTATATTAAATATCATAATAACTATCTTAGGCTGGGCTCACTCAGAAGCTGACCTTGAGATAGGATTCGAGTGCAAATAGGTTATTTGGGAGGCAGCCCCAGGGAGCACTGGGGGGCAGAGCGGAGGCGAGACAGGGAAGAGAAGGAAGTCAAAAGGGCCGGTTGACGAGCTGGTTATTGCTGTGGGCACCTGGGGCGTGTACCACTGAGGACCTCAGGGAGGTTGTGTCGGACACATGAAGGCTTCCCGTTAAGTGCAAAGAAGCTGTCCCACTGGCTGAAGGCTGCTCCCAGCACCTCCTGCCTGCAAGGGCAGAGCAGCTCCTCACCATCGGCGAGTCGCTGGGGTGTGCGGGAACTGGGGTGTGAGAGTGGGGCCTGGGTGGGCCACAGCGACTGAAACTGGAGAGTGAGCCTCTTCTGTGTGCTTGGTGCTGCCTATGTGTTGGCTGGCTTGACTCCCACCATCTCCCTTCAGACATTTTACAGAAGGGGAAAGAAGCGCAGCAGTAGCTTGCCCAGGGTCACGCCGCCTGCCTGCTGGCCCGTCCGGGGCTGGAACCTGAGCTACTTTGCTCATACTTGCTTTGAGGTGACCCGTCAGCCCCTGGTTCATTGCATTCGGCCCTGGTGACCCTGGCTTTGGGGACATCTTTTGGGAATTGCTCTCTTGGGAAGCTCTGATTCCTTTCACCGTGTCTCCAAAGGGCTGTGTATTGGACACCACATGGACACGCAGCAGAGGGCACTATGAATCTCCCTTTTCTGAGGAGGTCCCTGGGGATCAGAGAGGTTGAGAGGCCTGTCCCAGGACCCACAACCGGAGAGTGATGAAGTGGGTTCCTGGGTCACTTGATTCTTCCAGCAAGGTATTTTCATGGGGTTTGATGGAACTGGCATCCACCCCCAGGTGGACAGTATGGTTAATATCAATCAAAATGGCAAATGCACATGGCCATACACCCAGCGATTTCCACTTCTGGGAGTTCATCCTGGAGACCCATTTGCACGAGTGTGAAAAGGTTTTGTATATTTAATGCGCCCCAGCCCCATTGTTCGGTTAGGAAAAGATTGGAAATCACCTAAGTGACCACCAGAAGGGAACCGGCTAAAACGAATGTGGGTTGTTCATACAATGAAGCGAGGCAGGAATAAGAGGAAGCCCACCACGTACTTACTCCTTAGCAGGAAAAATCCTGAGGGGGCAGAGCAGTGTGAGCAGGTGCTCTAAGTTGTGTGAAGAGAGAACACAACTCTCTCTTCACCACTGCAAGGGGGCTGCAGTCTAGGCCCAGTTGCTCATCGCACAGAGATCCAGTTACTGAGACGATAAGGATTGCCAAGGGAGAAAGGAATTTTTAAAACAACAGACATTGTCATCTTGTTAGGAGAATGAGAAAAGCTGCCTCAAATCCATCTCCCTGAGTAAAGGGAGATCAGGGTCTTTTACTATGGAGGGCGAGTTCTGCTCTTCTTTTTTTTTTTTTTAGAGGCAGAGTCTCACTTTGGTGCCCTAGGTAGAGTGCTGTGGCGTCACAGCTCACAGCAACCTCCAGCTCGTGGGCTTAGGCAATTCTCTGGCCTCAGGCTCCTGAGTAGCTGGGACTACAGGCACCTGCTACAACACCTGGCTATTTTTTTTGTTGCAGTTTGGCTGGGGCTGGGTTCGACCCTCCCACCCTCGGTATATGGGGCCGTTGCCCTACTCACTGAGCCACAGGAGCTGCCCCAGTCCTGCTCTTCTTGGTGGTAACAAGAAGTTACCTCCAGTGGGGAAGGTTGTGGGTGATGCTGAGTCTTGTCAGGAAGTCTACGCTCAGGGGTCTTCAGAATCTCAGTTCCTTTGTCTTGTAAGAAAATCCACCATTCTGGAAAACGCAGAAGGTTAAGGGAGTTAAGGGAGAGGGTGATATAGAGGCATTGAAATTTGTCCAGTGGGGGGCTGGTCATATGTTTGATACACGTGTTCTCTGGTAGTATACCCAAGACACTGGCAACGCTGACTAATCTCCTCTGGGAGGGGACTGGGAAGCTGGGATGGGGAGAGGCAAGGACTGTCTTTTGGAATACCCTTTACTGTCTTTTTTTTTTTTTTTTTTCCTCCTCACTCTGTGCCCTGGGTATAGCTCACAGTAACTCTTCCGCTTAAGTGATTCTCTTGCCTCAGCCTCCTGAGTAGCTGGGACTACAGCGCCCACCATAACACTTGGGCTAGTTTTTCTATTTTTAGTAGAGACAGGGTCTCAATCTTGCTTAGGCTGGTCTTGACTTATTGAGCTCAAGTGCTCTACCTGCCTCTGAACTCCCAGAATGCTGGGATTATAGGCGTGAGCCGTGGTGCCCGGCCCCCTTTAGTAACAAGATTACGTACTAAAAAAATAAATAAAATTTAAACATTTTAAAGTTTGATGTGTTCTTTCTGGTATATCGCATTTCCCTCCGAAATCCCGTGTCCTCGTCTGTGAAATGAGGAAAATATTTCTTTCAGAGAGTGATGGTTGTGATGCCTGTTCCTTTAGACCACTTGTCACTGCCTTTACATGCTTAACTTTAGGAGTGGCTCACCTGATCAGTCTTCACTGACTGGGAAGGGGCACCATGCAAACAGAACCCAGGTATCGCTTACTCACCACCTTTTCTCTGGGCCTGCACCTGGAGGGTGCAAAACCAGAAGTAGTTTTCAATGAATAAATGAATAAAAGCACTTTATTGATAAGAACATGCCTCTTGGGCGGTGCCTGTGGCTCAGTATGTAAGGCGCCGGCCCCATATTCCAAGGGTGGCGGGTTCAAACCTGGCCCCGGCCAAACTGCAACCAAAAAATAGCCGGGCGTTGTGGCGGGCGCCTGTAGTCCCAGCTACTCGGGAGGCTGAGGCAGGAGAATCGCTTAAGCCCAGGAGTTGGAGGTTGCTGTGAGCTATGTGATGCCATGGCACTCTACTGAGGGCCATAAAGTGAGACTCTGTCTCTACAAAAAAAAAAAAAAAAAAAAGAACATGCCTCTCTCTCTGTCTTTGTTGTTGTCATTGATAGCATCAAACTGCATGAGGCAGTGGTGTCTAGAGGCTCAGACATGCCACTCCAGCTAGATGGTTTAGGTTCAAATCCCAGCCCTACCAATCTTTAGCTGTGTGACCATAGGCAAGTCACTTAACTTCTCTGTGCTTGTTTCCTCATTAGCAAATGGGAGGGGCAAAAATGCCTACCACATAGAATTGTGAGGATCCTATGTATAAAATACTTAAAACAGAAGCTTGAGGGCGGCACCTGTGGCTCAGTCGGTAAGGCGCCGGCCCCATATACCGAGGGTGGCGGGTTCAAACCCGGCCCCGGCTGAACTGCAACCAAAAAATAGCTGGGCGTTGTGGCGGGCGCCTGTAGTCCCAGCTACTTGGGAGGCTGAGGCAAGAGAATCGCTTAAGCCCAGGAGTTGGAGGTTGCTGTGAGCTGTGTGATGCCATGGCACTCTACCAAGGGCCATAAAGTGAGACTCTGTCTCTACAAAAAAAAAAAACAGAAGCTTGAGGCTCGGCACCTGTGGCTCAAGTGGCTAAGGTGCCAGCCACATACACCTGAGCTGGTGGGTTCGAATCCAGCCCAGGGCCCACCAAACAACAATGATGGCTGCAACCAAAAAATAGCTGGGCATTGTGGCGGGCGCCTGTAGTCCCAGCTACTTGGGAGGCGGAGGCAGGAGACTCGCTTAAGCCCAGGAGTTTGAGGTTGCTGTGAGCTGTGATGCCACAGCACTCTACCCAGGGCAACGGCTTGAGGCTCTGTCTCAAAAAAAAAAAAAATAAAAAACAAACAAACAGAAGCTTGCTCTCTATGTGAGGTATTATTATTTGTCATGACTTTGATCCTTTTTCCATTGTAATTACTCATCTCTACAATTCTGGGAAAACCTCTTTTGGAATTTGGAAGGACCCTTAGATGAGTAAAAGTCATCTTTGCTTGTTTCTCCTTTTAATCCTTCCTTTCCTTGACCGTGAAGGTGGCTCAGTCTCTGCATGGTCTCTTATTTTTATAGAGAATACCTACCCCCCAAAAAGAATCCCTAATTGTGAGGATGGTTTGCCTCCAGAAGTCTCAGTCAGTTGGCTGGCCAGGGACTTGGGAAGGCTCTTTCCTTCTTTCTTTTCTCAACACCTAGAGTCTTCACGCAGTCTCTGAGTCCCCTGAAGAAACCACTGGTCTCCTTTCTAGTCCCTCTAACAAAGCCTGCTCTTCTTGGCTCTCCTCCTCCCAGACACAGCTGGATTGGAATTTGTTGAAGTCCCTGCACAGGTCACCTCTTCCTCTGTGGCAGCAGGTGAAGACAGGAGGCCCAGAGAGCAGGGGCATGCCTAGGAAACCGTCTGCTTACCGTTTCAGCTGCAGGCTGATTGATTATTATTGCTGAAAATTGTGGCTCAAGTGTCCTGGATAAAGACACACACGGGAGATGAACAATTGGGGCTTGGACTGCTCGGGGCGGCTCAGCTTCGCAGGGAGTCTGATCCACAGGGAGCTCAGCCAGGCCTGATTAAAGTGCACTGGGAGAGAGGATTGGAGGGAATTTTCCCAGTAGCCTGTCTGCGTTCTGATGGGCTCTACCCACTGCTCTCAGCCCCTTTCTGCCTTGTCAGAGGATGCAGCAGCTGCCTGTTGCTCTTGCCCTCCTGAGCTCCCTTTCATCGCGTGCATTGCAGCCGTGGCACTCTGAGTGATGCTAGCATGAGTTCCCTGGCCACTGGGAGACTGGATGCTGGAGGGAGAGGGCTCATTAGTGCCAGGCTTTCTTCAAGGAACCATCTGTGCCCAGGGGAAGTGACTCCTTGAAAAGTCATTGGCTATCTTGGGTTGGCTCATTGGAGGTTGAACAGGTGGTGGTCACAGCCAAACTCAGAAGGTGACAATAGCTCGGGACTCCAGCACCCAGGCTCGGGGCCTCAAGTGAATCTGCTTTCTTTCCTGAAGTCTCCAAGCATGTTTGCTTTTTCATCTTGTTTCCTGACACAGGATAACATCTAATCACAGGAAAATGAAACCTCTGTGTTCAGTCCCCCACGTGGCCCAGCCATACAGGAAAAACATTGAACAAAATCACTCCTGTTTTTCAAAAAATGAAGGCAGGACAGTGAGTTGGCAGCAGCCTGAAGGAGACAGCAGAAACCCAACCTCTTCAAATCTTAGGATTTAGCTCCTTATCTGCTGGATCCTGGGGGCAGGCTAGAGAAGGAGCTGGAATGCCTGCTGCTGGTGGTTTTCCTTTGCTTTGAAGTCTCCATACCCATGGGGTCATGAATAATAAAGACCCCCCCAAACACACAACTTGATCTTTCAGTTTTTTAACATAAGAAAAAAACCAATCCCGAACTGTCTCCAATCTCCCCCTTCCACACCCATCTCCTATAAGCAAAGCACGAAGTAAGGGTTGCACACGGGTAGACAACAGACTGATTTGGGCTTGCTCATGTATTTTGTTTGGGCCACACAAGATTTTTTTTTTAAGCCAACATTTAAACATTGGGGGAGTTCAAATAGCAGCTCAGAAAATCTAGAGCCCTTGACTACACTTGGTCATGCAGTTGTATGGGGATCTTCAGCTTCTTACCAACCCTTAGGGGGTCTCTGATCCCTGTAGGCAGCTAAGTGTGTGTGTCATCTCTTATGTAACAGACCTTGCAACCAGCTGTCATCACAGCATTTTTCTGGATCCAGCTTTCTGGAACAGTGGGGTATGGCTCTAGTATTCTTGGATTCTTCTCCAGACTCATTCATTTACTCAACTCCTGTCCTTTTATTTTCATTTTGTGTTAGTATGAGGGCACATAGGATTAGGCTACATTATTTTTGTTTGTAATGCTCAACTCCTTTGACAGATTTTACGTTTTCACGATAAGCCTATCAGGTAAGCTTCCATTTGAGTCTCTGCAGAGGTCCTGGCTTAAAGAACTTTGCTATTTGATTTTAAGTTATGTGGCTCCGCACATTTACCAATGTTCTGATTTGAATGATTTTAAGAGCACAGGAAAGTGTGAAATTGTGGCTGGGTGCAGTGGCTCACACCTATAATTCTAGCACTCTGGGGGGCTGAGGTGGGTGGACCTCAGCCTGAGCTGAGTTTGAGACGAGCCTGAGCAAGAGTGAGACCCTGGCTCTAAAAAAAAAGCCAGATGTTGTGGTGGGCACCTGTCCCAGCTACTTGGGAGGCTGAGGCAGGAGGACCTCTTGGACCAGAAGCTTGAGGTTGCTGTGAGCGACGATAATACCATGGCACTGTAGCCTGGGCAACAGAGTGCCCTCTGTCCACAAACAAAACAAAACAAGAAAGTGTGAGATTGCAAACTATGGCATTTTTCTTCAGTTTGTAATTGAAGTTTCAGATTTATTCTGTAGCCTCAGGCCTTGACAATTTAGTATCCCCGCCCCCAGATTTGTCTACTTCATTAACTTGTTACACTTACCGGCATAAAGTCACTCATCACGTTCCCTGTTCTCCAGCTACTGTCTGCCGCACCTGTGCTGATGTCCCTCTCTCCTTTCTGATATTGGAATGTGTGTCTTCTCTCTTTTTTACTGCTCAACCTAATTTAATAGTTCTTAACAGAAGACGGACCACCCTAATCTTGGGTTCTTCTCCAGATAGGTTCATTTATTTGACTCCTTTGACTGGGACCAGGGTGAGGTGAGTGGGGCAATGAAAGTGCAAAGGTAAGGAGGGCTTGTTCTCAGGTCACACCTGCGTTCCTCCGCAGATTAAACTCCTCCGTCTCTTCCATCCACTGAGTACTCTCTGAGAGCCAGGTTCTTCTTGCAGCCCATCTGAGTCCCAGTATATAGAGTGAATCCACCTGCCTGGTGACCTGCTATGCCTCTTTATGTCTTGTTGTGAAGCAGAAGCTGGAGATGATGCACCTTCTTTCCGGAACAATTTTCCTCTTTCCTCTCCTTGAATGCAAGAGACAGTATTTCAGCCTTGGTGCCTGTAGCACAGTGGTTACGGCACCAGCCACATGCGCGGAGGGTGGTGGGTTTGAACCTGGCCTTGGTTAGCTAAACAACAATGACAACTGCAACAAAAAAATAGCCAGGTGTTGTGGTGGGTGCCTGTAGTCCCAGCTACTCGGGAGGCTGAGGCAAGAGGATCATTTGAGCGCAAGAGTTTGAGGTTGCTGTGAGCTGTGATGCTACAGCACTCTACTGAGGGTAACACAGTGAGACTCTGTCTCAAAAAAAAAAAAAAAAAAAAGACAGCATTTCATGTATCAAGCAGATACATCTTAATCCTTGCCCCAGGCTCTGTTTTTCAGAGAACCTGGGCTAAAACAGGATGGAAGACTAAAGCTAAAATTTGAAATGAATTTGGCTGTTATTTTTTTATAGAGTGAATCCACCTGGGTGACCACACCCCCCAAACCTGCAAACACTACTTAGGTACAAGACCTTTCCTGCCTCACCCCTTCCAAGTACTTCTGCTTGTTTGGCATTTCACATTTTAAATGATTCCCTTTTGAGAAGGAAAGAACCCGGCATACACAGAAGCCAGGCATGGAACTGCTTCAAACAGAAACTGTCATTATTGTGCAAGGTTTCAGTCACACAGACAACTGTCTGCTGGATCCATTGTGAAAGAGAAAGGAAAAGGGACGGGTGAAGTAAAATCTGTTGTATGCCTCATAAACCATCCCTTATTTCAAAAATAGAAATTCCTATTTAAATTTAACCTGTTTGAAACAGGCCAAATATCAGATTCTGCATGCAATAGATCTGTTATTGCTTATAATGTGACCTCCTGGCACTGCTCAGCTGACCATGGTAGAAAACATCAGAACCCAATCAAATCACAGAAATGTGCCACCTGCACCCTGGGCCGGCGAGCCCCACAGGCCCACCTCCACGAGCACCGGTCAGGGGTAAGGCACTCCTCTGCGCTGAGAAATGGCAGAGCCCCTCTGACCTCGAGTCCCAAAGAATGATTTTTGCGCCAATCGTCAAATTCCCAGTGCAACCACAGTGTTACAAAATCCTAGAGCTTCCTAGTTTTTAGAATAGAAAAGAAAAACTGTAGATCAAGAAACTTTTACTAAAACTTTAAGGATCTCACCTGTACCTGCCATAGTAATACAAAGATGTGAATCTTTGATAGATATGATCAGGAAAAAACCATCAGTCTTATGGTCTTTATGAGCAGCAATAAATTTTTCTGTGTACCCCATTTCCTATTAATCCACATTTTTTAAAAGTATTTCCTGAAAGTATTTCTAAATGTGATGTTTCTTAATACTCCAAAATGTAAAAGATGTAACTATGAGAAAAACATCTGCTTGTAAAACGTAAGATTAGAAAGGAATTGTGGGTGCAGAGAGCACCAGGAGGGACCACAGAGCGTCACTGCCCTGTCCTGTGTGCGACTCGGCTGCAGGGGCCCGTGTCTCCAGAAGAGTGCTGCTAGGATTCTGTCACGCCCTGGACATGTGGACGTACAGCCAGCCCCTCAACCCTAGGAAGGAAGGGCATCACAGGGAGCTGGGAATGGCTGGGCGTGTCAGCGTGTCAGCCGGGAGAGGTGGTGATGACAGCTTTCGCAATCTAGCTGACCCACCTTTTGAGGAACACTTCAAAACTGCACTAAGCTATCAATATTCCAAACAAACCATAATTTCAGAAGAGAGCCCATTCAGGGTGATAAAACTACCAAAAAAAAAAAAAGAGATGCTGCGGTTCTTGCCAGTTTGCTTGTTTGGGTGCCAGCACAGGGCACCGCTGTCACTGAGCATTCCCGGAACACTGGGATTATGGGTGGTGTGTTCACACGCATGTGCAAGAGCACACGTCGGTGTGCGCGTGTGAGGCGAGGCCTCAGAGTCCCAGAGACTTCTGTACGATCTGCTTGGCAATCTTGTAGAACTGCTCCCGGTCGTTCTGCCACATCTTGGGAGCATCCACATTAGCTCCGCTTTCATTGTTGGGCTCACCGACAGCAGAGTCTTCTCCACGCTCTAAACAGGGCTCTGCTGCTCTGCGCTGCCATCGTAGCCCATGGGATGGTCACCAGGGGTGTGCAGGATAGAGATGTACACCCTTGCGGCGGGGTAGATGTTGGGATGAAACATCTCACAGGTAAACCTCATCTTTGGGGGACTTAACGCGTAATCAAGTGGGAAACTCAGAATGGCAGGAAAAAACACCAAACTCAAAACAAGTGTCTTCTGGGCCCATCATCAATGCCTCCCATTCAAAAAAATTCTCTTCATTTATGGGGCCTGCCACAATTCCTTCTGGAGGGTTCAGTGTTAATTATCTGTACTCAGCTATCAACCTCTTGAGCGCCATCCCAGCCATGGCCTGGCAACAGCTGCGTACAGCAGCCTCAACTCATCAGTGCTTGTCCCTCCCACCTTGGCTGTCATTTTTCTTTTTGGAGACAGAGCCCCAAGCTGTCGCCCTGGGTAGAGTGCCGTGGCATCACAGCTCACAGCAACCTCCAACTCCTGGGCTTAAGCAATTCTCTTGCCTTGGCCTCCAGGTAGCTGGGACTACAGGTGCCCACCACAAATGCCCAGCTATTTTTTGGTTGTAGTTGTCCTTGTTGTTTGGCAGGCCCAGGCTGCATTTGAACCCGCCACCTCTGGTGTATGTGGCTGGCGCCTTTGCCACTTGAGCTACAGGCGCCGAGCCTTGGCTGTCATTTTTTTTTTTTTTTTTTGTAGAGACAGAGTTTCACTTTATGGCCCTCGGTAGAGTGCCATGGCATCATACAGCTCACAGCAACCTCCAACTCCTGGGCTTAAGCGATTCTCTTGCCTCAGCCTCCCGAGTAGCTAGGACTACAGGCGCCCGCCACAACGCCCGGCTATTTTTTTGTTGCAGTTCGGCTGGGGCCGGGTTTGAACCCACCACCCTTGGTATATGGGGCTGGCGCCTTACTGACTGAGCCATAGGCACCACCCTTGGCTGTCATTTTTTAATGATATACTGTAATAGTTAAAAGATTCAAATTCTGATCTTTTGATGAAAAAGCAGAGGCCTTTAATTAGACATTCAGAGGTTAATTTGATGTTTTCTTTGATATCTCTCTCTCTAGTTAATTGAATGACTACTTAAGAATCAGCAAATTTCATGTAAAAACCGGATTTTTTTTTTTTTTGGTTTTTTATTTTATTTTATTTTTTTGGCTTTTTAAATTTTATTTCGTTGCTTATTTTTTATTTCTTTACTTTTTTTTTTGTTGTTGTTGAGACAGGGTCCCACCCTATGCCCCTGAGCAGAGTGCAGTGGGCGTGGTAGCTCACGACAACCTCAGACTTGGGCTGCGGGCACCCCATTGCCTCAGCCTCGGGAAGCCGCTGGGATTACAGGCGCTCCCCGCGGCGCCCGGCTGGGTTTTTCCATTTTTTTCATGAGTCGGGGTCTCACTGTCGCTGACTTCTTTTGGAACACTGGAAGATCTGGCTATACAGGACAACAGTCCTCTGGAGTTGGGCTTTCGATGGGGCGGGGGAGCACATGCCAGCCAGTTGTGATCCCAGTAACTCCAGAGTGACCCATATGCTCTGATATGTGGCCCCTCTGTCCTCATTTATGGAATATCCCTGGCCCCTTGCTAAAGGGAAATTCAGCTAGAAGTTTTGTTGGGGTACGAATTGATTCTCAGAAGGGTTGTATAAGGTGTGGCTGGTGGCTCACAGATTGCTGATCATCTGGCTCAGTTAGAAGTGTTCTTTGATTGACGGTGGGAGTCAGAGCAAATAATAAGAAGCATGTACCAAGCTCCCTACTGCATTTGCTGGGAAACTTCTTCCTAACAAAATGACAGTGCTTTGAGAGTCCTGAATTATGAGATTGAGAGAGAGAGAGAGAGAGAGAGAGAGAGAGAAAGGAGAAAGAAAGAGAGAGAGAGAGAACCATCAGCTTAGCACCAGTAGCTGAAAGTAGGAAGTTTGGCAACAGAGCCTCTCAATTAGAATACGTACAAGGCCTGACAATTAAATTTGTGGAACTTGGCCTAGAAGAAGTGCTACATACCTAATTGCCACTATGATCACTTTTGAAGTATTCCCTTTGGGAAGCTGTGCACCAATGCCAGTGCCTAGTCTACTCTTCAAAGCAATTTTTGAACTTTTCGCCTGGAATGGCCATCAAAGCTTTCCTTGTATTAACTTTGATGTCCTCAATATCATCAAATGTCTTCCTTTCAATGTTTCCTTTATCTTCCCACAAAGAAAAAAGTCACTGGAGGCCAGATCAGGTGAGTAGGGAGGATGTTCCAAAGAGGTTATTATTATTGTATTTTATTTTTCAGGAAGAGCAGAGGCAGCTGTCTTTATTGGGGGTCACAGGCCAGCTGACTTCAATCAAAGGCCACACACTTGATTTTGAAGTCACCATCAGCTGCCATGTAGTTGATGGCCTCCAGGTTGAGGTGGTTAGGGAACTTGAATGTGTAACCATCTGGCAGCTTGATGGTCAGGTCTGCCTGGTCAAAGCTGATGCACACCTCTGCGACACTTCTAGGCTGGAAGGGAAAGGCAGCCTCCCGCTGCTCAGCTCCCCAGGCCCCGCCGTCCTTGCTGTTGCACACGATAGTATTGGCATCCCCGTGGGCATCAAAGCGGGGGTTGAAATGCAGGCACAGGTTGTTGCTGTCTTTGCCCAGGTTCAGCACAAAGCTCTTGGCGTCGGTGGCCACCTTGCCCCGTACTCTGAGGCACTCCCCAGGTTTGAGATTCAGGTTGCTGGCGACCAGACCACAAGCCATGATTGAAGCAGGAGGATGTTCGAGGGCTGGTGCACCAGCCGTCTGAAGATCTGAAGATTCCACCCCCAAAGAGGTTACTAGCTAAAAACTCCTTCACAGATAGTGCTGTGTGAACTGGTGTATTGTTGTGATGCAAGAGCCATGAGTTGTTGGACAAGATTTTCAGTTAAGATTTTCCTATTCTCTATCAATGTTTACTTGGTCTAATCTGCTTCTCATAGTCAGCCAATGATTTTGACATATGATACAATGAATTTTTGCAATGTTTTTGCCAGTTATGCTCATGACTAACTTCTCTGACCTCTCTTCATTAGTGACACTTTCTCTCCTCTCAGAAAAAAATTAATCCATTTGTACACTGCTGTTTTCTTCATGGCATTATCCCCATGTTAGTTAGTGGACTAACATGTCCCTGATTTCACTTTCACTCTTGCCAAGTTTAACAAGAAATTTAATATTCATTCATGGCTCTAATTCAAGTTTCAACTTTCTTGAATTGGCACATGAAAACACACAACAACAATAAAGGATGTCACTCAGCAAGACAGCGTCACATTTCAATACTAACACAGCTGTGAGACGCTGATATACCAAGGTTATAAAACCCTACAGAGTTGTTTGTATAGTATTGCCAACATAAGTGCACGGTGGCAGGTTTATGAACTTGTCAGACTAAATCTCGTATATAGTATTGTATGAGTTTTGTGGTGCCTCCTGGCACATAGGACATTGAGCTGTTGGTTGCTGGCTGCTGGGTGGTAAGTTGCTGGACATAAAGGTGATGCTTATTTCAGGATGTGCTACATTCCTTCTTTTAGTCAGTCTCCTCTCGTTTTCTTCCTCCTCTTGGTTTCAACTGCTACTTCCTGGGCTTAGAAGTTAGAGTCCTGACTCCAGCTGCCTTGGGCTCTGCCTTATCTAGAAGCAACCAAGTTGAATTGTAGAAAAATAATATGTGAAAACCAGCAGATAATTCTACCCTTCTTTCATCTCCATGACTGACATGGCCTCTTTATAGTTGGATGGCTCTTTAATATTTTCAAAGTGCTTCCCATCTTTCACTTCATTAGATATGTCTAATAGACCTGTGTGTTAGATAGAGCAGGCAGAACTTCAATTTAGGATGGAAAGTGAGTCACAGCGAGGGTGAACCTTTCTTCCTTTCCTGCTCAGCAAGGAATAGAAATAGCAGACACTCAGCCCTAGGTGTCCAGTGTATTTCCTACTTGATTCCCAACCTCTCATTGGGTTTTTAAGTACCTTGAATTCTTCAACTAGGACTGGTGGAAGTAGTGTTTTACAAACTGTGGGTTGAAATTCACTGGTGAAATCAATAGTGAGTGCAACTGGGTTTTACAAATACAGAATCGAATGGACCAAATCAAAGTACATGGCATGTATAGAAGAGCATTGTTTGGTCAAACTTTTGATGTAAGTGTGCTGCTACTTTGGTTTCCCAGGCTCTGGCTGTACTAGCTCTGGAATGGATTCACATGCCTTTAGACTTGGAAATTGGATGCTGTGAAGCCTTATTAGTTACTTCCACCTGAACTTGAGGGAGATTAGATTTCCGTGGCAGATTGTTGGGAAGTGTTGCTCTTGCACATCTGCTAATCTAAGGCAGGAATGTGTCTCATACATTATAGATTTACAATGTGTTTATAATTTTGGACTTAAAAAAAAACAAAAAAAGCCCCTCAACAACAACAACACAAAATCAAAACCACCAGGTATTCCTGAATAGATAGGCTGGAATCAAAAAGGTCATAAGCAGCTATTAGGACAGTGCTAATATATGATTTTTTTTTTTCTTTCTGAGACAGTCTCACTCTGTCCTCTTGGGTAGAGAGCCATGACATTAACATAGCTCACAGTACCTCACTCTCTTGGGCTCAAAAGATCCCCTCAGCCTCTTGAGTAGCTGGGACTGCAGGTATCTAAGGCAAAGCCTGGCTAGTTTTTCTATTTTTAGTAGCGACAGGGTCCTTCTCCTGCTTAGGCTGGTCTTGAACTCCTGAGCTCAAGGAATCCACTTGCTTCGGCCTCCTGGAATGCTAGGATTACAGGTGTGAGCCACTGTAACATATGATTTTTTTTTTTTTTAAGAGACAGAGTCTGACTCTGTTATCCTGGATAGAGTACAGTGGCATCATAGCTTATAGCAACTTCAAACTCCTGGGCCCAAGGGATCCTCCTGCCTCAGCCTCCTGAGTAGCTGGGATCACAGGTGCCTGCTCTGATGCTTGACTTTTTTTTTTTTCTTTCTATTTTTATTAGAGACGAGGTCTCACTCTTGCTCACGCTGGTCTTGATCTGGTGAGCTCAAGCAATCCACCCTCTTGGCCTCCTAGAGTGCTAGGATTACAATTGTGAGCCACCGTGACCAGCCCTAATATACAATTTTTAAGAAAGAGAAACATTTTAAACCTCTGCTCTGAGCATTGGACAAATAAACACATGGGCTAGATAGTTGCTCCTGGGGGGTCCGGGCAAATGTATGGATGGACCTGAGAAACTCAGGAGCTGGAAAAGGGTAGGGAAAGATATAATTGAAGGGGGAAATTGGACTCTCTGAGAAGCGTGACTCATAACCAGGAGAGTAATTAAGGGATAGGGTCAGGTAGAACAAGGCAGGACTCATACTATGCCCTCCATGGTATGAGTGACAGGTACTGCCCAGGGGGCTCACAGGCAGAGTCTATTAACCATCTGGACAAATGTTTACAACTATGAAAAATTAAGTAGTCAATTTACCTCGGATCATAGAGAAAAACCAATAAATGAAAGCTAATCAATCAAAAAAGATGGTTAATAAATAATAAATATACTTTTGGCATGAAGTGCTCTTTCTAATTGATTGCCTGTTTGGCTAACTTTTGTATGGATGTCCAGTGGGAAAATCACACACACATAAATCATACTTGGTCAAAGGAAGAATATTCTTCTTTTTTTTTTTTGTAGAGATAGAGTCTCACTTTATGGCCCTTGGTAGAGTGCCATGGCATCACACAGCTCACAGCAACCTCCAACTTTTGGGCTTAAGTGATTCTCTTGCCTCAGCCTCCTGAGTAGCTGGGAGCACAGGCGCCCACCACAACGCCCAGCTATTTTTTTGGTTGCAGTTCAGCCGGGGTCGGGTTTGAACCCGCCACCTTTGGTATATGGGGCCGGAGCCTCACCGACTGAGCCACAGGCGCCACCCGGAAGAATATTCTTTTAAAGATATAGATAGCAGGTTCTGCCTGTGATTTTTACTACATATATCAAAATTTTCCTCTGTTCAACCATGTCTCTGAAATGGCACGGGAAGTCAATGAGAAAATGGGATGATTTATGAGCATTCATTTTACATAAACCTTTCCCAAATGATTACCTAAAAAAATAGTGACCATGAAGGTAACAACCATGGTGGAATGATGGTCAATTGCTTGTCTAAATAAAAGATAAATAAGAGTTGAGAAGAGATGTAAAATGACCCGGGGCCTGTAAAGAAGTAGGGTTAGGTGGACAGATAGGAGCAGGCGGGAGAGAGGGAGGGACAGAAACGGAGAACAATGGCGGTGACCTCAACCTTCACCTTCAATCCTCTTGAAAATTTTTCTCCCTGTAGCACTGCTCTCTCCTCGTTCAAACCCCATGGCTCTCAGGACACTTGAGTCTCCTTTACCCAGTGACTTATTAAATCTGAATTTGTGTCAAAGAAAAAAAACCTGGCCAGGTAAGGTGGCTCAAGCCAGTAATCCCAGCACTCTGCGAGGCCAAGGAGGGCAGATCGCTTGAGCTCATGTGTTCAAATTGAGCTAGAGCGAGACTCCATCTCTAAAAAAAAAAAATAGCCGGTTGTTGTGGTGGGAACAAGAGGGTCACTCAAGAGGGTCACTTGAGCCCAAGAGTTTGAGGTTGTTGTGGGCTATGATGCCCTGGTACTCTACCCAGGGTGACAAAGTCTCAAAAAAAAAAAAAGGAAAAAAGAAAAAACCCACAAAATATTTGTATATAAATAAATAAAAACATTTGGAAAAAATAAAAATACATAAATAAAGAAAAATATAATGAAAATATAAATATATAACATGTAATACATATATGTATAACATATACATATCGATAAAACATTACTGGTAATATATAAATAATATATAAGATGTACATATATGTGTATGTTGTGTGCATATATACACACACAAATCTATGTATACACACATATATTCTACAGACCCCACACCAGCCTGGGGCTCTCACTGAAAGGACAGCAGCTGGTTGCCTGTGCACATGTGGCCCATGACACCAAACTCTTCTGCTTTTAGTCTTATTTCCTGCACCTGTTGACCCTGTGGCTGGCTTCCCTTCCAGTTGGCATTGAGCCTTTTTGATGGTGATGGGTGATGGTCATAGCTGGACTAGAACAAATTTAGGGGGCTGGTGGAGATGGGGGGATGGAGGTTTGGGGTCCAAAGCAATGGCAAACAAAAAGCAAGGGTTGCTGTTTAAAAGGCGCTCCAGAGAGGAGGACCAACCCCAGGCCACAGGCTGCCAACTGGCTTCAAGGTCCACTAGCCACTAACCCCACACCCACATCTCTCACTCTTTCTTAGATCTTAGAATTACCATAGATAGGTACGGAGGGGTGGAAGCCTCTTGGAGGTGGTCCAACATGTGTGGAGGACAGAGCTACCTCCCTGGAGATTTTCCTGCTTCTGCTCCTGTGTTTTCCCAGTGGTGACAAAGTTGCAACATGCCTTTATTGATAATCTATGAAGGGAAGATGAATGATGACTATTTCTACACCATTTGGGTCAAATGTTCTGCAAAGGCCTACCTCTCCTCCCTCTGCCCTCTGTCTTGTCAGCTGCTAAGAGACACTAGTGCTGGGACACCCCTGGCCCTGCAGCTCATAATCACTGGCACATATGATAATAAAATTGAGCATCTGGCTAACTAAACTCTTTAGTAACCACAGGACACATTTAAATAGTGTGCGTCTGGATTTCAGTAGCTACAGCCTCTGGGATATAAATGGCATAGTGGTGTGGCCAGAGGTGTCCAAGCTCCTTAGATGTTCCTAGGGGATGGCGCCTGTGGCTCAAGAAGTAGGGTGCCGGCCCCATATACTGGAGGTGGTGGGTTCAAACCTGGCCCCGGCCAAAAAAACCCCCCCCAAACAAAACAAAAACAAGATGTTCCTAGGGGGATATTTAGGAGTGACTTTAGCATTTCTGTCCGTTGGGGAAGCAGGAATCTAGGGCAGCAAGCAGGTTGGAAGGGTTTTGCTTTGAAGCTGAATTCATTTAGGCCTTGTAAGACTTGGTAGTGCCTCAGTTTCCCGTATCAAAGGAAGATGGTGGTACCAGGTAGATGGGAAGTCAGGATATGACTAAAGTGCTCCCCACTCCTCAGCCCCCACTGCTGTTACCAGGAGAGGCAGTAGACTACACTGCAATATTAGGGAGCACCCTAATGTCCAGTTAAGGGATGGGCAAACACGCACAAGTCAGTTTGAAGAGTAGAGTATGGCCGCTGCATGCTTAATTAAAAAGAAAGTTCTTCCTCAAAGGACTCAAACTCAACCTCTCATTTGATCCTGCAACCCCATTGCTGAGCTTAAAGAAGATAAAAACATCCTTCTACCACAGGGACACTTGCACTGGACTGTTTATTGCAGCTCAATTTACAATCACCAAAATGTGGAAACAGCCTAAAAGTCCAACAAGCCAGAAATGGATTAACAAGCTGTGATGTATGTACACTGTGGAATACTATTCAGCCACTAAAAAAGACGGAAACTTTACATCCTTTATATTAAACTGGATGGATATGGAACACATTACTCTTAGTAAAGCATCACGAGAATGAAGGAAAGAGAAAAAAAAAAGTTCTTCCTCAAAGTTTTCTTTGCTCTTCTCTTTCCTTCTTCATTCTTTGGAAGTCCACCTCCACAGCACCGGCATTGTCTTATCAGCTCAGTTGCTCATTTATAACTGGAGAAAATAATTCTCAGGGAGGTTAAGTGACTTTCTTCCAGAAACACAGCCATTTACAGAGGACATTTTTAATGTTAATATACAAAATTATATGAAAATGCAGTCTGGGACCTCATTATTCTTCCTTGTGCAGAATGTGGTAAGAGGTGGCAAAGGGAGTATGTGTTTGCCCGCCCAAGCTCTGGTCCCCTTCTGGTGGCAATGGTGCCCAAAGGAAATGTCTTTCCTCCAGCGTGTGCTGACTTCTTGGGGCTGTCAATCAAAATATCCCACCCAATCCTGAACAACAGGGGCACGTGACCCAGGCTGGGCAGTTAGACCCTCTCTGAGGACCCTGAGGAGGAGGAGGTGCAAGTGTTTGGGGTCCCTATTTATCTCAGCAGTGGGGTCATGATGAACTATCAGTCAGTACCTGGAGCTTGCTGGCTTCTAGAGAGGGTCTGATGGGCTGGTGTTTGAGCTCTCCGTGGCATACAGAAAGCCATTCCTTTTCCTTCCAACACATTCTCATTTTGCTTGGGAAAGGTGGCTTTGCTTGTTTGCATAAAATATCCTAACTGGTATAGTGGTTATCCTAGGTAGTGGACTTTTTATTTTTTTTTTTTGAGACAGAATCTCAAGCTGTCACCCTAGGTAGAGTGCCGTGGTGTCACAGCTCGCAGCAACCTCAGACTCTTGGGCTTAAGCGATTCTCATGCCTCAGCCTCCCAAGTAGCTGGGACTACAGGCGCTTGCCACAATGCCCAGCTTTTTTTCTTTTTTGTTGTTGTTGCAGTTGTCATTGTTGTTTTAGCAGGCCCGGGCTGGGTTCGAACCTGCCAGCCCCGGTGAATGTGGCCGGCGCCCTACCCACTGAGCTACAGGCGCCACCCAGTACTGGACTTTTAAATTGAAATAGTAGTCCTTGGGTTGTGCTCCCGCCATCAGGTTCTTTATAGCTTTTTGTTTTTTAATCTTTGGAACTGATTTATTATATAATTTGTGGAATGTAGAAAATAATCAGAGATCTAGAGGTATGTTTTTTTTATAACTTTTTGTATGACTTTGTCTGCCTAGATTGTATTTCACACAGCAACCAATATATGTTGGGATACTTGAAGAAAATAGTGATTTCTAAAACACCCCATATCAGGATAGCACAGGAGAGGGAGTACATGGTCAGTTCTGTGAGAAATTCAGCCAGTCTATTCATTTACAACATGGAGACCTACTTCTCTGAAGTACATGAGTGATTGCCTGGTTCATTATACTATAAAAGAGTGACAGTTGTGTGGGGAATAAAACAATGAATGTGAAGATAGACTCCCACTTCATTAAAGCCTTTCTAGCAGTGGTTCTCAACCTTCCTAATGCCTCCTAAGGCCACGACCCTTTAATACAGTTCCTCACGTTGTGGTGACCCTCAATCATAAAATTATTTTTGTTGCTACTTCATAACTGTAATTTTGCTACTGTTATGAATCGTAATGTAAATATCTGATATGCAGGATGTATTTTCATTGTTACAAATAGGTCGCGACCCACAGGTTGAGAACCACTGCTTTAAAGAAAAGATGGCTGAGTCTGGGAAAGGCCAGTTTCATGGTCTGCATTAGAAGAGTCATGCTAGGGGGTCTGGAATTCTGTCAGTATCTTACTGTCTCCAAAGACAATGTTCCATCCCACCCAGTATGAGACTTGTATCTAACATGGAGCTCCGGATTCAGGAAAAATGCTGAAGTTAATTTTCATGACAACTGCCTTCAGCTTTCTCAGATTGATAAGCCAGTCTCTGCTATGCAATTCCCTTTGGTAAATTCAAAGTTTTAGCTTTTATGTTGTTTGCTTGCAACCCTTTCTGGTCAGTTTACTTAGGTAACTCAATCAGTTAACGATGAAAGCCCTCATTTGCTTGCTCAGAAAGCTTGGAATGGGGACAGAAGAATGAATCCAGAAACAGTTTGTGACAGATATTAGACCTTTGAGCTGCACGAATCTTGACATTGTTCCCAGCACTACGAATGTGGCTGAGTGGTCTGGATGCGGCAGAATCTAATCCCAACCTGCCCAAGGGAGGATTAATGACTCTGAATGTACTCTGGACCTGATGATATAAGGAAAAGCTTCTTGCTTGTGTTCCTGGATGATTTTGTCTGTTACTTGCTCCTGTCAGTGGGTAAAGTCATCTTGGACAAACGGCATCTGCTCAGAATAGCTCTGTGTTCAAGAAGCAAGGAGTTGGAGAGAGGACTGCATCCAGCTTCCACCCCAACGCAGAGACCCTTGGAAGCCACCCTGACTCCTCCCTCATTTCCCCTCTAACACACAGGGGACAGGCTGAGGTTAGGGCTGGCTCCTGTCCCTGAGCTCCAGGGGGAAGGTGGCCTCACTGAGTCCAGGGGACCCGAGGCTGCTACTTTGGAGGTGAACGCCAAAACAAGTTGCTAGGAATTTGCGAAGGCAGTAGCATTTGGACATGTGTAGGATTCAGACCTGCCAACGAAGGTAGGAACATTTATTTCAGACAGAGAGGAACGCCAGGTAGTTATATTGTTACTTACTTATACTGTCTTTAGGTTCTGTATAATTTTGTATATCCTTCACAAGATCATTAAAATTTTATTTATTTATTTTTTGGGACACTCTGTTGTCCTGGGCAGACTGCTGTAGCCATCATAGCTCACTATAACCTCGAACTTTAGAGCTTGAGCAGTCTTCTTGCCTCAGCCTCCCAAGTAGCTGAGAGTACAGGAGCCTGCTAGTTTTTTTATTTTTAGAAGAGGTGGTGTCTCCCTCTTGCTCAGGCTGGTATTGAACTCCTGGGCTCAAGCAATCCACCTGCCTTCACTTCCCAGAGTGCTGGGATTACAGGCGTGAGCCACCGCTCCCAGCCCCAAGATCATTAAAATTTGAAATGCAGGGGTCTTAGAGTGACTGTTTCTCAATGTCTTCTATCACGGTGGTGGACAGGCAGAGTATGCTAGATAAAGGCATGCTCGCTGATTGGCTAGGTTTTCATATTTTCACCTGATGAAATGTCCTTCCCTCTGCTCACAGCTGACCTCAACTTTGACTCGCTGGGGCAAACTGCAGCCAGGGATTGATTGCGTCTCACTGCAACAACTCCTATGAGATTGGCCAGGAACACCAATCTATTATAAACCCGTGTAGCTCCTGCTTCTTTTGCCTCTGCAGCTGCTGGGCAGCTGTCAGACGCCACTGACTCCAAGTCAAATTGCTGAGCTTCAAATTTATCGGGCGAGTCATTGGCAATCTCTGAATAATTGAGCCAGTCACCTGGAATGCAATTTTTGAATTAAAAGCTTATATATTGTTTGGGAGGAACATGGCAGTCACAGCTAAAGAGGCAGAGAGGAAGAAATGGTAGAGCTTGGCTCATGGAGTGGGGCATGGGGAATGAAAGCCTTTACAGTTAGGCAGAAGAGCAGAACTCAGCACAGAAGCACTTCACTTTGATGCTAGGCTAAAGTCAAGCTGCGGCCCAGATGAGCTAGGAGGTGGTGTACTTTCTAGTTGTTGATGTGTTTGGTTTAGAAGAGAGTTGTGTGCAGGTAGTCAGACTGAGCCCTCCGGAAAGTGCCCTTGCAATGGAGACTGTTGGCCCTCTTGCTTTAGGGCTTGGCACTAAGGAAATGGAAATTTCTACTGGAATGCAGTGAGACAGAGGGTAAAAGTTATTAACAGTGCTTAGTACCTTAAAGTGTTAATAATTAACTTATTAGATCACTTTTGTTCCTTAGGAGGCATGGGGATGGTGGAAAGTGGAGGGAATGAAGGGAAACAAACATTTATTAGGACTTAGGATGTGCCCGGCACTGGGGCAGGAAAAGCACCCACATATCTCATCAAATCCTCACCACTATGGGACAGAAAAGTTTTTGATCTCAGATGCAAAGGTTGGCCAAATTACCAATACTTCCCTGTTGGTCAGCACAAGCCCCTCTTGTTTCACTTGTTTTTATGCTGTTTTGTCTTATTCTCCACGTCCCTTCCTCAGTCTTCCCAATGCCTACCATTCTAATATGTTTGTGTATATTCTTTTTATTGATTTGTATCTTTTTTTGTGATTATATTTTATACACAGAAGGCATGGTAGATTTCATCCTGCTTTATTCTTCTTTTTTCCCTCACCACTACTTAAAACAACTTTTTGTTGGGCAAAAAATTGGAACTGTTTCTTTTGAGACAGAGTCTCACTCTGTTATCTTTAGTAGAGTGCTGTGGCATCACAGCTCACAGCAACCTCCAGCTCTTGGGCTTAGGTGATTCTCTTGCCTCAGCCTCCTGAGCTGGGACTACAGGCACCTCCCTAGAACGCCGGGCTATTTTTATTTTTCTGGCCGGGGCTGGGTTTGAACCTGCCACCTCTGGCATATGGGACCAGCGCCCTACTCCTTTGAGCCACAGGCGCCACCCAGGCCTAGCTATTTTTTTGTTGCAGTTTGGCTGGGGCCGGATTCGAACCTGCCACCCTTGGTATATGGGGCTGGTGCCCTACCCACAGGCACCGCCCCAAGTCTAGATTTTTCTAAACATATTCCTGTGCTGCTTTTTTTTTTTTTTTTCATGTCTAACAGGTAACAGGCTGATGTCATAACAAGATTTGAGGGAGGCACATGTCACACATGAGCGGGAACCCCCAATCATCATGCTTGTGAACTGCAAAAGGATCATGCACTGCTGTTTAATATGTTTCTCTATCCTCTGTATTTTCTGTAAATCGATAACTAGATATAGACACTCAGTCAGATGCAGGTTAAATTTTGTTGGGGGGGGCAAGAAATACTTAAAAAGTGAAGCTTTGGATATTAGGTGCCCAATACTTAGTTGTTTTTCTTTGTGACCTCAGCAGCATTGATGATCAATGCCTATGTCCATGATTTCTTTAGAAGTTACAGAATGTTTATCAGGTAATTCTGTGACTCCTTTTTCATTGGTTAGCTGAGATGTTCTGTAAAGAGAAACTTTCCCTCACTAACTCTTTAGTAACACTGAGGTACAGTTCATATAGGAAAGGGAAGATAAATGCTTGATTCTTTCCTTTTATTTATCAATTTTCAAAATAATGAGCTCATTCTCTCCAAAATAAATAAGGTTTAAAAATAATATTATAGGGCAGCACCTGTGGCTCAGTGAGCAGGGCACCAGCCCCATATACTGAGGGTGGTGGGTTCAAACCTGGCCCCGGCCAAACTGCAACAAAAAATAGCTGGGCATTGTGGGGGGCGCCTTTAGTCCCAGCTACTCGAGAGGCTGAGGCAAGAGAATCGTCTAAGCCCAAGAGCTGGAGGTTGCTGTGAGCTGTGACGCTATGGCACTCTACTGAGGGTGACAGAGGGAGACTCTGTCTCTGAAAAAAAAAAAAAAAATTACAGGCCGGGTCCTGTGGCTCATGCCTGTAATTCTAGCACTCTGGGAGGCCGAGATGGGCCTACTGTTTGTGCTCAGGATTTCGAGACCAGCCTGAGCAAGAGAGAGACCCTGTCTCTATTAAAATTGAAAAATTAGGGGGGCAAGACACAGTCATAAGAGGGACTTTACCTAACAAATGGAATCAGTGTAACCTAGTTTCTTGTACCCTCAATGAATCCCCAACAATAAAAGAAATAATGCCAAAAAAAAAAAAAAAAGAAAAGAAAAAAGGAAAATTAGCTTGATGTCATGGCAGGTGCCTGTAGTCCTAGGTACTCAGGAAGCTGAGGCATGAGAATTGCCTAAGCCCAGGAGTTTGAGGTTGGTGTGAGCTGTGATGACACCATGGCACTCAATCCCAGGGTAACAAAGTGAGACTCTGTCTCGAAAAAAAATTACAATCCCATGTAATTTAAATATATTTGATTATATTGATTACTTGCAGCTTTTTTCTATATCTGTGGGAGGTGGACAGGGTGAATTCCTCACAGACTTTCTAACTCAGGGTGAAGAGCCCAGTCAGGGGAATGTCTACTTGAACATCCCTGCATGGGGAAATCAGCAGTGCAGGCAGCTGAGGCCATCAGCTAGGAGCTTAGGCTGGAGAAGCTGAGATGTTTGTCTGAGATGAGACTTGCTCTCCCGCTTCTTGCTTCTTGTTGCACCGTTATCTGACCTCTTCAGATGTTCCATTACCCTATGTCCCTGTTTACCCTTTACCCAACCTTCCTGGGGGCTGTCATCTCCCCTCGCTCATTCTTAACCTTGACTGCTGACAGCTGACAGCTGTGCACCTTTGCACGTATACTCTGCTATGTACCCAAGAAAAAGACTCCAGGAAACAGGACATGTGCTGCACTGTCCTCATGCTGTCCCCTAGGCACACGGAACAGTGTATTCCTTTACAGGCTTCTGGTTTTATGCACTAAGTTTGGTGTAAGTTTTGTCCTTTCCTCAGCGCCGTCTCCCTTCCTGGCCACTGTCCCAGGTTGGGGTCAACTAGATGCCCAACATTTATTAATGCTTTCATCATCCCATCTTTGGCAGATGGGAGCCACTATAAATTGGTAAATTGTTTTTTAGTGGTTATTGATACCACCTCACTAGTCTTTGATAGCTTCTTTACTGGCTGGTATAAGATGTTCCTGGATCATCTTGTACATTTTTTTGCCTTGGACCTGGAGTCAGCTATTTCTCCAAGGACTCCCCATTCTGATTAGTGGAAAATCGTACTTAGAAGCCACAGCCTGGGTGGTGGGAACACTGTCATTTTACACACTGTCCGTATTGCTGTGTATACACCTAGTTTTTGTTCTATGGCTACACCATAATATGTAACGTCCTTTCTGGACATGGCTCAAATCCATTCATGCGGTGTTGGAGACCACTTCCACTCCCTTCAGTGAGCATACCTTACCACGTCCCCCTGTGGACCTGTGTGAAAATCTCTCTGAGATATAGTATATTCCAAAATATATATCTCTGAGGCTTTTCCTTTTATGGTTAGTAGTATTATTATCCTTATTTTGTTGGGAAGGACACCAAGCAGCTGGGCGGGAGAAAGAGGCTGTGGAAGAGAGAACAGAGGAGGGCTCAGAAAAGGGAGAGGGGCCCAGGGCAGATGGGACAGCCTAGACTCCATTCCCCTTGTGTCTCTCTTGAGTGGGAGCTGCTCACGTCCTGCGATCCTGAAATCATGGGTCCTGGAGGAAGAGCTGGGTTGGGGGTGGGTCAGCATTCTCTTAGCTCTTCATGGCTGCTTCCACACCTTTCTCTATGAGCCACAATCTCCTGTGTGTTAAGGCTAATGATATTGGAGTTTCTCATACCTCTGTGGTTGTGTTTGTCACCTACAACGTGGGGCTTCTTCTGTACATCCCCCCAGGCCTTTCACAGGTGACTCTGAGTCTTCTTCTCCTCTTCACCCCCTGCCAGCATCCTGGTTCCTCTCATTATGCACAGGGACGATCTATTCTGTGTCACAGCCTCTCAGCACATTGATCTCTATACCAACACTCTCTTCTATCTCAGAGGCCTGTTCCCACTGCCACACTGTAGACAGAAAGCACAGGAGGCAAAGGTTGGAGGCTAGAAAGGAGGCCAATGTGGCTCAAGCACAGAACGCGGAGCCCACAGTACAAGACAAGGGTCCACAATTAGGCGGGACCCATTGCTTAGAGCTTTGTAGGTCACATTAAAGATTTTGGCCAGTATTCCTCAAGAATGAGAAGCTACTGAGAGCTTTTAAATGGGACAAAGAGGGTGACATGTGTTGGTGATGATGATATTGAGAGAGGATACCTGGAAAGGGTGAGTTCTAGGAGAAAAGAGGTCTTCTCAAGGAGACCCCAAGAGTAGACCTGTGAGGTCCAGTAGTGTCTCAGCTCTTAGGAATTTGTAAAGACTTAACTTCCTGGGACTTGGAGGCTAATGCTTGCTTCTGCTTTGGTGATTCTGTAAAAGCCAGAGCCCGCTTCTCCAGCTTGATTCAAACTGACCTATGAGAAAAGTACTCGTGGGCTGGAACTTTTTACTGGGGATAAAAAGGAGGCAACCCAGCCAGTTGGGGAGTGTGGCCATTTTGCATTCTTCTGTGTTGTTTGCTCCGCTGGCTGAACTAAAGCCTTTCCTCTTATAAACACGGTGTTTGGGTGCTCTTTCTCTCCAATGGGCCTCATCTCCCTGCAACAGTATGATCAAATTGTGTACTGAAAAGCCCTCCATGGCTACCATGTAGAAGTAGATGGGAACACCAGGAGGCCAGGGAGCAGGCTATTGCTGTAATCCCATGAGAGATAAAGAGGTGGCTTGGAGCAGGACAGAGACAAGTGACAGACTTGGGGGATATTAATGAGTAAGTCTGTAAGGCCTCTTGCTGGTTTGGCTGTGGAAGGAGAGAGAGAGAGAGAGTGGATGTAGGCAAGGTTGCTTCCCAGGTTTCCAGCTTGCTCGGCTGGACAGCAGACAGTGCCATTACCTGGGTGAAGGACCTGAGGACAGGGCCAGGCTTGACGTTTGGTGGTGGAGGTGCTGGAGTATTTAGGGGTAGGGCATCACAAACACTCCCTTAGGTATACTGAGTATTAGTACCCTTTGAAACAATGCAGTGAAGACTTGAGTGGGTAAGGGACACACAGCTCTGGAGCTCAGAGGAAAGGTCTGACCCAAAGCAGGCAGGTTGGGCCTCACTAGCAGGAAGGTGGGAATGAAACTGAGTCGGCCTAAGGAGAGGCTGGTCTGGGCCAGCCCTGAGGGCCCCACTGTCTATTGGTTCCATTGAGGAGAACAGGTACAAAAGGACAGGGGAGGAGCAGTCTGAGAGGCAGGTAGAGAACAGAGGAGGTGGTGTCGTGGAGGCCTCGGGAGCCGCATTGCAGGAAGCAGCGCAGGCTCTGTCTCTGCAGAGGAAGGGGATCAGGTAGATGAGGAATGAGGACAGTGAAACTCAGCAAGAAGGAATTACAGCTAAATTTAGATAGCGTTGTTTCAGCGGGGTGACCAGCTGGAAGTCAGGGAGGGGATTGAAGAGAGAGTGGGAAGTGAGGTGATGGAAATTTTGAGGGGGTTCTGGGAAGCCCCTTTAAGGATGGATTGATACAGTTGTGTGGCTCAGCCTTCTGCCCTTCATCCCACCAGGAATTGGAAAGTGACGGCTGGGCAGCAGCAGTGGCCATCTCGGGGCCACAGGAGAAGCCCTGGAAAGGGCTGGGGCCAGGCTAGCATCAGCTATCATGCAACTGAGGAGCTTTGTTTACCTGAGAAAAATGCATCCCATGTGTTGTTTGCAGCTGAAGATCATTGTCACAGTCCTGCTTGTGTCTGCGTTGTCTCGTTTAATCCCCACGATTGCCTTTTGAGGCCGTGCTATCGTTATTTCTATTTTGCAGACAAGGAAGCCAGAACATGGTGAAGTTAAGAAAGTGGGGTCATACCACTTAAGTGGCAGAGCTGAGATTTAAAGACAAGGTTTCTGACTCAAAGCCACGCCCTTCCCGCCTCTGCTGTGCTCTCTCAATAGCTGTTATGATTTTGCTGTCCCGCCATCAGCTGTCTCGGAAGATCACTGAGAAGACTGCACGGCACAGTGAGGCGGAATCTCCATTCCCTGAGGTAAGCATACAGTAGGTGCTTCATACATGCTTTCAAATACCTAACAATTTTTTCTGTACCTCATCTGTGACCCATTTGGTGGAGATGTTGGTGGTGGTAGAGAAGTGCTAATTGATATTGAAAGTCATTTCTTTTTCTTTTTTTTTATTGTTGGGGATTAATTGAGGGTACAAGAAACCAGGTTACACTGATTGCATTTGTTAGGCAAAGTCCCTCTTGAAAGTCCCTCTTGAAAGTCATTTCTATTGCTTGAGCTCAGGACTTCAAGACCAGCTGAGCAAGAGCAAGACTTGATTGTCTCTACTAAAAATAGAAAAACTAGCCAGGCATCATGGCAGGCACCTGTAGTCCCAGCTACTTGTGAGGCTGAGGGACAAGGATTGCTTGAGCCCAGGAGTTCGAAGTTGGAGAGAGCTGTGATACCATAGCACTCTACCCAGCATGACAAGTGAGACTCTGTCTAAAAAAAAAAAAAAAGAAAGTAATTTCTAAAACTGTAAATTCCAACATTCAACTTTGCATGCACTCTAGTAGTTCATATTCAAGACAGTCTCCCAGCTTGGGATCCCAGGGGAAAAATAGCTGAAGTCAGAGACTCAAAGCTGCCAGTTTAGGGAATCAAGCTCCCTCTCCACAGCTGTAACCATTTTGCAGTGGCAGCTGGGAACAGGCGCACCAGGCTGAATCACATGCCACGCCATTCTGTGAGGCGTGATGTCACTAAGGGTATTGCAAAACCACCCAGTTCCAAGCAGAATAGAAAATCTGTCCAATTTGTGCAAATGTTATTTAAGATTCTAGTTGTTGGCCGTGAGAAAAGTCCCCGCAGTCACATCAGAGAACCAGAATAGTTTTCAAAGATGGTTTTTATTACTAAGCTGTTACTATAAACATGCTTTCACCCAAATAGAGCAAAAAATATGCAATTTCCTGAAAATGAGAGCTAGGAAATTGCATCCCGGAATATTTGCAATTACTGTTGATGGTCCATTTATTAGCATTTCATACACATTTTGAGGGGGAAAGACCCATCCCCCAGTACATATTAATACCAGCAATTAGTGCCTACTACCTTTTAAAAATCTAATATGATAAAAAACCTGCCTGATGGGATTTATCTTTTTTTTTTTTTTTGAGACAGAGTCTCATTATGTCACCTTGGGTACATTGCCGGGCCGTCACAGCTCAGCAACCTCAAACTCCTGGGCTTAAGCGATTCTCTTGCCTCAGCCTCCCAAGTAGCTGGGACTACAGGTGCCCACCACAATGCCCAGCTAGATTTACCTATTTTTTGAGAACTGAGTAAAACTTAGTATTTATTAATGCATTTCCATTACTTATAATGCTTTAAGAACTGGTCTAATACATAGACAGCAAAACTTTCTGATTTACACAGGTAATTGTGTTTTCCTTGACAAAATATCTGGATTAAATAAAAAATTGACCTTTACACTGCTTTCTTTTTCAGTCATTGCCCATCGAACACATAAAATTCAATTTATTCCAAATTCTCTAACACTGCCTTCTTAATCATGAGAGCTTATTTGAAAATGTGCTGATAATGGCTTTGCTGACACACACATTATGAAATTAGAGTGAAAAGCTGGGTGACCTCTGCCTCTGCTACTGCTGTTGCTAATTTGTTTTGTTTATTCCTCACTAGCACTTTCCTTTTTGTGTGTGTCCTCTTCAGTTTCTTTCATCAATGTTGTATATAGTTTTTTTTTTTTTTGAGAAAGAGTTGCACTCTGTTGCCCTGTGTACAGTGCTGTGGCATCTTGCCTCACAGCAACCTCAAACTCCTGGGTTCAGACAATCCTCCTGCCTTAGCCTCCTGAGTAGCTAGAACTAGAAGTGTCCACCATAGCACCGCACTAATTTTTCTATTTTTAGTAGAGACCAGGCTTCACTCTTGCTCAGGTTGGTTTTGAACTCGTGAGCTCAAGCAATCCACCTGCTTCAGCCTCCCTGAGTGCTAGGATTATAGGATTACAGGCGTGAGCCATCGCACTTGGATAATACTTTCAATGAACAATGCTTAGAGTAGGTAGGGGGTTGAAACCCTTTCTACCATCATCCATTTTGGATTTAAATAATAATTACCATCCCTCCACTTTAAATATCCTACATATTTTAAATGGTACAATTGCCTATAACAAGGAGAATAGGATACCAAGGAAATAGATGGCTGAATCTTTAATAGGAGAATTAGTAAAATATTCTGTGCTTCTGAGCACCCACCATATGTGAGGAACTTTGGATTTATTATCCTGATCATTGCAACAATCGTAGGAGGAGGGTATGTCAGCTGGAGAAACTCAGACTTAGCATGGTAAAGAAACTCACCCAACCTCTCAGTGCTAAGAGGGGCCAGATACATGATTTTAAGAAACTCTTATTGTGGTGGTTTGAATATTGTCTTCTCTGAAATGCATGTTGAAATTTAACCCACAATGTGGCGGTATTGAGGAGTGGGACCTTTGAGAGGTGATTGGGGTGTGGGGGCTCTGTCCTCCTGATTAGACTATTGCATGTACAGATTAATGGGTTAGCATGGGAGTGGAAATGGTGATTTTATAAGAACAGACACCTGAACTAGATACTCAGCCCTCTCACCATGCGATGGCCTGTGCTTTCTCAGGATTCTGCAGAGTCCCTACATACAGAGATTAGCGAGAAGGTCCTCACCAAGTATGTCCCCTTGACCTTGGACTTCTCAGCTTCCATAACTGTAAGAAACGGATTTCATTGTAAATTATTAGATTCATGTATTCTCTTATAGCAACAAAAATGGACTAAGACACCTGTGTTGCTACTGTTCAACATGGAATAGTGGTCAATGTGATAAAGAAATAAATAAGAGGAGACAGGATTGGGAAAGTAGAAATCATTTATACATGATGTAAATATCTATTTAGATAATACAACAGGATCAATGATTAGAACTAAATATGGTCTTGGCAAGACTTTGCTGGCTATAAGATAATAAAAAAAAAAAGAAGAAGAAGAAGAAGAAAGAAAATCAGTAGTGTTTCCCTACACCAGTCTTATCCCATTAGAAATTTCAGTAGGAATAAGATACCATTCACAAAGTCAATGGGTGTCTAGGTATTATCATATCTAAAACTGCACAAAATCTTTGTGAAAAAATTAAAACTCTGAGAATCATAGAGGAGCATCTGTGAAAATATAGTCCACACTTTTGATGGGATAATTTAATATTATAGAGGTATTAAATTTCTTCTAATTAACCTATAAATAATGCTATCCCCATAAAATTCCAGTTGGATATTTGGATGAACTCACTAATCTATAAATATAAACTATTTAGACTAATATAAACTATAAAATATAAGGAAGAATAAAGGTCTACAAATAATTAAGCAATGTCTGAAAAAGAGCTATGAAAAGGGTATGGAAGGGGGATATTCCCACCAGACAGGACAATTTCAAAGCCGTAGTAGTAAAGACAATGTAGAATTGATTTATGGAAAAATGGATTGACCAATAGAACAAAGAAGTGAGCTCCCAGACAGATTTGGGCACATGTGGGAACTTAATCCACAAAATCAATGGGGAAAGGGATTAACAGAAGGAATTTCACTACATGGAGGAAGATAAAAGTGGGTGTTGGTATAATGCCACATGCTAGGTAGACTCCAGATGGATTCAGTACATAAAAATGAAAGATAATAGAAATTGATGCTGGAGGATATTTGTGTGCTGTAAGGATAGGGAAGGACCTTCTAAATCAGGGGTTCTCAACCTTCCTAATGCTACAAACATTTCATACAGTTCCTCATGTTGCAGTGATCCCCAACCATAAAATTATTTTCATTGCTACTTCATAACTGTAATTTTGCTACTGTTATAAATCGTAATGTAAATAACTGATATGCAGGATGTATTTTGATGACCCCTGTGAAAGGGTTGTACGACCCCCAAAGGGGTCATGACCCACAGGTTGACAACCGCTGTTCTAAACAAAATCTCTCAGCGTAAGGCTTAGTAGATCATGTCACAGTGTAGGACATTGAGTGGCGCCTGTGGCTCAAAGGAGTAAAGGGTGCCAGCCCCATATGCTGGAGGTGGCGGGTTCAAACCCAGCCCTGGCCAAAAACTGCAAAAAAAAAAAAGTAGGACATTATTATAAGGTTAATGGATAACAGAGTGGCAGAAGATAGTTGCAATGCTTAAAACAGTGATAAAGGATGACTATTGTCTCCATTTTTGCTGCTGTAACAAAATACTGAATGTCTTAGACAACAGAAATTTATTTCTGACAGTTCCAGAGGTTGGGAAGTCTAAGATCCATGTGCTGGCTGATTTGCTTCCCAGTGAGGGCACTCCTTCTGTGTCCTCACTCTCGGCAAACAGAAAGTCTCTCTTCTAAAAAGGGCACTAATCCCATCATTAAGGCCCCACTCTCATGCCTTAATTACCTCCCCAACCCACATCTCCAAATAACATCACATTGGGGGCTAGGGGCTCAACATGAATTTTGGGGGCACACAATTCAGGCCATAGCAAATATCTAAAGCATTCAAAGAGCTCCTACAAAAAAAGGAAAAAAAACAAAACACAGGAATTTTTGAAATGTAGAAAAGAATTCAAAAAAGAAATTTATAGAAGGAGAAACTGTAGGGAAATAAAGATGTGCTACCCCTAAATATGCCACTTTGGCAAATTATTATTATTTTTTTGAGACAGAGTCTCACTATGTCACCCTTGGTGGAGTGCTGTGGTGTCACAGCTCACAGCAACCTCAAGCTCTTGGGCTCAAGTGATTCTCTCGCCTCAGCCTCCCAAGTAGCTGGAATTACAGGTGCCCGCCACAACACCTGGCTATTTTTCTGTTGCAGTTGTCATAGTTGCTTAGCTGGCCTGGGCTGAGTTTGAGCCCACCAGCCTCGGTGTATGGCCGGTGCTGTAACCACTGTGCTATGGGTGCCAAGCCACTTTGGCAAATTATTTTGAGTTAAAGTCACTTTGAAAAACACCAGATGCAAGTTGATGCTCTAACCTTTCTTTTTCTTCCTGAAAGAGGAAATGAAACCCATGTGAAAAGTGCCCTCCCTATACCAAGAGGAAGGAGAACCTTCTCATCATCAGAGACTGAGAGTCGAGGCTGAGAGAAATCTGTACAAACTGACCTTGTTAAAATAACTCTTCTTGTCCTAGTGACTCTTCCACCAATAACTAACTGCCCTAGCCCAAGCTTCTTGGTCTTGCCACGTTCTCCTCACAATTTGCTACTCTTCGGCCAGCCTGGTATGTAAGTGTTAGCCCCTAATTTCCTTTTTTTTTTTTTTTTCTGTAGCATTCTGAAATTTTTTTTATTGTTAGATCATAGCTGTGTACATTAGTGCAATCAAAGGGAACAATGTGCTGGTTTCATATAAAATCTGAAATATTCTCATCAAACTGTTCAAAATAGCCTTCATGGCATTTTCTTAGTTATTGTATGTAGACATTTGTATTCTGCCTTTAGTAAGTTTAGCCTGTACCCATTCTAAGATGCACCTTAGGTATGGCCCCACCTATTACCCTCCCTCCACCCTAACCTCCCCCCACCCTTCCCCTTCCTTGGCACTTTCCCCATAGTCCTGTGCTATAGTTGGGTTATAGCCTTCATGTGAAAGTTATAAATTAGCTTCATAGTAGGGCTGAGTACATTGGATACTTTTTCGTCCATTCCTGAGATACTTTGCTAAGAAGAATATGTTCCAGCTCCATGCATATAAACATGAAAGAGGTAAAGTCTCCATCTTTCTTTAAGGCTGCATAATATTCCGTGGTATACATGTACCACAATCTGCTAGTCCATTTGTGGGTCGATGGGCACTTGGTGTTAGCCCCTAATTTCTTCCTTGGGTCTTTAGTCTATTCATGAGGGCTCCCATGTGTGTGTAAAAATTACTAAATAAAATGTGTATAATTTCTCCTATTAATCTGTCTAGTGTCAGTTTAATTCTTGGATCCAGCTAGAAACCCTAAGAGGACAGAGGAGAAATTTTAATCTTATCTACAAAACCAGAAAGGCTACTATGAGAATGTGCTCCAAAATCATTAGCAATACTTAAGGAAATGCGAATTAGAACAAGGAAGAACTAACACCTTACACCTGTTAGAATAGCAAAATTAAACAGCTGGATTACGCCACCTGTTAGTGGGAATGTGTAGGGACATAGGGAATTGTGCATGGCTGGTAGGCAGGTGACCTGTGTAGCAGTTTTGGAGATCAACCTGGCAGTCTTAATCATTAAGGATGTGTATATTCTATGACCCACCAAATTGGTCATATATGTTGGTTTCTTTGAGAGCCAATATATGCGAAACTGGTTCTATGTAACTGGAGAACCCTGATCAATATGGATATGAAGAGAAATTGAGATAAATTTTTAGAAATTGGCTCATGTGATTGTGGGGGCTGATAGTCTAAAATTTATAGAGCAGGCAGATGGACTGGAAACTCAGGCAAGAGTTGATATTGCAGTATTGAGTGTGAATTCTCAAGCAGAATTCCTGTGTCACAATCTGGAAGCATAATTCTTTACTCTTTGGGGGACCTCAGGATTTGTTCTTAAGGCCTTTGACTGATGAAACTCACCCACATTATAAAGAATAATCTGTTTTGACAGTGTACGTGGCAAGGTCTTTATGAAAGTACTTATGAAAAGTTGAGCAGATTGAGAAGAAAAACCAAAAGGAAGGACAAAATGATATTCCGCTGGTTAGCAGGGTTTGAAAAAAATTTGTATTCAACACAGTTCCATGTGTCCTGCTGAACACTGAATATCTAGAAAATAATATTAACATATATCCCACTTTTCTATGCGTATTAGCCAATAGTTCAACAAATACAAAATTGTAACTGAAGTACCTAAAGCCACAAAAATGTGTGAAGCAAACAAGTATCTTATAAGAGAATCTTGTGATTTTTAGAGAATAACAGAAGCCTATTCCTGGCTCTGCATTTTTGAAGGGCTGGAATCTCCCTTCCTTTGGAAAGAAAACAAAATCTTAAAAAATAATTTTTAAATAAATAGATTATCTCTTTTTCTCACAAAAGAATAATATGTTTTATGCAAAATCTACTAATTTTAATGTTAATAGTGTCTAAAAGTTCCTCCACAGCAACATCTAAATTGGCATTTAATCAAATAAATGGGCATCAGATCTAGCCAAGTTGACACCACAATATCAATTATAGACTGAATTGTGTCTCTCTAAAATTCTTTTTTTTTTTTTTTTTTGTTTTTGAGACAGAGTCTCACTATGTTGCCCTCTAGAGTGCTGTAGCATCACAGCTCACAGCAACATCAAACTCCTGGGCTTAAGTGATTCTCTTGCCTCAACCTCCCAGTAGCTGGGACTACAGACACCCACTACACCACCCAGCTATTTCTTTCTTGCAGTTGTCATTGTAGTTTTAGCTGGCCTGGGCCAGGTTTGAACCCGCCAGCCTTAGTGTATATGGCTGGCACAGTAACCACTGTGTTACAGGTGCCAAGCCTCTCTAAAATTCTTATGTTGAAGTCCTAACTCCCAGTATCTCAGAATGTAACAATATTTGGATGTCTTGAAAGAGCCTTTAAGTGAAAATGAAGTCTTCAGGGTGGGCCCTAACTCAATATGACTAGTATCCTTATAGAAAGAGGTGATTAGAACGCAGCCACACACAGAGGGAAGACCATGTGAAGACACAGGGAAAATACAGACACCCAGGAGAGAGACCTCACAAGAAAGCAACCTGCCAACACCTTCATCTCAAACTTCCAGCCTCCAGAACTGAGGCACTAAGTTTCTGTAGTTGAAGCCACTAAGTCTGTGGTACACTGCTGTGGAAGCCCTGGGGGACTACTACAATATCCTACAGAACTGAGCAGACCTGGTCTATTATGTAGCAGTTCTGGGCACAACTGGAAGGAGGTGAGGAGAAGAAAAGGAAATGGGGCCCCAAAGCTCAGATTCCCTGGGTTCCCTGGGAACAGGAACTCTCTCCCTGTCAGGGAGGAGTCTGGAGGTTCTATGAACCCTGGTTGGATGGGAAGGCACCTCCTGCCCACCTGCCAGGTGTTTGGAACCTGGGCTCAGAGAATCTTGGATGTCCTGGGCTCAGGGTTAAGGTTGTGTCCGGTGTGGAGTGTGAGGAGCCTCTCTTCATTGAGAAAGTCAGAGCAAAGGGCTCCTCTCCTGGCCCAAGGCTGCCTGTAGGTGGGAGAAGGATCAAGGGATTCCTGCCCTCCCCACCCATGCTTCCAGCATCAGCCTTGAATCTTCTAGTTAGTGTCATGTGTGTAAACAAACAAATGATAGATGTGTGTATTTGAAGTCATCATTCATCTCTTGTTAAAATTAAAAACCTACTTTGCTTAATTACAGGTAGCTGAAAGTGTCCAGGCAGAACACACCAATGGTCCTGAGGAGAGGCTGAGTACACCGCCTTCTTCTCTAGCCCTCGAAGGGGTTTGCTGTCTCCACCCTCTGCACAGGAGCAGTGAGGGCAGCCCTTGGGCCCCCTCACTGACCAGCTATAGCCTAGTCTCCCCCACCACCCCATTTTTGTCTATTGTGTGGCTAAATATTCAAGAATCTAGGAAGTTTTAGGAAGATCTTGTTTAGTTGAAAAGAGGATGGGGGGGGGGTAGAGACTGAAGCCAGCTTTCCACAGAGGCTCCCGTCCAGATGGAGAGTGAAAGGACAGAAATTTAGCAAGTAACCTGGTGGATTAGAGATGCACCAAGAGAGAAAGTTAAAGAATGCACATCAACCCCGCTGAGGCGAGCTGTCACCCCAAGGATACAAACAAAAGGTACAAAATCCATCACCAAGCGGACGGGAGTCCCCTCCCCCATGAGAATGGCTCAGAGTGCCCCACAAACAAATGAGCAGAGTTCAAAGTTCTTCCCACTACACTCCACAGGAGAGACCCTCCAAAAATTGGACCTACCTACCCTACTAGGGTGCCATGGCGTTCTGCTGCCAGCCATAAAACTGTATAAAACTGCATATATTCTCTACCTGCAATTCTGAGCTCCCAGCACTCCCCTCCACTCTCACTCTGAGGTCTGGAGGCCTGTCCCTCAGGAGTCCAGATTCTTGGATGATTTCTCAAGGGGTGTGCACAGGGCCTGGACTGCAGGTGGTCAGTGCTGATTCTGTGGCACAGGAGTGAGGAGAGGATGGTCAGCTGGAGGGGAACCGCGCCAGAGTGGCTGTGCCCCAAGGTGCAGAGCAGCAGCCATTTTTTGGCAACAATAGGGCTCACCCCCAGAAATTCCTAAGCCACACCCCCTGTCTCCCTGGGCAACCAGAGGAGGCCGGGCATCTTCTCAGGTGGCAACCACTGTGGAACAGAGCTGGGACTGAAATGCAGGCCCCCTGAGACTTCAGCCCAGAGTAACTGTTTCACTAGGGTGGGACAGAGACTGGCTGAAAACAAGACAGAACCACTTAGCCCCACCAAACCAAACACATCCCCAGTTTCTCAGGCCATAGACTGTATGGGTCCTTGACAAAGTTCCAGGGGAAAAGACAAATGGTGTAAAATAATCATGGGGCAGAATCAGCAGAAGAACTCTGGTAACATGAATAACCAGAATAGATCAACCCCCCCCAAGGGAAGATATTGTAGATGTAACTGAAGATCCCATTCATAAACAGCTGGCCAAGATGTCAGAAATCGAATTCAGAATTTGGATTGCAAACAAGATTAATAGAATGGAAGAAAATTTGGAATTAGAAATTCAAGGAGCAATTCAAAAGTCGGAATTAGAAATTTGAGGAGAAATTGAAAAGTTGTCTCAAGAATTTAATGAATTTAAAGACAAAACCACCAAAGATTCTGATGCACTGAAGCAAGAATTTGCAGCCCTCAAAGATCTGAAAAATACAGTAGAATCTCTCAATAACAGACTGGAGTAGGCAGAAGAAAGGATTTCTGCCATTGAAGACAAAGCTTTTGAATACTCCCAAACTCTCAAAGAGGAAAGAAATGGAGAGCAAAAACAGATGATTCTCTCAGAAAGCTCTGGGATAATTCGAAGAAGGCTAATATCTGCCTCATTGGAATCCCTGAAAGCAATGAAGTGGCCTCGCAAGGCACCTGAGGCTCTTCTTCATGAAATTATGAAAGAGAAATTTCCAGACATGCCAAAAGATTCTGAAATTCAGATAGCAGCCAGTTTCAGAACCCCAGCATGACTCAATCCGAATAAGACATCCCCCAGGCATATCATAATTCACTTCACTAAAGTTAATATGAAGGAGAAAATTCTGAAAGCAGCCAGACGTAAGAAATCCATTACCTACAAAGGGAAGAACATTACAATGACTGCAGATCTCTCTGCTGAAAATTTTCAAGCCAGAAGAGGGTGGTCATCGACCATTAAAGGTCATTAAAGGTCATCGACCTTTAATCTCCTAAAACAAAATAACATTCAACCTCGGATCCTGTATTCAGCTAAACTGAATTTCATTTATGATGGAGAAATTAAATACGTTAATGACTTTCATACGTTGAAGAAATTTGCCATAACCAAACCAGCTCTTCAGGATATTCTCAGACCTATCCTCCATAATGACCAGCCCAATCCTCTACCAGAAAAGTAAACTCACTCAGAAACTTTTGATCAAACTCCAACTTCCACAGTGGCAAAAGGATTTACTGGATTAAAAATGTCCACTGGACTTTCGAAAAACTCGATACCCAAAATTTTACCAGACTTATCAATATTGTCCATTAATGCGAACAGCTTAAACTATCCTCTAAAGAGGCACAGATTAGCTGACTGGATACAATAATTCAGGCCAGATATTTGCTGCATACAAGAATCACATCTTACCTTAAAAGATAAATATAGACTCAGGGTGAAAGGATGGTTGTCCATATTTCAGGCAAATGGTAATCAGAAAAAAGCAGGTGTTGCAATGTTATTTGTGGATCAATAGGCTTTAAACCAACAAAAGTAAGGAAGGATAAGAATGGTCACTTCATATTTGTTAAGGGTAATACTCAATATGATGAGATTTCAATTATGAATATTTATGCACCCAACCAGAATGCGCCTCAATTTATAAGAGAAACTCTAACAGACATGAGCAACTTTATTTCCTTCAGCTCCATAATAGTCAGAGATTTCAACGCTCCTTTGGCAGTGTTGGATAGATCCTCCAATAAGAAGCTGAGCAAAGAAATTTTAGATGTAAACCTAACCATCCAACATTTGGATTTAGCAGACATCTACAGAACATTTCATCCCAACAAAACTGAATACACATACTTCTCATCAGCCCATGGAACATACTCCAAAATTGATCACATCTTTGGTCGCACGTCTAACCTCAGTAAATTTAAAGAAATAGAAATTATTCCTTGCATCTTCTCAGACCACCATGGAATAAAAGTTGAACTCAGTAACAACAGGAATCTGCATACTCATACAAAAACATGGAAGTTAAATAACCTTATGCTGAATGACAGCTGGGTCAGAGATGAGATTAAGAAGGAAATTGCCAAGTTTTTGGAACAAAATGACAATGAAGACACGAATTATCAGAACCTCTGGGATACCGCAAAAGCAGTCCTAAGAGGGAAATTTATAGCACTGCAAGCCTTCCTTAGGAGAATGGAAAGAGAAGAAGTTAACAACTTAATGGGACATCTCAAGCAACTGGAAAAGGAAGAACATTCCAACCCCAAACCAAGAAGAAGAATAGAAATAACGTATATTAGAGAAGAATTAAATGGAATTGAAAACAAAAGAATTATACAACAGATCAATAAATCAAAAAGTTGGTTTTTTGAAAAGGTCAATAAAATAGATAAACCTTTGGCTAACCTAACCAGGAAAAAATGAGTAAAATCTCTAATCTCATCAATCAGAAACAACAAAGACGAAATAACAGCAGACTCATCAGAAATTCAAAAAATCCTTAATATTACAAGAAAATTTATTCTCAGAAATATGAAAATCTGAAGGACATTGACCAATACTTGGAAGCACGTCACCTTCCACGACTTAGCCAGAATCAAGTGGAAATTTTGAACAGCTTATATGAAGTTCTGAAATAGCCACGCAAAATCTCCCTAAAAAGAAAAGCCCAGGACCAGATGGCTTCATGTCAGAATTCTACCAAACCTTTAAAGAGGAACTAGTACCTATATTACTCAACCTGTTCCAAAATGTAGAAAAATAAGGAAGACTACCCAACACGTTCTATGAAGCAAACATCACCCTGATCCCCAAACCAGGAAAAGACCCAACAAGAAAAGAAAATTATAGGCCAATATCATTAATGAATATAGATGCAAAAATATTCAGCAAGATCCTAACAAACAGAATCCGGCAACACATCAAACAAATTATACATCATGACCAAGTCGGTTTTATCCCAGGGTCTCAAGGCTGGTTCAATATCCATAAATCTATAAGTATAATTCAGCACATAAGCAAATTAAAAAACAAAGACCATATGATTCTCTCAATTGATGCAGAAAAAGCTTTTGATAAGATACAGCATCCCTTCATGATCAGAACACTTAAGAAAATTGGTATAGAAGGGACATTTCTTAAACTGATAAAGGCCATCTACAGCAAACCCACAGCCAACATCGTACTGAATGGAGTTAAATTGAAATCATTTCCACTCAGATCAGGAACCAGACAAGGCTGCCCATTGTCTCCACTGCTTTTTAACATTGTAATGGAAGTTTTAGCTATCACAGTTAGGGAAGAGAAGGTGATTAAGGGTATCCATATAGGGTCAGAAGAGATCAAACTTTTGTTCTTCACAGATGATATGATTATATATCTGGAAAACACCAGGGATTCTACTACAAAACTCTTAGAAGTGATCAAGGAATACAGCAGCATCTCAGGTTACAAAATCAACATTCATAAATCGGTAGCCTTTATATATACAAATAATAGTCAAGCTGAAAAAACAGTTAAGGACTCTATTCCATTCACAGTAGTGCCAAAGAAGATGAAATATTTGGGAGTTTATCTAACAAAAGTTGTGAAAGATCTCTATAAAGAGAACTATGAAACTCTAAGAAAAGAAATAGCTGAAAATGTTAACAAATGGAAAAACATACCATGCTCATGGCTGGGAAGAATCAACATTGTTAAAATGTCTATATTATCCAAAGCAATATACAATTTTAATGCAATCCCTATGAAAGCTCCACTGTCATACTTTAAAGATCTTGAAAAAATAATACTTGGTTTTATATGGAATCAGAAAAAACCTCGAATAGCCAAGACATTACTCAGAAATAAAAACAAAGCAGGAGGAATCACACTACCAGACCTCAGACTATACTATAAATCGATAGTGATCAAAACAGCATGGTACTGGCACAAAAACAGAGAATTAGATGTCTGGAACAGAATAGAGAACCAAGAGATGAATCCAGCTACTTACCGTTATTTGATCTTTGACAAGCCAATTAAAAACATTCAGTGGGGAAAAGATTCCCTATTTAACAAATGGTGCTGGGTGAACTGGCTGGCAACCTGCAGAAGACTGAAACTGTACCCACACCTTTCACCATTAACTAAGATAGACTCTCACTGGATAAAAGATTTAAACTTAAGACATGAAACTATAAAAATACTAGAAGAGAGTGCAGGGAAAACCCTTGAAGAAATCGGTCTGGGCGAGTATCTTTTTTTTTTTGGCCGGGGCTGGGTTTGAACCCGCCACCTCCGGCATATGGGACCAGCGCCCTACTCCTTGAGCCACAGGCGCTGCCCATGGGCGAGTATCTTATGACGAGGACCCCCCGGGCAATTGAAGCAGCTTCAAAAATATACTAATGGGACCTGATCAAACTATAAAGCTTTTGCTCAGCCAAGAACACAGTAAGTAAAGCAAGCAAACAGCCCTCAGAATGGGAGAAGATATTTGCAGGTTATGTCTCTGACAAAGGTTTAATAACCAGAATCCACAGAGAACTCAAACGTAGAAGCAAGAAAAGAACAAATGATCTCATCGCAGGCTGGGCAAGGGACTTGAAGAGAAACGTCTCTGAAGAAGACAGGCGCACGGCCTACAGACATATGAAAAAATGCTCATCATCTTTAATCATCAGAGAAATGCAAATCAAAACTACTTTGAGATATCATCTAACTCCAGTAAGATTAGCCCATATCACAAAATCCCAAGACCAGAAATGTTGGCGTGGATGTGGAGAAAAGGGAACACTTTTGCACTGCTGGTGGGAATGCAAATTAATACATTCCTTTTGGAAAGAGATATGGAGAACACTCAGAGATCTAAAAATAGATCTGCCATTCAATCCTGTAATTCCCCTGCTGGGCATATACCCAGAAGACCAAAAAATCACATAATAACAAAGATATTTGTACCAGAATGTTTATTGCAGCCCAATTCATAATTGCTAAGTCATGGAAGAATCCCAGTGCCCATCGATCCACGAATGGATTAATAAATTGTGGTATATGTACACCATGGAATATTATGCAGCCTTAATGAAAGATGGAGACTTTACCTCTTTCATGTTTACATGGATGGAGCTGGAACATATTCTTCTTAGTAAAGTATCTCAAGAATGGATGAGAAAGTATCCAATGTACTCAGCCCTAATATGAAACTAATTTATGGCTTTCATATGAAAGCTATAACCCAGTTATATCCTAAGAATATGGGGAAAGGGCCAAGGAAGGGAAAGGGAGGAGGGAGGTTTTGGTAGAGGGAGGGTAATGGGTGGGGCCACATCTACGGTGCATCTTAGAATGGGTACAGGCGAAACTTACTAAGTGCAGAATACAAATGCCTACATACAGTAACTAAGAAAATGCCATGAAGGCTATGTTGAACAGTTTGATGAGAATATTTCAGATTGTATATGAAACCCACACATTGTACCCCTTGATTGCACTAATGTACGTAGCTATGACTTAACAATAAAAGTAAATAAATTAAAAAAATAAATAAAAAAAAGAAAGAAAGTGGGGCATGGTAGGACAAAGGGGGAACGTGGACAACCATACAATGGGTCTTGTAGGAAGCACTGAATATTTCTGAGTTTTTACCCCATTATTTCTAAAAGCAAAACAAAACATATTACCTATTTCTTTTACAATGACATAAACAAATTAGACATTTTATAAAAGTAAACATACTGTAAATGTTCCAGTCATTTCCATCTTCATTGAATCCAGCACAGCTCATCTTAAGAAAAAAAAAATTGATCCCATCATCTTCCAGATTCTCCTGTAGAGGTAAAATAATAATTTACATAGGTTCTTAGTTGGAATGGACCCTTCTTACAAAAGACAGATGAAGGAGAGAAAAACAAGCAAGACTTCCTTAATCTGTACATCCTATATACACATGGGAGACAGCCAGAATGGGTAGAGTAGCTCTCAAAGAGGCAGACTTTGAATACCAGCCTATAAAGCATCTTTGTCAAAGGACAGTAAACTTTTAGAGAAATAACAAGACAAAGGAAAAGGACTTTGAGTCTCTATGGACAGGCAAATAAATGGCGGACTGAGGCTAGAATGAAGGTAGCATGAAGCGTCTTAATGCAGTTTTTCCTAGTAACATCTCCAGGCAGATGAGGGTCTAATGCTGTCTTGACTGGCGAACTTGGTTCTTCCTTGTAGAGAGGGCAGCAGGACACCCTGGGTCTTGTGACTGTGTGCTGCTTTTAGGACAGTTAGGCTGACATGCTGATTTTGTAAGGACCTTTTCTTTGCTTACCTGTGGTGTTGGATATCATGAAAAGTATGCACGGACCTCTTTTTTGCTAATCAGTTTTCACTAGTGTTTGTGTATTTACTGTGTGGCCCAGGACAACTCTTATGTTCCAATGGGAAAAAAGAGAGAGAGAAAGGTTGGACACCTCTGTTTTAGGCAAACAGCAAGCAGAGAGAGCTTTCCTCCATCTGCTTAACTGTCTTCAGCCGTACAATCCTTTACATTTGAGGAGAGCATCTTCTGGTCCCCCACCCTGCCTTATTTTTCCCCTTTTCTCCACAGCTGACCTCTCACAGGGGTTGGTTGTATTCTCTCCACTTCCTCACCTCCATTCTTTTGCCCTCTGCAGTCTGGCTTCTATCTCTATCACCCCCAAAACTGCTCTTGACAAAGTTGTTGATGACCTATCTTTTGGCAAATCCAACAGACAGGTCTTACCCACTGTCCTCATTCTGCCCTCTCAGAAACAGTTGTGAGCCTCTGTCCCTCTTGCTTCCTCTTAGCTTCTGTGTCCCACAATGTCCTTGTTTTTCCTCCTACCTCTCAGTGTGGTTGGCTCTTCCTCCTCCGTGCAACCTCCAAAGGTATAGACTCTTCTCTCTTTCACTTCTATATCTCTCCACAGATGATTTCACCAATTCTCATGGTTGAACTTATGCATGTGCTGATAATGTCAAAATATCTCTTCCCATTTCAAATCAGTCCTCTCAGATCCAGACATGCTTGTCATCTCCACTTGGATGCATCACAAAATGAAATGTCTGCTCTCTCCACAAAACAACTTAGAGTCCGGCCACCACCAGTCTTACCCATCTTTGTAAATGACACCAGGTTTTTCATCTGTACCAAGCCAGAAACACACCTCAGTTCTTTTCTTTCTCTACCTGCATATCAAGTCCATCAATGAATCCTACAGATTCTACTCCAAAATGTCTCTTAAATCTGCTCAATTGGACAGGTGCAGTGGCTCACATCTGTAATCCTGGCACTCTGGGAGGCCAAGGCAGGAAGTTTGCTTGAGCTCAGGAGCTAGAGACTAGCCTGCCCACGTGTGAGACCCCATCTCTACTAAAAATAGAGAAACTACCTGGGTGTTGTGGTAGGTGCCTTTAGTCCCAGCCACTCCAGAGAATGAGGCAAGAGGATTGCTTAAGCCCAGGAGTTTGAGGTTGCTGTGATCTGTGACACCACAGCACTCTACCCAGGGTGACAGAGTAAGACTCTGTCTCAAAAATAAAATAAAATAAAATAAAAAAAAATAAAATAAAATAGAACTATCTGAGCATTATGGTGGGTGCCTAAAATCACAGCTAATTAGGAGGCAAAGGCAAGAGGATCACGTGAGCCCAAGAGTTTGAGGTTGTTGTGAGCTATGATGCCACAGAACTCAACCCAGGGTGACAGAGTGAGACTCTGTCCCCCCCCACTGAAAAAAAATCTTCTCAGTTATCTCCATTTCACTATTCGCCTCATCCAAGACTGTTCTTCCCATTTCCATCTTTTCTCCAGAGCAAGAATGATTATTATAAATGATTAAAATAAAAGTCAAAGTAAAATAAAAAAAAAATGTGTCAAACGGTCTATAAAACCAGTGTATGGTGCCCCATGATCGCATTAATGTACACAGCTATGATTTAATAAAAAAAATAATAAAAAGTACAGTTCACATTAACAGCAACAAAAAATAAAAAAGAAAGAAAGAAAAGAGGATATAGGGTGAGACTAAAAATAACACACAAAATGCATTCTCCTTGTCCTTCACTGTCAGATCTAAGAGCCCCACCTGGGGACTAGAAAGAACTCTAAAGGCAGCATCGGACATTTGCTGAACATCCCAGCAAGGAGGGAGGGTGCTCTGCCTTCCAGACACTTGTTATCTCATATGATGAGTACAACATCTGATGACAGTAGCGTTAGTCTCTCCATTTTGTGTTCAAGAACCCAAGGCTCATGGAGGTCAAGTGTCTGTTAAAGTTTGGATGTTTGTCCCCCAAATGCCTCTTGTTGAAATTTGATCTCCAGTGTTGGAGGTGGGTTGAGGTGGGAGGTGTTTGGGTCCTGGGGTGGATCCCTCCTGAATGGCTTAGTGTCTTCATCGTGGTCATAAGTGAGTTCTCACTCTACCAGTTCCCTCAAGAGCTGGTTGTGAAAAAGAACCTGGCACTTCCCATCTCTCTGGCTTCCTCTCTGGCTATGTGATCTCTGCACATTGGATCACCTTGCCCTGTCACCATGAGTGGAAACAGCCTGAGGCCCTCCACAGAAGCAGGTGTTGGCACCCCGCTTCCTGTACTGCTTTCAGAGCCATAAGCCAAATGAACCTCTTTTCTTTCTTTCTTTTTTTTTTGTTGTTGAGACAGAGTCTTATTATGTCACCCTTGGTAGAGTGCTGTTGGCATTACAGCTCACAGGAACCTCAAACTCTTGGGCTTAAGCGATTGTCTTGCCTCAGCCTCCCAAGTAGCTGGGACTACAGGCATCCACCACAATGCCTGGCTATTTTTTTGTTGCAGTTGTTTAGCTGGCCTGGGCTGGGTTTGAACCCGCCACCCTCAATGTATGTGGCTGGTGCTATGGGTGCTGAGCCTAAACCTCTTTTCTTTGTAGGTGACCTAGGCTCAGGTGCTGTTAGAGCAACACAGATAAAGCAGGATGGTGTCCAAGGTGAGTCAATGTCCCAAATGAGAATTCTCAGCCAGGTCTGAACTCTGCGGGTGCTTTATCTTCTACTTTGGGTTGTTATTACACAGAGAGTGAGAATCACAGAACCACAGAAAATTGAACCCAAGAGGACTACAGATTTCAGGGAGATTAAGAAACTGAGGGCAGGTGGGGGAGGGGGTGGGAGTGGAAGGAGAGGAGAGAGGTGGTGAAATGAGGCAACCAAGGGCTCACGGCCACTGTGGCCAAGTAGCCTCTGCCTCTAGTGACAGAGCAGACCCAGAGGTTAGAGAAGTGTCCTCTACTCTGTCCCCTGTCTGACTGCTGGGTGAGCAGTGTCAGGACCCGGGATCTTGTATGTCTGACAGTCCTCAGCTGATTCTGACCTACAGCCAGTGTGAGTGCCCCAAACCAGCAGAGAAAAGGTCATTGAAGACTGACAGCAACAGTGAGAATTATTTCTACTATCTCTTAATTAGGTATAAAATAAAATTAGGCATAAACCATTTATGCTTTTAGCTCTTATGCACCTATAAAGCTAAAATAATCTTTATAAATTGAGAGCAAAAGAAAGTACATGGGTAAAATTCTGAATAAACAACATTCTTTCGATGGGATTTATGATGAGGCTGTACTAGAAGTAAATCACTATTGCAGGCTTAATAATGGAAAGATACAGCCTCAGGTCTAGTTCTGTATCTATTTCTGTATTTTGATTTTACTAATACAGAGAAAGACTGTCTCTTCTCATTAGAATGAGGCATAAGTGGTAATATTTAATGTCAAAGCTATATTTGCGAATGGTGGACAATCAGCCACTATATGACCCAAATTTGGCCAATGAACAATTCCCAGATGTTAATTTTAATGAGGTGTTACTTGATAAATCTGTAGATTTATTCATATTCACTTAAAGATATGGTTAGCATTATAGCTGTATTAAAATCTACTTTAATGGGGTTTCTCTTCTCATTATTTTTAGAATGGGAAAAGAAAATATCTTTAAATGTATATTTACTATTCACTACTAATGAACGGCTAGAAACGGTTATGTATAGACAGGACACACATACTGTCTATTTCTGCAGCTAATTGGAGACTAACAACTACTTGCTGGTTGTTTGGAGTCTGTTTTGCTTCTATTGCTTTGTGCTGTGGGTGAACTCAGTTCTCCCCTTGATCCTTCTCTTTAAACTACATTTAAATCTGTGTATGTGAACTGCCTTTATAAAACACAAATGTCGAATCTTGTAATAGGCACTCAAATCTCACAGTAGGTGAGATTTTACAAAGGGGCGGCCAGGTAATGTAAAATAGTAATATTTTAGATTACCAGCAAATTGGAAGTGCAAACAGGCCAGTTGAGGCAGTTCATGCCTCCTTCTTCCTGGGAGGCTGAGGCAGGAGGATTGCTTGAGCCCAGGAGTCTGAGGTTCAGTGAGCTATGATGATGCCACTGCACTGTAGCCTGGACAACAGAGAGAGACCGTGTGTTGTTGAAAGAGAAAAAAGAAAGAAAGGAAGAGAAAGGAAGAAGGAAAATTGAAATAAAAAACCCCTCATACAGAGCTGATAGATCCCTGAGAATATGTCTGTAGACCCCGGTTTGAGAAATACTGGCTAGAAAATGAAACCACATGTCCCCTTAAGGAAGACACAGATGAAGGGAACTCTTTGTCATTTCTCCATATTCCTGAGAGACATGGAAACAGCCCAAGTGTCCATCGACTCGTGAATGGATTAACAAATTGTCGTATATGTACACCATGGAATACTATGCAGCCATGAAAAGGATGGAGACTTCACATATTTTATGTTTACCTGGATGGAGCTGGAACATATTCTTCCTAGTAAAGTATCTTAAGAATGAAAAAAAAAAGTATCCAATGTAATCCATACTACTATGAAATCAATATGTAATCACCTACACACTCATACAAATGGCAAAACATAACTATAGTCTAGAAAGTAGAAGGGAAGAGGAGAGAGAGGGGAGGGAAAGGGGCATATGGGAGGAGGGAAGGTATTTGGGGGGGACCTCATCTAATGTGCACGATGCAATGGTATATTTCTAAACTACTAAGAAATGAGTATAATTGTGGTGGATGTGTTACTTAGTTCAATGTAAACATTTCACAGTGTACATTGAAGCAGTACCCTGAACCCCATAAATGCATCAATGTACAAAGTTATGACTTAATAAAAAATAATTAAAAACAAAAACAAACTAACAAAACCGCCACAAATTCCTGCGAGAGCTCTAAAGGGAGGGGAGCAGCTAGGACCAGGCATTCCAGGCTGTTGGGAACCTGGGTACAGGCCAGCAATTGTTGAGAGACAACTCTGAGCCCATAGGTCAGCTGACATTTCTTTACTTCTTGCCCTAGAGACAAGGTAAAGGAGACAAAGGGAAGGGGACAGAGAGAATCACACACTTGCGTTGACAACAGTTAGATTAGGGGTAATTTTGGTTTTTATTTTTTTTGCAGTTTTTGAACCCGCCACCTCCGGTATATGGGGCTGGTGCCCTACTCCTTGAGCCACAGGTGCCACCCCAGATTAGAGGTAATTTTGGAAAGACCCAGTGTAGCAATTAAGAAGTAAAGAGCAACTAACCCAGTGACCTAAAGACAGAAGTCCTCAACCCAGTTGCCTACTAGAATCACCCAGGGAGCTTTTTACATGATGTAGGGTCCATCAAAGGAGGCCTGAATTAGTTGGTCTGGGTGTGAGCATCAGTGTTTGTAAAAGCCCCCCAGGGGATTCTAATGTGTAGCCAAGGTGGCCCATCACTATCCTAAAGGAAGCCTTCTCTATGGAATAATTACGTTTAAGACCACCTGCATTAATTTATTTAGTGGGGAGAAGGGAACCAACCCTTATTGAATGCACTGTGTTCTTTAAAAAGAAAAAAAATGAATAGGAATGGCAGCTATTGAAACTTTTTATATGGCAGGCCCTATGTTGGCCACTTTACATGTATTTAATTTCACAATATTTTTACAAAATGAATATTTTCTCCACTTTACAAATGAGGAAACAAAGGCTCAGTGAGACCAAGAAACTTGCCTTAAATTGCTCAGTGACAGATAAATATACAGAAAGTAATAACTCACCCAAGGTCAAACAGTGTGGGGATGGAATTTGAACCATGGCCTTCAGTTCCTCTGCTGTCCCTATGCTTCCCGATTAACACATTCAGCGCTACTTACTGAGTATGAGCCATAAGTGCATGCCTGACTCTGGTAGGCACTGGGGACTGAAGGATGATCAAGGCAAGCTTTCTGCTTTCTAATCTTACCAGAAAGACAACTAACTCTCAAACAATGTGATCGTTGCTATTAGGGTTGCCTTCGTTTGCCAAGGATGCTCCTGGTGTTAGCACTGAAAGGTCCCATGTTCTGGACGAACTGGGTAAACTGGGCCAGCTGATTACCTTGACTATCCTAGAGGACTGTGTGTGGGCTGGGGTGAGTCTGCATGGGGGGAGGTGAGAGGAGATCAGGAAAAGCGTTGTGAAGGACCTCAGGTCCTATTTTTAGAATGATTACAAATTCTTTAGTTTAGGCTGGGTGCCGGGGCTCACTAGGGGGCTCCTATAAATCCCAGCACTCTGGGGGCTCAGGTGGGAGGATTGCTTGAGCTCAGGAATTTGAGACCAAGAACCAGACCCCGTCTCTACCAAAAATAGAAAAAAATTAGCTGGGCATTGTGGTAGGGACCTGTAGTCCCATCTACTCAGGAGGCTGAGGCAATAGGATGGTTTGAACCCAGGAGTTTGAGGTTGCTGTGAGCTAGACTGAGGCCAGGGTAATCTAGCCTGTCTCAAGGAAAAAAAAAAAAAAAAAAAGTTCTTTAGGCAAAACGTGGAGGGAGGTGGGTTAGGGAAGAGCCCTGAAGAGCATTGGAAGAAGGGAACAGCTTAGGCAAGGGCTTGGAGGGAAGGGACAGGGAGGAGTTCAGTGAAGTTGGAGTTTGAGGTGCTGGGAGGTGGTGGAAGGTGAAGCTGGGACCATACTAAGGAATTTGGACTCTGGAGGCAAAGACTTTAAACCCCTCAAGGTTTTTAGCAAGGGAGTTGTATGCTTGATTTTGCATTTAAAATGATCACTCTGGTTATGACGGCAGGATGGGAATTCACTTGAGGGGAGGGCTCGGTATCTGGGAGAACAGTTGGATATTACACAGGTGACACATGGGGTCAGGAAAGAGTGTCAGTAATAATTATATCTGGTGTTTGTTGGTTACTTACCAACATGCAGGTGTTTTGTGCTAAGCTTTTACATTAAATTCTGTGAACAAACTCTTGAGTTAGCTGCTGTTTTTTATGTTGATGTTACAGATGAGGAAATTCAGACTTAGGCTAAGTTAATTTAGTTAAAGTTGCACCGAGAGTAAATGGCACAACCAAGATTTCCTCTCTTGCTTTCTAACCCTAAATATGTATGTTTTCTGATGTAAACTATGGCTGAGGGTCTTCATTCATTCAGTTGGGCAACATTAAGGGTTTACTGTGTGCTAGATACATTTCTGGTGGATGAAGGTACAGCAATGAGCAACACAGGTAAAATTCCTATCTTGATGGATATTATATTTGTGTGTGTGTGTATGTTAGGGAGCAAGTCGATACACTTTACTTTTTAGATTTGCACTCCATTTTGAGGGGAGAAGAAAGGGCTTAGTGATGTGGATGTGAAGAGAAAGAGGAGGGGGGGCGACCCTCTGGCTGCTGTTTCCATCAACTGGAGGACGTGGTGGTGGCCAACAGAGCCTGGGATCTTGGAAGGTAGAACAGGTTTGGGGGAGACCCGAGAAGCCCAGTGTTAGGCCTGTTGAGTGCCTGATGATGTGGTTGGGACCCCAGAGAGAGGGGCAGAGTCAGAAAAGGGCTGAGCAGGAAACACCAGAAACAGAGGGCAAAGAGTGAGAGGTGAAGATGGAAAACCTGAAGGGAGCAGAGAGCTCAGTGGCAGGAAGCCCCAGCCTCCTTGGACATCACCTGAAGGTTCAAGGAAAGAGCAGTGAAGAGAGATATTTGGGGGCCAAGCGGGGGATGCAAAGTTGAGGGGATGTTTTTCTCTCTTTTGAAACATTGAAACTCCAGGATGAGAAGTATCTATTAGAGTAGTGTTTCTCAACCTTTTTAAAAATCTCATGGCACAGTTGAACCTATAGTTAAACTTCCATGGCACACTTAAATTATGTTCATCAAAAAAAAAAAAAGTAAAAAAAAAAAGAATATACTTACTGTATTTTATTTTTTATTTTTTATTTATTTATTTATTTTTTATTAAATCATAACTGTATACATTGATATGATCATGGGGCATCATACACTCGCTTCATAAACCATTTGACACATTTTTATCACAGTGGTTAACATAGCCTTTCTGGTGTTATCTCAGTTACTGTGCCAAAACATTTACATTCTACATTTACCAAGTTTCGCAAATACCCCTGTAAGATGCACCACAGGTGTGATCCCACCGATCCCCCTCCCTCTACCCACCCCCCCTTCCCACTTCCCCCTATTGTTAAGTTGTAGCTGGGTTATAGCTTTCATGTGAGAGTCCCAAATTTGTTTCATAGTAGGGCTGTGTACATTGGGTACTTTTTCTTCCATTCTTGGGATACTTTACTAAGAAGAATATGTTCCAGCTCCATCCATGTAAACATGAAAGAGGTAAAGTCTCCACCTTTCTTTAAGGCTGCATAGTATTCCATGGTATACATATACCACAATTTATTAATCCATTCGTGGATAGATGGGCACTTGGGCTTTTTCCATGACTTAGCTATTATGAATTGGGCTGCAATAAACATTCTGGTACAAATATCTTTGTTATGTTGTGATTTTTGGTCTTCTGGGTATATGCCCAGCAGAGGGATTACAGGATTGAATGGCATATCTATTTTTAGATCTCTGAGTGTTCTCCATATATCTTTCCAAAAGGAATGTATTAATTTGCATTCCCACCAGCAGTGCAGAAGTGTTCCCTTTTCTCCGCATCCACGCCAACATCTCTGGTCTTGAGATTTTGTGATATAGGCTAGTCTCATTGAGTTAGATGATATCTCAAAGTAGTTTTGATTTGCATTTCTCTGATGATTAAAGATGATGGGCATTTTTTCATATGTCTGAAGGCCTTGCGCCTATCTTCTTCAGAGAAGTTTCTCTTCAAATCCCTTGCCCAGCCTGCGATGGGATCCCTTGTTTTTTTCTTGCTGATGCGTTTGAGTTCTCTGTGGATTCTGGTTATTAAACCTTTGTCAGAGATATACCCTGCAAATATCTTCTCCTATTCTGAGGGCTGTCTGCTTGCTCTGCTTTGTGCAGAAGCTTTTTAGTTTGATCAAGTCCCAGTAGTGTATTTTTGAAGCTGCTTCAATTGCCCGGGGAGTTCTCCTCATGAAATACTCACCCAGACCAATTTCTTCAAGGGTTTTCCCTGCATTCTCCTCTAGTATTTTTATAGTTTCATGTTTTAAGTTTAAATCTTTAATCCAATGAGAGTCTATCTTAGTTAATGGTGAAAGGTGTGGGTCCAATTTCAGTCTTCTGCAGGTTGCCAGCCAGTTCACCCAGCACCATTTGTTAAATAGGGAATCTTTTCCCCACTGAATGTTTTTAATTGGCTTGTCAAAAATCAAATAGCGGTAAGTAGCTGGATTCATCTCTTGGTTCTCCATTCTGTTCCAGATATCTACTTCTCTGTTTTTGTGCCAATACCATGCTGTTTTGATCACTATCGATTTGTAGTAAAGTCTGAGGTCTGGTAGTGTGATTCCTCCTGTTTTGTTTTTGTTTCTGAGTAATGTCTTGGCTATTTGAGGTTTTTTCTGATTCCATATAAAACGAAGTAATGTTTTTTCAAGATCTTTAAAATATGACAGTGGAGCTTTAATAGGGAGTGCATTGAAATTATATATTGCTTTGGGTAGTATGGACATTTTGATAATGTTGATTCTTCCAAGCCATGAGCATGGTATGTTTTTCCATTTGTTAACATTTTCAGCTATTTCTTTTCTTAGAGTTTCATAGTTCTCTTTATAGAGATCTTTCACGTCTTTTGTTAGGTAAATTCCCAAATATTTCATCTTCTTTGGCACTACTGTGAATGGGATAGAGTCCTTAACTGCTTTTTCAATTTGACTGTTGTTGGTGTATATAAAGGCTACCGATTTATGAATGTTGATTTTGTAACCTGAGACGCTGCTGTATTCCTTGATCACTTCTAGGAGTTTTGTAGTAGAGTCCCTAGTGTTTTCCAGATACACAATCATATCATCTGCGAAGAGCGAGAGTTTGATCTCTTCTGACCCTATATGGATACCCTTGATCGCCTTTTCTTCTTTTAGCCACCCTAATTGCGGTGGCTAAAACTTCCATTACAATGTTGAAAAGCAATGGAGACAATGGGCAGCCTTGTCTGGTTCCTGATCTGAGTGGAAATGATTTCAATTTAACTCCATTCAATATGATATTGGCTGTGGGTTTGCTGTAGATAGCCTCTATCAGTTTAAGAAAAGTCCCTTCTAGGCCAATTTTCTTGAGTGTTCTGATCATGAAGCGATGCTGGATATTATCAAAAGCTTTTTCTGCATCAATTGAGAGAATCATATGGTCTTTGTTTTTTAATTTGTTTATGTGCTGAATTACATTTATAGATTTACGTATATTGAACCAGCCTTGAGACCCTGGGATAAAACCAACTTGGTCATGATGTATAATTTGTTTGATGTGTTGCTGGATTCTGTTTGTTAGGATCTTGTTGAATATTTTTGCATCTATATTCATTAGTGATATTGGTCTATAATTTTCTTTTCTTGTTGGGTCTTTTCCTGGTTTGGGGATCAGGATGATGTTTGCTTCATAGAACGTGTTGGGTAGTCTTCCTTCTTTTTCTACATTTTGGAACAGGTTGAGTAATATAGGTACTAATTCCTCTTTAAAGGTTTGGTAGAATTCTGACGTGAAACCATCTGGTCCCGGGCTTTTCTTTTTAGGGAGGTTTTGTATAGTTGATGCTATTTCTGAACTTAATATGGGTCTATTCAACATTTCCACTTGATTCTGGTTAAGTCTTGGAAGGTGGTGCGCTTCCAAGTATCGGTCTATTTCCTTCAGATTTTCATATTTCTGAGAATAAAGTTTCTTGTAATATTCATTAAGGATTTTTTGGATTTCTGATGAGTCTGTGGTTATTTCGTCTTTGTTGTTTCTGATTGATGATATTAGAGATTTTACTCTTTTTTTCCTGATTAGGTTGGCCAGAGGTTTATCTATTTTATTGACCTTTTCAAAAAACCAGCTTTTTGATTTATTGATCTGTTGTATTATTCTTTTGTTTTCAATTTCATTTAATTCTGCTCTAATTTTGGTTATTTCTTTTCTTCTACTGGGTTTGGGGTTGGAATGTTCTTCCTTTTCCAGTTGCGTGAGATGTCCCATTAAGTTGTTAACTTCCTCTCTTTCTGTTCTCTTGAGGAAGGCTTGCAGTGCTATAAATTTCCCTCTTAGTACTGCCTTTGCAGTGTCCCAGAGGTTCTGATAGTTTGTGTCTTCATTGTCGTTTTGTGCCAAAAAATTGGCGATTTCTTTCTTAATCTCATCTCTGACTGAGCTATCATTCAGCATAAGGTTATTTAACTTCCCTGTTTTTGTATGGGTATGCAGATTCCTGTTGTTACTCAATTCAAGTTTTATTCCATGATGGTCCAAGAAGATGCATGGAATAATTTCTATTCCTTTAAATTTACTGAGGTTAGACTTGTGACCTAAAATGTGGTCAATTTTGGAGTAAGTTCCGTGGGCTGATGAGAAGTATGTGTATTCAGTTTTGTTGGGATGAAATGTTCTGTAGATGTCTGCTAAATCCAAATGTTGGATAGTTAGGTTTAAATCTAAGATTTCTTTGCTCAGCTTCTTTCTGGAGGATTGATCCAACACTGCCAAGGGAGTGTTGAAATCTCCGACGATTATGGAGCTGGAGGAAATCAAGTTGCTCATGTCTGTTAGAGTTTCTCTTATAAATTGAGGTGCATTCTGGTTGGGTGCATAGATATTAATAATTGAGATCTCATCATATTGAGTATTACCCTTAACAAATATGAAGTGACCATTCTTGTCCTTCCTTACTTTTGATGGTTTAAAGCCTACTGTATCTGCAAATAAAATTGCAACACCTGCTTTTTTCTGATTACCATTTGCCTGAAATATGGATGACCATCCTTTCACCCTGAGTCTGTATTTGTCTTTTAAGTTGAGATGTGACTCTTGTATGCAACAAATATCTGGCTTGAGTTTTTGTATCCAGTCAGCTAACCTATGTCTCTTTAGAGGACAGTTTAAGCCATTCACATTGATGGAGAGTATTGATAAGTCTGGTGGAATTTTGGGTATCGAGTTTTTCAAAGGTCCAGTGGACATTTTTAATCCTTTCGCCAGTGTGGAAGTTGGAGTTTGATCCGAAGTTTCTGAGTGAGTTTACTTTTGTGGTATAGGATTGGTTTGGTCATTGTGGAGGATAGGTCTGAGAACATCCTGAAGAGCTGGTTTACTTATGGCAAATTTTTTCAACATATGAATGTCATTGAAGTATTTAATTTCTCCATCATAGATGAAACTCAGTTTAGCTGGATACAAGATCCTGGGTTGAAAGTTTTTTTGCTTTAGGAGATTAAAAGTTGATGACCAGCCTCTTCTGGCTTGAAAAGTTTCAGCAGAGAGATCTGCAGTTATTCTAATATTCTTACCTTTGTACGTTATAGTTTTCTTTCGCCGGGCTGCTTTGAGAATCTTCTCTTTCATGTTAACTTTAGTGAAGCTAATTATGATATGTCTGGGGGATGACTTATTGGGGTTGAATCGTGCTGGGGTTCTGAAGCTGTCTGCTATCTGAATTTCAGATTCTCTAGGCATGTCTGGAAAATTTTCTTTCATAATTTCATGCAGAAGGGCCTCTGTGCCCTTGGAGGCGACTTCATCATTCTCAGAAATTCCTATAATCCTTATGTTGCTTTTTTTCGAATTATCTGAGAGTTCTCTGAGTGAGTGATCCGTTTTTGCTCTCCATTTCTCTTCCTCTTTGAGAGATTGGGAGCGTTCGAAGACTTTATCTTCAATGTCAGAAATCCTTTCTTCTGCTTGCTCCATTCTGTTACTGAGGGATTCTACTGTATTTTTCATATCTTTGAGGGCTGTAAGTTCTTGCTTCAGTGTGTCTAAGTCTTTGGTGGTTTTGTCTTTAAATTCGTTAAATTCTTGAGACAATTTTTGAATTTCTCCTCGAATTCCTAATTCCATTTTATTAATCTTGTCTGCAATCCAAATTCTGAATTCGATTTCTGACATCTCAGCCAGTTGTTTATGAATGGGATCTTCAATCACATCTGCCGTATCTTTTCTTGGGGGGGGTTGATCTATTCTGGTTATTCATGTTACCAGAGTTTTTCCGCTGATTCCGCCCCATGGTTATTTTACTCCCTTTGGTTTTTCCCCTGGGGTTTTATCGAGGGCCCGTACAGTGTTGTGGCCTGAGAAACTGGGGCCCTGTCTGGTGTGGTGGAGCAAAGTGGTTCTGTCTTGCTTTCAGCTGGTTTCTGTTCGATCCTATTGCAACTTCTACTCTGGCTTGAAGTCTCAGCTGTGTGGAAAAATCAGCAATTAAGTCACCCCGCCTGCCCACCTCTGGCCCCAGTTGGAAAAGGAGAATCAAACCTTCCTACAATCGCACACCCAGGGCACCACCTGAAAAGTCCTCAGTCTATTAGCCCAGTTCAAAAGGTCCAAATCAGCTGTCTCAATCGGCACTTGTCTTGGGTGGGAGAGTTGAAGAGGTCTCTGGGAACTGGATCACAGGGGCCTGGTGACTCCTCTGACACGGCTCACCCCAGTGCAGCGTGGAGTCAGGAGGAGCCACCCAGCAAACAGAGCAGTCTTGGAAGGTTGACGTCTCCTTCCCCACTTTGCCCCTCCGTCGGACCCAGTCACTGGTATCTCTGCAGATGGCTAACCCAGTTGCCTGCAGTGAACAGACACTCCAGGGGTTTGCACCTGCCTGAATGGCAAGGAAGTCTGCCAGGCCCCCGCAGACTGCCGCTATCTAGCAGGAGGAGATGGGGCCTGACATCTTTGAGTGTTTGATGCAGGTGATGGGAAGGAGGTGTTCACTCAGGCTTAGCCCCGTCCCTGATGGATGCTGCTAACAGAACAGAACAGAACAGAACAGACAACTTTGCGGGGTTCTGTCTCTGTTCCTGTCGAAATCGCCTGCAGAAGACGGGCTGTTTTGAGTTCAAACGTCTTTGCTGCTGGAGATTTGCGTTCGAACACCTCTCTGGGTCGGCCTCGCCCTGGAAGCTTCCCGGGTTTGTGAGCCGTGTCAGGAAATCCCCTGCTTACCGGTGGCCTCCTCTGGTTGCCCAGGGAGACAGGGGTTGTGGCCTCAGAATATCCAGAAGTGAGCGTTCTTTTGTTTGCGTCCTTGTGATCACAGCTTGCCTCAGCGGTGTTGATGTACGTTCTTCAACCTTCTCTCTTGGTGAGGCTCAAGTCCACCAGGACACCTACTAAATTTCTGTCCCTTAACTCTCCTTCTGGATGGGAGCCTCTGTTGAAAGCTGGCTTCAGTCCGCCATCTTGTCTCCCTCCCGTGTCTACTTACTGTATTTTGAACATCTTTTGAAAGTAATTTAATGATCTTCAAAAATTTTCGTGGCACAACTAAGATCCTCTCCTGGCACATCAGTTGAAAGTCACTGTATCAGAGGGGTGAAGATACAGCAGAAGGTGGAGGCAAGGTGTGGAGCAAAGCCTTTGAGGAGCTGGAGCAGGGGTGAACCCAAGAGTGACGGTGGGGCTGCTGGAAAGCATGCGCTTGGGACCTGCTGGGAGAGGGCAAGAAAAATGAATAGGAACACAGAGCAACTTCTTGGGAAGCTGTAAGAAGGGTCACCAGATAACAGTCACCTGTAAGGTGGGGGTTGGGCCAGGCTGCATCAGCAGAGGGGTGAAGGTTTAGGATCCACGGTGGGGACTAGGAGGAGCCACCCACCAGGGTCATCTTGAAGCTTATCTTTCCTGTGTCCTGATCCCTCAAAGTCCCCCTGTCCCCCTGGGAACTAAAACATGAATTGGTGCAAATGTGAGATGTCTTGTTCAGGCTTTCACTACGAAGCTGATGGCGTCACTTGTGGGAACCATGGTGAGAACAGGTATTGGTGGGGTGTTTCTGGACTTAGAGGTGACTCCCACTCAGAACTGTGAGCAGAGGCAACAGCTGGTGTGATTTTCAAACAGGTCTCCGTCCATCTCACCATCCTATGACGCAAGCAGCCATTGGGAGGGTGAACCTCACCCTCAGATTGTCCGGGGAGGGACATCAGTTCTGCCCAGCCTGGTCTTTGCCTCTCGACTGGAAGCCCTTTTGATGTGGGTGAGAAAAAATTCAGTGCTGCAAAAGGAGCTGTGGACAGATGGTTCACCCTTCGCTCAGAGTAGGGGGAGTCCTCCCCATGCAGGCACTTCAGGACTTTGTGTCCTATTGCAATCCCATAAAAAGTTTCTCCGTGGGTGGCACTGCCTGCTCCAGCACGGATTGGTGGGGAGGGCTCCATCAGCCAGCACTACGTCGTCACTGGCTGCCTGCGGGCCCTCCTAGGGGACACTTGAGAAACTTCCACAGAAATATTTCTCTTTGGCAACAGCCTGCCGTTTCCATGGTTTGACAATACTAACCAGACATAAAGTAGCCCAGCAAGGGACAGGCCAGCCCTGGGGGTCAAAGGCCCCATCTCACTCTCACGTTCAACCTTGGACAAGTTAGATAATCTCATTAGGTCTCCATTTCCTGATCTTCAAAGTGGAGCAACAATGTGAACCTCAGTTATCTTCTGGGATTGTGAGAACGGGTGTTAAAGAACTGTGCAAATTTTTGAGTTCTTTTGGTGAATAATTGTAAAGTCTTTTGGAAGATCTATTTTAGAAACGAATAATAAAACAGACCCTAAAATGTTCTGATATTAATTTTGCATAGGTTGAGCAAACTATTGTATACCATTCTTAGAGAACTATTACTAACCTGAATAAATAGTTCTCTTACCTGCTATTGACAGAACATTTTAAATCTATTTTTTTGAACAGGTAATAAACTCACATAGTTCAATATTCCAAATGCACAGCGTAGAGTTTCCATTTTCTTTCCTGCCCCTGCTCAGTGATCCAGTCTTTTTGCCTAGATAGACTAGTCCTGGTTTGTCTGGGACTTTATTGTTTACTACTGAAATTGCCTTGTCTCAAGAAATACCTCAGGCCCCAGCAAACTGGGATGGTTGGGAGTTTGTTAAGTGCTCCGAGATATTTGACAAGAGCTGAGGTGTGTTTTAAAAATCATCAGATTTAAAGAAATAAAGATCTTTCTCATAAAAACTAATGCATGGTATTGGGGGGAAAGAGGGAACTTATAATAAAATGGAAGCCCAAATATTATCTTCTAACATGATTGTTTTTCCATAATAATTCTCATCATTGTAATTTCCAGCTCCCCAACTGCGATCCCTATGCGAAGGAGAACTCTCCTTCAGGCTTGGCAAAAAGACTCCTGTAAACGTTAACAATCTGTGGCTCCGTTTGTCACAGCGAAAGTTGGCCATAAACTCCATTATCCCTTTGTTTATAATTTATGTTTGTGGAGCTAAAGAAAGCATTTGTGTACTTGGGTTTGGACTTCATAAATAAGCTTGTTTGCCAAGTTATCTTTTAGATTCCCCTGTGTGGATATAACTGATTTGGGAAAGCCCCATTTCAGAGAAAGCATAACATGGCCCTTATCGTGCATGAACTGAAAAAGAGATCGGAAGGCCTTTTCCAGGCTAAAAATAAACCTAGAACGAGGTGTATTTTAGCTTCAGGACTTTCACAAACTGTCTGGCAAACTAGCACGTTATTGTTTTATGAATAAGATGCTGACGTTCTTTTTAAATGGTCTGCCTTCAGGCTATTTCACTTTTGTGCAAAAAAGGATGAATTATTTATAAAAATAGGCATGAATATCATATGATAATACCCTCATTTCTGGCAGGGAGAAAAATGAGCTGCAGCTGGTTCTGTGTCAGCTCCACAGGCAAGGTGGCTGAGAGCAAGTGAGGGATGAGCCTCTGTCCTTTGATCCTTCTCGTGGGGCTGATTTCTGAGGAGCAGCACGTTCTCCTCCTGGGAGGAGGACAGGAGGATGTTCACTTCTCCTCTTCTCCCCATCCCTCACTCACTCATTCTCTCTCTCATCCTTCCTTTCTTTCCTCCTCCTCCTACTTTTTTTTTTTTGCAGTTTTTGGCCGGGGCTGGGTTTGAACCTGCCACCTCCGGTATATGGGGCCAGCGCCCTACTCCTTTGAGCCACAGGCGCTGCCCTCCTCCTCCTTCTTTTTTTGAGACAGGGTCTTTCTCTGTCACTGGGGCTAGAGTGTTGTAACGTCATCATAGCTCATAGCAACCTCAAATTCCAGGCTCCAGCGATCTTTCTGCTTCAGCCTCCCAAGTACCTGAAACTACAGGTTTGAGCCACCATGCCCAGCTAATTTTTCTATTTTTTGTAAAGACAGGTTTTTGCTTTTGCTCAGGCTGGTCTCCAACTCCTGAGCTCAAGAGCTCCTCCTGCCTTGGCCTCCCAGAGTGCTAAGAGTCCGGGTGAGAGCCTCCATGCTGGCCAGTCTAGACATTGTTTACTAGTTTTGCTCCTCAGCTACTGCCTTCTGGAAGTGTCTCAGACACAATAGCAGAAACTCCCTCCCTCAGCTGTTGGTGCCCCTTGAAGGTTGGAGAAATATGTTGCAGTTAAGTGTTTTCTGTCATTTCAATGATCCTTCTTCATTGCTCTGAGATCTTTTTAATAATTAACATTTCCTGAGCACTTGCCATTTCTTAGACATTTTGCTTAACATGTATTAAGTATTAACTCATTTAGTCCTGAAATACTCTCATGGGATGGGTCCTCTTATTATCCCTATTTTACAGAAGAGGAAACTGAGGCATAATAAGGTTTAAGCAAGGTTACACAGCAAATATACTGGAATTAAGTCACCTCCTTTGTATTTATCATACATATAAAACATATACATTATATATACGTGTGTACAATATGTATAAAATACATGTACATCTCTCTCTACTATCTACCTGTGTATCTATTGATCATCTGTTTCCTTCTACCACTTACCTCTAGTGTCTATCTTTATATCAATCCCTTTTTTTTGATTGGTTTGTTCCTTTTTTTAAAATTAAATCATAGCTGTGTACATTGATATGATCATGGGGCATCATTCACTAGCTTCACAGACCATTTACCAAGTTTCACATATACCCTTGTAAGATGCACCACTGGTATAATCCCACCAATCCCCTTCCCTCTACCCACATAACCCCTCCCTCCCCTCCCTTTCCCCCTTCCCCCAATTCTTAGGTTGTAACTTGGGCTATAGCTTTCACGTGAAAACCCTAAATTAGTTTCATAGTAGGGCTGAGTACATTGGGTACTTTTTCTTCCATTCTTGAGATACTTTACTAAGAAGACTATGTTCCAGCTCCATCCATGTAAACATAAAGGAGGTAAAGTCTCCATCTTTCTTTAAGGCTGCATAATATTCCACGGTGTACATATACCACAATATATTAATCCATTCGTGGATTGATGGGCACTTGGGCTTCTTCCATGACTTAGCAATTATGAATCGGGCTGCAATAAACATTCTGGTACAAATATCTTTGTTATGATGTGATTTTTGGTCTTCTGGGTATATGCCCAGTAGAGGGATTACAGGATTGAATGGCAGATCTATTTTTAGATCTCTAAGTGTTCTCCATATCTCTTTCCAAAAGGAATGTATTAATTTGCATTCCCACCAGCAGTGCAAAAGTGTTCCCTTTTCTCCACATCCGCGCCAACATCTCTGGTCTTGGGATTTTGTGATATAGGCTAGTCTCACTGGAGTTAGATGGTATCTCAAAGTAGTTTTGATTTGCATTTTTCTGATGATTGAAGATGATGAGCATTTTTTCATATGTCTGAAGTCCACGTGCCTGTCTTCTTCAGAGAAGTTTCTCTTCAAATCCCTTGCCCAGCCTGCGATGAGATCCCTTGTTCTATTCTTGCTAATGCGTTTGAGTTCTCTGTGGATTCTGGTTATTAAACCTTTGTCGGAGACATAACCTGCAAATATCTTCTCCCATTCTGAGGGCTGTTTGCTTGCTTTACTTACTGTGTTCTTGGCTGTACAGAAGCTTTTTAGTTTGATCAAGTCCCAGTAGTTTATTTTTGAAGCTGCTTCAATTGCCCGGGGGTCCTCCTCATAAAATACTCGCCCACACCGATTTCTTCCAGGGTTTTCCCTGCACTCTCCTCTAGTATTTTTATAGTTTCATGTCTTAAGTTTAAATCTTTGATCCAGTGAGAGTCTATCTTAGTTAATGGTGAAAGGTGTGGGTCCAGTTTCAGTCTTCTACAGGTTGCCAGCCAGTTCACCCAGCACCATTTGTTAAATAGGGAATCTTTTCCCCACTGAATGTTTTTAATTAGCTTGTCAAAGATTAAATAACGGTAAGTGGTTTGTTCTTTAGTATTGCTATGTAGTGTTCCATCAATCATATGCTATGATATATTTCCTCATTCTCCTGTTGTATCCATCCCTTTTTGATCAATATCTATCGATCCTTTTTGATCTGAATTATTTCTGAAGACTTTTTACATGTTTTTGAAGTAGCTATTTGCTATTTTTGGCCACCACACATCCAAATGTCCTTTTTATATCAGTGGACACCCCAGTGGTGTGAGCCTTGGTGCAGGAGGACTCCAGCTCCCCCATATGGAAGAAGCTATGCCCTCTCCCCATCCTGGAACGGATTGGATAATGCTAAGATTGACTCAGTCCAGACTATCAGAAGCTGCAGCCTAAGATTTTTAATTTCAAGTGAGCAGCACAATTCACAGGTAGTTCAAAGTCTCTCTTCCAGTGGCAGTGATGGTGATGATACTTATTGTCCAGTGGCAGAAGAGGCAGTGGTCACAAGGTGGTGGAGCCTCCAGAACATCAGCTGGACAGTGCTGCTTCCTCACCAGATCCTTTCTGGGGTCTGATTTTGGTTTGGTTCTGCAAGTGCAGCCAGACTCAGTTCCTTGTTTCCTGCCTGTGGGAATAGGAGTTATAGGACTACGGCCCCTGTGTCTTCCCCTTCCTTCTTTCCAACAGAACCTTCTCTTTCTTTTCAATTTTCCTCAGAGATCTGCCCTAATCCTAGTTTCAGAGCATGATATTCCCTTGCAGGGCTATAAATCAAGATGGACCAATCAGACTAAGGAGGGTTTCTACTCCACAGTTGGAAAAAAGCTTTTCTCTTGCCTGTTGCACGTGAACAAGAAGGCAAGCCATGCTGATTGCCACTGCAGCCACCTTGCGACTAGGAGGCCGCCCTTCAAAGGTTAAAGCAAGCACTGTGAGTAGAAGAGTGGACAGATGGAAAGATCCACCATACTAGACCTTGGGTACAACTGCTCAGTCAACCAGCCTGAAACCCCCTACCGGGGTGCTTCCTTTATGTGAGAGTTCATTCAAGTTGAGTGTTCTGTTTCTTACATCAGAAGAGTATCCTAAATCACATGCTTGTTTCTGCCTCCCCTCCATGTCCTGCTGGCTCCACCTCCCCACCTGTTTTTCTAAGGTCAACATCTCTCTCTCTCTCTCTCTCTTTTTTCCTTCCCATGAGATACTACATTAGTCCAAGGTGAGCATTTCTCAAATAGCTTTTGATCTTAGGAATCTTTTCCATTCTCAATTCATATTGAAGACCCCAAAGAGCTTTTGTTTATATGGGCTATACATAATGACATTTACTGCATTAGAAATTAAAGCGGACAAGTCTTGAAAATATTTTTAAATTTATTTAAAAATAAAAACAATGAATACTTTAACATGTTAACAACAATAACATATTTTTGTGAAAAGCAACTAATTTTCCAAAACAACAACAACAAAATTAGATAGAAACATGGCTTTGTTAACATTTTTTGTAACTCTCTTTAATGTTTGGCTTAATAGAAAACAGCTGGATTCTCTATCTATTTTTGTATTTTAATCTGGTGCAATTAGTTGTTTTGGTTGAAGAATATGCAGAAAATCTAGCCTCATCCAGATATCAGAAAAAGGAGGAAAATTTTAATAGCTTTCCCAGATAATTGTGGACATTCTTTTTTGATATTACACCAAAACTTTCAATAGTATTTTCTTAAAGATTAGTTACAAGGTGAAATATGAAACCATAGCAATTAATGTTTTATACTTCACTTCATCAAAATCTATTGGTCTATTCTGTATTTCGGGTAGATCTTTTACTTACATATTATTTCATAACATTGTACATTGGTTATGTGGCAAAACTTATGCAGATCTTCCAAATTTTGACATATTTCATCCTATAATATAAAAATCCCATATACTTGTTAATATTACCACCACACTCATCAGAAAAGTTTTGAGGTAGGGGAAGCTGTTAAGGTCATGGCAAAAAAGATCCTAATTGACAAGTTTTCTTAACAGTGCTGATTTTTGCTTGAAGGTTTGAATTTTGTCATTGACTACAATACTGTCAATTAGCATCCTTGACCTGACAGGCTCATTTGTTCATTTTTCAGAAAATGCTTGCCAAAGACCAAGTCTGAAGTTTGTCAGTCACTCTTTTGATTACAAACGGCTTTCTATGAAAAAAGTGGCTACCTCAGTTTGCAACTCTAAGAATTGCACAATTTGGTTCTGTGTGCAGAAGTGGTTTATTTATACTTCCCATTTCATCCCCATGATATTAAAAGAGTCAAGATTTAATAATTTCATAGTGAGGGCTGGGTGAGGTGGCTCATGCCTGTAATCCTAGCACTGTGGGAGGCTGAGGTGGGTGGATCACTTGAGTTCAGGAGTTTAAGACCAGCCTGAGTGAGAGCAAGACCCTGTCTCTACTAAAAATAGAAAAACCAGCCGGGCATTGTGGTGGGAGCCGTTAGTCCTCTCTACTCAGGAGGCAGAGGCAAGGGGATCCCTTGAGCCCAAGAGTTTGAGGTTGCTGTGAGCTGTGACACTGTGGCACTGTACCCAGGGCACAGCATGAGGCTCTGTCTCAAAAAAAGAAAATAAATTTCATGGCTAACCACAAGGGCATTCTAAAGTGAAACTGACTTTTCCCCCTATAATGCATGGTTGTGAAAACACAAATACTAGGAGTATATATTGCCCCGATTCCTGCTAAGGCACTATTAATGTGTACTATTGTTTTTGTACTATGCTTTTATCACTATTGCTTTTAGACTATGAGTGAAAACATCAACATAGTGAAAAAGGTAAATAACATTTACCTTAGGGTCATTATGGAATTAGTTTTCTTTTTCTTTTTTTTTTGTAGAGACAGAGTCTCACTTTACTGCCCTTCGTAGAGTGCCGTGGCATCGCACAGCTCACAGCAATCTCCAGCTCCTGGGCTTACATGATTCTCTTGCCTCAGCCTCCCAAGCAGCTGGGACTACAGGCACCCGCCACAATGCCCAGCTATTTTTTTTGTTGCAGTTTGGCCGGGGCTGGGCTTGAACCCGCCACCCTCGGCATATGGGACCGGTGCCCTACTCACTGAGCCACAGGCGCCGCCCGGAATTAGTTTTCTTTTTGAAGATTCCCTTAGGGAATCTCAGGGATCCCAGGGGCCCATAGACTATATTGTCAGAATTGCTTTAGCTTACCATTGATTCTGGAAGCAACCCAACATGCTCTCAATAAACTCCCCTTTCCCAAAATCAACCATAGTTGGTTTAGTTGCCTGTCACCAGTGTTCTATGTGAAATAGGTCATTGTTTATGGTTAATTGAATGAAAATGTTTAAGGAACTCTAGGTGAGGGCCATGTATAAGTAAGCAAATAACCAGAAAGAATTAAATATTACGAAGTTTCACTTTACTATAAAATTTTTCATTTGTGCTTTCTACATTCTTTTTTTTTGTAGAGACAGAGTCTCACTCTATCGCCCTGGATAGAGTGCCATGGCATCACACAACTCATAGCAACCTCCAACTCCTGGGCTTAGGTGACTCTCTTGCCTCAGCCTCCCAAGTAGCTGGGACTACAGGCACCCGCCACAACGCCCGGCTATTTTTTTGTTGCAGTTTGGCTGGGGCTGGGTTTGAACCTGCCACCCTTGGTATATGGGGCCAGTGCCCTACTCACTGAGCCACAGGTGCCACCCCGCTTTCTACATTCTTGATGTTAAGTCAATGTTAAACAATCAAACAAATCCACACCAGCCCATGAACTGTGGCAAGAGGAGTAAAAGGGCACTAATATTTTTTATCATGAATGTTCCTGGTGACCTGACTGAGCTTGGTATTATTGTCCTTATTTTAAATATTGAAAAACTGATATTCAGTGGTTAAGTCCTTGGCCAAGGCCACTTAGTGGTCAAATTTTTCATCTTGGCCAAGAGGCTCAAAACCCAGGACCTCTTTACTCCATCTTTACACAGGAATTCCTGCAAGTAATCTTACAAAAATAAGAGGTTTTGACTTCTAAGGTTTATGTCTTAGAGAACAGTGCTCCAAAATTGTGGACATCAGAGGTGGTTCTTTAAAAAATTTCTCTTATGTATTCTATCATAATGATATGATAATGCTGACTGTCTACTAAGGCAACATTTTTAAGACACCATGAGATGATATTTCAGAGTTTTAAGAGAACTAAATCATGTGACCTATCCATACCTCTCATCACTGGGGATGCTTGCATATTCAAAATGCATTTCAAATAGTTACCTTCTATGTGATGACTTCTGATAATCTGAGTGTTGTTTATCTCCCGCAAATCAAAATGTATCACATTGTGTGTAGCCGGCAGCTTCTAAGTAGCCCCCAAAGATACCTGCTTCCTGATGTTCACACCATTGTGTTATTTCATCCCCTTGTGTGTGGAGTAGGCTTGTGACTTGCTTCTAACCAATAGAATATGGCAAAAGCATGGGAATGTCACTTCTGTGATTAGATTTCATGGATAGTGACTTCTGTCTTGCTAACAGAATCTACCACCATCTTGACTTGCACACTTTGATGAATCAAATCCCTAAGTTGGAAAGGCCCACTTTCCCTAAGTGGCAAGGAACTTAGGGAACCCTCTGGCCAACTGCCACTGGGGACTTGAGGCTCCAGACTAACAGCCAGTATGGAAGCAGATCCTTCCCCAGAGGAGCTTGGTTGTGTCTTTGTGAGAGATCCCCAAAGCAGGGGACCCAGCTGAACTGGGCTCAGCTTCTGGACCCATAGACTATGAAATAACAAATGTGTGTTGTTAGGGCAGCGCCTGTGGCTCAAAGGGATAGGGCACCAGTCCCATATGCTGGAGGTAGTGGGTTCAAACCCAGCCTCGGCCAAAAACCACAGAAAACAAAAACAAATGTGTGTTGTTTTAAGCTGCTACATTTGGGGGGTAATTTGTTATGAAAAAATAGACAACTAATACACTGTATTATATTTATCTTTTTCTCTAGCAGGACGAGAAGTGAGCTGGTTAAGGTCACTGGGTCCTTGTAATGTGCGTTTATCTGTTTATCTACCAGTAGGAGAGCTTCCTGCCAGGATCCATCCTCAGGGTAAGAGGGGAACCCAGAGGCCCCAGGGGAAGCTCTAGTGCTCCATTAATTCCCACCTCTTGGCCTCCAATTAGAATCTCCATAATTTTCTTTTTCCACTTGAGGATCATTTAACTTACAAACCAGGGGCAGTAAGCCAGTTACTCCCTAGGGTCTGAAACTTCAGTCTGGCAGGGAGACACAACAGGTGCCCTTCCACAGCAAAGGTATGACTGCAGAAATTCACATCCCAATGCAGTTCATAAGCAGAGATGCAAAATGGGAAATTTGAAGCCATACGATAAGAAACTCCTTTTGAGAGAAGGAAACTGGGGTAACACAAACAATGCATAGATGTGAGGCAAGCACTTCAATCCGGAGGCTTCAGTTTTCCCATCTGTAAAGTGGGAATTTACCTCCAGATCCCATAGTCTTCGATTCTTGGACACAATCTGGGTTGCTGTGAGCTAGCTCTCCGGGTGCTAAATCAACTATGCAATGATAACACCTGTCTACAAAGGCGCTCGTAGAATTGAATGAAACAAATGTGTGACTTGTGCAGCACAGCGCCTGCCCAAGGGTGATCCTACTAGTTATTACTTGTACAGCGGGTCCCAGGGAACCGAGGCCACAGCGGGCGGAGCACAGCCCCGACCCGGGCCCGGTGGCCTGCCCCGCCCACGTGGGGCCGGGGCCCGTCGAATGACTCGGTGCAACGTGTTGGTGGCGGTGGCGCGGGCTCTTCCGGGCGCCGCAGCTTCCTGCCAAGCACCGCGCAGCCGCCTCTGCGGCACAGCCCCGGGTGCAGGCCTCCGCGCTGGTGCGGAACCCGGGGCTCAGCCGCGCGCTCCCTGCCCACCCCGCGCCATGCGTGCCGCGCCGCCGCCCGCGCCGCTCCTGCCTCTGCTGCTGCTCGCGCTCCTGGCCGCGCCCGCCGCCCGCGCCCGCACAGCCGAGTCCGCGCCAGCGCCGCAGCTCAAACCCGAGCGCGAGTCGCGGCCGCCACCTGGCCCGGGGCCCGGAAACTCCACCCGGACTGAGTCTGGGGCAGCGGGCGGTGGTGGAGGCAGCTCCAACAGCAGCGGGGACGCCTTGGTGACACGCATCTCCACCCTGCTCCGCGACCTGCCTACCCTGAAGGCGGCGGTGATCGTGGCTTGCGCCTTCAGCGCCCTCCTCATCGGCTGCCTGCTGCTGCGCGTCTTCAGGTGTGTCCCCTCTCCCGGCCTCTGCCTTCCCGTGCGGGCCGAGCGCACGGCTTCGCCAACCTGCTGTCACAGCGCGCCCAGCCCACCTGCGCGCACAGATGCTCTGGGTGCGGGGCTCTGCAGCAGCCTCGGCGCCTCGGTGCTCTCCAGCCAGCCCTGCCCGGGAGGGTGGCAGGGGCCCGCCGTGCGCTAGTCTGTTTTTTCCTGGTGTACTTAGGAATTTTCTCCCCTTTCTTTAACGATATGTATCATAAATACTTGATTTCATTTGTTAACTTTCTGCTAATGCTTAACACTAACAATAGCTCTGCGAATTCTTGAGGTCTTCCACAGAATTTATTTTTATAATCATTTCACAATGAGGAAAACATTTCAGAGAGGCAGGGTGGCCCCTTATCTAAGTAAACTAAGTGGTGGAGATAAGATTTGAACCCACCTCCATCTGACTTAAATCTTGTTACCTCTTTTCTGCTCTTTCATATGCAGCTCCCTCACACCTCACCTACTTTTTCCCCCCTGCTATTGAAAGAAGTTTCTAGCATGGAGGATGAGGGGATACCCCCAGGACAACTGCTGGAGCCATGCATTGCACCATATGTTAGATATGGGCTCTCCCAAGCTTGGTGACTCTGGGTGGCCTCTGTGACTTTTTATTAGTGGGGAAATGAAGATGGCTCTCCTAGGCTTCTGCCTAAGCTGCCCCAGTAAAAGTTTGCAGGGGCATGACCGATCTTGGAGAGATTTTTGTAGGTTGCTCAAGTTCAGGGAGAAAGTGTGTGGGAAATTAGGACGGATGCCTCAGGTCACTGGAGTGTTGAGGTGGACAGGCCTACAGGGTATGCGAGGATGTTTTCCCCAGTGCCTGGGAAATCCTGTTTTCGCAGGAAATGAACTCAACTTGCCCTGTTACTCAGCCCCACCAGCCTGCAGATCCAGGTGTGCGCTGGCTGCTCACTGCCCATTCCCCTGGCTTGCAAGTGTACACATGGTGCTTTGGTGTTTGCTCCTGAAGGCTGGGGCCAGGGTAGCATTTTTGGTGCAGGATCAGAAACTAGACCTGGGAAAGGCAGGGTTGGGAGCTATCTATGGAGATTTGCTGTTGTTTTGTGTGGCTTTGGGTTCAGGTGTTTCCTTCTGGGTTTGTAGGATTAGATGCTGGCGATCTGTGAAAATTGGGAAGGGGGAACTGTGGCCCCCACCGTCACTTTATCATTCCTCCCTGCCTTGGCTCAGGGCACATCATTTCTTACTCTGCTGGTCTCCTTCATGTTCTCCGGGTTGAAGTGTCCTCTGTTCACCCCACCCTTCACACTGCCCTCAATCCTCTGCTTACAAACTCCAGTGGCTGCTTGTGGCCACTATGGAGGCATGGTACCACCTAGATGTAGCATTGGGGGGTCTTTGCAAACTGGCCACAACCCACCTTGCAGCCACCAAGTAGCCCTCTGAGTCTTGAGTCTTGTCTCCACTCTTTCCCTATGGTCCGTGGTGCTGGCTTGTGCTTTCCTGCATCCGCTTCTGTTCTAGTTCCACATCTTTCCATACTGCTGCGGCCACCAAGGCCCAGCTCCCTCCTCCTGCCTCATTTGAATGAGGCCATCACTTTGCTTTCCCGGCCCCCCAGCCCTCTCCTAGTACAACCTTATCGCGCCAGGCTGGGTTGCCATGTTGAGTCTCCAGCTCTCCTATTCAGCAGAGTGGAGGGCAGGGATCATTCTTGGTGTTTCTGTACCCATTGTGGGCCTGGCTCCTGCAGAAGTGCCATCTTTATTTACTGACTGACTTCCGGATTGTTCAGTCGGAATGAACTTTAATTCCTAGAGCAGCTCTGAGCCTGGAGGTTTGAGACATTTAGCTCAAAATAGGCCATGGAGCCCACAGGCTGTGTACTTTATAAGAAGGTATTTGAACTATTTTGCCAGTCTGTTCTTTATTACCCAAGAGTGGAGGAGAAGAGAAAGCAGCATGCGGCCAGATGTGAGGGGTCTGAGCCTGTGTTTGAGTGGGTGAGCTGGTGCTGTGGCCTGGAAGGATGGGTCCTTGGTGCCTTGGGTATGGAGTGTTGAAAGACTGTGATGACTTCATAGGAGAAGCCGGTTATGGACATGATCTGCCCCCTCTTCTCAGGAAGGCAGTCTCTTTAGGGTGTGTCTCCAGGTGGACAGCTGCCACCCCAGGATCTGATAGAGATAGGACCTTGTAGCATTTTACATCCAGGAAGGGCCTTGATGGTACATATAGTCCTTTGCAGATGAGAAAGTTGCACCCCAGAGAGTGGATTAAGTCATTACTGATAGATTCTAGAACACTCTACAAGTCTGTGTGGCTAAGGCAGGGCTAGCACCCTATCTTGGCTGTTCTGTGGTTAGGACCATGGGCCTTCCTCCTTTCCATGTTTCCTTGGTTCATCAGGATGGCCGAACGCCTGCCATGCTGGCTGGGTATCCTTTCCTGCTCCCTCTAGCTCCTTAGTATGCAGGCACAAGTTCTGGCCATTCCATCACCTGGGTTTCCTGGAGATTGTCTTACCTCTGCCCATGCCACCTCCCTCCAGTGAAGCTTCCCCACCTGCCACTGTTTCTGCCTGCGTTACCTTGTCACTCCTGAATTGCAGTGCCATCTTTTAGGTTAAGGTTTCTACTCTCAGCCTCATCCCTGTCCAACCCGTCCTCCCTCTTCCGCTGGAATGCTGGTCTCATCCTCTCTCTCCCCTCCTTGCCAGTCCTCCTGTGTACAAGCTCCTTAGCATGTGGGCAAGCCTGGCTTTCCATGGCCAAAGCCCTGTTTCCCTTCTGAGTTCCCGTCTTGGCTTTGCCCGGTGCCCCTCTGCCTGCAGCTCCAGCCCTGCTGGACTTCCCAGGGGTCCTCCAGAGGTATTGTGTGGCCTGAGTGTCTTGTGCCACTCTGATCCTCTGCTCAGAGTCCCCTTGCCACCAAGACTACGTGGCTACATCATTGCTGCTTGAGCTCTTGGTACTACCTTCTCTGAGCCGCCTCCGTAGCCAGGCTTCTTATTCTCCCTAGAGCATGCTCCATTTTTGAATTTCCTCTTCAGAGTCAAGTGCAGCTGAACTTCTCCTTCTGCCTTAGGCTGAGGGCTCTCAAGAGTAGGGCTGGGCATTAATCTTATAAGTCTTGCTAACATCTAGTGTGGTTTCAGGCACAAGCTGGCATTTTAATAAAGATATTTTTAGCAAAAGAATGTTGAACTCCCAAATATTTTACATGCTGATGTCTCTTAAAGTGTACTCTGAGATGAGAAGCATGGCTGATGCTGGATACCTGTGAAGTAGGAATTTAGGTAATGGCCCTTCGTTTTCTTAATAATGTAGTAGAAAGAGTGAGGAGTTCTGAGTATTATTGCTCATAAAACAGCAGTCCTAGCCTATTTGTCTGTTTTCCCTGAAAGTGTCACCTTGCCAGAGAACAGAAAAAATATGGACCCAAGGAAACTGTTATAATTAGAAGCAAAGAATATAGTGAAAAATATGCATACCTTTAATGAAGCAATTCCATTCCTAAGGTGTACACATTTTTCTCTGCAATATATATTCTTTGCTTCTAATATTAATGATCAGGAGAAGAAGCCAAGAGGTGTGTACAGTGATATTCAGAGACATTCTGTTTGCTAGTAAAAAGTCTTAAATAAGCTAAGTATCCAACAACTGAGCATTGGTTAAATAAAATATGGTAATTCTTACAGTGAAATACTGTGCAGCTATTACAAATGGTGATGTTGATACAATACTTGCTATCTGTTGTTGAGTGGAACAGGTTACAAAACAGCATGTATAGTATAAGCTCATATAAGTTGTAAAAATGTAAATATAAATGTGCAAGTAAATCTATGTGTATGTGTGCATGTGTGAGAATGTGGGTGATTATAATTTATTTATTACTCACAGTATGTTTCCTTGTTGTCTGAATTCCTTTACGATCTAGCAATCTGTATTCATGATTTTTCTCCCTGTGTGTACACTCAGCTCCTCGCTACATCCTTGGATGTGTTTTCCTGAGGACCGCATGAGAGTATCTGGGGTGCACACCTATGTGTGGGATTTCTGGGTCGCAGGAGTGCTCATACTTGACCGGTGTAGTCATCCATCTGTATGATCTGAGGGGTCTCAGATCCTCACATCATAGCCAACACTTAGTATTATCCGACTTTCTAATGCTTTTCAATCAGATGGATATTATTTGATATCTCATTTCTTTGTTTTGCATTTCTTCATTTTTTTCTGAGGTTGAAATTTCCCCATCTGCAGAATCATTTCTGCTTCTTTCATGTATTTTATCATCAAGGAAAATCATTTTCAGATGAGAGACAAAATTGGAAGGAGGGAAAGGTGGGTTGGAGCAGGATGGGTACCCCGAAGTAGTGTGCGTGAGCCGTCATGCTGGCACACCCAGATATGGACCCTGTGTGTCTGCTGCTTGGCAGGTTTGCCAGTGCTGGAAGGGAATCAACATATAGGCTGTGTCTAGGAGGTAGAAAACTATGACTTCTGATTTTTGGATATTGGGCTATTGATAGGGTTGCATGGAGTCAAGGAAAACATGCATAAGCCCGTGACTGCTGGTATCACACTTTCACTTAGAATCCTTTACTCTTTTAGTTCTTGGAAGGAATCTGACTTTCTAATGTCTTATGAATAGGGTGGGGGAAAGTCAGGAAAACGCTAACACCTCCAAACCATGATGTTCCTTTCCTCCTGGGGCTCCTTCCCCAGTCTTGGCAAATCTCCCAGTTCTGTGACACTGACTCCACTTCTCCTAGGTTTGTGTTGGCTGCATGCCCAGCCACTTCTTATTTCAAAATCTCTGTAAAATCCTCTTACCTAAAAGGAGGGTCTGTTTTGGTGCTTCCCAAGAGATTGAGAAGATGATTTCTGGGTGACCTGATGTTGCCCAGCTGTCAGTGGAAAAGGCACACACCCTGAGGATGGGTGGAACCACAAAATCATGGTTGATTTTACTGAGCCAGGTCTTTGAAAAGGAACTGAAAGATTCCTACTTATCTTGGATTTCCCAAATTTTCTATAGTGTGTGTATTCACGTTTGTAATAAAAAAGTTATCTAAAAGAAAATACAGAGAACAATGGAGTTTTGGGTGGAGTCATGATTAGAAGGTCTAGTCCCTTTTTAAGGCTTTGAGAGAGGACGTAGGACTTCTTTACATCAGTAGGTCATTTCTGATTGTTTGGCTGAGGCTTTTATTGAGGGAGTAAACTATAGAAGTGACTTGTTTGATTTTACATGCCATGGTGAAGAATTGATAAACAAAGCTGATATAGCAAAAAAAAAAAAAAAAAAAAAATCCAGATATTTTTTAAAGAGAGCAGAGAGAATGTCCTTGATTCAATTCTCCAGAACATCATGGGATAGGAAAAGAATATGTTCCCTGATATGGTTCTTCACGGGGGAGGATTTTGCACCTTGGTGTCATCTGGAGACAGTTTTTTTTTTTTTGAGACAGAGTACTTTGTCACCCTCGGTCGAGTGCCGTGGTATCATAGCTCACAGCATCCTCAAACTCTTGGGCTGAAGTGATTCTCTTGCGTCAGCCTCCCGAGTAACTGGGACTACAGGCGGCTACCACAATGCCCTGCTATTTTTTTGTTGTAGTTGTCATTGTTTAGTAGGCCCCGGGCTAGGTTTGCACCTGCCAGCTATGTTGTATATGATCAGCGCTCCAACCACTGAGCTATGGGTGCTGAGTCTGGAGACTGTTTTGATTGTTAAGACCAGGAGGTGGAGGTTGGGGAGGTTGCTACTGACATTTAGTGAGTAGAAGCCAAGAGGCTGCTAAACATCCTACAATGCACAGAACGACCTTCCCACCCCCAGATTATCCATCCCCTAATGTCACGGGTACCAGGGTTGAGAAACTCTGAGAACCTTGGCTTTGAGGCCTGCTGGTTGTCTGATGGGAGCAGTTTACTGGACCTTTCTGGGTTTCTGTTTCCCATCATTAATTAGAGTACATGCTTCCAAGGGCTGCTGGGATGTTTAGAATGAGACTGTGTCAACTGAGTCCTTGGCTCCCCTTTAAAAGCAGCCAAGTGTCCTATTGTATTGAAAAATATGATCCTGAAAACTGGTGTAATTTACACCCAGTCTTTTGGTCTTGCTTCTGCCCATAAACGAGGATGCAGCCACAGGGCCAAAATAATCAGGCAGGTGCATCTGCTTCTGAGCCTCTTTCAGATGAAATTGCTGACCCTTTAGCCCAAGTGAGCCTGCCCAGTCCCCTGATGAAGGAGGCACTTCATGACTGCCCTTTTTAACAGGCCTGTGAAGACCTGGCACCTGTGACTAATTCCTTCCGTCAAATTGAAAAGGGAGGAAAATCCCTCTTTAATTTAACCCTGAGTCCTCTGAATTGTATGGCATTCTCCATAGACTCTCTTGCCCATGCCCCTTTTGTGTCTGGGGGCCTTTGCAAGTGCGGTTCATTTTTGAGACTCCAGGCACATCTAGGGGCAAACAGTGGGGTTGGGGACATCCAGTGTCAGGGTCTGCAGAGCATCCTGTAGGGAGAGTGTCAGGGGGAGGAAAACCCTCCCAAATTTAAGCCGAGATGTCTTCATGGCTTGTGTTGGGTACTTGTTTTATGGCTGATGTTTCGGGTGTAACAATGTTCTAGGGGAAGTTCTGGGACCATGAATTTAGGATTATGTTGTTCTGACTTCATTAAATAAATCTATACTTCATCTAAGGGTGAGCTTCCAAGAATCCAGACTTGGTATTTATTTATTTTCCTGGAGGTGCAGAGAGGAGTAAACGCATTCCCATTGGTAGGTGAGGTGTGGGGAGAGGGGTGAGGGCTATGGCAAAGAGCTCGGGCAGGGCTCTTCCAGAACTTGGAGTTCATGGTATCCTGTAGCCTCTCAGGCGTGGGGTTTCTTTGCAGTCAGAGCTCCTCTGACCTGCCTCCCCCAACTTTTTGTACCAATGAGGAAACTGAGGCCCAGAAGTGAGGAGGATTTCTTAAGGCCACTAAGTGAGTTTGCAGAGAAGGTGGGTCTCTAGCCCAGTTTGTTTGGATACTCAGTTTCGCCCCTCCTGAGCTTTCCAGAGGTGGTGGGCTGAGCTTTGGTGCTGTGCAGCTGGGTCTCCGCAACACCCTGCCCAGCACCCAGGAGGACATACCACTGAGTAGATAAGAGGGTTCTTTCTGTTGTGTTTAATGAGCACCAACTGTGAACATAGGGGTATTAGGGGACACACCAGAAGCCAAGGAGCAGCCAGGTCATCTAGTGAGATAGTCATGCAGTCCAACAGGGGAGCTAGAGGTTAAAAGCAACACTTGAGAGACTGAGAAAGGATGGGCACAGTGGCTTTGGTTGGGGACAGAATGGCCGGGAGGCGTTGTACTGGCAGAATGGGAGAAAGAAGAGTTTCTTCCAGGGTTGGATTGGTGAATCAGGTTTTGCTGTGGATAGGGGTTTGTGGAAATGATCACTTGGAAATTGTGATGGCTATAGTCATGATAGAAACTGACGTTTATTGAACCCTTACTGGGTACCAGGCTCCCTGATTAAGCATTTTATGTTTCCTCACTCCTATGAGCAGTGCACTATTGTGGGTCCCCATTTTACAGATGAGCAAACTGAGGCACAGAGTGATGAAGTGTCTTGCTTAAGGCCATGCTGCTGGGAAAGGGGCAGCGTCTCTTCCTAAGTGGCAGTGGGATTTTGGAAGACAGCTGTTCCAGCTGGAGCAGTGTGGGATTTGTTGTCAGAGGAGCAAATGGAGGATGCGAACACAGGAGTGAAATATTAATAATACAAGGGCTGCTTGAGAAATGCTGGCCCTCAGTAGTTGCCAAGTGAATAGATGAATAGTGAAGTGGCTGGAAAGGGGGCCCAGGATGGCAGGGAGACCTGCGGAAGGTACTGGAAGGATCATTTGGGAAGGCTGGAGGCCTGAGAGGATAAGAGGAAGAGGACAGTGTCAGGATGTCCCAGAGAAGGGGGGCTTGGTGAAGGGTCTGCCAGGCAGGGGCAGGGAGAAGCCTTGATGAGGAAGAGGAGGACGCACAGGTGAAACTTGGGTGGAGGGCTGGGAACGTCTGCTGAGAAGTAGCATTCCCGGAAGTTGGTGGTGATGAAGGCTGACATTCTCACGCCTCCTCAACCACGTGGCAGGGACAAGTGGACGCTAGAAGGACGACTTATGACATGTGTCCCAACGCACTGCGACCTCAGCGTTTCCAGGCTGTGGTTGGATCCCCTGGGTCCACCACAGAGTCCGCTTGGTCATCATGCTGCTGCCCTAGACCCAGAAAGCTGCTGCTGGCGGCTGCCTTCTCTGCTTGAAACCTCACTAAACCCTCCCCTGCCACCTATTAAGAAAACAAAGGGGACCCAACCCTTTGCAAACACTGCTGAGACCTGGAGGAACAGGTCTTGGGGCATTTGCTTTTGCTGTTTTTCATTTTGCTGTTCAAACAGGTACCACTGGGGTGTGCTGAGAGGAGAGAGAAACAGGGTGAGGAACAGACGGAGGCGAAACACTCTGCTGTTAGGAAGAAAAGCCCTAAGACTTGTCACTGAGCTCTTTGGGGTTGTCTGGCCCATGGTGGATAGTCCTCTCTGAAGTGTAAGTCCTTAGGGGTGTGCCGTACAGTGTGCTGGTGCCCGGGGCCAGTGTTGGGGGCCATGAGCAGCAGTCACTAAGGAGATGGTGCCCAGGTAGGGAGGGGACTTGGAGCAGCCAGATTATGCAAATAACAGCCAAGAGCCCTTCCCTGTGGCCAAACTGCTGGTGAACAGAGATGAGGAAGACCTGGCTGAATGTGCATATCATTACATCTCTCTCTCTGGGCTCATGATTTTCATGCTTCGTGCTTATGACCTCAAAAAGCACGGCCAGGGCACTAAGTTAGAGATTGCAAACTGATGGCCCTGGGGCCCAAAAATCTGGCTCACAGACACATTTTTTTTTTTTTTTTTAGACAAAGTCTCAAGCTGTCACCTTGGGTGGAGTGCTATGGCATCACTGCTCACAGCAACCTCCAACTTCTGGGCTTAAGTGATTCTCTTGCCTCAGCTCCCAAGTCGCTGGGACTACAGGTGCCCGCCACTAAGCCCGGCTGTTTTTTTGATTGTAGTTGTCATTGTGGTTTGGCAGGCCCGGCCCGAATGTGAACCTGCCAGCTTTGGTGTATGTGGCTGGAGTCTTAGCTACTTGAGCTACAGACACATTTTTTTGTTTGTTTATTTATTTGAGACAGAGTTTCACTCTGTTGTCCCAGGCCAGAGTGCTGTGGTGTTAGCTCACTGCAACCTGGATCCTCTTGCGTCAGCCTCCCAAGTAGGACTAGAGGCACCCACCACAATGCCTGGCTAATTTTTCTGTTTTTAAAATAGAGATGGGGGTCTCACTCTTGCTCATGCTAGTCTTGAACTCCTGAGCTCAAGGGATCCTCCTGCCTTTGCCTCCCAGAGTGCTAGGATTATAGGCATGAGCCACTGTGCCTGGTCTATTTATTTTTTTATTTGCCCAGTGTTTTTAAAAACTAAAATAGTCTCCGCGCCTATAGCTCAAGTGGCTAGTGAGCCAGTCACATACACCAGAGCTGGCGGGTTCAAATCCAGCCCCGGCCCGCCAAACAACAATGGCAACTGCAACAAAAAATAGCCAGGCATTCTGGCGGGTACTTGTAGTCCCAGCTACTTGGGAGCTGAGGCAAGAGAATCGCTTAAGCCCAGAAGTTGGAGGTTGCTGTGATCTGTAAAGCCATGGTACTCTACCCAGGGTGACAGCTTGAGACTCTGTCTCAAAAAACAAAAACAAAAAAACCAAACAAACCCTAAAGTAGTTGAGAATAAAGAACCTCTGTAGTTGACCACGTCTTCAAGTTGATTTAATTTTCGTAGGCTGGACATGCATGTATCAGTATAGCAGGCCTACTTCCTTATGTTGACCATCTCCATATGCTAACCAGTATGTTACAGTCCCTTAGGTGGTCAACTTACAGAGGTTCTACTGTACTTAAAAATTGGGAGACTTTGTGGGATGGTGCCTGTGGCTCAAGTAGTAGGGCACCGGCCTCATATACCAGAGGTGGCAGGTTCAAACCTGGCCCTGGCCAAAAACTGCAAACAATAAAATAAAAAAATTGGGAGACTTTGCATAAAAATCCAGATGTCATGTTTCTTGTGGCAAATTGCGTATTCCTAGAAGTGCAGGGCCTCTGTTCCAAGGGATAGTCAGGCAGGAGCTGGGCAGCTGCTGCCCCTTCTAGGGTGGCCGGGGCACTCTTTGTGTCTCTTTGCCTTGCAGACAGACTGTTGTCCACCATTTGTCATTGTCATTATTTCCCATGTTTATCTCAGGCAGGCATGCTGTACTGGTTTTCTGTGTCTACAGTAGGGCCCTGGGGCATTTGAGCTATTTACTGGGTGCATTGAGCCATTGTGCTTGACCGAGCACTGGGTGCTGGAACAGAGGGGCTGCGGTGGGGTGGGGCAGGATGAAAGGCTTGCCCAGAGGCACATAGACCAGGGAAACAGCAGTTGAGATCTGATTGCCAAACCCAAAGCTGAACCAGCCTGTCAGGGTTTAGTTATGTTTGTCTTTGTGGGGGAGGGGCCTAGTCCTGTCCTGCTGGCCTGGTGAGCTCTGGTGCTTGCTCTCCCAGTCCCATTGTTTAGATACATGGTGCCACAGCTGGGAAACCCGTTTCTGACCAGCTATGGAAAAGTCCTTTTGAGTAAACAAACCCTCTGGCTTCAGGATTATATTTCAGAGTAAAGTAATTTTTTTTTAATAATATTTTTATTTTTTATTAAATTATAGCTGTGTACATTGATATGATCATGGGGCATCATATACTAGTTTCATAGACTGGTTGACACATTTTCTTTTTTTATTGTCGGGGATTCATTGAGGGTACAATAAGCCAAGTTACACTGATTGCAATTGTTAGGTAAAGTCCCTCTTGCAATCATGTCTTGCCCCCATAAAGTGTGACACACACCAAGGCCCCACCCACCTCCCTCCTTCCCGCTTTCTGTTCCCCCCCCATAACCACAATTGTCATTAATTGTCCTCATATCAAAATTGAGTACATAGGATTCATACTTCTCCATTCTTGTGATGCTTTACTAAGAATAATGTCTTCCACGTCCATCCAGGTTAATACGAAGGATGTAAAGTCTCCATTTTTTTTAATGGCTGAATAGTATTCCATGGTATACATATACCACAGCTTGTTAATCCATTCCTGGGTTGGTGGGCATTTAGGCTGTTTCCACATTTTGGCGATTGTAAATTGAGCTGCAATAAACAGTCTAGTACAAGTGTCCTTATGATAAAAGGATTTCTTTCCTTCTGGGTAGATGCCCAGTAATGGGATTGCAGGATCAAATGGGAGGTCTAGCTTGAGTGCTTTGAGGTTTCTCCATACTTCCTTCCAGAAAGGTTGTACTAGTTTGCAGTCCCACCAGCAGTGTAAAGTATTCCCTTCTCTCCACATCCACGCCAGCATCTGCAGTTTTGAGATTTTGTGATGTGGGCCATTCTCACTGGGGTTAGATGCTATCTCAGGGTTGTTTTGATTTGCATTTCTCTAATATATAGAGATGATGAACATTTTTTCATGTGTTTGTTAGCCATTCGTCTGTCGTCTTTAGAGAAAGTTCTATTCATGTCTCTTGCCCATTGATATAAGGGATTGTTGGCTTTTTTCATGTGGACTAATTTGAGTTCTCTATAGATCCTAGTTATAAAGCTTTTGTCTGATTGAAAATATGCAAATATCCTTTCCCATTGTGTAGGTTGTCTCTTTGCTTTGGTTATTGTCTCCTTGGCTGTACAGAAGCTTTTCAGTTTAATGAAGTCCCATTTGTTTATTTTTGTTGTTGTTGCAATTGCCATGGCAGTCTTCTTCATGAAGTCTTTCCCCAGACCAATATCTTCCAGTGTTTTTCCTATGCTTTCTTTGAGGATTTTTATTGTTTCATGCCTTAAATTTAAGTCCTTTATCCATCTTGAATCAATTTTTGTGAGTGGGGAAAGGTGTGGGTCCAGTTTCAGTCTTTTACATGTAGACACCCAGTTCTCCCAACACCATTTATTGAATAGGGAGTCTTTCCCCCAAGGTATGTTCTTGTTTGGTTTATCAAAGATTAGGTAGTTGTAAAATGTTAGTTTCATTTCTTGGTTTTCAATTCGATTCCAAGTGTCTATGTCTCTGTTTTTGTGCCAGTACCATGCTGTCTTGAGCACTATGGCTTTGTAGTACAGACTAAAATCTGGTATGCTGATGCCCCCAGCTTTATTTTTGTTACAGAGAACTGCCTTAGCTATACAGGGTTTTTTCCGGTTCCATACAAAATGCAGAATCATTTTTTCCAAATCTTGAAAGTACGATGTTGGTATTTTGATAGGAATGGCATTGAATAGGTAGATTGCTTTTGGAAGTATAGACATTTTAACAATGTTGATTCTTCCCATCCATGAGCATGGTATGTTCCTCCATTTGTTAATATCCTCTGCTATTTCCTTTCTGAGGATTTCATAGTTTTCTTTACAGAGGTCCTTCACCTCCTTCGTTAGGTATACTCCTAGGTATTTCATTTTCTTTGAAAATGAAATGGTGAAGGGAGTTGTGTCCTTAATTAGCTTCTCATCTTGACTGTTATTGGTGTACACAAAGGCTACTGACTTGTGGACATTGATTTTATATCCTGAAATATTACTGTATTTTTTGATGACTTCTAGGAGTCTTGTGGTTGAGTCTTTGGGGTTCTCTAAGTATAAGATCATGTTGTCAGCAAAGAGGGAGAGTTTGACCTCCTCTGCTCCCATTTGGATTCCCTTTATTTCCTTGTCTTGCCTAATTGTATTGGCTAGGACTTCCAGCACTATGTTGAATAGTAAAGGTGACAGAGGACTACCTTGTCTGGTTCCAGTTCTAAGAGGAAAAGCTTTGAGTTTTACTCCATTCAGTAAAATATTGGCTGTGGGTTTGTCATAGATAGCTTCAATCAGTTTTAGAAATGTGCCACCTATGCCTATACTCTTCAGTGTTCTAATTAGAAAAGGATGCTGGATTTTATCAAATGCTTTTTCTGCATCTATTGAGAGGATCATGTGATCTTTATTTTTGCCTCTGTTAATATGGTGGATAACATTTATAGACTTGCGTATGTTAAACCAGCCTTGTATCCCTGGGATGAAGCCTACTTGATCATGATGAATGACTTTTTTGATGATAAGCTGTAATCTATTGGCTAGGATTTTGTTGAGAATTTTTGCGTCTATATTCATGAGTGAGATTGGTCTGAAATTCTCCTTTTTGTTTGGGTCTTTTCCTGGTTTTGGTATCAGGGTGATGTTTGCTTCATAGAATGTGTTGGGAAAGATTCCTTCTTCCTCAATTTTTTGGAATAATTTCTGCAGTACAGGAATAAGCTCTTCCTTGAAGGTTTGATAGAATTCTGGAGTGAAGCCATCTGGACCAGGGCATTTTTTGGTTGGAAGATTTTTTTTGTTTCTTTGATCTCAGTGCTTGAAATTGGTCTGTTCAGGAGCTCTATTTCTTCCTGGCTGAGTCTAGGGAGAGGGTGTAATTCCAAATATTGATCCATTTCTTTCACATTGTCAAATTTCTGGGCATAGAGTTTCTGGTAGTATTCAGAGATGATCTCTTGTATCTCTGTGGGATCAGTTGTTATTTCCCCTTTATCATTTCTGATTGAGGTTACTAGAGATTTTACTTTTCTATTCCTCATTAGTCTGGCCAATGGTTTATCTATTTTATTTATTTTTTCAAAAAACCAACTCCTTGTTTCATTAATTTTCTGAATGATTCTTTTGTTTTCAATTTCATTGAGCTCTGATTTGATTTTGGAGATTTCTTTTCTTCTACTGAGTTTAGGCTTAGATTGTTCTTCTTTTTCCAGTTGCATAAGATCTCTTGTGAGATTGTTGATGTGCTCTCTTTGTGTTTTTCGAATGTAGGCATCTAAAGCGATGAATTTTCCTCTCAAAACTGCTTTTGCAGTATCCCACAGGTTTTGGTAGCCTGTGTCTTCATTGTTGTTATGCTCAAGGAAGTTAATGATTTCCTGTTTTATTTCTTCCTGCACCCATCTGTTATTCAACAGAAGATTGTTTAATTTCCATGCCTTTGTGTTCGGTCGAGCATTTTTGTTAGAGTTGAGTTCCACCTTTAGTGCCTTATGGTCTGAGAAGATACAAGGTAAAATTTCAATTCTTTTGATTCTGTTGATATTAGTTTTGTGTCCCAGGATATGATCAATTTTGGAGAATGTTCCATGGGGTGATGAGAAGAATGTATATTCTTTATCTTTGGGATGGAGTGTTCTATATGCGTCTATCAAGCACAGTTGTTCTAGGGTCTCATTTAAATCTCTTATATCCTTGTTTAATTTCTGTTTAGAGGATCTGTCTAGCTCTGTAAGAGGAGTGTTAAGGTCCCCTGTTATTATGGTATTATCAGATATCATATTGCTCAGACTGAGTAAGGTTTGTTTCAAGAATCTGGGAGCATTTAAATTGGGTGCATAAATATTTAGAATTGAAATGTCTTCTTGTTGTATTTTTTCCTTGACCAATATAAAGTGACCATCTTTGTCTTTTTTTGACTTTAGTTGCTTTAAATCCACATGTATCTGAAAATAAGATTGCAACTCCTCTTTTCTTCTGAAATTCCATTTGCCTGAAAAATTGTCTTCCAACCCTTGACTCGGAGCTTTAATTTGTCTTTTGAAGCCAGGTGTGTTTCTTGCAGACAGCAGATGGATGGCTTGTGTTTTTTAATCCAGTCAACCAATCTATGTCTCTTCAGTGGGGAATTCAAGCTATTAACATTTATTGAGATAATTGATAAGTGTGGTAGTATTCTATTCGTCTTATTTGGTGAGAGTCCATTGCTTAGTTTTATCTTTTGCATCAGTGTGGAGGTTAGGTTCTGTCCTTTAATTTCTGAGTTCTTACTTTGCTGCTGATCCATTGTGGTGGTCAGTGTGCAGAACAGGTTGCAGTATTTCCTGTAGAGCTGGTCTTGTTGTGGCAAATTTCCTCAATGTTTGTATATCCGTAAATGATTTGATTTCTCCGTCAATTTTGAAGCTTAGCTTAGCAGGGTACAGGCTGGAAATTGTTCTGTTTAAGTAGATTAAAGGTAGATGACCATTGTCTTCTTGCTTGGAAAGTTTCATTAGAGAAGTCTGCGGTCACTCTGATGGATTTGCCCCTGTAGGTCAACTGGCGCTTACTCCTGGCAGCTTTCAGAATCTTTTCTTTTGTCTTGACTTTGGACAGGTTCATCACAATGTGTCTTGGAGAAGCTCGGTTAGAGTTGAGGTGACCTGGGGTCCGATAGCCCTCTGAAAGCAGTGTTTTCACTGGGAAATTTTCTTTTATAATATTCTCTAGTATGGCTTCCATTCCTCTGGGGCATTCTTCTTCCCCTTTCTGGAATTCCTATAACTCGTATGTTGGAACGCTTCATAAAGTCCCATAATTCCGACAGTGAACATTCTGCTTTCTCTCTCTTCTTTTCTGCCTCTTTTACTATCTGAGTTATCTCAAAAACTTAGTCTTCTACCTCTGAAATTCTTTCTTCTGCATGGTCTAACCTGTTGCTGATACTTTCCATTGCATCTTTAAGTTCCCTGATTGACTGTTTCATTTCCTTCAGCTCTGCTATGTCCTTTTTATATTCTTCATATCGTTCATCTCTTATTTGATTCTGTTTTTGAATTTCCTTTTGGTTAGTTTCCACTTTATTAGCAGTTTCCTTCATTGTTTCCATCATTTCTTTCATTGTTTTCAACATGTGTATTCTAAATTCCCTTTCTGTCATTCCTAACATTTCTGTACTGGTGGAATCCTCTGCAGTAGCTACCTCATGGTCCCTTGGTGGGGTTGTTCTAGACTGGTTCTTCATGTTGCCTGGAGTTTTCTGCTGATTCTTCCTCATGAGTGATTTCTTTTATCTGTTTCCTTGCCCTAATTTTCCTTTCACTTCCTCTTGCTCTTTAAGTTCTCGTGCCTGTGGACTAAGGGTTACAGGACCAGAAGGGTGAGAAGGTTGAAGAGCAAAAAAGGGGATGAAAGAAAGGAGGACCAAGTGATAAGAAAAAAAAAAAAGAAAAATAGAGAAAGGAGAGGGGGTGGGTAAAAGGAATATTGACAAAAAGAAGAGAGGCACAGAAAGAGGGAGACAGAGCAATATAGGTGTACAGTAGGGTACTTTGATACAACCTTAAAAAACAAACCACCTTCTGGGGGTGCCCAGTTGGGTGGTTCCCTTGAGGTCAGCAGCTCTTTGCTAACCTGATCAGACACAGTACCCCACCTCCACCAAGTAGAGAGGAAAGACAAAAATGCTATAAATCAAACCAAAACAAGCAAACAGAAAACTTTACGGGATAAAATTGGCTGGAAAAACCAAATAATCGCAGTAGAAACACTAACAAAAATGAAGTTCTAATTATTGAAATAGGCAGCAATGGGAAATTATAATTAAACTAGAAAAATTAAGAAAGAAAAAGGATCTGTATGGAAAAGGTTGAACTTACAAAACAAAACAACAATCAACAAGATCAAAATAAACAAAAAAAACAACCAAACCAAAAAAAAAACAAAACACACAACCAAAAACAAAACGGTATGTATATGTTATTGAATATTGTCTGGGCAACCCGTGGTCTTCTGGGGTATGAGATGTTAATCACAGTTCTGATATGACTAGAGGCTGCTAGTTTCTCAAACTCCAGCAGGTAGACACCCTAAATCTCTCTTCAGCCCACTTAAAAGGCACTTTGAGCTTGTTCACTTGCTGAGCAGAAGCTTTCTCAGGGAAGTGCTTGTCGCTGGAATCACTGCTGAAGTGGCTATCCACTTACCCTGTGTGCCAAAACTGGTCTCCCTCTGCCCCCGAGGGTTAGGGCTGCAAGGCGGCTCAGACCCTGCCCTGAGACTACTTGGTCGCTGGGTTACCAGCTCCCACCCAATTCCAGCTCTGCGACCCTGAGGGCGGAGCTTGCCGGGGCAGATCGCTCACAATTGCTGCCTGTGACCCAGAGCCAAACACTATTAGCTCCGTCTGGCTCAGCGGCTCAGACTGGGGCCCTAGACAAAGGCCAGAGTTCTCCGCACTCCCGCTCAGGCTCTCCCCAAGGCAGTTCAGCTGAGTGCCAAGTCCAAAGACACCAAAACAGTTCACAGGTAAGGCCTTTCTGGTTTGCAGTCTCGCTGCTACTGAACTTACAGTTGCGGGTGGGTTTAGACGGCTTGAACACACGCGACCACTTGCCGGTTTTCCACTGTTTTAGTCCTCCTCTTGGGGTCCAGAAGTCTCTCGCTGACTCCCTGTATCCTCTCAGGGGTGATGATAGGCAGATCCCACCAGCCAGAGATGCCTGGAGTCCTATCTTCCCAGACTCACGGTGCCCAGATGCAAGGAAGCTGTTACTCGGCTGCCATCTTGCTCCGCCTCCGAGAAGAAAATATCTTCCAAAAGTGGTCTGTTATTATCTTTCTGGCCAGTTGCTTCTTTTGGCCAGATTATTAGCATCTTCTCAGATCAAAGAAGGAAAAAGCTGGTTGACACATTTTCATCACACTGTTTAAGATAGCCTTCCCGGCAATTTCTTAGTTATTGTGCTAAGACATTTACATTCCACATTTACTAAGTTTCACATATACCCTTGTAAGATGCACCGCAAGTGTATTCTCACCAATCCCCCTCCTCCCTCCCCTCCCTTCCCCCTTTCCCCCTATTCTTAGGTTGTAGCTGGGTTATAGCTTTCATGTGAAAACCCTAAATTAGTTTCATAGTAGGGCTGAGTATATTGGATACTTTTTCATCCATTCTTGAGATACTTTACTAAGAAGAATATGTTCCAGCTCCATCCATGTAAACATGAAAGAGGTAAAGTCTCCATCTTTCTTTAAGGCTGCATAATATTCCATGGTGTACATATAACACAATTTATTAATCCATTCGTGGATCAATGGGCACTTGGGCTTCTTCCATGACTTAGCAATTATGAATTGGGCTGCAATAAACATTCTGGTACAAATATCTTTGTTATGATGTGATTTTTGTTCTTCTGGGTATATGCCCAGTAGAGGGATTACAGGATTGAATGGCAGATCTATTTTTAGATCTCTAAGTGTTCTCCATATCTCTTTCCAAAAGGAATGAATTAATTTGCATTCCCACCAGCAGTGCAAAAGTGTTCCCTTTTCTCCACATCCGCGCCAACATCTCTGGTCTTGGGATTTTGTGATATAGGCTAGTCTCACTGGAATTAGATGATATCTCAAAGTAGTTTTGATTTGCATTTCTCTGGTGATTAAAGATGATGAGCATTTTTTCATATGTTTGAAGGCCGCGCGCCTGTCTTCTTCAGAGAAGTTTCTCTTCAAATCCCTTGCTCAGCCTGCGATGGGATCCCTTATTCTTTTCTTGCTAATGCATTTGAGTTCTCTGTGGATTCTGGTTATTAAACCTTGGTCAGAGACATAATCTGCAAATATATTCTCTAAGATAGACTCTTACTGGATTAAAGATTTAAACTTAAGACATGAAACTATAAAAATACTAGAGGAGAGTGCAGGAAGAACCCTTGAAGAAATCGGTCTGGGCAAGTATTTTATGAGGAGGACTGCCCAGGCAATTGAAACAGCTTCAAAAATACACTACTGGGACTTGGTCAAACTGAAAAGCTTCTGCACAGCCAAGAACACAGTAAGTAAAGCAAGCAGACAGAGTGAAGTAATTTTGAGCAACTCTCTCTCTCTCAGTCATTAGAAATGTGTGTTTTGGTTTGAATGGAAAGGTGCTTTGTCCCTTCTAGAAATTTCTCTGGCCTTGCCTATCCTGTGGAGACAATGTGGGCATTCACTTAAAAGTGCCCTTTGCCGTCTCTTGGTTGAGGCTACCTGGTTTGTGGTTCTCTATTCCAGAAAAGGAAAGTCTGAGCACGGTGGCCGTGCTGTGTTTTTTCCTTTCTTAGTTTCCCGATTCTCCTTCTTGGACCGGAAGTGCTACACTTGATGGTTGTTGCGGGCTCCTTGCTTCCCTGTCTCCCCACACCATCCCCACATGCAGTTGAGGGGACAACTGTGTAGGCAGGAATGCTGGCTTGTGAACCCGGGTCTAACTCCAGACCTAGGCTTTTTCTAGAACCAGGTATATTGCCCTCAAGGCATATAAGGTGAGGGCTCTGTCCATAGGGCTGACAACTGCCCATAAGGAGACTCAGGTGACATCAGATTCCCCATGGTAGTGTGTTCTGTTTGCTTTTTCCTCAGGCCCCATGCTCAGAAGCAGTCTTGTGTGGTGGGGTCTTGGCAAGCCTGCTCACAGGCTTAGGTAGCCCTAAGCAAAAGATCTCATGCTCCTGGCACTGAGGCATTTTATACATGCGGTTCTTTGAGGCTAAGAGTCCTAGGGAGCTCTAGGGAAGACACACAAAGGACTGATACTTCAGTTTGAGTCCAAAGGCAGGAAAAAACCTCACGTCCCAGCCTGAAGGCAATTAGACAGAAAGAGTTCTCCCTTTTCCTTAAGGGAGGCTCAGGCTTCTTGGTCCATTGGCTGAAGCCTACCCACGTTAGGGAGAGTCATCTACTTGACTCACAGTCCTCACATTCAACTGTTAATCTCATCCATATACACCCTCACAGAGTAAGGTGAGATCCAGTCAAGTTGACCCATAATGTTGACCGTCACACCATTGGTGTAGTTGTGTGGTTTAAATTCAATTCCTGAGGTTGTGTGGTTGGAGAGGTTGGTATGAAAGTGTTTAAGGCCATAGTGTTCTTGGGTTAGGTGTTTAAGGGCCTTATGTTAGTCCAATAGGCTAGTTTTCTCATCATAAGACTCTATAAACAATCTATAAGATTACAGAGAAGGAAGGAAATAGGTAATGGGCTTCCACTCCCATGAGTGGAATGAGCTTCAGCCAGAGCTCTGGAGCCTTCTCCCAGGGTCGGCAGGCCAGTGCTGCCCTGGAGCCAATAACTAACAAAGTATCAAGTTAGTCAAGGGTGCTATGAGGTTTGCAAATCAGATATTACATTTTCTAGGCTTCAAGATACCTGAAAAAGAGTCACCACCAGGTCTGTGATTCCTCAGCCTGGAACCCTCTGGGTGTCAGTCTTTCTGAGGGCCCGGAGGGGCCTTTCCCAGGCCCTCAGGTTCACAGGACATCTCCTTTTCTAACATTTGGGTGTGTGTTGGAAATGGACAGCCTAGTTGTGTCCCTTTGTAAAGCCAGGAGTTCCCTCCAAATAGCTGCGAATCATCTGGCTGGAGATTTAGGGGTGTCTTCCTGGGAGAGGTGTGGTGTGTGGCTCTGTGTAGATTGGGGTTCAACCTTCATCTCAGAGGCTTGAGGATGGGTGTTTTTTCTTGTGGCTTTGTCTTGGATTGCTTGTGGCATTTGGAACCATTTCTGGTCTTGAATTTCCCCCATCTGGTACTACAGATGGAACCGGTCAGGGATTAGAAATCATCTAGGGCAGAATGCAGGGATTTACTTTACTTCTTTAGGGGGAGGTGGGAAGAAGATTCGGTTGATGGAGAGAATGTGGGACCAACAGTATTTATAAGGTGAGCATTTATAGTCCCACACAAAGCCTGCTTCCAAAATACCCTAGTTCCAGGGCTGCTGTGGGGTGACTGGTCATGCCCCTTTGTTTTGCCCTCTGACCACCAGGTTTGGCATCTGCACCATGCTTCCTCCAGAATCCAGCCTCTGTGTGCGTGCGTGCGTGAGTGTGTGTGTATGTGTATGTGTGTGTATGTACCTGTGATGAAAGCAGGGAGGAAAATTTGCTTTGTGATAAGGCTTGGAGATCATCAGACTTTATATCTGTTTTCTCATTCTCTCCTCATCTTTTACCTCTTTTCTCTGCCCGAGGAACCACAAGGAATAGTACTGTGGGTCAAATAAGTTGTTTTTAGTATAAACGATCTGACACTATGGTAAGTCATATTTTTGGTAAATCATACTAGGTAAGACAAGAGCAAATTATGATGGCTAAGACATGTTTAGAAAGCCCGAAAGTGAAGTTCTGTTTTCATTCATTGTGCAAACTTACTAAAGAGTTTCTTGGGGCTGAGGACAGAGATCTCATGGTGTCTTTGATGTAGTCTCCATTTGAGATCAGCTTACTGTCTGTAGGAAGAATGTGTGGAGAATTTGACTCTTCAATGCCCCATTTATGACTTTTTGGGTTGGCTGGTTTCCCAAAGACAGTATCAAATATTCTTTAAAAGGAGGGACACCAGAGAATACAAAGCAATTAGGAAAACGTTCAAGACAGTGGAGGAAGAGAAGCAAAGAGCATCAGTCATTATCGTAACAGTGTTATTCCCTAGTGGCGTCATAAACTTTCCAGCCTTGTCCTGCTCAGTATCACAGCCCTCACACAGTCTTATGCTGGAGAGGGAGTGGCCTGTCTCAGCATTTTTTCTGTGGGCCATGGTGATTCTCCACTACCCCAGAGGCAAAAATGTAGTGTTCTGACCATTTTCCTCATCACAGAAACAAAACTGACTCATTTTCACGAGGTCTTGTCATGGGAGAAAGGATGTAGTATGTTGAACATCTATTTATTATCACTACTAACAGCAGCATCTGCCGAGAGCCTCCTGTGTGCAAGCTCGTTAGGTCCATCGCCTCACGTATCTTCCCTACCTGTGAGCAAGGCTTTTCCTGTCCACTTTCATTTAGGAGGAGGCAGAGGCTCAGGGAGATTAACCGACCTTCCCCTGATCACACACGTAGAAAGTGCCCAGGCTCTGACCCAGATGCCCCTTGGATGCCCCATAGGGTGGTGCTTTCACCTGCTGGGCTGTGATACATCTGTCTTCATTGAACATCTGGATCTTTTGTTCCTTGTGGATTTTATTTTTCGTAGGAATTTTGCCTTTTAAAAATATTGGTATTGGCTGGGTGTGGTAGCTCACATCTATAATTCTAGCACTTTGGGAGGCCCAGGTGGGTGGATTGCTTAGGAGTTCAAGACCAGCCTGAGCAAGAGTGAGACCTCATCTCTATTAAGAATAGAAAAACTAGCTGGGTGTAGTGGTGGGTGCCTGTCGTCCCAGCTACTTAAGAGGCAGGAGGATTTCTCAGGAGTTCAAGACTAACCTGAGCAAGAGCGAGACCCCATCATCACTAAGAATAGAAAACTAGCCAGGTGTTGTGGTGGGCTTTTGTAGGCCTAGCTACTTGGGAGGCTGAGGCAGGAGGATCGCTTGAGCCCAAGAGTTTGAATTGCTGTGAGCTATGACGCTCTGCGACACTCTACCCAGTGTGACAGAGTAAGACTGTCTGAAAAAGAAAAAAAAAGAATATTGCTGTCATGTATTGTTTATCTTGATTATCGAGTTTTTGTTGGTGCTCAGAGCAGGTACCTCTGTTTTATGAATGAGGACTGTAAGGGGTGAGCAAGGACTTGGCTGTAAGTGGGACAGCCAGGGTATTTACCAGGTCTCCTGGGAGCAGCCAGGCTGGAGGCAGCAGTGTGGTTTCCTTCCATGAGGATCACTGTGCTCTTAGATGGGAGGGGAGGAGAGTGATCTCACTGAGCCTCAGCCACCAAGCAGTACCGGGTCCTCTGAGTCTTCTTTCTCTTTCTCTTCAAACTGTGTTCTCATGACTGTGCTCCTCCTCTTCCAGGTCTGGAAAGAGGCTAAAGAAGACCCGCAAGTATGACATCATCACCACCCCAGCCGAGAGGGTGGAAATGGCCCCGCTGAATGAAGAGGACGATGAGGATGAGGACTCCACAGTGTTTGATATCAAATACAGGTGCGGGGTGCACGCAGAGGCTTCCTCCTGGTTTCCGGACCTTGGGTTGGTGGGAGGGTTTGTTCACTTTTGGAAGCGCCTCTATGCCAGGTGTGGAGTCCTTGTGTTCTTGGTCTTTGGTTTCGTGTTGGGCCTTGGGGCATTCTGCATATGGAGGGACCTGCTCTGAGCCCTTTACAGAACACATAGCACCTGGAAATCTGGCAGAGAAATGCTGGCAGAGACATGTATGTTCTCTACTTTTCTCAGATGAGAAGAGGGGTGTTGAACTTCAGAAAATGAGCCAGTCATTTGCAGGCTTTGGGGGGTCTGCCTGGCGCAGCAGCAAGCGCACACATACTGTGCACCCAAAAGAAACTTCTCTTTCAGCCTCATTTATATACACAGCCAAGGACCTGGGTGGGTGGGGTTCCTGCTTGGATGCAATTGCCCATTAGCTCTGAAGACAGGTGTGTTTCCTAAAGGTGGTCTCTAGGAAAGTCAGAGTGACTTTGTGACTTCGGGAGTTGTAGTGTGTGTGGGTCTTCAGATCCTTTTGGGATGGACTTTGAAAATGTGAGATTCTCAGAGGAAGAGCTGGAGTGAGCATAGCTTTGAGATGAGGGCTTGAAGGCTGAGGCAGAGGGGAGTCTCTTGGCTAAGGTCCTGGTAGCAGTGAAAGTGAAACCAAAACGAGGACCCCAGTCTGAGTTCCCGTTGTTTTGTGGCTAAGCTCGTGCATGGCTGGGAAGGCATGCCTTCTCCACTTGCCCTGATGGATTCTGCAGCACAGCTGGGGCTGGCCTTGCCCTTGGGTCCTTCCGCATACATCAGTTTTCACAATTAACAAAACAACATTTGGGATTTTGATTGGAACCACATTGCCTCGTAGATCAGTTCTTTCTTTCTTTCTTTCTTTTTTTTTTTTTTGTTTGTTTGAGGCAGAGTCTCACTCTGTAACCCTGAGTAGAGTGCTGTGGGGTCACATAGCTCGCAGCAAACCTCAAACTCTTGGGCTCAAGCAATCCACTTGCCCCAGCCTCCTAAGTAGTTGGGACGATAGGCACCTGCCTCTACACCTGGCTAGTGTTTCTATTCTTTGTAGAGATAGGGTTTCACTCTGGCTCAGGCTGGTCTCAAACTCCTGAGTTCAAGCAGTCTCCCCACCTCCGCCTCCCAGAATGCTAGGATTACAGGTGTGAGCCACTGCACCCAGCCTGTAGATCAATTCTTAATACTGATTATTTTTGCTTTTTCTACCTTTTCTTGATCAGTCTTCCTGGGAGTTTATCAGCACACTTGGAGAACCAACTCTTGGCTTATTTGATCCTGTCTGTTATTATTTTCAGTTTTTACTTGATTTCTGCTTCCCCTCCTTAAGCTTTGTTTGGGCATGTTTTGTTCTTTCTGTCTAAACTTCCTCCATCGAATAGTTTGCTGATTCATTTTCAGCCTTCCCTTTATAAACATTTATCTGCCTCCCACAGACTTTCACTGTCATTGTTGGGCACTGCCCTGTCTCCCTGTGTATTCTGGGGAGCTGAACTTCAAGGAGCTCCCTTTAGAAGCGTGTGCTGTTTTATGATGGAAATAAAATCAGATGTGTGTGAACACAGGGAGAGTCACTGACATAAGGCGTCTCCCTTCCTCGGGGCCTAAAGGCAGCCGACCCCTTAGGAAAATTGAGTAGGAATAGCTCTCCTTGTGACAGATGTAATGTGTGTTATGGAAATCAGATAAGAAGCAGGAAGAGTGGCCTATTATCTTGCTACTAAACATCAACCACTAGAGTGTGTGTGAGTATGTATCTGTGGAACTTTCATTTTATAGCAGTGGGGGCTGTGTTACACATGCTGGTTTGGAATGTGTTCCCTCCAGAACAATGTCTGACCTTGACCTTTTCAGGTCAATAAGTATGAAAGAACCAAAAACTTAAGACCAATTTTATGTTCTGTTTAGTGTTCTTGTGAACTTCTCCATCTCCACATTGCTCATTTGTTCACAGGTATTTGTCTTTTCTATTTGAACATAACACGACCCAATTTTTTTGATCTGTTTTAGAAAACAGACTACATTTAAATCGGATGAGGCTGAGTCATGACTTTGGGTTATTTTATGATTGAGTGGAAAGAGGAAAATCATGTTTTTGGTGCCAGGGCTGTAAGGCGGTAACCTGCCTGTTATTATTACACATGTAAGTCTCTGATAACATCTTGTGACTTCCAGCCTGTACCTATCAGCCAGGTAGGAAACGCTGAGGAGGAAGGCAGGCAGGGTAGCAGATAGGGCCTCTAGGCCAGTGGGGAGAGGGACAGGGGAGTCTGTAGAAATGAGTTTCCAATTCTAATTCTGTTTTTAAAAAGGCTAATTAGAAGGGAGAAAGGATTGCTAAATGGAGCACAGAGAACCCTGGGGTTTTGAAGTAGTTCCATCTTTCAAGAGGTGTTTGGATTCGTTTGTGTGTGCTGTGAGCTTGGTTGGCCTAATGTGCGACTGCATGGATGCTCTGGGCCTCTGCGCGTCCCTGGTTTACTATAGGAGACTTTGTTCCACACTCTAGGTGTCCCCTGGGATGAGGCAGATGCTGGCACCTCCTCCAGCTTGTGTGGCAGGTGGCCGGCAGCTGTGATAAGCACAGCCCAAAGGGGAGAAGATGCTGCTGCTCCTGCCAGCCCTGCTTCCTTGCCAAAGGGGAAGGCCTCTGCGCCCCACTTCTTATGCGTGGAGAAGATGTGGCCCCAAAGGGGTGTGGCCATGCATTCTGGAAACACCTGCCTCCCGCCCTCTTGTGGATAGGACTTCCTGCGGGAATGTAATTAAAAACTGATGAGGTTTCCACTGCAGCACTCAGCCCTGTGCCTGGCATCTTGTCTTGGGGACAAAGGGCATTCTATGTAGGTTGTAGTAAGAGGCACCGGCGGCGCCCTCTTGGCATTTGCTAAGTGCACTCAGGGCAGTAACTTCTTGGGGTTGCTTCTATTTACTAAGCACCCCTGAATGGCTGGGCTCAGAAGGCTCTTACCTCCCCTCTATACTTCCTCTAGCAAGTGGACAGTTGTGGGGTGAGTGTGGGAATGTAAACGATAGGTGCCGTGAGCTTCTGAGGCTGGAAGAAACCAGAACAGAGCTGGTGACCTGCAGGCTTCCCCATGAGTGTCAGGGCACCTGCTTGGACCGGACCCGGCATCAGAAGCCATCCCCATGCCAGTTCGACTATAGATGTGCCAGCTGTCTTCCTTGTGGAGTGCAGAGCTCATGTCAAACATGGGCATCTCATGGCGCATTTTGTTCCTTTGGAAAGCAGTATTGGCAGTCAGTGGGCAGTCGTCAGGCAAGGTGTCGTGCTCCAAGCCTGGGCGCCTTGACACCCGCCGGGTTTTAAGTCTGTCAGGATGGAGCCTACCTATGTGCCATTGCTGTGGGAATTTGTGTGGCAACGAAAATTTCCTTCTAAGTGAATCTGACTTACTTAGTTTCCAGTGTAAGGCACAAACAAACAAAACGCCTCACTTCAAAAAAAAAAAAAGAAAGAACCCCCCCCACACAAATAATCCTAAGTGTCAGCACTTTTGCAAAAGCGAGGCACATTTCTTCCTATATTCTTTTCCTGTGTGTCCTGGGATGTAAGGAGTAGAGCTGGTGGGGGCTCTCCTGACATGTGCTGGGGGGGTCCTCATGCCTGTCCGTCTCAGGTGTACTCACAGATGGAGCCTGGCTTCTTCCCTCTGGCTTCTCTGTCATTCATTCCTGAGGTCGCTGTGCCCTCTTCCTGGGGTGTCCTTGCCTGCTGCACTGAGAGGTCAGTTCCTGCGGTGCTGGACGCCACTGACAGATGCCGAGGCAGGTGCTCCTGTGTTGAGGACTGTTTCACCTGCCAGGCAAGCTTCTTATAAAACGCAGGACTGGTAGCAGTTGGGGCGTGTTGGTCCCCTTCTCTTACAACCCAGCAATCTTTGTGTGTGACAGTTGGAAATCTGGACGAGCCTAGGTCATGGCAGGCAGATACGTCTTCAGTTCTTCCGGAGATTTGACAGGGGAGTGGGAACGGTCAGCACTGATGGTCTTTATGGCCGTTGGGGGATGTGTAGGGGCCTGATAGAGGCCTCTCAGAGTCGCGGCTCACCACTCTTGCCATATGTCTAGCTTGCGCACCTGTGTCCAGAGCAGGAGATGGCCAGGAACTCGGCCACTTCTAGGACTACCTGGCAAGGGCCCTAACAGAGGGAAGAACAGGATGCTGTGGGCAGCCAGGTGGGGGCAGGAAGTTCTTCCCAGCGTAAGTGAAGTTTGAGAGGACCAGGAAGTGAGCCCCAGGTGTCTTGGTGGTCAGAGAGGCATGAGGGTGTTTCAGGGAGTTTCAGGGAGAAGTCATAGCAGACATGGGAAGCTTCACCCAGGTAGCAATACTGGGTGGGCTGCAGCCTCGAGCTTCTGCCCCCCCAGGATCATTCTGGGGACCCAAAGCTTCAGGCCTCGAAGTGGCCTCAGGAAACAGTCAGGTGACATTGAGAGAGCCAGGACCTCAGAGCTAGCCTCTACTACAGAAGCCTGTCCCCATGTCATTGTTCCTGGGTACCAGTCACCCCATGGAGCCTGTAGACCCAACTAGTGACACCAAGACCGCTCAGACTTGGGATGTGGCCAAACAGAGAGCCCGGGGCCCTGGGCCTGAACTCAGTGGATGCTGTTTGTGTATGTGTGTGTGTGTGCACGTGTGCAGACTGCTCCCCACGGAGGTGTGTGAAAGATCTGTCATTTCCATTCTCCCAGTAGCAGCCTTGGAGAGATAGTGCCCCTGCAGAAGGGGCCTGGGGCATTACGAGGTGCTCAGCGGGGCTCCCTCTGTGCCCCATTGTTTTCCATCCCCTGTGTGCACACACACGAGTGTTTCTTCTTAAAAGCACAGGGTTGTAAATGGCGACCCACGGGATGGGACAAGGGTAGAGAGCCAGGTAAGTGATCCTCCAGAAGATGCAGTGTCACCAGAGGTGAATTTTCCATGAACTCGTGGGACAGGCCTTATATCTCTGCTGATGCTGTGGGCAGCTCCTTGCCAACTCTGCAGGTCTGTGTCTTCCTGTTCTGTTCTGGTGTAGCTGCACATCAGGTCTCTTCCCTATAGTCTGGTTCTTGGTTTGGACTTTGAAAGCTTCACCACTCCTTCCTCGTCCCCTTCCCCTTACCTTCATCCTTGGCGTTGAACTTGTAGCGGGATGCGCGGGGCAGCCTGATGGAGTCTTAACATTTGGGGTCCCTGCCCCTCTGTCAGTGTGGTGGGGGAAAATGCTCAGACTCCCAGATGATGGCCAGCGGTGGGTGACTAGCCTCACCCCCTCTTTCAGAAGTGGGGCTGTGGGTGCTGTGAGGAAGCCATCGTGTACAACCTGGCTGCTGGTGAGTTATTCTTTCCTTCCTTTAGAATGTCGAATAGGGGACCTTAGTGCCTAATATGAGGATAGCCTTATTGATTTTTCTTTAAACAACTATTTGGGAAAAAGTTTCAATCAGTGTGAAAATACAAATAGTGCAGGGAACACCCTCGTACCCGTTTACCCAGATTTTCCTGTTGACATTTTGCTCCACTCGCCTTAGGGTTGCTGTGTGTGTGTCTGTGTGTGCTGATTCTTTTTGAGCCATTGGAGGGCAAGTTACATATATCATGGCCTAAAAGTCTTAAGTATCTATTTCTTAAAAATAGGATGTTTACATCTTTTAGTAAATAGCTACCAGATATAATATTTATATTTGGGGTCATGTAATATTATGAAAAAAAGTTACTTAGTTCTATTCAAACCTCATTATTTTCCCATTTATGATTATAACATGTCCATAACTGAACATGAATAGACAACAGTGGCAGCTTTAACTGGCCAGATTTTCCTTCCTTTGCCAAGTCGCTTCTGGGGTGTCTAACTTGTGTGGGCTGCATGCTGATTTTGTGAGGACTTGTTCTGTTTATCTGTGGTGTCAGATATCATGAAAAGTATGCATGAACCTTTTGTTTTTTTGCTCATTAGCTTTTGTTAGTGCTTGTGTATTTAATGTGTGGCCCGAGACAACTCTTACTCTTTCAATGTGCTGCAGAGAAATAAAATGGACACCTCTTCACGATGCCTTGCATAGAATCAGTTTTTAAACTTTCATGCATTGCACGCATACTTCTCATCCCCCTGCTGGCGTTTAAAGGTGAGCAAGCTCAGACGTGGATTTTCCCTGCCTGAGCTCCCAGCCTGAGCAAGAGAGACAGACACTAATTGCATAAGCCGGGGGTCAGCAAACTATGACCTGTGGGCCAAATCTAGCCCACTGCATGTTTTCAGATGGCTCATTAGGCGCCAGGAATGATTTTTACATTTTAATGGTTGAAAAAGAATAGACAGAAGAATGCAATTTTATGGTGTGAAAAAGACATATGCAATTCACATTTCAGTGTCCACAAATAAAGTTTTATTGGAAAGCGGCCACACTCAAGCATTTCTGTACTGTCTGTGGCTGCTTCTCCACCGTGACAGCAGGATTGAGGAGTTGCCACGGAGACGGCAGGACCTGCAAAGTTTAAAATAGTTACTTCTGGACGTTTATAAGAAAGCTTTTCTGATCACCTGGTGTAAACACCTGTACTAGTGCTGAGAAGGGGATATATAAAGAGAAAATAGGCTGTGTATGAGGGGGTCGCGGTGGGGGGCTGGGGGAAGCAAGGGCTCATTCGGAAGAGTGGGGTGTGGTTTCTAAACGGCATGCTCAAAGGTCCTGTGACTGGGCCATGCTGGGTTTTCAAGGGCTGAAAAGACCAGCGATGGAGATGTTAGATGGGGCCCTGACGGAAGGCGCTGACTCCTGTTCTTCCCTTCCTTTTAGGTAAAACCTGCCTTCCAGCGTGTTGGCATCCTGTGGAAAGTTGGCCAGCTGCAGCCTGGGGTGTGAAGGATCTGGAAGCTCTCTCACATCCGAGGTGTTGAAACCAAAACACACGTTATTTATACAACTCTGGCTCCATGCTGCGTGTTGGACATCTGGTCAGAATGTCACCATCAAGCTTGTTTCCAAATCACTACATGAGAGTCATTTCTGTCCACCCTGGGGGTGCCCCTTTAAAGTGTCACCCTTTCTTCTTCCCCTGTTGACAGGTTTTCTTGTCTTGCTAAGCAGTGAAGGGTAGACACCTGTTGATTTAAGACAAAATGTTTTTAATGCAACTGCTGACAGTAGTAAGAGAGAGCAGGAGGAACAAGAATTTAAAAACGCCTGAAGGATCTCCAGCCGTGCCTTTAAGGTTTCTGAAATTCTTCCTCCTGGATCTATGTGTTAGAGCTCGTCTGTCCCCGTTATGTCTTTTTAGCCTGGCTAGGTCCTCCTGGTCTTATTTTGGTGATGTCCGTGTTAAAGTTCAAAGTCGAAGTTCTCAGAGCTAGTCAGCCCCTTCCAGAACTGGACAAGGTATGGATCCTTTTCGTTCCTTTTTTTTTTTCCCCCTTTGTAAAGGGTTCAGCAGAAATAGGCATGGCTAGTTCACAAAGAATTTCCAGTATCAGGGAAAAACGTGTGTGTGACTGTGTGTGTGTGTCCCGGTGTGCATGCATAAGCGTGTGTACCTAGGAAATAGTTTCTCCTTCTCTGAAGGGAAAGGAAAGCTCCAGGCAGCTTTTGGTCAGTAACATCATCCTTTGTGCTTTTTTGGTGTTTCTCTGCTCTGTCGAAGTTCTGTATTATTTGTTCTAGAAATTTAATTTAAAACAACAAAAACCGTGATAATTTAAATGAGTGATGATTTGGTTGGCTGAAAAAAAAAAAAAAAGCACACAATCAGAAACAGTATTTAAAGTTAGTCAAGGCTGGGCCCAGGGGGCCTCTACAGGAACGCTCCTCCCATGGGTGTGGGGTCGGGGTCCGGGCACACAGTGCTCTCTCTTACTAGCTGCCCATCTCTGAGAAGTGAGGGCTCATCTATGGTGTTACCCAGAGGTCCTTTGGCTTCTGGAAACTTCTCAGGTTGATAGAGGCCTCCCGTTCAGCTGTGCTCCCAGGGCTGAGATTATTTGCTGTAATGAAAATGCATGCCTGTGCTTCTGCTGAAGTTTATTAGCAGTGCCTTTGACCCTGGGAGTCTCTTTTCTAGCAAGGTGTCTTTTATTTTTTTATCCTCCCCCTTTCCTTTCTGACATTGCTCCGGGGGTTGTGTATCTGCCTGTTTGCCAGCCTGCTCTGTGGTTTTGGATGAAAACTCCAGCCTTTCCAGACTTACCTCCATTTTCTGGTTCTTTAGTTTCCCGAGAATAGTAGGGATGTATGAAGAGGCTGCCTGGGTGGCAGGGCTCCCCTGGTTTCCAAGACTTTCCTGGGCATGGGTGCTCTGTGGCCCTCGCCTGTGAGGAAGGCAGCTAGCGTCTGCAGGACAGAGGGAACTCTTGGGAAGGCCGCCGCAGGCAGCAGTGTGCAGCCCTGTCACGGGGCCGCAGGGAGCGCTGGCTGCCCCTCTGCTGCCCTGTGCTTCACCTTCTCTGATGACATTCTCCGTTTCCCCCTTCCGTTTGCCAGAGGGCTGGGAATGGAAACAGAACTGCAGCTCCGGCTGCTGTAATTCCCCACCTCTAAGCCCTCTCGGCCACAGTGGTGACTCAGGGCAGCCTGGCCACCCAGCAGCTGTGCGCCCTCTCAACCTTTGAACTGGAACTGCTGGCTTGTGCTTGTTTTGTGACAACTGCAGCTGAGTCCTAGAGAAAAGCCGGATTCTTCTGCCTGCTGTGTAAATACCGGGGCTCTGCCTGCTAGGTGCTCACTGGCCACCGGTCCTGGCAGAAGCAGCCACCGCTGAGAACGACCTCCCATATCCTTGGAAGAACTTCGGTTCTACAGCCTCTCCAATAAAAACCTTTTAGACCCAAACCACACGTGTGCACTGGGTGTGGATGTTTTCTGTTGTGGAGGCAGCCAGGTGCCTTTGTGATGCTGTCAGCAACATGGGCACAGGCTGTGGAGGATGGTGGGAGACCCATGGGGGGTGTGAGGGTCCTGCTGATTCAGAAAAAGGCTTGAAAATGAGATGGTGGTGGTGGTGGGGGAATGCTATTTTTACAAATGCATTTGTAGGCTCACTTATGTCCTGAAGCTGGCTCTTGGATTAGGAGATACTGAGCCCCAGTTGTTTTTGGAGAACCTTGGGGGCATCTCCAGAGAACACTGAACCAATCATGTCAAAAATGGCCGTGTTGTGTCCCATCTGGCCTGGTTTACCCTTTCTATGAGTGCCAGCACCAAAGAGGCTTCCTGTCCTCTTAGTCCTCTCAGAAGGTGTGTCATCCACCTGCCGCCATCCTGTCAGGTTGGTCTATTCAGATGAGCCACCCGAGGGGCTCCTCGTGGAAGACGGTCTTGTGACTTGTCTTTCACCTGTGAGGATTTCATTGGGCTCCATCCCCACCAGGCCCCCTACTGTGCAGAGGAAGCCTGTCTTCCCCGGTGTGCTACAGGGCAGTTGCAGGAGGCCACCACGTGAAGGATGGTCTGTACTCTCAGGGCCCTTCCCTTTGCTGCATGCATTCATTATTTTAAAAGCACCAATTATGTGGTTAGTTTCAGACTATGTGGGGGTGGGGGAGGGACCAGGTGTCACTGCAAAATGCTTTGTAAGGCTATGGGCACGTTATCCCCAAAGGGGCACTGATGAAGCCATAAGTTTAGCTCTTGTCCCATAGCTGTCCCCTTCAGCGAGATTCTTTGGTTTGGGTATCATTTTAATAACCCCCAAGGGCAGGTTCCAGAGGGAAGGGAGAGCATGGGATGCACCAGTGCCCCAAATGTGCTGCTGAGACCTGGCAGCTGAAGGCATTTAAAGAGATTGCCCCTTGGCGTTGCCACTTCCTGAAGAGGGGGAGAAGGGGGACAGTGACTGCCAGCTCCCCAGCTGCCCGGCACCCCCTGCACCCTCCTCCTGTAGCAGCACCCTACATTTGCAGGTCCAGAGGTTCATCATAGTTGCCCTGGGCTTCTAAGCATGCTTAGGTGAGGTCTTTTCTTCTGCAAATAAAAAGTCTAACCTTTTGAGGGTAAGGGGTGATTTCCAGGGACCTGGCGGCAACTGTCCTAGCACCATCAGTGCAGGAGAGGGGTCTGCTTCATGAGGCCCCGGGCTGCCCCTGTTGACAGGTGGGGCTGTTATTCACCTTCAGCCTGGCAGTGGCAGAATTTCTTGTGGTTTTTATTGACCAGAGCATTTAAGAACACTTGATTTGGACTCAGTGTACACAGCATACAACTTGAGAAAACAGCATTTGTTTTCCATTTCCATCATTGATGGGAACCAAATAGACGCAACCGTTCTGGGTGGTTGTCATGAGTTTTTGGTTCAGAAAGTACCTGGGTGTGACTCTCCTGGTAAAGTGCCTCAAAATTTGCAGTCATTTCTTGTTAACTTTAGTTAGTTGGCCCACCAGCAAGCTCTGTGTTTCCAGATATAGATTTTTTTGATGAGCTAAGTTGATGGGAATGCAACAACTCTTGTGTGCCTGTTGGCAAAGCAGGTGGCCCAGGGTCTTCGGTTTCAGGAGTTCAGTGGTGATCCACTGAACTGGGGTGTTGTGAGCAGGTGTTCTGCTGTGAGTAGCTAAGCATGCTGTGAATGGACTATCTCAGAGTTTGCAAGAAAACCAGCAGGGCGGTGCTGAGTGTGGTGGGACGAAGGATTGGAATGCAGACAGACCCACTTGCCATTCCTGGCCTTGTTGCTTGTTCACAAGCCATGTGACCTTGGCCTCGTTTTCTCCATCTGTACTGGGGGGGAGAGCACACTTACTTCTTTGGTTATTGTGATCACTAAAAGTACACAATTTAGCAAAGTACTTGCTACAGGTACCTGGTACAGGGGGCACCAGGAATGGTCACCTGTCACCACCATCGCCTCCATCGTTAATCTTGGAGTTTTTCCTGTGTGTCCGGCGACTTTGCACACCCTTTCTTGCTCAATCCTTAGGAGTGTCTTTTAGGGAGGATTGATTCCTAAATGGACTTGGGAGTTCTGTGGTCAATTCTACAGGTCCAGGGCCATTCCCACTCCCTGGCTCTCCATAGGAAAACAGATATCCTATCTCCTCTAAACACTTTAATCTCCTCTGAGCCCCTCCAACAATGTGGTAAGGTTGGTCATGGTTGTTATTTTGTACACACAGGAATGGGTCTAAGGTCAGTCACTGCAGTGGGGCACATGGTTTATAAAGAGGTTGGTCTTGGTCCACCAGTCTCTTGCCCTCTTCAGCACTGTTCCATGAAAGGAAGCAGTAGAGGACCAAAAGAGACAAAAAGAGCTCACACTTGGTATAACATAAAAAGTGTGAGCTCTGAACCAAAGAGACTTAAGGTCCTATGTTCCAAGAGGCAGCCACTCTGGCCATGGCCCTTCTGATGGGGAAAGGAGTCTGCAGGGCAAAGGGGATGTGCCCCCTGGATCCCGGGCGCTTACCTTTCTAGAATTCTCTATCCAGATGCCCCTTAGCTGGCTTCCAGGACCTGTGCTGGATTTATCTTCCCATCTGCCCCAGGACCACTTGTGTGCCCATGCCTAGGCTTGGACTGGGACGCATGGATGGAGCTCAGATATGCAGGTGGGGGTGTCCACATACAGGCAGGAGCCCCTCATAATGCAGACCAGGTGGGGATGGCAGAGAAGTGAAATGGGCTCTAGTCTGGGGGCCTCCATGGAATCTTGACCTGGGCCCAGCAGATGATGGCAGCAGATCAGTTAACTGGGGCCTGACTTGCACTGTGCATTTGGGTTCCATTTTTAGCTCTGATCTCATCACCGTAGAGCCCAATCTTGGTGGCTGTGATGATATGACTGACCATTCACTGACTTGGAGTCTGGTTCGGGGGGGATTTTCCATGTCTCCTCTTTTTCCTTATCAAGATGTAGAGAGATGTGTGGAGGTTGCCATTATTCCAAGATCACATTATTTTACTTTGTAGTGATTCTGTTCCCCACACTGTAAGATTTCGAGACTGTTTCCTGATTCAGCTGGCCTTGACAAACCGATGTTCTCTCTTTCTCTCTTAATTCCCTCAAGGTCTTGGTAAATGTCGGTGTACTTTTCTCTCCTTTAGTTTGAATCACCATCCATGGAAAATAATTACTGGAAATGTTCTGGAATAGAAGATGAAGAACAATGGAGTCATGTATGCAGCACATAAAGTAACTAATGACATGGAATGAATAATCTCCTTTTCATTGGAAATCCACCCCAGGGGCACGCTGGCCTGCCTGGTGAATCAGTCTTCCCTTGCCCACTGTTCACCCTACACTGGTGGGGGGAGTTCCTTTTGCCCAGATACTGAAATTCTCAGCTTCCCATCGGGTGAGAAGTGCAGGTGTTCAGGGAGCTACAAGGTGCGATGCTGAGCCTGCACAGGTGGGTGAGACAGGCAGGCTCCTGACTTGCAGGCTGTTAAGAGCAGCAGGGAGATGAGGTTTGCACACAGAGCTGCATTGTTGCTGCCATCTGCCTTACAAAAGCATCTGCATCCCAGCATCCAAGAGCATCAGCTACTATTTATCAAGCTTTTAATACGTTGCTGGCATTGTGTTAAGTAGTTTATGTGCACTGTAAAGAGACTCATTTATGATGTAAAGATGAACTTAGCCTCTGAAGCCGGACTTCCCTGGGCTCAGAATCCTGGTTCTGACATTTACCACTTGTATAACCTCGGGCGCATCTGTGATTCCCTCTCCTTATCTGCAAGAGGAGAATAGATGCAGTACCCACCTCTTCAGGGTATTGTGAATTTACAGCAACACCAGGCATGCACATAGCATTAATGTGGTTAATGTGTCAGGCAACACTACCAGGTAGGTTCTGTGTTATCATTTCTTCTTTCAAAGTAGGGCACTAAGGCTCGGGTAATGAACTTGCCCAGATTTATTGCTAGATGTAGTCTGCCTGCTACCAGAGGCCTGGGTGCTGTACACAGTGCTGAGTTGCTACCCAGTGCTGGGACTGAGTCCAAGGTCAGGGCCAGGTCTGCAGATGGGCAGGTGCTGATTCCATCCAGGTCTCTCTGGCTCTGGGCCCTGCTTAAGCTGCAGAGTGCTGTGGTTCTCCAGAGGTGCAGAGAGTGGTGCTGGGCAGTAGGGGTTCCTTGAGGCTATAATCTTTCCTTGGGGCAAGAACTTGGTAATGACTGGTCTTGTGTGGAGTCCATGGATGTGGTCCCTGAACAGGAAGAGGGGCATATGGAGGTGGAGAGGCGGTTCCAGTAAGGTCTTCTGCTTTGCTGATAATCCAGCTCCTCCTTTTTTTCTTTATTGTTGAGGATTCATTGAGGGTACAGAGAACCAGGTTACACTGATTGCATTTGTTAGGTAAAGTCCCTCTTATAATTGTGCCCTGCCTCCAAGAGGTGTGTCACACACCGTGACCTCCCACCTCCCCCCTTCTTCCCTCTCTCCGTTCCTCCCTTCCCCCCCCAGCATATACTAGGTCATCAATTGTCCTCACATTAGAATTGAGTACATTGGATTCCTGCTTCTCCATTCTTGTGATGCTTTACTAAGAAGAATGTGTTTCAACTCCATCCAGGTTAATACAAAAGATGTAAAGCCTCCACCTTTTTTAGTGGCTGAATAGTATTCTATGGTATACATATACCACAGCTTGTTAATCCATTCCACAGTTTGACGATCGTAAATTGAGCTGGGATGAACAGTCTAATGCAAATATCCTTAGGATAAAATGATTTTTTTTTCTTCTGGGTAGATGCCCAATAATGGGATTGCAGGATCAAATGGGAGGTCTAGCTTGAGTTCTTTGAGGTTTCTCCATACTTCCTTCCAAAAAGGTTGTATTAGTTTGCAGTCCCACCAGCAGTGTAAAAGTGTTTCCTTCTTTCCTTAAAAAAACTCAAATTAATCAACATAAAACAAGCCAACAATCCCTTATATCAATGGGCAAGAGAGACAAATAGAACTTTCTCTAAAGAAGACAGACGAATGGCAAACAAACATATGAAAAAATGCTCATTGTCCCTAATTATCAGAGAAATGCAAATCAAAACCACCCTGAGATATCACCTGACTCCAGCAAGAATGGCCCACATCACAAAATCTCAAAGCTGCAGATGCTGGCATGGATGTGGAATATCCATTTCTTAAAGCAGAATGAGTTCAGCATGACGAAGCCAAATCTAGCTGGAAGGAATATTGTACCCAGGCAGGGCGTCTTTCTTCCTCGGTCATTCCCCTCTTTTCATCCTTATATGGGCACTTTTGAGGGGCTAAATTTCTGTCGTCCTGAGGTTCACCATCTATGCCCCAGTGTTACTGGTCCTTTTCCCTAAGTGGAGCACTTGTTCCTTAAATGTGGGGGTCTTGCTTAGATTTGTGGGGTACCCTGATTCTAAATACTTCCACCTTTAGAAGCATTTAGGAACTTGCCCGATCACGTATCCCTGGGCTGGTTCTAGAAGACTTGACCATTAGCACAGGCGTAATCTACCTCCAGAGTCTTCTTGATTCAGTAGTCAAAAACCAGACTTGAAATTACAAGAAAACATTCACACTGACAAAACTTTGATAAATAATTTATTATAAAAGTAGTCTTTTTACTGGTGAAATTTTGGAAGTCACATAAAAATACGAAATAAGTTGGATAGTAAGAACCCTTACTAGTGTTTTGGTGTGTTTCCCTTTGAGCTCCCTCCCTCCCTCCTCCGCTCCCTCTCCTTCCTGTCCATCCCTCCATTCACTCATCATTTGTAAACATGTATTGAACACCCACTTGTGCCAGGCGTTGTGCTAGTTAGAAGGCTAAGAACTTGAGTCTGGGGGAGGACCAGACACATCACTGCCAGGGATGACAGAGAATAATGTGCTGTGGCAGGGATGGGGGTGCCTCAGATGCCTGACAAGAGAGGGCTCAGCTCTGCATGGAAAATGAGGGACCCCTGGACTTCATGGGTGTGCCTTGCCACATTTTCTTGCTACAAAATCTGGCCACTCTGGCCTAATCTTTACACTTAATGCTGTGAGCATTTCCCCATAGCCATAAATACTTTAAAAAGTCACTTGGGGGATAACCCCCTAACTGTCCTTTATAGGACTGCACTGCTGAGTGACTTGTCTGTAACACCTATCGCCAAAAGCTATAGGCATGAGCTGCTCAGCAGCAAGTACAAAGAGAGGCCCCGGGGTTTGGACCTAGCTCCCAGGAGGAGCTCAGATGCTGGTCCATCTTCTTTGTTCCCCCTCCTTCCCCTTTCGATATTCCATCACGTCAGAAACTTAGAGGAGGATGATCGTGCCTGAGCACCGAGCTCAGCTTGCCCAGATCCATCACTATCTCTGCTTGGGCAGTGAGCAGCCGCTCCCTACCAGCCCAGCAGTTAGGGCCAGACTGTGTGCGGTTCTGACCCTGTTCTCCGCCTCCCGGGCAGAGAGAGTCACAGTGACGGTCCTCATGCCAGTCCTCAGAGCGCACAGAGGGTAGCTGCTGCCCATATGGAAGGAGCTGTCATGTGACAGGCTCTGTCGTGGGCAGAGTGAGAGGGCACCCTTCGCCAAAATCAACCCTACCCCCCACCCTCCGGCTTCCCCCAACCAACACAGGTGTCTCAGCCACTAAAAGGCTTCCTGACCTTGGACACTGTTTCCATGGTAGCTGTTGGGTGAAATCTGGATTCATTTTTTATTTGCTCCCAGGTGTCCCAGTCCTACTGCTTTGAGATGTTGCCGCTGTCATAGGCTAAATTTGACATCAGAGTTGTGTATTAAAAGCTTCTGCATCATTTTTTCCCCTAAGGTACTAACGGCTACCCATGGGCTGAGATCCTAGAGCCTGGAAAGGTTCAACTTGAGGTCTGTCCCCAAGGACCGGGTGGTGCTGGGTATAATGCCTCTGTGGAATGGACCGGGGTTTTCACCCAGGAGTGGTCTTTGGAGATCGTGGAGTGCAGGGTCTTCATTCTACACTCGGGCTCCCAGCGTTTAAGTGAATTCCAACTGTTTTCTGCACAGCAGGGAAGGCCCCTCTGACCTTCAGAGACTGGGCCAAAGTCCCGGGAGTCCTAAGCAAGACTCCGTGGGAGGCTGGTGGCTTCCCTGCCTCCGCCTGCTCTTTACCCACCTCTGCTGCGTGGGTTCCTTGCTGACACAGAGGAGGATGTGTGTGGTGTGTTGTGTGGGCACACTCACTCACGTCCAGATCCAGACTGTGAAGGGGGCAGCCGCTGCATGGGGGGCAGAGGACGGATTCACGCCAGAGACTTTTGAAGGGGAGCACCATGAGCTCAGTGACCAAGGGACCCAGGAGTCTGAAATCCTTAAACTTCACCCTGTAGAATGACCAGGAGGCACTGGGCAGGGTGGCAACCTCAACCGATGGTCAGGCCAAACGTGGCTTCTGCTGTATGGGTGGAGGGGTTGCAGGTGCACGGATCTCCATCTGGAGACCCCGCCAGAGCTTACTCAGGCTGGAGAGGGCGTCGCCAGTGGAGGGCTGTCCTGTGAGGGGTGGCTGGGTGGGACAAGCCCAGGTCATGGCACCAGGGGCTACATGAGGACCACCGTGAGGCCCGCTGAGGCCAACACCACATAGCAAGTGAGAACATACCCCTGGAGCCTGGACAGGGTGCCCCACGTTCTGGCTCGGCAGGTCTGCAGCCTGGGATTCTGCGTTTCCAGCAGGCGCCCCCGGGAGATGCCATGTTGCTGGCTCAGGGCACTCGTTTTGGGGAGGGAGATTTTTAGGTTGCTTTTTTTCTACACCCTACTCCAAGCTTCTGAATTCTAGCCCTGGAGGTGTGGGCCACAGTCCCCCTGTTATCCTTGGCCCCAGATCTGTTCTGCAGCACCTCTCAGGTACGGTGACACCTCCTGTATTAAAATCATGGTGATTACCCCAGAGCTCCGAGGCCAGGGGCCTAGATGAAGGTATCACCCACCATGGAGGGGAACGGGCACTTGGGTGGGCTGGCAGAGTCCTCCCCATGCCCATGAGAGCCACCCCATTTGGAGGAACAGGATTTCCAGGATGACAGGTGCCAGAAGATGGTCCTAACGGTGGTGCAAGGGTCACCTCATCTGATAGTGTGGTAGGTCACAGACCCACGCAGACACCTGGCTAGGTCTTTCTGATAAGCAGGAAAGACTTCAAAGAGTACTGCAGCATGCCCTTTCATTCTCAGCAATGTACAGGAGAGAAAATCTGATTCTGAAAGTGAGGGTCTGCTGACTGGCCCATTGGGCACTGCAGGCCAGATTGTCAAAGAAAGAGGAAGTGTGGTGGTGGCATCCTGCTCACCAAGTGTGACCGGGGCTAGTTCCAGGGAAAACAGGCACCTGCTGGGTTTCCCAGCAGTCAGTGCAGTGTGGAAAGACCAGAGCCCAGGAGGAGGCCAACATGAAAACAGACTTTGCAAGGATCTATGGCTCGTGTGTGAGATGGAAGTTCCATTTTGGGCTAGAGAACGATGAGGCATGGTGTTATTATCGGCCAAATAATCACCGTCTGTATGGGGGAATGATAACTGGCCTATATGAAAGCAGAAAAGGAAACCCAAGGAAGAAATAGATGCAGCAGAGAGAAAAGAAAGTACTCGTAAATCCGCGAGTATAGTATCTACAAAGTGACATGTCCAGACTTTGCAAGGGGAGGCAGAGTTGTGAGCCTGGTGAGTAAGGCGGTAGCCCTGGAGGCGGCACATTTAAGATGCTGTGGGGAATTGCAGACTTTTGCCCATAGGACCCTGCAAATGTATAAGGGTTGCTTTGTCTAAATGGTATGAGAGAAAAGGTAGATGGATGGGTGGCAACTGCCTGTGTCGTGAGGATAGCAGTGGTCTGACCCCCAGGGAAAGCTGGCCGAGAGGACGGTGGCTGCTGAGAGCCATGGGTGCCAGGCCACTCTCAAGTGCTGCAGTCAGGACGTGGGAATGGCTGCCATGGGGGTGTTTTGGGGGCATCCCATTCCTCTGTCCGGCGAGACACAGATACCTCTGTTAGTCCAAAGCAAGAAGGTGCGGAGCCCCTGTACACTTGAAAGGACAGAGGAGGAGAGGAAGTTTGCACTTGAGAAAAGCTGCGTGAAAGTCCGCAAGTCCTCCGCTTCCCTTTCCCCAGAGGCGCTCCTCTGATGAGTCCCTTCCCAGCTGACATGTCCCAGGCCCCTCTGCCTCTCCACAGGGTTCCTGGCCACCACCTCTCCCCTGGGCCCCTTGTCATCCACAACATCTTGGACATGGGAGGCGTCATCCTCACCGTCTTTGCTTTTAGTGCCTCACTTGTCCTTCTCTCTTCCCCCTCACCAGTGGCTCACCCTCCCCAGTGACTCCTCCTCCTGTCCTGGGAAGACCATCAGGGACTCCCCATTGCCAACAGATTAAAAGTCCAAACTCTTTAACTTAGCTTAGCTTGGAGCCTCTCTGGAGCCTGCTCCAGGCCACTCCTCCCACTGGCTTCCTAACGCATCCCTTTCGTTTCTGGCCAGCTCATTTTCTCAGTTATTCCTGAACAGGCCACAGGTGTCCCTCCCCTTAGCCCCTGACCCCTGGACCCTTCCAGCCCAGGTCCAGTTCAATTTCCAATCAAGTTCCAGTTCCATTTCGAATCAAGTTGCACTTTTAAGTGGCGAAGTTCCAGTTTAAGTTATCCTTTTAAGGGGCGATGTCCCCCACAGGCCTCCTCAGGATTTAAGATTGAGGGAACTGGGGTGCAGTTCCACTTTGTAAGCTTGTTTCAGAGGCCTGAGGGCTTGTGACCACGTGGCTGTCTTGGCCCCCTGGCTTCTGTCTTCTGTACATCTCCCTGTTCTTCTGGTCATTTATCCAGGGTGTAAAATGCTGTCAAAGTTCAACCCCATGAAGTATGTGGGGGTGGTTTTGACTTCATGGAGGACTTGGAGATGGTCTGGGGAAGACTGCGCTGGCGCACACACACACACGCACACACACACACACACACACACACACACACTTATCATACGCTCCCTTTAGCCCCCGCTCGTCCCCATACCTGCTCTTTTTGCTCACCTTCTTTGCCTCGCTCCATTACTCTGCCCACCCTTTCTCCTCCCACCCCTTCTCCTCCTATCTCCCCACAAAGAAAGAAAGGTCCTGCGTGTCTCATGCAGTCCGTTCACCCTCCTCTCTGAGCATTGGAATGGTTCATATCAGGCCTGTGGGCTCTCATCTTCTGCCATCAGCACTGATCAAATTCTCCCACTCCTGCCCCAAGCTTTCTTTCCCTAAGAAAATGCCATGGAGGTGTTCACATCTCTGCAGCATCACCCGATCACTCCCTGGTCCAGCCTTCCCCTAGACGGGGCAGCTGTGGCCTGGGCCCAGACCAGACCCTTAATTCTCTCTGTACCGAACCTGGGCTCTTCCACTTGGGTGGCAGGGAAGTGTCACTTTTGATAGTGACAATGATGGTAGTATGAAGACCCTCCACTCAGTGACTTTGGAGGTATTTTTAGAGAGGAAGATAGGTTTAACCAGCACTTTACTGTACGAGTATTCCTAAAGCACCAGATGACTGAAAAGTCCTGTAACCAAAGAAGAAGAGGAAAATGAAGCAAGATCAGGAGAGCAGCACCCAGGAGTCCTGAAGGAGAGGGAAGCCCAGCGCTGCAGCCAAAGCAGAGGCGCTCCCAGGACTGCCTGCCCATCTCTGGACTTTCAGAGGAAATGCTGTGATCTCATTCTCTCACTTCAACATAAGCATCTGAGTCCTACTCTTTGTAAGACGCTGTTCTAGGAACTGGAAACACCCTAGGGCACAAGGTAGAATTTGGTTTCTGTGTTCATGGGGTTTCTATACTAAGCAAAAGACAGACATCAAGCAAATATAAATCCCGTGGTTGTGCAGAGAACTCTGAGGGGTGATGGAGGGGTTGACTTCTGCCTGGGCGGCCCAGGGCTTGGGTAGTGAGCAGTGCTGAATCTAATCTGAAGGAATGTGGGTGGAACTAGGGAGGACAGGGAGAGAAGCTCTGGAGGAATGGCCGAGAAATGCGATGTGTCCTGAGCACCTCATAGGGGCAATTTCCCTAATATAGAGAATATAAACCCAGAGCAAATTTCCCAGTGTCAGGCAACCCTCTTGGGGACAGGGCTGTTTGCTAAGAGGTACTTGCAGCTCCTTGCAAAGAAAAATATGGGAGAAAAAGATGAGTTTTAATCGTTCTAATTTGGATTTTTTCTTATTTCACTTAGCACGAAGTGGCCTCCAACATGGAAAAAACCCATTGCAGCTGGATCCAGGTTCATTCCAGAAAAGCAGACAGTGAGGGGCTAACTGAAGTTTGGGGAGGGATCAGGTTTGTTTCTGTCCCCCGAGTCAGATAAACAGCATCTTTGTGGGGTGACTTCCGTGAGTTTGTTTTGGGGAAGTGACCTGATGGCAGTTCCTGGTCGGGGAGAATTTGCAGGGCTGCTCTCCCTTTATAGGAATAACTTGAGGTATAGGATGGTTCTATCTGTTTCAAGAGAGGATGTTTTTCTCCTTCTGACAAGGGCCTGCTGGCAGCAAGAGCCCAGGACCATTTTAATCCAAGTTCACAACTTAAGGGCCTCTGGATCTACAAGGAACAATGAAGCTGGGCTGCAAGTCCAGGGTGGATGTGGTTCTGGTGCACCTTTGTTCCGGGAGTGTGATCCTTCAGGGTTAGCGTAAAGGAGGTGAGGGAACCCATTTGGGTCCCCAGGTTTGGTGGGTGGAGGGCACTGAAAGCCCATCAGAAGTAAGGCTCACCTAAGTCTATCTAAGCAGGTTCGTCTTGACGCACCAGTGCCCTCAAGGACAAAGCAGCTTTGAGGGCTGGATTTACTGGTCTGGGTGGGTTCTCTCCTCTACAGCTGACCCTGCCCAAGTCCTTCCCCACTCTTCTCGTTATCTCTTTGATGCACTGAAGAAGACTGTTCTTTCTTTAACATCACACTTCTTTAATGACTGTCCTCAGATGGTTTCTGTGGCCTGGTGGCCATTTCCAGAAGTGGAAATCTTAGCTACTTCTCTAGGCCCTTCCTTGCCAGGGGGCTTCTCCCCAGCTTCGAGATGTGCAGGTGGGGCAAGTGGCATCCAGCAGCGCTGGGGGGAGGCAAAAGGGCAGAGGGGATGCTGGCTAGGCCTGGGGTCAGGGTGGGGGGGCTGGGGCACCTGGGCCACCCAAGAAGCCTCCAGAACTGGCATCTTCATTATCTGCGGATGAGCCCTTATTTCTCAAAGATGCTTTGGGGACAGGGACAGCCCAGAAATGAGGAAGAGACAAATGCTGAAGGGGTCTGTAGCCCTTAGAGGATCAGAGAGGGAGGTGTATCTGTAGACCACTCTGATGGCCCCTGGGACAAAGGTCTTCTCTCTCTCCTAATGTCTCCTCGGCTGTGGGCTTTTCCAGTTTGGGATGCCAAGGAAAACAGGCTTGTGAGCTTGCAAATGCTGGGTGGAGGTCCTTGTGTCTCCTCTGGTTGTCCTGGGGTCCCCCAGGGAGAAGCACACCCTTTGGAAGCAAGCCAGCTGGCCTTTGCAGTAACTGTCTCCGGCTGCTTTTGCTGGCATGAGCTCTTTTCACTTCATAATTCCTCAGGTCTACTTTCAGTTGGTGAGAAACCTATCCATGTATTCATTTCACAAATATTTACTGAGCACCTACTATGTTCCAGGTCCTATTTTGTGCATCAGGGATGCACTATCTTGTGAAACCTGTAAAAAAAAAAAAAAAAAAAAAAAGCCCTGTCCATGTAGCTGTCACATTCTCAGGAATGTTATCCTGGGTGAGGATGTGCTTAGGAAATCTGTCATCCTCCTAAGTCATCAGGGTAGGGTTTCACTGTCCTTGTGCTCCAGGTCCCCCCTCCCTGCCCTCACCTCATACCAGTTTTACTTGTTCTTGGACATGGATGATTCTCTCCAGGGCTCATATTTGCCAGCAGCCCAGGGTGCTTGAAATTTCTTTAGCTCATGTCACTCCCCTTCTGGGAGTGGGCAGAGCCTCTGCCAAGTTTATGCCTGCAGGGCGGGGCAGGTTGTACCGCCATTCACAGCACAAGGCCAGGGACCACCAGGTTTTTACCCTGGCGAGGAATACTGGGCAGGGGGTGGGAGGCCCAGGCTTTTCCAGATGGCCAGTGGCTTATTGCCTGGGTGACTCGGCTGTCACTGAGAGAGTGAAACCAGTTCATTTGGCTGGAATGTTCAGACCGGAGACCAGACACTGCTGGGGTCTAGGTGTCTAACTTCAGTACAGCAACTGAGTGAAGACTTGATCCCGTCACAGTGTCTTCTGGATATACATTCATGTGCATTTTCTTTCTGTTACATGGATTAAAGGATGGGTTGTATGACACATTTGTGTGATTGCAAATCAGCACTTCTCAAAGTGTGTGACTGAGCTCTGTGAAGACAGCGTGTCACCTGTGAGGCTGCTGTGTGGGACGGCGGTGGGCCCCTGGGGCCAGTCCCAGGAGTGGGACCACCAGACTGCCTGCAGCTCAAGGGAACACCTTCTCACCAGTGCTCCCAGCCACAGCTCTATAGAAGGCTAAAGCGCTCCCAGCATTTGTAAAGGGGCTTCTTACTATCCCTTGGCCTCAGACTTCTGCCTGAATTCATACTGTCTTGTCAAGAAATGGGAAATGTAGCCCCTTCACCATTTCTCTTGATAATCTGATCCCAGCAAAGTTTGCTTGGGGGTCTTCTGTTCACCCCCTCCTCTTCTTCTTCAATGAGGGGCTCGCACTGGCACCACACACAGTCTTCAGAAACATCACTGGCACCCCTCCCCTTTCCCACTATCTCCCTACGTTAGGTGGAAGGACACGGCCCTCTGCTAACCTCCGTCTAAGCCCTCACAGCTGAGCCCTTAATGATGCCCTGCAAAGTGGAGGGCTTTGCATTCACCCTGCATGAATCCTCACCTCCTGACCAGGTAATGGAGGTTATAATTAGGACTTTGTAGGGTGGCTGCCAGTAAGCTCCTTTTTACCCCTCCGGTCTAGAATACCTTTCCAAAGGTGAGATACACCTGTGCCTAGCCACACACTAAGTCTGGGCCCACTGGCACAGTTCTCTCTGAATAGATAAGGAGATAGCTCTGGCTGGGGCTGAGGCTGGGATGCCATCCTGTCCTTAGGAAACAGTCTCTAAAACCTGATTCCCCTCTGGAAGGAAAATTCTAAGGGCAGAGGAAAGCATCCTCTGTTCTTCCAGAACCCTTTGGTGTTTTTCATTTGTTCATCACATTAGCAGGGTTCCTATTCTCTAACGAGCTTGGCTGGCAAGAGCTGGTTTGGTCTCACCATTTGGTTACTTTTTTGGAGCCAAATAAAGAGTGCCATTGTTTCTAGGAGGTCACTGGGAACACACACTGCTCTTTGGGAGCCCTCATGCAGAGACTGGCTCGAAGCTCGGTATCCTGAAGCCCTATTTTGGGCTCAGAAAATTTCTGTTACTGACTTCAGTCAGAATCCTATAGGTTAGGATCCTCAGCACTTAGAGCTGAGCCACAGCTGGGCCAAGGAGGAGGCAAGGGCAGTGTCCTCCAGTAAACTGTTGATACTTATCTCCCTGCCTAATTCATCTGGGCCAGGACTGGGTACTTCTTCGGTTTGTGGGTCCAGTTCCCTTTCCAGTAGTTGGTTTACTTTGGGAGACTATCAGGAGGTGTTTGATGAATTGAAGAACAGTCCTGAATTAGATGCTTTCTTAAAATGAATTTCCAAATCTGCCTTCAAATTCAAGTGGAGATACACATAAAGGCTGACACCTCCTGGAGATTTTAGAGGAAGTTTGCCAATGTGCAACCCTTTATTAAAAATTCCCACCTAATTTTCTCTCTCTCTAAAATTCCCTACGATTCATTTCCTAGAATTGCAGGTAATTATTGGGCATCAAGTCTCTCAGTTGATTGATAGAGGAAAACTCCGATCTCTGAGATTATGTTAGGGTAGATCAAACCACTATAACAAATAGACTCAAAATATACTGGCACAGACACAACACACATTTCTTTCTTTCTCATGCAGCAGACTGTCGGATGTTCCATATTGTTTAAGTAGGGGTGGGGGAGAAACTTCTGCACTGTGCATCCCCCAGGAACAGGCTTCCGAGGTTGCTGTCATCATCATTCCAGCAGTGGGACATGGGAGTTATGCAGAGTGAGGGTGAAGCCCAGAATAGGGGTGGGGAGGAGAGTCCCAAAGAAAGGGCTGAACTTTGTGTGGTCTGCCTCTCCAGCCCCCTGAGGGGCTAAGGTCATTTGACCCAGCCTGTCAGCCACGTGTCCTGACCCCTTCTTGCAGGAGGGCCTGCCCAGAGTACCTGGGTAGGAAGGGAGTTTAATGAAATAGAATTCAGCAGTTAGCCCTAAAAGTGTAAATGACATGCAGAGGACTTTTCTTCACACCCCTGGAACCCCTGTGAATTTCTGAGAGGCACAGAACAAAGAAAACAGTGTTGGGCTTGGAAGAAAGGAGAGGGTAGAGGTGGCCCCCCTCTCTTGGGCTTCTCTGCCTATCCCAGGCCTTCTTAACCCCCTCCCATCCCACAGAGGGAGGCAGAGTGGAACAGGCAGCCTTTGGAATGGTGCAAAGTCTCAATATTTGGGACCCTCTTCCTGGTAGGTCAGATGCACAGTGACCCAGGAGCACCCTATGGGGGCAGAGAACAGTATTGCCAGGAGGGGAAGGGACCAGCAGAATGGGAGCTTTGGCCACGTTGTGGCTTCACATTGGTTATCGCTAAGAGCGACAGGTGTGGCTTATTGTAAGACGCAGGTGTAACGAACAAAGAAAGCAGATGAAGATGGTCAGCTCGAGGGGGTGGGCTGGCCCTGTAGGCCTTCCAGGACTAGGTTATTATTTTTCCAAGCGGAAACATCTTTAGAAAATCACCTGTCATGTTCGCCCATGCTACAAGCTAAAATGTGGCTGAGAAACAATGCCTGGGGTAATTTCTGAAAGTATGTTCTAACACTTCAAGGTCAGAGTTGAGGAGGTTGTACTTTTCTCTCCCTGTTTTTTTCTCATCCTAATTTGCTCCTTGCTGAACTAGAAGAGCTCTTTCTAGGCCAGTGTTTGCAGGAAGGTGGGAAGGGCCCGAATGCGCTCAGCCACATTCCTCCCCAGTTTCTCTGCTCTTGCAGCAAGAGGGGACAGGGAGAGATGGGCCCATGCATCTACATGGACTCTGTTTATTGTGGAGCTTCCCCTGTCACCTCCAAAACTAGTTTTTTAGGATTGCTACACATTCCAGAGTGGACCCTCTTTCCTCTCCTGGCCCATGAGTCATTTCTGTTTACCCCGGGCTCTTGCTGTTTCTCATTTTGGCTTAGATTTAATCTTGCTGTTTAAGGCAACATCTTCTGATTTTGAAGCAATTTATACATGTCCTATGGCAGAGAATATGAGAACTATAGGAAAGTACAAGGAGAAAAGTAAAAATCATAATTCCACGCTCAAGGAGAGCATCTATATATCTTGATGGAGTTGCTGCCCATCTTTTTTCTATGTCTCTATCTATTCTATAGGACAGGCTATAAAACTGATCTCATGTTATGGGTCCACTTTTGTTTCTTGCTTTATCCACTTAAAATTAGCACACAAGTATTTTCCTAGTCGGAGCTCTTCCCATGTTTACTGCCCATGCAAAATAGTCTATTGAATGAGGGAGTATCATCATCCCATTAGTTAAAGTTCCCAGGAAGGTTGTTCTCAGGTTTTGCAGTAAAGATTTTATTTGCTAGGCAGCCAAGCTAGGAGATGGGAGAGTAGGTCTCACATCCACCACCCTGAAGATAGAGTTTACAGCTGTTTATAGGAGAAAAAGGTAGGATAGATTAGCATGAGGACAGGTGACTGGAGGTGTGGAAGAGTGAGGCCATCAGTGGTCTGTGCAAGTATATAGTCAGGCTTCAAGGGCTCTTCACGGGACATACGTTCAGAAAACGGTGGAACTCATGTGATTTGAGGCTGGAGTTTTTGGCCCTCCTCTGAGGTTAAAAGATCACCCACCTAGTCCTCTCATAGGCTCAGTTCAGGAATTGGTGATCTTAACTGATTTGAACTGGAAAAGAGCTGCCCCCAGGATCCTGAAAAAAACAGCTTAGGCAACTGTTACCATGGTGACATGCAAGTCAGAGGTGTTATCTACAAAGGTTGTAGTGTTTAGCAGTGGCTTTTAGTAATATGGGTTAAAAAAAAACGAACGGACTAAGAGCAAGCAGGGAAGATTAATTTTGGCAGAGCTGATTAGATTCTCCCTTGGTTTCAAGTTTTGGGAAGGGGATAGGGAGGCCCCAAACCAAAGCCCATTGTGAGAGGAATTTTGCAGCAGGCAGCAGTGGGACGGCGTACAGGCCCTGGTCATGCTGAAGCTTTGGCTGGGGGTCTCCAGGGATAGGCAGCTGGAGCTGTCAGTCAACTCTTCTTCTCTAGGAGACCAGAGCCATGCCTCTCCTCTTCCCCATGGCCACCCCACTTCATCTGACCAACAGTGAATATAATTAAAACATACAATTACGGACAGCAAAAACGATCTCATTTTGCTGGTTTGCATTTTTCCGGTTAACCTTTGTCTTGAACGTTTCTCATTAATGTCGTGACATCTTTGCTTTTCTTCTAAGATTAGTGGCCTAGCTTGGTTCTTTGTTTTCCCACGATTGTTTTCTTTATTGACATCTGAGAGGATTTGCTATATTAGGCCTGTTGACTCTTTGTTCATTTCCTTCAAATATTTTAACCAATTTATCATTCCCCTTTATATTTTATGTGGGATATTGATGATGTGTTTTTAAACAACTCACTCGTCTGTTAAGATCACTTTCATTTACTTCATATTCAAAAAACTCTTGCTCATCTAGGCTTCAGTTAAATGCATATTCCAGTATTGTCTTTAGATATGTATTTTTTTACATTTAATACAGTGGGATAAGGAAGTGACTAAACTTGATTATTTATCGCCCATATAGCCACATTTTCCCATTTTACTTTTAGATAATCCAACTGTTGTGTTAACTATTTCTACTTGGTGATTCCTGTCTCAGATTTAACTTTTTAAACATACGTAAGAGATTTCAGGACTCTCCGGTTCTACTTTCTTGAATGACCTGCAGAATCTTGAATCAGAACCCCACTATTTTAATTACTGTTATCAACAATAATGCAGTTAGATATCGCATAGGGAAAGTACCTCCTTGATATTCTTTAAGCAAGTCTTAACACTTCTTATCTTTTTTTCCCCTTCCAGACAAGCTTTCATCATGTTCAAAGAAAAAAAAAAAATTCCACTGGGATTTAGTTCAGATTTCATTTTATCTAAAAATTACAAGGATTAATAGCAAGGATTAACAGTATTAATGTATTCAATATTCCAATCCAAGGTTATGTCTCTTTTTTAACCATTCTCTTTTATCAATCTCTGTAAAAAGTTTGTGTTTTAAATATAGGTCTTGGCTATTTCTCATTAGTGTTCTTTGTAACTTCCCACCCCCCAATATTCTTATTAATGTAATTCTCTATGTTCTCTGCTTTATGGTAGAGTAGGAAAGCTACTGATTTTGGAGATTTTCCATATTTGTCTTTTATCTGAACACCTCTCTAATTTTTTTAACTAATACTAAGAATTTTGCAATTGATGCTCTTAAATTATCTTGGTGCATAATCACATTTCAGCCTACAGGCAGCACACATTTTGTTTCCTTCTTTCTATTGCAGAGTTTGAGAACAAATTGGTATGTGATGCTTTTGCCTCAATTGTTTGAGTTATGGGTTGAACTTACTTTGAAATTTCCAATAACTTTAAAGGATAGAATACTATTTCTGTGTTTATCAAAGTGAAGAATGGGTTTTAAAAAGCTCGAACAATGTCATCATGCCAGATGAATAGGATGACCTGTATTTCAGGAGCATTTTCACACGTTTCTTCATTGAGAATATAGTCCCCAGTGACTCCAAGAGTTGCTTGATGAAGAAATAATAGTCGATGTGCTGGAGTAGGATTGTAATCTCCTAGGAAGCAAAGCCGTGGGTTGGGAGACCTTGGGGTTGAGAAAACACACACAGGCAGGCAGGGCTGGTGATTTCCCCTAAACAAGCTAACCAACAAAAACCAACTCCAAACAAACCCTTTGAAACTTGTCAAAGTCCTCATTATAGTGTCTTTCATTGGGGACTCTGGGGCACATTTATCAGCTATAGATTTATAAACCCTCAGAAGCAGGTGGCAGAATTAATGGAGGTAAATATCTAATTTAAAAAATCTTAAGTAGGGATTTTAAACCATTCCCCTTTATAGAAAAGTGTGGATGCTCTGTGCATGCATTGCTCGAATCTGTAGGGTAGTTGGGGGCACTCTGTGAGCATGGTTAGGAACTGGGTTCAGTTTAGATAGTTTAGGAACCAGTGGCTCAGTTCTCAGTTCATCATCGCCAGCTGCCACAATGCTTTCTAACCACTGAGCAACTCTGATGCCTTCCTTAGTCCTCTGTTATTTGCTTTAGACCCATAAAGACTTGTTAGTTAAAAATAGGAAGCAAAGGGAATCCTGATGTTGGATTACAAGTTAATGCAGAGCACAGACATGAAAATAATTCTGTGGATTTGCTGTGGGATAATCCTTGCCTGATCTCTAAATTCACTCATCTTTCCAAAATCCTTAGTTTGAAGAATGCTTTGGAGTACTCTTACATCAAGAGGTCTCTGGAATCTCAAAAACTGGTGTTCAAGAAGAAAATGAACATTGACTGGTTGGGGCGGCTCATGCCTGTAATCTTGGTACCTTGGGAAGTTGAGGCAGGTGCATCACCTGAGCTCAGAGACCAGCCTGAGCAAGAACGAGACCTCCATCTCCACTAAAAATAGAAAAACTAGTGGGGCGTGGTGGTGGGTGTCTATAGTCCCAGCTACTTGGGAGGCAGAGGCAAGAGGATCATTTGAGCCCAACAGTTTAAGGTTGCTGTGAGCTATGATGCCACAGCACTCTACCCAGAGTGACAGAGTGAGACTGTCTCAAAAAAAAAAAAAAGAAAGCAAATGAACACGCGTGTCAGAGAGTTGGTAATAAAAGCCTTCTTTTGCTGTGGTGTGTTATTTGTGGAAATGTGAAATGTGCATGATCATTCTCTTTTATCATTTAGGGAACAAAACACAAAAATTATGAGAACATGCCAGTTTTTTTGGTGCACAAATTCACACAATTTAAAAAAACCATATCATGAAAGCAGCTTTGATCTATTTTGGAGACTGTGATGTGTGGTTAAATCTCAATCTACATTTAAAATTTTTTATTTGATTCTTCCAAACCAAATGCAGTATCTCATTTGTTGACTGTGCTTTTCCTTTTAACTGGAATCATTCTGAAAACAGGTATAACCAGATGTTCCTTTAGCCTACAAACATATTTCTGAAAATAATTATAAAATGCTCAATTAACTTTGAACAAAGTAGTTTCCAGTATCCTTCAAGAAATACGTACTTTCAAAATATCACCCCATCAAATATGTTGACATGTTATACAGAGCTGTTAGTCAAATTATGGGGGCAGAATTTGAAATAGCTAATTGGAAGTAGAGGCAGTTATCTATCAAGGTATTTCTAATTTTTGGCAATGAAATCATGTTTTCTGCATGGAGGAGAACTTAACTACCCCTGCTTTTCTATAGAGCAGGGATCTATGTTGTATTTGGCTCACCCAAAAGTGGTTCCAAATCACAAACAAAGACGGATCAATGTCAGACTATTGCTTCTATTTACCTACACCAGAAACTCTTATCTGCTAGAAGACAGTTTCTATGTGCTTTGTTTTGTTAAAGTGCAAGCAAGCTTCCTATCTACATCAATACAGAGATCTGTCTGAATTGATCTCAGCACATTTTAAAGCATTTCTTCATGAAGTCAAAACTCAATACACGCTACAGTCTGATATTATTCCTAAAACATTTCCCCTTGGGGGCGATGAACAGTAAGTCAATTGTCTCTAGACCACTATACTTAAATCCTCGGTTCTTGTGTACAGCCTTAGACCAAGACAGCTATTACTGGCTTTAATCAAGAAAGAAATGGCATTTATTAAAAGTTAAGAAAAATCCAGGGTGGTGCCTGTGGCTCAAGGAGTAGGGTGCCGGTCCCATATGCCAGAGGTGGCGGGTTCAAACCTAGCCCCAGCCAAAATCCAAAAGAAAAGAAAAGAAAAATCCAGAATTATACAAGTAAAGCATGAAAATAACTGCTTAATGGTAAAAAGGTCAAATATGAAACCACGGGTAATAAAAATGAAAGCATTATATAATTTCCCTGTTCTCCATCCTTCTCTCCCTGGGTCTGATGGACAAACTCTGGTCTTCCATCAAGGATTTATTTATTTATTTATTTATTTATTTGTAGAGACAGAGTCTCACTTTATGGCCCTCGGTAGAGTGCCATGGCATCACACAGCTCACAGCAACCTCCAACTCCTGGGCTTAAGCAATTCTTCTTGCCTCAGCCTCCCAAGTAGCTGGGACTACAGGCACCCGCCACAACGCCCAGCTATTTTTTGGTTGCAGTTCAGCCGGGGCCGGGTTTGAACCCGCCACCCTCAGTATACGGGGCCGGCGCCCTACCAACTGAGCCACAGGCGCCGCCCGTCATCAAGGATTTATTTTACCTGAAATGTTTTAATGGCAAAGAGAAGTTTATAATAACAATTTGATGAGATAAGACACGGCCTGTCGACCTGGAATATTTCTTCTTTTGGTTAGGGTCAGGAACTCAGCAGTTCTTTGAAACCAGTTGCAAAGAGTTTAATACCAGGAACAACTACTGGACAGGCAGCAAGAGCAGAAGTCCTGCCCTTCGGTGCCTCCTGGAGATTGCTGCTGAGGGTTTGCCACAGAGCAACATGTGGCCACCATACTTTGGCATATTTACATTTCTAATCATTTCTAATCATCCAAATTAAATATTGTGAACATTTAAAAAAGACAAATGTGACACCATCTATGATAATGGTTGCAGAGTAGAAATGAGGTTAGTTTTTTTTTTTTTAATCAGATTTGTATTGGATACTATATACCACGTTGAACACTATCAGTCCTATTTATGAATAAGAGGGTTGAGGGCTTTTCTCTTTCAATTAATAATCTGTTTCTAGGAGAAACAGCTCAGGGGAAAAATTTTTTTTCTAGTTCTAAATAGAAGGGCTCCAGTGCCTGTGCAAAAAATAAAAACTCTGAAAAATCTTTGAATTTTGGTGTACATTAGGTTTAGATAATTAACTTTTTAGCAGGATATACACAGTAAATAAAGGATCACTGAAGGGTCTTAAAAGTTCCACTTGAGAATCCTGTTTAGATATGCAGAAACAGAGTAAGGACTTTTTTAAAAAAATGGATTTAGAGTATTTTAGATCCTTCTCTCATTTGCCCTGAATCTCTTGAATGCAAAACTAATGATGTGAGGAGGCGGGGGCCTGTTTGCATAGTAGCTAGGGTCTTCTAGGAAAGACCCTAAACCCTAGTTTCTGGCATCCAAAATCCTTGGGATTAAATAAGGGTAAGCCAAATTAAGGCACAAAATGACACCTTGAGAAGAGACTACTGACCCAGGCTCATTATAAGGAAGGTGCAAAGAGGATGTGAGTTGGGGGTAAAAGGTGGGATTCTAGTACAGAGTGTGGTGGAGGGGGAGCTGGAGGCAATTCCTGACCCAGCTCTGCGGGCATACTGGATGTGGCTTGGGAATAGTGACTGTGCGTGTGTGCCCAAGGATGGAGCACCCTAGATTGAGCTTAGTGCCGTGGAAAGGGGCCCATCTTCCCTTGAGGAAGCCTGCAGCATGCACAGGGGCCAGCAAGGAAATCTGCACTGCCGAAGACCAAGTCTGTGAACTGCACAAGGTTGGTGTTCAACAGTGACACCACGTGGCAGCGAGACCTGATGGTGGGAGACAACTTGTCAGAATTGAGTTCTCTTTCCCCGTGACACTTGAGAGCCCACACAGTGCTCACCGAGGATCCAAATCAGCCAGAGAAAGGCAAACCAACGTGGGGCTTGTTGAATCAAATTCTCAGAAGCCAAACCTTCTGGTCAAATGAGGTACTTGTAAAGGACTCTCACTGGAGAAAGGGTGTTCAGCAAGGAGTGAGCACAGCATCTAGACATGTTAGCTTAGCACACTCTGAGAGCTGAGCCAACCACGGTCAAGGTGGCCAACCCGTGGATTCAACTGAGGGTGGTCTGGGGGAAGATGCCTATTTACAGCCATCTTAGGGAGCATCTTCTTCCTCTTGTAAGTTAACTAACCCATGGTTAGGTTGGGCTAATTTCAGTTGTACACCCACATGTAAGAGTATATATGCTGTAAATTGGACACCAGCTTAGCTCTCTGGAGGGGATTCCTGAACATACTCCTTCCTTGGGGAGAAAGGACAGGGAAGAAGACCCAGGGGCAGGTAAAATGTGAATAAATTTCCCATTTCTGATAACAGAGGCAAAATCATCTAGGCTTTTTCGAAAACAAGCCATCGAAACATAGAACAAAGAAGGGCCAAAGAAGGAATAAAAATCATGGGACCAACTTTTCTGCATCTGTGGGCCGCTGGTTGTCACATGGTTGACTTTTTTCTCCTTAGCGTGGGACCTGTGGATGTGACTTGTTAAGGAGGTCTTGGGTCATGGGAAGCCCTAGTAACCATTCAAACCCTGAAGGCTGCTTCTGGCTGGATTAAACCTGAAAGCTCCCTGCAGCCTGAAAGCTCCCTGCAGGGGGGTCCTTTTATCCCATGTTTTGGAAGGGAGCTGGGAAGAAACCATCATCAACCAACTTTTCTAGAGTTCCTTTCTCTAGTTTAACCTTCACTGTTCTCAGAACTCCCTGGGCATTTTCCTTCCAACACTTACCAGAATCACAATATGAATTCTTTTGATTATTGCTTTATATGTCTTTAGTTTACTGAGGACAGGGATGCTGTCTGCTTTCCCATAACATTATCTTTATGAATTCACAGCAGATTGAAGTGTACATAAGTGCGCATAAGATTTCAGGTACAGAACCACCTGTTAGCCTCAGGCTGCAAAGGTGAGGAGGGAGAGAGTGTCAAAAGTTGGAGAGCTAGGCAGGAAGAAGGGCCGATTCACATAGGAGGGGAGGGACAGAAGGCCTGACCATGGTAGCTGTCAAGGTGGTGTCTGGGGCTGTCAGAGGCCATTATTATTATTATCATTATTATTATTTTTTTTTTGAGTCATTGGGCTTCTCAGAGTGGCAGGTGCTCAAAGGATGCTGCAAATCCACCTGTAGGAATAACACCCCCTCCCCCCCATTATCACTACCCCTGGGCTGAACCATGTCTGTGGTTGTTTTAGACTATAATGTTTCTATCTATGCCTTCCTTGTCCAGACTGACTGGGGCAGGTGACTGGAAAAAAGGAAGGTAGGGGGTCTCCCAGGCCCCAGGACACCAGGAGAAGTTCCTTGGTTTCTGAGCAAAAATAGGCATGGTGTGGAGTGAAAGCATATAGATAATCAGACCTTGGGGGAATAAGACCAGCCTGGTTCCTGGGCATAGTGCACTGTTCTGCAGAGATCCCCATCGCCCTCCAAATCCTACTGGTCAAGAAGGAAGGCCTGAGCCACAAGGAAGTGACCTAGTGGGGATCCTGGCCATGCCACTGGGAAATGGCATTACTGTCCCAAGGATGCATCGGTTTAGTGTCCTGTGAAGCTCCGGGAAGCACACCAGCGGTCCTCTGAGGACCGCCTGGCCCTGCTATACGAAGGTGTGGTCCCATGTCTGCCTGGGCGGCCTGGCAGGTGGGAGTTTGGCTTCAGTATTGCTCAGGTCAGGATGATACCCAGGCCTCAGGAACAGGTTCTCTGACACCTGAAGAGATGAGGAGGGGCAGTGGAGAGGGACGATCAGTCAGTGAGCTGATCCATCCCTTGCGTGGGTGACATTTCTATGCCATTACTTTAAGGATAAAGCCTTTTCATGTAACCCCAGCGCGGGGGCTCCCACCCATCAACTCTTTTGACTGTGCAGTCAATCAGTGGCTGATCCCTCCTTGTGTCCTGGTGTCCAGTTCTCCCAAACCAGAAACCTGGATGTGGCCCCTGGCCCCAGCACACCCTGTCAACACATCACACTAAGTCTGTTCCTCCGTCCCCTGGTAGTGCTGTCCCCACGCTTGCATGGCCCAAGTCTTCAGGTCAATCCAGAGCCCAGTGGCTGGGCCCAGAGGGTCTGCACAGTGTCCCGCCCATCTCCCTGTCTCCAGGCTCAACCCTTCCCGTCCTTCCTGTACGTCGCTGACAGTCAGTTCTCCTCTGCGCCGCTGGGCACCTGCTCCTCTCTAGTTCACAAAATCTTTGACAGCTTCCCAGTGCCCACAGATTAAAGTCCAAACTCTCTAACTTGATTTGGAAGACCAGACCCTCACGGCCCTTGCCTCCCTCTCTTGCTCTGTCTCTCCCTCTTCTGCAGACTCCTTCCAGACCTTGTCCTAGAGTTTCCTCCATTGTCTGTGAGCACTCTGTGCACACCCCCTCCCACACAGGCTGTGTAAGTCGTTCCCCATTGAGAGAATAGAATTCCTCTTTGATTCCAACTGGAACCCCTCCCCTTGCATGGTGGACACCCTCTGCCCTGGACTTAGGTCAAGGACATTCGTCCTGGCATCCATTAGGGATCTTGCAAACGGGTTTCTCTTCCTCTCGCGGCTTCCTTTGGTTGCCTTTATTTGTGCATCTTTCTCTCCAAAGACACTGTAAATTCCTTGAGGGCACGGATTGCAGTTTATGGTCCTCTGAAGCCTTGGCTTCGAATAAAGGGCTTAGAGATTGTGCTTGCTGCTGGCTTGTGGGTTAAAGATTCTCCCTCATCCCTCAGGAATAGGTCTAGGAGAATCATAATGTGCATCTAGAGAGCCACGTGCTCAACACCAACGTCATGTTTGGACTGGAAGATATCTGGGCTGAGATGAAATGAGTGGGGAGAGACTAAGGAAAGAAGAGAGTTGAGAGATGGCCCCTGGTACTCTTGAGAGACAGGGGAAACTCTGAGCCCATCGGCAGAGAATATAAACACAGCTCCGGAGCTGCCTGAGTGGGAATGGCTGGCACTGTGCAGAGCATTGGTGGCACTACCCCCCAGCTTCCAGGCAAGCCAAGGGGCCAGATACCCGGCTTTCGGTCAGTAGGGAAGCAGATGGGGCTAGACATTGTGTCAAGGACATGACAAATACCATCCAAGTTGCATGAAAGTCACAAACCAACACAGAGTGACCCTTACCATCTAGAAAGGGGTGGAAAAAAGAACATGAATGAAGATACACACAGATGCCAGCAGCCCCTGGTCCCCTCCCAGCCAGAAGACAGCAAATTTCTTTGGCCAAAACTAATTGACTCTGTCAAATGATTCCCAGGGTGTCATCCTCCTCAAATTGGAACTTAGTGTAGTTAGATGTCCTCAGACCCCATGCATTCAGGGGTGCGGGTGATAACTCACCCTCTCCTGGATTCTTGAGATCAAGGATAGTCCCTGCTAGGGAAAGGGTTTTGTGGGTGGAGAAAGGGAGTGTGAGCTCTGAAGGATGGGGGTCCTCTGCCTGGTGAGGGGAGAGGTGGGCAAAGGCAGTCTGCGCAGGCTGTGCTGCCAACCAACCCTAGTCCTGAGGACGAGGATCACACCAGCCCCCAGCTGGGAGCAGGACCTGGCCCTCCCCGTTCCTCCCTCACATGCCAGCTTGTCTCTGACCGTTCCACTCCCACGAGAGCTGCTGTGGGCACCCCAGGCTCAGTTGCCATTCAGCCCTCAATCTTGTCAATGCTGGGAAGAGAGAAGAGGTGGGTGAGGAGGAGCAGAAATGAGATTCAGAGAAGACGGCTACGGAGAGGGATGTGTCTGAGGCCTGCCCACGCCTAGCCTGCCCTCCAGGAGGCTTTGCTAGGAACAGAAACTTCGTATGCAATAGACAAGGCAGACCCTGGGAAGCCTTTGCAGGCAGGTCACGGAGTGGAGAGGGGCCTCTTGGATCAGTTCTGACTGGGAAATTTCCTCTGTATCCCTTGAGAATAAAAGGCTGTCAGGGCGCAAGGCCGAATAAAACACACCACCGGTCTCAAACAGCAGAGATTTTCATAGTGTGGTTTGCAAACCATTAGTGGGTTGTGAAATCAATTTAGTGGTTTGCAGCCAGCATTATATAATAAAACAATAGATTAAAGATAAAAACCTCAGGGTATCCCTAACAAAAAAAGGTCAGCATTCTTTTAGCTGTATGTCTCTCTATCCAAGTGTATATCTATACCCATATTTAAGAGTCTGTGCTGAGTGGTGTGGGGAAAGTTTATTAAATTTATTTCTTACTGTGGGTTTCGTGGCCCCCAAAGTTTGAAACAAAACTTTAACCTGGACACAAGCATCAATGCTGGGCCCAGCTGGCCCTGGAGGAGCCAGAAAGACTAAGCCCCAGTGGGGAAAAGTCAGGACTGAGGTGGCGGGGCTTCTTTTGGCTTCAAGGACCGACGGGTTTTTGGCCCTCTCCCGGAATTAGGGGACCACCTCATCAGGCCCTGGGGCGGGGTAGGACTATCATGGGAAATCTCCTTTAGAGGGCCCAAGGCGTATCTCTAGCTGTTTCAGTGCTGTGGGTCTTGGTTGCTTTGGGGTCTTGAGTCATCTGCTGAGATGTGTTGAAGGGGAAAAAGAGCCCAGCGGAACTTGAGAGAACTGGATAGGGCTGAGACAGAACTGGAAGACAGGGCGGCAGATGGCAGTGGCCTTCTGGGACATGCTGATGATTTGAGCTCAGGGGGTGCCAGGTTGGGTGTTTGTACTCAATAAAGCATGAAATTCAAGAGCCCCTCAAAGAGAGGGGACGGCTCAGGGTTGGGGAGCCTCTTGCTGGCAGACCACTAGAGAGAGCCCCGGGGGCAAGACGTTCATTGTTCATTGCAGGGATGCTTCACAGATCCCTGAGGATCAGAGAATAGCATCTAGAATGCTGAGGGAGGGAAAGAATAGGAATGTGTGTGTATTGTAGGGCTGGTGGGGTTTCCTCTTGGTGACCATGTTTGGTTTAGGACTCAGGGTTTGGGCCATTCCTCAGTCAAGTGGGAGGGCTGCCGCACGGACAGATGGCACTTTTTACTAAAGAACAATTACAGAATATTTTGCACACTGCCTTGACTATACCGCATGCTTAATTGAGACAGAGGGATATTTTTTACCAAAGATTTTGGAATTATTTCTGCTTGCTAATCACTGCCCTGAAGCCAGGCAGAAGGCCATTCCCAGTGGTCTGTCACCTGATGTGGCCTGTGTGCAGAAATAAATGAAATCAGGAATCTTGGGTTACATGGAAGCTCCACTTTGGGAAGCATTCACTATTCTTTGCTTCTTTCAAAGTCTCTCTTACCCTCTCCACTGCTGGTGAGCGTCCCCTGACCCTCCCTCCTCCCTTGTTCCCTCATCCCTTCCGGCTCCCCCCAGCCCAGGGCTGGCCACATGTCCCTGGCTTTCAGAACATGAAGAGGGCAGAAAGATTAGCTGGATTAAAAAAATAAATGTATATTTCGGCACCAACTCTAGGGCTAAGTTGAGACTCTTAGGCTATTTACCAGACCTGGGACTTGACCAACTGGAACTTTAACTTATTCCATTTGGGAATGAGAAGAAATGATCACGACTCAGGGATTCATTCCCAAGCTTATTATGGGAGAGAGCAAAGGTTATCTGTATTTCATTGTCATCACTGTCATTGCCTCTGAGGACACCCTTAGGCAGCTGTGACTACCTGGGAGAGACCATTTGTCACCACTGTTTCCACTCTCACTGGCTAAGCACCCTGTCCTTGGCTAGCACAGTGAGGGGACCTGAGAAGGCCTGAAACATGGACCTCTGGCCTCTATAAGGCTCCAAACTTGTCACTGGGAAAGCACGGAAACAGAGACCTAGAATAGAGGACAATGATGGCTAGGATGAGATTGGGTACAATAGTTTGAAACTAAATTTCGGTGCTATCATTGCTTCAAGATGGTGTGCATTTTGCAGATTAAACTTCTGTGTTAAGGGGAGGGGGAATGTCGAAACCCTTGGAAGCACCCTTCTAGACACTTCAACTTTCATAGTATGGACCCAAGTCAACTAAACTATTCCTCATGGACAAAGATTTCCAAGAAGGAGGGTTAACACAGAGATATAAAACAATGGAGTCAGAAGCCATATTGACAATTTTAACATAAATTTTATTCTTATAAATAAAATAATTTTTTTCTTGTCATAAATTCATGACGAACATGCCTGCCATCTCTCATTATGGTAGTAGGTAGCTAACTGCTGAAGGACTGAACCACGTCCTAATCTGTGGTTTGTGTTTATGGTTCCCAAATTCTGTGCCAAGGTGCCCAGAGTCACAGCAGCAAACACACAGTGACATCTGTCAGACACCCTACTATTGAGTCATTTGATCTATTAATAATTCTTTTAGCCTAGGGGCACTGAGAAGCATTACTGAGACACTGAGGTCCTGACCAGAGACCATGTGGCAAGGTCTTTGGGGTTTAGTATGCTGTCAGCACGGATGTGGATGGATGGACACATTGTCACATGCCTGTGTGCAAACATCTCTTCTACATACCCCTCCTCACTCTTCTCATTAGCCAGTTCCTTTGAACTTGCCATTGCCGATTTTCTTCTATAAAAAAGGTGCAGGTTTGACATGAACTGGATCTTGATTGCAGTCCCCATATATTGTTCAGTACCAGAGGCAGTTGTGACTTCTTTGGGGATGAGAAAGTGTGGGTGGATTGAGAGGCTGTGAGTTTTCATTACTGAGCAGGCCCCCAAACTGACGCACAAGTAGGCAGAATTTGCCTCTAGGCCTGTTGGGTGGTTGTGCTTCCTCCTTCCTGACTTTGTCCCTTTCTTTCTTGCAGGCTTGCAGCCCCAACCTCTGCTGATCTCTTCCATCCCCTAGGATCCCCCAGCTGTCCCTGATAATGCCTGCCCCTCATCTGTGCTGCTCCCAGGACTGTGACTCCACTGTCCAAGGGCTTCACTGCTTGGCTGTTACCTTCAACTGCCATCGGAATTTTCCCTCCTTAGAATTCTTGGGAGTTGGTACCCCTGTTCTACAACCAGGTGGACTATTAGGACCTAAGGACAGGGATCAGATCTTTCTGGGAGGACCTGGCAGCTAGTGCGCTGGAAATGCCCAGTGAATATCTGGCGACTTAATTTAATAACTTAATTCTCAACACGGGTTTTGGGGCAGTCTCAGCAGCATGGTAGACCCTCCGGTCACCACTTTCTCATTTCCCAGGACCTCTGTCTTAGGTGAAGAAAAACTTGATAGGGGAGCCTAGGCAGGCCCAGTGCTGGGGGCGGGGTGTGTTTGGGGGAATTTGACCCTCCTATGGCCCTTCTCCTCCTCCTGGTCTCACCCATTCTTTGCCATGGTTCTTGTGTCCTTCCAGGCAGGTGGCCAAGTGCAGGCATCCTACAGAGTGGGGCAGGGCTCTATGGGGAGTGAGGTGTCTGTGTCACCCCTCCTAGGGAGCTGGGCCTCTGGTAACACCCAGCTCTGCCTCCCAGGGATGCTGGGCTCTGTTGTCCTGGTGATTGTCAGGGGGTGATGGTGGGGCTGAAGGGGTGGCTGGAGAAGAGGCTGTCCCCACCTGTGACACCTCCAGGTTCCCCAGTGTCACCACCTATTCTCTTGTCAGCACCCGAGTGGGCATGGTAGAGATGGGAAGAAGCTCTGCTTTTAAAAAAACAGTGGCTCGGTAGAACCTCATGTGGAGGTAAGATTAAAAGCCTGTGGTTTAAGGCCATTATCACTGAGGTGTAGGATACGGACCCCTGCTGGTGCTCTGCTCTGCAGGCCCCCATGTTAGGTTTGGGTGCCTCGGGGGGGATCTGCCTGCCAGAAGGCCAAGGGCCTCACTCTTCTTCTGGGCCAAGGCCTTGCAGACCAACTCTATCTATGAAGAAGGAGCAGAGCCTGACCTGTGTCCTCTCAGGGGTTGGCTGAATCACAGGCAAGGGACACACTGGAGCAGTCCTGGGCAGCTCCGTTACCACATGGTCAGCAGAACCTACAGGTGGCCTCCACTCAGGTCCCCAAGCCTCAGACCTAGGAGACAGCACCGCCCACCAGGCTGACTTCCTTGGGACATTGGCCAGGCATTGTGTTGAGAGCTGGAGGAGCTCCAGGGAACTATTCAGAATGGTTGTCCTAGTGGGACTGATAGTTCATTTGGAAGAAAAATATAAGTATCTTAGTAGCTTCAATATGATGAAGTGAGAGCTCTGCTCTGGTTGTGACAGGATCTCAGAGGAAGGCCACCCAGCCAGGAACTCTGCTCCTAAGAAGGTTCTGGAGCAAGGACAACCTGAGCTAAACCCTGATGAAGAAAGGATTTTTAGCCCGGCCAGGAATGGATCCTGGGGGAATCCAGAGGTGGCCTTGGCATGTGGGCAGGGAGCCCCGCCTGGGGAAGGCATGGTGGTATGACCTAGTTGGGGCACTGGGGGCACTGCTCATCAAGGAAAGGAGTAGAGGCTGAGTTTGCAGAGGGACTGAGGGGCTTATTGCACTCTGGATATAATCTTATAGACTCTGGTGAGCAGCAGTGCAACCAAACGGTATTATGGGCATTTTTGATGGAGCCTGCTGACTGCAGTCCGGAGATGACTGACCTAAGCAAGGCCCCGAATTGGTCCGGGAGAGGAGGCCACTTCGATGGACCAGGCCAGAGATGAAGAGCCTCAGTGAGGGTGGAGGAGGAGGGGCAGGAGGGCTGGAGTGGAGGAGGGAGTGGGCTTCATGTGCCACATAGCCCTGGGTAGCTGCCAGCAACTAAGAAACAGAGTTGGGAGGTGGGGGTGATAGTGACGTATAGTGTCTGTGGGGTCAGGCGGAAGTGACGGTGCCTGTTGTATTACTGGGTTCTCAAAATCAGAGTCAAGGACACAGGCAGCGAGGGCGAGAGGAGCAGTGGGTGAGGGCAGATGTATGAGAGGCAGGAGAGAGAACACAACCGAGGCAGAAGAGGTGGTGGGGGGAGCTCGATGGGGAATCAGGAGCAAATGCTCCTGTATGCTGGGGGGAGGGAGGGCCACCCCTACTTTCCTCTCCTCCCCCAGCCTATGAACTGGCACTGACCAGCATCAAGGGCTGCTGTCTCCTCAAGATGCTTAAAGCTATGTCTGGTGCATATTAGGTGCCAAATTAATGTCTGCTAAATCCACCAAACACAAATACAGCACAGAGGCCAGAGAAGGGAGGGCTGAAAACACAGGTGGATTTGGCAATGGAGGGAGCGTGGAGTGTGGAGGTGTGGTGGGTCATTTGCCTGATTTATTTTGGAGGAGAGGGGAAGGGGGTGTGGTGTGGAAGACAGAAGTTAGCAGATGGAGGAGGTAGTGTTTTGGGGTATAGTTGGGTAGGGTGGGAGGTGAGGAAGTGGAAGATAGCCTCTATTCCTTGTAAAGAAGTTCATTCAAAATAGGAAGGAAGTAGTATGTCTGTTTTTGTATCTTTATGCTGTATTTTAACACTTTGTATTACTTAGGTTATTTTGCTTTGGTTAAAAATGGCTCAAGTAGAAAAGCAGTCCCATTCATTTTAAGACAATGTACAAAACTGTAAATAAAATGTGTACAGTGAATTATCTTTAAAAAAAAATAGGAAGGAGAGAAAAGTGCAAAGGGCAAGATTGGTGCTTAGAGCATTTTTAAAGAATTTAATGGAATGTTTATTATTCCATGTTTCTGGATACTGCATAAAAGTTAGAAAAAACACATTTAAGTAGGAAGAAAATAAAATTCCATCCATTAGAAACATACCCATTAAAACTTAGAGTAATTTCCTTCCAGACTTTTGGTTTTGTTTTTTAGTAGAAATGGCATCACCTAGTAAATTATTGTGCAACATGTCTTTTTAACTTAGTATTTCTTGAATTCTTTTCTCTGTCCCGAACACTCTTTATCCAAAATGTCCATTAAACTTTTCCTGCCTATCTTTCTAATAGCTGAGATTCAAAGGGGTTGAAATGCAAACATGTCTGAAAGAACATTTGGTGACAAGTTGCCCTTTTTTCCCTGCCTCTGAGCCACTGGGTTGCTCTCCCTAGAGGCAACTGATGTTACTTTACAAACAACAGATTTGGTGGTAAGATAATATTGCATCGCATGAATGTTGCAAAATTGATATAACTTTTCCAATTGAATATTTAGATGCTGCTTAGTTTTATTTTGCTATTATATGTAAGATATGATGAATATCCTTCTTGCTAAATCTTTGCAAACATTATTTTGTTAGAATAAATTTTTAGAAGCAGAATTTCTGGGTCAGAAGGTAGGATGCATTAAAAACACAAGAAGTTCCAGAGTGGAGATTTAGTCAAGAAATTCTACTCTTAGCCATTGCCTTATTCTACTAATCGGGCAAATGATTAGCCCCAATGATAAAGATTTATATTATCTCCAAATTCTCACTGTAAGAAATAAAGCTTCGATAACAATTCTTATCGATCAAAAAAAAACAAAAACTTTCAACATCAGATTTTACTTTCAAGAAAATCTGTTTCATTTGATACTCCTGTCCCTGCCTGACTTTCCAGCATGTTGTTAAAACTCACTCATTTCCTCAAATGGTGCTAACTTAGTGGGTGAAAGGTACATGCATTTGCATCTAACCCTCCTGTGAGCTGCATTTTAGGAGATGCAAGTGGCATCTGGGGGGAAAGTAAGAGACCAGGGAGGGCAGCTTAATTTGGGAGCCCTGGAAAATAATCTGAGCCATGGCTCAAGGTAGCTGCATTCCCAGTGAGCCCAAACCCCAGCATAGTTCAAAATTATAAAAACCATATCTGAAAAACTCACAGCCAACCTCATACTGATCAGCAAAGATGCCTACTGACAGCACTTCAATTCAACATAGTTCTGGAAGTTCTAGCCAGAGCAGTCAGGCGAGAGAAAGATTAAAGGGTATCCAATTGGGAAAGTGCAAGTCAAACTTTTGCTTTTTACTGATGATGTGATCTTATATCTAGAACCCCACCCCCCAAATCCACCAAAAGACTGCTGGAATTGATAAATTCAGCAAAGTCTCAGGTTACAAAACCAATGTACATAAATGAGTAGCATTCCTGTACACCAACACACACAAATCAGTGACATTTCTATGTACCAACAGTCAAACTGAGAGTCAAATCAAAGACTCAAGACCATTCACAATAGCTACAAAGAAAATGAAGTTCCTAGGAATATACTTCACCAACCAGGCGAAAAATCTCTACAAAGAGCACTCTGAATCACCAGGGAAAGAAATGGCAGATAATACAAATGGAAAAACATGCCGTGCTCATAGATTAGTAGAATGAGCATTGTTAAAATGTTCATTGGAAGAACTCTATCAAAGTTTTGGGATACACAAAAATTAAGAAACATAAAGTCATTGTGATTACTGTCTTTTCTGAAAATGATTATGACGTTCTATGCACTTGTGCATTCTTGTAAAACCATTTTTGAAAACAGTCTTTCCACTCATTTTCTTCAAGTGCTATATAAGCTTGCTTTCATAGGGTGAACAGCTTCTTTAGGGCTGAGAGCCTTTTTCCATACATGAGATTTTCTTTTACTGCACAGAACAGGAAATAATCACATGGGGCCAGGTCAGGACTGTAGAGTGAATTAGTCATAAGTTTAAACTCTTGTAGACTCCAGGAACTGAATGGTGATGTTGGCCGTGTGGGCAGACACATCGTCATGGTGCAAGGTGGTCCCCGGCAGTCCTGTCCCTGGCCACCATTCTCGAAGCTTCCCCTAAACTTTTGGTTGGTGTACTGTTGTGTACCACTGAGCAGTGATAGTCCTTTGTTCCTCTGGAGGAATAGTTGCAACATGAGTGCTTTTGGAGAAGAAAGGTGCTACCATTTTCTTTGCCATATTTCACAGTGGCTCAGTTTTGTTGCTGTATCAGTAAAAATGCACACCGTTGACTGTTGCTTATTCTCTGGACGAAACTGATAAATCCAGGTTTCCTCACCAGTCACAATGTCAGAAACACGTCCAGACTTGCCTCTGTGGAATCTGACCAGCATTTCTCACATCATTCAACATGGATGAGCTTTTGCTCGTCTGTCAAAGTGTCAGGCGTCCATCAGGATGAAACTTTCCTGACTAGAAGATAATCATGCAGTATTTGGACACTGCTGATGATCCAATCTGTAGTGCCACTTCAATGTCCCTTAATGTCACTCAATTACTTTCTCCAACCATTTTTTCTACAGTGGTGAGTGACGTTTTCCTCAGTCACCGTGGTCACTAGACACCCACTTATCATCTTTCAGTGAAGTTCAGCGTCTTCTAAATTCTTGGAACTACCAAAAACTTGTTGCAGGGAAAGGAGGAAAGCCCACTGCAAATGCTCAAGGCTTTGAGACTTGTTCAACCCACTTTTTAAATCATAGAAAATCATCATGCGAAAGTGCTCTCTTCCCAGCTCCATAGCGGATTCTGTGTTCTGCGAGAATGGAAACAAATGAAGCCCTCCCAGCAGTGCCGAGAGGCTGAGCGAGTTGAAACGTGCACAGGCGACTCGGAAATGGACGCCCCCTGCTGACTATTTCTTAGAAGTTACATAATGGATCCTGATGCAGTGTGTCTCAAACTTTTCTTAGCGGCCTTCCTACTACCCAAAGTGATTTACAGATTCAATATAATCCCATCAAAATACCAAAGTCATATTTCATAATTAGAAAAACAATTCTGCACTTTGTTTTGGAACCAGAAAAGAGTCTGAATAGGCAAAACAACCTTAAGCAAAAGGACTAAATCAGGAAGCATCACATTACCAGATTCCAAAGTGCAGGCAATCCTGAGGTTATGAACAGATAGATTCTGTAGGTTTGTCCTTAAGTCGAATTTGTATGTAAGTTGGAACAGGTACATTTACCTATTATCTGTAATAGCTCCATTTGTAAGTGGGAGTTATATGGCAGTTAGATGTTTGTAACTCAGGGACTGCCTGTCTGATACAAGACCATAGTAACCCAAACAGCATGGTTTTGGCATAAACCAATGGAACAGAACAGTGAACCTAGATATAAGACTGTCCACACACAGCCGACTGATCTCTGACAAAGCAGACAACAATATACACAGGGGAAAAGAAGCCCTATTCAATAAATGGTACTGGGGGAATTGGATAGCCACACGCAGAAAAGCAAACCAGAATCCATCTCTCATCAGTCATGAGAATGAATTCAAGAAGGATAAGAGACTTAAATGTAAAGCATGAAACCATAAGAATTCTAGAGGGAAATGTTGGAAAAACCTCTTCTAGATATTGGCCTAGAGAAAGACTTTAGGAAGAAGACCTCAACAGCGATCACAGTAACAACAATAAATAAATGGGACTTGGTTAAATTAAAACCTTCTGCCCAGGGACAACCTTTCCATTTCAGACACCCCTAGGTGGAAGCAGGGGAGAGCCTCTGGCTATGAGAAGCACAAGGGCCACAGAAGATCCAGGACCCATCTGGTCCAGGCAAGGTCCAGGGACAATTGGCACATAAGCCACGAGGCGGGATTTTTATTTAATTTTTACCCCTTGGAGAGACATCCCGCAGGTTCTTTTTCTGATAGCTTCCTGGAGCACTGGGAGGGGTTCTGGAGGAGGTGCTAGTGGTGGTGAGTACTCTGAGGTGATCAATGTCCACCTCTCTTTAGACTTGCCTCCCCGCCCCCCGCCCCAGGCTCTGGGACAGGAGTTATAATGGCACCCTCACGGGGGCTTCTCTCTGTTGGTGGTGGTACAGAAAGCCAATTATGGAGACAACAAGGATTGCCAAAGAAGAAAGGATTTATGGTGTCAACTGGGAGGTGGGAAGTGTAAAATACGTTTTCTTGCTTATGGAGTTGGTCACAGAGTGTGTCCTTGTGCTCCCTGACACCGGGCGGCGTGACTGCTGATTGTGCAAGGTCAGCTTCTGTGCTAGCTGAGAGGGGAGGGAAGGGACGCCAAGGAAGTTCATGTTCTCTTATTCATAAACCCCAGATCTGGAAAAATCAGCACTGAAAGGCAAACCTGGAGATGAGGAAGGGCAGGATTTCCCCTCCACTTTCACCTTCCCTTTGGGTTTCCGTCAAAATCTCCTGCTTCCATTGTGCTGGCCTCATGGGGAACTAACTCCTTCTTTTTGGCTTTTTTTGATTGATGTGGACACTGGGAACTTTTTACTAATATGGAACTTTTCACGGAATGCTTTTTTTACACATGTTGTATTTCAAGTTACTTGATCTCAGCTATTAGAAAGATAGGTAGGTAAAAATTGCAGCATGTCCAACCTTTTTTCTGCCACACATTGGAAGAAGAGTTGTCTTGGGCCACACATTAAATACACAGACACTGACAAAAGCGGATGAGTTAAAAAGAAAAAAAGAAAAGGTCTGTGTGTACTTTTCCCACAGTAATATCTTACACTGCAGATAAGCAAAACAGTTGTCACATAATCCGCATGTAGCCTGTCGGCCACAGGTTGGACACTGGAGGATATTTTGAAGAGTAGTATTCAGAACAGAGAAAAGCATTCATGAAATATTAAAAGAAAACATAATGCTGCTAAATAATGTTCTGGGTGATAATTACCATTTCTACTAAATGAGAGAGATACTCTTCCCTAAAGAATGTGGAGCAGAAAAGAGAAAGAAATGAAATAATTTGGTTTTCAGCAAGTAGTTACTTGTCTTTGGGTTAGGGTTGTCAGTCATCTCTGCATTGCTTGTAGTTTGATTCCAAGTTTGGGAACCTTGATTGTAGCCTGTGTGCCCCGGGAGCACCTTCAAGCTTCCTTGAAATCCATATCTTAGAAAGTTGGCCCCAGAGTGGAAAGGAGCTCCCCATCCTCTGTGAATTTGGAGTCATAGATGGCTCCTACAGCATGCTTGTCCCCAGTTATTCTCAATAATTAGTCTTTCCCCATATTGTTTTTTTCCCCTAATTTTTGTCTCAGGCATTGTTTCCATAGCCTGTACTCCTACTGGACTTTTTAATACGTTTTTCCTGCTCTCTCTACTAGTTTCTGAGGGCCTCTGTAACAAATTATCACAAACTGGGTGGCTTAAAACACCAGAAATTTATTCTCTCACAGTTCTGGAGGCCAGAAGTTGGAAACCAAGATGGCAGCAGGGTTAGCTCCTTCTGGAGGTCCAGAGGGAGAATCCCTTCCATGCCTTTCTCCTAACTTTTGGTGGCATCCAGCGACCCTGGGCCTCGTGGGCTTGTAAATGCCTAGTGACCGTCTCTGCCTCTGTTGTCAGGTGGTGCTCTCGTCTCCATTCATGTGTCTTTATGTGTCCTCTTCTGATAAGGACACCAGCCATTGGATTTATGTGTCCTCTTCTGATAAGGACACCAGCCATTGGATTTAGAGCCCACCCTACTCTAGGATGACCTCCTCTTACCTGGTGTAGTATCTTGGCTTCCAGATAAGGTTACATTCTGAGGTTCTGGGTGGACACGACACTTTGGGGGGCTCACCATTCCCCCCCCCGCCCCGAGTCTCTCCACCTTTAGACCCTTCTATCCACTTCTCCTTTCCATGACCCTGTTGGAGTCATTTGTCTTAAACCTCGCTCAGTAGGGACACCTGACTCGTTCCTCCAAACCCTTCTGTGACTCTCCACGGCCAACAGAGTAAAGTCCTATCTCTTTAGATCAGCTTTAGCAGTCTCACCACAGTCAGGTCCCAAAGATCTTGTGTATATCCCAATTTTTCCTGTCTCTCACACACCCCCTCCAATCCCATGGGAAAGTTCTTCTGCATTGTTGCACACGCTGCGAGCACTCTTTCCCTGATTTTTGCCTCTTTCCCTAGTTTCCTGCCTCTTCTCTGTTGCTTAGATGCTCATCTTCTCGAAGAGCACACATGTCTTTCCTCGCCCTCGAGGGTGTTCACAGCTAGCCAGGTGAAAGGGCTCATCTGCCCACAGGCTGACTCCACCCATGCTACTGCACACCATTTCTCAGTCTGGAATGATGCCAGCCTCTGCTAGAGGTTATGTTTTACCCAAGGGCGAGCCTCTGTGCTTTACTTCTTTGGATCCTTGGATTTGACAATGGTTTTGAATTACACGGGTTCATAGCTAATGAGTTTGTATGTTGCTGCTGGTGTGAGCATGCTAGGAGGTTGATCTGGACCTGGCATGATTAGGACTGTCGTGTTTGGGTGCATTACGAATTGAATTCTGCCACGCCTACTACCCCTTGATGTCTAAAGCAGATGAAGAGCCCTCTAGGGTCATGCCTATTGGGGTGAAGGGGAAAGGAGAGAATCTTTGCTGCTCTGAGGGTCAAGGGCAGTAGTCCTTCCAAGGGACAGTGGATGGGCAGAATCACTGCAGGAGAAGCATATCCTTGAGGTTGTATGCCTCCAGGTGCTGGGCTCAGTGGGAAAAGCAGGGGGGCGGGGAACCGCTGCCTTGTCCCTCTAGGGAATAATTGGTGAACACGTCGTTGGTCAGGGATAGAGACTGGGAAGGGAAAGAGGAGATATATAGTCCAACAAACAGGACAGGTATCAACACCTTTCATTATTAGCTTTCACAGATGCTCTGAAAACTTGGAAGTAACAGGGATGTTTGTATTCCCATGAATGTTATTAGTGTCTTTTGCCAGTTCTTCCTAAGTGGTAATAATTGACATGGGCAACTGGTTCTCCAAATGCTCTCCCTGAACATTGTGCCTTTATGGGGACACACGAGTAACTTAGTTCACCTGCAAGCCGATTTCCTCTAAAATTTCTTGCCTTGAGTACTTTGTGCTTTTTTCTTGGCTATGCCTCAGCCACATGAAAGCCCTGTAGGCATTGCCTGCTGGGATCAATAAGTCCACCCAGAAAGAAGAGAAGGGCTATAAAGAATCAAGGCAAGAATTCCAGGCAGATGAAGTTCAAGGTGTCGACTTCGGGCTGAGCCCAACTGATGAGTCACGTTCTGGGTTTCAGGTACCAGGACTAATTTTTAGTGTCTGATCTTTGAAGTCTCCAGGGCCTTTTCTTGTGGGGTCTTGGCAATACTTCTTCACGTAGTGGGTTTAGAAATTCAGGCCACAGTAGGGACCTGGGGAGGACTGCCTGCGTCTACCTCTAAAACTGTTTATGAACAGCTTGCAACTGTAGCTTGCTCTGCATGGCTAGGTTCACCGGGCAAGGTTCAAAAAATGCCTGTCACATTGGGATAACAGGCAACCTTCAATGCCATAAGAAGATTATAGTTTTAGACATTTCATCCAAAAGTATGCCTGTTTGTCTTGGGAGGGGGGAAATTCCATTTATCAGTAAGTTTTCTGTGCAACATTATTTGTTTTCAGGTCCTAATGATAATTCTACTCAGGTTCTCTCTTGCACCCCTCTCCCAAAACGAAGGAACAACTCGCACTTGAGTTTGCCCTATCCATCTGCATGGAGATGCTATACATGAACTTGAAATGTCGTTTTGAGAATCAAGAAAAGAAGAGGGGACCCAAGGGAAAAGATGTATTATTCCTGATTCTGCTCTTAAGCAGCAATTTTCTCCAGTGCGTCCTATTACTAATCCCTCCACCTCTAACAAAGGAAAAGTACAAAGAGCATTTCAAGGAAAGCAAACCAAGAAAAGATCTTTCAGTGGTTTAGCATCATTCATTATGCTAAAACAACAAACACACACACATGCACAGCAGTTGCCACAGCAAGCCTGACTTCGATGCCTGATGTCTTGAGGTCTGGAGCAGAGGTGGCCAGCCAGCATCACTCGTCTTGCCATTTGCTGTCTCCACAGAGAGAGGCCGGTCTAACTTCCAACTCCGGTCTGACTTCTGAAACATCAAGGATTCTAGGAAGTTGCTTCTGTGTTTCTTTTCCCAACTAGACAGTGAATTTCTTGAGGGAAAGGATGGCGTCCGTTTGTCTTTGCACCTTCAGGGACCAGCTCAGTCCCTGGCACAGAAGAATACGCTGCAAAAGTGTTATTTTTGAATAACAGTAATTTAAAAATGGCCTTCTGTAAAGATAGGACATTATACTCCAGTTTTTCTTTAGAGCACACAAGTATTTGAAAGGAGGCGGCACCAGCCTTGGGACTGTGACTGGGTCGTGGTTCTGGTCCTGGAGCACCAGGCCGCCTCAGAGACGGAGAAGTTCTGGTGCGAAGAGTGAAGCCCCTCGGAAGTTGTGGTGTGGGTGGAGGGAGACTCAGCTCCGGGGGCTGTGGCAGCAAATTGACACAAAATAAATGGGTTAAAACAACACAAATTTATTATCTTACAGTCCTGGAGGTCAGAAGTTCAGACTGCCTTTCCCTGGGCTAAAATCAAAGCGTTGGCAAGGGGCTGTGTTCCTCCGCGAGGGTCTAGGGCAAAACTATTTTCTGGCCTTTCCCATTGCCAGAGATCCCCTGCATCTGTTGGCTCGTGGCCTCTCCCTCCATCTTCAAAGCCATCATCTTCAAACTTGTCACTGACTCTACTTGTCCTGCCTCCTTCTCTCACTTATAAGGGCCCTCATGGTTACCACGGGCTCACCGGGATCACCCAGGATAATCTCTGCATCTCAGTGTTAATCTATTAGCAACCTAAATTGCATCTGCGACTTTGAATTCCGCCTCACCATGTAACATAACATATTCACAGGTTCTGTGGACAAGGACAGGGACATTTTTGGTGGGGGCATTATTTTGTCTGCCCCAGAGGAGCGCTCAGAGACATCCTCATTCTATACTGAAGGAAACTCAGGCTCAGAGAGTTTATGTGAATTCCAACTGCTACCGCCATAGCAGGGACAGCCCTCTGTGACCCTGGACCATCTATTCCTGGAGCCCTAAGCAAGACTCAGTTTGAGGCTGGTGGCTTCTTCTCTCTTCACTTCTTTTTGTACCTGTGCTTCATGGTTTCCCAACTGATCCAGAGGACGCTGTTGAGGACTGTGTCTGGTGGGCACCCTCACCCACAGCCAGACTGAAGGGACATTGGCTGTTGCACAGGGACAGAGAATGGGTATGACCCACCCATAAGAAGCTTATTGCTTTGGTTCAGCTGCCAGGTGCCCCGGGGTGCAGGTGGAGGATGGAGCGATGGTGCTGAGTTCAGTGGCCAAAGGCCCAAGAGTCTGAAATCCTGGAATTTCTTCCTTGGGAAGTACATGAAGGGGAAACTGAGGAGTGAGTCCCAAATGGCTGGTTTATGAGTGACAGTGGCATTTGCCGCCTGGGCAGCTGCTGTGGTTTTTCTCTGTCTGGATACCCTGCTTGGCCTCCTGTGAAAAAAAAGGGGGTGTCAGCTGCTGGCGTCTTCTGAGGAGATGCTGGTGATTCTGATGTGGAGCTCGAGCATGAAGCAGCAGGTGGGCCAGCAGGCACACCAGAAGGGCTCCTGTCAAGGTCAGGGCCAGAGGGGAAGACACAGGCAGACTTACTACATGAGACATTCATTTGGAAAGGGCAACCCAAGCCCCGGGGGAGCTGAGACCCAGGGAGAAGGCTGCGTCTCCTTCCTCAAGCCATGTCTTTCCAAGTCACTTCATTTCCTACAGCTGCCCAGGCTTAGGCTCCCACCCCTGTGTCCGGAGCTGGTGGCTGACAAGACCTTGCTAAACTTGGCCTCTGGCTTGGAAAGTGAATTCCTCAGAACTCTGAGGTGAAGTTAGTCTTGGGAGCAGGAAGAGGCATTGAGGAGGAACAGCTGGGATCACTGAGGGTGATGGCCCTGATCTCTGTAGGAGAATGGGAAAGTCACCCAGTTTAGTACTATAGGCCCCTTGTCCCCAGCAACCGGCAGGAGAGCCCTGGCCCTCAGAGGGGAGGAATGAGAATTGAAGTGAGGTGTCTACTGCACAGGTGAGACCACTGTGTCCCATGGCCAAGGGCCTGGGGGATCTGGGCTCTTCAAGAGTGAACTCTTTCTCAGAGGGACTCTACCTAACAAATGCAATCAGTGTAACCTGGCTTATCGTACCCTCAATGAATCCCCAACAATAAATATATATATATATATATATATAAATATAATTAACTTCAAAATTAAAAAAAAGAGTGAACTCTTTCTCTATTAAGAGAAAGTCTTTGGCATGTCATTCTGTTCTCTGAGCAGGGGCAGAGCGTAAGACACTGAAGGGGCAAAGACCTCTGCAGGAGGATGCATGTGGTAAACCTGGGGAGAAATGTTGGACTAGCCCAGGGATTTAGTTGACACCAAGGACCGTTGTTCTGGTTGGCAATGGTGGATGGTGGGGGGTGTGAGATGAAGGTGAGTGAGCAGGGTGGGTGGGAAAGAGGAGGAAATCTGGGTTGTTGTTTCCCGCAGGAGACCCAATATCAAGGAAGAGTGGGGCATTTGTCAGCTTGCGGGACATTTCTTTTATGGAAATGACCCCTAGGTGGGTAGTGCTGGGTAATGCTGCCAGCCCTGGATATGAGAGGCCTACTGTACTTTTTCTGAACCCACAAGTGCACCCCTGCCTCCCTCTCCTGAGGGAGGGTCCATTTAGGAGCACAGCAGCTTGCAGGGAGGCTTCGGGCTCATTTCTGCCACAGCCTGGCACAGGGTGCCTTGCACAAAATGGAGTGGAAAGGAGGCAGGGTGTGGCCCTGCAGCCACTTGGGCCATGAGGTCCCCTGAGTCCCAGAGACTGGGTAGCAGCTGCCAGGTACCTTGTTGGGTCCCGGGCTCTCCTGTCAGGAGTTTCTGGGACGACAGGGCCATAAAGTTGAGATCTTCTTTTAGGAAATTAGTGCTCAGCTGAAAAATGTAAAATGACCTTTGATGGCTCTTTCTTATTCTCTTGAGGCGCCTGGCAAGTTTTGGATAGGTACAGACTGGAATAAGAGAACCCGGCAGAAACGGAGGGAGAGGCATGAGGTAAGGTCTCTGGGGCCAAACCAAGGCTGGGGAGAGGCCCCAGAGGCCCTCTTTCCAGTGGATGGGAAGGAAAGTGTCCTGAGGAGTCATGGAGACAGCAGCCGGGTTCTGGACAATCTGGGGGAAAGGGTGGCTCCTTGAGAGCTGATGAGCTCAGCTATGTCATTTGGGTTTCTCAGAAGAACCCTGGTGGCCTCTCTGTGTCATTGCGAGAGGAAGGAGGACTGGCTCTGAAGCAAGCGAAGTCCTCCCGGGAACACGTGGCCAGAGTCAGACATTTCCAGGAGCTGGAGGTGGCTTGGCTGAAAAATCCCAGCAGTCAGCACCGCATTATCAAATTACTCCTGGTTTACCAGAAACAAAGAACTCATGAAAAATTGAATCCATTTGTCTTAGTCGGCTTGGCCACTATAACAAATACCATAGACTGGGAGCTCATAAACAACAGACATTTCTTTCTCACAGTTTTTGAGGCTGAAAGTCTGACTGAGCTCAGGACGCCAAGTGCTTGGGTCCGGGCGAGGGTCCTCTTCTGAGCTGCAGACTGCCCACTTCTCCTTGGGTCCAGGGAGCAGGAGAAGTGTGTGAGCTCGTTGGGTCCCTATTATAAGTACACTGGTCTCGTTCATCAGGGCTCTACCTTTCCAACCTAGTTGCCTCCCAAAGGCCCCCTTCCTCCTAATATCACTACACTGGGGATTAAGTTTCAGTGTACGGATCTGGGGGAGACACAAACATTCAGTCCGTAGGGCCATTTTTAGGTTTCTTTTCTAAACCACCATCAGTTGGGTTTTGTTTTTAATCCGGTTAGCGTAGGAGTTGGACAATTGCTTTTCGGTGACTTGTTGGAAAATGTGATTGGACAGGGCTATCATCCTTCTTTTAAAAATTACATCATGTATTGAGTTGACTATTGTAGATGAATTTCAGTCTGATCTATTAAGGTCTATAATGTAGTCATCACTATTACCTGTTACATTAAACCTGTGAATTCGCTTAGGAAGTGAAGATGCTGTTAGATCTAGTTTTCTGATGTGTGAAAAGCAATGAAACCCGCTGCTGGAATGGGGTCTTTATTTAGCCTCTAAGCGTGACCGCAGGCAAGCTCCTTAGCTTTTCTGTACCTCAGTTTCCTCATCTGTAAAATGGAGATAAAAGAATATCTTACTTATTGGGCTATTGTTCACAGATGTTAACATACAGGGTATCCCAGGAGTTGCCCCACACATGGGGAAAATGAGAAACTAGCTAAATGCACCTTTATTTGCAAATATCGTTACAAACTTATATGTTTACAAAATATTCTCTACATGTTGGCCACCTCTTTGTAAAATTGTGTCATGAGTATTTTGTAAATAAAGATACTTTACAATTTCCCCTTTTCCCTCTGTGTGGTGACTTTACGGGCAATTCTGTGCACAGAACTGGGCTTGTTCTGTACTGAGGACTCAAATGTTGGCTATTATTATCTCTTATTTATTTTGGTTCTTTAAAAATGTATTTCATTGATGCGGATTTTGTAATTTTTTTTGTTTTTTTAGAGGAAAATTTAGGTCTTCAGTTTCCCGTCCTGACAGCATGCCCAAGAAACAAGCTGGTTTATGTTGTGAGACATATGATTTTGGAAAAAATGTTGGGAATATAGTACATGGGAATGGAATCTTCTAGTATCATTAACCTATACCCAGCATCAAGTCTTGCTTCCTTTACAACAGTGTGGGCTCAGTTTCAGCACATTCACCAAATTATTTTTGGTTGTTTCCAGGTCCAAAGGCCAGGAAAATGTCATTGGAAAGTGGCAGGCATGTAGATCCCACAGGGTCCTTCCCTGTAGTGTTCTGGTATTATCTGGAGCTGAGCAGCTGGCATTTAAACAAAGCTCGAGATTTTAAAACTGCAATGGATATTTTTTCTGTTTCATTCAAAATCCTCTTCACATTCCCTCAGGCAGAGGCACTCCACGCTGGAGAGCCGCCACACCAGCTGTGGTCTTTGCCTTCCTAGCCAACTGTGTGACTCTGGTCAAGAAACTTAATATCTATTAAAAGGAGAATTGCAACAAATGCTGTAGCCAACTCAGTTATTTCTTCCAATCAGTGATAGAGTGTATGTAAAAATGTTTCAAAAGGGAAGTATGAAAAGTGGCAACTTGGCCTGCATGATAAGTAAAAGTTGACATCCTATATTCTAAAACTGAAAATGTCAGTGAGCGGGTAATCCCTAGTGACGGCTTAGATCTTGAGGTCTTGAGTGCTGGTTCCCCTGGATGCCAGCCATGATGTTTCCTTGGGGCTGGGACCTTCTGTCAGCCACTTCTGCCTGTGGCCATCTTAGCTTCTTTATACTGAGCTCCTGTGAGGCTGTAGGCTCACTGGCTCTGTTTTAGGCCTTGGGACATTTCTGTTTACTTGTTGTTGTCCCCTCCAGGGCTGTGGGTAAAAGCATGGGCCTCTCTGCTTTCCTGGACCCCTGTGAGCAGCTCCCGTCTCAGGGATTCCCTGTCAAGCCCAGCTGTCTCACTCTCCTCCCAGCCTGCCTGTGGCCCTGGCTACACCTCCCTCTCCAGGGTGCCCGTACAATGGAGGTAGGAACAGACAACTTGCAACAAGAGTCTTCTCCCAAGCTTGCTTTTTTTTAATGCCAAGATTGGCCTTGTAATCTCCTCCAAAAACACGACTTTCTTTCTTTTTGCATTTGATCTCTGACTTCTCACGCCAAGGCCGGTGAGTAGACACTGCCTGGGTAAAGAGTAATAGTTAAGTAGATAAGACTCATAGATAAGTATTTTATTTTATTTTTGAAAATATTAAGGGGGGGATACAAGTGTTTTTGTTACATGAACACCCTGTATAATGCTTAAGTCAGAGTTTTGATTTGACAATCACCAGAACACTTACCTAATAGGTAAGTTTTTAATTCCGCACCCACCCTTGAACCCTCCCCCTTCTTGGTTTCTCATGTCCTTTATATCACTTTGTGCTCATGTGTGCCCACCTATTACCTCCCACTTAGTGAGGACATATGGTATTTGTTTTTTTATTCCTGAAGTTGCTTCATTTAGGATAATGGTCGCCAGTTCCCTCCATGCTGTGCAAGTGACCTTATTTCCTTTGTTTTTGTGGCTGAGTATGTACTCCGTGGTGTACATATACCACATTTTGTTAATCCACTCATGAATTGAAGGGCACTTAGGTTGATTGCACATCTTTGCAATTGTGAATTTTGCTGTGATGAAAACATTTGAGTGCAGGTGTCTTTTTGATAAAATGGCTTCATTTCCTTTGGGTAGATACACAGCAGTGAGTTTGCTGGTTTGAGTGGTAGGTCCGAATTTATTTCTTTGAGGAACCTCCAAACTGTTTTCCATAGAGGTGGTACTAATTTGCAGTTACACCAACAGTGTGTAAGCATACCTTTCTCTCTGTGCCCACATAAGCATCGATTGTTTTTTGACTCTTTAGTAATGGCTATTTGGATAGGAGCAAGGTGGTATCTCGTTGTGGTTTTAATTTTCATTTCCCTGATGACTAGTGATGTTGAATATCTTTTTCTTTCTTTTTTTTTTTTTTGTAGAGACAGAGTCTCACTGTACCGCCCTCGGGTAGAGTGCCGTGGCATCACACGGCTCACAGCAACCTCTAACTCTTGGGCTTACGCGATTCTCTTACCTCAGCCTCCCGAGCAGCTGGGACTACAGGCGCCCGCCACAACGCCCAGCTATTTTTTTGTTGCAGTTTGGCCGGGGCTGGCTTTGAACCCGCCGCCCTTGGCATATGGGGCCGGCACCCTACTCACTGAGCCACAGGCGCCGCCCGATGTTGAATACCTTTTTCATATGTTTGTGGGCCATCTATCTTCTTTTGAAAAATTTCTGTTCATATCTTTGGCTCACGTTTTGATGGGCTTGTTTGATTTCTTTTTCTTGTTTGAGTTCTTTGTAGAATCTGGATATCAGTCTTTCATTGGATGTGAATATTTTCTCCCATCCTGTAGGTTATTTGTAGAAGCTTTTTAATTTAATCAGATCTCATTTGTTCCTTTTTACCACTGGGATCTTAGTCATAAATTCTTTGCATTGGCCCATGTCACAAAGAGTTTTTCCTACATTTCCTTCTAGAATTTTTATGATTTCATGGCTCATGAGGTCTGACAATTAGTTCATGAACTTATCCTAGAAAAAAATGCTGTCTACTTCGTTGCTCAAGATCACTATGATCACTTTCAAAGTCCTCGCCTTGAGAAGCTATGCACTGATGCCAGTGCCTAGTCTGCCCTTCAAAGCAATTTTGTAACTCCTTTTCTGGAATGACCATCAGAGCTATTGTCAGATGGCACTCAAAATGTGAAACAGTAATATGAATGCCACTCAGCTGGATAGTGCTGCACACTGATATGAGGACAGCTGTGAGACCCTGACATACCAGGGTTATGAAACCTTACTGAGGTGTTTGAACAATGCTGCCAACATAAGCACACAGTGGCAAGTTTGTGAACTTAATTGTCAGACCTCTGTACGATAAAGGTGAAGGCAAACAAGTATTGGTTGTCTTTGTCAATTGAAATACTAAAGCTGGAATAAATATATTGCAGTAAAAAGTTTGGCTTCAGATGGTCATGAGACTAATGGGGCATTTGAGTCAGTCACTGCTGGGCTACAAGCCTATTTTAGTTGCTTATAGGTCTTAGACAAATTTATATCCGCAATTGTTAGGCCTTTAAACAGGTGAAACAGGTATTGCAGAAACTAGTGCAAAGAAGAATTAATCTTTTTTCTCCTAAGCTATTGAAATTGGCTTAAGATCTTCCTTAGCTTTGGTTCTAGTGGAGTGTTGAGGAAGTTTAGGTAACAGGTTTAGGAGAATCAATCTGAACTCTAATAGCACAGCCCCAACTAATTTGTTTCAGTTTGTAGAATCCATTAAGGAGGCCTTTAGAAATCCTGAGAGCATTGCTAATTCTTCAGTTGTTTCTCAAACCATACCTATGGTGTAGGCATTTTAATATATGCACCAACTATAACCTCTGGTACTTCAGAAAAATAATCCATCTGCAGTACATTTTAGTTAGCAGTTCCACTTGAAGACTTGATCCTTTCCTATTATACATGTAGGATTTGTGTTACGGACAAGAAAGGAACTTTCTTCTGCTAATGGTCCCAAGGCAGCAGTCACAGGTTGAGACATGGAAAAGGGCTTAAGATTGTTAGAATTTCCTACTATTTTGAGTGGTTAGGTACTCAGGGGATCTGTTGTTCTAGGATCGTGGGATTAATGGTCAATAGAGTGACGCACATATCAACAAGAAAGCTAAATTGTTGACCATATGTGGTATGTATTTATAAATCATTCCCCTTGGGAGTTTTGATAATGGACAGAGAATTGTTTGGCTCTAATGTTGTTCTCAGCTGTAGCGCCACTGGACAGACTTTGCATAGCTGTTTTCTGTTTTTTAACAAACACGTGACACTGGTTTTCTCAATGACTCTCCTGCCTGCAGTATCTATCTACACAGGTGTCCTTATTACAGGCTCTTGATTCTCAGAGAACAACTTTTTGTTTTTGTTTCTGTTTGGGGGACCAGTTGTTTAATGGGAACAGCCAGAAGTTGTTTTCATTTCTAGCTTGTTTACTTTCTAAGGCTTTTTGAAAATGTTAAGCCACATGTTGGAGATCTTTTAAATTGGCAATTTCCCATTCCAATTTATTTTTCTGACTAAGTTTCCTATTTCAGATGTGAGAGTCTACTTACAAACAGAGAGGATGAGGCTCCTTTTACTTCAGCTGCCAGTTCTATCACAGATAATTGTTTAAAAGTTTCCTGAAGTCTACTTTTAAGGTCTATTGAGTCATCTTTATTTTATTAACAACTTTGCATTTTCGTTCAATCTTCTCATAAGGGAAAGACTTCAGTAATGGCCATTGGTGGCTCATTTCTTATTTTTCTTGTCCTATCAAGGTCAATATCTGAATTGCCCACAGTTGAATTATTTAAATTCTTCTGGGCCTTTCTTATCATTTCTGCCATTCGAGGCACTTACAATGATGGAAACTAGTTGTATGGCTGTAGTAGCATAGAATAGTAAGTAGTTAACAAAATCCTTAATTTGTATAACATTTCTATCTGTTGTCCTTTTGTTTTGGATAGCCCTTAACTTAAATTTGACTTCTAGACCAAACTTTTGGGCCAGCAGTTTTAGAGGAATATTGTGAAATATTTTCCTCCTTTCCTAAGAACACAGCGGAAAAGTAGCTTATTTGGGGAGGGGGTAAGAGAAGGCACCAAAGGACTAGAAAGAGGTATGATTGGGTATCTTTGTGAAGGTAATTTGGGCTATTTCAAAGTCATTATTGCTCACTATTGAATATCTGTCTTCTTTTCTAGAGCCCCTCTTGAATGTATTATTATTTTTAATTTTTCGTAGACTTGGTTTCGAGAAGTTTTAGCTCACAGCAAAACTGAGAAGAAGTTATGCAGATTTTTCATACCTTTCTCCTGCCCTCACCGATGAATGCATAGCCTACCTCCATTATCAATATCCCCCACCAGAGTGGTACATTTGTTACAATTGATGAACGCACATGGACACATAATTATTACCCCCAAACCACGTTTGCACTGGGGTTCACTTTTGCTGCTATACATTCTATGGTTTTGGAAAATGCACAGTGACATGAATCCGCCATTATAATACCACGCAGAGAAGTTTACTTTCCCTGCCCTTAAAATTCTCTGTGTCCCAGTTATTCATCCTTCCTTCCCCCCAGTCCCTAGTAACCACTGAGCTTTTTAGTGTATTGTTTTAACATGTAGAAGTTCCCCAGAATTGAGTTGGGTGGAGCAGGTGGCCTTGGTGATGCCCTTCCCACTCCTGATGGTGGCAGGAAGGGGGCGTGAGGCTGGCTCTCAAGTGTGTGTGTGGGTGGTCATGCAGGGGTGCCGGGTGGTCATGCAGGGGTGCGCGTAGAGGGAGGAAACTAGCAGGGAAGGGATTCTAGCAGCCTTGGAGAGGGTGCTCACCGAGGTGTTGGAACAGTGGGTCAAGTAACTGAAGGAATATAAATAGCTTAATGAGTAAAGTGCAGAAAGGCTAAGGAAATTGTAACAAAAGACTCATATGCAAGAGTTTCATTATCCTGCCCACAGTCAACTCTATGATCTTATGGAATTCTGTAGAACTGGTAGAAAATCACCAAACTATTGAAGGGATTGCTTTGGGTCAGGAGGAAGCACCACGCCACAACCCTGCTCCCCAAGGCCTGTTTTCTTCTGTTAGGTTCACCTGTGACAGATTTGCCAGAAGTTAGGAAATGAAGGGGTCTGGAAGTTCGCATTTTGTTTAAACAGAGATCTATGGAAGGAATTAATCAATTCATACTCCCTAACATGAGGACTGTAACAAAGCTCGAATCTGCCCATCAACCCTGGTCGTTTGGTGAAGGTGTGAACACACGTTTCTCTTGAGGACGCAGGCCATGGCTAGAAGGCATTTATCCAGGAGAAGAAGAGTGGGATGATTTTTCCTGGAATAAAACCTCTTTTGCCACCCGGTCTTTTAAGTTTACACCTCTCCCCTCCCCGAAACCCCCAACTTCCCGCCAAACAAACAGACGCACAAAAACAGCAGCTCCTTGCCAATCCGAATGTCTCTGACACTTAGGAAGCCTGGGCAGGGGAGTCGGCAGAATTGCGGGTGGTCGGGGTGGGGGTGGGGGTGCAGCATCCCCATGCCCAGGCCCCAATCCAGGGCCATCAAATCAGAATCTCTGGCATGGGGTCTGGACATCAATTTTTATTTTTTAATTTTTATTAAGAAATAGTATCCAGATTCTTGACACTGAAAATCTGGTTAGAAATGCAAATTCTCAGGCCTCAGGAATCAGAAATCAGAAATGCTGGGGGTGAGGCCCGGTAACCTGTGGTTTAAAAGGAACTATTGTTTTACTGTGGTAAAATATTCTAAACATAGTATTATTCTAGCCATTCGTAAGTGGGATTCAGTGGCATGAAAGACATCTACGGTGTTGCGCAACCACCACTATTATCTATGCCCCAAACTTTTTCATTATCCTCAACAAAATCTCCGTACCCTTTAAGCAATGACTCTTCTTCTTTCTCGCCCCTCCTGCAACACCCGGTCACCTCTAGTCTACATTCTGTCTCTGCAAGTTTGCCTATTACAGGTACCTCGTATAAATGGAATAATAAAAGATTTGTCTTTCTGTGTCTGGCTTATTTCCCTAAGCAGAACGTTCCCAAGGTCCTCTTGTATTACAGCATATATCAAAATTGTGTTCCTCTTTTATGGATGAATGAAAAAGCAACCTATGGTATAACAAGCACCCCAGGTGATTCTAATGCATGCCCAAGTCTGAGAAGGGCTGACCTAGGAGTACAGCTTCTTCAGTTTCTGTACACAGGAATGTCTTGAGGCTCTTGTTACAGTAGCTGACTTACTAGCTGATTTATTCATGAAACCCCAAATTGTAGGGTTGAGAACCACTGGTTAAGGCATCACAACTGTGCCCAGCTTACCTTAAAATAACACCAGTGAGGATCAATCTCATTTCGGGGTGGAATGAAGTGGAGGCTGGGGTCTATGTCTCCTTATGGGCCAGAAGAGAAGCCCCCATGTTCCCTAATTCAGTCTGCTTGGCTGGCTGGCAGGCACGAGTCTCACTGGGGTGGGAAAGTTTGGGAACTTTTTAGGGAGCTCAGTGTTAATTATGACGTAAGAGGTGACAACCTAGTGGAAATTTAGTCACTGCCTTAAGACTCCCTGCCAGCTTCTGAGACTGGTGGCTGAGAAGGAGCCCAGCAGTGCTGAGAGGAAGAGGGGAGACCTGGGGAGTGAGGTGTCAGAGTTGGGATGGGTGCCAGCAGGCCCTGGGGATAGGCTGGGGCGGGCCTGTTGCATCACAGCAGAGGCCCTAGGCTGAGTGGGAGGGCTAGCTCTTCTGTCCGCCTTCCTGGTGGATTATTAAATCTGATGTGGCATCAAAAGGCAGGGAGTGAGGTAAGAAGGGTGGGCTCTTGGCCGCTGCAGATCTGTATTCTCTAAGCAACACTGATCACTTCTGTGTGATCCAACTTCAGAATTATCCTCCACCCATGACCATTGAACCGAAGCACATTTTCACTGAAGAAATGACCACGGCCCATCACCAGCTGTTCCAGCTCACCGGCTCCCCTCGTATGAGACAAGTCACCTCCGAGTGGTCCCAGAATTAGAAACAAAATAGTTGGGAGCAGTCCTTTAGAACAATGTCTGTTTTATGAGTAGAGCAGCTGCTGCATAGGATGTGACAAGAACAATAAGAAAATTGTGGTTCATTTGTGTGATGAAATGCCTTGAAGCCATTGAGAATGTGGTTCAAAAGAGTTTTTAATGACATTGCAAATATGCTCATAATTATGAAGGGAAAAAGTGTCAAATAACATAGTCTCCCCTCGGTATCCTTGAGGGTTGGTTCCAGGACCTCTGCAGATGCCAAAATCAACAGGTGCTCAAGTCTCTGATAGAAAAATGGTGAAATGGCACTGTCTTGGCACATAACCCATGCACATCAACTCTATTCTTTAATCTCTTGATTACAACACCTAATGCAATGTAAATGCTATGTAAATAATACTTATATTGCATTGTCTTAAAAATTTGTATTTTTTACTTTTATGTTGCATTTATTTTTCTAGATATTTTTGATCATAAGTTGTTTGAATCCTCAGAAGTGGAATCCACAGATATGGAGGGCTGGCTGTGTATGTACATATAAATGTGTGTACATGTATATTCTTTATATAAATTTTAAACCACACATATACATAGATGGATAGGAAATAAGCTAAAAATAACAATGGTTATCACTGAGTGGCAAGAGAGCAATTTGTTCTAATTTTCCTATTTATTACATGTATATATATATTTTTTTTTAGAGACAGAGTCTCACTTTATTGCCCTTGGTAGAGTGCTGTGGCATCATAGCTCACAGCAACCTCCAACTCCTGGGCTTAGCAATTCTCTTGCCTCAGCCTCCTGAGTAGCTGGGACTACAGGCGCCCACCACAATGCCCAGTTATTTTTTTGTTGCAGTTTGGCTGGGGCCAAGTTTGAACCTGCCACCCTTGGTATATGGGGCCGGCACCCTGCCCACTGAGCCGCAGGCACTGTCCCGTGTTTTTATTTTCTGTATCTTTTATAATGATCATGTTACATTTACTAACCAAGAAAATCTTGTAGAGAAATGATCAGAAATAGAAAGACACATGATTGTAACCTATATTTAATCCTAGAAGACAACAGACGTCGTTTTAGCATGCAATATTAAATATTCAACTGTCTCCCACACCCTCCAAAAGCCCCCCTTTCAGAGAGCATCGATGGCCCTTCACCTTGTCTCCACTCCTGTGTCCCTTGCCCCAGCCAGATCTTGATCTACACGGAGCATACTGAGGTGCTCTCCTGCCGCAGGGCCTTGGCACTGGCAGCGCCCTTGGCCAACAGTGCCTCCCCCCAGCATCGTCTGCTGAGTTGAGTCAGAACCTCCTCTTCCTCTGGGCCTTTCCTCTAAATGACCTTCTCAGCGTGGCCTTTCCTGGAGATGTTATTTAAGATTCCCCACTCCTGTAACATTTTATATTTTCCTCCTGTTTTTATTTTTCTCATCACATGTGCTGTTATTTAACATAATATATTTTGCTTCTCTATCTCCTTATTGCCACTCCTGTCTGATATGATGTGAATCCCACTGGGTCAGAGATTTTTGTCTCTGTTTCACTCCTATAGCTCCAGAACAGTTTAGAACAACGCCTGGTGCTGACTCTTGAAATTTCGTTGTCGAATGAATGAATGGCAGAACAAAAGATGCTATTTTTGGCTTACAAAAATCATATGAGATAGGATGCTTGTAAATATCTCCCAACTCTACTAACAAGTCAAATCGAAACCATTCACAGCCCAGGCATTTTCTGCCACTTAAGAATAGCATGCCATGGTCACTTCTGCGATTTCAGTGGTGGTTTATAGATTTAATTTTCAGGAAATCTGAATATACACAGTGGTGCCAGGAATATATATTTGACAGGCATGCTCAGAAGAAAAGGCAGCTTAGTTTGGGAGTAGCATTATGGGTTGGTAGTCAGGAGTGGACAATGACTTCCTGGAAACCAGACTTAGAGAAACTATAAATACCAGTAGAGCACTGACTCATTTCACATGTATTAAGCATCTATTACGTGATGGGACCTGAGTACACACAGTGAACAAGACATCACTCCTCTGCTGATGCAGTGTGCAGGCCAGTAGGGGATATAGGTGAACAAACAGTTATAATGCAATGATACTCTGGGCACACACAGGAGGGACAGCTATCCCGGGCTTGGGTCAGGAGGACTGGGGAAGGTTTCTTGGTGGAGGTAAATTTAAGAAGGAGGAAAAGGAGTATGTCCAGTGGGGAGGGCTTAGGTGATGGAGGGGTAGGGGAGTGGGTAGAGAAGAGGATGGGTAAGACTGTTCCAGGAAGGGCCTGGTGGGGGAAGTGTCAAGGTCTCTCTGAGGAGTTGAAAGCTCCAAGATGGTTTGAGTGAAGAATATAACCACCATGCATCCTAAATCCCATCACTACTCATCACCTTGTCACCCTAACTCAAGCCACCATAGTCTCTCCCCGGAGTACTGCAGCACCCCGCATCCCCATCACTGGACTCTCCTAATCTTTATTTTACTGATACTGCACAGCTGAGAGCTGGCCTGGCCCTGCCAGTGGGCTGGGGCGTTGCTGGGATCTGGCCCAGCACGCACGGCTGGGCGTAGGGTGTTCTTCTGTCCAAATAAACATGTCATACAACTCCAACATTGAGCAAGGCCACTCAGTGACCATGATAGAAACAAAAACAAGAGCATTCTGTCATCATGTCTGGACAGAGACAAAAACATAAACATTGTCCAACCACAAAGATGGCCAAATAGTCTCCTAGCCCTACAAATATAAGTTACCATCTCACCCATTGCAGATTTAGCCTCCTTCTGTTTCTCTCATTGTTTAGATTTTTTTTTTTTTTTTTTGAGACAGAGGACACTCTGTTGCCCAGGCTAGAGTGCCATGACATCACTGTAGCTCACAGCAACCTCAAACTTCTGGTCCAAGAGATCCTCCTGCCTCAGCCTCCTGAGTAGCTGGGACTACAGGCCCCTACTATAACATCCGGCAAATTTTTCTATTTTTAGTAGAAACAGGGTTTTGCTCTTGCTCAGGCTGGCCTCTAACTTCTGAACTCAAGTGATTCTCCTGCCTCGGCCTCCCAGAGTGCTAGGATTACAGGCATGCGCCACCATGCCCAGCTATGATAAGATTTATTAATCAATTGACCACAGAACTGTCCCTGCTTTCTGACAGCATCTGATCCAGAGCGAACCCCACTTGTTTGAACCTTCTTCAGAAAAACCTAATGTAAGCCCTGATCCTATAATTTCTGATCCCCTCTTGTTGACATACTTCCCAGTTCCCCACCATGTATGTTCTCTTTCATCTAAATGAGTCAACACACCCAACTTGTTTAACCACAGATGTGTTCTTGGTGGTCTTGGGCTGGAGGATATTGACAATGTACAAATCAGGTTAGGAAACTTTTCTGCTGAAAACCATTCCGTGGCTTCCTATGACTCTCAAAGCCGAGATCCAGCTCCTCTCCAATATTTGCCTCATTTGGCTCTGCCTACCTCTCAGACCTCATTCATTCACCACAAGATATTATTGAGGATCTGCTATGTGCTGGAGACCTTCTCAGACACAGGTACGTGCAGACAGCGTGTGAAGAACGGGTTGGAGAGGGAAGCCAGGGCAGGAGCTAGGAGTCCAGATACAAGGTTCTTTTAGTACAGTGAAACAATAGGATTGGCATCAGGGAGAGATTAAGAGTGAAAAAATAACACCCACATCTCTGGGTTAGGCATAAGGGCTGACGTAGTGTCCTTTGCTGGAGGAGGGAACACAGCAGGTGTGCTAACAAGGATCTTAGAAAAGGCAGTTGCTCCACTTGGCCTGAGAGCATCTTACTTTGCCAAAGAGGGCTTTTTCTAAACTGTCTTCATAAGGGGGCCTCACTAGAGCCTGGGGGTACCACAGAATCTTCCACTGCCTTTGACCTGTGGGCTGGAGCCTGTCGCTATAAGACATTATTTGAATAATGTACTTATTGCAGGTTCTAGTTGATATGTGTAAGGGAGACATATTTCAGTGCCGTCAGTGACTTATTTCTTATGGCCTTCTGGGCTTAAATAAAATGATGATTAGAGTAATTCAGAGTCCATGAAGTAGTGTAAGAACAGCTGCCATCTGCCATCGCTCTCAGTGGTAACTCGTTTCCTTCTTATAATGGCTTCCACATATATGAATTAAGTTAGAATGCGCTGCTCATGTTCAGAGAAACCCGTAAACGACTTGCTTTTGTGTTGCAACTCTCAGAAGTAAATTATTCAGTATTCATTGCTTATAGGGTTTAAAGAGAAACTAAATTTATTTTGCTTCCTCCACCTCTTATTCTAGGACATGCTTTAAGGTTCCCATCACAGAGAATTTGCAGAATTGACTAATTATGTGTTTTGCATATTTATAAACACTTTGTTATTTATTAATGGGCCATTTCAGAGATAAAATTAGCACTTTATTCACATCACCACCATTTCTCAAAGGCGCTTCGACTAATGTCTGCGGATGAGACTGAAGCCCACAATAATGAGAGCACAGGTGACTGTCTTCCCGGTACATCCTGGGGAGGGGCGAGAGCTGCCTGGACGGAATTTATTAGACCGGATCACTAGAGCTGTGCTGTCCAGTACGGCTTAGTAAAATTTACATTAATTAAAGTTAAATAAAAATTCAGTTCCTCAATCATACTAGCGACATCTCATGCACTCAACAGCCAGATGTGGCCAGTGGCCACCGCATCAGAGAGTTCAGAGCATTTCCACAGTCACAGAAGATTGTACTGGGCAGTGCTACTCTGGCTTGTGTCAATACTGGGGTCCTTTTGTAGGTCCCTGGACTGATAGAATTTGGTCCTTTTAAACTTATTGGCCAGAAAGGCTGAGGGGTTCAGGCTGCCTGGTCATATTTCAAAACCTAAATATGTGCGAGATTCGATTCCTTCCTTCCTCCTCCCTCCCCCAAATCTATCACTGTCACTCTTACTTGAATTTACTGCAAGGGCCTTCTGACTGGTTTCCCAGCTTCCAGCCGTGGCTCCCAAGATCTCGTCTCAATATAGCAGCCAGAGTGATCCTGTTCAGAACCTCCCAGTGGCTCTGTGACTTACTCCAAGTGAAAGTCCTTAAAATGCCCTACAAGGTCCTATGTGTCTGACGTCCCACTCCCTCCCCCATACCCCTTGCTACATACACCCCCTGGTTTTCTCTGCTACAAGCACATGGCCCCAGGCTGTCTCCTCTGCCTAGAAAAACGATTCTCCCAGACGCCTGTAGGTCTTGTTCCTTGTCTTCCTTTGGGTTTTTGCTCAAAAGCCTTCCTTGGCTGCCCTGTCTGGACTCCCAACCCTCTCCTGACATTGCCTGTGCCCTTCCCTGCTCCCTTGGTGCCTGGCACTATCGGTGCACCTTACCTTCTGGTTGTCAGTGCTGTTTATTCTCCAATTGTCCCACTAGAATGTGAGCTCCACTGGGCAGGTTTGTGTCTGTTTTGCTCACTGCTGTACCTGGTGCCTACAACAGTGCCTGGCATCTGGCAGGTGTTCAATAAATACTTCTTGAATGAATGGATGGGTTTTGTCATTCCGGTGCCCACAGGAAGGAGCGAGGACATGAGGGGCCTAGCATGGATTTGAGAACTTGAGCAGCTCTGCCTTATCCTACACGTGAAGCTTGGAGCAAGTCACTGACTTTCTTTGAACTTGCTTTCTCATCTGTAAGATGAAAACTGTAACATCTGCCTCGAAGGACTGCCATTAGGATTAATTGGGACATCCTTGGCACATAGCCTGAATGCAATAATGTTAATTCAAGAGCTGTGAAATTTGACCCAGGGCTCTTCTCCATTTTGTAGTGTCCATGTGAAAACCATGGCCATATTTCTCACACTTTGCATTTATAAATGCCATGCTTTTATTTTAATAGCAAACATGTTACCTATATAAATTTTGGAAAATCTGGATCATGACCTTATAATTAAGTTTGGTTATGAGATTTCAGAGCTCATCATTACAATGGGTTTTGGATGTGAAAATAAGCAATCAATGTTGAATTCTATGAATGAAAGTTTTACAGACATTTGAATAGACAAAAGTAGTGGGAGAATCAAGCCAGGTTGTCTAATGTTGGTGGCATAAGTATGCTGAGCTCAGAAAGAGCCTGTACCATGGGGGAGTGACTCCTGTAAACATTGCAAGAGGGAATTTAGTTTCAGAAAGTAAAATAGTCTGTAGAGTATATCACGTTGAGTTAATGTTATTTTGAATTTTATTGCACTCATACAACAGCCCTATGCTTGCAGAGTTTATATCTGGCTTATATTTGTGCATATTTAGGAGTGTCATAGAATTTCACCAGGAAAACAGAGACCACTCCGAATATCTGAAACAAAGGGCACAACACACAGAAGTGGTCACAGGGGTGGTGAGATTGCTGGTACTGAGATACTCAGGAAAATGGCAACGGGAGGAGGCCACCCCACCCCTAGGCTGGAGGGACAAAGGCAGAAGGTGGTGGCTACGGAGCCCAGAGGCCCTGACACCAGCAGAGAGGGAGAGAAACACGTGCACACATACACACACATTCAGAGCACACAGCAGGCTGAAGCACGCATCTATTGGCAAACTCACCTAAGACACCATGGCAAACTCACCGCACACTATGATTATGTGGACATGTGGTTGGTCCTCCAGCCTCTGTTTTCCTCCCATCTGGCTCTGTGCGGCAGCTGGCCGAGTGGGTGGGCTTGGCAGGCCTTCCGCTGCAGGGGCGGCGCTGGCTTGTCTTAGACATCTAAACCACACTGGCAACCTGGTTGCATAATCGGTTCCATAAGTGATGGCCTAAGACAACCAGCTCCAGACATTCCTCAGGCCTCAGTGACCAGTTTAGGGGTGGGCAACAGGGTTCTGTCTTCTGGATATGAACAAAAAATAGCACACAGCCCCCAGATGTTCCCAGCAGCCATGCTGTGGCAGGGTCAGGACCTGCTGGAAGGGACAAGCACAGTGCAGGGTCACAAAAAAGGGAGCCAGAGGCTCATCTGCACAGCTCTGAGAGCCCTGCACCTCAGGGGGCCTCATTACTTTGAAGCTGATTAGTCCCTTTTCCTGATCAAGCCAGTCTGAACCGGGTTTTTGGTTGCAAATAACACCATGCTAAGAATCAGTCAACATTGAGGGGCCCAAAAGCAGAAAATTGTGTGTTAAAGGGGATACGTGTGTTGTTCAAGTTTGAAGAGTGCTAGTGACTCCTCCATAGCTCCACATCTTTGAGTTCTGCAGAGAGCATGGGACCCACATCCTGGGGGCCTCTGGAGGTCAAGCTAAGGAGCTTGGGGGTCTTCTGCAGCAGCTCCACAGTGCACCCCTGGTTTCAGACCAGGGCCCTCAGATGCAGACTTAGTGAAGTGAGAACCTCCTGGAGAGCTGCGGGTGGACAAAGCAAATTGCACGGAGAGTCAGGGCCCTCCTTTAGCAATGTGGGCCAAGACTGGGTTCAAAACAAATGGAAAGTGAGTCACTGCCACCAAGACCTGTTGGAACAACTCCCTCCTACCACACAGGGCAATCTGTCCTGTAATTCCTGGGGAAAACTGCTGAACTTAGCATGAGGTCAGGGAACACAAGTGGGGTCAAGCATTTCTGAAGCTTCTTCCCCCAGGGTTTTTGATGGCAAAGAATTCTGACTGCCTCTGAGTATTCTAAATAAGGTGCTTTGGACTTCCGCCATTTGATACTCAAATAGGAGAACTAATCAGCCGGAGTCCTTTGTTTCCTCTCAAGTTAACTTGTGGCCAGAGGTTTCTCCCGTGGGATAGGAGAATTCAGAGTGCACCCTCCCCAGGCCTTGTGGTCCTCCAAGGCTTGTCTGCTAGGGAGAATCAAGGGTATGTATCAGGATGCATTGCTTCAGGCTGGCCAGGCTGGACCACTGCAAAGAGTGGCAATTATTGTACCTTATTCAGTGGTTTGCGGTGGGTCATTTGGACTTCACTTGGTCCCATCAAACGAACAGGCACATGTGTTTATACTCTTCCCTGATCTGGGGCCAGAGGTCTTCTCTGGAGCACATGGAAGTTTGGTGGGGCAGGGGAGCAGAGAGGAGGTGTAGGCACAGCAGCGAGGGTTTTCATAGAGCATCTTTGGCCTTAATCTTGGAGATTTAGGGTCTCTTGAGTTTCGGGGTAGTAGTTTTTCCTTTGACCTGTCCAGAGCCCCCTCCACTGTTGCATTTGGCACTCTCTCTTAAACCTCCATGACTTCCAACATTTGATTTTCATCATTCAAGGAGCGATTTTAGGGCAACTTTGGTCTAACTAACTGCTGATGCTTCCATTGAGTGTGGCGTCTGCTAAAGTTAGTCGTCTTCTTTCTTTCTGGTGGTGGTCAGGGACAGTGGTTAAAAACAGAGGGTGTGTCTTGGAATAAATTGATAGGACTTTAAAGTGACAAATTCTTCTCTCTTCTTTGGCTCCAAGTCTGAGTTCTCGACACATTGTCCTGGTGTGTTTGCTTGAATTCTCAAAACTCTTCCTCAGCTTCTCTTTGAGCATGGAGTCACGTCATTTCTGAGGGGCAGGACAAATGTATTGGTTTTATGAAGGGTTTTTCAGAAGAGCTCAGATAGCAGGAAATTGCCTCAGTCCGCCATGTTTACAGATTGGCCAAGACTCTTGACAACATTCTGAGTGAGTCTTAGAACTGACCATGAGGTCTATCAACTCAGTCATGACACCGGCACAACCAACCCTTGGTCCTCACTTTTGGCACCAGGGAAAAGAGCCTTCCAGATGCTCTGTCACCACATAGGGGAGAGACAGCGTTCCTTTTCTTTCTGCTACATGGTTACTTCAGTAAAATTGTGCAGTGCAATTAATATTTCTGAACTCTCCATCTTTATGTTTTTTTTTTTTTTTTTACCCTACTTCTATCTCCTCTTTGCTCTTTCTTTCACTGAGGTGACCAGACCTTTCTAGGTCTATTGGGTCAGACACACAGGGGCCTGGACAGAGTTCAAAGCCAAACAAGAAGAGTTTCCTGGACTTTAGCCTACCAAAGCTGAAGACCCTAAGGAATTGGAGAGAACTGCACAGAGGACAAATGTTTGGGACGAACACAAGAAAGAGAAGAGCTTCTATCTCCTCTAGAAAATAATGTGTTTGGGCTGGAGGAGGAAGGGGACATGAAGGGCAATACAGACCAGAAGGTCCTAGCCCTATGCCCTTCCCTCCCATCACCCAAGGGAGGAAGCAGGATGCATAGAGCCCATGGACATACCCAGATCCCTGGAGACTTCTGTGCTCCTCTGGGATAAAGAGTACCAGAGGGATTCCAGGGCCCCACCAACATGGCATGGAGGTACTTAGACTTAGGTACAGTAAGTTGCAGGGTCTGAGGAATTAGACACCAGCAAGAGGGATGTTTCTGGGAGCATTTGCAAGGACAGATGCCTGAGAGTCAGAATGTGGCATGAATCAGGGATGTGTGCTGGGACAAATGACTTAGGTCCATGCTGCAGACTCCACTTCCCCATCCCATTACCCATCCACCAGGCACCTTGCCGAGGAGCCCTGTAGAACGTTGACTCCACACTGGCCAAAGGTGGGGATATGCTTCAATGGCATGAAATCTGGGCCACCACCGCTGCTGCTAGCACGTTCTTTGTGGTTGTATGAATTACATAAAAAGGCCTCTAATGGGTGGTCAAATGCCAAAGTGGTGTACTTCTCTCAGCTGATGCATCCCTGTGCTGGGTGCATGGAGTTTCAGCTCTCATAGGAGCTGTCGGCAGGGCAGGGCTTACATGGTACAGGTACTGAATGTGGAGGCCCTTTGTGGGCCGAGGCTCAGGCCCTCCAGGTGTGACTTTTGATTGCCTCTACTATATATAAATGAGCATTTCTCACCCAATAAGAGGAAGTAATTCAGTGATTGCTCAGCAGTACCCTGGATTCCCTCCTGGAAATGCCATTCGTTCTCACTGTAGCACTGAACCTAGGAACCTCAGTTTCCTCATCTGTTAAATGGGGAGATGGGCTCCTGCTCTTCCTTACACAGCTATAATTTGGGTCAAATGTGGAGGTACCTGGGAGCCTCCTTGGGGAATGGTGACCAGGGCTGAGCCACTGAAGTAAGTCCAAGAAACCATGAGAGGAGGTGAGATTATGGTGTGAGACTTTTTGTGTAAGATATGAAAGTCAGGGCTAAGGAATCTGTTTTGGTGGCAGACTACAGGGCTGGAGCTGGGGGCTGGGAACAAAGGAGAGGCCTGTGGCTGCATGGTAACTAGGGGGCAGGCCTGGACCAGGCCTTAGGGCATCCTTCAGAGCACTACACAAAGGAGGTGAGTTTCTGCTGGGACAGATGAAGTCTGGGGCCACCACCCTCAGGGCATTTGTATAAATGGGCCCCATCTGTGCCGGGTGGCTTGTCATAAGTACCTCTAGCATCAGAGAGCTGAGTCAGGAGGATGGCTGTAGCAGCCTGGGTCCAATCAGGAGACAGAAGCCACACAGCAGATTAAACAGAGAGAATCTAACAGAAAGAATGATTATAACAACAGAGGAAACTATAAGGGATGAGTAAACTCGCTATGGCTCCCTTGGGCTGAGGGAATCCACCCAAGAAAGGACAGACTTGCTAGGGTTAGGACCTTGTTCGAGAAGGGTTGGTTTGGGCACTGGGAAGCAATGAAGTTTATTGGTTTGGCCAGGCTGGGGTTGGCCTGGGGTTGTTAGCCTCAGGAGTGCAGAGAGGAGAGTATCAACCCATGGCCGGGTGTGCAGGGGGAGACCAGGAGGTGGTGGGACTCGAACTCAGGCTCTGGTTTCCATGTTGAGAGGGCTGGAGAGACATCATCAGCGGGCCGCATGGCACAGAGTGACTTCGGAGGGGGTCACAGTCTCATTAGACGCCTTCACTCCACCTCTAAAGGGCACCAGAAACAGCAGGAGATCCTCTTTCTCCTGCAAGGTCCCTTGGCGCCCCCTGCTGCAGACACTACCCCATGTTCACCACACCTGACATCCACCAGACTAAGGTCCCATAGCTCCTTAATCTCCACTAGTTGCCTGCCTAGCTGTTTTATAAAACCCTACACAAAATAATCTTAAACATATGACAAAGTAGCTCTTTCAAGTTAGAATTTATTTGGTAAAGTTCTATAATTTTAGAAAAAAATCCCAAGGTCACACACACGTATGAAAATTGACCATAAAATGCATTATAATACAGGTTAAGGGAGAAAACTAGGTAGTAGATTAGTATGATCCTAATTTTGTTAAAATAGTCAATATGACCTCTTAGCTAGGCTGTGGCAGTTAGTGGCAGCTCCTCTCCGAGCTTCTGGATGCCGCCCAAGGACGACAAGTAGAAGAAAGATGCCGGAAAGTCAGCTAAGAAGAACAAAGACCCAGCGAACAAATCTGAGGGCAAGGCCAAAAAAGAAGAAGTAGTCCCAAGGCTAAGTTCAAAACAAGCTCAACAACCTGGTCTTGTTTGACAAACTCTGTAAGGAAGGTCCCAGCGATAAGCTTGTAACCCCAGCTGTGGTCTCTGAGAGACTGAAGATCCAAGGTTCCCTGGCCAGGGAAGCCCTTCAGGAATCCACAGTAGAGAGCTTATCAAGCTGGTTTCAAAGCACAGAGCTCAAGTGATTTATACCAGAAACACCACGGGTGGAGATGCCCCAGCTGCTAGAGAAGATGCCCGAACAGGCCCAACCAACTGTATATCTGGACAAATAAAAACCTTCTTGAACAATAAAAAAGTTGATCTCAGTATATATGAGTATGCATAGCAAAATTATTAGAAAGATACACAAAGCAATGTCAGGGTTTTCCCTCTAGTTGCGTTATGGATAATTTGTTTTTCTATTACCTCATCTGTATTTTCCAGTTCTCTACAATTAACCTGGTTACTTGTATGGTTAAAAGTAGAAAGAAAGGAAGGAAGGTGGGAAGAAGGAGAGAAGGGAAGAAGGGACGGAGGGAGGGAGGGAAGGAAAAGGAAGGGGGGAAGGAGGAAAGGAAGGGAGGGAGGGAAAGAGGAAGGTGGGAAGGAAGGAAAGAGGGAGGGAAGGTGGCAGGGAAGGAGAGAAGGTAAGAAGAAAGAAAGGAGGGAGGGAAAGAGGGAAGAAGAGAAGGCAGGAGGGAAGGTAGAAAGGGAGGAGGGAAGGGAAGGAGGCAAAGAGGAAAGAAAGGAAAGTGGGAAGGGAGAGAGGGAGGGAGGGAAGATGAGAATGAAGGAGGGACGGGAGGGAGGGAAGGGAGGAAGCTGAGGAGGAAGAAAGAAAGGGAGGAGGGACTGAGAGGGACAGAAGCAGGGAAGGGAGGAAGGAAGGGAGTGGGAGGAGAAGGCCCCCGAGCCCCCCTGGCAGGGATGAACCGTGAGGGTGTACGGAAGTGTCCGGCACAGGTGCTGACGGGTCTCAGGTGCTCTGCCCTTGCTTCGCTGGGCCAAGTGGGAGCTGCCACTTGTCCTTGTTAGGCCCCATCACCTGTGTCTCTTGAGGCACACTCTGGTCCTCTAGTTGCTTTTCAGGGATAGCTGTGGCCTTGGGCACTCCTAAGGCACACTCCATGGACACTCCCAGTTCCGCAGCTGGGTGGAAGGGCGGTCAGAACTGAGCTTCGACTGGCCTGGCTATGCAGGTTACACTTTTATTAGACATAAGCCTAGAAAAAAGCCTCAACCTGGGGAAAGATTTCTATTTAGAGCTGGGAAACTAGGCCACTTCTAAGATCAGTGACCTACATTTTCTGCTATAGAAATTTAAGATGAAATAGCGGTTGTTGCGTGCATGTGGGCACTGAGACTCCATCAAAGGGTGTGGAGATGGAGAAAGGGAGGCAGGCAGGGAATTTTAAAGAGATGCTGCATTTGAAATCTTTTAAAATCAAGCCAACATCAAGCCAACATTCCATTTAATAATGGAAAAAAGATGAGTATCCCAACTGTGTATTTGTTTTGCTGGAAGAGCAATGTTTGCTAACTGGTGGCTCCTTCAGCAGGTAAAAAAGTCCATTCCTGTTCTGATGCCTGTTAAAAAAATGACATCTCTCCTAGGCCCCAGCCAGCCGCCCACAAAGACAAATCTTGGTGTCTCACGCTGGCTGCCAGCCGTCTGCTTTTTGTTATAGACTTCTGAGAAACTGTTCACTTGGTCTCATTGATCTGGGCTCTTTAGACTGGACCTTGTGGAACATCTAATGTTAATAGGCTCTTGGGGCCTGAATTTCCACGAATCATGGTGGTAGGGGGAGTGGTTGTTCAGAAGAGGAAAATAAAATGACAGCGATGTATCATGCTTTGTTATAATCCACAGCTGCCCTGTCGTGGAGCCTTTGGGTCAAGGCCAGCATTTAGGTGGTACATGTGATAACTAGATTGAAAACTCCCAGGCCTATGATCAGCTCATTCATCTTTGATGCATACCTGGGTGCTTTGTAATTGTTAAAACATGGAGGCAAAGTGATCATGAGTCTGTATCTGTGGGAGCTATTTCTAAATCCCCAATATCTAGCTCTGCCATCATTCGGGTTCACTGAGCATTGCCATTTCCCATGTGGTTCTGGTCACTGTAATGGAACAGAAGGTACGCTGATGCCGGATCCCTTTGCCCTTACTTCCCTGCAAACCCAACAGCCTCTTGTTCAGAAGGTACATTCTCTCGGGTCTCAGAGTGAGGGTGACACAGAGCAGACCCTCCCCACCCCCACCCCCGGCTTCTCTTGGACAAGTAGTGTTAGTGAGGAATAGTCCTTTGTTGTTTTACATCGCTGGGCTTTGGGGGGTGGTTTGTAAGCCCATTCCGACTCATGCAGTACTGTATTAACTTGTTTTTGGAACCAGTTTTGTCTTTACCAATCAATTAAAAAAATCAAGAAAAAATAAATGAATAAATGCCTAACATAGAATGTGCTCCCTGCGGAGTTATGGGAGGGATGTGGTGTTCGCTACCTCCATGGTCACGTGGCCGCCTCCTCTGCTCCGCTTGAGTCTCTATCTCCCTTTGCTTTCTCTCTCTCTCTCTCGAGACAAAAATCTCACTCTGTCACCCTGGATAGAGTGCTGTGGCATCATAGCTCACAGTAACTTCAAACTCCTGGGCTCGAGCAGTCCTCTTGCCTCAGCCTCCTGAAGAGCCAGGACTATAGGGACCTGCCACAACGCCCGGTTAGTTTTTTCCATTTTTAGTAGAGATAGGGTTTTGCTCTTGCTAAGGCTGGTCTCAAACTCCTGCACTCACTATTTCACCTGCCTCAGCCTCCCAGAGTGCTAGGATTACAGGTGTGAGCCATTGCACCTAGCCTGCCCTTTCTCTTAAAGGAACGCTTGGCGTTGAATTCAGGTTCTACCTGGATAATCCGATTCGACCTCATCTCAAGATCCTGACCTTCATTAACATCTGCAAAGACCCAAAACAAATGAGGTCACATTCACAGGTTCTGCATGGACATAACTTTTGGGGACCACCATTGAGCTCTCTACATAAACACCTTCCCAGTGCCAGCTTCTGGGCTGGACAGTTTATGTCCACGTTTTACTTAACTTGTTCTCCCATTGAGTCTCTGGAGTAGGTATTAATGTACCCAGTTTAAAGACAGTGAAACTGAGTTTCAGGGCAGTGACCTAACTAACTCTTAGGTCACATACTAGTGGGAGCCAGGAGTTGCACCTAAGTCCTAATTCTGTGGGATTTCACATATATGCATATATTCCAATGAGTGTCATTTTCTTCAAACCACTGTTGCCTGAAAGATTTCTGGAATGCCTCTGTTTCTGGACCACTTTATAAGCCATGCAAAACCAGCTTGCCTGCTTGCACTCTTATCATCACTATTTGAATGTATGTGGTTTTAGGCAGCTTTATTTTCATATACTGTAGCTCCCGGATTAAATTCTGCTCACAATGAACCGGCAGCAGCATCTGATGAATCGTAGCCTATGGCTTCCTCAAAGGACTAATTACTCAAGAGCAAATGAACCTGTTTAAACCCAGCCAAAGGCTTTGATATTCGTTGATGAGGTCTAGGAAGAGACAAGACGATGTGAAATGCCCCAGTACGAGGTGGGTGGTCGCACTGGAGTAACCCCTCGCTATGTCCCATGATGTTTGGAATGCATGTGGGCACGGCCTATTAACCAGATGTGCACAGGTGGAGTATGTGTGTGGGAGTAAAACATGTCTTTTCTTTTTGCTTGAATTTAGTCTGAGTTATCGGACACTACTGGTTCCCAGCAGCCATCTCCTTTGCTGGATATAACGCCTCTTTTTCTTTTCTTTCTTTTTTTTTTTTTGGCTAAAGGTCATGTGACATCTGCAGCCACAGGGTCAGCTCCTACTGGCAGGGAAACAATTGCTGACGTGGAGATTCAGAACAGAATGATGAAAAGCAGCTGTGATTTAAGCAGCTGTGCCTAGGAGTTCCTACCTCCCAACTCACTGCAAGATAATCAATGCCTTTATTGAATCTCATGTTACCTGCTCCAGTAGCTTCCTGGCTGATTACAGGAAATGCCACAGCAGTAAAGCAACATCTGTTGAATATGAAGTATATGCTAGACACAAATAACCTGGCCCGGTATTGTTATTATTTCCATTTTATAGATAAGGAAACCAAGGGGCAGAGGGGTTAGGTAACGTACCCAAGGGCACACAGTAAGCAAAATGGAGGCAGGAGTTGAACTCAGGGATGTGTGCTTACCCCCTCCACTAGCGAGACGTTCTTTTGACTGGGCATCTGGGAATTCTCTTCTTCCCAAGCCCCCTTGCCCCTGCCAATTTCTGCTCCTCCCAACCCCTTCTTAGATCCCTGCTCTAGCCTGGGCACATGCCATGTGACCAAAGAGCTCTCGCTCCTGTTCTGAGTGTTCAGCCTGTCAAACCACTGTCTGTGGTAAACGAGTGAGAGAACAGAAAGCCCCATTCTACCACCAGTTTTGTTGTTTCTTTCCCAAGTGGATAATGCCGCTGAGCTTAGAACTCTGGGCACAGAACCGATGTCTTCTCACTGGAAGGGGCTGTCTGAGGGGAAAGAGCACTGGATTGAGAAGGATCCTGAAGCTCTGCTCAGCTAGTCATGCCTGCAGAGGGCTTGGGCAGGGTGAGGGTTTGTGTGTGTGCTGTGTGTTTGCCATTGCCCCCATGGTGAATAATGAGACGGGAAATCCAACAGAGAAGGGCCCTTTATTGCTAGGTTGGGTGGCAGTGGAGGGTTCTACCTTTAAGTTAACTTTGCTTTGGATGTTAACTTTGCTTTTTCACCCCAGGGGGTGAAAAAGAGAGCATGTGATATAAATGGCAAGGAAGGAGCAGCTAGGTAAGGTGCTTTCCCACATCTTTTGGTGTTCTAATGACAGTGCTCAGTTGGTGGAGAAGCCCTGTTATCCCCGGCTAAGGGTAAGCTTTAACTTCACCCAAATTGAATGGCTGCGGATTTGTGATTACTTGATTTTGATTTAATGGGATTTTACTATCTATCGTCCATCTCTGTAAATGTTGTGTTTTATGTTTTAGCCAGTCTCCTCCCTCCATGGTCCCCAGGGGCACAAGGACTCTTCATTCACGGGTGTCTTCCACGGGCTGCATTCCTGTTTGTCTGTTCACCTCTGTTTAGCAATGAGAAGGCTGGTGACATCATTTGAGCAGGCCATAGACTTGAGTGTGTGGAATGGGGTGGAGGATTCCCCAGGGGAAGAAGGCACGGAGGTGAGAGCACATCCCGACACCGGAGAGGAGTGAGGGGAAGCCTGCATGCACAGCAGGGGGGTGCTGGGTCCACACTCCAGGGGATGGGTCAAACCCAGCCTCTGCTTGGCTGGGGCCCTTTTTGCTCCACTCCTATGTTTGACCCGCAGAGGATCTGTTCAATTTCCCCACCCAGCCACAGGAAGACATATGTAGGATGTCACCTTCCATGATGGTGTCGGTGGTTCTCGAAAGGGGTGTGTGTGTGTGTTTGGGGGAGGTTCCTGAGTTGGGACAAGTAGGAGAGTGGTATTTTGCCCCAGACAGTTCCTCAGACACGCACTTCCTCCGACACCCCCTGTGTAATTTGGAAGCTGCAGCCCCTATGAATGCCATTGCTTAATGAAAGCATTCTGTGAGTAGAAGCTTAGAAGAAAAAATGGATCAATAGCTTAGCCCAGCCTGTTTTCTCTCCGACTTCTGCCGTGTCATTGTTCTCCATTCTTAGCACCTTCCTTGAAACTGTCTTTGTTTTATTTGCCGTGGTCACGGGCAGTTACTAATTTCTTTGTTTTTTGGGAATCTGAATCTCTTGGCTATGGTCATCCTTGTGGGAAGAGCGTCATCAGAAGCGGGTCTGGAGAAACTCCAAGAATGTGGTGTACTTCAGTGTCCTTGGAAGTGTGTTTCTTGATGGGGGTGGGTGGGCTGGGGTTGCTGTTGGCCACTGGGGCTGGAGAGGTGGGGGGATGTTGGTGGTTTTCCCAAGCCTCACAAAATTATGCGCTTAATGAATTGAAGCTGTTCCCATTCTGCTGCCATCAGGTTTCAGGGGTCAAGGAAGCCCTCAGCACCTCCCCAGGGCTTGTCCAGGCCTCGGCATTTTTATAAAGCCCCAACCTTCTGTCTGTCTTTCCATTTCCTTCTTTGGTTCCCTTTCGGCTCCAAGGAGCTTGGCAAGATTGTGAAGTAACTGATGCTTTTCTTCCCAGTCTTCCTTTGCTCTGTGTGGAAACTCTCCAGAAATCTTCTACAGGGAGTTTTCCATTTCGGAGCATCTCCTGTGCATCAGGCCAGCCTGGACCATTCCTATTCATATTAGCACTCATTTGAATTCTCTCAGTAAATCTCTGTGCTATTTTAAAGATGAGGGAAACTGAGGCTTGGGAAGGTTGAGTCTCTTAGCTAGTTTCCTCCATTGTGAGGACCTGGATTCAACTCAGGTCTGAAGTCTGCTCCGGGACCTGTCCTCCCACAGGCTGCCTCCCACCTGCTGTGGGACCCCTGTTTTCTTCTCCTGAACCCTAGGATACCTGCTCTCAGCAGGTTATGACTTCCTAGCCATTATTGTTTATTCTCGTTGCTTTTCTATTCCATTATTTCCTCAATGGCAGAATGCTGCCTCTTTAAAATACAAGTTCAATCACAACCCCACTTGGCGTAAAATTACTAATAGTTCCCTGCTGCTTTCCTGACAGAAGGCAAGTACGGTCTCAGGCCTCATTGCCACCTCTGCTCTTCCCCTGGCCCCACCGGTCACACTCACCTCGTACTCTGTGTCACTGGCTCCTATAATTCCCTTGATTCTCTTTACCTTTATTCCTTTGCCCAGGATATTCTCTCCTGCTTAAAATGATCAAGTTTCTGCCCATTATTGAGTATTCAGCTAAAGAATTACTGCTCCGGAAGCCATTCTCATGCCGTTGCCCAGCTGCCCTGGGCCACCCTATGTGGAACCCCCTTGAGGATGGCCAGGCCTCGGCCCTGGCTACACACTGTAGAAGCCCCTCCTCCAGCTGGCTCCTGGCCACCTACTGCTTACACTCCCTCATCTAGGCTACAATTCAGGTGTCAAGATCCAAGAATTATCCACCCAGATGGCACCAGCCTGTTGCCAGGACTCTACCCTGACCTCTCAGGTCAGGCTGAGCACTCAGAGGTCAGAGGCACAGCCAATGGGAGGTCACGTTAAGGAAAGATATGCTTCGTGTGAACAGGACTTGGACTTGCAGAGTAGGTTGGACACAAATGTATGTGTTAGGCCTCTTGTGATGTCTGTGAAGCCAGGGTGGGAACAGAAAGGGGTCAAGCTGGGACTGGGAGTAGGCCTCTTTGGGGGCACTGCAGATATTACCTACTCATGGCCTGTGTCAATCACTGTGCTTCTCCTTAAGGAGATGCCAGCACATGAAGTGGACAAGCTATACTGGAAGAATTCTAGATGTCAGGCCAGATATGAGCAGCTAAGGCCTGGATGTCTGATTTTAGTGGAGAAAGAGTCAAGTCTGGATCGGAAGGCCAGTCTTGGGTCAGAATGGTTGGTTAGGTGTTATCCAAAATAGTGCCTTTCAAGTGTTGTCAGCACCTTGAAAAGAGACTTTAAAATGGGAGTTTGAAAAGTTGTGGCAAAGTTCCAAAGCTGCAAACGCTGCTGATGGTGTGGAGAAAAGGGAATACTCTCACACTGTTGGTGGGATTGCAAACTAATACAGCCTCTTTGGAAAGAAGTAGGGAGGATCCTCATGAACTTAAAGTAGACCTTTCATTTGATCCCACAATCCCATTACTAGGTATCTACCAAGAAGAAAAAAAAAATCATTTTACCATAGGACATTTGCACTAGAATGTTTATTGCAGCTCAATTCACAGTTGCAAGAGGTAGAATCAAACCAAGATGTGGAATCAAACCCATGAATGGATTAACAGACTGTGGTATATGTGTACCATTCAGCCACAAAAATAAGGAGACTTTACATCTTTTGTATTAACATGGATGGGGCTGGAGAACAGTCTACTTAGTAAAGTATTACAAGAATGGAAAAGCAAATATCCAATGTACTGAATACTAATACGAAACCAGTAGACAAACAAATACACGCCCACAGAAGAGAAAAACACAATTAAACTCACGTCGTGGGCACGGGGACAGCGGTCATAGGAGAAAGGAGGGAGAGAGGATTTGTGTGCTCTCACCTAACAGTCATAATAATGTAAGGGTATGTGGAATACCTCCTGGGTGGAGGGCACAACTATGACTTGAACTCTACCCAACAGATACAAACAATGTAACCTAATCATCTGTACCCTCATACCAAATTGAAATTAAAAAAAAAAAAAAAGGTTGTGGCAAGGGCCCACTCCTTGCCAGGGCCCTTTGGCATATGTTCTGCCAATGAAAAACTCCTCCCCGAGTGTCTTTGCTCATTTCCCATGCCTGACCCTCACTGATGCACCCTTCTTTAAGAAAAATGGTGACGAACTGGAATTTCAAGAGGAAGGTAAACAAGAGGCTTGGCACGGGCCACAAAAAGAGTTGGAGATGTTTGCTTGGAAAAGAAGATGGTGGGTGGATGGGTGGGTCGGGGGGCTGCAAGGTAATTATCTTCAAATCCACATTATATATAATTCATATAGCAAAATACTATGCAAATAACCAGTCAAGGAGCCCCAGATGCACTGTGAATAGAACGAAACAAGCTGAAGAACAGTATGTTTATTTTGTTTAAAAATGTAAATGAAGAGAACACCTCATGTGTATGTATACATCCACCTACCTACCTACATCTATAAGTGTACTGAGTGTTGCTTCAGAAGTAGAACAGTTTATAAAAGTCAGTTTTTCCAGTTTATGACACGAGTTTTCTTCAATCTCCACATCCAAGCTCACCTTAGGACCAGCGTCCTTATTTTCTCTTTTTCTTTTGGCCCATGGCACTTATCTTATTTCTGGCCTATACTTTGGTTTTTTAGGAAGAGAAAGCTAGTTAATTGGTTCTCACCTTGCTACTCTCCCTGGGGTGGCATCTGGGTGTAGAAAACTGTGCCGGTAGGCTGTGTTTCTGGGAGGAGTTTCTCTGCTGGCTTGGTACTGGGTCTCCTGGTGCTGGTCCAGGCAGGGGAGGTTCCCACTTTCTTGCTCTGGATGGGCCTGAGAATGTGTTGGTACTTGCACTGTGGCCTCTGCTGGGCAAGACACACAGGTTTCCTTGGGCCACGCTGGCTTCATGTTGGTTTCTTATAGATGCCCCTCCGAGGTGTGGCCTCAGGCCCTTCTTGGCCTCTGAAAGCATTGGATGTGACACCAGTAGCATGTTCTTGTGACTTCTTGGAGGGATCGAGAGAAGCCGGGTTCTTTTCCATGGCCTTGGACCATAGGGAACTAATAGTTATTGGTGCGATAGGGTAGAGTAGTCAACCCTCTCATGCTTGCTGGTGGGGACCAGGGGGCTTGGGTGGGACTACCAGCCTCAGAAATCTGAAATCAAGATGAAGGTACAAGTTTCCTACATTCAAAGTCACCTCTAATCTCAAAGGAGGGCCTTCTGATCCATCACTCCAGGGCATGGTCTTACCTTTCTTTTCCCAATCATTAACTCCCTGTCCCTGCCACCACTATCACTGCTGTATATGTGGCCTTGCCTTGTCCGAGTCTATCACTATATGACCTGAGAAGTGTAAGTTGTTTTCTTTTATTTCCTATTACAAATTCTGCTCCTGTGCACGTCTCCCAAGGGGCACAGGTAAGAGTTTCTCCAGGGCTGTTGTATAATAAAGAATGAGTCTGGTCTTTATTCCTGGATTTTGGCACAGAGCTTGGAAAACCTTTGGAAGTTCCCGAGAGATCAGTGTCTTGTTACGCTAATGACATGGCTAGGTGGATCCTGATGCAGCTCAGGATGGGGACGGTCATTAGACCTGCTCAGTCATCAGAGGGTTGGCACTTGCACATGCCTGACCTCTCTGGAGAGGTGGGGAGCTAGAGATCAAGTTCAGTCACCTTGCTGGTGATTTAATCAATCCTGACTACATAATGAAACTCCAGTGAAAACCCAGGACCTGGAAGGTCACCTGAGTCTCCTGGTTGGTGAACACACTGACATGCCTTGACTTGCAGGCAGAGGGCCTAGGTTCTCTGAGTCTAGGTGAGGTTCTCAGACCATCCCTACGCATATCCTTTAGAACAGAACTGTAACTACTAGTAGAGCACTTTCAGTGAGTTCTGTAAATCATTCTAGCAAATTATCAAACCTGAGGGCACCATTGGGAACTCCCAAATTTATAGCTGGTTGATGAGAAGTGCATGTGGCATCTGAGTGGAGGGCAGTCCTGGGGAGGACTCTGCCCTTAGCCTCTGGGCAGGGAGTGTCAGAACTGTTTTGCAGCTCATGCAGCTGGAAGTGAAACTGCACAAGGGCACATGCCTAGGAGTGGAATTCCTGCTAAGTTGTTTTCCAAAGTGTCTGCCTAATTCATACCCCCATAAGTATGGCATATAGCGTTCAGCTGGTTGCTTCTGACTCTTGACAAATGAAGGCTTTCTAATTTAGCCAATCTGGTGGCTGTCATTGCTTTCTCACTGTGGTTTTACCTTGAATGTCCCTTTTTGCCAAAGAGATCAAACATCTTTTCCTATGTTTATTGCCCATTCAGGTTTCCTTTTCTAGAAAATTCGTGTTACTTATTTTTTTCTATTGTGTTATCTTTTCCTTATTGATTGTGTATGTATGCTGTTACTTTCTACCTTGACTTTTCACTTTCATTCTTATGTCTTTTGAAGGATTTTAATTAATAGTTACCAATCTTTTTCTTTGTGGTTTATGTGTTCTAGCTTTTGAATTTAAAGAAAGAAACTTACCCTCAAAATTTTAAGGATCTTTTTCAGTATTTTGTTTTTAATTTAAAAATTTGATTTTCATTCTTATCTGTCTAATCTACCTGGCATTTATTTGTGTGTATGATGTGAAGCAAAGACCCAATTTCACGTGTCTCTGGGTGAATAACCAGTTACTCCAGCATTACTCACTTTGTTTCTGATATGCTAGCTATGTTATATATCAATTGTTCATTTCGGGAAGGTTAATTTCTGGCTCTCTATTCTTTTCAGTGGTCCGTGTGTAAATTTTGGGCTAATGTCATACTGCTGTCATAGTTCTTTTTGGTATCAGTTTAGGCAAATTACTCCAACTTATTCCAGTGCCTTGGATACTTTTGATTCTTTCATATATACATCTTGGAGTTAGTTTGGCAAATTCTATTAAAACTTTTGGAATTTTTGATTAGAATTTTATTAAATGTGAAGGTAATTGGGGATACTGTCAGTCCCCAAACATACAACTTATGTACAAGTCACACTTATAAATGGAGGCTATTACAGGTAATAGGCAAATGTATCTGCTACAACTTACATACAAATTCAGCAAACCTACAGATCTTATCTCATTTTTATCTTGGGGATTGCCTGTAATTGATCATTATATGATACTAAGTCTCTCAGTTCATTAATGTGGCATACCTCTCAATCTACCTAGCTATCTGTCATAACTTTCAATATAGATCTTGAACAATTTTTATTAAATTTGTCTCTATATTGATATATGTGGTTGAAAATTATGTACTGTGGGTGGCACCTGTGGCTCTGAGTAGGGCACTGGCCCCACATACCGAGGGTGGTGGGTTTGAACCCGACCCGGCCAAACTGCCACAAAAAATAGCCGGGTGTTGTGGCGGGTGCCTGTAGTCCCAGCTACTCGAATTGCCTAAGCTCAAGAGCTGGAGGTTACTGTGAGTTGTGACGCCACAGCCCTCTCCCCAGGGCTACAGCTTAAGACTCTGTCTCAAAGAAAATTATGTATTGTTATAAATTTTGTCATTCTGTCAGTAATGGACAGTCAGACAGCCTCTTTGCCTCACAAATAGAACTACAGCAAACATGTCTATTAAAAAATCCCCCTGTATACATATAAAAAAGAATATATTTGGGATCTATTCTTGGGAGTGGAATTGTGGGCTCATGGGGAAGGCATATTCTAATTTGATGATGTAGTGCCCAGGGTACTTAAGAAGAGTTCTCATCAGCAATATGTAGGGTTTCTGAGCTTTCACTTTTCCTCCAACACTTGGCATTAGCCAACTTCCTAATTTTTGCTAATCTAATAAGCAAAGGATATTGGAAAGAATATCACCTCGTCATTTTAACTTGTTTTCCTTTAATTCCTAATGAAGTTGAACATTTCTTCATATGTTTGTTAGGTTTTGGCTTTTCTCTTCTGTAAAATGCTTTTTTATATCTTTTTATGCATTTTATATTGGGCTTGTTTTTTCTTTTTGACTTGCAGAAATTTCTTCTATATTCTAGGTATTATTCCTTTCTTGACTTTAGTCATTGCAAATATCTTCTCCTAGTCTTCTTTCCACTAAGTTTATCTGTGATATCCTACATTAACAGAAATCCTTCATTTTGAAGTAGTCAATTTTATCCTTTTTTTTTTTGCCTTATAATTTATGTTTTTGAAAAGTCATTTAAAAATCCTTTCTTTTTCCTATTAAGATCCCCAAAATGCTCTTCTGTATTTGGGGGGATTAATTTTATATTTATATTGCCTTTTGTATTTAGGCCTTTGGTCCATCAGGAGTCCACCTTTGCACACAGTAATTGGTTTAAATTCAGTTTTAATAACCCATTTCCCCCCAACTGATTCACAGTGTCACCCTTGTTACATATTCCGTTTCTGTACACACACGTGTGAACACGTGCATGTATACATGGTTTGGCTCAAACCTGTAGGATTTATGCTGAACTATCCATTCTCTCCCACTAGTCTACTTAATCTATTCTTTCTTCATTACAAAGGTGTTTTTATTAATATGGCCATATGGCTTTGCAGACTGTCTTACTATCTGTTAGGGAAAGGGCCTTTCCTTACTTTTAGAAGGTCTTTGCATGAATATGTGTTTTATTTCTTGTGAACAAGGACCTAGGAGCAGGAGAGTGGAATTTCCAGATCACGTAGCAAATGTATGTTTAACTTTACAAAGCACCATGAGAACTTTTTCTAGAATTGCTGTGCCACGCACATACCCATTAGCAATGTATGAACACTTCCTTTGCTCTGTATCTTTGTCAGCACTTGCTCCTGTCTGTCTTTTTATGTTTAGCCACTGTGGTGGGTGTTAGTGTTCCTGATAGGTATTTTTCAATTATTACGTCTTTTATTTCCTAAACGTTCTATTGATGCTTTAAGAAAATCTGCTTAACTATTTTCGGATACACTTGCTTCTTTTCTGTCCTTTATTTATTTCCCTTTAGATCTTAATCTATTTAATTTTAATAGGCCTTTTTAAAGAGCAGTTTTAAGGCCACGACAAATTTCAGAGAGAGTTCCCATCTTGGCCCTGTCAACATCCTGCACAGAGGGGTGCATTTGCTATGTCCATAAAACATTGGCAAGTCACCATCATCCAAATCCGTAGTTTACATTTGGGGTCACTCATGATGTTATACCTTCTGTGGGTTTTTGAACATGTGTGATGACATGTATCTATCATTGTAGTATCATACCAAATACTATATTTTTGCTACTCTAAAAATTCTCTGTTCTCTGCCCAGTCATTTCTCCTTCCCTCTCACCAGTGGCAATGACTAACTTTTAATCTCTATGGTTTTGTCTTTTCCAGAATGTCACACAGTTGGAATCATAGACTTTCCAGATTGGTTTCTTTCACTTAATCTACTTTTAAGCCTCCTCTACTTTCAAATAAATATTGAACTTACTTTATATTCTGAGTCCGATAATCTAGTCACTACCATGTTTGTAGGCTTCTTTCTGGGTCTAATTTTTCACCTGTCTCTGGTTCATGATTAATTATTGTTGATCATGATCTTATATTACATGACACTTTAAGTGAGGAAATGTTTTAAGGGCTGAGTTGAAGGTGACTTCCTTCAGATAGGGAAAGCTTTGTTTGCTGGGAGGTGTCTGGGGAATTACCAACCTGGGACTATTTGAACTAAATTCCCATCTGGAGGTTTTAAAAAATTAGCCAGGTAGTTTGAATTCAGCCTGTGAACTTGCATGAGTATGACTTGAGATTATAAACTCTCAAGGGAGATTTTTTTTTTTTCTTCTCTACTTACCACAAAGGCTTGAGACAATTTCCCTTGAACTTGTTAGAGAAGTGGGGTTATTTCTACCTCACTCTTACCTGGAGGGTATAGTATTTAGCATCCCAGCTTTGCATTGGGGGTTTCTTGTTATCCTCCCCAGTTTGAGGGGGCCTGTGGCTTTGTTCTGCTAGCAGGAAAGACTGGGCAGAAATGGAATGGGGCAGGCAACCAACACTGTCTCTACTACAAATACTGTCTTCAATAAAAAAGATATTAAATTAATGAACGTAAACACATGCCAAAAGCAAGAGCAAAGGAATAGGAACAAAATCCTTTCAGGTTTACCCTACCGATCTCTTCCTACATTAAGATTCATACATCATTTTCCCACTCTAGACATGCTCCTTATGTTTTTTCATCCTGTCTATAGTTGTCAACTAGCAAAGCATTTAATTTGTCTCCTTAAAAATAATATGCAGTAGAACCTCCATGATAGCTGACCACCTCTCTGCCTTGACCATCTCCTTAAATTGGCTTAAATTTAATAGTCTAGACATGCACCCCATGTATGTGTCAGTACAGTAGGCCTAGTTCCTTATGTTGACCACCTTCAATATTGACCAGTTTGTTACAGTCCCTTGGATAGTCAACTTACAGAGGTTCTATGGTATACATAACTAGTGTAAGGTAGAAATATGGCAAACATTTTTTTTAAACTTTTGTTTTTTTTTAATTTTTATTTCTTTGCTTTTTTTTTTTTTTTTTTTTTGGTTATTTCCTTTGTTGTTGTTGTTGTTGAGACAGAGTCTCACCCTATCCCCTGAGCAGAGTGCAATGGCATTATAGCTCATTGCAACCTCGGACTCTGGGCATCTGGTTGCCTCAGCCTCCTGGAAGCTGCTGTAATTACAGGTGCTCACGTGGCACCCGGCTGTGTTTTTCTTTTTTTTTTTTTTTTTATGAGTCAGGGTCTCACTCTTGCTCAGGCAAGTCTCGAACTCCTGAGCTTAAGCAATTCTCCCTCCTCACCCTCCCACAGTGCTGGGATTACAGGTGTGGGCCACCAAGGCCAGTGAAACGTGGCAGAAATTAACACATTACATCTTAGATATAAACAAACATCTGGGAGTGTTAGTTATTGCCAGTATTGACAAAAATTGGGGACTATTTCACTGTAACAATGCTCCAAAAGAATTCTTGTATTTCTTGTTACTTTCTGTCTGATGAACTCATTAAGATAAATTACTAGAAGAATCATAGGGCAAAAGTATGCCGATTTTAAATTTGGAGAGGTATTACCAGATTTTTATTCAGTTACTCATTTGCAGACTGAGCGTTCTTTTTCTTCTATACCTGATCCAACAGTAAATATAACTTTTTTTAAAAAGCCTTTTTTGCACAGTCTTTAGTAACTTTGTACGAGTTCTCATAAGTTAGTTCTAACTCTCAGCATTGAATTTGACTAGATATTTATAGTCAAAGTCAATGTTCAAACCTTGACTGAGCCAGTTTCTCTCTCAAATGTTTCCTTCATTTTCTCTAATGTTCAAAGACGGTGTTTGGGTACAGGGGAGAACATCAATGATTTTATGGCAATGAGGATGGTGCCAAGTTCTGGGAGGAGTCGTTTTGCCACTGGATTCTTGCCAACACCTCTACAGAGACTCTTTGTCCTGTCTGCACATTGTGTATCCTCCTGGCATCTGCTATTTACCTCTGTTAAAGGTGGGGTCCAGTTCTCTCCTACCCGCATTGGCTGGGCCCACCTAGGTCCTCACTGTGGATCTGGGGCCTTGGCCACACTTTCTATCTGCCTCTGGTTTAGGCCATCTCCTCTGCAACCTTGGCTTTCCATAAGCACACCCTGCCCTGTCCCCTACATTTCTGGTCTCTCTTCTGGCCTGGTGACTCCCAGCATTCTACTGCTTCTTGCATTACCCAGGGTAAGTAAGTATGAAGAATCTGGTGGCTCATTGTAGTAATATCTCAAGTGTCCCAACCTATATACACTCAGACAAGGTAGGTAAACTGCCTATTACAGATATCCAACTCCAGAATTTCTTCTGAGAATATATGTTGTGGTAGGAGGAAACTTCCTTCTCTTATCTTTATGTTTCCAAGTGGTAGGATGGCCATTAAAGTAACATTGAAGCTTATCCCTAATGTATCACCATATCACCTAATCCTCTGAAGAGGAGGGCTTGGAAAAGAAGGTAGGCCTAAGGGGGCGGAGACAAGATGGCTGACTGAAGCCAGCTTTCCACAGAGGGTCCTGTCCAGAAGGAGAGTTAAAGGACATAAATTTAGCAAGTAACCTGGTGGATTAGAGCTGCACCAAGAGAGAAGGTTGAAGAATGCACATCAACCACGCTGAGGCAAGCTGCGACCCCAAGGATACAAACAAAAGCTACAAAATCCATCACCAAGCAGACGGGAGTCCCCTCCCCCATGAGAACGGCTCGGAGTGCCCCACAAACAAATGAGCAGAGTTCAAAGGTCCTCCCACTACACTCCACAGGAGAGACCCTCTAAAAACTGGACCTACCTCCCCTACTAGGGTGCCATGGCACTCTTCTGCCAGGCATAAAACTGTATAAAACTGTATATATTCTCTACCTGCAATTCTGAGCTCCCAGCACTCCCCTCCACTCTCACATTGAGATCTGGAGGCCTGTCCACCAGGAGTCCAGATTCTTGGGTGATTTCTTGAGGGGTGTGGGCAGGGCCTGGACTGCAGCTGGTCTGTGCTGACTCTGTGGCACAGGAGTGAGGAGAGGACGGTTGGCTGAGAGGGAACCATGCTGGAGTGGCGGTGCCCTGAGGCGCAAAGCAACAGCTGTTTTTGGCAACAATAGGGCTCACTCCCAGATATTCCAAAGTCACACCCCCGTCTCTCTGGGCGACCAGAGGAGGCCAGGTATCTTCTCAGGTGGGAACCACCATGGAACAGAACTGGGATGGAAACACAAGCCCTGTGAGTAAAGAGTTTGCCTGAGGTGGTACTGGCCTGGGTGGAGCACAGGGACTAGAAAATGCACATGCAGAGCCGGGAGATTCCCAGGGCAGGCTGACCCAGAAGACCCCTTTACTAAGCCTAAGATGCACCCGGCCTCCAGGGGACCATCAGCTTAAACAAAGGAGGGCAGGCAGAGGCTGGATCTGAAAGGTAACCGTGCTGTGAATATAAACAGCTGAGACCATACAGCAGCACAGATGGGGCCTGAGGTACAGGTTCTGGGAACTCAAAACAGCTTCTCTTCTTCAGGGGAATCTAGCAGGTACAGAAAAAAATTCCTGCAAAGTTGTTCTGTTCTGTCAGTAACATCAATCAGGGGCGGGGCTGGAATTGAGTGAACACCCCCAGCCTCCATCAAGTGCCCGAGGTTGTCAGGCCTCACCTCCCCCTGCTGGATAGAGGCAGAGAGCAGTGGCTTGGCTGAGCAGATACAGATTTCCTTGTGATTCAGGCAAGTGCAAACCCTGGAGTATCTGCTTATTGGAGGCAACTGGGTAAAAGCCCTGCCAGGTTATCAGTGACTGGTGTGACAGAGGTGCAAGGTGGGGAAGGAGGCATCAACCTTCCCAGACTAATCTATTTGCTCGGTGGTTCCTCCTGACTTCATGGAGCACTGGAGCAAGTCATATTTGAGTTGTCAGAAGACTCCTGTGATCTAGTTACCAGAGACCATTTAAACTCTCCCACCTGAGACAGGTGCTGACTGAGACAATTGATTTGGACCTTTTGAACTGAGCCAATTGCCCGAGGACTATCCAAGTGGTGCCTTGGGTGTGTGGTTGTAGGAAGGTTTAATTTTTCTTTTCCAATTGTTACCTGTGGGGGGGGGGCGGGGTGACTTAATTGCTGGTATTTCTCCACAGCTGAGACTTCAACCCAGAGTAACTGTTTCACTAGGGTCAGACAGAGACCAGCTCAAAACAAGACAGAGCCACTTGGCCCCACCACACCAAACAGGTCCCCAGTTTCTCAAGCCGTAGCATTGTATGGGTCCTCGACAAAGCTCTAGAAGAAAAATAAAATGGTGTAAAATAATCATGGGGCGGAATCAGTGGAAAAACTCTGGTAACATGAATAACCAGAATAGATCAATTCCCCAAGGAAAGATATGGCAGATGTAACTGAAGATCCCATTCATAAACAGCTGGCTGAGATGTCAGAAATAAAATTCAGAATTTGGATTGCAAACAAGATTAATAAAATGGAGGAAAATTTGGAATTAGAAATTCAAGGAGCAATTCAAAAGTCAGAATTAGAAATTTGAGGAGAAATTCAAAAGTTGTCTCAAGAATTCAACGAATTTAAAGACAAAACCACCAAAGCTTTAGACCCACTGAAGCAAGAATTTGCAGCCCTCAAAGATCTGAAAAATACAGTAGAATCCCTCAGTAACTGAGTGGAACAAGCAGAAGAAAGGATTTCTGACATTGAGGACAATGCTTTTGAATGCTCCCAAACTCTAAAAGAGGAAGAGAAATGGAGAGCAAAAATGGATCATTCTCTCAGAGAGCTCTGGGATAATTCCAACAAGGCTAAAATCCACCTCATTGGAATCCCTGAAAGTGATGAAGTGGCCTTGCTGGGCACAGAGGCCCTTCTCCATGAAATTATGAAAGAGAATTTTCCAGACATGCCAAGAGATTCTGAAATTCAGATAGCAGACAGTTTCAGAACCTCAGCACAACTCAACCCGAATAAACATCCTCCAGGGATATAATAATTAACTTCACTAAAGTTATTATGAAGGAGAAAATTCTGAAAGCTGCCAGATGAAAGAAAACCATTAACTACAAGGGGAAGAATATCAGAATAACTGCAGATCTCTCTGCTGAAACCTTTCAAGCTAGAAGAGGATGGTCATCGACTTTTAATCTCCTGAAACAAAATAACTTTCAACTCAGGATCCTGTACCCAGCTAAACTGAGATTCATTTATGACAGAGAAATTAAATACTTTAACGACATTCACATGTTGAAGAAATTTGCCACAACTAAACCAGCTTTCCAGGACATTCTTAGATATATCCTCCATAAAGACCAGCATAATTCTCCACCACAAAAGTAAACCCACCCCAAAAAGTTCTGATCAAATTCCAACTTCCACAGTTGCAAAAAGATTAAAAATGTCCACTGGTCTCTCGAAAGGCTTATCAATACTCTCAATTAATGTGAATGGTTTAAATTGTCCTCTAAAGAGGCATAGGTTGGCGGACTGGATACAAAAACTCAGCCAGATATCTGCTGCATCCAAGAATTGCATCTTACATTAAAAGACAGATATAGACTCAACGTGAAGGGATGGTCATCTATATTCCAGGCAAATGGAAAGCAGAAAAAAGCAGGTGTTGCAATCCTGTTCGCAGATGCAATAGGCTTTAAACCAACCAAAATAATTAAGGATAAGGATGGACACTTTATATTTGTTAAAGGTAATACTCAATATGATGAAATCTCAATTATTAATATTTATGCACCCAAACACAATGCACCTAAATTTATAAGAGAAACTCTAACAGACATGAGCAACTCGATTTCCTCCACTTCCATAGTAGTTGGAGATTTTTTTTTTTTATTGTTGGGGATTCATTGAGGGTACAATAAGCCAGGTTACACTGATTGCAATTGTTAGGTAAATTCCCTCTTGCAATCAGGTCTTGCCCCCATAAAGTGTGACACACACCAAGGCCCCACCCCCCTCCCTCCGTCCCTCTTTCTGCTTCCCCCCATAACCTTAATTGTCATTAATTGTCCTCATATCAAAATTGAGTACATAGGATTCATGCTTCTCCATTCTTGTGATGCTTTACTAAGAATAATGTCTTCTACTTACATCCAGGTTAATACGAAGGATGAAAAGTCTCCATTTTCTTAATGGCTGAATAGTATTCCATGGTATACATATACCACAGCTTGTTAATCCATTCCTGGGTTGGTGGGCATTTAGGCTGTTTCCACATTTTGGCAATTGTAAACTGAACTGCAATAAACAGTCTAGTACAAGTGTCCTTATGATAAGGATTTTTTTCCTTCTGGGTAGATGCCCAGTAATGGGATTGCAGGATAAAATGGGAGGTCTAGCTTGAGTGCTTTGAGGTTTCTCCATACTTCCTTCCAGAAAGGTTGTACTAGTTTGCAGTCCCACCAGCAGTGTAAAAGTGTTCCCTTCTCTCCAGATCCATGCCAGCATCTGCAGGTTTGAGATTTTGTGATGTGGGCCATTCTCACTGGGGTTAGATGGTATCTCAGGGTTGTTTTGATTTGCATTTCTCTAATAGATACGGATGATGAACTTTTTTTCATATGTTTGTTAGCCATTCGTCTGTCATCTTTAGAGAAGGTTCTATTCATGTATCTTGCCCCTTGATATATGGGATTGTTGGCTTTTTTCATGTGGATTAATTTGAGCTCTCTATAGATCCAAGTTATCAAGCTTTTATCTGATTGAAAATATGCAAATATCCTTTCCCATTGTGTAGGTTGTCTCTTTGCTTTGGTTATTGTGTCCTTAGCTGTACAGAAGCTTTTCAGTTTAATGAAGTCCCATTTGTTTATTTTTGTTGTTGTTGCAATTGCCATGGCAGTCTTTTTCATGAAGTCTTTCCCCAGGCCAATATCTTCCAGTGTTTTTCCTCTGCTTTCTTTGAGGGTTTTTATTGTTTTCTGCCTTAAATTTAAGTCCATTATCCATCTTGAATCAATTTTTGTGAGTGGGGAAAGATGTGGGTCCAGTTTCAGTCTTTTACATGTAGACATCCAGTTCTCCCAACACCATTTATTGAATAGGGAGTCTTTCCCCCAGGGTATGTTCTTGTTTGGTTTATCGAAGATTAGGTGGTTGTAAGATGTTAGTTTCATTTCTTGGTTTTCAATTCTATTACGAGTGTCTATGTCTCTGTTTTTGTGCCAGTACCATGCTCTCTTGACCACTATGGTTTTGTAGTATAGACTAAAATCTGGTATGCTTATATCCCCAGCTTTATTTTTGTTACAGAGAACTGCCTTAGCTATACGGGTTTTTTTCCGGTTCCATACAAAACGCAGAATCATTTTTTCCAAATCTTGAAAGTACGATGTTGGTATTTTGATAGGAATGGCATTGAATAGGTAGATTGCTTTGGGAAGTATAGACATTTTAACAATGTTGATTCTTCCCATCCATGAGCATGGTATGTTCTTCCATTTGTTAATATCCTCTGCTATTTCCTTTCTGAGGATTCATAGTTTTCTTTATAGAGGTCCTTCACCTCCTTCTTTAGGTGTACTCCTAGGTATTTCATTTTCTTTGAAACTATGGTGAAGGGAGTTGTGTCCTTAATTAGCTTGTCATCTTGACTGTTATTGGTGTATACAAAGGCTACTGACTTGTGGACATTGATTTTATATCCTGAAACATTACTGTATTTTTTGATGACTTCTAGGAGTCTTGTGGTTGAGTCTTTGGGGTTCTCTAAGTATAAGATCATGTCGTCAGCAAAGAGGGAGAGTTTGACCTCCTCTGCTCCCATTTGGATTCCCATAATTTCCTTGTCTTGCCTAATTGTATTGGCTAGAACTTCCAGCACTGTGTTGAATAGTCAAGGTGACAGAGGACAACCTTGTCTGGTTCCAGTTCTAAGAGGAAAAGCTTTGAGTTTTACTCCATTCAGTAAAATATTGGCTGTGGGTTTGTCATAGAGAGCTTCAATCAGTTTTAGAAATGTGCCACCTATGCCTATACTCTTCAGTGTTCTAATTAGAAAAGGATGCTGGATTTTATCAAATGCTTTTTCTGCATCTATTGAGAGGATCATGTGATCTTTATTTTTGCCTCTGTTAATATGTTGGATAACGTTTATGGACTTGCGTATGTTAAACCAGCCTTGCATCCCTGGGATGAAGCCTACTTGATCGTGATGAATGACTTTTTTGATGATAAACTGTAATCTATTGGCTAGGATTTTGTTGAGAATTTTTGCATCTATATTCATGAGTGAGATTGGTCTGAAATTCTCCTTTTTGTTTGGGTCTTTTCCTGGTTTTGGTGTCAGGGTGATGTTTGCTTCATAGAATGTGTTGGGGAAGATTCCTTCTTCCTCCATTTTTTGGAATAATTTCTGCAGTACAGGAATAAGCTCTTCCTTGAAGGTTTGATAGAATTCTGGTGTGAAGCCATCTGGACTGGGGCATTTTTGGTTGGAAGATTTTTTATTGTTTCTTTGATCTCAGTGCTTGAAATTGGTCTGTTCAGGAGGTCTATTTCTTCCTGGCTGAGTCTAGGGAGAGGGTGTGATTCCAAATATTGATCCATTTCCTTGACATTGTCAAATTTCTGGGCATAGAGTTTCTGGTAGTATTCAGAGATGATCTCTTGTATCTCTGTGGGATCAGTTGTTATTTCCCCTTTATCATTTCTGATTGAGGTTACTAGAGATTTTACTTTTCTGTTCCTCGGTAGTCTGGCCAATGGTTTATCTATTTTATTTATTTTTTCAAAAAACCAACTCCTTGTTTTATTAATTTTCTGAATGATTCTTTTGTTTTCAATTTCATTCATCTCTGATTTGATTTTGGATATCTTTTCTTCTACTGAGTTTAGGCTTAGATTGTTCCTCTTTTTCCAATTCCATAAGATCGCTTGTGAGATTGTTGATGCGCTCTCTTTCTGTTTTTTGAATGTAGGCATCTAAAGCGATGAATTTTCCTCTCAAAACTGCTTTTACAGTATCCCACAGGTTTTGGTAGCTTGTGTCTTCATTGCTGTTATGCTCAAGGAAGTTAATGATTTCCTGTTTTATTTCTTTCTGAACCCATCTGTTATTCAACAGAAGATTGTTTAATTTCCATGCCTTTGTGTGGGGTCGAGCGTTTTTGTTAGAGTTGAGTTCCACCTTTAGTGCCTTATGGTCTGAGAAGATACAAGGTAAAATTTCAATTCTTTTGATTCTGTTGATATTTGTTTTGTGTCCCAGGATATGATCAATTTTGGAGAATGTTCCATGGGGTGATGAGAAGAATGTATATTCTTTATCTTTGGGGTGGAGTGTTCTATATGCGTCTATCAAGCACAGTTGTTGTAGGGTCTCATTTAAATCTCTTATATCTTTGTTTAATTTCTGTTTAGAGGATCTGTCCAGCTCTGTAAGAGGAGTGTTAAAGTCCCCTGTTATGATGGTATTATCAGATATCATATTGCTCAGACTGAGAAAGATCTGTTTCAAGAATCTGGGAGCATTTAAATTGGGTGCATAAATATTTAGAATTGAAATGTCTTCTTGTTGTATATTTCCCTTGACCAATATCAAGTGACCATCTTTGTCTTTTTTGACTTTAGTTGCTTTAAATACACATGTATCTGAAAATAAGATTGCAACTCCTCTTTTCTTCTGAATTCCATTTGCCTGAAAAATTGTCTTCCAACCCTTGACTCGGAGCTTTAATTTGTCTTTTGAAGCCAGGTATGTTTCTTGCAGATAGCAAATGGATGGCTTGTGTTCTTTAATCCAGTCAGCCAATCTATGTCTCTTCAGTGGGGAATTCAAGCCATTAACATTTATTGAGATAATTGATAAGTGTGGTAGTATTCTATTCGTCTTATTTGGTGAGAGTCCATTGCTTATCTTTTGCATCAGTGTGGAGGTTAGGTTCTGTCCTTTAATTTCTGAGTTCTTACTTTGCTGCTGATCCATTGTGGAGGTCAGTGTGCAGAACAGGTTGAAGTCTTTCCTGTAGAGCTGGTCTTGTTGTGGCGTATTTCCTCAATGTTTGTATATCCGTAAATCATTTGATTTCTCCAGCAATTTTTAAGCTTAGCTTAGCAGGGTACAGAATTCTGGGCTGGAAATTGTTCTGTTTAAGTAGATTAGAGGTAGATGACCATTGTCTTCTTGCTTGGAAAGTTTCATTAGAGAAGTCTGCGGTCACTCTGATGGAGTTGCCTCTGTAGATCAACTGGCGCTTACTCCTGGCAGCTTGCAGAATCTTTTCTTTTGTCTTGACTTTGGACAGGTTCATCACAATGTGTCTTGGAGTAGCTCAGTTCGAGTTGAGGCAAACTGGGGTCCGATATCCGTCTGAAAGCAGTGTGTCAGAATCTTTGGTGATATTTGGGAAATTTTCTTTTAAAATATTCTCTAGTATGGCTTCCATTCCTCTGGGGCATTCTTCTTCCCCTTCTGGAATTCCTATAACTCGTATGTTGGAACGCTTCATAAAGTCCCATAATTCTGACAGTGAACGTTCTGCTTTCTCTCTCTTCTTTTCTGCCTCTTTTACTGTCTGAGTTACCTCAAGAACTTTGTGTTCTTCCTCTGGAATTCTTTCTTCTGCGTGGTCTAACCTGTTGCTGATATTTTCCATTGCATCTTTAAGTTCCCTAATTGACTGTTTCAGTTCCTTCAGCTCTGCTATATCCTTTTTACATTCTTCATATCGTTCATCTCTTATTTGATTCTGTTTTTGGATTTCCTTTTGGTTATTTTCCACTTTATTAGCAATTTCCTTCATTGTTTCCATCATTTCTTTCATTGTTTTCAACATGTGTATTCTAAATTCCCTTTCTGTCATTCCTAACATTTCTTCATAGGTGGAATCATTTGCAGAAGCTACCTCATGGTCCCTTGGCGGTGTTTTTCTGGACTGGTTCTTCATGTTGCCTGGAGTTTTCTGCTGATTTTTCCTCATGAGTGATTTCTTTTATCTGTTTCCTTGCCGTAATTTTTCTTTCACTTCCTCTTGCTGTTTAAGTTCTCATGCGTGTGGACTAAGGGTTACAGGACCAGAAGGGTGAGAAGGTTGAAGAGCAAAAAAGGGATGAAAGAAAGGAGGACCGAGTGATAAGACAAAAAAAAGAAAAATAGAGAAAGGAGAGGGGGTGGGTAAAAGGAGTATTGACAAAATGAAGAGAGGCACAGAAAGAGAGAGACAGATCAATATAGGTGTAAAGTAGGGTACTTGGATACAACCTTAAAAAAACCCCACATTCTGGGGGTGGCCAGTTGGGTGGTTCCCTTGAGGTCAGCAGCTCTTTGGAAACCTGATCATACACAGTACCCCACCTCCACCAAGTAGAGACGGAAGACAAAAATACTATAAATCAAACCAGAACAAGCAAACTGAAAACTTTATGGGATAAAATTGGGTGAAAAACCAAATAATAGAAGTAGAATCACTAGCAAAAATGAAGTTCTAGTTATTGCAAAAGGCAGCAATGGGAAATTATAATTAAACTAGAAAAATTGAGAAGGAAAAAGGATCTGTATGGAAAAGGTTGAAATTGAAAAGCAAAACAACATCAACAACATCAAAATAAACAAAAAAAACCCAACTAAACAAACAAAAAAAACAACCAAAAAGAAAGCAGTATGTATATGTTATTGAATATTGTCTGGGCAACACGTGGTCTTCTGGGGTATGAGATGTTAATCACAGTTCTGATATGACTGGAGGCTGCTGATTTCTCAAACCCCAACAGGTAGACACCCTAAATCTCTCTTCAGCCCACTTAAAAGGCACTTTGAACTTGTAAACTTGCTGAGCAGAAGCTTTCCCAGGAAAGTGCTTGTCGCTGGAATCACTGCTGAAGTAGCTATCCACTTACCCAGTGTGCCAAAACTGGTCTCACTCTGCCACTGAGGTTTAGGGCTGCAAGGCAGCTCAGACCCCACACTTAGGCTACTTGGTCACTGGGTTACCAGCTCCCACCCAATTCTAGCTCTGTGACCCTGAGGGTGGAGCTTGCCGGGGCAGATCGCTCACAATGGCTCCCTGTGACCCACAGCCAAACACTATTAGCTCCATCTAGCTCAGCGGCTCAGACTGGGGCCCTAGACAACGGCCAAAGTTCTCCATACTCCCGCTCAGGCTATCCCCAAGGCAGTTCAACTGAGTCCAAAGACACCAAAACAGTTCACAGGTAAGGCCTTTCTGGTTTGTAGTCTCACTGCTGCTGAACTTACAGTTGCGGGTGGGTTTAGATGGATTGAACACACGTGACCACTTGCCGTTTTTCCACTGTTTTAGTCCTCCTCTTGGGGTCCAGAAGTCTCTTGCTGACTCCCTGTATCCTCACAGGGGTGATGATAGGCAGATCCCACCAGCCAGAGATGCCTGGAGTCCTATCTCCCCAGACTTACGGTGCCCAGATGCAAGGAAGCTGTTACTCGGCCTCCATCTTGCTCCCCCTCCAGTAGTTGGAGATTTTAACACCCTTTAGCAGTCCTGGATAGATCCTCCAAAAAGAAGTTAAGCAAAGAAATTTTAGATTTAAACTCAACCATTCAACATCTGCACTTAACGGACATCTACAGACATTTCATCCCCCCAAAACTGAATACACATTCTTCTCATCAGCCCATGGAACATACTCCAAAATTGACCACATCCTAGGCCACAAATCTAACCTCAGCAAATTTAAAAAAATAGAAATTATTCCTTGCATCTTCTCAGACCATCATGGAATAAAAGTTGGACTAAATAACAACAGGAACCTGCATACCCATACAAAAACATGGAAGCTAAACAACCTTATGCTGAAGGATAGATGGGTTATATACGAGTTTAAGAAGGAAATCACCATATTTTTGGAACAAAACAACAATCAAGACACGAATTACCAGAACCTCTGGGATACTGCAAAGGCAGTCCTAAGAGGGAAATTTATAGCACTGCAAGCCTTCCTCAAGAAAACGGAAAAAGAGGAAGTCAATAACTTAATGGAACATGTCAAGCAACTGGAGAAAGAAGAACACTTAAACCCCAAATGCAGCAGAAGAAAAGAAATAACCAAAATCAGAGCAGAATTAAATGAAATTAAAAACAAAAGAATTATACAACAGATTAATAAATCCAAAAGCTGGCTTTTTGAAAAGATCAATAAAGTAGATAAACCTTTGGCCAACCTAACCAGTAAAAAAAGAGTAAAATTCTAATTTCATCAATCAGAAATGGTAATGATGAAATAACAACAGACCCCTCAGAAATTCAAAAAATCCTTAATGAATACTACAAGAAACTCTACTCTCACAAATATAAAAATCTGAAAGAAATCGACTAATACCTGGAAGTATGCCACCTACCAAGACTTAGCCAGAATGATGTGGAAATGTTGAACAGGCCTATATCAAGTTCTGAAATAGCATCAACTATACAAAATCTTCCTAAAAGGCCCAGGACCAGATGGCTTTATGTCAGAATTCTACCAAACCTTTAAAGAAGAACTAGTACCTATACTACTAAACCTCTTCCAAAATATAGAAAAAGAAGGAATATTACCCAGCACATTCTACGAAGCAAACATCACCTTGATCCCCAAACCAGGGAAAGACCCAACAAGAAAAAAAAATTATAGACCAATATCACTAATGAATATTGATGCTAAAATACTCAATAAGATCCTAACAAACAGAATCCAACAACACATCAAAAAAATTATACACCATGACCACGTGGGGTTTATCCCAGGGTCTCAAGGCTGGTTCAATATACGTAAATCTATAAATGTAATTCAACACATAAACAAACTTAAAAATAAAGACCATGTGATTCTGTCAATTGATGCAGAAAAAGCTTTTGATAATATCCAGCATCCCTTCATGATCAGAACACTTAAGAAAATTTGTATAGAAGGGACATTTCTTAAACTAATAGAGGCCATCTACAGCAAACCCACAGCCAATATCGTATTGAATGGAGTTAAATTTGAAATCATTTCCACTTAGATCAGGAACCAGGCAAGGTTGCCCATTGTCTGCATTGCTCTTTAACATTGTAATGGAAGTTTTAGCCATCACAATTAGAGAAGAAAACGCGATCAAGGGTATCCACATAGGGTCAGAAGAGATCAAACTTTCACTCTTCGCAGATGATATGATCGTATATCTGGAAAACACTAGGGATTCTACTACAAAACTTTTAGAAGTGATCAAGGAATATAGCAATGTCTCAGGCTACAAAATCAACACCCATAAACCTGTAGCCTTTATATATACCAACAATAACCAAGCCAAACAAACAGTCAAGAACTCTATTCTTTTCACAGTAGTGCCAAAGAAGATGAAATATTTGGGAGTATACCTAACAAAGGATGTGAAAGATCTCTACAAAGAGAACTATGAAACTCTAAGAAAAGAAATAGCCAAAGATGTTAACAGATGGAAAAACATACCATGCTCATGGCTGGGAAGAATCAACATTGTTAAAATGTCCATACTGCCCAAAGCAATATATAATTTTAATGCAATTCCTATTAAAGCTCCATTGTCATACTTTAAAGATCTTGAAAAAATAATACTTCGTTTTATATGGAATCAGAAAAAACCTCGAATAGCCAAAACATTACTGAGCAATAAAAACAAAGCAGGAGGAATCACGCTACCAGACCTGAGACAGTACTATAAATCCATAGTGATCAAAACAGCATGGTATTGGCACAAAAGCAGAGAAGTAGATGTCTGGAAGAGAATAGAGAACCAAGAGATGGATCCAGCTACTTACCGTTATTTGATCTTTGACAAGCCAATTAAAACCATTCAGTGGGGAAAAGATTCCCTATTTAACAAATGGTGCTGGGTAAACTGGCTGGCAACCTGTAGAAGATTGAAACTGGACCCACACCTTTCACCATGAACTAAGATAGACTCTCACTGGATAAAATATTTAAACTTAAGACATGAAACTATAAAGATACTTGAAGAAAGTGCAGGGAAAACTCTCGAAGAAGTCGGGCTGAGTGAATATGTTATGAGGAGGACTCCCCAGGCAATTGAAGCAGTATCAAAAATACACTACTGGGACCTGATCAAACTAAAAAGCTTCTGCACAGCCAAGAACATAGTGAGTAAAGCAAGCAGACAGCCCTCAGAATGGGAGAAAATATTTGCAGGTTATACCTCCGATAAAGGTCTAATAACCAGAATCCACAGAGAACTCAAACGTATTAATAAGAAAAGAACATGTGACCCCATCTCAGGCTGGGCAAGGGACTTGAAGAGAAACTTCTCTAAGGAAGACTGATGCACAATCTATAAACACATGAAAAAAAGCTCATCATCCTTAATCATCAGAGAAATACAAATCAAAACTACTCTGAGATATCACCTAACCCCAGTAAGAGTAGCCCACAAAACAAAATCCCAAAACCAGAAATGTTGGCATGGATATGGAGGAAAGGGCACACTTCTACACTGCTGGTGGGAATGCCCACTAATATGTTCCTTCTGGAAGGATGTTTGGAGAATACTTAGAGACCTAAAAATAGACCTGCCATTCGATCCTATAATTCCTTTACTACATTTATACCCAGAAGACCAAAAGTCACAATATAACAAAGACATCTGTACCAGAATGTTTATTGCAGCCCAATTCATAATTGCTAAGTCATGGAAGAAGCCCAAGTGCCCATCGACCCACGAATGGACTAGCAAATTGTGGTACATTTATACCATGGAATACTATGCGGCCTTAAAGAAAGATGGAGACTTTACCTCTTTCATGTTTACATGGATGGAGCTGGAACATATTCTTCTTAGCAAAGTATCTCAGGAATGGAAGAAAAAGTATCCAATGTACTCAGCCCTACTATGAAGCTAAATTATAGCTTTCACATGAAGACTATAACCCACCTATAGCACAAGACTATGGGGAAAGGGCCAAGGAAGGGGAAGGGAGGGGGGAGGTTTTGGTGGAGGGAGGGTAATCGGTGGGGCCACATCTATGGTGCATCTTAGAATGGGTACAGGCCATTGCACTAATGTACACAGCTATGATTTAACAATAAAAAAAAGAGGAAAGAAAAAGAATGGTCACTTCATATTTGTTAAGGGTAATACACAATATGATGAGATTTCAATTATTAATATTTATGTACCCAACCAGAATACACCTCAATTTATAAGAGAAACTCTAACAGACATGAGCAACTTAATTTCCTCCAGCTCCATAATAGTCAGAGATTTCAACACTCCTTTGGCAATGTTGGATAGATCCTCCAATAAGAAGCTGAGCCAAGAAATTTTAGATTTAAACCTAACCATCCAACATTTGGATTTAGTGGACATCTACAGAACATTTCATCCCAACAAAACTGAATACACATACTTCTTATCAGCCCATGGAACATACTCCAAAATCGATCACATCTTAGGTCACACATCTAAACTCAGTAAATTTAAAGGAATAGAAATTATTCCTTGCATCGTCTCGGACCACCATGTAATAAAAGTTGAACTCAGTAACAACATGAATCTGCATACTCATACAAAAACATGGAAGTAAAATAATCTGATTCTGAATGATAGCTGGGTCAGAGATGAGATTAAGAAGGAAACTGCCAAATTTTGGGAAAAAACGACAAGACATGAATTATCAGAACTTCTGGGGTACTGCAAAGGCAGTCCTAAGAGGGAAATTTATAGCACTGCAAGCCTTCCTTAAGAGAATGGAAAGAGAGAAAGTTAACAACTTAATGGGACATCTCAAGCAACTGGAAAGGGAAGAACATTCCAACCCCAAACCCAGTAGAAGAAAAGAAATAACCAAAATTAGAGCAGAATTAAATGAAATTAAAAACAAAAGAATTATACAACAGATCAATAAATCAAAAAGTTGGTTTTTTGAAAAGGTCAATAAAATAAACCTTTGGCTAACCTAACCAGGAAAAAAAGAGTAAAATTTCTAATCTCATCAATCAGAAATGACAATGATGAAATAACAACAGACTCCTCAGAAATTCAAAAAAATCCTTAATGAATATTACAAGAAACTTTATTATCAGAAATATGACAATCTGAAGGAAATTGACCAATACTTGGCAGCATGTCACCTTCAAGACTTAGCCAGAATCAAGTGGAAATGTTGAACAGGCCCGTATCAAGTTCTGAAATAGCATCAACCATATGAAATCTCCCTAAAAAGAAAAGCCTGGGACCAAATGGCTTTGCATCAGAATTCTACCAAACCTTTAAAGAGGAACTGGTACCTATATTACTCAATCTGTTCCAAAATGTAGAAAAAGAAGGAACACTACTCAACACGTTCTATGAAGCAAACATCACCCTGATCCCCAAACCAGGGAAAGACCCAACAAGGAAAGAAAATTATAGACCAATATCACTAATGAATGTTGATGCAAAAATATTCAACAAGATCCTAACAAACAGAATCCAGCAACACATCAAACAAATTATACATGATGACCAAGTCAGTTTTATCCCAGGGTCTCAAGGCTGGTTCAATATACGTAACTCTATAAGTATAATTCAGCACATAAACAAATTAAAAAACAAAGACCATATGATTCTCTCAATTGATGCAGAAAAAGCTTTTCATAATATACAGCATCCCTTCATGATCAAAACAATTAAGAAAATTGGTATAGAATGGACATTTCTCAAACTGATAGAGGCCATCTACAGCAAACCCACAGCCAATATTGTATTGAATGGAGCTAAATTGAAATCATTTCCACTCATATCAGGAACCAGACAAGGCTGCCCATTGTCTCCACTGCTCTTTAACGTTGTAATGGAAGTTTTAGCCATCACAATTAGAGAAGAAAAGGCAATCAAGGGTATCCATATAGGGTCAGAAGAGATCAAACTTTCACTCTTTACAGATGATATAATTGTATATGTGGAAAACACCAGGGATTCTACCTCAAAACTCTTAGAAGTGGTCAAGGATATAGCAGCTTCTCAGGTTACAAAATTAACATTCATAAATCGGTAGCCTTTATATATACCAACAATAGTCAAGCTGATAAAAACAGTTAAGGACTCTATTCCATTCATGGTAGTGCCAAAGAAGATGAAATATTTGGGAGTTTATCTAACAAAGGATGTGAAAGATCTCTATAAAGAGAACTATGAAACTCTAAGAAAAGATATAGCTGAAAACGTTAACAAATGGAGAAACATACCATGCTCATGGCTGGGAAGAATCAACATTGTTAAAATGTCCATACTACCCAAAGCAATATATAATTTTAATGTAATCCCTATTAAAGCTCCACTGTCATACTTTCAAGATCTTGAAAAAATAATATTTTGATTTATATGGAATCAGAAGAAAGCTCTAATAGACAAGACATGACTCAGAAATAAAAACAAAGCAGGAGGAATCATGCTACTGGACCTCAGACTATAGTATAAATCGATAGTGATCAAAACAGCATGGTATTGGCACAAAAACAGAGAGGTAGATGTCTGGAACAGAATAGAGAACCAAGAGATCAACCCAGCTACTTACTGTTATTTGATCTTTGACAAGCCAATTAAAAACATTCAGTGGGGAAAAGATTCCCTATTTAACAAATAGTGCTGGGTGAACTGGCTGGCAACCTGTAGAAGACTGAAACTGGACCCACACCTTTCACCATTAACTAAGATAGACTCTCACTGGATTAAAGATTTAAACTTAAGATATGAAACTATAAAAATACTAGAAGAGAGTGCAGGGAAAACCCTTGAAGAAATCAGTCTGGGCAAGTATTTTATGAGGAGTACCCCTCGGGCAATTGAAGCAGCTTCAAAAATACACTACTGGGACCTGATCAAACTAAAAAGCTTCTGCACAGCCAAGAACACAGTAAATAAAGCAAGTAAACAGCCTTCAGAATGGGAGAAGATACTTGCAGGTTATGTCTCTGACAAAGGGTTAATAACCAGAATCCACAGAGAACTCAAACATATAAGCAAGAAAAGAACAGGTGATCCCATCGCAGGCTGGGCAAGGGACTTGAAGAGAAACTTCTCTGAAGAAGACAGGCACACAGCCTACAGACATATGAAAAAATGCTCATCATCCTTAATCATCAGAGAAATGCAGATCAAAACTACTTTGAGATATCATCTAACTCCAGTAAGATTAGCCCATATCACAAAATCCCAAGACCAGAGATGTTGGCGTGGATGTGGAGAAAAGGGAACGCTTCTATACTGCTGGTGGGAATGTGAATTAATACATTCCTTTTGGAAAGATGTTTGGAGAACACTTAGAGATCTAAAAATAGATCTACCATTGAATCCTGTAATTCCTCTACTACGTATATACCCAGAAGACCAAAAATCACATTATAACAAAATATTTGTACCAGAATGTTTATTGCCGCCCAATTCATAATTGCTAAGTCATGGAAAAAGCCCAAGTGCCCATTGATCAACGAATGCATTAGTAAATTGTGGTATATGTACCATGGAATATTATGCAGCCTTAAAGAAAGATGGAGACTTTACCTCTTTCACGTTTACATGGATGGAGCTGGAACATATTCTTCTTAGTAAAGTATCTCAAGAATGGAAGAAAAAGTATCCAATGTACTCATCCCTACTATGAAACTAATTTATGGCTTTCACATGAAAGCTATAACCCAGTTACAACCTAAGAATATGAGGAAGGGGGAGAGGGAGAGGAAGGAGGGGGAGGATAGGCGGAGTGGGGGTGATTGGTGGGATTACACCTGTGGTGCATCTTACAAGGGTACATGTGAAACTTAGTAAATGTAGAATATAAATGTCTTAGCACAATAACTAAGAAAATGCCAGGAAGGCTATGTTAACCAGTGTGATGAAAGTGTGTCAAACGGTCTATAAAACCAGTGTATGGTGCCCCATGATCACATTAATGTACACAGCTATGATTTAATAATAAAAAAAAAAAGGTAGGCCTGAGAAGGTGAGCAGCTCCTCCCTTTTGGGATATGCAGAGTACGCCTTAGGGCTCCCTGCTGTGAGTGTTATAAGAACAAGCTCTGGTACCACTGGGGGAGCCTGTGTTTGTCCCCTGTCACTTGTGACTGGGTGAGCAAGGTAGTCAGTTGTGGGTTCTTCTCCTTTTCTCTTTCTCATACATTATTTAATGCCTTATGGGTGGCCATTAAGTTGTTACCATGTTTTACTATTAAAACATACTGCTTTATAAACATTCTTTACATAACTTTTTTCCTGCTTGTCTAATAAACTCATTAGGATGACTTACTAGAAGCAGAACTTGCAGGGTCAAATGTACGATAATTTCAAATTTGGTGAAGTATTATCTAATTTTTCTTCAGTTGTTCTCTGATCAGCACAGTGTGGGAGTTCCTCTTTCTCCATACCCAGCCAACACTGGTTATAATTAATTTTTTAAAAAAGTCTTTGCTCATCTGCTAGCTGAAATATTGTTTTAATTTCCATTCGTTTTATTACTAGTGAGGGTGAACATCTTTTAAAATTTGCTTTTCTGCTTTAATTTCCTGGTGCGTGTTCTTTGCAAATTTTTCCATTAGGGTGGTTTTTCCTTCTCCTTTGATTTGTATGAGCTATTTTTAATGTTAGGGATCTCAGTTTTTTGTGGGTGGCAGATTAGCGTAGTGATAGAGAACTTGGGTTTTCCAGATGTGATTTTTGGACTAAGTTACTTGAGCTCTGTCCGTCACTCTTTCATCTCTAACTTTGTTCATATTTCACAGGGATGAAATGTGGCTGCTCTTGTGGCCCCTCCTGCCTCAACCACACCCCTCCAAGGAGAAGCTGGGAACGGCAGTATGGGTCACAGCTTAGAGGATTGGACGACTTTATGTAAAATCCAGAGAGAGCAGGAATCATAAGAGAAGAGCCAGACAACATTTTGGAGGAGAGACGGAGGGAGAGAAGGCTGGGGAGCAGCTGCTCCACTCCACAGAATGTGGGGGAGATAAACGAGCTAAATATTATTGCTGTTTTTTTTCTCCTAATAATTTTTTTTGTTGTTGTTTGAATGTTATAACCTTCCCTTTACAAACTGTTCCCCTTGCCTCTCTGGAGCTGTTTATTAAATAAAGTTCTTTTTCTGAGCTCTGATTCAGAACCATATTTCTTTAGTATCTTCCTCTGTGCGGCACTGGATTTAAAGATGCTAGAAGGCTTCCTTGGTAGGGCTGTTCACTGAGATGGGGGACACGAGGTGCATGCTACAAATATCTTCCCTAATTCATTATTGGTCTGTTTACTAAGTGTGTGGAGTTTTGCCATCTAGGGAAAAAATTGTTTGAACTTTCGATATTTAAAAACAATATGTATTGTGCTTGTGTTAATTAGGATGACTTTGTCTGCAGGTATCAGAAGGCACAATGGCAAAGGACTCAGATCTTCCTATCTTTCTGCCCCACCTTTTGGAGTATTAAGGCTGATTTCTCCTACAGTTATAGGATGCCTGCCAGTAACCATCAGGGTTTCATTCCCCTTTGTTCACGTTCAAGGGGAAAGAGAAGCGGGAGAGAAAGCCTGGCTTGCCCTGTGACTCACTTTTAAGAGAAGGCAATTTTCTTCCAAAAAGTTCCCATCAAATATCTCACCACATCTCAGATGGTGTTGGCATACTGTCTTGAAGCCATCACTGGCAAAAAGGAAGGGATTTCTGTACTTGACTTAAACCAGGGGCTATCGAAATGTTTGAAATGAAAATTCTCAGGGTCCACCTTGGACCTACTGAACTAGAAACATGAAGATTTTACACACCTTCCTGGTAGTTCTGATGCCTTCTCAAGTTTGAGACCTCGCTCAGGGCCCAGCACCAGAGTGTCAGTTGATGTTGTTCGAATCACACATGGAATGTTGAAGGGAGATGAACTCTTGAGCAAAATTGAGGTCCCATCCGGGAGGTGGGAGAAGTGCGTATTAGGCAGATACCAACAAGGTCCACTATGTGGGACAAATGGTCCACAATGTAAAGCCTAGATGATCTTTCAACTATAATTTTTTTAATTGAAAAATTAAAAAAATGCAGATATTAAAAACTTCAAATTATATAAAGGCATAGTGGGCATACAAAGCTCACAATTCTATATTGCTTTTTTTCGTTTACTCTATCAAGGAGATTGTTTTATGTCAATACCTCTTTCATCCTTTGTAGCAGCTCTTATTCCATTTTGTAGGTGTTTCATGATTTATTCAATTTTTCTCCTATTGATGAACCTTTGTTTCTAATATTTTGCTAAGATAAACAATGCTGCAATGAACTGCTATGTCCATATATCTTTACATGTGGACAGAACTGCAGGAGTAGAATTTCCAGCTCAAAGGGAGGCCCATTTTAAGTTTTGATAGATATTTGCAAATTGCCTTCTAATGGAATGATACCAGTTTTCACTCCCACCAGGAGTATACGAGAATGTCTGTTTCCCTCCAGGACACCGACTCTGGGTATTACCACACTTCTAGATCTTTGCTTATCTGATAAACAAAAATATTATTATTTTAATGGGTATTTATTTATTTGTCATCAGTTAAATTGGCATTTACTTATAAGGAAGGCTGGGCGCTCTTTCAGTTTATTATACTTAAAATTCATTGTTACATCTCTTTCTAGTGACTGGCCACATAGAGATTTATATTTATGTAGTTTCCTCGAAGGTTTCTGGCTTCAGAATCATGTCAAAAAAAAGGCCTTCTCAACTCCAAGGTTTTAAAATGATGTTCTAATATAAAAGAGATTAAATAAAGCATGTCCGGAGTGACAGCAAGGTCAGGGCAGTACCGTTTGCAAACATTGGGCTTGTTGGGAACTTTTCAGGAACACGTGTCTTGGGCAGAGTGGCTTAGGCCTGTTTCTTTGCCATCGGAATGCTGGATGACAGGGTTGTCAACCTTTTCATGAACACTTGCACATTCCGTTCCTCCAAGTCTGAGCTTTTGGTGGCAGCTGAAGGTGCCCATCTGAGGACGAAGTTGGATTCTGGGTGACTCTGCCATAGGTGTCTCCCTCCACCCTGATGTTGTTTGCTTCCCTTTGCTGGTGCTGAACTGACGTTATGTGGGTAGCTTTCAAATACCAGCTCCTCTGGGCCCTTGTTAAAATTTTTTATCAATGCCCATCTTTCTCAGCAGGGGTGACCTTTAACTCAGCTTTACTGTCACTACCTGACTTGGGTAACCTCCAAAGGAAGGTTGCCATGGCAATCCTGCATTCAACTCCACCAAATCTACCTTCTGTATCTTATTAAATGTTCCCTAAAAAGGAAGATGAGGGTTGTTCACGTGGAGCAAGAATGTTCTGTCACCCTCCCCGCCTCCTTCCCCAGTTACCAACCTGTGCTCCGCCATGAGTTGAGTCATTGCCCCCTTTTCCTTCTCCTAATCTCAGCTGTCACGGTAAGTGCTTCAGTTTTAGGAGGTGGGAGGGGGTATGGTTATGGCAAATGTCAATCTGCCTTTGAAAAGACATTTTTACAGCTCTAATCCAACACCACTGGCAAATGTCAGCATTGGGCACATAATGAGGCTGTGCAGGAGGCACCGATTGGACGGATATTCTTTTCGTCCTCCTCCCCCTCCTCCTCGTGGTGTTTCCCCCCTTTTCCTGGAGACGCTGTTTTCACTGTGACTCTCATTAAATCTAAGGAGATAATCTCCTTTGAGGCACAAGCTCAGGCCTCTTTGCTCTGCAAGAGGAGCTGGGATGCACAATTGCGATGGCGACTTTCAAGAGGTTGTTTTGTATTCACCCTGTGATTAAAAGCTGAGAGGAGAAGGCAAGAAATGTGTGGCACTCGCAGAGTCTGCAGGACTGTGGGTCTGTGTTCTGGGTCCTTTAATAATAGTCACTCTGGCACAAGGGAAGATAAAGCCCTTCTTGGAAAGGGCAGGTGCTGCCACCAGTCCCTGGGCATGATGGTGGCCTTGGCCCCTAGGTGGAAGGCCTGATCCTTTGTCCAGTGCACAAAGAAGGGTGTTGTAGGGCAGGCAGAGGGGAGGGCTCTGCTGGGTGGGGTAGGCACCTTCACCTCCTTCAGGAAGCTCCTCCCCACTGCAACAGTCTGCTGGGATGCCATAATAAAATATCACAGACTGGGAACTATAACAATAGAAACTAATTTTCTCGCAATGTTGGCTGCTAGACATCTGAGATCATGGGGTCAGCAGGTTGGCTTCCTTCTCAGGTCTGTCTCCTTGGCTTGCAGGTGGCCGTCTTCTCCCTGTACCTTCCTTCGTGTGTCTGTGTCCTAATCTCCTCTTCTTATAAGGGCATCAGTTAGATTGGAGCAGGGCCCACCCCCATGACCTCATTTACCTTAAAGGCTCTCTCTCCAAATACAGTGCTATTCTGAGGTATTGGGGTTTAGGACTCCAACATATGCGTTTTGGGGAGACACAAACAGCCTATAATACCTGCTCCTGCCTAGTCCATGGTTGGCTCTATGCTGTGTCTGTGGGTGGACAGCCCGAATTCTGTTCTGGAAGCATGTCTCAGCAGAACACAAACTTGCACAGTGTCTGGAACCTCATTGTCACCAGATGTTAGTTGTTGTCATGATGGGATGCCAATGCAATTTGATGTTCCAATGAGTGTATAATAATATGCTGTTAAAAATATAATAAAATATAATGTTCTAATACAATCATAAAAGTGGCTTGTTAGATCACTTGTATGGCATCTCCTAGCCCTCCTTCTTTTCTTTTATTGCACCAAGCAGAGCTGCTGCTCATAGAATGCCTAGTTTATTGTTCATTCATTCCACTTCATCAGAAGCTCCATCCAGGCAAGATTCAGGTCTGTTTCCTCACCCTGTACTCTGACCACCTCCCACAGGGCCTGGTACATAGTGTGTGCTCAAAAATGCACAGTGAATAAATGAATCGCTATGTATTCATTCTTTCCTCTATTCAACATGTATTTTGAATGACCATATATTGAATGACCACCGTTTCAGATGGTTAATGTCCAGCTTACACATATATCTGGAAAATCTACTCACAAGCACTAAAGGAGGAGCCTCCTGTGTGTGTGGTTCCTCTCTGATCCAGCAGTTTGCCTTGACCTCAGTTAAATACTGATCCTTTATTTTCTAAGGAGCTAACACAAATGTTGATCTGTTCAAAAATATCACCAACACTTGAAGGAATCACGTTGAGGAACATAAGGCATTAAATGGTCCTGGGGGTTATTTCACTAAAGCTCATCACACCTGAGGTCCCACAGGGCTGCATCCTACCCCCCTAACCCTAAAACAATCTTTTTCCTGAGGCCCAGGCCCGAGAGTCCAAGTCCTGAGGCCTTGTTCTCATAAGGCCAGTTGGTTTAATGCTCTTACAACCTTACCTCCTCTCCCACCCCTGTTATAGAGGCTCCACTACCCCTGCTCCATGCAAGTCTGAGTCAGATGGGTTTCTCAAATTATTTTTGGAGAGATGTCCCCTAACTCCCGTGGTGATGTCCTTTGATAGGATCAAACCCAGATCTACATCCCAATTAGAGCATTTGCCTCTGGGCTGTTCCTGGGCTCTACATTCCGGTCCTTGCAAGGGGACTCACCTCTGCATCTTGCAAAACATCAAGTGTCTCTTCACATCAAAGTGTCCACTGCACAAGGGAGAAATGCTGCCCCAGAGGTAAAGCACAGCTTCTCCCTCAGAGCCACTGCAATGTGTGCTTGGGCTTTGGATCGAGGCCATTGGAGCCTCAGAAATGTTGGGTTTAGTATCAGAGATCCCTGTACTGGCTCTCTTTATCACAGACGAGGACCCAAGTGACACACTGAGACATTAAGGAACAGTGGGTTGGCTCCAGAAGGCTCAGCTTATAGCAAAGGGTGACATGTTGCCCAGTGAAGAGTGGCCAGTAGAGAAACGGCACCAGTTTCCAACACTTGCCTGGGTGACCTGAACACGTCCACTGTGCCGACCCCGGACAGGATCAGTGGAATGGTCAGGAAGAGAGGGGCCCAGAGTTGGCCAGGTGGTCATTACTTTCCCTATCCTCATCCCTTCATTCCACAAATGGGGTCAGGTCACAAAGATAGGACCTCCCTGGGCATGTGATGGTGGAAAGCTGGGCCTCTCTGTTCTCTTGGGCCTAACTGCCCAGGAAGAGGGCTGAGGAAGGGCTGGGGGTGAAGCTAGTGGTTGTGATGATGAAATGGGCTGAATTTTGCAACTTTAGTTCTTCCATGCACTGAGGATGTCACACAGATGTTCCCATGCTGTTTTCATGGGCACCTGTGAGTTGACAAAGCAATCAATGGGAGGTTCTGAGAGGCCCAGACCGCACTGGTGAGCCGAGTCATGGCTAGAATATGAACTCGGATCGGACTCCAGAACTCACCTCTTGATGGCTCTGGCTCATGTCTTTACCTCTCTGGGCCCTGGTGGGCAGGGCCCTGAGGAGACAGCTGTCTTGTATGGTTTGGAGAAGCTGACATCCCAGAAGCAAAGACAACACCACAACCCCACTTCCTATGTTGCTGGAGGCTCCAGGGTTCCTGGGGCTCCCGGCCTGAGCACATGGTGAAGGAGGATGGCAGCTCTAAGGGTTGCATGGGGAGATTAACTTTTCCAAAAACATCCCACTACCTATTCCAGCTCACATCCTGCCTTCTGGGGAGGGGTCCCTGGGTTGTCCCCACCATGACCTCAGCTTTCCTGTCTGTCCCCAACACTCTCAGACTTGGATCTCTAAAGAGATTGGAAAACAGGCCACATCCTGCACAGCTACTGTATGACCACCAGGACAGTGGTGTAATATTTTTAAAAAATTTAACTGCTAGGGCGGTGCCTGTGGCTCAAAGGAGTAGGGTGCCAGCCCCATATGCCGGAGGTGGTGGATTCAAACCCAGCCCAGGCCAAAAACTGCAAAAAAAAAAAAAAAAAAAAAATTAACTGCTTTTGTCCCTTTGATAATGCCCACCTATGGCACCCCTACACCATGATTATCCTGCTTCCCACAGTGGCAACAAATCCCATCCGACTAAACAAAACTAATGAGCAACAAAGCCTGCCTATGGGGTCCCACGGGGACTGCTTCAGGGAAAGGCAAGGGTCCCAGGTAGGAGTGTGTCTATGAAGACATCCAGAGTGGAACCTGGAAGCTGTGTGAGCAACGGCCAGCCCTACCCAATCCCCAGAAGAACAGAATCAAGAACCTTCCAACAAGTCGTGGGAGCAAGGGAAAACCATCTTCAGGGCACTGAGGAATAGAATGAAGGTGATGTTGGAAAGTGCCTGAGTTGATATCAGGGACCAGATGCACCCCACGCCATGCACTGGCACTGCCTACACCCCAGGATTCAGGCTCAACCACTAAGAGGCGAGAGAATTCTGCACTGACTGAGGAACACTTTCCTCCAGCCCAGTGCAGCCGTGATCAAAATAGAAATAAAGTGGAGTTATAGAAAGATGGGGCAAATCTCCTTATTGGCGTACACTGACTTGGAGACTGGGATTCGTGTTGGCCACACATGTTACAAGATTTGTAGGCTCTTTCTTTGGGTGGCAGAACTCTGGGACTATTTGCAGATTGAATTCTGGAAAAGGGGAAGGAGCAGGGTGATACAGGCTTGTGTGGGACAGAGCGGAGACGGGGAGGAGGCCTGTGCCAGGAGGATGTTGTTTGGCCTCTTGTACCAGGGAAGGGGAGAGGCGGTAGCAGTCAATGTCATAGCATAAAGTAAGTTTTCCAGGGTATAGGCTCTGTTACAAATTTTCTGTTAGAAGCAAGAACTGGCTCCTAGCCCTAGGACTGAGCTCAGCTCAGCACAGCATCTCCCACTTTGCATAGCTTCTTTGCTTTGAGAACCATGTCCCCAGAACTCAGCTACCTTGACATTTGCTGGGCCAGCTGCTGACAAATAGCTCCTCAGTGGAGAACTCTGATGGGTGTGCTCTGAGATCAGGGAACCCGAAAGAAACTGTGCTCTGCCCCACACTGGGTGTTGAAATGAAGATAGAGAAAGAAAGAAACAAACAAAAATTAACCTCCGTGATTTTCCAGCAAAAAGAGAGCCCCCGATCTACCTTTTATTGTTTTATTTAGACTGGATACCAGAAAACCAAATACCGCCTTCTTTTAATTTCCTTATACTTTTCACTCCCTCATTTTGAAGGAGTGGAAGCCACATAACACATAATAAATCCAACAGCTTCCACGACCTCCTTCAAATCAAGCAATAAACAAAGCATGATCACCAGGCATCTACCGTGTGACCTGCTAGAAAAGAAAGGCCTCTCTAGCAGAGGGCTCTGATAATACTTTCTCTTGAAAACAATTCAGGCTTGCGTGGCCTTGAACACCACCTTATGTGATCTCCTAGGATGATATATTTGCTTAATGCAAGTAATTAAAAAAAAGTCTCTTGTTACCGATAAGCATGGTGGCTTTCCATAGCAATTCTGCTTCTTAGCAAGAAGCTGAGGAATACACATTTGTGACTCTGAGACTGTTAGGGCCCTCACAGATGGAAGGTGAAAAATGGGTTTAAAACAGTGGATTTTCAGTAATGATGCTTAGACTTCTTAGACTTTTCAGGCTTTGTCTTTAGAGGGAGAAGGAAGACATGAGTTCTCCATCCTCTTTTCAGTGGAGAGATTTCTGTTTGCCAATTTCATTTGGGGAAGAGAAAAATAGGTTTAAAACCACATGACTGTGAGACAACCAAGAGTGGACCATCAGAAGCACAAAGCTTTCACTCTGTAGGGAAAAGTGGGCAGTGTGGGGTTTTCAGTGAACTTGGCCCTCACAACTGCTGTCTGGATCTGAGTTACAGAATAAGGCATTAAGAAAGTCAGTGTGAAGGGCATCATTTCACACCCTGTCCCAGGCCAGGTGGGAATGATGCTATGAGGGTTCATGAAGGCTCCTGCCTCTGCTTTGATTAAGCATCATGACTGGGAAGTAGTTGCTTTCCCTGTCAACCCCAGTTTGGACTTACTGGCACTTCAAACCTCAAACTGGGCTGTCCTATGCAGAGATGCAGCAGCTCAGGTGGGGGTGTTCATAGGAGCAGCCATGCCACCTTTCCCTCTTTGATCTCAGCATGGATTTGGGGGCTGGAACCCTGGCATTTGCATCTGGTCTGCTGCTTGCTAACTCTTTGACCTTGGAAGCTTATTTGAACTTCAGCTTTTACATCTCTAAAGTGTGGAAGACAGTGCCTCCCTCATGAAGGGATTATGAGAATGACATCAGACAATTCATGTGGAATGTGCAGCAATATGCCTGGCACAGAGCGGCCCCCCCCCCTGCTTTGCATCCTCACGGCCATCATCATCATCTCTAACCACTGAGTTAAGAGTGTGTAGATTGGTGACTGAGCAGGAGCTGGGGCTGCACGTGAGCCTTTTGTGACATTCCAGTGCAAAGTGTGGCACAGGGGCCTGGTGCATTCACCAAGGATGAACCTCAGGTTCTCTCTCACTGCCTTCAGGAAGGAAAAGGTCTTCTTACTGGATCTGTTGATGATTCTTGGGGATTTGCTGGAAGGGAATGACCTGGTCTTCCACTCACAAGATGACTGCATTCAGCAGTTTTGAAAAGAGCATCTCCTAGAATTCTCCCTGCCATCCTAGACTTGGGATGTTGAAGAAAGATTGGCTGTGCCTAGTGTTGTGAACCTCTTGAAGTCTGGCCTGTTATGGGAGCCAAAATGCTTAATGGATTTCCTGGGGGGAATGGCTGAAAATAACAGAGAGTGGCTTGAAAGAAGGAAAAAAGGCATCTTGTTCCTCCAAGGAGACTGTTGAGTACTCAGTCGAAACACTCCCATAACTAATTCATTACTTTGCACCAAGTGGACATCTTTTTAAATTAGGCAGAATACAAATGAGTCTTGTTTTGTGGCATTAATTTCAATGGTTTTACACAATATTTGAATCACAGGCTTTTTTTTTGCCTTTGGAGGCAGACCAAATCAGGCTGAATCTCCTTGCATTAAAAGCCATTCATGGGACCCAGCCAGCCCCATCTTGCAGATGGAGCACCATATGTTTGGCACCTCCCCCCCATATGGAACAGTAATATGCAATCCAGAAATAGAAGGCACCATTTCTTTACGTCTGTGTTGCCGGTCACCTCCAGCCTACAAGCACTTTCCATTCTGGACAGAGGCAAGCAAGTTCATCAGAAAGAGATTCAGAAAGATGCTGAGAATCTGAAGGGGTGGTTTTCATTTTCTTTGGTCACTTCTAGACTCTAGACCTTAAATGTAATCACTTCTAAGAGTTGGGTGTGTCTATGACATGGTACTTGGAAGTATTCCATTTTCACTTTTCCAAGAATATGTTGGCCTATTAACTCGAAAACATAACATTTGACTTTTTGCTAAGGTCAAAAGGCTCCAGTAACAGTGAGTTCAGTAGTCCATGCAAAAGCACTTAAACTTAATTTGATAATTCTTCGGGTGATCTCAGGATGGAAGAGCAGCTCAGGAGAGATTTCAGTAAATATAGCTTCTGGGTTGCATCTAGAAGTAGTACAGGGCTTCATTGTTTGGAGATTTAATGGAGGGATAGACCAAAGGTAAATAAGAGGTAGGGCTCCTTTTCCCATTAATTCAGAATGAGGTGGCTGGAAAAAGCACTGAGCTGGGAGAGCGGTCTTTCTCTGTTGTTTACTAAGTGTGTGACCTTGAACAAGTGATAACACAGTGTTCCTCACCTATGAAATAAAGGAAATATCTAGAACTGATGATGGCAAATAGATTTAATCCCACATCGATAAGTTCACTTATCAGTTCTAATGGTTTTTTTGTGGAGTCTTTAGGATTTTCTAAATATAGATTAAGTAATCTGCAAACAAGGCTAATTTGATATCTTCCTTTCTAGTTTGGATGCCCTGATTTATTTAAAGCTTTACAAATGCCCAGTCTGTCCTCCTTATAGGGAGTCATAAAAGACCTGATTTCCAGAAATATTTTTCAATATTTTACTTGGAGAATATGACAGAATATTGGAGACCTTGGGGAGTGAAGAGGTGTATGTGGGACAAAGGGATAGTATGTTGAGGTTGTAGCCTGGCCCGGTATAAATGGGCCATAGTTTTGCGTTAGAAAGTTAGTAATATTTTTGTGCTTGGGCTTTAGCTTCTGAACCTTGGTATCATGTTTAGAGAATTACTGGGACTCAGTAAACCGACACTGTTTTAAAGTCTGCTCTGGTTATATATCAGGCATCTTGGATCTATAGCCTGTATACACAATCTATATGTGAACATAAGTGAACATTTGACATTATTCATTCCCCCGGGTATAGCTAAGCCCCTGTTGAGTTAAGCCCTGGTGGCAGCTGCCTAGTATCATGCATAGGCACATGGACTAGAATTATCAGTCAGTACACTCTAGGCCAGTGATTTTCAACAGAAGTGTGCCATAAGAGGACCTTAGGTATGCCACTAAAATTTTTAAAGACCATTAATTAGATTATTTACAAAAGAAGTTCAAAGCACAGTAAGTATATTCCTTTTTTAGACCAACATAATTTAAGTGTGCCATGGAAATTTAACTATAGGTACAAGGACAAAAAGTTTGTCCTCTAACTTTGCGCCACAGAAGTTTAACTATAGGTTCAAGTGTGCCACGAGATAAGAAAGGTTAAAAAACACTGCTTTGGGTATCAACACTTTTCTGGCTTTTGCACATCTAAGAGGAAAAGTTTGGTTTGAGTTTAGCCTGTGATTTAGTGTTTTCCTGGGAAACCTTACAGCAATTCTGAAATGGAAGTCACATTATTTCCAAAATTCTCCCTCAGGATAGGTAAGAGCCCTGCCAGTCAAAAGTATGCAGGGCTCCTCTTTGTCCCCCAGGGGCTGAAGTCTAGACCTTCATATTATGCATGCTAAAAAAAATAGGCTGAGCTCAAGATCAATGACTGGTAGAGCCAGAAGTGTCACCACAGAGAACAAACCCAAGGATGATCTTTGTTGACTTCTGTGTTGTTGAGTTTGAGGTTATGAATAAGTTAAACCAATAAAACACCACCACTTAACTACGTCGTTATGTCTTTATTTCTCCTTGCTTCCTCTAATATCTTTTCATCAGTCTTAATGACCGCCATGCCAAAACTTACTGCCTTCAGTATTTTTGAAAAGGTACCACCTTGTAGTATGGGCTTCTCTGCTGCCCTCTACTCCCACCTCCAGATATAATTCTGGGTGAAGCCTCCTGTTAGTTTTTTCTCCTTTTCTTTTTAACTAAGGGAGCAAGTTGTGTGGCACCTCACTATTTACAGTGTGGCATTTTTCTCTGTCCTTCACCTCTTCTTCTTGGGGGCGGGGGCTCTGTCTTAGGACCTCATCACAAGTTCTCCACACCTATGGATGGAGTGAGTAAGAATAACATCCTTGCTCAGGATGGGAAACCCAGTCTCCTGGAGATTAGAGTAACTTCGGTGGGCTCCTGACTGATGGCTTCATGAGGTGCTGAGACCCTGCTCCTCATGTCAAAGACCAAAAGGAAAAACTGGGTCCTGCTAACTCAGCTCAGTGATCTGTGGAGGGGCCACTGCTTTCCTTCACAGTTCTTCTTCGCTGTGCAGTTTGACTTCCATGAAATTATAGAAAAAGACTTCCACTGTCCCTGAGAAAGACTAGGAGAAATCTGATCTCGTGTCTAGTAGCAGTTGACAGTCCTCCTGGAAAACTCTGTAGTATTCCCTGAAAGACTGGACTGGTGACCAGCAGAACTTCAGAGGCCATCCACAGACCTTCTATGAAGAGGCAGCTGGGGAGTCCCAGAGTAGAGGCTTGGCAGGACCCCTCTTCTGAGTTAGAGCTTGAAAATCAACAATGTCAAATTGAGAGTGTGCAAAAAAAAAAAAAAAAATCATGCTCTGAGAGAGCACCAGACAACTAGCAATCGGTTGAAGCCAGGGAAGGCGACATGGACAACCAGCATCAAGACCATATGGGGAAGACACAGCAGCTGTATGGAAATGCCAAGAAAGAAGGACACCCAAACTGCTGCCCCTAGACTAGGGAGGACGTGTCTCTGGCAAATGTCTGGAGACCCACCGCAGGAAGGACATCATAGGTTGTAAAAGTTGTCCTAAACTACCGAATGAAGCCAGACAATGATGCCTGGGTTTGGACACCAGACCAGTGATCACCAGCTGCTTGTATGTCCTTGGACAAATTACCTAATAAGTCTGAGCTCCATTTCTTCATGTGAAAAATGTGGATAGTTATATATAAAGCTGCTAACATAGAACATGGAGAACTGCAGACCCTCCATGTACTGGATTTAGGAAAGTAACATTTGTCCCCACTCTCTCTAAAGAATTTGTGGGGTTGAAATTCTGGAAACCACATTTCCAAGTTATCTATATCCAGTAGGATTCTAGTCTAGATTCCAACAGTGGGAGGCACTCATGTATGATTTGGGAAGTAGAAGAAAAACAGAAGTCATTATTGCTTCTGCAACATGGCAGCTGATCACCTGGGCTACTAGACACGAGGTATTTACCTGATGCTTATGGCCCTCCTGCCTCAGTTTTTCCTCTTTGAGACAGTAAGAGACACAGATCACCAGTGGCAATTTCCCAAGGCCCCTGTAATTTCTAACTTCCTGGAAGTTATAAGCGATTTTCTCAGACCTTTATTCTCTTAGATCATCCAACAGTGTTGTAAGCCTCTAATTCCCTGCATTAAATCTTTTCTTATTTGAAACACCTAGAGAAGTTTCTGCTTTCCTGGCTGAATTTTATTAACACATTTGAGTTTTAAAAATACAACAATGACAAAAACGAAAAGGTGAGGATGAAAATTTTTATGTTGTCTTACTAAGAAAGAGGAACATTTGGAAATCTGAAAGATTTCAAGACACTGGGGGCTTCCCTGGAATAACGGGTTGATTTGAGAATTGCCAAGATCTGGCTCAGGTTTAGCCGTGAGAGCTGGGGAAAGAGGATGAGATGGGGAATCACAGGCATCTGATTCAGAAGTGAGATTGCACAATTATTTATCATTCCCTGCACTGGGCAAGAGAGTCTTACCAGCAGAATGATTTTAAGTAGAATAAATTGAACAAAGAAAAATATAACCCAGATGGAAAAATAATCTTCCTAATCCTCATATAAATTAAACTGTTGGTGGAGGAGAGATGATTGACATAAAGAGATTTACTCTGTAATAGACAGAAGTGTGTGCATAGTGGGGAGAGGAAGAAGCCTATAATCTCAATGAAATGATAGCCTGTTAATGCTTTGCTGGACAAACATCCTGACCCCTTTTAAATGAATGTTATGTACATCCCATTCAAGTAGCTTTTATGAAGTTTGCAAAATTATACAATTTGTCTTCCCTTATCTGCAGAGAAGCATGAAACCCCTCCTTCTATGCAGACCATAAGACACTTTTCAGAGAGGCTCTTAAGTTGTACCTCAGTATCATAAAAAGCCTGTAATTTTGATGCATTCAGCAATATGGTCGTCAATCTGCTTCTGCTTATGAATGTTCCTTTCACATCCTTCTTCCATGCAGGTTTTAGGTAAAGACAAGGCCTATTTGAAACCCCGAGTCTTTTATCTTATTTTCCACAACAGAATCAATCCAGATAAGGGAGCAAATAGGAAGAGGGAGTTCATCAAGTAACAGGGATGCGCCTCTTCCATTATCTGCTGATGGCTACTCAGATTGGAGTTGAGAGAAACAATTTCAGTGTTACGTACAGTTGAGATGGTTTCTCTTATCGGAGTTTTTGTTTTCTTGTGAGGTCCTTAGGGTCCTTAGTTTCTTGACTGGAAGGTGTGATATGCAAAGCATTTGCTAACCCAGAGGAGCCCCAGCCAGTCAGAACGGGCCTTGGCCATGGAGCTGAAGCACAAGACACTTGGGGCACTTGGGGCTCTTAACCATGTGGCAAGGATGCATTTAACAATCACCTTTGCAGCACAGCTGTGGTCTGGGTCTGTATCAGCTCTGCCAATGGGAAGAGCCAGAGCAGAACAGCAGCCTGTGATGAGTCTGGGCAGTAGGAGGGTGAGTTCTGTCTGTCCTCCCCACCCTCCCTGGGCAGGATCGCACTGTGACAAGATGGTTGAGGGTTGATAGACTGGAGTGGCCTTGGGGGCTTTCAGGGTGGGGTGGTGCTAACGGCATTGGCTTTGGCATCAAAGCCTCCACTCACTCACACTTTGGCATCTTATGTGAGTCTTTAACCCCTGAGATCCTTGCTTGTTGACTCTATGAAATGGTGGTGACACCATATGCAGGACTGATGTAAGGATGAGCGTTACAGAAACCATCTCATGCAGGGTCCAGAATGCATGGCCTGGCTGAGGAAGTGGGAGCAATCCCTGCTCATTTGCATTAGGCGGGGATAGTGATATCCCCCCTTCCTGGGGATAGTGAGGTGCAAGTCTTCCTCGGCATCACTCACATGTTCAGAGAATCTATCTTCATTCTTCCCTGCACACAACAGCAGTTTACTTAGTGCCTACTGTGTGCCCAGCAGAGTTATGGAGGGCGGGGACACTCCAGGCAACATGCCAGGTGAAGCCCCATTCTCGCAGGGCTGGGACAGGGGTCGGGGGACAGGCAGCAGTGTGGACAGGCCTTTCCTCCCGCCGCCAGCACACAGCAGCCCAGAGTCCTGGATGTGACTAATGTAGCAGCGTCAACAAAACCCAGCAGACAGAACAGAGCTAGGCTTGAAGTCAAGGAAGGAAAACCTCAGAAGCCAGAAATAAAGGAAAGACTTCAAACCTGGGGTGAGGCTGGCTGCCGTGGAAGAGGTCGCTACTCTTAGAAACTGCATCAGGGTTCCTGGCAGGGCCTGCATGTCAGTGCCGACTGGGGAGCTTGGAGAGATGCTGAGGTCACACCTCAGACCAGGGGAATTAAAATCCCCAGGTTTCGGGGGTGGTGGGGTGGTGGTGTTTAAAGCTCCCCCACTGGTTCCAATATGCAGCCAAGCTGGTAAAGGTCTTCGGAGTGGGGGTGGGTTCTCACGCTCAGGCCAATAACAAGTCTACCATGTAAGGTGAGACTCAGGAAATTCTCTGAGTAGGTGAGAGGGGGACTGAAAAATCTCCACCCTCCAGCTCAGTTATGGGGGTAAAAACCTGGATGTCTGCCTGCAGCCACAAGGAGAGAATGTGCCTCCTGTGGGAGATCCAGAGCTGGACTGTGACCATTGAGAGTGCAGGGGATGACAGTCACATTGCCAGCCTGTTGCCAGCACCCCAGGCAGAGTCATTAGCAATTAATTACTTTGGAGGATGACCACGCCCACCATCCAGGGCACAGGTGACCCCTATTGAGAATGAATTTCCTTGGAATATTCTAGAAGGGTAAGCAGAGGATAAAGTCAGCAAATATGTCAGCGTTTCTCAATCCTGGTGTGGGCTAGGTGGAGGTCAGTGACCAGCTTCCAGAGATGTTGGTTTAACTTGCCGGAGTGTGGCCTGAGCGTTTGGGGTCTTTGATAAAGCTTCTTGGGGTTGAGAACTACAAAGTAAACAAGATCATTTAGAAAGTTTTTGAAGACCACCTAGCAGGATAATGTGGTATGTAAATAGAAAGTAATTAGCAGAGGGAGACTAGAAATGGACTCTCCAATAGGTGACATTTAATTTGAAACGTGAAAGATGAGGAAGAGGGTAAATCCAAGGAGCTGGGAAGCAGCTGTCCAGGCAGAGGGAATAGCACGTGAAAAGGCCCTGAGAACAGAATAGTGGTACTGGAGGGAAGAGGGTTCTAGACCCTATATGCCATGGCCAGAGGCTTAGAATTGTCCTGCAAAGGTGAAGGAAAGTCACTGATGGGTTTAAGCAGGGCAATGACTCGATCTGATGTTGGACAAGTGGAATCCTGAAAACTTACAGTTTTACGCATTTTATTTGCTCTAGAACAGCAGTCCTCAACCTTTTTGGTGCCAGGGATAGGTTTTGTGGAAGATAATTGTTCATGGACATGGGGGAGGGGAGGATGGTTTTGGATGATCCAAGCACATGACATCGTCATTATGCATTAGATTCTCATAAGGTGAGTACGACCCCAGATCTCTCGCATGCAGTTTATAGTAAGGTTCACATTCCTATGAGAATCTAATGCTTCCAATGATCTGATAGGAGGCAGAGCTCAGGTGTGATGCGAGTGATGGGAGTATTTACAGATGAAGCTTCACTCCCTCACCTCTGCTCACCTCCTGTTGTGAGGCCTGGTTCCTAGCGGGGCACTGATCAGGCCTCAGAGTTGGGAACACAGCTCTAGATCTGAGCCTCTCCATTGCCCCCGCTCCCAGTTTCTCTGCCTACCTCATCCTATATTGCATCTTCATAATCACTTCATAAAGGAGGTAAGTAGATGTCTTCTCCAGTTTACAGGTAGGAGAACTAACGCTGCCAGAGCTGGGCAGCCTCATCCATGTCTCCTAGGTTCCTGAGTGACAGGTTTGCAGATTATTTGGTAGTGGTTCCAAAGCTCTTGCCCAGAATGGGGCGTCTGTGAGCACAGAAGCAGCCAAGCAACCTGTCCCACCTTTGTTACTGTAGTGAGTTATATCCTCACCATCTTGGCTGCTGGGATGAGAAGGCACAATGCTGGTTATTGTTGAGCAGAAGAGCTCACCCCAGAGTGGTCTCCCTGCAACATCCTACTTCACTTAAGTACTCCTAATTTTGATGGGCTGGTCACCCCGCTGCTGACCTTGTATAGGAGGTACACCATTGAAGTCTCATTTTAGAAAATGAAAGTGCTTGGAACTAAATTAAAGGGGCTCACCTTTGTATGAGGCATGAAAGCCTGTACTCCTCCTGTGGCTGAATGGCCCCGTCATGCCAGGGTTCACATGGGCCATATGGCCGTTTTCCCTCTTCTTGGCTGTCTGGTCCTCATTTTCTATTAACTCCTTAAGGTTTGGCTGCTCATGGCTGATGCTGGGTCAGTTCTGGAGAAGCTTTTCTGATATTTCAAGGTGTTGTCATGGCTGGAGCAGTTGAGGTCTTTCCTGACACAGTTCTTGGAATCCCCTGGGAACCCCATTTCCCACCCCAGCTTCCAGGGGAGGTAGGATGGCTGAGGAGGTGGTGAAAAAGACGGAGAAAGGCATGAGGGACTTTAGTGTTCTTGTTGGGTTGCTCTATTGGGCTTTGGCTAGAGGCCACTTGGGTGATTCTAGACCAACTATGATCTGTGGGTGAATGGCTCAATGCACTGTGTGGAAATTGTTCCACCACTAGGGCTAGGAGGGATGGAAATTGAACTACCCCCGTCACAAAGCCCCCAAACAGCTAAGATACTGCTGCTAGACAGTAACCATGGAAATATCCCATTGTTGTAGCACCAGAACAGAAGCCTGTTTGTGTTTTTCTTCCACAAAGGGTGTCAAGAGAGCTCTCCATCCCACCCCTTCCTGCTATCTCGTGGCATCACTCCAGGTCAGGGCTCAGGTACTCAAGAAGAAAGCTGCCATTTGGCTACCTGGGTTCACTCTGCCCTTGGTGGGTGCCAAGAGGAGAGCCCTGAAAAGGAGAAGTGAAGAATGGGGGTGCAGATGGGAAGAGATGACACCTGGTAGGGCTGGTGAGAGACAGTGGGATGGGGCAGGCTGTTGGTGTCACTGGGGATGCCATTAAGGGTGTTCATGAAGCAGTGTGCATGTCTGGAGTCCCATCTGACTAGCATCAATAAACATCCCTGTTCCATGCATTCTGGAAGGGGAGCCTTAATTAGGCATGAAGAGATTTATCACACAGCAGCCCCTTGGAGCTGTTGGTCTCTTTGCCATCTGGACTGATGGTTTCCTACCCTGTGACCATAGTAGCAAGAATGATTGATGAGGTTCTATAGCTCTACTCCCACCCCAGGCCTGATAAAACCCAAATGGCTTTTGTTACCCCTGAAAAGGAGTAAGATTTTGCCTGTGTTGAAGGGCACAGGTGCAGGGGTTCATGCTGAGGTTAGACCTGTGGCACCAGGCTTAGGGTCACTTTTAAATGTATAACCATCCAACCACAACAATGAACAGAAAAAGCCCTAGAGTGAGGATGAGAAGACCTAGGGGAAAATTTCACCAGCCACGCAGGTTTCTGACTCAGTTTTATGACCTACGGAGAGGAGATGACGTTTTCTGCTTTGGCCCAACCCACATGATTTTCTGGGGATTCTTGTGACATTATGAGTGCAAAAATGGCTCCATCAACTCCAAAGCCCTTTAAGTCATTAAGGATTTAATCCAACAAACATTTATTGAGCAACTGCTGTGTGCTATGCACCACGCCTAGTGCCGTGATGGATACAGATGAATAAAACACAGTGCCTGCCCTAGGCGAGCTTACACTCTAAGAACGGTCATAGGACAAGTGCACAAATAACTATAATACAAGGCAGAATATGGTAAGTGCCATGAGAAAGGTACAAATAAAGTGCTACGGTGGTTCAGCAGAGGGAGAGATCCCAGTGGTTGGTAGTTCAGGGAGAGCTTCATGAAAAGATGTGGTTTCTGCATGGGCCTTGAAGGAAACAAAGCCAGCATTCCAGGGATGAGAACAGCAGGCCAAAGGCACAGAGACAGGAAAATGCAGCACCCCTTCCAGGGGCAACTATTCTAGATTGACTCGTGTCAGGTGGGAAGCAAGAATGAGGCCTTGTACAATTGTTCATGGGTCAGGGGAACTTTCAAAGGATTGTGAGTGGCTAGAGATAAAAATTGCCATGCGCATTCAGGATGGAGTGGAGAATGTGTAAGTGTGCACGGAGGAAATCTGGGAGACTGCTGTCACATGCCCCAGAGACAAGTAAAGAGCAAGGTTAGAGCTAGTGGGGAGAGTAGCAAGGCAATCTATAGGAGAGGAGTTGACGGTGACAATAGGGTCTCAGCTGGGTGGTCATGGGATCATAGGTCTTCTAATAGGCAAAGGGGGGATCATAGAGGAAAGGGAGGCAGAGATGACCCACCTGGGTTCAGATGGGGGGAGCTTATGGAACTGCTGCAGAGCAGACAGGGTGAGTGTCCATCCCAGCTGGAGCTGGGGGAGGGCTGGGCCACACAGACTGGGGGCCTCCTAGAGAGGTGGTGCCTGCATGGGAAGGCAGGCACAAAGGTGCTGATCGAGAGTGTAGGGGGACAAGGAGAGGACACCTGTGCAAAGCATGTCTACATCGTGAAGCAAGGAGGAGAGAGGGTAGTAATGGTCAGGTCTGCCCTGGCTCCTTTTTAGATCAAGGTAGGGGTGTCAATAAATAAATCATAAATACAGAAATAAATATACACATCAATAAATAAATGGCCAAGAAGTGTTGGAAAGGGAGGAGAAAAACATGAGAATATGTATCCTGGTACTAAGGGGCCAGAGAGTGTGCAGGAGGGTCGCTGCAGAGCAGGTCAGCGTCAGGGCTCAGCACCCTGCAGGGCTGGGTGGTGCCGGGAGGCAGAAAGTAAGGATCTGTCCTAGATCTGGAGCTGCAGGGAGGTGAGGGCAGAGGCCGCAGGAGCCGGCAGAAGGAGGCAAGCTGGTGGGAGGCGGAGATGATGGTAGAAGAGCAGCAGAGAGCATGAGCGTAAACACAGCCAGTGAGGAGCGGACGGACAAGGCTTCCTCTGAACCGGAGGAAGATGAAGGGGAAGAGATTTTGAGGAGCGATCTCAGTTTGGGCGGCTCCCTCTTGGCGGAGACTGCTGTGTCTACAAGGTATTGGATCAGGGTGACTTGCTGGGCCCACCCAAGGCCAGGTGTCCTACTGTGGAGACTGCGGTGGAACCTTGCTCCTGCTGAGCTGTCATAGGCAGGAAAGGACAGGCAGCTTACCGACTGTGCTGCCCAGATGGAGAAAGACGCCAGTGAGGGTGAGCCAAGGCCCCTGGAGCGCCTGTCTTATCTTGGTCAAGGCATTTTGGCAGTGAGAGAATCAAACAGAGCTGGGGAGGAGTGCATGTGAGGATTGGCCGAGGCCCCCAGCCTTTCTCCAGAGCGAGCCCCAGGGCAGGTCGCAAGGGCTCCCGCCACTCCAACTTCTGTCAGTTTCAGTTTGAGGAACCGACTTGTGACAGAGAGGAAACCGTGACCTGGTTCTGCAGGTCCCCCAACGGGAGGGTGAGGCGCTGTCCTGATGGACAGAGTTTGGGCCAACTCCAGTACCTGACATCTGGGTTCCTCTTAGGACGCATCGTGGAACCTTCTGGAGTCCCAAGACCTTGACTGATTCACTGAGACGTCGATGGCAATTCAACCTCTTCCCCAGGTTACTGCAAGCTTTAGTAATTAAATGTCTTCTAGGACCTTTGAGATCTTCAAGATGAAACTCTGGAGATGTGTAAAGTCTGATACTGTTATTTTCAGTGCTCTTGAGCAGTCTGAAACCACTCAGTTCCCACAGAGGCTGTTATAGGGCTGTTGCTCTTTGAAATATCCGCTGTATAATGCAAATCCCAAATCTCAGACTTCAAGCAACCCACAAGGGAGAAAAAGTGGAGATGAGGATGGTCATCATGGTTTGGGGCTGCAGAGCCCAGTGCGGGTTAATGGTTCTGGGTATCCTTCCGCTGCCTCCTCTGGCTTCCCGTCAGCCATTAATTTAGAGCCAATGCTGTGTTCTGAATTACCTTTGATTAATTATGTCCAGTCTCATTCGCTTAGGAGCAAATCTTGATTACTTCCCTTAACTCTCCTTCAAGATAGTGGTTTTTAGCTTATCTTTCAGATATGTTTTAAAACACTGTTATTTATCAGGCCAGGGAATGCATCTAACAAATCAAGCTGCCTAATGCTTCTTCAGTGTGTGACCTGTGAGTCCAGCCCCTAAGTTATTGGCATCGAGCCCAGATTTCCCCAGCAGATTAGGTCTAGTGTTTGGAAATGCACTAGACTTTTTTAATTTTTATTTCGTAAAGTTTTAACTATTAACCTTAATAGGGGAAACAAAGATTTTGAATGAAGCTTTTTTTTTTTTTTTTTGCAGTTTTTTGGCCGGGGCTGGGTTTGAACCCACCACCCTCGGCATATGGGGCCGGCACCCTGCTCCTTGAGCCACAGGTGCCATCTTAGGAAACAAAGATTTTGCAAAATTCTAAAATCATTGTCCATGTGGGAAGAGGGACGTGGGTGGGTGTAGGGTGCACACTGGAACCTCTCCCTGTAGCTTTGGAGCTTGGTGTGGGCTCCTGGGACCATCAGGATAGCAAAGTGACAGGAAAGTGACATTGACACAGCAGTCTGGCTGCTGAGGCCCCACAGAGTACGGAATGCAGCAAACAAAGAGAGTGGTTTCAGACATGGAGCTAGAGAACATTCTTTCAGGTCTCACACTCTGGGGCTCTGCAGGCACCCAGAAAGGCATTTATGGGTATTTTAAGAAGGATGACATTTATCTTGAGAGTACCCTTTCAAGCCCTTGCTGTGGCTTTCCTGGTGGCAGAGGAGGACAGCAGAGTCCCCCACATGACATTCTAACAGGGTAAGAGGGAGACTGACCCAGAGGGTAAAATCCCAGGGTCTCTTCCTCCTCAACAGACTCCAGTTGCTTTAAGGAACACCCAACACAACCACCACATTTTGGACACGCTTCTGCCTTATTCTGGGGTGGAGCAGACCCTTAGCAGGAGGTTTCGATTTTTTCACAAACTTGATTTGGAACACCCCATCTCTTAGTTTCATCTTCCTGCTTCACCCAAAGTTCTTAGTGGTTCTTGCCAAGCCAGAATCGAATATGGACTGTCCATCGTGTCTCCTCCAGCCTTCTCTCCGTGGCTGTGGAAGCCTGACACAGGACGCTATGGTTTGTTCCTTGGGCAGTCAAACTCTTAAGTTCATGGAACAGGCCCTTGATTCTTACCGGGCCCTGCCACTTGGTTTCATTGTGCTCCTTTGCCCATTTGAACTGTCTAAACTTTCCTCTTCTCCGTGAACAGCCCCTGTCTTAGAATGGGTCACATGTCCCCTCTGGGTCTTGGCTCACCCAGAATCTGTATATCCTAGAGGCTGATGGCAGCTGACAACAGGTGGCTCTCCGTTCATCCATGAGCCCAAAGATCCCTCCAACCCAGGAGGCAGTTTGTCATCCAAAGTCTTGGGACTAGCTTCTTTTCATGTCAAGTCCTTCCGCCCCCAAAGATGGACTGAGTCTCAGTCTGGTTCAGGTGGGTTCTCCACACCTTCTTCCTGTGGCTTATCTGCCTAATGCTAGATGAACACCACACAGTTATAAATACTCAGGTCAATATATATATGCAGGTATAGATATATATATTCTGGTCACTGTTTTACACTTTAACAAAGAAAACCACTAGCCTGCTTTTTCTATTGTTTGTGCCACCCCGACTCCCATCTGCCTGTGTTGTAGCCGGCAGGAAATGTGAGCCCTTGAGTCCCTCAGGGTGCCCACCTTACGTGGCCCCATCACACTGGCCGACAGTCAGTTTCAGAGCCCCCTGCTCATGCAGGCTCTTGAGGGCCTTGAACTCCAAGGGCATGGTGTGGGGGCTGGCCTGGGAGGTGTAGCCGTACTTGAGGCTGTCATAGTAGTGGTATTTCACAGGGTTCTGGTTCTGATCGAGTGGAAAGGGCCAGAAGCCATAGAGGTAGATCTGGTTGCAGAAACGCGTGGCCAGGGTGTACATCAATAGGCCGGTGGTAGGTCTTTTGATGTGGACTTTGTTGGTCAGCCAATATCTGAAAAAAAATGGTGAAACAACAAAGAAACAAGTTTGTGAATCACCGTTTCCAGGAAGAGGGAGATTTTGTCCTGACGGGCAGCCTGCTCCTGCCCCTCAAGGAGCCCTAGGACCAATCAAGCCCCTGACCCCCACTTCCGTTTGTAGGGGACTGACAACCACCCTTGGTTCAGCAGCTGAGCCACTCCTCAGACTGGGTGCTTTCACATACAGGAGTTTAAGGAATTCTCAAAACAATCCTGGCCATGGGCAAAAATGGGGCTCAGAGATGAAAAGTGGCTTGCCTGAGGTCACCCAGACAGAAAGGGGGCAGCAAAGTTTTTCTGTAAAAGGCTAGATAATAATTATTTATGACTTGTGGCCACATGGTCCCAATTGCACCTGCTGGCTTTCCGCGTATTTGTAGAAGAACCACAGACAACACACAGGACTGTGGGCAGGGCTGGCCCACCTGCAGAACTTGGCAGATCTCTGTAAAGTACCTGCTCTTGCATGGTGTGTGCTGACTGTCAAGGTCCTGCTGTGCCTCCTTTGCAATTGCCATTCCTGACTCCATCCTTGCTGCCTGAGCATCTTCAGATCGCCTTTCTGTCCCTGCCTGCAGGAGCTCTGCCCTCAGGAGCCCTGCCCTCTGACCACGGGTGACTCCCCTGGACAGCTGCAGGGCACTAGACAATGGTTTGCCCTGGGAGGCTGGGTTCTACCCACTCTTTTCCTTCTAAACACCTGTTGCTACATCTTAGTGTACTTACCTCCGAAACAGAGCCCCTGCCTCCTGCTTCTGGGACTCTGTCAAAGGGTAAAGAGAGGAAGCATGGAGAAGCAGAGAGAGCAGGCTGTCAGGTGCACCTGAGCCACAAGGGCGGTGAGGAGTGACTATCTGCATTTCACAGACGAGGAAACAGAGGTGCAGAGGAGGTAAATAATTCAGAAGATCTGAGTTCTAGTGACAGTTCTGTCCCTGTGTGCCTTGGAGCAAGTCACTTCTTCCTGTCAAACTAATTTTGCACATTTATGTAATGATGGGACATAGTCCAGATGATCTCCAGGATATCTTCCTGGTTCCAACATTCCAAGACAACACAGAAGTTTCTCCAGAAGTGAAGAGACGTCCATTCAGTTCGTAATCATTCCTGCTTTCCCTCACACTCTCCCACAGGTTAGAACTCAATGTGATATGTGGTCTAACCTCTTTATTTCTAGTAAAAGCTTCCACCTACTCTACACTGAATCCCTTTCCAGGGGTCCTCAAACTTTTTAAACAGGGGGCCAGTTCACTGTCTCTCAGACCATTGGAGGGCCAGACTATAGTTCAAAAAAGAAACCAACTATGAAAAAATTCCCGTGCATACTGCACATATCTTATTTTGAAGTAAAAAAAACAAAACAGGAACAAATACAATCACACCGCCTCATGTGGCCCGCGGGCCGTAGTTTGAGGACCCGGGGTTGGCAGAAAGATGCAATTCCATACCACAAATTCCTCAGCACAGCGTCTCTATACCAGACACGGTCCATGTTTTTCTATCTTCACACAATCCCCATCCAACATGCTCCCAATTTGCCTCTATAAAAACACCCGTTCCCCCACCAAAGTAAAGGCCAGCATAGTTTTTGGTGACAGTTCAGCACAGTAGTGCACGTGACTTTATAATCAAACACACCAATTAAATTCATGCCAGAAGTAAATATCTGCCAGATAAAACATTCACATATTGCCAAAAGATAGACCTGTTTCATATTATTCAGTGCTTTTATCAATAGCACTGATATGGATAAAATAACATTGAAAGGGTGGGGCTGGGGGGCAATTTACTAGAAACCCTAATAGTCCTTTCCTTTTGCAACAAGATTTCTTCTCAAAAAGGGAAACCCCCCAAACATTCCAGAGAGTCAGCCTTAAATCCTTTTTATTTGTTTCGAGAAAGTTTTAGCCTCTGAATCAAAGTTAAAGATTCCTACTAACCCATATAATTTCAGTAAATCATATAATATTTGATAAATAAAATGCATTTCCCTCACCCACAACCTGATTGTCAGTCCGATGAGTTGAATCTCCACTTCAGCATTGCTGATGGGGACCCAGGTCTCACATGGCCAGAATCAGAGTGAATGTGGTGATCCTGGGCACGGGGGAGCCTCCTGGGTGGCCCCTACACAGCTTCAGTTGCTTCTTAAGCCTGTCACTTGAAGACTCCTTTCCCGGAACTTGCTATGATTTCATCCTGTCTGGGCCAAGAAACTTCCTCATAGTTGAATTTTCCAATTGGAAATCAAAGTTAGGGACAGAAGCAGAGAACAGGACAGTGTCTCTGCTCACTGCAAACACAAAGCAATAGACAAATAGCAGGAACAAGAGTCTGTGGTCCCACGGCAGCACTTCCTCATTTCTTCCTGTGGGGTGCAATCCCTATGGGGACACTCACCAGGCCATCTGCCTTCCACCTTGTAACCCTCCAGGCATTTCTCTGAAAGCTCTTCCTGCACAATCCAAGTTCCATAGTGCAGAACACACACTCTGCAAGACCTGGGCCTGGCCTGTTGTGCTCCTTCCTCATCACGACACACGCCCATGGCTCCCACAGCTTTGTACTCTCACAGGCCTCCTCTATCAAGGCTCGGATCAAGACTCCCTTGCCCTGCCTCTAGACTATACTGAGTGTCTCTCTGGGCAGCTGTGGTCACCTGCACACCAGTCTCTTTCCTGGGCTGCAGTGTGCACACGTGCCTCTCCTGCTGAGCTGTGGGCTCCAAGGGGTGGTCAGTCCTGCTGCCTCTGTGCTGAGGGCCTTGAGGACCATGATTGCTAAAGAAGCAAATAGTCATTTGGGGTGGAAAGGGATGTTCCCCAGTGGAGGTATGTATGATTGGTTTGTTTTTCCTTTTTTATTTGTGATTCCATGGGGCTATGGCCAATTTTGTATAGGGTAGGTAGGGGGCTGGGGCAAGGTGGTATTGGTTTCTAAGAAAAAGATCTGGGACAGCAAGGGGCAGCCTATGGGTGGCATGTCCCACTGAAGCCCTTGCTGGTTCTGGGCTGATCGCCTACCACTCTGCCCATGTGTCCCCTTGGTGGTTCTGAGGTCCCCTCTCCTTGGCCACAGGGAGGCCTGGGCTAGAAAGAACCCAGAAGCAGTGCCTCTGCCTTCCCTGTCTGTTCCTCTGCCTAGGACATCCTATTTCTGCCCCTGCTGCCCTCTCCCTCTGCAGAAATTCTCTCCACTCTAGGAGGACAAATGAGCCAGGCTGGTGGGGCAACTGGCATCAGCTGTCCTACCTTCAGACCAGGGAACACCCCTGAGACGCTGACACTGGGGAGCCACGTCCCAAGTGGAGAACTGGTACGACTACCAAAGAATCCCCAAGACATCAAAAGTTTCTGACCATAGTAATTGCGTGTAATTGCGTGTTTCAAGTGGCGGTACCAGAGGTTATTAGATAAATGCCCACATTTCAGCTCTGCTCTGAGCTCCAGCTGAGGTCTGTCTTGTTTGAATCAGACATGTCCCTTCATCTTTCTCCAAACCTTCCTACCCATGCCACACGTCTCTCCTCCCTCCCTATCACTCAAATGAGATTCGGTGCATCAGCAGCAGCCCCTCTCGGCATCTTACGCGTCCCGGGCACTTCCCAGGGTGTCCTCAGCCCTGACATGTGCACCACAGAACCAGGCCCTGCACAGGGCATGAGGACTGGGCAAGGCCCTCAGATGGCAAGGAGCAGACCCGGGTCTTCCCTTCAGGCCTCTGACTCCATGTTCTTTGCCCTTCTAGTGCAGCCCCAGCAGATCTGTGGGCAGTGGGAATGTGGCTGGCCCAATGTGATTGTCCAGGTTCTATCCTGGGTGGCCATCTGCTTAGTCACCAGCTAATACATAGGTAGCACAGTGCTGGCTTAGGGGATGCTTGGTGCTGGAGTCAGGGCTTATTGGGTAAGGAGTGCTTGCTGAGACCACCTCGGCACTGTGCTCAAGAGAGCTAAGCTGGGCTTAGAAAGCTCTGGGAGACAAAGGCGAGAAGAATGCAAAGAGGAGAAGAATCCCAGTAGAGCAGGAGCTGATGCTGGGATCCTCCCACGGCTCCCTGGAAAGTGCTTATCTCCCTGGGTTTACCCACATCCCACAACAGGGAGCTCACCTGCTCTTAAATAGCACATTGTGTCTGCAGCTCCGAGGCAGAGGTTCTCCATGTAGGCTGCATGCTGGGGTCACCTGGAGCTTTAAGAGATGCCTGCATCTCCCTCCTAGCTGCAGCCTGGACGCTGGGACTTTTATAACCACCCCCAGAAATGCAAATGTGCAGCTGAGACTCAGTCCCCTTCTGCCTAGTAATGGTTCTGCCAAAAGAACCTAAGGATGAGCTATATTTAGAGAAAAAGAGTAAGAATCAGGAATAGTCACAGAGTTTCAAAGACGATTGGAGAAATCATCTGGCTTAGATTATAACTGAGTGAGCTGGGATTTGGGGCCTTGGTGTGGCCAAGGCAGTGGAGCATGGTGGGGACTGTGGCATCTCATTCAGGCCCTGGTTTTATTGTTGTCCAATATGATGCTCCCAGCTTTTCTGACTTTTTTTTTTTTTGAGTATCAGAAATCTGGATTTTTATTCCAATGCTCCAAATTTTTAAATGTTAGCAAACTCATTCAAAATTAAAGAAACCACCAGCAGCTGAAGCCATACTGGGTAAATCAAACAGGCCAGGTCTGGATAGTTAATCCATGGGCTTCCTGGATTGAACTCTACCTCTTTCATTTTGGCGAGGAAAATGTGGGGTCTAAGGTGACTTACTTGAGAAGAGACAAGCTTCTTAAGCAGCTGGCTAGTCATAACTGGAAAAAAGGGTTCTCAAGTATTTTTCACCCATGGCAATGCTGGGAGGGGTTGGGTTGGCAGTATGCTGGCTGCAGTTGCAGGCCAATGCTCTACCCTGGGACACTTGAGCCCACGTCACTCATGCTCACTTCCTGAGCAAATATAAGCCCTAACACTGACCAAATAAACAATGGTTTGCTTATTTTCTGCCAGGAAGGCCTTAGCAGGGGAAAGCTTTCAGAAATGAATTTCTTTTCAGGCCATCAGCACTATGCCCAAAACGTGGGAGAGAAAAAAGTCAGTGATGGGAGCCACCCAAGTAGTACATGGTGGATCTGAGGTCACGCAGATATGTGCTGGCCCTCCCCTGGATGCCAGTCCCAACATGTCCCTTTGGTGAACTCTTATTTTTCTCCTCCAAAACAAAAGCCCGTGTATCACATCTTCCTGGAAATACTCCCTTTGTTCTACCCTCTTTCCCCCGGCTCAGACTGTGCTAATCACCTCCAGCTGATTACCGTGCTTTGTTTCCACTTCTCTTACTGTGCCTCACAGCCCTGGCTGATAATTCATTCCTGTATGAATGGGTCTCCTACGCAAAACTCTACTGTGATCTCCCTGAGAGCAGGGACCGCAATTTATGCTCCTTCACAGGAGGATTCAAAACCATCCAATTCAGTGCATGCTGTGTTCAAAGCAAGGTGCAGGGACAGGCACACTCAACAAATACTCTATGCCCTCTCCCATGTCTTCCGGCATCCCTTCGTAATTGGGCCACAGTCACACGACCATTTCTGGCCCGTAGGCTGTGACAAGAAATGTGTCCTTTCTTGGTTGCTGTTCTTCAAGGGCAGGGTTCTCCCACTGTCTCTTCTCTGGCCTTGGAGAACTTCAAAGCCTCCTGTTAGGATGACATCAGCCTAAGATGGAAGACTCCTAGATGCCTGGATCACTGGTTGGAAGAGAGCCCCCGTCAACTCACATGGCACTTTCCAAGAGTGAGAAATAAACATCTGTGATGCTAAAGCACTGGTCCTGGGCTGTGTTACTATAGCATAGCCTGGAATTGATTATTCCAACTCCTATGGCACTCGGCAAATTTTGACACAAATGGAATTGAAAAATGGAAAGACACAGGGGAGAAGAAAGCAGTGTATGCAGCCTGATCATTGTGTCCAGCTGGGACAGAAATAAAAAATGCCCAACCTCTCAGGTCTGGGGCCAGGCTTTTCACCCGGCATCACTAACTGGGAAAGGCATTAACAGCAATGAGGCTCCAGAATGAATCACAAGCTCAGTGGCATGGCGGGACCCGCTTATTTCCTATTCTGTCTCCCCAGGTAAACAAGAATTCCTAAGTGACGTCTGACAGGGACACAGGAGTGCCATTTAATGAGCAGCTTGCTGAGTTATGCGGGAACAAATCACTCTCGATTTCCTTTCTATCTCCTCAGTTTGCTCTGGCCAATTTAGAGACTGTGTGCGTGGCTGACTTGTAGACTGTTTCTTTCCTTAGGATAACAGCTGGGTGTTAAAACACAAACTAATTAATCTCGCCTTCCCAAATGAGGTTAGCTGGGTGCATCCGGGACATTGTATTGACAATGCACCTTTAATATCCCAGTCTTGAGATTTTAATTAGAAGGCAAAGTCATCTCAAAGAAGGCAGCAATTATTTTTCAGATTGACTACCCCAATTGCTATGATGATTAAGCAGTGTACTTTATCAGCATGGACAGCAATCAATGAGGATTGCCAAAATCATCTCTAAAGCACATTTGTCCTTCTCCCTGGATTCCTGGGCTGGGTACGTGGCAAGAATAGTGGCTGCGCTACTGGCCAAAGAGACCAAGAGGACCTTCTCCAAGAAGCTAAAAACACAGGGACAGAGTTCATGAGGTCCTAAAAGAGCAGGACTTCCTCACAGGTGGCCGCCAAGGGACTCTTGGTGATATTTGTGTGCAAGAGCAGCCGCAGAGCTGGGGACAGAACTCTCGGGACCCTGGTGTTCTGCCCCTGTAATCAGCAGCCTCAGCCTTGATCTGGACCCCCCACAGCTCCCTGCTGTCCTTCCCTGGAAAGAAATGTCTGGGGCCCTGGTGAGCGGCAGTGCATCTCAAGATCAGACTGCCCAGCTCAGCAGTCAGGGAGAGCTGGAACTTCCGTCTCAGAATTTGGGACTGGCCAAGCCATGGGGATGCTGGAGACTGACCCTTGATCTCTAAGCTCTCCCCCTCAGATATTACCATGCCACTGAAAATTGTCCCATGTCTTCTGCAGTCCACAGGGTAAAAACTCTGATGGCCTCTGCCACACTGTGAAGCTCTGGAGATCTGGGCCTGCAAATCTCTCCCAGATCCTGGTGTGCACGGTCACACTGCCACAAGGGCCTTCTTGGTTCCTTCCAGGACACCTCCCATGTGCTCCTGGCTGGCAGTCCCTTCTCAGGCTCTCAGCTTTGATGTCACTTCCTGCAGGAAGCCTCTCTGGATGATCTTGTGCCCTACAAGCTGTTCTTCCCCCCTCACAGAGCCCATCATGCCACACTGTAATTACTTGCTTGTCTTTTCCTTCCCTGAAATTTAAAGTTCGGTTAACAAGTGGGCTGACTTTCTGCTTCTGCATAACTCCAGGAGAAGGTACTTCACACATCTTATTCAGTGAAGCAATGAATGAAAACTAGCAGGCAGGGGCCAGTGGGTCACTCTGGGGGCAATGTCAGGAGAGGTTAATGAGCCCAGCTCTCTTCTAAAACTTTCTAGACAGTCACCAGGTCAGGCAAGCAAACACTATCCTAGTCAGCCAATTGCCAAAATAGAAGGGGAAGACCATGCTGCCAGTCACTTCAGGGCAGCTGACTGCCTCAGATGGGCTGGAGTCAGAGGAGTACCCGGTGGAGGCAGAGATTCTCCTCTTGGCACAGATGTGTTGAACTTAAGAATCTTAGCATGGGAAGGAAGACCACCTAACCAAAAGTCATGGGTTGAATGATGTCCCTTTACCAAATTCATGTGTCAAATGAAGTTCTAACCCCCACTACATTGGAAAGTGACCTTATTTGGAGATAGGATCTTCACCAAAGTGACTAAGTTAAAATTCAGTCATTATGGTGGGCCTCAATACAAAATGACTGGTGTCCTTATAAACGGGGAAAATCCAGAGCAGGTATATAGGCAGGCCACCACGTGAACATGAAGATAGCCATCTGCAGGCCAAGGAGAGGGACCAGGGACAGTTCCTTCCCTTCCCTAACAGCCCCAAGAAAAAACCAGCTGTGCCGACCTTTTGATTTTGTACTTCCATTCTCCAGAAGACAATGCATTTCTATTGTTTAAGACTTTGTTACAGCAGCCCTAATTAGCAAACTAACATGCAACTCTAGTCTGTATGACATAGCTTTGCATCTCCACAGGCCATTAGGGGTTTGGCTACCGCCTGAATATCTCCAAGGATGCTGAATTCATGTCCTCCCAAGGGACAGTCAAGCTAATTTCAGACGATCTTATGATGGCATGTGTTTGAATGTTCTTCCCAGTGTCCAGATAAACTTAGGCCTCGTCCTCCAGCCTTGGTATTATACCTGGAACCTCATGAACCACCAAGGCAGAGGCCTACTGCACACACTACCCATGTTTTTACTAATGCCCTAATGGACACCCTACCAGGCCCAGTAGAGGGAGAGGACCATTGGCAGAAATTTACTCCAAGTCCCCTGAAGCCCCCTTCTCTCTATTTTCTCCCCTTCCTAAAGGCAGAGGCCAGTCTCACCCATCTCCCCTATAGTATTTCCTCCCGGGAGCTTCTGCAACTGAAGATGTGGCAATCTTAGATGGATTAATAGCCTGTTTGTTTGAAGGGCTTATTACTGGTGCTTAATGCTATTTTGACAGATGAAAGTGAGTCACTTACAGCTGGAATAGCTCTGGCTGCATAGGTTTCTTCCAGGTGGTTGCCCATTCCCCAACCAAGGGACTTTGTCCTTTTCTTCTTACCCTTGGGCTTCCAAATTATCTCCAGAGTTTCCTCATTCCAGGAAGAAAACACATTTAAGGCATGGGGCCTAAACCCATGAGATGAGGCCGCTACAGACCAACTCCGTAACAAGGATGAAGTGGAAAGATGCTGAAGGGACCCCTGACAGGACAACCTCCAGGCTAAGGGGTGTGGCCCTGGTGAGCCCTGTGTCCATACAGCCATCACTCTTCCTCTTATTGAATATCTTTCCAGGTTTCTCTTGGTGGCAAAGGGTTTCCTGTGTTAGCCATAGGCTCAGGTACCCTGGGAATCACCTTTATGAGGATAAGAATCCTTTGTGTGGGCTCCAAGGGCTTCCTGAGGTCACTTTGTGAATATGATTTTTTTTTGTTTGTTATGAATGTGATTTTTTATTTTCTTTTTATTATTAAGTCATAGCTGTGTACATTAATGCATTTATGGGGTACAATGTGCTGGTTTTATATACAATTTGAAACACAACAAACTGGTTAACATAGCCTTCACTGCCCTTTCTTAATTATTGTGTTAAGACTTTTATACTGTACACTTAATAGATTTGACATGTACCCATGTAAAATGCACCATAGGTGTGGTCCCACTATTTACCCTCACTCCTCCCATCCTCCCCTTCCCCTGGGGTCATTTTGAATTATGCTAAGACCCCCAGGATGCATCCATTGTCCAGGCTGGTCTCAAATTCCTGGCCTCAAGCAATCCTCCAGGCTTGGCCTTCCAGAACCACTGTACCCAGCTTACAAGAAAACTTAAGTGCTAATAGATCTGGGACTTTATCTTATTCACTACTGTATCGCAGTATCTAGAACAGGGCCTAGGTTTTAAAACATGCTTACAAATTGGCACTCTTCCATTAAGAGGCGGGGTCTATGTCTACTCTCCTTGATTCTGGGCCACCTTAGTGAGTGGTTGGCCAGTAGATTATGAGAGAAGTGACACTATGTGGTCTTAAAAGGTGATGCAGCCTTAGTCTCTGGACCACTTGTGCTGGAGATGGAGCCAGCATGTATGCAGTCTCACCACTCTGCGGCTACTATGCTATAAGGAAGCCCAAGCTAGCTCATGCAGAGGGACCCCTACGATTACATGAAGAGAGAGAGAGACTCATAGTCAACACCAGGTGCTCTGGCTAACACTATGCCACCTCCAGCCTATCTGACTGCAAATGCGTGAGACACCCTGACCTAGAACCGTCCAGCTGAGCCCTTCCTGAATTCGTGACCCATAGAAATTGTAAAATATATAAAATGATTCTTAAGTCATTAAGTTTTGAGGTGACTTATTTCACCATAATAGATAACTAGACCAGAGTGAATGAATGCTTAATATTAAACTATTTTCTGGTGGCCGTCATGATGGGCACTAGTACTATTCATAACCAATTTACTGGTCTAAGTGGCAGGGAGGTCAATGTCAGGCCAGATGAATGCGAAGAAACAAATAGGAGATTGTCAATTACTACTAGTTTGGCTGTGCTGTCAAAGAGCTTCATCTGGGTTGACGTGGACTTTTCAGTAGGAACCCCCTCCATAACCTCCTCAAAATTCCCTGCTTATTTTTTTTAATTCTTGGAATCCCTTTCCTGGAATTAGCGATCCAGGCCTGGCCAGGTTTTAGAGGACTAGAGGGGCCAGTGCTGCCCCTGGGCACTGTGTCCCTGCATGATTGGGTGTATCAAAACTCTTCTCAAAGAGAATACGTTCCTTTGCTTTAACTCTTACTTTTTCTTTCATATTTCCTAAGTGAAGTTTCTTCTCCATCTCAGAGAGAGCATCTTGTGGACAAAATCATATCCCATCTTTGTCTATCTTAGACCAATCAAAAAGAGATGCTTTGCAGAGTTAGCAAATATTACACTGGGATATAGAGATGATGATGGTGATGGTAACGTCCAGTGTCTCTACCGACTTTACTCCTTTTAGTCAGCATTTCACATATATCATCTCATCTAGTGTTCATATCTTCCAACGTTACCACTCTCACCCCTATTTTACAGACGAGGTCACTAAAGTTTTGAGAGATTAACATGATGTATTTGAAGTCAAGTACCTGTGATCCTGATTTTCTTGGAAATCACTGACCTGGGGTAGAAGTGACATGCCAGCCACTATCTCTCCTCCAACATTCACAGCATCTGTCCCACTGAGCCAAGATCACTCTCAGCACAGCTCTCTAGGAGGCATTCCCAGTTGGTCAAAATTGCCCTGCTGGATGAAACCCGTTTGCCAAATGCCCTTGTTTCTTAGGGAAGAGAGGCTCAGAAAGGCCAGGTGACTTGCTGAGGTCATCCCAAGGTGATGGGAGAGCTGTGATGGGAATGCATCTATTGCTCACCAAGCCCATCCCCCACACTCAGTGATGCTTCCCTGCCCCATGGGGAGGTCACTCACCCGCGGACAGCGTGCAGCAGGCGCAGCGAGGGGTATGCAGTCCGCACATTGACGCGGTGCTTCAGGATAAGCTCGTTGACCCACTCGACGCGCTCCTTGCCACCCCTGGCCATGAAGGCAGGGATCCACAGGATGCTGCCGTTGAGACTGTGCAGCCGTTGCAGCAGCTTCTCCCGCCACGTGGCATTGACCAAGTCCTCGAAGGCGCGCTGGATGACCGAGGGGTTCATGGTCACCAGGTCTGTCTTGAGCCCCACATCCCGGGCATATTCTTGCACCGGGGCCAGGTTGCACCTGCCGGGGGGTGGGGAGGGGAGAGGAAATAGACAACCTGGTTCTTTTGGGAAGCTGAGAAGTCTTCTGGTATGCAACTCGACTCCGTCCTTTGCTCCTCTTTCTTCCTACGCAGGGGATCTCTCCCCTCCTCACAGGCCCCTCTTGTTGCTCCTCTTCCTTTTCTTTCTCCTGCTGTAAATGTGTACTGAGCTCCTGCCACGTACCTAGAACTTTTCTAGGCCCCAGGGATGTAAAATGCCTGCCTCCTGGAGTTCAGGAGCTAGGAGAGGAGCAAAGAGGAAAGTAAGCCAGTCCTTGGCCTGCAAGATGACAGTGCTAACGGCAGGAGTGACCTGGCTCATCAGGTGACAAAGTAAGGTTGCTGAGGGCAGAACTCCCAGGTTCAAACTCAGCTCTGACACTTTTCTCGTGTGGTTCTGGGCAATTTGCTTAACCTCTCTGTGGTTCCTGAGGGCTTCCATTACGTTAGCTATGATAGAGATCACAATAGCACCTCTGCCTGGGATTCAAGGCGTCACCACACACCCAGCACTTAAAGCACTACTGGACCATAATAGGAGACTGATAAATGTTAACTGTTGTCATCATTATTCTGAGCAGGAGTAGCAGGTACTATTTCTGAAAGTGCTGACCACTGAGGGAAGTCCAGAAGGATGGATGAGGCAAAGTCTATTAGTGGACATGAAGAGAGGGCTTCTGTAGTTTGCAAAGTCAGAAGAACCAACTTGGGCACTTGTTAAAAATGCAAATTCCCCAGGTCACTTACCTTGAGATTCAGATTTAGCAGGTAAGCCTAAGAACTGATATTTTCCTTCCTTCTTTTTTTTTTTTTTTTATACAAGATAACCAAGCAGTTTAGGAAACATCATCCCATGGCATTTTAGGCAGAAGAAATGTATCTAAGGGCAGACAGGTCTAAAAAAGCATGTGTGTCGAGGGGAAGGCAAGTGGCTTGGCCTGACTGGGGTATATTGTATGGAGGAGCTGGAGCTGGAAAATCAAGCAGAGTTAGATATCAAAGGTCATATGTCAGGGACTTAGTTCTGAGGGCAACAGGGAGCTGCTGAAGGTTCTTGAGTAGAAGAGTAACTTGAACAGATTTGAATTTTAGGCGACAGATAATAATAAGTTACACTCTGTATGAGAGGGGATACAGCTGGGTATTGGAAGGCAAATCAGAGGCCATTGCAATCTCTGGCTGAACAAGTCAGGCTGCCTGGGTGGGCAGTTTCTGTTATTTAACTTGAGGACTTCCTTGTGGAGGATCTGGCCTGGGTGTGTACACCTGAGTTTCCTGCCTGTGCTGGGACTGGGGAGGCAGCGGCTGCTATCTGGAATGCAGGATTTGATGGTGGAGAAAGCACTTTGACTAATGGAAATACGTATAAGAAACCAGAATAAGTGCATATAAAGCAGAGGCTGGTGACATGAAGACCCATGGCCACTTGCCACTATCAAATGATGAAATTCAACTTTCTTCTTCAACAGCTGGGGAGAAGACTGGGCGTGGTGGCTCACACCTGTAATCCCAGCACTCTGGGAGGCCAAAGCAGGTGTATCACTTGAGCTCACGAGTTTGAGACCGGCCTGAACAAGAGTGAGACCCCATCTCCATAAAAAAATTAGTTGGGCATTGCGGTGGATGCCTATAGTCCCAGCTACTTGGGAGGCTGAGGCAAGAGGATCTCTTGAGCCCAGGATGTTGAGGTTGCTGGGAGTTCTGATGCCACAGCATTCTACCCAGGGCCATGGAGTGAGACTCTGGTTCAAAAAAAAAACAAAAAAAAAACATTAATGTACACAGCTATGATTTAAAAAAAAAATGTTGCAAACAATTGGGCAGAAAATATAGATTAATCAGAAAGAAAAGTAACATTTATTGAGCCCCTGGTGTGTGCCAGCCACTTGGCTGGTCCTTTAACATAGATTAGCTCATTTTATGATGACCCAGTTTTAACCACTCTCATTCCACAAATGAGGAAACTGAGGCCCAGAATGTGAGAATTAATCTGCCCAAACTCCTAGGAAGTGAACCGCCAGGATTTAAACTCAGGTATATCTGACTCAGAAAATCTACCTGCTGTTTTCAGGCAGGAACCCTCTGAAATATCTACTTTCCCCATTTGCACTCCCAGGTCTGGCTATCTCTGATTGTGGCTAAACATTGCAGGAGGAAAGAACTGTCTGGAGACAATTCACCTTTGGGGTCCCTGCTACAGCCCCCAGAGACTGAGGTGTCACTCCCAGAGACCAGGTCTCAGACACCCCCACTGCCCTGAAATCCAGCTGAGCAGGGCTTCCTGGCCTTCCTGAGGGCTGGGGGCCTCCTCTAGACCAGGTGGGCTCAATGAAGTTCAGATGCACTAGAATCTACCATAGGCCAAGAGGGGGCTTGGGAGAGGCAAAGAATGAAGTTGCCATGGAGCCCAACCCTGGTGGGCTCAGTGGGTGGCTTGGGAAGGTGGGGTGGGAAACACATGCCCAGATAAACATGGACTAGTCTGGGTGCCACCCACCAGTTGATGCGGTGGGTGCTGGAGACTAGGGACTGTGCAGTCCTGGGAGCAGGCCTCAGCTGCCTTCATTGAACACAGGACACGGCTCATAGCAGGGCTCTATGGCTCACCTGCGGAAGGGTAAGGTGGGGCAGGAGAGCTGTGAAGTCCTGATCTTTCCAAAGACTGGCCTCAGTGAGGATGCTGGGGTGGGGCGGCTCTGCTCGGAATGGATGGATGTGAATGGCTTCACTTAGGTAGGGTCAAGTGGGCCTGATCGAGGCTCTTTTGTCCAATAGTAGGCCAGGTCTCCTAGAGCGAATTCTGGGGCTAGCAATGGGGGGGGGCTGCAGTCATTGCTTGGGTGGGCTTGGCTCTGACAGGAAAGGAGTAGCTCCCTTCCAGAGTCACTACGCCCACAGGTGCACAGCGCTGAGCACCCTGCAGGCTGACAGGGCCGGCATGTGCGGGCTCTGAGGCCACATTGCCTAGTCTACAGCCCAGCCTGGCTCTTAGTGGCTGTGTGAGTTTGTCTCCCTGTGACTCAGTTTCCTCAAAGCTGAAGTAAAAACAGAACATTCCTCACAGAGTAATTTTTAGAATTAAATGTGGAGAGTTCAGGATAGCACCCAGTGAATGCTAAGGATGGTCACAGTAATGACTGGTCTGTGAAAGGGCATTTGCTCATCAGATGCTCCCTATGGATGTGTGTGTGTGTGTGTGTGTGTGTGTGTGTGAGAGAGAGAGAGAGAGAGAGAGAGAGAAAGCAAGTGAGCACACAGTGACATTTTGATTCCCAGACATCCAGGAAGTTACTCAGCAAACGTGATCCAGGAGGGGCACAGTGTCAGCCCTGCACTGCAGGCTCCCAGGGCTCTCTTGGGACCTGCCCCTGCAGCCCCCCTCCCTGCAGCCTTTGCTCCTGTGCCCCTCTTCACGTGTGTCCTGCTTCTCCTCACCCTTCTCATTGGAGTCAAGCCACCCTCCAGAAGCAACCCTGAACTCCCCAGGAGGCACCACGTTCCTCCAGCTCACTGTGTCCTGCCAGGACGCACACACTGGGGTTCCCTGAGCAGAGAAGGCAAGGTTTTCTGAATCTGTGCCTCTCACAGGCAGGAGCAGGGTGAAGGCTGGGGTTCATGGAATAACCCCCCCGATGGGAAGAACCTAGAAGACTGGAGGGGCCAGTGCTGCCCCTGGGCGCTGTGTCCCTGGCATCAAATGTGACGTCTGTACACAGTGCGGCTATAGAATCTTGTCCTAAGACAAGACTCTGTGAATCTATCCCAGAGACACAGAAAACTCTGAGAGCCAAGTGCATAGGCCTAAGGGTCAAAGGACACCACATTTTGGAATAGCTGTCTCCTTGGCATTTCAGGTCCCTATTTTCTAAGTGTGTGTGGGCAGGTGTGGACCTGACTTCCAGGGATAGGACAGAGAATGCTTGTTAGAGATGCAGCCTCTTAGGCCCTACCTCAGACTCGACTACCCTCCATTTCTAGAAGCCCAGGTGATTTGTTGTAAGGTGCCCTGGGCTAGAGCACAGATGGTATTTAGAACAGAAGGACCTCAAGGCTGGCCAGTCTGCCTGCCCACATTATAGATCATGAAACCAAGCCCCAGAAAGAGGAGGGGCAAGCTCCAAGTCACCTAACCCTCCAAGTCACCCGACTCGGCTGTCAAAGTGTCCAAAGGGAAACTGTTGACCAAAGTCTGCTCTTTGCCTCTGGCAACTCCTAGCACCCATGGGGTACAGAGAGCTCACTGTTGACACTCACGACTTATGTGGCTTACAGGTGTGACACTATCTAAAAGGCCTCCCTGGTCACGGCCCGGCACCCCTGGATGTGCTCTCATCCCCAGGAAGAGATATTTGTTCCCGCACCCTTCCTTTTCTGCCTTCAAATCAGACCAGACCTGCCACGCTTCTGGCCTGCCTGTCCCCTCCCCTCCTGTCAGTCCCCTCCACCAATCCTTAGACTGGAGGGCTTTAAAAAAACAGGGATTGAGCCGTGGGCTACGCCCTGTACACACAGACCTGGCAAAGGCTGACAAAACTAAAACAACTTTGGCAGCCAGGCTATGGTAGCTCTCAATCCCAGTGGACATGGGCAAAAAGACACCATTTCTTCCCATGTCCTGAGGTCCGGGGAACTCTATGATAAAGCTGCTTCCCAAAGCCCCAGGACAAGGCTCTCTTTGCACTAGGACTGTCCCCACAGAAACCTGAGACACAGAATGAGACTCTGCTGGGGCTGGGGAGCTGTTCGGAAAGAAACCCAAGGCTCTGTGTGCCCTACTTTTGTCCAGGGGACAGCAAGGCCTTGTTTCCGAGTCTGTATGGGTTGGGGGTCAGGTGTCAGGACCACAGGTAACTGTGTCCAAATGTCCCAGGTGACTGAAAAATGAGAGCTGTGTTTTAGAGAAAAAGATGGTCCAGTAGAAAGTGCAAGTTTCCCTGTTACTCCCTCTATTCCCAGATTGTGATGGCAGGATAATATAATTACTAAGGGAGCCCCTTCCAGGAACACTTAAAAGTTTTGCAAACTTGGATCAACAACCAGCCAGCCAGGAGACTTTCTTACCAATTTTTTGTGCCAGGCTCTACTAGAAGGTCATCTAGTAAATATTTTTGGCTTTTCAGGCTTTATGCTCTTGGTGTTGCAACTCTTCAATTTTGCCTAGCTACTCCACTCTGCCCAATTTTCCACTCAACCCAGCTACTTCACTCTGCCCAGCTACTCCACTCAACCCAGCTACTCCACTCTGCCCAACTACTCCATTCTGTCTTGGAGTGAGAAAGCAGCCATGCACGAACTCTATTTAATAAAGCAGGGCTGCTGTCTACCCATCTCTGCTTTGTATCGGTGATTCTCAACCTTATCTATATAGGACAATCACCTGCCCCCCACCCCAACTCACCCCACCCCTGTTGATTTAACTGGTTTGAGGTACAGTCTGGACATCAGGGACAAGGCTCCCCAAGTGATTCTGATGGGCAATCACGGCTGAGAACAGGGTTGAACTCAACCAACGTGTCTTATTTTGATCGCTTGGGACAGCTACTAATGTTCACCGTAAGCACAGACTGCCTGCTCCTCAGGCCCAGAGCAGCTGCTGTGGTTGGGTACCTGATAACAAAGCTGTGTGTGTCGATCTCTGGCCCACAGCCGCTGTTCAGCAAGACCCCTGAGTTGCCCACGATGGCACAAGTCCGGAAATGCTTGTTCTTCAGCGGTGAGGTTCTGGGGAGGAGCTCGTAGAGGTTCTGGGACACATTCATCGTGCTGTCGCGATCAAAGATGTAATGAATAATGTCTCCAGGCTTCAGGGTCCCCTTGAGGACAGAAATGTCCTTTTCAGCATCCAAGAACTTTAAAATTTGCTTCCTATGAAAACCAAACACACATGAGGACAGTCAAACCCAGCTTGTCCTATGTCCCCCTACAGGGCAGCTGCAGTTCTGCAATCAGGTGGAAAGGCTGAGAGTCCAGATGCCCCCAGAGAGGGTGCCAGGCAAACCCAGAGGCCACTATGGGGTAACTGAGCTCATGTTGCTGTGGTCACACCCTCTTCCTGTGAGAGGGGAAAGCACCCCATCAGGACTGGAAGTGACTCCTCACAGAGGGCCCCAGAAAGAGGGGTGACCCACCATCCTGGTTTGCCCAGGACTATCTGCGTTAAGCACTAGAAGTCTCACATCCTAGAAAACCCTCCAGTCTTAGGCAAGCCCTGACATTTTGTCGCCTTACATCATCCCCCCACCTCCTTAGGGGGAATCAGGGCCATCATCTGACAGGGAATCCTGAACTAGGAACAGGATGCCAGGTGGGACACGTCCCTCAGTCCTCACTGGCCTACTTCTCTGGGCAACAGGGCTTCCTAGAGGTGCACAGGAGTGTGGGTGCTGTGAGGTGTATCCATATGTCCACCTCTGAGATACCGAGAGGGTGACCTGCCATCCTGAAAGCTGCCCTGTATTGTGAGCATGTCCCCCTGTTCCCAGCTGCTCTGGAGCGGGGGGCGGGGGTGTTGTAAATACTGACGCCTCTGTCCCCACAGCAGGGCTCCTCTGGGTTGCTCAGGAATAAAGGTGACCACAAGACAGATCTCTAGGCCCTAGGGTAGCTCTGAATCTGGAGAAGGTTCTCAAACCATCGAGCAAAGCACACTGAGGGGACAAAGCAGGGTCAGGAGGGGGCCAGTGTCCTCTTTGACTTGCCAAGGAAGTTTTACCAAAAACACATCCCCTGCCTCCAGACCCTGCGGGTCCTACCTGCGGGTTTTACTTGAAGAACTGTCCAAATCACCCATAAGGTTTTTAGGAATGATTCAAGTCATAAAGAGAAAGAAACTTTTCCCCAGATCAGCTAAAATTAAATTGATTTCCTGCAGAGATCCCCTAGCTAGAGCAGATAGGAAGATACTGGTCTTTGTTTCCACAGTCCTAGAGGCTCCGAATCTTCATGCACTTTGAAAATATGAAACCCTGGGTCAGGGGTGGTGGCTCATGATGCCATGACACTCTACTCAGGGTGACAGAGTGAGACTCTGTCTCAAAAAAAAAAAAAAAAAAAATATATATATATATATATATACGTATATAAGAGAAACCTTGTAGGATGGCTGCCTATCATGCACACCATGGCATAGAGGCCTGAAAACTTGTGGATTTGAAATGTTCATAACCTGTGTAAGCTGCACATTCAATCACTTGGAGGGAATTTGGAAGCTCCTGGCTGACACCTGAGAAAGCCTGAGTGGCCCCAGGTCTCAGGTCTCAGCATGCTTTCAAAACTCTCCAGGTAACTCTAACCCACGTTCAAGTTCAGGAGCCTCTGTGCAGCCAGGGGGTCAGCTAGAACACTTGCTCTTCTTCCATGCTCTCGTGAAGGGGAAACCACTCTTGCTGAATAATTTCTCTCTCTTGATGGAAAATGAGGCATTGTTTTTACTTACTACGCTTTACTAAGGATTATATGACTGGACAAACTAACATAGTTTGCAAATTGCTAAAACCCTTGCAATTACTTACCCCAAAGTATTTAAAAGCAAAGAGAGCCCCTAGAAAGCCCATAAACAAACACCTCTGTGAGTGAATTAATTTATAACTACTCATGTAAAATTACTATCATTAAACATAATTCCTTATCACTCACAGAATCTTTTATTATGAATACTTTCAATGATTAATTGACTGAAGTTGAAGGAAATTCTTTTTCCTTCTGGGTGAAAGCACATCATTCCTGCCAGGGTGACTGTGTTCACAGGGTCCTTACAAAGGCCACACTCTGGTCTTCAAAAGGTGAGGGGGTGATGTCTATTTCTTAACCCCATGGGGGGCGAAAAGGAGGGCAGGACTGTGAGTGGGCTTGTGCTGGCAGGAGGGTTTCATCCCCAGGTGGCACAGTGGGGTGAACTGGCCCCCCGAATATATGTCCACCTTCTAACCCCTGGAAGTAGTGAAAGTGACCTTATTTGGAAAGAGCATCTTGGCAGATGTAATTAATCTTGAGTTGAGATCATCCTGGATTACTTGGGTGGGCCCTAAATTCAATGACAAGTGTCCTTACAAGAGACACAAGAGGAGATGACGCAGACACAGAGGAGCCACGTGACGATGAAGAGAGACTGGAGTGCTGCACCCACCAGGAGCACCTGTGGACCCCAGAGGCTGGAGGAGGCAAGAGGAAGGGTCTCCCCTGGAGCCTTCAAGGGAGTCTTCAGAATTCTGGCATCCTCAACCGTGTGAGAATACATTTCTATTGTTTCAGGCTGCCAAGGTAGCGGTCATTTATTATGGCAGCGCTAGGGAATAAATGCAGGTGGGCTCACCAACTACTTGGTGCCAGTGATGGAAGGGGGCAGCTGTCAGGGCAGAGGGCCCACGGGGGGGGGGCTCCAAAGAGACACTGAGGAGGGGGTGGAGTGTGGCAGTGGGGCAGAGCAGGGTCTGTGCCTTTGCGTGGCTTCTCAGCTGCCACAACCCCAGGGCTCATACCTTTCCATACCCACACGCAGCCATGTCATGTCCCCAAACTAGGCCTCTAGAGCAAGGGGGTGGGGGTGTGTTCATTTTGACAGGGAGCCTACTGGAGGGGGCAACTTCTCTCTCTGTGTGGTGACACTTTGGGAGGCTATTTTTCTCTCCCTCCCTTGGTAACGGCCAGGGATGGCCATCGAAGCCTTCCCCATCTCGTCCTGGCTACCATGCCAACCTCCCCCATTCCCTACCCGCTGCTTTATGCTCCTGCAGCACTGTGCACAAACACCAGCTCTCAGACTCTGTACGTGCAGGAAGCACACTGGCGTGCCTTGAAAACTCCTAATTATGCTTCAAAACCCGTGATTTTAGTCCTCTCATCAAAGGAATGACTCTCCCCTCAGTACAACCTCTTTTGTTTCCACTGATTTGTAAGACACAAGCCTGTGAGTATCATACGGCACCATCCTGTCTTTGCTCATGTTTGTTTTCCCCACATACCGTGTCTGATTTAGCACCTGGGTCCCCAGCATAACGTGTGGAAATGAATAGTTGGATTATACTGAGAAATCGTTGCTGAGTCAATCACAGCTGCTCAAAGTGCTGAAGTTGTGTCATAACTCCTTCTGTGCAGGTCCCCATTCCCACCGCCTGAGGATGTCTGCAGTGCTTTGTATACATTACTCTACGAAAATCAGGACGAAAGCCACTCTCTGGCTAAACAGACCTCTGCTTCCTAGGTCAAGACGCATGTCAGTTCCTGGGTCTCTCCAGCTTTTCATTTGCAGGCTGTGGGACAGGGGATGCCTATGCAATCAAGGATGTGGGAGGGGTGCTTCTATAAGGTCAAACGGAACTGTCACAGAAAGGGGACAGGGCTCCCAGCCAGGCCCAAACCAGAAAGGACTTATTATGCCAGGAAGGAAGAGAGGCCTCCACTGCTCGGGTTCTTTCTGCCGCTGGCCTGAGCCTCACCCCTTCCAAACCTGGGACCTCTGTAGGGTATTCCTGCTACCTCCCAGGCTCCAGTCACTGCCTACATGTGCGGGGCTGCTAGGCTCGCCTTGGGTTTTTTATTTCCAATTGATCACTCAGAGATGAAACCTGCCCCAGTGGGAGGGAAACATTTTATTTCTATGCTGACTTCTTTCCATGATGGAGAGCAGCAATTTGCCGGCTTGTACTGAAGAAGGCCAAAGCTACCTCTTGTCCTATGGGTAATTACCAGTACCTGATCCTCAGAGAGAGCGTCTGGTTGTGTCTCCACGTGGATGAGGCTGGCTGGATGGTGTGCTTCATGCTTTCATTACTTCTGTCAACGACAGCTGGCGACGAGGAGCCGTTTATTACAACTTCAGCTCTGCGGGGGGGGGGGCGGGGGGAGGGTAGACATGATCTGTTAGCATGCCGATGACAAGTCTAATAGTTTTGTTTTTGCACAGGCTTGAATGTAAACTTCTTCACAAGAGCAAAATTGCAGTTATTACCTGAGGAGAGAAGGAAGTCTATTTATCTTCCAGAACGCACAAACTCTCTCCCTCAGGTATAAGCGACATGCATTCTTGGAGACAGGAAAAGGGGGTAGGAAACTGTCTTTCTCCCGCCACCCCCAATGTTTCCTCCCTGTGAAATCTGGCAGTCACCATCAGAAGGGTAATATTTCTAATTCAAGCTATTGATAAGAAACTCCACAAGGACCAGGTATATTAGCAGCACAGTTATCGAATGATAAGCTTATAAACTGAAAGAGAAAACAAAAGCTTATTCCAGGATGATGTGATTGTAGCCTGTGGCTTCTCCCTCCTCCCTAGTTTCTCATCACTCTCTTGCAGGTAACTGAGTTGCCCCTGGACACATCAAACTTGTTACAGAGTTATCTATGTGGCGTCTCTCCCCCAGGCTATGAGCAGGGGACCTCTCTCACTCATTTCTTTATTCCCTAATGGGCTAAGATAGCAGGTGCTCAGTAAAAAAAAGGTTTGTTGAATTGGAGTTTGAACTTGATCCTGGGGGTAGGTGGTGGTGTTGGGGCTGGAGTGGATAAAGGAACCGGCTGGTTTTGTGTGCCCTGGGTGGATTGTGCTTCTAGGTACACATCATCTTTCACCTGACTCAGAACACCAGGCATTATGGGACCTACTTGAATTCAGAGGCTTGAAATCTATGCTAGTAGGTGTCTAAGAAACTAGGTTATGATTCTATCTTTAAAGGCAGCATAAGAGCCAGTCTGCTTTCTGCCGGATGCACACAGATGTATGTGGGTCACATCCAACCTTCTTTTTGTCAGTGCTGACAGCACATTCTCCCAGTTAAAATGGTAAGTGGATTTGTGATGCCAAATTCTGAAGCTTTAAAGGGTTCAAACCAAACATCTCTGTCCTCTGCATTTATCTTGGAACAGCCACGTTTAAAAAGATGAAATCCTGTTAGCGAGGTCTAAATCCAACGCTCTGTTTTGACTTTTGTAGGTAGGGAAGAACTCAGCTAGGGGTGCACAGCATCTCACCTGTTCCCCTCACCTGCCTACCTCTGTTGCTCAATATTTCTGGCTCCTCTGGCTGATATCACTTGTCTTGGATTCAAACATATGTAACTTTGCAGAGGACAGAAAATTAAAAAGTGTTTTGAGTAAGGCAGATGAGTCCTTCTGGCATGCAGGCTTAAGGTAGCCTGTGTGAGGACACAGAAGGCCTAGCCCTGGGGGAATTTTACTGTTTTCATGAAGACAGCAGAGGGTATGTGTAGTGGAAAGATAAGCGGTGTGACCTTAGGTCAATCACTACCTCCCTGAGCCACAGCTTCCCCATTTATAGAAGATGGTGTGGAGGAGGTGGATACCTAGCTCTGAGCTTCTAGAATTCTAAAAGGGCCATCAATGGTTCTTGCACGTGCCACTGGCTGCCACCTCGTGGGGCTCTAGGACCTTGTGGGGCATCACCCCTTTGGTACTGCTTACTTCTGTGTGGGCTGCAGGCAGGAGCAGTGGCCTTAGGACCACGTATTGAGCTGCCTAGGACCCCAAGCTTTACTGCAGCCCAGCAATGTATATGATAGAAAAGCTCCAAGGTTTGTGATGAGGAGTTGTCTTCCTACGAGACAAGCTGATATTCCCATCAGGCATCAGTGACTGGGCCCGGGCAGCTCGTGGCTTAGGGCAGATTCAGTCTAGGCTGATGGTCCTCAGAGGTCCTGGGGCAGGCTGGATGACACCATGCTCTCTCAGCAGAGAGGGCTCTGCAGAGGGATTCTCTCTTGGATACTTGGAGAGGGGATCTGTTCAGACACCTCCCGGAGGGCTTTCCAGACTTCTCTTGAACACAGGGTGGTGGAGGCAGGGAAGGGAGAGAGATAAATGCTGACACAGGTGCTGTCACAGTTCCATTTCTGTCCTCACTTCCTGGCGTGACCTTGGGTGGGACCTTGCATGGCCAGCTGTGGTCTTCTGGGACTCTAATCCTGGCTCTTTCACTCTCTAGCCGGGGGACTCAGGAAAGTCCCTTCAGGTCTCTGGCCTCTACCTTCTTATTTGTAAACTAGGGGGATGGGTTAGGGAACCCCAGGTTTCAACGGCTCTGTGCTGCACACACACAGTTAGGAGAGTGAGCCGGCTCTACACAGCTGGATGAGTGTGTCCTCCTGTCCTCAGTCCCCTCCACCAGCTCCCAAATGACATTAGAGGTTTAGGCTGAAGCTGCTTTGCCCTCCAACTCCTAAGCTTCACCATCAGTGACAGTCTTCTGATGCTGCAGAAACAGCCGCAGTGAGAGTAACACGCGTCAGTGGAGTGCCTTTATATATTGGCACTGGGCTTGATGGACCCTTACATTCACTGGTTCTAATTCTGAAGCACCCTTCAAAGGAGATGTTGCAGTATTTTTCTAACTGAATGAAGAAGCAAAGTGTGGGGCGGGGGAGGGGAGGAAAAAGCACTTGTCCAGCTCTGGTTAGGGGCCTTAGGGGACCATGGCTGCCTGGCTCCCAAGACTGTTTTTCCCACCTCCTATACTTGATTCCCATGAGATTGTGCCTCCCTAAGCCACCACAGGGACTTGGGCTAGAGGGACAGGATCTTCTTTCTTGAAAAGGGGAAAATCTTCTTACAACAGAACAGGGAGGGACTTAGGGACACACAGGCGTCTCCTTTCTTGCTGTTGTATTTGCATTGCATCAGGCAAGATCTAAGCTTCATTCATAGCTCCAAGGTGGCAAAGAGGCCACTAGAGATCCAGAAGCAATGATGTCAGGGATGGGGGGACATTTTCTTGAGTCAGTCATGCAGTCAGGAATGGATATACTTGATTGGGTCTTATATGGTCAAGAGATCTTAAAAAATATGGAAGGGCAGACAATACACTGTCCTCAAATAATATGGACCTCTCATTCCCAGACTGACCAAATTAGGATATTTAGAAAGCAAAATAAGGCTTTCATTTTGAGCAGTGGCCTTTGTTTATGTCAAATAATTAAATGCTTCCTTTCACTGCTCCACAGCTATGGGGCACTTGCCATTGTAGAGAATGGGGACTTGGGAGCCTGGTGCAGCCACAGCAAGTGGCAGGCTTGGGCTTGTTGACTTGCAAAGCATTTGCAGGCTGCCCTGTATTAGGCTGTCAGGGCTGTCCCAAAGTCTCTCGGTCCTGCACTGTCACATGAAGTAGTAATACTCTTTCAGAATTTGGACTGCCCATTCAACAATCAGGATTTACATTACTGTGTTGACTCCCTTTGTTTTAAGAGGTCTCAGCAAAGTTCCTGAGTGCTTTATTTTCCATTTTAACCTTCTGGACAAGTCATCAACCGTAATGAAATTAGGAGAAAGTTCTGGCTCCCTTCAGGGTCTCCATTGCTCAACAAAAATGTAAGTTAACAGTAATCTCACGGGTGGTCCAAGCACGACCAAGTGGGTGGGCTTGTTTCCAGAAAGTGACTCTTAGCTATCTGCATTTTCCATCTCTGCAACCTCTAGACCTTGGGCCATTTCATGTGATCTTCCATTGACAGCTCCCCCCAAAAGCGATTAGGGAAATGCAAAGCCAAAGTGAAACGAAACAGATCTATTTGCTAAGTAAGAAGGGCACTATCCAGCAAAGAGAAGAAGCAGATTAATAGCTGCCTTACAGCAAAAACAAATGAACACAAAATCTAATTTACAAACCTATTAGATTTGCTATGTAAGCTGTTCACAGCTGATCTGATTGTACCTCTGCCTCCAGAATTCCTGCAAGACAAAGGAAATGCATTATTTATAAACCCAGCTCTTCTTCGAAAAGTCCTCTTCAATTGCCAGGAGATCCCACAGTCCACCAGGAGAACTACAGAGGGAGGATCAGGTCTCACTCTGAACTCTCCAGAATGGGCAAATTGCTGGCCCCCGCCATAGCTCAAGAATTTTACAGGTAAGGAAACCTCCCAGATCTTCCCCTGCACCTTGCCCCCTTGAATGTTATCTCAATTAGCACCCATTTGAGACTGGAAATAAACCCCCTTGGAATTAGTTTATCCTTCTTGTAACTTAATCTCACAGGACAGTGTGATTTAACATGACTCGGCATCTGCTTTAGCATGACTCAGCATCTTCTCCACCTTAACTCCCTCTGCTTTAGCCTGACTCAGCATCTGCTGGCCATCTTCTCTTATTTTCACTCACATGTGATGATGTTACCCATCACATTCTCTCGAACCTGGAGACACCAGAAGTTCAATGTATGCAACAAGATTACTCCACAGTACCTCCAGCCAAATGTGATAATGATTGCGTTTTTGGTGGCCAGAGAAATGATATGAAGCAGTATCATTTTGCTAGGAAGCAGGGAGGGAGTAGGTGGGTAAAGGGGTCTTTTATTCCTTCTTCTGGAGACAGCTTTTGGAATGAAGCATTCTGAGGCCTTTTGTAGCCCTGCTGTCTATTCAGCTCTGTCCGATCCCATTCTGTTTGGCCACACGGTTTCATCCTGCTCTCTGTCACTCTAGCCTGAAGGATGATGTATACACGTGTCTCTGGTATCCCACTTTGTGCCTGGTGTTTTAGAAAAGTTGTATATGAGACTAATTATTTTTATTAATATGCATGGGGTGTGTGGTTTGGGGAGGTACAGAGGACTTCTGTCATTTAAAAATGTTCTATTTAGCCTCAGCATGTTGGTGCACTCCTAAGAAACAATGAAAATCATGGGGGAGATTATGATTTGGAAGAAACCTTGTCATTAAATGAGAACTTTTTGGGAGAAGTGAATGGTTATCCTGACCCTGGTTTTAAGTTTGGATTTTTCTATCTGCTTTCCTGAAGATTAGCATACATATCTATAATGGATATACGACAATGTATGTGTGTGCATACACACACACACATATATACACATACACACACACATATACACACACACACACAAGGTGGCCATAAAGTTTGTGTGCAATTTAAAATTTAAAATTGCACACAAACTTTATGCATATTAATATAATATGCACACCCCATGTGTATTAATAAAATAATATATATTATATATAATATAATATAATATTAATATGCACACCCCATGCATATTAATAAAAATAATTAGTCTTATATATAACTTTTCTAAAACACCACAATTTTAGATTGCACACGAACTTTATGGCCACCCTATATTTATATATGTCTTTTCCTATCAGATTAAAAGGTCTTTCCAACATTTGGCCTCAGGAAGTATTCCCCTATTCACAGCAGATGGCTGGACACCAGGAAAGGTGCTGAGACTCACCCAGTGTCTCATCCTACCCTCCTTTCAAGTCGAATTTTACCACAAGTCTAGTTACTACTTACACAGAATATCATTGAATCTTCTCGTTTTAATATAACGCCTGATTTTTTTTTTCTCTCTCTCCATTTCCCCCTGGGATAGCAGAGTTCTTGTACATTTGGGAATGTCCAGTCAGCTCTAGCCCCATAACCATCGTCCACTTGAGCCAGACCTTGAGGGCATTGCGGGGTCTGCTACAGCCCCCTGTCACTGTCCTTCTGCGTCCTCCCACCCCAACCCAGTCCTCAAAATCAGCCCTCCTTGGAGGGAAGGAAGGCCTGCTGGGCCGGATACTAAGTGGAGCACAGTACTTAAAATTGCAGGAATAGCACAAGAGTAATGAAAGCTTAATGGAACAAAAGAGTTTGTCTAGAAGTTACTTATACGAATTGACAAATGACTTTGAAAAATCACTATCAAAGAGAAATTTGGTAAATGGTTTGGAGTAGCTGGTTAACAACTTGGGGGTAAATTGGGAGAAAACGGTTGAGCGCTACCCTACTCTAGACAGCACAATAAATTTTAAATGGATTTAACCACTGTTTCGCAAACATCAGTAATTCTCACATTTCTAACACCAGTTTGTCATATTTATCACCCACACACTATTATCCACTTATACGGAGTATTTTAAAATTGATTCATCTTTAAAAACTTATCCTAAGCAATATCATCTGTGAAACACAGGCTTGATAGGATACCATGATTATACTTTTGTTTAAGAAAACCACACAACCATTAAAGCTAAAATACTCATCAATGGAGTTGCTAAAATCATCTCACTTTATCATGAGTAAAGCCAGGACTACTCGCACCACCCTCTGGGGAAGACTGAATTAAACAGTTAAATATTTAAAGAAGGCAAAACACGAGAAAGTGGTGAGAAGGTGGAAGGGGTTGCTTATCGAATCTTTGATGAGGGATAAGGAGTATATGTGAAGGACTTTCTAAATTCTTCTCCTTTTAAATAAGAAGACGAAATCATAAGAGAAAATGTAGACAGATCTCACTTCATACAAATCCCAACCTCTGCTTGTACAAAGAGCAAACCTCAACAGACCCAGGTTCTTTCATGAAATCTAAGAAGGCTGTGCATGAGGATAGCAATGCCCCTCATTTAATTTCTTTCTCATTCATTCAGCAAAAATGTGTTGAGTAATGCTATATTTTGGGCTTCGGCAAAGCTAAAGATATACGGCCTTTGCCCTCATGAATGTCAGGTTAGGAGGGAGTAGAAGCAATAACTTTTTTGTTTTTACTGAGTCCCCAGTGCCCCGCCAGCTTTATTAGGGCATAATTGGCAAATAGAAATTGTATATGTTTGTGATGTATGAGGCAATGTTTTGATATATTATACACACACACACTGTGAAATAATTAAATCAAGTTATTTAACATGCTCATCATCTCATATACTTTCATTTTTTTGTGGTAAGACCATATAAGATACGCTCTTAGCAATCCTTTTTTTGTTTTTTTTCCTTTTTTTTTTTTTAAATCAAATCATAGCTGTGTACAATAATGCAATCATGAGGTACGATGTGCTGGTTCCATATACAGTCTGAAATATTTTCACCGAACTGGTTAACATAGCCTTCATGGCATTTTCTTAATTATTGTGTTCAAACCCTTGTACTCTTCACTTAGTGAACTTCACCTGCACCCTTCCAAGATGCACCCTAGGTGTGGCGCTCTTAGCAATCTTCCAGCATACAATACAGTATTACTACTTCTACTCACCGTGCTATACAATAAGTCTTCAGAACTTAATCATTGTGGATCTTTTTACTCTTTGCCCAACATCTCCCATCGCCACCCCGCCACCTGCCCCAGCCCGAGACAGCCAGGCTCAGAGCAGAACAAATGCTCTGTGACAACTGGCTCCCAGGATTTCTCTGCTCCTGGATCCAGGCTGGGTCCTGGAGACCATTGAGTCCTGCTGCCATGGGGTACTACAAACCCAGGCGCTTTTTCATACCAATGCTTCCTCCAACTTAGGGTTTCCCAGCCCAGGCACTGTGGATGTTTGGCTGGTGTATTTCTTTGTTGGCAGGGTGGGGTCAGTGGTGTGATGGCGATCTGGGCACTGCAGGGAGTTTAACAGCATCCGCCCCTGACTTCTGGCCCCTCGGTACCAGTAGCAGCCCTCCTTATCCCTCCTTATCCCTCCCCCCACACCCAAGTTGTGAAAACAAAATTATCTCCCTAAATGTTTCCTGGGGCAGGAGGACAAAATTGCCTCCAGTTGAGAACTTCTATTCAAACTCTCCAGGTGGATGGATCCCCCACCCCTGTCAGCCAGTCCATCCCCAAGGCCTTTACACGCAACCCCCCAACCCAGCATCTGTGCCTCCCTTCAAAACCATCCCTGATTTTCAATTCTCAGCCATCATCTCCTTCTTTTCCCACAGCACTCAATTCTGTTAGAGCATTTGTCACCTTCTTCTCATATTTAATTACTTCATGGCATCACAGCTGTGAGGCTTTAGGAAATCTTGCCAATTACACAACCTGAACTCCTCCTCTTAGAGCTGAAGAGCTCAAGGCCTGGGGTCTGCATCCCAGGCTCCCCTTCCTTGGCTGCTCTCTGTACAGGGGTGTAGGCCTCAGAGGGTGTGCGATTACCATGCCCCCCCACCCCATTCTGGTGCTTTGACGTCTGGGGCTTTGCTGACCCACACAAACCACCCAATCCAGAGCACACTCCCCACTCTTTATGGGGCTGCCATGCCCAGGGTCAATATTTGCCCACCCTAATTACCGTGGGCCAAGAACCATGCAGCCAGGGCCAGCTCACTCCTGTATGTCAGGGCCTGCTGGAATTACTCAAAGTACCCAATTCAAAGCCTGTTCACCCAGCCTTGCCGACTCCTTCCTGTGCAAACCATGAGAAAGGCTCTGCCACAGCTGCCCTCCCCTCTGCCTACTGACCGACCCCAACACTTTCTTGTGTGACTTCCCACCATGGAATTGTTAATATAACAAAGTGTCTTTTCAGTGGCAGTCATTTCCTGATCTGTTGGCCTTAACACACCAACTTAAAACAGGGAAGACCCTGTCTTGTTCATTTTCTCAGCCTGACACAGCGCCTTGCCCAACTGGGCTCAGTGAATCAAAACAAACTTTGCCCATAAATGGAACTTTTCTTCTAAAGTCTTCCCTGTAGTCTTTGTGTTCTTTTCCTGCATAGCATTTATGGCTGTACAAGACCCCATGTCACCTGTCTGTTGTCCAGAGGATGGGCAACCATCATCAGAGAAACTCAGGCTGCAGTGTTTGGCTGTAGAAGAAATCTCATGAATTGACAAGGGACTTGTTTTTTCGAATCAGGTTTTGCCTCAGATGTTGTTAAAATAAGGTTATGTTTTTTTAGTCATATGGGACTGCACATACCTGTTTGGATGAGTGATAAAAGATGATCAGGTGAGAAACATTTGCTAAAGAATTCACCAAGCACTAAAATTGTAGAAATGTCGATGCTTAGATCACCCAAATGAGAAAATGTACGGGAATGCATTTTGCTCGCTGTGAAGAACTCTATAAAACATGGCGTAATATTAGTAAGAACTGTCCCTTTGATCCTGCTGCAATATTCTCAGCCGTGGAAACAGAGATTGATGACTTTAAAAGTCTACATTTTAGAACGTTAGGTTTTTCCCACTATGGACATGATAGTCTCTCCTAGTAGAATGTATACGGTAAACTAAGGCAATTAATACAGATGCCATGTCCATAAAGCAAAACTGGGCTGGACATGGTGGCTCATGCCTGTAACCCCAGCGCTTTGGGAGACTGTGGCAAGAGGATCACTTGAGGCCAGGAGTTTGAGACCAGCCTGGGCAGCAACATAGCAAGACCTTGTCTCTAAAAAATAATAATAATTATTATTATTAAAATAATGAAATATTAGCCAGGTGTGGTGATATGCACCTGTATTCCCAGCTACTCAGAGGGCAAAGGAAGGAGGACCCTGTGAACCTAGGAGTTCAAGGTTATAGTGAGCTATGATCTTGCCACTGCACTTCAGTGTGGACAACAGCCCTGGATCTAAAAAAATAAAAACATTTTGGCAGCACCTGTGGCTCATAGGAGTAGGGTGCCGGCCCCATATACCGGAGGTGGTGGGTTCAAACCCTGCCCTGGCCAAAAAATGCAAAAAACCCCCTAAAATAAATAAAAATAAATAATTAAAAACATTTTAAAGAAAACCCAAACCATGCACAGTTGGATCTATTTTAGTGAAAAACAAGTAGCAAACTTGAAAACTGCATTTCTGTTTAGCTTCTTCATCCAAGCCCAGCTGCTTCTTTGTATTTTAGTTTTTAATTATTATTTTAATTGACAATTTGTAATTGCATATATTATGGAGTACAATGTGATGTTTTGATATATTTATCAAGCCCAGTTGTTTAAAGGTAAGGCAATCCCCTGTGTGTTGGGATTTCCTAGCTGTGTTAGAATTTCCCACAAATACAGCTTCTCAGGGAGACTCAGGCTCCGAATGAACTTCCAGGAGCTGACAACTTTAATTAAAGGTCTGGACCCAACTTAAACAGTTGATCAGTTTTGAGAATAGAAGATTAAACTAAAGCACAATTCATGAATTTGCAGATGGTTCTTCCTTCACATTCTGGGGAAGATACTGAATTTTTTTTTTCAAGGTACATCTTACAACTGTTGGAGTTTCTGCCTGCTGACTCCCCAGGGACACACTAAGTATAGGGCCCCACAGATACATGGTCAGGGAAAAGTGAGGAAAATGATGATTTGGGGTCAGTCACATGAATAGAGCTAAGGCTTACAACAGTGTGGTCAGAGTTTTTTTGTTTTAAAAGATTATTTTTCCCTCAATTATTTTTATTCTGGTAAAATACACAAAACATGAAATTTGCCATCTGCTAAGCGTGGATGCCTCCTCCTCCCGAATTCATGTACATATTGGAAACTTCCTCAGTGCAACAGTGTTAGTAGGTGGGATCTAATGAGAGGCATTTAGATCTAAGAGCTCTGTCCCCAAGAATGGATTAATGCCTCTATTAAAAGGGCCTTAGGAAGTGGGTTCACTCCCATGTGAGGACACAGTGTTCCTTCTCTCTGGAAGACACAGCATTTAGGCCACCATCTTGGGAGCAAAGAGACTAACCCCTACCCTGCTGGCACCTTGATCTTGGACTCCCCAGCCTCCAGAACTGTGAAGAATAAATGTGTTCTTTATGAATTACCTGTAATCCTAGCACTCTGGGAGGCCGAGGAAGGAGGATCTCTTGAGCTCAAGAGTTCAACCAGCCTTGCTCAGAGACCACTCTGAGTAAGAATGAGACCCTGTCACTACTAAAAATAGCCAGGTGTCATGGCAGGTGCCTGTAGTCCCAGCTACTAAGGAGGCTGAGGCAGGAGGATCACTGGAGCCCAGGAGTTTGAGGTTGCTGTGCGATAGACTGAGGCCATGGCACTCTAGCTTGGGCAACAGAGACTCTGTCTCAAAAGAAAAAGAAATCAACCAGCTTGTGGCATTCTGTTATAGCAGCATAAAATGACCTAAGGGACCATCTTAGCCATTTTAAAGTGCACAGTTCAACAGCACTATATACAGTCACAGTGTCGTACAACCACCACCACCACCCATCTCCAGAACATTTTCATTACTCAAACAGAAACTCTGTACCCATTACACGAAAACTTCCCTCCTTCACATCCTCTCCCTGTAATGCTATTCTACTTTCTATCACTGTGAATTTGCCTACGCTAGACGTTGTATATAAGTAGAACCAGACAATATTTGTCCTTTTGCATCTTGCTTCTTTCTTGGTATGATGTTATCAAGGTTCATGTGTGTCGTAGCAAATACCAGAAGTTGAATCCTGATGCAGCGGTTCCAAGGAGCCAGAACACCACGGAGACAAGGCAAGGAAAGACCCCTCCAAAGTGTCAGTGGGAGCCCTGAGCACCTGTGATTAGAACAGCGACAGACGTCCCACCAGCTGAGCTGCCTGAGTGGCTCAGGCCCGCACCTGCCCAGAGCTCACTTGGCTCGGAACTTTCTGAATTTGTTATCTCCAAATTACGATTTGCTGCTCAAGTTCTCCTTCTCCTGAGGGGCCTTAGCTTTGGTCGATCCAGTGCACAGCCTGGCCGCGAAGTGGGCAAGGAAAGTTTCTTCAGAAGGTATCTTACCCCAGCACAGTGGAAAATATGGCGCCCTATTGTTTGGCCTGGGTCAATTTGCACTTCTGATGAGACTCCATCATGGGTCTCTCCGATCCACTTTGAGCAGGAGGCAGGTGCATGAATCTTGGTTTGTAGTCTTGGTAATTCATTTCAGGTTGGGCATAGTGAGGTGATCCCCTACCACTTGGATGCAACCTGCCCTAGCAGAGAGCTTCTTCCAGCCTTGCCTGGTCTAAGGCATCTTCAGTAGCCACCACCAGAGGATCTTTGATGAAGGACTTGTACCCACCCACCATCTGGTCAGGAGTGATGTAACTGTTGAATCTTCAGGAGACCTCAGTTCAAGGTCAAACTTCCCACACTCCCGAGAACTAGAGGTGACGGCGCGCATGCTGCCTGTGACTTTAGAGGTATAGCCAGCCTTTCTAATCACATTCCATAGAAACCCCAAGGTTCTATATTTTCCAGGAATCAGTACCTTTTTCTTTTAAAGGGCCAGACAGCAAATATTTTAGACTTCATGGGCCAAGAGAAAAAAGATAGTATACGCCATGGGTAATTAAGTCATAAGAGAAAATACATTACCATTGACAAAATAAAAATTATAATAATTAAGAACAACTTTTCTGTACTCAAAACAATTTCATTAGGTCCACTATGAGAATAGTGTAGTTTTTTGGGGGTACACAATTTCTCTTAATTGGGGTTCAGAGTTAGAGATCCCGTCATTGCATCGTGATGGAAAGACAGTCTCATTTTCTACAAAGCCTTTCCTTGCTTTTATTGAGATTCTGCTGTCTTCCCTCTGTGAACTCACTGGAACGTGTTATCCTGAATCTCTCTTTTGGAACTTAACACGCTACCTTCATAGTGCTGGGGAACTTTTCATATGAGGTAGCAGGTGGGGAAAACAAGCTCTGAACTAAGACTGCCTGGGTCTGAATTCTAGCTGAACTAATCAATCGCTGTGTGAGCTTTGACTATTCCCTAACCTGACTGGAAACTTCCTTTTGTTTCCTCATCTACAGAATGAGTATCTACTTCACAGGATTGCTGTAAAGATTACCTGAGCTAATGAATGCAAAGATTCTGAACAACACATGGGATATTATAAATCACTCGCTATTAAGGTTATTCTTCTTTCGATTTTTTCCATTCTTGGCGGGTAGGCTACATGGTAACAGGCAGCTGGCTGAATTTGCCCCAAGACCCATAGTTTGCTGATTCCTGCTCTAGGATGTGAGGAGCAACATGCCCCCTTCCTCCTCCACCTGGGAGGCATCTGTGCCATGCTTATCCCTGCTGACATCCTTCTGGTAGAGCACAGCTTCCCTGCAGTTACAGGTCCAACAGGGAGGACCATAAATGCCTGCACTGCCACCTCCGAGGCAGTGTGAGAACTGCCTGGATCACACTGCAGGCTGGCCCCGGCCAGTGACTGCTGGATTTCCAGACGGTACCAGGGGACCCCTGGCAGCAGCCTCCACTTTACAGAGAGTAAGCGGAACTTTTAGTGCAGTGTTTGCACAAAACCTAGATTTCTTCTCAGATTTAAATTCATACTCACTGCCAGTGTGGTGCTCCCTTCTGGTTCCACACTTGCAGTGTCTGGCGCATCAGGTCAGGCCGAGGAGCTTCATTGACATCCTTTCCATAATGCAGGTTAATCCTGTATGGAACCTCATGGATACTGAGATGCCACTGGGCTCTGAAGACCTGTGCAGGTTTCCACCTTGACATTTGAGCTCTCTGGCATTGGGCCTCCGAGTGTGCTGCAGAGGCCAGCAGGGAAAATGAACTCCTCAAGTTCAAGGGCTTCACTCTTTTTTGTCCCTGAGCTCTCCCCATCCACTGCTCAGCTCTGCTCTTTTCTTGCCATCCCTTCTGCTTTCACGTTAAATATTAGCTTGATTTGATTTATCCATTTGCTTTGATTTCAGCAAATTTTTGCTTGTTAATCAGCTTTCATCGATATACAAAAAGGTACTAGCTCCCTCTTGGCTCTCTCCTTTGCTCAACTTCAGAAAACATCCCAGAGGACTTAGGGCTTTGATTGTGTTCCAGCCAATTTCCCTCGTCTTTACATAAAAGTTCTTAGAGGCATCTGCACATCAAAATGCAAGTAAACAAGGCGCTCAGATGCCAAGCATTTCCCACCATGTCGATTCCTGATCCTTCCTCTTTCTCATCGTGAAACTGTGGGTCACCTCTAACCAGGGTGATAGAATTTATCATCCCAACAGGAACACTTTTGGAATAAATGAAGCATCAACCAGAGAGGATTCATGTACTGGGACTACCAACTCATGAGGGATTTGGCCACCAATTACACCCATCTTATAAAGGAGACAGATTTTGCTGGGCATGGTGACTTGCACCTGTAATCCTAGCACTCTGGGAGGCTGAGGCGGGTGGATTGTTAGAGCTCAGGAGTATGAGACCAGCCTGAGCAAGAATAAGATCCCTTCTCTAAAAATAGCTGGGCACTGTAGCAGGTGCCCATAGTCCCAGCTACTCAGAAGGCTGAGGTAAGAGGATCACTTGAGCCCAAGAGTTTGAGGTTGTTGTGAGCTGTGACACCCCAGCACTCTAGTGAGGGTGATAAAGTGAGACTCTGTCCGCTCCCCCAAATAAAAAAAATAAAGGAAACAGGCTTTAAAATACATACTTCTAAGATAACGTTGCTTTCCTGAATCCCTACCACTCAAAAACCCCAGGGACTGAAGCAATTAAAACCCATACGTGATACATATTTATGCTGCTGGTTGAGCTGGACCTGGTGAAAAGCTCTGGAGATAAAGGACATCTTCTGTGTAGTGTTTGTGGCTACAGAGCTTTTTCTGAGTCCCTCGTTCCCATTATGAAGCTCCCTACAGTATGATGAGCCTGGGCCTCTTGGCCTGCCTCAGAGTCCTGAACACACCTGGGACAGGCGCTTCCTACACTCAGCTGCCTTTGCGTCCATGCATTTGACATCAGCGCCAACCTTCCCTCCTCCCCCAGAGAGAGTCCAGGTATGGGTCCGGAATCCTGCTCATCTCTGTATTGCTATGGGAGGCATATTTCAGGCACATCCAGTGTATTCTAGAGAGGACTGCTAAATGAATGGGTCGGAAAGGCTGAAGATGTCCATCCTCTGCAGAGACAAGGTGTCAGCCTTCCAGAAGTGTGCTCACCTACCACACAGGCCAGGCAAGCCCCAGGTCCTGGGCCTTTGTGCCAGCTCTTCCCTTTCCCTGAAATGTTCATTCCACAGATAGCCCCATGGCTCAGTTCCCCTCCTGAAAATCTTTGCTCAGATGTCACTTTCATAGAGAGGGCTTCCTTGACTATCTTCTCTCCCCTCCCCTGGCCCCCTTGGTGGCCCTCCCCACCCCCACCTTTGAACTCTCACCTCTTTTCATCTTTTTATCACCATATGTAATAGAAAATGCACTGTCTGACTGTACCACTAGAATGTAAGCTCCATGGTGGAAGTGGGTGTCTTCCTTGCTGGCTGCTGCACCCTTAAGCTGGGCACAGTGCCTGGACAGCACAGGGGCAAAGAGACACTTGCAAATAGAAGGACTTAGCCTTTTGTCTTGTGGCGAGAGGAGCCAGTTGTCCTTGTATTCCATCCGGGTGCCTCCACCTGTGTTCTGAACTGCATCCCTTTTGCCCTCTGGGACTCTCCTATCCACTGTGAAAATTTTGATATTTACCCCAAACCTGGTGTGTGTTGGGCTCTGCTCCAAAATTACACGTTAGTTTTGTTAAGCCTCATCTGAAGCAGAAATGATTACCCGTTTCTAAGTAAGAAGAAACTGAGGCACACAGAAGGTGAGAAACTTGCCTGGGCTACACAGCTACCAAGGAGGGACACCAGGATTTGAGCCCAGTAGGCTGGCTGAAGAGCCCAGCTCCTAATGACTAGGCCAGGCTACTGGTCCACCCCCAGTGCCGCTGGCATTTAAATACGTGTTCGCTGTTCTCACCTTAAATAAACAACCCTACCTGAATTCCACGTTCCCCTCAGTTATTTCTCTGTCTCTCCCCAGCACAGCAATCTTTGTCCCATTTGTCGACAATAGTGGTCTCTTGTAGATGCCACCCCCTGCTCCTTCCACTCCAATCTGGTTTGCGTCCCCATCACTCTATCAAAAGCGCTCTTGTGCCACCTTACAAGGGGGCATTTCTCAGACCCTTTTTACTCGGACCCCATCAGCGTTTGACAGTGGCGGACACCTCCTCCTTCCTGGGTAGGTGAATCTGGGACTTCCTGGGTCTGGTCCTCAGCTTCTGCCAGGCTCACCAGGTGGCCCTGGACAGACGTCCTCTGTGGGGGTTGGGGGATGGGAGGGGAAACGCATGTGTCCCTGTGGGCGCCCTCTGCAGGAAACCGGCTGTTAGGAAGAGACATGACAAATGGTCCCGAGTAATGGGATGGGTTTGAGTCCTTGGGGCATCTTTAGATTCCTTCTGGCTCAGAAAATCCATTATTTCAAATCATCTCCTTGTAGCACTTCCATTTACTATGACATAAAATCCTTCCTTGATCTTACTGTTTCCCCTGGCAGAGGTGCCCCAATTAAAAACTCTAGATATTTCTCTGTATTCTCACTCAACAAGATTTTGTTCAGCATTACTGTTTATAGTTTCTCACAAGATGATAGTTTTATAAAATTTCCAAATACAAAACATTGTTGAATATATTTAGTTTGAAACATATATACATACTATATATACATATTTCAAACTAAATATATATACTGTATATATGTACACAGTACATATACATATATGGTATATTTCAAACTGTATAGTATATTTATATAGTATATAGCATAGTATATTTATAGTACTATACTATATAGTATATTTCAGACTTTATATACTATAAATATATTTATATACTATTACATATAGTATATTTCAAACTGAATATATACTCTCTATATTGTAAATACATATCTACATATATACATATTTCAAACTAAACAGCCTTTCTCCTCCCACCAAAGTTCACTCCCTAGGAGTGATGCCTCCACCATTCCAGGTGACAATTCTTGTCCCACACAGGTGTGTTAACAACACACTTTCCTTTATTTTTTTTGTAGAGACAGAGTCTCACTTTATGGCCCTCGGTAGAGTGCCGTGGCCTCACACAGCTCACAGCAACCTCCAACTCCTGGGCTTAAGCGATTCTCCTGCCTCAGCCTCCCGAGTAGCTGGGACTATAGGCGCCTGCCACAATGCCCAGCTATTTTTTGGTTGCAGTTTGGCCGGGGCTGGGTTTGAACCCGCCACCCTCAGTATATGGGGGCTGGTGCCTTACCGACTGAGCCACAGGCGCCGCCCAACAATACACTTTCCTAAAAGGAGATGCAGATTTCCAGAGACCAATTAAAAATATGAACAACTTTATTCTCTAAGCCCCACCCTGTACCAGAGGCATATAAACTATGGTATTCCTTATTTGGTTTTAGAAATAGGACACCCAGTCTCCAAAAGTGAAGCCATTTGCCCAGGGTCACCCAGCACATAAACCAGCAAAGCAGGGGGGGACTCACTCGTGGTCTGCATGTAACCAAACCTTGCAGGCCTGCAGAGAACTGCCCCCGGTACCCGGCCGTGGACCTCCTGCACAAAAGTATCTAATACACAGTTGAGGAGGCGCCAGAGATTTAAGAGGAAGCAAAGGTTACTCACCACATAGTTGTGAGACAGTTGACTAGCTAATTGGGAAAATATTCAAGTTAGACTCTGCGCTTGCACCGCACTGATAAAGATAAAATGTGGCCCAGCCATTAACCGCTATGCTTAGGAACGGTCTGCTACGAAAAGTCATCCGAGCCTGCATTGTCCAGTTATGCTGTCTGTTAGTGACAGCCACTGGCTCTCACGCTGCAGACACATTGTTAACCTCGGCTGTCATTTTTCCTTTTTTTATTGTAGAAGAAATATACTACCAGGAAACCTTCACCAAGAGGCTGGCAGCCCCTGAAACTTCTCATTTCATTCGTGTCACATGGCACAGATAAATCCATGCTCTTTAAAGAGAAGCAGAACGCCTGTGTGGCATGCCACACTTTGCTCTTGAACCTGCCTCGAGGGGGCTTGAGAGGCCTCTGCCTTCAACCTGCCTGGCTTCCATCTCTCTTGTTCCCTTTTGTCACTGGCCGGCATTCAGAGGCAGCGTCTCTCTGACCACCAGCTGCAGCCTTTTCCTGAGAGAATATCCCTGGGCACTCAGGTGGGGAGGACTTTGAAGTCACTTTTCTTCCAGAAGTTTGATATGTCCCCTTCCCTGCCCTGCCTGGTCCCAGAGAAATGGCCACCCCCTCTGCTCCAGCAGCCTCAGCTGTCACCCCTCAGGGAGACTGGGTGTCAAACAGAAGGAGAATGGATGGGACCACCAGGGAGGGAACCGGAGGTCTGGTCCTGATGGCTACTAATTTTGCAGCCCTAATCCACTCTGGGTCTTGATGTCCTTTTCTGTAAATTGGGGTCCTGGGGTAGGATTAAAATGGCGATACTGGACAGATGTGACTGCTAGTTGCAGTGTTGCTAAAGGTTGTGGCTACTGCCCTTTGGAACAGAAGAAACCATTTACTGTGTGTGGAGTCTGATAAGTCCCTTTGGAACAGCTGTCCTCAGGGAAGTTGCTTCTCAACAGTGCAGCCCTTTAGGGAGAAGTAAGAAGTGGTGGAGGGAAGAGCGGTGGGGAGTCAGCATGGGAGCTCTGTGCCTCCCACTGCTGCTTCCATGGGTAGAGGCTGGGGGCCGTCCAGGGGGAGGTCTGCCAGAGAGTAAACTTGGGCATTTTCTTTTCTTCACCAGGAGAAGCACATCTGAAAGTCATGGGCTGAGAACTGGGTGAGGCATGCCCAAGGTCCATGGGGCAGTGCAGGACTGAACCCCAACGGGACCGCCACAGTGTGGCCCGGGTCCTGTCTGCGTCACATGGCTGACCACAAGGTCTGTCTGCTCTGCCAGTGAACTGAGTCCCTGACGTTTCCCTGAGGACACAGGGACACTTCCCTCCTTCCTGGGGAACACTTCCTCCAGGTTTCTCCCTCCCCTGGGTGCTGGGGTTGCAGTACTGACCACTTGTCCAAAGCCTGACTTCCATTGTCCATCTAATACTGGTGACTCCCTGATCTGCCCTGCCTGGTGTGTGTCTCACCCCTGGTGCCAGCATCACAGCACGTCCTGGGAGTCTTCACATGTTCCTCCCTCCTGGCTTCCTCCCCGTATTCTCCCAGGGATTGGCAGCCCCACCTAGCGCCTCTGGGACATGTATGTATGTGTGTGTGTGTGTACATGTATATATATGTACCCATATAGTCTATTCCAAATTGAATATACATTATATATATATATATATAGTGTGTGTGTGTGTATATATATATATACTTTGTTCCCCCCTAAACTAAACAGTCTCTCTCCTCCCACCAAAGTTCACTCCCTGGGACTGATATGTGTCCATACTCCCTGCTCCCCCCATACCACCATATGCCCTTGGATTTGAGCTCACTCACCTAAGCAAGGCAGGTGCTGGCATCCTCACCCCTGTGCCCTGGGTCACTGCTGTGGCCTCTGTCTTATCTCCCTGTGTGCAGAGACTGCTTCTCTGACCACCCCTCCCATGTAGGACCCAGCTTCCTGAAATACAGAGCACAATGCGTCTCTCGTGTGTTCAAGATCAAGTTCAGATTCCTCAGCACAGCACAGAACACCCTTTCTGAGCTTGATCACATCTTTTACTTTTCCGCGCATCCACTTTCTAACTCCACAGAGCAAGGGACAGTTTCTGGAATGTGTAAGTCACTTTGCAAAGTTGTAGCTTTGAATATCATGGTCTCTCTCTGGAACCCTTTATCCTGTTTTTCATTTGCTGAATTCAAAGTTTATAAACTTCCAGCCCCAGGTCATACCAGGCCTAAGTATGTATTTGGGGGCTTATCCAACATTAAACCTTTTAAAAATCAGAGGCCAATATTTAAAACCCAAGAGACTAGTCATTATAAAATATCCTAATTTCTGGCTCTTTTTGAATAGTCAGAAGATCTGGCAACGTAGAACCACAGTAATTGCTGGAGCTGGGACGCAGCAGTGTCCCCTGGGTGTGTGTGTGGAGGTGGGAGGTGTATGCTACATTTTTCCAAGGTTCACACCTCTCTCTACTGCCTTACACTGAGTTGCTTCTTATATATGTGACCTGCCTGATCCTCAAGGCTTTTGAGTTTGACATGTCTAGATTCACCCTCTTATCCAGCAGGAAAATTCAGCTCACGTCACCTTCTTCACAACTTCCCTGACTCAGAGCCCCTCTTACGCTAGGGACAGCAGGCCCAAGGACCTAAGGGCATGGCAGAGGTTGGTGGTTTCTTCCTCCTTCTTAGTGGTAGATGACAAGTTGCATATTGATAAAAATCAAGCAGAAGGAGGAAAACCCAGGGGCACAGTAATTTTCACTCAAGTAATGTGCAGAAAATAAAGTGCTGGGAAAAGAAAATTCCAAAGCTCTGTGCTTCCTAAGACATTGGCGTGGCTGCTTTCTTGATTGAAAGCTTTCTGATCAGCCAACTGGTAGAACAGCATGAGGAAACCAGCCTTGGCCAGGAATACTCAGCCTCAGCTGTCTTCCCGTGTCAGCTGGGGTCTTCATCCCCACCCCTCCCACCTGTGTTCTGTAGGTGCCCAAGACTCTGAGGAGACAGGGGTGGCACAGACCTGCTCCCTGGGTCCTCCCTTGAGCCTCCTCCTGATTGCTTGGGGAAGCCCAGAGATGGGATCCAGCCATGTTGATTTAGGGCTTGCATCCCACCAATGCCACTGTAGTGGCGGCAGGTGGGAGAGAATGGTGGCTCCCAGGGCTGTGGCCAGGTCCATGCTAGAATCAGGTGTTTAAATGGGGACTTGGGAAGAACCCTGCTCTGATGGACAATATTGGGAAGAGCAATACAGCAGAACCTCCATAGTTGACCGCTTCTCTACACTGACCACCTCCTAAGTTGACCTCATTTTCATATTCTGGACATGCACAACATGTATGTATCAGTACAGTAGGCCTAGTTCCTTACGTTGCCCACCTCCGTATGTTGTTCACTGTGTTACAGTCCCTTGGGTGCTCAATGCACAGACTTCCTACTGTAATCACCAACGTGGATCCTGCCTGGGCTCTGGCCATGGGGCAGTTCTTGCTGTGGCTTTCCTCCTTTTCTCCCACCCCAACCCCAGGAGCTGGGCATTTTTAGTCCTCCCATTTCACTTAGAGATGTTATTTGTCATGGGCAGAGACTGACTGGGAGGAGACAGCTGGAGACAGGAGTGGAACCTGGCTCTGCCTGCCGATGGTCTCCCAATCAGGAACTAGAAGCAAAGGTGACGGTGGCGGGGTGGTCAGGACCTAAGCTGAGTCAAAACTGGGACTTGGGGTAATAGGAACAAAGTGACAAGAGACACCAAGAAGGCAGGGCTGGGTGGGCAGTGTACCCGGGCCGCCACATCTGACTCCAGGCAGATGCCAGAGTGAAGAAGGGAGGTAGGAAGGGAAGGCAGGGCAAGGGGCGTGTGTGCAGGGCCCTGTGCCCTCTGGCTTTATCCTATGCCCTCCTTCTTGAGGGGTCTAGCCCTGTGTTTTGACTGTTCCCACCAGACTCTGATAGGAGGTTCAGGCTGTGCATAGGCTGGAAGGCTGGTTTCTGGTGAGAAGGGAAAAGTTGGGGTTGATAGGTATCCTGCTCCTTTGCTCTTCCCATTGCCCTGAGTACTGGCACAGACTCCCAGGGTGGGCTGGGCCTGGATAGGGCATCAAAGTCCCATGCCTTTTAGCCCCCACAGTCCTTGCTGGTGCCCTGGGGACAGTGGCTCACAGTACTTCTTCCCCAGGAGTGCCTCAGAGCCTCACCTCCTGCCCACAGCTCCTGCCATCAATTTCTTATAGCTTGCAGGAAAGAAGGCTGGAGTGAATGGGGACAGTCTGCCTCTCTTTGGGGTTTAGAACAATCTAAAGGCAAAGAGAATTCTTTACCGCTGACCACAGTGGACTGACAAGTGGACAGGAGATTTAACCTGGTTCTCCTGAACAGATCTTATGCTCTTGGAAAACACCTGGGGACGTGAAGGACACACTTGGACGAGGGCGATGCTTCAGGCCAGTGTAGATTGAGGGTGCAGAGAATCATCCGCCACCTGCCAGGAGGAGGAGAGGAATGGCACCCAGCCTGCTCCCGACAAAAACATCTCTTCGATACAATACTGTTTTTTAAAAAAGTACCAAAAATAACACGGGCTTTGGTGTGATCTCCAGCTCCATCTTAACTAGTGGAGTACTCTAAACAGAATTTCCTCACTCCTTAAAACAGGTAAACTGTGAAGAGCAAAAGAAATAGTGAATGCATATAAAGAGCTTGGCAGATGCTGTTTTTACTTTATTTTTATTAGTGTTCTTATTGAAACTTTTCTAAGAAAATAAGTTAGAGCTGAGTTCCCCTGTCTTCCCTTCTTTTTGTTCCAATTCACATGTATTTACTGAGCACCTATTATGGGGACAGGCACTGAGCTGGGCTCACAGCATCAATGGAGACAGATTGTCCTCAGTTTGAAGGAGCTTAAGAAAATGCTATGAAAGATACGTTAACTAGTGTGATGAAAATGTGTCAAACGATCTATGAACCAAGTGTATGGTGCCCCATGATCATATTAATGCACACAGCTATGATTTAATAAAAATTAAAAAAATAATAATAAATTTGGGAACATCAAACACACACATGCAAACACCCCGGCAAAGGAACTGAGCTGTAAACACCCCCCCCACACACCAGGTGGCGCTGAGAGGAAGTGAGGTGAGAAGCAGTGACAGAGGGGGAGGCTCGGGAGAGGACAGGAAAGAGCTGTTTTCCGAGACAGCACTGTCAGAACCCTAAAGGATGGAGGGCAGCCAGTCATGCAAAGGGCCCTGGGAACAATGTCAGGGAGAGGGGTCTGTGCGGGCCATGACCTCAAAGGCAAGAAAGAGCCAGATGGATTATGGATCCCAATCTTCCTGCCTTTACAACACGATGGTTCTGGGCCCTCCTCACCCCAGCAGGTGGTCCCAGCTTCATCTTCTCCTTCCCCTCCTCACCCTTGTTGCTAGGTCCCATTGTCTCCCCTCCACCTTCCCTTCCCTCCCCTCGTTTCTTGGCCTTAGTTTTACAAATGCACACTTATTCATACTCTGTTCTCCTCCTGCTCTACACTCATCTGTTTCTCCTTTCTTTTCCAACCTCCCACAAGGCCAGTCCATTCCCACCGCTCCTGTTACTAGAGATCTCTCTTTGGGATCTTGCTTCACCCCACCATCAAAGAGGTCCCTCACATATCTCCAGGGACCAGCTGAGGACCAAGCCCCTTGGCCCCAGAGCATCCTCCCCAGTGGGCCGTCCCACCAGGAGTGCTCATCAGTCTGGCCCCTGCATTGGTCCCTTGGTTCCCTCTTACCTCTCTGGCCACCCTCCTCCAGGGCCTTTGCTGCATTAGTGTCTGTTTCCAACTTTCTAAATCAGGGCAAAAACCAAGGCTTAATCCCAGGGTCTTTGCTGCTTTAGGGATTTCATCAACACCAATCACTTCATCTACATCACCCCCAGAATGGCTCCGGATGTCCATCTCCTGACTTGGCTCCTTACGTGTGGGTCCCTGGTTACCCACTATCGAGTGACGGTGAACAAGTGGTTTCCCATTTCAGGGGCTCAGCTGCTGTACCTATATGTTAAAAGTGGGTGGGCAGACTGGCCTCTTCATGTCTCTGCTTGCTCCAATAATTGGTGAGTTTTTAATGTCTGCATTTCCACAAATGTGAACTCAAACTCTTACAGTCATGTTTAAAACTGAACTCAGCATAGGTTCATAGGACACGGCTTGCCCTCTGGATTCCTACACGCACAGTGGGCTCAGTTGCTCTCCCAGGCATCAGTGACCCCGCATCATTGAGGGCTGGAGTGCTGCCATTTCCTCTCCATAACTGTTACTCCCTAACTCCTCTCCCTCAAACCACCCTAGCTCCGAACTCAATGCCACTCCCGTGGCCTGGTCCGGGTGGTGTTTTCAGCTTCTGCCCTTCGGAACAGTTTACATGTTTTTTGCATATACCTCCTTCGAAACACTTCAAGGGTCCCAACTGGCCATAGCTGCTCCTCTGAAGCTTTGAGAATCCTTTGAAATGTATGGATCCTTTGCCCAGAAAAACACTTATAATTTCAAGGGGTTTCTGGATTTCCTGAAACTTACCACAGACTCTTTAGAAGTCATTACAGCCAAAGTTAAATCGAAGAAACCCCCAAAGAACCAAGCCTAGGTCCCTAAGCCCTCCATCCTACTGTACTTTCCTGCACTTCAAGGGGCTGCCAAAGCCTCTGCTCCAGCCAAGTTATGAACACAAGGATCTCTTTGTTATATGCTGGGGACGGCTTTGGTTCTGGCCATTCTGGCCTCAATATTTTTCCAGTTCAGTCCTTCCTTCAAGTCCCAGCCTGATCTTACTTTCTGTAGAAGTGTCTCAGTAGTCCCCAGGCCTTTGTAGGGACTCCCTCTTTGGAGGTCCTAGGGTATGAATCATCAGTACCCACATTGTCACCTTTGTTTCCGTTACATGGTAAGGAGGATAAGGATGGCAGCTAGTCCGGTAGACTATAAACATGGGATGTTTGTTGGTGACATTGGATTTCCCTGATAGCCAAATGAAGAAGGCTTCCCCAAATCATCAAATTTCAGTATGCTTGAAAATAGATTTCCTATATTCTGTTACATGCGCTCATGTGCCAGGACACTGATCCAGCTGTGACACGGGTTCTGCTGGGAGCCTGAGAGGTGGGCGTGATGATGTGATGGACCCTCTCCTGCAAGTGTCCCAGGCAGTCTCATGGAGATGTGAAAGTGAAGGGCACAGGCCTGGCAGAGAGTCACTGCTAGTGTCAGTCTGTCTTCCTATTCCCTTATAGCAACCTTTTATTTTTAATATGGAGCAGGTGGCAGGTGAAAATAGACCAACACCTATTTATTGCCCTGCTCTAAAATTTCAGGGCAAGGAGTTCAGAGGCATAGCAAAGGGATTAGCTATTTCTCCCCAACAGAGAGGGTCCCTAAGACAGCTACACAGTCCTGCTGTTCTAGAGCTGGAGAAAATCTGTAGGTTCTTCTAACTCACTTTTTAAAAATGGGAAAACAGAGGCCCAGAGAGGCCTAGAGGTCCTGCCCTAGGCCAATGGTTCACTGGTGGCAAATTCATGACCAAATCCCAGAGCCACGAACTCTCATCTCCAGACATGTTCCTCATCATCATACACGACTCTCCTCTGCCAGATCACACTCTGTGACAACCTTCTCTGCTGTGTCCATCTGTGCATGTGTCCAGCACCCAGCACCCTGTAAGCACCTGTGCAGAGTGAATCAGATGCATTTTGGTCACACATAGCTTTGTGATGACTATACACACATCACGGGACCTGACACAGAAGCCAGGGACTGGGGAGCCATCCTGACTCTTTTCCCAGAAGCTGTGAGTGCCTTGCAAGGCTGCTGGGTCTGCACCTAGTTGGGAGCAGATCAGCTTTTCCAGTAGACTAGCATAGTCTGTGCTGGTGACATTGCAACCCTGCATTGGAGAAATAGTCACCGGGCATTTACCAGGTGTCACGTGCTGGGTACGCAGAGATGACCAGGACAGAAATGAATTCTTCTCTTATGAAGAATCATCTAGTGGAAAATGAAAGAAAAAAAATAAAAAGAACAAAAGTAAAAATACCACCATCTAGTCCAGCCAGAACAACACTCTCTTGTGGCTAATCTCTGCCTATTTCCAGAGAGAAAATAAAAACACTACACAATGGGACTCTGATGAAGACGGAAAATCCCAAAGTCAACACATTTTACTTTATTTTATCTCAATTGATCTCAGCTCCCAAATATTTGAGCTTCAAAAGGTAAGATTAGGTACCATTAAGCCAGGCAGGCCATCATTGATTTGAAAACCCTGCTCCACGCTACAGGACTGAGGAGGTCGCAGACTCTTATTAATCTCCTTGTTATCAGCTTGATCTCAGCCTGCCAGGAGCCTGCTCTCCTGATTCCCAATTCTGGCCACATCCCTCCAGTCCACTGGCTTCTGCATAGGAGGCCACACAACCCGTTAGGGACTGCGTGAATCAGCCTGCTAGAGATGTCTACACAAAGGGTGGGCTGGTTTTTCTTCATGGAATCACAGGCAAAAAGGAAAGAGGGCTTTATCTATAAGACAGAACTCAATGAATTTCACATCAGACTATTGGTTAATGTAGCCCCCACCACATTTTCTCTCCTTTGGCCATTGAAAGAAATATACAAATGATCCCAGAATATCAAGGACAAAGGTCTGTCTGAGCCACCCTCAAGGAACTAATTGGCTTCTCTTCCTGCCTCCCCTCCTTCCTCTGTTGCCTTCTCCCAGTAAGCCCTGTGGTCTGCCAGGCACTGTGCAAGGAGCTGGAATATGGTTGGGCATAGATCTGCAAGGGTCCCAGCCCTCATGGAGCTATAATCTTGCAGGCTGGAATGATGCCATGTGACAAATGTGAAGTGTGTGCAGAGGTGCCAAAGAGAAGCAGACGGCTGCAGGAGACCGTAAGCTGCAGCTCTGACCTAGAGATGTGCAATAGTGGGGCCCCTCTTAGGCAAAAGCATCCTGTCCTCCTGGCAGGACCATCTTGTCTCTGAGGGACGTTGGTGCACCTTGTTTAAACCATCCATAAGACGGTTACAATCAAGGATTCTTTTGTTGTGTGTCGGGCCATTTCCCAAATCCAGTGAAAAATTGTCTCTCTGACTCTAGGTACCTCTTTGGAGGATTAACTCAATCTGTAAAAAAGTTTTGCAAGAAATTGTCACAGCTTCGCTGCCAGGTGCAGATGGCGGGTCTCAGGGCAGAAGGAAGCCTGGAGCATCAATGCATAACTTCGGTCCTTTTCAGGGTCCGCCTTTGTGTTTTTTGCTAACTAGACTTTATTGACTTAATACTTGACTCACTTAAATGAAAACGTAAATGAATTTATCACAAAAGGAATCTTTATACATCACTACCATAAATAGAATACCAATATTCCTTGCCCTAAATAGAAAGTAATGGCAAAAATAAATACAATTAAATTCTTGGCTTCCAGCCTGCCCAGAGGCTTTCTTTATCTGGAAGAGCAGATTGGTTTCACAAGGCTCCCCTGTACTTGTCTCCACCACCCCTAGAGGCTTCCCCCCTCTATTCCTGTGCTTTTTATAACTGAGAGTGAAGCCTGGAATTAGACTTTGAGCTGGGCAGACCACCAAACCCACTCAGGAACCCCCAGAACTCTAGGGAACAGTTCCTGTATGTGCCAGCTGTGAAGTGGGGCTGTTTGCCGTGAGAGTGATCACATCCCAGCCAAGCTCATTAGAAGGCTTAATAACACAGCCCATGAGCGCTTTGCTGTCCAGCTTCTCTAGAAATTTCCTTCAAGCGCTCCCAAGACGGGTCAAGGCTGTTTCTGGACACACTGCAGCCTCCTTAGGCTCATTTAATAAGTCAATTCAAACTTAAGATTTCTCCTGGCAGCACCTCAGGTCTTGGGTCTCATTGAGGGCAGAGGAAGAGAGAAGGATTCTCCCGGGACTCAGCACATGGCCAGCCAGACCTTGATGAAATTCAGGTTCTCTTTCTAGTTATTAAGTGGTTACTCTACCCGAGTCTCAGTTTCCCCTGATGAAGCAGGGGCTTCATTATAAATGCATGAAACAATGTATGGAAGTCTCCGGGTGTTCACACCAGCATCCAACAAGTGGCTGCAGTAAGAATCATTATTCGTTTTGCCGACATCCATATGAAGATCGCTCTGGGCCAACTCTGTGAGGGGCACCGAGATACACTGACAAGTTTCCCTGGTGTGATGGGTCAGAGTCACAGCCCAGAGCACAGGCTCTGCAGAAGGCAGGGACACCCATCACTCCCACTAGCAGAGTGCATCCCCCGGGGTCTTGGGACAGTGCCAGCAGGTCTGGGTTTGAGCTAAGGCCCGAGATGCTGCATTTCTACAAAACCTTGGGATGACAGCCAGGTTGTTGTGGTCCAAGGACCACACATGCAGTGGAGGGGCTCTAGCCCAGGAGTTCTTAAAGTATGGTCCTCAAAAGGGTAGCAGCACCCCTAGAACCTGTTAGAGATGCAGATTCTCAGGCCCCACTGAGACGTGCTGAATCAGAAACTCCACAGAGGGGCCCAGCATTGAGTTTTTATACAAGAAGGACCCTGAAGCTTCTGAAGTTTTACAATCAATTCAGCATTTCACGCCTCCCGGAATCCCCTTCACTTGCTCTTCCTGCTGTGTTTTGGGAATCACTGCAGCTTGAGCATTAAAGGGAAGAGACAGCTGCCTAGCCCAGCGGGAGCCAAATCCCGGGAGCTGAATTTTGGGATTCTTTTCAGGGCACAGTGCACCGTGAGCCAGAAACACTATTTAGAGGCTGCCACTGTGCAGGTGATAAAGTGAGGGACCGCCGGGAATCTGCACCTGAGAGGGACCCCATCTGAGTGTCCCCATCACTCTGTGCCCTCCACACAGCTTCAACGCTTATCAAAACTTACAGGCACCTCCTCTGAATACAGACAGGCAGGCCAACAAGTATTCAGAGTGGTCAGGTAAAACCAAACCAAACCAAACCAAAAGTATGTTCCGTACTTTCCACAGTCCTAAATCCCAGGTATTTGGACCATTTCCAGCAAGTGTATGCAAATATATTCACAATAAAGTAATGGTGTGCATTTATATCTATTTTATATCCTTCCTCTTTTTTTCTCCCCCTAGTCCCTCCTTACCATGCTTTTTGGCACTACATCATTTTTCTTTTAATTTTTATTTTCTTTTTGCAGTTTTTGGCCGGGGCTGGGTTTTAACCCACCACCTCCAGCATATGGGGCCGGCGCCCTACCCTTTTGAGCCATAGGCACCGCCCATATATCATTTTTTAAATTAAATAATATTCACATTGACGTTGCTTTGTTTAAAACCACAGCTGTGCTCTTAAAATGAATATATGTGTCCTGAGCACCTGCCAGACACCCTTCTGGTTCAGTGATGCTATGTACATTTATATTGTCATGTGGATATTATCACCATCAGTATCCAGAACTCTTTTCATCTTGCAAAACTGAAATTTTATATGCATTAAACAGTTCTCCCTTTCCCCCTCCCCCCAGCCCCCGGCACCCACCATTCCACTTTCCGTTTCTATGAACGCGACTACTGTAACTCGCAGAGTCATACACTTAGTAAGCATTTGCCCTTTGTGACTGCCTTACTTCACTTAGCACGATGTCCTCGATCGCACCATGTTGTACCGTGTGTCAGAATTTCCTTCCCTTTAAAGGCAGAATAATTTTCAGTGTGTTTGTTTATCCATTCATCCGTCACTAGACACTCTGCTTCTCTCACCTTAGCTACCATACATAATGCTGCCAGAACATGGGTGTACAAACATCTCTTCAAGGCCCTGCTTTCAATTCTTTGGATATATAGTGTCCTCAGAAGTGGAACTGCTGAACCTTATGGTAATTCTACATTAACTTTTTTGAGGAACCATTGCACTGTTAATCCTCAGTACACTGCGAGTTGGATAATATTAACCCCATTATACAGATGAGAACACTGAGGCTCAGAGAAGCAAGCTCACTTGCCTCACTTGCCTCTCTGAGGTCATACAGGTATAAAGTGTGTCACCAGAAACTAGAGTCTCAATCTGCCAATAGTTGCTTCCAGTGGTGCCAGAAGTACAGGCCCCCGTCCTGAATCATAAGCTGGCCCTGAGGAGAACATGTCCGTCCTCAGAGGTAGGAGAAAAGCAAGGCTTCATGTTGGGAGAGACGCCCAACAGAGATCTGGGCCAGTCATTCCGACACTCTGCTGGGGCTGGAGGGCAGCTCTGGCAGGCTGGGGAAGGGTTACAGAGCCTGGCTGGCTCCGCCATGCAGGCTGGGCTAGCGCAGGTCTATCTCTGGAAGGCCATCTGTCAGCATACTGACGCCTTCACATCCAGCCTGCCTGGAAGCCTCTCTGCCCAGGCCAGGACAGAACGCCACTGGGAGTCTCTCTGTCATCTTCCTCGTCGCTTCTCTGGAGAACTAAACATTTTGATTAGGGTACAATTTCAGCATCATCCCCCCTCCACTTAAAGTCAAGTCCCAAATTTTGGGAATCTCGAGTAGTACATGTGAGAAGCACCTGCATTGCCTACAGGAAAAGAGCAAGCCTGTCACCTGCCCTGTCACTCTACCCACTCATTTTCTGCAGTATCTTATGCGTCCTGCCTTCATTGTTTAAGATACGCTGGCATTTACTAAGAAAGGAGGTGTGAATTAACCCTGGGTATCACTCCTCTGAGTGCAGCCAATATTCTTGTTCCTGAAATTAGAGCCGGAGAAACCTAATAACAAGCACTCACACCTGGCAGGGAAGAGACCAGGTGTGTCTGTTCCTTCCTCAGCAGGCCCTAAAATGTTGTGCCCAACGGTGAGAGGTGATGGCTGCCACTATGTTTGGGGTGCTACCTCACATCGGGGAGTCTCTTCCATAGTCTTTACTAGCTTCAGTGCCCCCTTCACCACCTTCTAGTGTGTTACAGGAAATGGGATAGAGTGTGGGAGGTTTAAGGCAGGAGGAAAGAGAGCTGGCAGCCAGGTGACTTCAGGACAAAAAAAGTGGCTAAGAGCAGGTGGGCCATGGAGTTAGGCAGACCAAGGTGGAATCCCAGCTCCTTACTTACCAGCTGTGTGACCACAGCAAGTCCTGGAACCTCTCTGAGCCCCCATTTCCTCATCTGTAAATGGGCACGCAGGGTGTCTGGGAGGATTGCGTGAGATGACCGGTGTGTGAGGTTTCAGCGGAACAGTGTCACCTGCAGGAAATGGGGCTCCCGCCACTTCCTCGGTCCCTCTCTTACCTGCCAGCGTCCTCCCAGCCTGGGGAAGCTGAGCACTGACCCTTTTGTCTTTTCCCCAGAAAAAGAAAAAAAACAAAAAAAACGTTCCTTCAGGCCTTAATCATTTGGGTTGTTTTTCTCTCCTCTCAGTATCTCTCTCTCTCTCTGCTAATGAGATGGTCAAACAAATACTTCAAACAAATGCTGGCTGGACAGCCACTCTGATGGGGCCCAGTGGGGACAAGGAGGGCAAGGGGGAGACAGAGGCAGAGGAGCACCCGGCCTCCAGCCCTTAGCTGACAACCCCAAATTGCACTGATCTCTTCGGCTGCCACACGCCATTATGGCCTGGGCTCCAACATGCCATCCCTTAAGGTTTACCAGCATCGCTGCCTCCCAGATTTCTCTTTCCTACAGACCTTTGGGTTTTCAGGCTTATCCCTTGGAAACGTGAGCATGAATATCTTCCGCACTGGACATTGTTTAGTACACCATTTTTGGATGATTTTCTTGTTCCCTGGAGCCTGAGTTCTAGTCCCAGCTCCGCACCTTACTAACTGTGTGACTTTGGCAGGATTATTTAACTGTTCCATTAAATAATCCGTGTCTCAGCTTCCGTGTCTCAGCTTCCTCCTCTGTAAAATGGAGAGAGTAATAACACAGACCTCCTCAGACTGTTGGGAGGGTTACAAGTGTGAGGACAGCCAAAGTGCTGAGAATATCCCTGAGGATACAGCAGACACATGCAAAAAAACAACTCGTTCTGTTGGCATCAGCCTCTATGGGGAAAAAATGTGTAGGGGTGAGGTCATGTTTCCAGAAGCAAGCCCTTCAGTGTGCCTTGAGGACCCAGAGCCCAGACTATCAGATTTCAGTAACACTGCCAAGAACTTGGCATTGGGGTGTTACGCTGGGGTTACCAAACTTCTCTACCAAGGAGGAACGGAATAGCTGCCATCATCCTCCTTCATACAAAAAAGAACATCTGGGTGGCACCTGTGGCTCAAAGGAGTAGGGCGCCAGCCCCACATGCCAGAGGTGGTGGGTTCAAATCCAGCCCTGGCCAAAAACTGCCAAACCCCCCCCCCAAACCCATCTTAGTGCCCCCAAAGGAAAAAATAATATCTTCTCAGGATTTAGAAGAGCTCTTCTCAGGCAATGACAGCTGGCAACTTGAAGCTGTTAATAATCATGGAGACATTGTGCTTTTTCTCTTTTCTTTTTATTATCCTTTTTGATCTCCACCCATCTGCAGATTGGCATTCAGGCACCACTGATCTACGGGTTCTGTCAGCCTTCTATCACGGACTAAGAGGCTAAAGGAGGAGAAAGAAGAAGAGGAGGAGGAAGAGAAGAACTGTTGCCTTAAAACTTAAAAGGGGCCAGGAAACAGAGCTGAGTCTCACCGTCTTCCTCCAATAACAGCTAAAACAGTGCTGGGAAAAACTTCGACAGAGCCTGAGCTTCCTGCTTAGGGTTTGAGAACTCAAACATACACACCCACACAGCAAAGTGGGACTCCCCAGGGGAGCAAATCCAGATCCCAAGTGTTGCAAAGTGCTGGGCGGAGCCATGGTTGCCAACATGTAGTGCAGATACTTGTCACGCGTGCTGAGGCCACTGCTCTCACCCTGGTTAGAGCCATTCCCTCCATAACACCACAAAGCCAGTGACAGCCAGAGCAGAGCAAACATGGGGACAAACAGGTCCCATCAGGACACCAGTGACTTCCTAGCAGGGTGACAAATTGCAGGCAATTGGGGAGAATTCAAAACCAACCCAGCTGCCATCCAGGAGAGTGACTAATCTCAACACTTAAGGACAAGCCTTGGCACCGGACAGATGGCAGTCAAGCAGCCCCAGGGGACAGTGCCTCACCCCAGGGTGCCTCTAGGGAAGATGAGCCTGTCCCCGTCCCCTGGCAGGAGACTGCCACCCGACTCACCCAGCTGGGGGCATTCAGGTTCCCATCCTTCCTCATCTGTTTCTTAAACTCATTTTTGCTTATGACAGCTGAGAGCGACGAGACTCCTGAGCTCATCCAAGGCCCAGTTGCCCTAAGTATGGACCTGTCATCACAATCCACTGGTCTGATCAGTGTTTTAAAATAAAAATACCACTTTAAAGTGCTTAATAATGAAAATATTTGCCATGACATACACTGACCTGACCTCACATTTCTTACTCTCTCAATGTCTCCAACGCTCATCTTCCACCATGCCTCCCGGGGACTGGTTCTTGGAAGGAAACAGCTGGACCCGAGTTCCAGGTCTTCTCTCAGTGCCAGGATGGAAGGCCTGAAGCTGGCTCGTCCTCTCCAGGCAGAAGGAGAGAGGTATCCACGGTGGCACAGGGAGTGGCAGACGGCTAGAAAGGGCTCTTTGGAGAATCCAAGGAGTGGCTTGGAGTTTGGGCTCTAGATCTTTGCTTTTCCTCTAAATGGGCAGTAGGCAAACACCAATGGATCCTCCTCTTTTACAAACCATTGGCCCCCAAAGATCTGAGACAATAAACAATGTCACAGCCAGACTGCGCCTTTCACTGTGCACAGAGGAAAAAGTGGATCTTGGATCAAGTGGAGGGTGTTTAATTAATTGGAATAGAGAATGGTATGTACCTTGGGGGACTGGGAGGCCAATTGCTTATTGTTGCCATATCCTAGGCCTGAGTTTGTTCATTCAAAAAATATTTTACAGGCTTCCTCTACTAAACGATATACTTATCACCAGGGGCTGGTGATGGATAAATAAGACACGATTGTAGAATTCGTCTCATAGAATGTTGGCATGACGGATATGGAGGATGCACACGGGAGGGGCAACTAGGCCAGACTTTCAGAGGGCATGGAGTCTGAGAATGCTTTGCAAAAGATGTGACATAAGACCTTAGGCTTGAAGGCGGAGACAGAGCAAAGGAAATACCTGGGAGCAGTGGGGTGGGAGAAGAAGGCAGGAAGGATAGTATGTGCAAGGAGGGTATTCCAGAAAGGAGGGCTGGCATGTGCAAAGGCACAGAGGTATAAATCCATGGTATGCTTTTTGGAACAGTGGGCAACACAGAAAGGTTGGAGCCCACGGAGGCTGGGGAGAGAGGCGAGGACTAGCTGATGCATTGCTGTGTATGCCCTGCTAAAAGCAACGGGAGCCTTTCTAGAATCTACTCTCTCTAAGAAGTATTTATAATTTGCAATTTACAACATTTCCAATTTGTAAAACCTAAAACAATTTTAAAACCTAGCAACCCTGCTTTACAAGGCGAAAGAGGCCCTGAGTGGTGAATTGGTTTCTAAGATGGATATCTATTTACAATTTAAATTTGATGCTAGGAACAGTTGGCAACAGGACTTGGAGCAAATGAGTTAAAACCAGCTCCCATTTTATCCTCCAATCATGTCTACACTTGAGTGAAGTACACCAGGACTGGGGAGAATAGACTTTTTTTTTTTTTTTAAATTGCATCGCCTTGAGCAATCACGTCTGCTCCTTACAGAGTGCCTGGACTGCACCTGCTCAAGGTCATTTTCTCTCCCGTCCACCTGCACTCATCCACTGAAAAGCACACTCATCTCACTCTTGGCTGGGGGCCATGGTTGCTGCCTGCTCAGGGATCTTGACATGGCTGAAGATCAGAACAAGTCCCCCCTTCCTTCAGTACTTTCTCAGAGCCTGATGTGTGGCTGCAGGGAACAAGGAATCCTGGCCACAACGTACTGGGCAGCACCAGTTCTGATCGATGAGACATCTATCCTAACAGGTTGGTGCTGGAGAGGGCCCAGTTGTCAAACATCTTTACGATCACTCCTGTTCCAGACGCCCAGCTGCCCAATGGGGCAGCATGTAAAATGGGGAAGGCCCGTTCTGTTGACATCAGAATCAGGTCTGCAATGGGACAGGAGCTTTCCCGCCTCCAGAAGCTTTAGTCTAGGCCTTTGTCCATGAGTCTGGGATGTTCCCAGCCCATGGCAAGTGCAAGCCAGGGTTAATGCCACTCTGTCCTTTCCTGGCACTGAACTTGGTTGGACCAGGGGGACATTCTGAGGAGATGAGCCCTGAGTTCCCCTCCAGTCCTCCTCATCCACCTTCTCTCTTGCTAAATTACTGAAGGGAAAACTTAAGGCCAGGCCAGGTTCTTTATTTATTTCTTTTCTTTTTTTTTTTTTTTTGTAGAGACAGTCTCACTTTATCGCCCTCGGTAGAGTGCCATGGCATCACACAGCTCACAGCAACCTCCAACTCCTGGGCTGAAGTGATTCTCTTGCCTCAGTCTCCCGAGTAGCTGGGACTATAGGCGCCCGCCACAACGCCCAGCTATTTTTTGGTTTGCAGTTCAGCCGGCGCCGGGTTTGAACCCGCCACCCTCGGTATATGGGGCCGGGGCCTTACCGACTGAGCCACAGGCACTGCCTCGGCCAGCTTGGTGCCTGTAGCTCAAGCGGCTAAGGTGCCAGCCACATACACCGGAGCTGGTGGGTTCGAATCCAGCCCAGGCCTGCCAAACAACAGTAACAACTATAACAACAACAACAAAAAGCCAGGCTTTGTGGGGGGCACCTGTAGTCCCAGCTACTTGTGAGATTGAGGCAAGAGGATTGCTTAAGCCCAAGAGTTTGAGGTTGCTGTGAGCTGTGACGCCACAGCACTCTACCCAGGGCAACAGCTTGAGACTCTGTCTCAAAAAAAAAAAAAAAAAAAAACCACCCAAAAAACAAAAACCAAACTTTTAGGCTTTTGGAAGAACCCTTGAGAATGAGTTAGGAAGACTAGTCTTGGGACTTATTCCCCAGTATTTTGTGCAGGGGGTTAATAATTCAGAGGACAGTGCATGGGGTTCAGCCTTGTGGAAAGTCAGGGCAAGCACTTGCCTTACCTCCAGGAAGTTATACAACTGCACCGAGGCTCAGGTTCCTCATCAACAAACTGGGGATACGAACAGTACCTCCTGTACAGGGGTTTGGTGTAGCCTAGAGGATTGACTGAGTGAGTGCTTCAAAGCAATTAACATAGCATGTGGCATACAGAGCTCAGCACACAGGAGTTCTTAGTGCCACCAGAAGGTGACCACTGGGTTGCCATAAAGATGCAACACATTAATGTCTAGAAAGCAATGAGAATTGCTCTCTTGGCTCAGCAAATGCTCAATAAATGTTACCACCATCAACATCATCATCATTGCCATGATTCCTATTGTTACCATTCGCAGCCACTCATCTCCTCTTTACCCAGAGCTCTCTACTCCTTTATGGGTAGAGGAGCTCATCTGGGAACTACAGCACTGGGTTACCAAAGAGGAGACCAGTACGAGCCTACCCTGCCCGTAACCAGCCAGGGTGTGCTCTTAGACAAGTGGTGCTACCTTTCAGGAAGAGGTTTGTAGGGGGAGCTCTATGCTCCCTTCCTGTCCTAAGGCTCTGAGTCTTACTTAGCCTTGCTGAAGGATGACCATTACAGCACCAGAATTGGAAAGATATTTATCCAACAGATGTTGATTAAATGCTTTCTGTGTGCCTCATTCTGGGAAGACCAGTGGTGGGTAAGACAGCCACACCTGGGTAAGTCAGCCACATCTGGCACTCCCCTCACAGAGGTTACATTCAAGATTAAAGCTCGGATCACAACCAGAAGACTCATTTATAACTTGGTCCAATTCACTCTAAAACTTGGGAGGCTGCATGGGTTGATCAAGGGCTGTTTTATCAAAGCCCTACCCAATTTCTGACTTAGAATTTGAATTCACTCCTTGGCCACCAGGCAGAACTCTGGAAGCTTTTCAAGGAACTTATCTTTCTACTTTTTTTTTTTTTTTCCTATTCAGCCCCAGCTGAATGAGAGCAAGAGAGTCAAAGATTGAACTTTGAAAATAATCACATATTACTGCAGACACATTTGTCAGAGATAGCCCCTATAAGAAAGCCCTTCTCTTCACCACACAGTATATAATTCCTCAAGCAGGCCAGATCTCTGAGATGACCACATTAAAAAGTCTCATGTTATAATAAAAGGAATCAGAAAAGTGAGTCTCAGTTTTATTTCTCCAGACAATACACATGTAATTTACTTTCTTCTTTCACTCTTTCATCCTTAATCCAGGGATATTTTATCCCAAATGGGGTTCGTTCCATCTTTCCTCCCAGATCACAAGGTCCCATTCTCGCCCTCATTCATTGCCTTCCAGAAACAGCCAGCTTTTCCCAGAACCATTGTTTTCTCTCAGGGACTGACACTGGCAGGTAATTTGTAATCCTTCCTAGCACAGGAGAACAAGTTGAGGAGGGGGGAGCTGCAGGGCTGGTGCAGCAGCACCATGGTCTTGAGTATGATTCAAGCTCCCCAGAAAGCGTATGGTGAGGAATACAGAGTCCTCTCCACAACCTCACTGGCCACTTTACCAGGGCACTGATGGGCACAGAGCCCAGTTGCTCAGAGTTGGGGCGGTTCCAAGGACTAAATAAGTGACTGTGTGTTAAACCCTCACTTGTAAGCAGACGGAAGGTGCTGTTGGGATTCCTGTCTCTGGCCATGTGTTTTCTCCCCTACCCATGGTGGAGCCCAGATATGCCTCCATTCCTCTGGGTTAAACATGTGCGGGGCTGGCCACTGGTGGGACTGGACTGTTGGTCACGTAGAGAGTCCATTCAAGGCAGCCACATCAGAATGGGAGAAGGGGGTGACTCAAGCTTGGGTCAGAACTGCTCAAGCCAGGGGTCAGCCTGAGGATGAGAGGCAACAGAGGGGAGAAAGATGCCATGGGTAAGAATACAATTTGCCCTGTTCGACATTTTTCTTTTCTTGGGATCACCCCAGACAGGGGCAGGATAAAAAGAAGTCAGGACCCCCAAGTAAAACTGGTTGCAGGTTACACACCCATAGCAGAAGAGCCGTGTGTGTGAGTGTGTGTGTGTGTGTTTATTAGCTCAGGCCTTAGAGTGTCTTCCTCAATTCCCTGTTGCAACAACCGATGTGGGGAGTGCAGGCTTCACATGCATTTGGCAGCAAAGTGCAACACGTGTGCAAAGGGATCTCTGGATTGCATTTTAAAAATTACAAGTCCCCTCAAATTGTATATATAAAACCAGCACATTGTACCCCATGACTGCATTAATGTACAAAGCTATGATTTAATAAAAATATATTAAAAATAAAAAAAAATTACAAGTCCCCCGGCATGTAGAAGGGGTTTGGAGAAAGTTCTGTGAATGGATGCACTGAGGATCCCTGCAAGAGCGTAGCAGTTGATGTTTTCTTAGCAGAACAATGGCAAGTGCTGGCCACATCATCAAAGGTTGGCAAGTGATCTGGGCCAGGCAGAGCCCACATGTGAGAGAAAAAAACACAGGAGCCCAGAGGAAGACCCCTCTCACTGCATCTTGCGTCATCCCAAGACTTGACTTGTCTGATTTAGTTCCACGTTTTTGAGGCAAACAGCTACAGAAAGTAGCATGTTTATCTCCGCGTGGGAGCTGGTGGCACGTCTTGTATTAACAGAACAGCATTTGTGAAAGTTTTCAGAGCTGTTGAAAAAATAAAAAACGGGAGGAGAAAAGAGGCACAGAGAGCGGCGGAGTTCACGGAAGGAATTCCGGGGAGAAGGGTAGAGGCAGGAGGAAAGGGGCGAGCAGGAAGTGGAACTGCCCCAGGTTTGGGTCCTTAGGGTCTTGGCATCCTGGTCCCAGGACCCGCCTCTCCTTCCAGAGGTAGGGACCTGACAGCGTTGGGGGCTCTCAACTCTAGCTGATAATAAACGAAACAACAAATGGGACAAAGGAGGGGCGCACGTGGTGCGGGACTCGTGAAGAGTGCCTGGCTCGGTACAAACCCCACAGGGAAGGGACTTTCTGCCCTTTCTGAGATCTCACCTTCTCCCTGTCCAGGGCCAGGAAGCTCTCTCCTCGGGCCTCCTAAGAACCTTTCTACCTGCCCTTCGCCCTTGAGAAGTTCTGGAGAGGGGCCAGACTCCGCGTGCAGGAGGCTGCGGGGCGGGGCGTGTCTCAGCCTCCGGGACACACCGTGCGTCCCGCGCCTCAAGTGCGCGCTCCAGGAAGTCTCAAGCTGGTAGAAGCCCGGGCTTGCGGCCCCGCCCCACGGCGGGTCTGATCCCGAGCAAAGCGAAGGCGAGATTGCGCGCCTAGGGGCCCAGAAGCCCACCCGGCGGCGGTACAGACTTTCCCAAAAGGGCTCAGTCTCCGCTCTGCGAGCGCACTGGAACCCGGGGGCTCAGAGATCTTTGCAGGTTAGCTGTGCGTCCAAAGCCAAGCAAGGGCCAGAGTCCTCAGCCTAGCCCCGCGCTCCTTTTTCTAACGGTGCCAGTCCCTACGCCCGGCTTCTGGGCCGGCGGGAGGCGCTTGTGCCTGTCTCTGTGTATTGAGGACATTCCTCTTCCCTGGAGCCCGCGCAGAGCCCCCGCCCTCCTCTCCGGCTCGGGGAGCCCCTCCCCCAGCTCAGAGATCCCTGTGCGCCCCCTGCCCACTTTGCCAAGGCGAGAAAACGGCCGAGCTGGAGACAAAGAAACTCCTGCCTCCCTCCACTCTCGGGCCCTCCGCCCGCCTGAGACACTCCCCGGCGCCCTCCCTCGACCCCGGCGACACTGCGCTTGGACACGCCAGGAATGGGGGGCAGGGTGGGTGAGTCTGCTGCCCGATGCCAGCCAGCTGGGGGCTGCCCATGAACCCCGCCCGGGGACACCCCACAGCAGCCGCGCCCCCATCCTCCTCTCCCCAAACCGTCCCGTTCCCCGGCACCGCTACCCCTGCCCAAACGTCTCCATCTCTACAGCGGACCGACAGGGGGGCGCGGCGCACACAAAGCGGGTGGAAGGGAGCGTACGGGCTGGGGGGAGGGAGAGATCCCTCCAGGGCTCGTGGCGCGGGCCCGGGCGCAGCTATTTACCCAATTTCTTCTTCGATCTCCGAGATGTCTGCGAAGATGAGGAAGACCACGAGCAGCGTGAGCGCGGCCAGCATCCAGCTCCGGAACTGCAGCTGCATGGTGGGTTCGCGCCCGCCGGGACCCACGCGGGCCGGCGCGAGAGCAGGGGCTGGAGGGCGCAGCGGCGGGCGCGGGAGCCTCCGCGCCGCGCGCAGCGTGGCAGACACCCTGCGCTCCGGGCGAGTCCGGGCCGGCGGCGGCGGCGGCAGTACAGACAGGGGTTGTTCAGGCGCGGCGAGCCCGCCCGCTCCCTCCCGGCTCCCGCCCGCTCCTCCCCTCTCCTCCCTCCTCCGCCCCGCGCCCGGCTCCGCGCGCAGTTTGACAGCTTCGCTCCGCGCCTCTGCTCCCCTCCTCCCACCAACTCCGGCGTGCAGCCTCTCGCCTCTGCTTCCCCTGCCTGGCTTCGTTCAGTTCCCGAGGGCGCCGGGATGCGGCGGGAACCTGTCACTCCCGGCCTAGGGAGGCTGGGCTCGGGGCACCGCATGCGACCGGGTACTGAGCTGAGGCCAGGAAAGAGCGCGCACCGCCTGGCGCACCCCGCCGGCTGGCAAATGCCCTCCCTCGCCCGTTCTTTGTCCAGCGCCCTCGCTTCCTAGCAAAGTTTTCCCGACACAAAGACCAACACCTGGGGACAGCCCCCAGCGCGCGCCAAGAAGGCGGTTTCAGCCAGGCAGATGTTTCAGCAGTTGACGAATTAGGAGTGAGAGTGGGGGAAGGGAAGGGGAGAAGAAATATCCAAGACAGGCCAACTTTGGGAGAGATGCTGATTGCAATTTGTGGGCGAGGTGCTCAGCCCGCCAGAAATCACTCCCTGCACGTGGTCTCCATTTATAGACCAGCGACTGGTGCGGAGAGATCTCTGAGTGGCCCTAGGGCAAGGCAGTGCTGACCAGAACGCTCGCTGCTGCCCGACTGGCTCCTCTACCGACAATGGCAGATTCGCCGCCCGCCCTTCTGTGGCCCTCGCGGTGCAGTCTCCGGGTGGCCTTCATTTCCCCAGCCTTTACCCTCACCTAGCAAAATCAATAACTCCCTGGAGTCCTATCCTGATCAAAAGGCCTTATAGAAAAATATGGCTCCCGCGAGGGGTAAGGCCTCTTCATGCTGAATATTTTGCGCTTTCCCGGGCTTAAACAGTTTAACTCAAATTACATTTCAAACCAATCATTAGCCTGGGGTGGGAAGGGCCCCATTAAGTTTTACTGGATTTAGATAATTACTTTTTTTCTTACACTAATTGTAACAATCCCTGAAATCAAGAAACATAACTTTCCAGAAATGATTATCCTCACTACTGGAAAGTGTCCCCCAATGAATGGGAGGGGCAGTTCAGCTGTGCCCCCAGGACGACTTGGAGAAATTTGGGGAGAGGCTGGCAGCAGCCAAGTCCCTACGAGGCTATATGGTGTAGAGATTAGAGGGCCCTCTAATTTCCCCATCAAAGCACTGATTGTGGCCAGTCCTCCACCTCTAAGGAGGGGCGGGGTGAGAGGGAGGATTCCAAGGGAAGGGTGCTGCTGGACTTTGTTTATAAACCCTTCCCAGCAGGACATAGATACAGGTACAGAGGTGAAGGGAAGCTCCATGTCACCTCCCCTGAGTGCTGAGAGCAGGTGTCTTTTCCCCAGAGTGGGGGTGGACTGATTCCTACTCAGCACTTCATTTCATTCCCAGCCCCTTGCCAAGTTTGTGCACCTCCTTTCCCAGAGAGCTCCTCGGGAATACCACATATTTTTCTTGGAGGTGAGACTCTGGTATTGAGAACCGTGTTGGATGTCATTCTCCCTGTCTATCTGTGAGAAGAGGGGACAAGACCTCAAAAGAGGGTTTCCCATCAGTGCAGCTGGCTACATGGTCTCACCATCCTGTCTCTGAGTTTTTTAAGTGCCTAGATTCTTTCCCTCTGTCTTGCTTGATGTGAAGGTGTGGATTTGTCTTTGTTATCATTTTGTCTTGTTTCCTGTGAGGTAGATCATTGGGATAACTGAATAGGGAGGGTAAAAACAGGGTGCACGAGAGAGACACACTTCTGGTTTCCTGCCCTCTAGTGGTTGGCTGTTCAGGAGAGAAACAGACCAGCAATTGCCTCATTATGATAGGGGATGTAGCCACTGTAGAACTAAGGCCTCCTGACTAGTTTATAATTGATTAATAAGATCATCTAAAAGAGCAAGAAGAAGCTGGTTGGCCTCTCTTTCCTCTGCTCTCTGCTCTGTGAACACACTCTTACTAGGCAGGACATGGTGGAGGTATTGCCGAGATCGTCAGGTCAGATAAGCCTCCTCCCTGCAGGCACTAGCACAGCAGAGTCTATTTCCATTTCCTATTAGGTGACCCATGTTCCTATCTGAGGCTCAGTCTTCCTCCTTTGCAACCACCAAAGAAGGGCCATTATGAGTGGCCAGGAAACAGTAGAAACTTTTATTGAACAGTTCCATTCCTTTTAGAGACATCCTTGTAATCAGACTCATACGGCAATGTTGCTTACGTATTTTCCAGAGCTGGCTTTGTAATGTAGAGGCTGTCTTTGCAATGGGAGTCATTTTCCTGGAGAGTAATGGGGGCCCCTTGTGATGGCTCACTGTAGAATACTGTCCATAAGCACTTAGGTATGGATCTTCTCACCCAGCTACTTAACAAGTCATCTGTGCCCACCCACTACCCTTTGCAGTCTCTGAAAAAGCAGTTTGTTTCTGGAATTTAGAAAGAGGAAGAATAATCAGATTGGCAGCAGATGTCAGACTGCGGATGTGAACTGTTACAGGGGCACACCCTTGGCTTGGCCACCCCTCTGTTTAAGCAAGTTTCTTTTCTTGCCTTGGATTTTCTGAGACAGTAATTGCTTCTTTAGACTAAGTCATTGAATGTTTGGGTTAAAATGCAGGAGTCATATGGGAGTGGTAGCAAATTAAAAGTAATTACCACCCATTAACATTTTAACTCAAATTAATAGAGTATATTAGCTATTCAGGCAACTAGTAAGGCCCTGGGAAGTTTATATTAATGAGAGATAGAGGACCAGACAGCTCTGCAGAAGCCCCCCTGGGCCCAGTAGAGTCACATATAGCATGCGGAGAGCTCTTCCTTGTCTCTGAATGACTGAGGGCAGCAGATTGTCCTTCTAGCTCAGGTGTCCTCAAGCTTTTTAAATAGGGGCCCAGTTCTCTGTCCCTCAGACCGTTGGAGGGCCGGACTATAGTTTAAAAAAAAAAACAAACAAACTATGAACAAATTCCTATGCACATTGCACATATCTTATTTTGAAGTAAAAAATCAAAGCGGGAACAAATACAGTCACACCACCGCATGTGGCCCGCGGGCTGCAGTTTGAGGACCCCTGTTCTAGCTGCACCCTTGAGAGTGGGGAGCCACCTACAGCCCGAATTCATGGAAACCCCAGAACTTTATCCACCATTTACACATAACTAAACTTCCTTTTCCACCTTAGCTATGCAAAATTTTCACCTGAATTATTTCTTGGGACTAATAAAGTCTATATTGATAATGTGTCCTAGTTACCGGCTTGGAGAATGGGCAAGTCAGCCGTGGAAGGAGGCGAGCTGGCACCGTTCTGGGCTGCTTCTCTTATTTAATCCTCCTGGCAATCCTTTTGTATAGATATCATCATCTCCAGTTTACATTTGAGGAAACTGAGGCTCAATGAGGCTAAGTTGTCCAATGTGGCTCAGTTGGCAGGGAAAGAATTTTAACCTCTTGGCCTCAGCAACCTCTGAGATTGTGGAATTGCCAGTGTTCCCCCTGGCACTTGGGGACAGTTCTAAATGGATTTGTAAACAGGTCCCTCCTTTGGCTCTTACTGCACATATATCTCCTTCATTCAGGTATGTTAGGATTCAGGGAACAAATTGTTCTACCCTCAGTGTCCACCATCTGTCATTTATGAGACTATAAACATAAATCTCCATTTTCATCTTTCCACATGGAAAAGACTAGTCCTTTCAATCAATTCAGCCTTTATTTTTTAACTCAGAATAAGTATAACGATGTCATCCAAAATTCTACTAATACCTAACACCTTTGACCTCTCTCACAGAGCAATCTAGAATGTTTTGTAACTACGAAGTGTAGTGGTCTTTGTGTTTACGTCGTCTCTGACCTGTGTTGGGAGGTAGAGTGGGGAGAGTGATATAAACAGGTGGAATATTATACTTGGCCTAGATTCATAGGCTATTGTGTTTTTGTGCCTCCAATAAGTGAGAGAATCTGCCGGAGATTGTGAAATTTACCCTACATTTGAATGTTCTCAGAAATGCAACATTTTCTCCTTCAAAATCAGAATGAGAGTGGTAACAATATGTAAAAGTTAACGGGCCCATTTGCATTCCATTTGAAACTCTTGTAAATAGCAAAATTATAGTTTAGCCAAAGAAGGAAAAGAAATATACTCAGGCAAGGGCTGTCCATGTTTCTGGGATCCTCAGCAAGAAATCTTGGGAGGGATGTGAGAGCGAGCAGCAGGGTGAGTTGGAGGTGTTAGAAGGGGAAAGGATTTTTTTTTTTTTTTTTAACTAAATCTTTAGTCAAGATTAAAGGCAGTTTTGAACCAAAACATGAAGTCAGGTACCAGACAGCAGAAAGGACCAAAAGGAATGTCCTCTCCTAGTTCTTAACTAGGACTTGGACAAATTATTGCTGAGACCTCTGAATAAGACTTGTTGGCTTGCCCGCCATCGCCCAGGTTCCAGCATGACCCCTTCCTGGGAGCTGTCCCAGGCAGCTGGGCACTGTTGCCCGCCCTGGCTCTCGAACATGTCGCCCCTCCTAGCCCCAGTCTGGGTCATGGCCGCCCACATTCTCAGTGCTGCAAGGGTCTGTGGGGTCGGTGCTCTCACGTGGCAGGTATGGCTCCATCACCTGTCACGTGTCTGGAGTCAGGCCGGATAGATGCATGGGATGGACTGGCAAATGAGGTGGCCACAGCTCCTCCCCTAGTGGTGCTTGGCATCCGGTGAGATTTCCTAGGTGAAAAACCCTGCGACTGAGAGACCAAGGGACTCAGCCACAGTCCCCTGGCTGGTTTTGGAGCTCTCCTGCCTTCTCATCGAGTCCAGTGCTAGTTCTCCCTCGTATGTTGGGTGTTTGACTTCACTTTCATGATCCTTCAATGAGATTGGAAACTCCAGAGGGCTCAGGACTTTTATTCTTGTTCTGGTGCCACACTATCTTGCACGGTAGGACCCCAGTCAACACTTGTGCCCACTGTGGCCAATTTGAAGCCATCAATGTCATGTCACGGAAGGCAGAGTTGGGAAGAGATGTGAATGGCACATAGGGATACGGTATTTCCAACATATCCATATAAGGAACAAGAGAACTCAAGAACATAGATCATAGCAAAAGGTAGAAAATAAGATTAGGAAGTGATGAGTTCTGACTATGTGTTGCTTTTGTTTCAGATAAAATGTATGGAATTGTAAGTTTATATATTTTAATTTTTAATGATGACTATGTTGAACAATCAGCCTGAGCCATGGTCAGCACAACACCAGGGACCAGTGGCAACAGAAAGTCCCAACAGTCACAATACCTTGGCACCCGTGCTTGGGGAAATGTTATTTCTGAAGTCAACCTGCAACTAGGAGAGTTCCCAAAGTCATGGCAGCATTTATGAGGATGTCACCCTGCTGGGATATTAGCAGGAAACATCAGACAAAGGAGGGAGCCCCTTGGTACAAAGTCAGTTTCTTATCAAACGTCCCTTTGGGAATCCTCTTCCACGTCTCCCCTGCCTCAGATAGCGTCTGTGTGGTTATGAATCCTCCCTTCCCAGTCCCTGGGTCAAGTTTGACAAGGCAGACTGGGGGGAAATGGAGGGTGATTGAGAAACTAGTGCTTTTGGCTGCATGAGTATATTAGTTTGGATAGGATTTGTCTGCAAGGGACAGTAAACCTAAAGTACCAGGGACTTATTCAAAACAAAAGTTTGTTTTTTGTTCATTTACAAGTCCCCAAGCAGGCTTCCACTGCCATTTGGCCATGGTTGTTCCCCAGAATTCCTAGGGATTCAGATCCTTGCAGCTTTCCTTTCCACCACCTCTAAGGTGCGGCTAGTCCCTACAGCCCATCTCACCCAGGTTCTAAATGGTAGAATGAAGGAAGAAAGCCTGGGAAATCTGCCACATGATGCTTCCACTTACACCCCTTTGCCCAGACACTGTCATGGGTCACACCTGGCTACAAGGGAAGCAGGGAACAGATCCTTATCCTGCGTTTCAATGTGCTCAACTGAGACTCTGTGATGGAAGAAGGGAAGGACCGATGAGGGGACAGCCTGTGGGGTTTGCCACAGTGGGAATGGCAAAACCTAGATGGTCTTTTCTCTCTCATCTCTAGCTCTGCACGTACCTCCTAATTGGCCCTGCCTTCAGATTGTGTGGAGCAAGGACTTGCCAAAAGTCGCTGACCAGAAATGACTGTGTTTGTGGGCAACCATGGCATTTCTGGAGCTGAGGTTCATACCTTTTTGTCTTCCTATTTCTTAGCACACTACTTGGCTATATTTACTTCATTGTTGTTCTTTGAGGGAAGTAAGATAATGGTTTAGAGCAGTGCTTCTCAAGCCATCTGTAGTGAAAGACGAGGTTGTTTTTCCTTAAATTTCCAGTTGATTACAAAGCGATTATTCTACTGCCTGACTAGTATTCTGTTCACACCATGTACCACTCACTATGCAAATTGGACACCCCCAAGCCCTCTTTTTTATCTTAAAAAAATTTTTTTTTCTTGCAGTTTTTGGCCGGGGCTAGGTTTGAACCCACCACCTTTGGTATCTGGAGCTGTCGCCCTACTCCTTTGAGCCACAGGTGCCACCCTTTTATCTTAAATTAAATTAAATGAATTTTTTTTGTTTTTTTTTGTTTTAGAGACAGAGTCTCACTTTACTGCCCTCGGTAGAGTGCCGTGGCATCACACGGCCCACAGCAACCTCCAGCTCTTGGGCTTATGTGATTCTCTTGCCTCAGCCTCCTGAGCAGCTGGGACTACAGGCGCCCGCCACAACGCCCGGCTATTTTTTGGTTGCGGTTTGGCCGGGGCTGGGCTTGAACCCGCCACCCTCGGTATATGGGGCAGGCGCCCTACTCACTGAGCCACAGGCGCCGCCCAATTTAATTTTATTTTTTCAAAATTTATTTTGGATTCATACAAAGGTACATGTGATTAGGTGACATTGCTAGTTTTTGTAAGGTAAAGTCCAAGTTTACTTGTGACCTTCCCCCAGGAAGCGTGCCATTTACCTGCACATTGCACCCATTAGGTGGGAACTTAATAAACCTCCTTCTCTCTCCCCCACTTCTTGAATTTAATTGAGTTTTTCTCTCATATGTGCACATTGTTGTTAATCTACAAATTTCCACTTAGTATTGAGTACATGAGATGCGTACTTTTACATTCGTGTTGTACTTTACTTACCCCAAACCCTCTTCATTCATAGGAGTCAGTGACTATGTGTGTGACAATGTGAAGTTGCTGCACACGCTTCTAAATGCTTACCCCCAATTTCCATGCTTACCATGGACCAGTAACGCACAATTCACAGACCAACTCTGGGCTACGAACCATACTTTGAGTAGTTCTGGTTTAGAGTTGATTTTGAGATCACACGTACCAGGATTCAGAACTTACCTATTTCTTGCAATTTGTCTGATCTTGATCTCTTTAAGTTTTATTTTCCATGATATTAAATAGAGATGATAAGAATATTTTAACTCATGAGTTTTGCTCAGAATAAACTAAGATAATGTATTGAAAGTGCTTGGTAAAATGCTAGCATAAAGTTAAGTGCTTACTACACACAAATCTTTATTTATTATTTAGGATAATCAAAAAATAGAAAAGGATATATATATATATATAAACACATATGAAACAGTAGTTATCTCTAAGTGGTGAAATTTGGATTGATCTTGATTTTTCTTCATATTTTTTCTCTATTTTATAATTTTTCTACAATGATCATAAATTAACTCTGTAATCAGGAAAAAAGTAATAAAATTTGTTATGCCTATTTTCCCTGCACTAAGGTTTGGTGTTTGTTTTTTTTTTTCTTTGTCCCCAGAGTTTAATATTCTTTCTCAATAACCCAATATAAACACACATATTTAGTGAAATTGGTTTTGCAGACAATTTCCAACCTTTCTTTGATGTCTCATAAGCGTCTACCTAATAATTGTATTGCAATTTCCAATGGGCGAAAATAAGATCTGCAGAATATCCCCTGCTGGTGCTGGTGGCTTCTCTCTTACGCGTTCTTCCCCTGATATGACCTCGCCATCACCCAGCCTGGACCTCTCTGTGGATTGCTCTGCATCACAGCAAAGCCCCCCTTTTGGAGCAAAGTGGCAATTCAGAGAGGAGCAGCCACATGGCGCTTCAGTCCCACCAGCGAGCACAGGCTGAGGGGCTGTGTCTTCTGGCTGTCTCACCATTGCTCACACTCCACTGCCAGTGATTTTGTTCAGGCAGAGATACAGGGGATACATTAAAATAGGGGTGAGGGGGGTGGGCAGACAAGCACAAGAAAGATAATCAAGAGAGCCTTCATTTTCAAATCTTCACAAACCAAGTCCTTGGTGAGGCCTTCTAGCCATCCCAAGCTGTGCAGCTTTCTTTGAGAAGAATTATCCTCACCTTGAATGCAGCACAGAGACCACTACATATTTTGGAATAACTTTTTATTTTCTGTCTAAGAGAAAATTTATTGAGCTGAAAAAGCAGATGGTAATTTAAGTTTCCCTGGATACCTTCTTACAGATTTGTAAAACTCAAATTGTCTCAAACTCTTTCAAACTCCAAAAGGGTATAATTACTACTTAACATTTATTATCGTCAATGTTTGTTTGGAAAGACTGTATGACCTAGCAGTGTTGAATGCTTTTGTTTTACAATGATCCTTTAGGAGTCAGACACTGGTAACCCATGCCTGTAATCCTAGCACTCTGGGAGGCTGAGGACGGTGGATTGCTTGAGCTCACAAGTTTGACACCAGCCTGAGCAAGGTCAAGACCCTATCTCTACTAAAAATAGAAAGAAAAAAAAAAAAACTAGCTGGGTGTCATGGTGGGCACCTGTAGTCCCACCTACTCAGGAGGCTGAGGCAGGAAGATCACTTGAGCCCAAGAGTTTGAGATTGCTATGAGCTATGACTCCAGGGCGCTCTAGCCTTGGGCGACAGGGTAAGACTCAGTCTCAAACAAAAACAACAAATATTCTTTATATTGGAATCCCATGTGTAACTCAAGCTTAGAATGTTTACCAATAGAGATAATATTTTTAATTTTTATTTTTACATATACATGTGTTTATTAGGTTTCTATTTCTTTTGCCTTCACAAAATTAAAAAGGCTTAAATTTTAATAACAATAGCAATATTTAAAATAAGGACTAGAAACAAAAACCTCGTAAAGAACGAATGAACATAAATACATTCAGAGAAGGAATCAGACAATGGCTACATTGAAATATTCAGCAATAATAATAATAATAATAATGCAGAGAAAGTAACGTTCACATTGTCAAATAAAAGTATGTCTATTATAGAATGCTTTGACTCTGAGATTCAGTACAGAGTCATCAGTTAACTATTTTTTTAAATCTCAAAAAATAGACAACTAATATTTATAAATCAAAGTAAAAAATAATTTTGAAAAACAGATCATGCCAAATCTTATAGACAATAGAAAAAGAAGAAATACTTGGAAATCAACAGAGAAGTAATTTTGACAATTCTACGTGATTGTAGAGATTTCTACTGGTGTATCTGCCTCTGTGATGACATGTTATTAGTGGTAGCTATGATTTAGTCACCTCCAGTCCTTGTGACCACTTACTGTTCTCCAGTAACAGAACCCCCAGTAAGAGTCTTGATGTAGGGCACCTGTGGCTAAGTGGGTAGAGCGCTGGCCCCATTTACTGAGGGTGGCGAGTTCGAACTCGGCCCCCGCCACCCTGCAACAAAAAAATAGCCATGCGTTGTGGCAGGTGCCTACAGTCCCAGCTACTTGGGAGGCAGAGGGAGGAGAACTGCCTAAGCCCAGGAGTTGGAGGTTGCTGGGAGCTGTGATGCCACAGCACTCTACTGAGGGTGATAAAGTGAGACTCTGTCTCTAAAAAAAAAAAAAAAAAGAGTCTTGATGCAATGGAGAAAATGCAGCCCATTTTGAAGGTTTCTGGAAATTCACTGAGATGATGAGATAGCTTTGAATGACTGGCTCTTGGGGTTCAAAAACAGTTTAGGGAATTTCCTTGAGCAGCTCTGGAAGAAGCCATGATGTCATCTATCCGCCATCACTGGAGGGTTAGCCTGGACACAGTAAGCATCTAGCTTACTCACGGTGTCAGAGAAAGGCATGGGATTTTCCTGGTAGAGCAGGGCATGGATCTGAGAGAGATCAGGAATGCCTGCTTGAACCTTGAATTTTCTTTCAAAAAGAAAAGGCTGGGTGGGGAAGCTGGTCTCAGAGACAGAAAAGTGCTACAGAGGACTATTATACCCCTCTAAATCCCTGTAACATCTTCAGCCAAACTCTAAATCTTCTGAGAGAGGCCCACTGGCTCAAGTCCCCAGAGTGAGCTCCTGGTGTGAATTGAGGCTTGTGGTTCTGTGGGGAGAGGTGGGAAGGGATGGAGAGCCAGAGAGAGCCAGAGGCATGAGGGAACTTCCTTAATCAATGTCCGTCTCCTTCTGTTTTTCTCTGTGTGAGTAATCCCCATATGGGCCACGAGGACAAGTTTGATTGTACTGCATTTATTCCATAGTTTTTAAGGTATACAGGACTTCATCTGGTATAAGAAGCTTCCATATTTCCAACATTGGCATTCTACCTTTCCAACTGGACCACTAACTTCCTGGCTCATGTACATTTTATAAAGGTTTTATTTTCTGTAGTGCAGCTCATTTCAAAAGATAATATTCTCTTGTGGTTCAAGGCTTAGCAAAACAGAACACATCCTTTCCTCCCCTTTCTGCCTCCTGTTTGCCAGCCTCTGGGAGGAGCAGATTTGTCCCTGCAGGATAAGTGCCCACAGCTCACCCCACAGCTGGCCTCTGGCAGAGGTGTGCCAACAAGGGAAGGAAACAAAAGCAAAGCTGCATTCATTTCAAGCTCCATTAGGGGCATGCATTGGGTGAGGAAATCAATGGGAAAGATGAAGCTGGCAGGGAGGGAACTTCTTTTTCTCAGTTTTTAGGATGGACTGGACCACAAATAATGACAGGGTAGAAATCACTAAGCAGCAACCATTTTGAAAATAGTGAAATTAATAAAAAAAATCACATCCGTTTGACACATTTTCATCACACTGGTTAACATAGGTGCCCCGTGAAAATAAAATAAAAATTAAAAAAATAAAATTAAAATTAAAATAAAATTAAAAAATCACATCCAACAAACATTTTTTAGGGTGATTTCTAAATGATAGCTAAATAACTGCTAAAAAAAAGGTAACTGGTCTTTGTTCTTTGTGATTCTTCACATGGCAAAATACCAGCCAGGACCCAGGATACCGTAGGCAGCTAGCCATTGTCAGAGGGAGACGCTTTGTATGAGGGAGGAATTGTTGTTCCCAGGTCGCTGCAGCCATTTGAACAGATAAACTTTTAAGTATCAATAATATTGATGATTCATCATCATTTACTAGATAATAGAGAAACATTTTGCAGTTTTGCTTTTGTGGGTGGCTAACCACTCAACACTCATCCTTGTCCCTGACAGAACGCAGTATGAAAGGCATTTTGAGAAAAGATGTGGACAGGAGTACAGTTTAATTTTGGCTGTCTTTTTTTTTTTTTGCAGTTTTTGGCCAGGGCTGGGTTTGAACCTGCCACCTCCGACATATGGGGCCCGCTCCCTACTCCTTTGAGCCACAGGCACTGGCATTTTTTTTTTTTTTTGAGACAGAGCCTTAAGCTGTCACCCTGGGTAGAGTGCTGTGGCATCGCAGCTCACAGCAACCTCTAACTCCTGGGCTCAAGCGATTCTCTTGCCTCAGCCTCCCAAGTAGCTGGGACTACAGGCGCCCAACACAACGCCCGGCTATTTTTTGGTTGTGGTTGTCACTGTTGTTTGGCAGGCCCGGGCTGGATTCGAACCTGCCAGCTCTGGTGTATGTGGCTGACGCCTTAACCGCTTGAGCTACAGTCACCGTGGAGACAGCTGACTTCATTTTCTGTGATTGGATAGGCTTTTGTCGTCCTGCTGTAATAGCTGAGGTGAACCACTAGGTGGCACTGTGCTAGACTAGGGGCCCTACTGCAGCCTACCTGCGGGGCAAAACCTGTGCAAGGTAAACCCTGAGCCAGGAGAGTGAAAGGAAAAATTGGGTGAATGAGAATAGAAATTGGGGGTGGCTGGATGGCAAGAATCTTGCATTTGGCTTATGGACTAACCTGATTCATGGAAGCCAGTTTCAATCATCATGTAACTAGAATCGAGATGAAAGTGGTCATATTGGGCGGTGCCTGTGGCTCAAAGGAGTAGGGCACTGGCCCCATATGCCGGAGGCAGCAGGTTCAAACCAGCCCCGGCCAAAAACTGAAAAAAAAAAAAAAAAAAAAAAAAAGTGGTCATATTGTCTGTGGAAATCAGTATTAAAGGCAAACAAATCAGGGAGAGAGGCACATGGATCATCAAAAAATTGATTGGAAATTCTAGGCAATCTCTGTAGAGGGGTCCTTTCATTAATGCTTCTAGCCTTGGTGAAGAAATGATATTTGAGCAGTTCACTCAATAATCAGTAATGAAAATCAGTAACAGATTGACAACTTGTACAATCAATGAAAATTAATAATAAGTTGATATCTTGCACTGTCTCCAACTTCACCAGCAGAGTTGATGTGCATTTCCAGCTGTTTAAATTTAAAATTTAAAAAATATAAATTGGCTCCTCTCTGCCCAGTTATCTTGTACAGTATGTAATTAGACAGAGTCTGTCTCTTAATACCCCTTCCACTCCCCCAAAGAGTTATAAAATAAACTTTGGTATATAAAATAACAAATCTACTTCCTTAGGGGAGGAGAAGGAGGGTGATATGAAGACAACATATATATTCTCAAAGCTCAAGTGCCAGGTCTTGGGTAGTTATTAAATATCTTCTCCTTATGTGCCTATCATTGTGACCAGAATTCTGGTAGTTAAGAAACAGAAGCCATAGCTTTTCCCCAGAGTCTTTGCAGAAGATCCCTGATTCGATAATGGGGTGACACTTGTCACATGTTGCACAGATATAGCTGCACCTAACCCCTCATTAACTTAATGGATTCCTATAGTTAGTTCTCCAGGGATGTGAAGTTGAAGCTACTGAGATTCTTGGGAAGTGTGGGTGTGTTTATAAATGCATCTCTCATTACTCCCAGGTTCCAAAAGGGAGAGAGCTCTGCTCCAGTAGCATGTAAGGAGAAAGTGAACACTGTACCAAGAAGCTGTCATCATTTTTTCATTTGTTTATGCTGTTGGTAACCCCTGATTTTGCTTCCCAAGAAGAGAAAGCTTATTCATTTTTGTGCTCTTTGTCCATCTTGGAGTTCATAATGACCTATTTTGTAGGACTTTTCAGTAAAGACTCACTACTTTCAGATCACGTATATGAGGCAATTGACTTTGCATAGGAAATACTTAATTTCCCCACAATCAGAAGTAATAATTCTTTTTTTTTTTTTTACCAACTATCTTTCAACTATTGAATTATGGATCATAATCTCTTAGCCCAAGTTTAATCTGAGTCACAAAAATATTTTCTTGGGCCAGCAAAGTAGTTAGAAATGTTCCTGACTCTGAAGGACTTCAGTGGGCTACGGACATTCCAGTTCTTACCAGGGTTCCCCACTTCCCATTCTCTTACATCTAATCTAATTGACATGAGAGGTCTTTAAAAAGTTCCTGGGAAATGGAACTTTTCAAATGGATTTCAAATTTTCTTTTGCACCAAAATCAACTCAGACTGACTTGTTAGAATATATCTGAACAGGATCTAGTTTGAGGCACTAAGAAGGATAAGATATCGATTTGAGAAGATCCCGTGTCAGAACAGCATGAATTCTGCTAAAATGGAAGCAAGAACAAACAGAAGGTTTATGGTGATGCTTGCCTGGAAAAATGGTGACACCACTGATGCTTTTCAAAGAGACTATGGAAAAAATGCCCCAAAGAAATCAACAATTTACAAGTGGATAACTCATTTTAAGAAGGGGCAAGATGATATTGAAGATGGAGCCCACGGCAGCAGACCATCCCTATGCAGTTTTGAGGAAAAAATTCATCCTGTTTGTGCCCTGATGGAAGATAATCTATGATTAACCACAGAAAAAATAACCTCAGCTAGTTCCAATTACACAATGATGACTGAAAAATTAAAGTTAAGCAAACTTTCCACTTGATGTATGCCAAAACTGCTGTACCAGTACCAGCTGAAGACAAAAGCAGAGGTTTCTTTTTTTCTTTTTTTTTTTTTTTTATTAAATCATAGCTGTGTACATTGCTATGATCATGGGGCATCATTCACTAGCTTCACAGACCGTTTGACACACTTTCATCACACTGGTTAACATAGCCTTCCTGGCATTCTCTCAGTTACTGTGCCAAGACACTTACATTCCACATTTACCAAGTTTCACATATACCCTTGTAAGATGCACCGCTGGTGTAATCCCACCAATCCCCTTCCCACTACCCACCTCCCCCCTCCCTCCCCTCCCTTTTCCCCTACCCCCTATTCTTAGGTTGTAACTGGGTTATAGCTTTCACGTGAAAACCCTAAATTAGTTTCATAGTAGGGCTGAGTACATTGGGTACTTTTCTTCCATTCTTGACATACTTTACTAAGAAGAATATGTTCCAGCTTCATCCGTGTAAACATGAAAGAGGTAAAGTCTCCATCTTTCTTTAAGGCTGCATAATATTCCATGGTGTACATATACCACAATTTGTTAATCCATTTGTGGATCGATGGGCACTTGGGCTTTTTCCATGACTTAGCAATTATGAATAGGGCTGCAGTAAACATTCTGGTACAAATATCTTTGTTATGGTGATTTTTGGTCTTCTGGGTATATGCCCAGTAGAGGGATTACAGGATTGAATGGCAGATCTATTTTTAGATCTCTAAGTGTTCTCCATATATCTTTCCAAAACGAATGTATTAATTTGCATTCCCACCAGCAGTGCAAAAGTATTCCCTTTTCTCCACATCTGCGCCAATATCTCTGGTCTTGGGATTTTGTGATATAGGCTAGTCTCACTGGAGTTAGATGATATCTCAAAGTAGTTTTGATTTGCATTTGTCTGATGATTAAAGATGATGAGCATTTTTTCATATGCCTGAAGGCCACGCGCCTGTCTTCTTCAGAGAAGTTTCTCTTCAAATCCCTTGCCCAGCCTGCGATGGGATCCCTTGTTCTTTTTTTGCTAATGCGTTTGAGTTCTCTGTGGATTCTGGTTATTAAACCTTTGTCGGAGACATAACCTACAAATATCTTCTCCCATTCTGAGGGCTGTTTGCTTGCTTTACTTACTGTGTTCTTGGCTGTGCAGAAGCTTTTAGTTTGATCAAGTCCCAGTAGTGTATTTTTGAAGCTGCTTCAATTGCCCAGGGGGTCCTCCTCATAAAATACTTGCCCAGATGGATTTCTTCAAGGGTTTTCCCTGCACTCTCCTCTAGTATTTTTATAGTTTCATGTCTTAAGTTTAAATCTTTAATCCAGTGAGAGTCTATGTTAGTTAATGGTGAAAGGTGTGGGTCCAGTTTCAGTCTTCTACAGGTTGCCAGCCAGTTCACCCAGCACCATTTGTTAAATAGGGAATCTTTTCCCCACTGAATGTTTTTAATTGGCTTGTCAAAGATTAAATAACGGTAAGTAGCTGGATTCATTCAACAGTAGATTCTGTTCCAGACATCTACTTCTCTGTTTTTGTGCCCTACCATGCTGTTTTGATCACTATCGATTTGTGGTATAGTCTGAGGTCTGGTAGCATAATTCCTCCTGCTTTGTTTTTATTTCTGAGTAATGTGTTAGCTATTCGAGGTTTTTTCTTATTCCATATGAAAAGAAGTATTGTTTTTTCAAGATCTTTAAAGTATGACAGTGGAGCTTTAATAGGGATTGCATTGAAATTATATATTGCTTTGGGTAGTATGGACATTTTAACAATGCTGATTCTTCCCAGCCATGAGCATCGTATGTTTTTCCATTTCTTAACATTTTCAGCTATTTGTTTTCTTAGAGTTTCATAGTTCTCTTTATAGAGATCTTTCACGTCCTTTGTTAGATAAATTCCCAAATATTTCATCTTCTTTGGCACTACTGTGAATGGGATAGAGTCCTTAACTGTTTTTTCAACTTGACTATTGTTGGTATATATAAAGGCTACCAATTTATGAATGTTGATTTTGTAATATGAGACGCTGCTGTATTCCTTGATCACTTCTAAGAGTTTTGTAGTGGAGTCCCTAGAGTTTTCCAGATATATAATCATATCATCTGCGAAGACTGAAAGTTTGATCTCTTCTGACCCTATATAGATACATTTGATCACCTTTTCTTCCCTAATTGTGGTGGCTAAAACTTCCATTACAATGTTAAAAAGCAATGGAGACAATGGGCAGCCTTGTCTGGTTCCTGATCTGAGTGGAAATGATTCCAATTTAACTCCATTCAATATGATATTGGCTGTGGGTTTGCTGTAGATGGTCTCTATCAGTTTAAGAAATGTCCCTTCTATGCTGATTTTCTTAAGTGTTCTGATCATGAAGGGATGCTGGATATTATCAAAAGCTTTTTCTGCATTGATTGAGAGAATCATATGGTCTTTGTTTTTTAATTTGTTTATGTGCTGAATTACATTTATAGATTTACGTATATTGAACCAGCCTTGAGACTGGGATAAAACCGACTTGGTCATGATGTATAATTTGTTTGATGTGTTGCTGGATTCTGTTTGTTAGGATCTTGTTGAATATTTTTGCATCTATATTCATTAGTGATATTGGTCTATAATTTTCTTTTCTTGTTGGGTCTTTTCCTGGTTTGGGGATCAGGGTGATGTTTGCTTCATAGAACGTGTTGGGTAGTCTTCCTTCTTTTTCTACCTTTTGGAACAGGTTGATTAATATAGGTACTAATTCCTCTTTAAAGGTTTGGTAGAATTCTGACGTGAAACCATCTGGTCCCGGGCTTTTCTTTTTAGGGAGGTTTTGTATGGTTGATGCTATTTCCAAACTTGATGTGGGCCTGTTCAACATTTCCACTTGATTCTGGCTAAGTCTTGGAAGGTGACATGCTTCCAAGTATCGGTCAATTTCCTTCAGATTTTCATATTTTTGAGAATAAAGTTTCTTTTAATATTCATTAAGGATTCTTTGAATTTCTGAGGAGTCTGTTGTTATTGCGTCTTTGTTGTTTCTGATTGATGAAATTAGAGATTTTAGTCTTTTTTTTCCTGGTTAGGTTAGCCAAAGGTTTATCTATTTTATTGACCTTTTCAAAAAAACCAATGTTTTGATTTATTGATCTGTTGTATAATTCTTTTGTTTTCAATTTCATTTAATTCTGCTCTAATTTTGGTTATTTCTTTTCTTCTACTGGGTTTGGGGTTGGAATGTTCTTCCTTTTCCAGTTGCTTGAGATGTCCTGTTAAGTTGTTAACTTCCTCTCTGTCTGTTCTCTTGAGGAAGGCTTGCAGTGCTATAAATTTCCCTCTTAGAACTGCCTTTGCAGTGTCCCAGAGGTTCTGATAGTTTGTGTCTTCATTGTCGTTTTTTTCCAAAAAATTGGCGATTTCTTTCTTAATCTCATCTCTGACCCAGCTATCATTCACCCTAAGGTTATTTAACTTCCAGGTTTTTGTATGAGTATGCAGATTCATGTTGTTACTCAGCTCAAGTTTTATTCTATGGTAGTCCGAGAAGATGCATGGAATAATTTCTATTCCTTTAAATTTACTGAGGTTAGACTTGTGACCTAAGATGTGATTGATTTTGGAGTATGTTCCTTGGGCTGATGAGAAGTATGTGTATTCAGTTTTGTTGGGATGAAATGTTCTGTAGATGTCTGCTAAATCCAAATGTTGGATGGTTAGGTTTAAATCTAAAATTTCTTTGCTCAGCTTCTTGTTGGAGGATTGATCCAACACTGCCAAAGGAGTGTTGAAATCTCTGACGATTATGGAGCTGGAGGAAATCAAGTTGCTCATGTCTGTTAGAGTTTCTCTTATAAATTGAGGTGCATTCTGATTGGGTGCATAGATATTAACAATTGACATCTCATCAAATTGAGTATTACCCTTAACAAATATGAAGTGATCATTCTTGTCCTTCCTTACTTTTGTTGGTTTAAAGCCTATTGTATCTGCAAATAAAATTGCAACCCCTGCTTTTTCCTGATTACCATTTGCCTGAAATATGGATGACCATCTTTCACCCTGAGTCTGTATTTGTCTTTTAAGTTAAGAAGTGACTCTTGTATGCAACAAAAATCTGGCCTGAGTTTTTGTATCCAGTCAGCTAACTTGTGCCTCTTTAGAGGACAGTTCAAGCCGTTCACAATGGAGAATATTGATAAGTCTGGTGACATTTTGGGTATCGAGTTTTTCAAAAGTCCAGTGGACATTTTTAATCCTTTCGCCACTGTGGAAATTGGAGTTTGATCTGAAGTTTCTGAGTGAGTTTACTTTTGTGGTATAGGATTGGGTTGGTCATTATGGAGGATAGGTCTGAGAACATCCTGGAGAGCTGGTTTGGTTATGGCAAATTTCTTCAACATATGAATGTCATTAAAGTATTTAATTTCTCCATCATAAATGAAACTCAGTTTAGCTGGATACAAGATCCGGGGTTGAAAGTAATTTTGCTTTAGGAGATTAAAAGTTGATGACTACCCTCTTCTTGCTTGAAAAGTTTCAGCAGAGAGCTCCGCAGTCATTCTAATATTCTTCCCTTTGAAAGTAATGGTTTTCTTTCTCCTGGCAGCTTTGAGAATTTTCTCCTTCATGTTAACTTTAGTGAAGTTAATTATGATATGTCTGTGGGATGTCTTATTGGGGTTGAGTCATGCTGGGGTTCTGAAGCTGCCTGCTATCTGAATTTCAGAATCTCTAGGCATGTCTGGAAAATTCTCTTTCATAATTTCATGCAGAAGGGCCTCTGTGCCTAGAGAGGCCACTTCATCTGTTTCAGGAACTCCAATGATTCGGATATTGACCTTCTTCGAATTATCCCAGAGCTCTCTGAGAGAATGATCCATTTTTGCTCTCCATTTCTCCTCCTCTTTGAGAGTTTGGGCGCGTTCAAAGGCTTTATCTTCAATGTCAGAAATCCTTTCTTCTGCTTGCTCCATTCTGTTGCTGAGGGATTCTACTTTATTTTTCATATCTTTTAGGGCTGAAAATTCTTGCTTCAGTGTGTCTAAGTCTTTGGTGGTTTTGTCTTTAAATTCGTTAAATTCTTGAGACAACTTTTGAATTTCTCCTTGAATTCCTAATTCCACTTTATTAATCTTGTCTGCAATCCAAATTCTGAATCCGATTTCTGACATCTCAGCCAGTTGTTTATGAATGGGATCTTCAGTTACATCTGCCATATCTTTCCTTGGGGGGGGGGGTTTGATCTATTCTGGTTATTCGTGTTACCAGAGTTTTTCTGCTGATTCCGTCCCATGGTTGTTTTACTCCATTTGATTTTTTTCCCCTGCGGCTTTGTCAATGGCCTGTACAATGTTGTGGCCTGAGAAACTGGGGCCCTGTCTGGTGTGGTGGGGCTTAGTGGTTCTGTCTTGTTTTCAGCTGGTTTCTGTTTCACCCTAGTGAAACAGATACTCTGGATTCAAGTCTCAGCTGTGGAGAAATATCAGCAATTAAGTCACCCCACCCCCCACAGGCAAACAATTGGAAAAGGGAAATCAAACCTTCCTACCACCGTGCACCCAGGGCACCACCTGATTTGTCCTCAGGTGATTGGTTCAGTTTAAAAGGTCCAAATCAATTGTCTCAGTCTGCACCTGTCTCAGGTGAGAGAGTTTAAGAGGTCTCTGGGAACTGAATCACAGGGGTCTGGTGACTACTCTGGTGTGGCTTGCTCCAGTGCTGCATGGAGTCACGAGGAGCCACCCAGCGAATAGATCAGTCTGGAAAGGTTGCTGCCTCCTTCCCCACCTTGCACCACTGTCACACCCAGTCACTGATTGCCCTGCAGTTGGCTGACCCAGTTGCCTGTAGTGAACTGGTACTCCAGGAGTTTGCACCTGCCTGAATCACAAGGAAGTCTGTCAGGCCACTGCACTCTGCCTCTCTCTAGCAGGAGGAGGTGAGGCCTGACAACCTCAGGTGCTTGATGAAGGTTGGGGGGTTTTCACTCAGGTCCAGTCTCACCCCTGATTAATGTTACTGACAGAACAGAACAGAACAACTTTGCAGTTCCCCTGCCGAAGAGGAGCTGAATTGAGTTCCAAATCAGCTTGTCTTTGCTCTTGTATTGTCTATAGGCTGACGATCCCCTGAGGGCCAGGTGCATCTTAGGTTCAGTAAAGCGGACCTCTGTGTCAGCCCCGCCCTGGGAATTTCCCCGGTTTGCAAGTTGGAGTTGCCTCAGGCAAATCCTATACTCACAATCTCTGGTTGCCCAGGGAGACAGGAGGTGTGGCTTCAGAATATTCGGTAGTGAGCCGTATTGCTACCAAAAGAGGGCTGCTGTTTTATGCCTCAGGGAACCGCTGCTCTGGTGCATCTCCCTTCCAGCCAACCGTCCTCTCTCCAATCCTGCGCCCCAGAGTCTGCACCGACAGGCTGCAGCCCCAGCACTGTCCACACCCCTCGAGCAATCGCCCAAGAGTCTGGACTCCTGGGGGACAGGCCTCCAGATCTCAGAGCGAGAGCAGAGGGGAGCGCTGGGAGCCCAGGGTTGCAGGCAGAGAACACACAGAGTTCCACACAGTTTTATGCCTGGCCGTATTGTTGCCAAAAGATGGCTGCCACACTGTGCCTCAGGGAACCACCACTCCGGTGCGGCTCCCTCTGAGCCAACTGTCCTCTCCTCCCTCCAGCGCCCCAGAGCCAGCACCCACCAGCTACAGCCCAGGCACTGTCCACACTCCCCTGAGAAACCACCCAAGAGTCTGGACTCCTGGGGGACAGGCCTCCAGACCTTGGAGCGAGAGTGGAGGGGAGTGCTGGGAACCCAGGGTTGCGGGCAGAGAACACACACAGTTTTACACAGTTTTATGCCTGGCCGTATTGTCGCCAAAAGACGGCTGTCACACTGTGCCTCATGGAACCGCAGCTCCAGTGCAGTCCCCTCTCAGCCGACTGTCCTCTCCTCACTCCCATGCCCTGGAGCCGGCGCCAACTAGCTGCAGTCCAGGCACCGTCCACACCCCTCGAGAAATCACCCAAGACTCTGAACTCCTGGGGGACTGGCCTCCAGACCTCGGTGTGAGTGGAGGGGAGTGCTGGGAGCTCAGACTTCCAGGTAAGGACTATATACAGTTTTATACAGTTTTATGCCTGGCAGGAGGATGCTGTGGCACTCTAGTAGGGGAGGTAGGTCCAGTTTTTAGAGGGTCTCTCCCATGGAGTGTAGTGGGAGGAACTTTGAACTCTGCCCGATTGTTTGTGGGGTACTCTGAGCTGTTCTCATGGGGGAGGGGACTGCCGTCCACTTGGTGATGGAGTTTGTACCTTTTGTTTGTATCCTTGTGGTTTCAGCTCACCTCAGCGGGGTTGACATGTGTTCTTCAACCTTCTCTCTTAGTGCAGCTCAAATCCACCAGGTTACTTGCTAAATTTTTGTCCTTTAACTCTCCTTCTGGACAGGAGCCTCTGTGGAAAGCTGGCTTCAGTCAGCCATCTTATCTCCTCCCCCAAAAGCAGAGGTTTCACTGGAAATTTTAAACAAGTGGGATGGAGATCATCCCAAGGGATTTCTTCAAAGAATTTCCACAGGAGATGAAACACAGCTTTACCAGTACAATCCAGAAGACAAAACACAATCAAAACAATGGCTATCCAGTGGTCTAAGTCACCCAGTCAAAACAAAAGCAGACTGGCCAAGAGCAAAGGTCATGACAACAGTTTGGGGGTCATTTTGCTTGTTGACTTTTTAGAGGGCCAAAGAATGATAGCATCTGCATGTTTGGAGAAAATTAGCTAAAGCTTTAGCAGAAAACACCATGCAAAGCTTCAGCAGTGCGTCCTTCTCCACCATGGCAATGCTCTTACTCATTCTGTTCCTCAAACCAAGGCAGTTTTGTGAGAGTTTTGATGGTAAATTATTAGGCATTCACTCTGCAGTCCTGCTATGGTTCCTCTGACTTCTTTTTGTTTCCTAATATTAAAAAAGTCTATAAAGGGCACCCCTTTTTCTTCAGTTAATAATGTAACGAAGACTGCATTGACATGGTTAAATGCCTAGGAAGCTTAGTTCTTAGGAATGGATTCAATGGCTGGTATCATTGCTCACAAAAGTATCTTGACTTTGGTGGAGATTATATTGAGAAATATAGTTTATATTTTTTGTTTTTATCCTTTAATTCTATTTTCTCCACAAACTTTTTGGAGTCCCCTAGTGATCCCTGCCTGGCTCCCGAGGCATCTAGGAAATGGATGGGTATGAAACCCATATGTGAGTACTTCATTGAGGATAGGTTAGCGCCTACTCCTATAACAGATCTGAAACAAATGGGTATAAATCCCATACGCTATTCACAGGAGAGTAAATTGGAACAACTTCTCTGGGGAGCAATTTGGCAATATGGAAGGCTTGTTATGTGGTGGACCTGTTTTGAAGGGTGAATCAATAGTCAGTGAGAACAAAACCATGCATACCTACCAGAAGAAGGAAGGCTTGCTCCTCCCGTTTAAGTGGCTTACCCTGAGAGAAGTATAATTTACTATTGAGAGGAAAGGAGGCCTCTTGCTAATCAGATAAGTTCTTTGTGTGGAAACCAATGTTTCATAAAGTAACAGAAGTCTTTTTTAGAAAAAACATGCCCTTCAACCCAACAATTCTAGGAATTTTTCTAAGGGAAATATATAAATGTATAAAATGTTTAGATATAGGGATATTCATAACAGCATCATTGACAGAAAGGAAAATGGAAAAAAATAATACCTGAAAATAGAACTTCATGAATAAATCAGATGACAGCTATTCAGTGGAATAGTATACAGTCATTAAATATGATATATAGATGACTTTTATGGATACAAAAGTCTACTTGCATTTTAGTAAGTTCAAGAAGGTTATAAAACAGCACGATATCACTTTTGCAAACATAAACATGTATATATTTGGTGAAAGCCTCTAAGATGGCACTCAATGATGTGTGTCTCCTGGTATTCACAGCCTGTGTAATCTTCCCTGGAGTAATTTGTTTCTAATCAACAGAATACATAATAGTATTCATTGAAAGGATATCAACTCCATGATTAGGTTACAAATTTTGTAACTTAAGTCCAATCTTCTTGGCTTGCTTGCTTTGATAAAGCTACCATGTTGGAAAGGCCCTCATAGCAAGGAAAAGAGGGTGGCCTCCAGCCAACAGCAATTGGAAAACTGAGGCTCCAGTTCAGCAGCCCAAAAGGAACTGAGTCCTGCCAACAACTGACCACTGAGTGAAGCTTGGAGGTGGATCCTTCCCCAGTTGAACATTCAGATGAGACTCCAGCCTGGACCAACATCTTGATTACAGCCTTGTGAGAGACTCTAAAGAAAAAATATCCACCTCAGCCACGCACAGATTTCTGACCCTCAGAAACAATGAAACAGTAAGTGTGTGTTGTTTGAAGCTGCTAAATTTGTGGTAATGTATTATGTAGTAAGAGATAACAAATACCCAGCACAAGAGGTTTGGTGGTATATACTACCAAATATTGGGTGTAATTATGTGTGGATGACATAAATGCAGCATTCTTAAAATGTTTGTGGGCTTCAGATCATGTAGATATGTTACTGGCAGGCGCTTACATTTTATTCTGATGAAAAACTTGAGATTTCAACACTGCTGTTGAATAAATCAGAAGGGTGACTTAACAGTTTATAATTTAATTTGGCTGATTTCATATATTATGACAGCGCTCTCTTGCCTTTGTGACATAGTCTGTATTTATAATGGGGGCTTGTAATTTCACATTTATTTTCTTTTTTCTCTTTGGGGCAGGTTGGGTTCTCTGAAGGCAGACACCGAGAAGGTGCTTGGGTTACAAGAAGTTTGTGGGGATCCATCCCTGTGGAAGGGGGGGGGAGGAAGCAGCAATGGGCAGAAGGAGAAGCTTAACTGCAGGGTGGGCCCAATAAGGCCTTGTCCAACCTAGTGGCTTAAATGGGGCTGAAATGGCCTGTGTAGCCCTGCCTTGCTCAGCCACTGGATGCCGGCTGCCCCCCAGGAAGGGAGTGACTTCTGGTTAGGTAGCTCCCTGCCTCCAAGACAGACCTGGAGGGAGATGACAGCTGGAGAGTATCTGCTGACTACACATCCTGCGCTGGGCGCACATGGTTCCTTGAACGAAGCTGTGGCAGGAAGGGATAGAAAACAGGGCTGGCCTAAGGGAGAACCTAACAGAAGCTTGGCCAATAATGCAAGGAACTCGACTATATTTGGCCCACCAGAATTTATCCTTATTCTATGCAAAAACCTGGATCTTTCTGCCCTTCCCCCCCACACATACACAATAGTTCACTGGATATGGGTAGCCCTAGGGAGGGTGAGCCCTTGGGTGAGGTCCCTCTCTGCAGCTGAGGCGAGCCCTGAGGGAGCTGACAGCTGGAAGCTGTCCACTGGCAGTGGCCTCCACAGCTGCAGCAGCAAGCCCTTCATTGCATTGGGAGCAGGTGGATTTCTTGGCATCCACACTTTGATATTCACAGCACGGAGATCCATTTCTTCATGTATGTTTAGGGAGCGGCTTCTCCAGGGTTCTGGTGAGCATACTGCCTCTGTGGGAAATTTAGAGGAAGAAGTTTAGTAAAGAGGAGCTACAGTCCATGATCTATTAACTGTCTCCATGCTCAGAGTCCTCTGAGAGCTGAGCCTCCTAGGATGGCATTCCTACCCTGGGGTAATTGTGTCCGCCTGGCTTCTGGTGGTTCATCATAACTGGGCCTTTGTCGTTCCAGTTCCTGTCACCCTGGTGCCCTCAGTGAGCCAAGTTCTGGAACAGCCCTTCCTCACACCAGCCCCAGCATACAGAGGAGAGCTACGTCTGAACACCTGAGTGATGCTGGGGCCCTTGACCTCTGGCCTTAGAAGGTGGGGTCTTCTTCAAGTCTTTCTTAGAGCATCTGTCAGACACAAGAACATCTGTTGTATCTCCTGGCTGTACGTGATATATTCACGCCACCATGACTACTTTGCAGAGCCTTTTAATCCCTGTCTCCAGCATCTCCCATGGCAGTGCTGACACTTCACTTAGCGTCAACCATCCCTGTTCTGTGTTTCTAGGTTCCATCCTCATGCAAATTTGCATCATTTCCTGGGTCCTGGGCAGTGTCTTGGAAGAGAGCGTCCCAATCAATAAACTCTGACTGATCCAGCCCTGTGCTCTGACTCCAGTGATCCGGCACCCATGGTCATTGATGGAGCACCCTAGTTCCTGTGAGCGTGTGCTACCAAGGGTTTATGCCCTTCTGAGATGCCACATCTTTCCTGCTCTATCAGGCCCAGCAGGTCCACAGGTGGGTTATGCTGTCCATTCACCCTACTTATAAACTAATGTCCAGAAGAGGAGGGACAAAGGTCCCTAAGAGGATGGTATGTGTTGTCTTACAAGGAAGCAGCTTCTGCCCTGAGCCTTACACCTGAACAGGGAGGGTTAGGACTTTTCTCCATGTTCACATGGTTCAGAGGGATCTGGGAATTCAAAAATCCAGAGGCATTTGCCTAGATATCCTCATTTCAAAAACATGGGCCCCAGTTTTCCTCATGCAGGACCCTGGCCTTGATATAACAGAGCTGCCTTGGTTGGGGATTGAACTTCTCTGGAGCTTGTCGGCTCTTGCTATGAAGTCCTGAACCTGGGCCTCAGTGTCCTCTATCCTCTTGCTGCAAGAGATGAAAGCCTCTTCGTTAGACATCAGGGCAGTCCTCCAGCTGTCACACTTGCCTTTCAATGGTCAGCTCTTTGTGAACTTTTCCTAAGAGAATTCATGGTCCTTTTCCATCCAGTGTCCTTACAGGTGCAATTACAGGTGTCCTTACCCCCACCCCAATACACACTGCTGGTAAATTGCACGAGCTACTATATTCCCTTCCACTGCTCTGCCATCCAAGTCATCAAAAGTGAGAGTTTGGACAACTGGACTGCTACCTTGTGCCAGAGACCGCATGTAGTTCAGCCACCACCAGTGATGTGTTCTTCACTGTCAGCCAGCGTCAACAATCCTCCTCTGAAACTCCATCCTATAGCCTGCTTTCTCGGACCACTCCCACTACCAAGCATCCCAGGTTGGGTTCTCTGGAAGTAGATGCTGAGATGGGAGTTTTTATGGGGACCAACACTTGTGAGAGGGAAGGAAAGGTGGTTGGATTGAGCAGGGGAAGGAAGAAAATGAGCATGTAGCCTTGACAAGGCTTTTGCCAAGCTCCTGGGGAGCTATGGTGCATGACCCATCTGAGTTGTCCCCTACTGGGAAGAAATGGCCAGCCATCCCTGATGAGTGGCTAGATGTGGGCTCCCCTGGGAAGGGCATGCTCTTTTTATTTATTTATTTATTTATTTATTTATTTATTTATTTATTTATTTATTTTCATAGAGACAGAGTTTCACTTTATCACCCACAGTAGAGTAGAGTATTATGGTGTCACACAGCTCACAGCAACTGCCAACTCCTGAGCTTAGGCGATTCCCTTGCCTCAGTCTCCCAAGTAGCTGGGACTACAGGCACCTGCCACAATGCCTGGCTATTTTTTTGTTGTTATTGTTGCGGTTTGGCCGGGGCTGGGTTTGAACCCGCCACCCTTGGTATATGGGGCCGGCGCCCTGTCCACTGAGCTACAGGCGCTGCCCTGGAAGGGTATGCTCTTGATCCAGCAACTCCCAGAAGCCAGGGCCAATGCACCCCCAGCAGCTGCAGCAACAAGTCTTTCTCTTAACGAGAACCTGGATGGTGCATTGTGTCCACCACATTGCTGAGAGGCAATTCCTCACTTTTGTTCTACAGTGTCCATTTGTTATTTTTCTAATTTAAATAATGAAGAGAGAAAATAAGAGGAAAAATGTTTATTACAGGGTGAAATTCGGATCAGATCACCCTTACCCAGTTTATTAACTTCGTGAGAACACTGGGCAGCACGTATGATTAGGATTCTAAGTATTAGGTTATAAAGGGGTAAACTCAGTCATACCCAGTTGAGGAGACCATTTCAACGCCTTTGTAGAACACACTGCTGCCTTTCAACCTGTCTTGGGCTGACTAAATCAAATGCATCTCATATTCCCACAGGCTGAATTCAGAGCTAATGGCCAATCTGTGGTCTGAGCCCTGGTAGGAAATGTCATCACATGTCCTTAGGGAAGATAGCAAGTGATAGGCAGCTCACTACCCCATCCCAGGGTGGTGTTGACTTGCTGTGATCATTTTTGGAGTTATCAGTTTTGACTGGCTCAGATTTGTGCAGCCACTGGAGTCGATCCCTTTACACAAATACTGGTTTATTAACCTGGAATAATCAAAGGGAAGAGGTGTCAGTCTTTCTCTTCCCTGTTATCTCTTTGAAAGTTCCCCTTCTGTGAGAGTGCTTCTTGAAGATACAAAGACCAGCCTGGGGCCTCACCCCTGCTTCTGTCTAATAACATCTCTTTTCCAATAAGAAAAGTCACCTTCTGAAAAGAAGCTTTGAGGAGTAACTAGGGAATTTAGTTTCTTTCCAGTAACTATGAGAAAACAAACCCAGAGAAAAGAACAACTTGAAAAACAGTGGAAGTTCTGTCTGGGAGGAGGGAAGTAAGCACAGGACTTGCCAACAGTCAGCCTTGGGGTAAACTGGTTTGAGTGTGGCTTACTAGCTTGAGACCTTGGTCAAGTTCCATAAACTCTCTTCTTCTAACTAACCAAGACCTTGGCAGTGGCCCATTCCTCTATCCCCTTTCATAGTAAATGTCCTTGCACAGGCTGTCAATTCTCTGTCTCCACTTTCTCTTCCTTTACACTCATTTTCCTTTTAACCGATTCCAGACAGTTTCGTCCCCAGCATGTCTCTCAAAGTGGCCCTGCTTGAACTCACCAGCGGGAGCCATCTTGCTAACCAAAGGGTCCATTTTCTACCTCACCAGAACTCCCAGCAGCTTCTCCTGGGTCAGAAGGTGCATGGCGTACTCTGTTGAGTTACATCTTCTTCTCTGAGTCCTTGATAATTGGCCTCTCCTCTGGTCAACCAGGCCCCAGTTCTGAATCTTTTAAGGTCATCTCTAGCTATGCACACTCTCTGACAATGTTTATCTTGTGGCTCCCAGTCTTTAAACACCATCTATTTGAGTATATTGCAGACTTGCATTTAGATCTTCAACCTGGACCTTGCTCCTGAGTTTCTGTCTTAAATATCAGACATCTACCTTGCACCTTGACTGGAATGCATTATCTGAAACTTAGATGTAATTCTTGCTTTTTGCCCTGACTGTGCTAGGAGGTCTGTTGGCAACTCTACACTGTTCTTCCCTTTCATTCTCCACCCCTGTCTTAGGCGTGGGGATCTTCCATTTACATTTCCCAGAACTCCTGCCTGTAGGTTTCCACCAATAAGAAGCATTTGTATGAGTTTTGGAGGGAAGAAGAGAAGCAGAAACCAAATAATTGCTCCTCCTGGACTTACAGCAAATGAGAGGTTTTGCAGCGGCCTCCAGCATTTTTCTCTGAATCATCTACCTCTGAAGCTAAAATTACCACAAGAGGTTTCCTGAACTTCCTGTAGCTTCCTCCCTCCCTAAAAGCTGGAGCGAACCAAGATGAGACAGACACCATCTCGTGACCTGTGTCTCTTCTCCCTTCCAAGGGTTTTATAAGAACCTTCTACCTTAAATCCTTTTCTGCCTAAAATGCCTAAGATTGTTTCACCTCTGATTCACCATCTGAATCATTGGTCCTCAAATGTTATCATGCATCAGAAATGGAAAAAATGGGAGGCTTGTCGAAGCAGATTCTTGGGTCCACTCATTCCTGGGTTTCTGACTCAGTAGCTCTGGGGTGGGGCTGAATGAGGCTCACACTGCTGGCCTCAGGGCCAGGCTTTGAGAACCACGGATCTAACCATTTTCCATCTCAATTACTGATACCATTTGTGCAGTTTTCTAGGTCAAAATACCAAAGAATCCTTCTTGATTCTTCTCTTTCTTTCATGGCCATGGCCAACATCTTGGGTATTTAGATGAAGAAATTGCATTTCAGACAGTCTACATGACTCGCTCAACCAAAGTGACATACATATATAGGTGACCTTTAAACTCATTACCCCTGGGGTGCCAAATCCTGTGCTCTCTTCCCTCCATAGACAGTCCCTTCACAACTTTTTAATTGGGAAAATGAGGTTGTATCTGCATTTCTTTCTCAATGACGGCTAAGGAAGGGTTTCTAGTTGGGAGAAGCTGGGGGAGCTTAAGAAGTTAGGGCTGGTATGAAGAGTTCACCCAGGAGAGCAGATGCCATCAGGCTGGGGAAGAGTGACAGAATTGCTGATCCAGGTGGGGGTGCCTACTTGAGAGTTGGGTGACAATTTAAAGTAAGTCTAGGCCACACAGGTGTGGGATTTTTCTCTAGGCACAATTATGTGGGTACCATAGCTCTGGGGTAAAATCCTGGAGTGGAATTGCTGAATTGGGGATCATGTACATTTTACATTTTGGTGGCCATTGCCAAACAGCTCTTCAATATACTCTTCCATGAAAATGTTCATTCACACTTGCTAATATAGTGTAGCATCAAACTTGTTGATCTTTGCTGTCATCTAGGTGGAGGAAAATGGTGTGTTTTTGCTGTAAATGCAAATTGTTTCATTATGTGTGTGAGTGAACATCTTTTCCTATGTTTCTGGGAACTGTCAATTCATAAAGGAACTATTTATGAATTTTAGGATAGTCGGAGTAAAGGAAAATATGTTTTGTCCAAACTATTGAGGGAAAATGCAAAATATTAAAAGGAAGGTCCTCATACCCTGGCATTAGAATTTAATCAGAGCTGTGACTTTCTGAAAACTAAGGTTGTCTGTCCTTGCTGGAAACTACATTCCATGCAGTTCCTAAGTCCCACCTGACCAGAGACCTGTACCCAGATTCCCAGTACCTATCACTGTAATCCCACATCTAATCACAAGTGAAATTTTGCCTATGACACAGTCCTAGTAGGGAAACACTGAAAGAAGAGGAAAAGCAATGAATAAAAATGAAACGATAAAATAAATCCTTTTGCTTATAGGTTTAGTGGGAACTGTGTGTCAAAATTATGCATTTGGCAGCATAGAAATGCTACAAATGAATCCAAAAGTTATGAATAATATGCATTTTATCCCACTGTACAATCCTCAAGAGAAAATAAGACTCCTAAATCCAGTAAATTTGTCTAAACTGAGATCCATGGTGTGTGCATATAAACACACACAGTATTGTTCCAAATTTTTAACCTTGAATATGAAAGTAGATTCTTTTGGTTTTATGGAGGGGCAGTTTATACACAGGTTCTGTTAAAGGGGAACTTGGGAATGATGCTTAGCTGGGCATAGAGCGGGGGTGCTGAGAGAACACAGCAGTGGGGTGAGGGGCTGGAACAGATGCAAAGGGAACTCTCCAGAGCGTATGGATGTGGCCTGAGGATTCCAGGCTTACCTTAGATGCCACAGTGCCTTCCCCTGTAGCTGTGTGTGTGTTTTATATTTAGGATTCCTGGGAGTGGAGTCTGCCTCTCCCAGCTCATGGTCTCACCCAGCAGGGGCAGTGGAGCTGTCCCAAAGGAACGGTGCCCACCGAAGTCCTGGCTCCTGCGATCCACAGCTCAGTGAGATCCAGGTGGAAGGCGACCTTCTGAGAGTGGTTCTGCTCTTAGCCCCTGTTTAGATAGTTTCTCTCTGTGAAGAAAAGCATGCTGCTGCTGGAAGCATACTTGCGACAGCTCTAAGGCACCTCCTACGTGCACCACACTGAGAATTTTATACACTTTAGTTCATTTAACTTGATTGCTACCCAAGAAGTCTCTTAGTTTTTCAGGTGACAAAATTGAGGCTCAGGAAAGTCCTGTGGCCTCCCCAAGGCCCTGGCTGGTGAGTCGTTGTGCTGGGTGTTATGCGGTGAATGTTTGGCCCCTGCCCCCAGCCCCATTCAAGTCTTATATTGGAGCCTGAACTCTCCATGTGACGATACTTGGAGATAGGGCATTTGGGAAGTGAGCAGGCTTACACAGGGTCAGGAGAGTGGAGTCCTCAGGATGGGATTGATGCTTTTATCAGAAGAGGCTTCATTGCTTTCTCTTCACTATATGGGAACACGCTGCCAATCCGCAAGCCAGGAGAGACACCCCCCCCCCGCCCAGAACCTGGAGAATAAATTCCATCCTTTAAGCCACTGGTCTATGAATGCCATACAGCATCATATGGCTGCCCGAGCTGACCAGGACACTGAGTTTCAACACGTGTCCATCTGAAGGCAGCATCCATGATCACTGCAGGCACAGCAACACTCTGCAGGATGATCTCTGATTCTATGATGCTGATCTGTTAAAATACCACCACAATAACATACAAACATATGATAAAACGCTCATCGTCCATGATCATCAGAGAAATGCAAATCAAAACCACCCTGAGATATCACCTAGCCCTAGTAAGATTAGCTCACATCACAAAGTCCCAAAGTTGCAGATGCTGGAACAGATGTGGAGAGAAGGGAACACTTTGTTGGTGGGACTGGAAACTAATATGGCCTCTTTGGAAACAAGTATGGAGAATCCTCAAAGAACTCAAATTAGACCTCCCCTTTGACCCCACAATCCCACTACTAGGCATCTACCCAAAAGAAAAAAAATCATTTTATCATAAGGACATTTGCATTAGATTATTTAGCACAGTTCAGTTGACAATTGCCAAGATTTGGAAACAACCTAAGTGCCCATCAACCCAGTAATGTATTAACAAACTGTGGTATATGTATACCATGGAATACTATTCACCCATAAAAAGATGGAGACTTCGGGCGGCACCTGTGGCTCAGTCGGTAAGGCGCTGGCCCCATATACCGAGGGTGGTGGGTTCAAACCCAGCCCTGGCCAAACTGCAACAAAAAATAGCTGGGCGTTGTGGTGGGCGCCTGTAGTCCCAGCTGAGGCAAGAGAATCACTTAAGCCCAGGAGTTGGAGGTTGCTGTGAGCTGTGTGAGGCTACAGCACTCTATCGAGGGCCATAAAGTGAGACCCTGTCTCTACAAAAAAAAAAAAAAAAAAGACGGCGACTTCACATCTTTTGTATTAACCTGGATGGAGTTGAAACCATTCTTAGTAAAGCATGGAGAAGAATAGAGAAGCAAATACCCAATGTACTGAATACTAATATGAAGCCAGTAGATGATCCTAATTCATGCCCACATAGGAGAAAAACTCATTTCAATTCAAGTCTGGGGAGGGAGAACAAGGAAGGCGGAGGAGGAAGGGGTTGGGGTGCTCCCAGTAAATGGGCACCATGTACAGGTCTACGGCACATCTTCTGAGTGCAGGACATAACTACAAAAGGGACTCTACCTAACAAATTCAAATAGTGTGACTTGGTTGTTTATACCCTCACATTAACCTGCAATTTAAAAAAAGGAAAAAATACCACACAATAATGGTAAAGTCACTCACGATGAAGCATGTTTAAGTGTCCCTGAAAATCCGCACTGCCCTTTGGGATTGCTTTTGGGGTTTAAACTTGTCATCAGGAAGCTGTTCCAAAGGAGACGTTTGATTCCCTTCCTTTGAAAGGCTAGAGCCCAAACTCAGTGAACCCTCCCCAGAAATCCACTCTAATATCATGGTCCCGGGTTCTATAAAACTCTATTTCAGAGAAGTGATGAAAAAGTCCTAAACAGTAGGAATTTCCTCTCACAGAGGAGCTGTTCTTTCACTATTCACCAATTTTTGCCTTTGAAAAATAGACATGGCTGAAAGTGCACACAAGGCTTGTTCCGCGTTGATCATACACTTGTCAAAACATCTAAAGGTTGGGCCATGTTCAGAGCATCTCAAGGGGGACATGTCAGATTCAAAACACCTGGACAAAAAGAAAATTGCTCCTGACTTTTTCCTTTGTAAGTGAAAAGGGACTGAGATGATTCTCCACCTTCCCTCTAGAACGATCTTGGGTTGAGGCCCTTGCCTGCTGGTGGCCCCATCCTTGGGCACTAAGCCAGGGTGGTCTGTCCACAGGGGTCTTTGACCCTTGACAGCAAAACTGTAGTTTTGGTGCTGGCCAAGCCACTCCCTAGCTCCATTAACCTTTCTCTGCTCTCCAACTTCTTGCTTGAAGAACAGACTTCCCACTTCTTCACAGTAGCCAGGGGTTGGTAACTACTTTCCTTTTAGACAAACGTATTGATTTGTTTTCTGAAAGTACCAAACATTTGGAAGTTATTTTTTAAGTTTACTTAAAAATCTATTGCTCAATGCAACCAGTATGACATTGCAGTTTAGATTAATGCTTTTCTTATGTAAAATTCTAAAACTGTAGATGTTCATAAAGCAGATATACATGCTGGAATCCTAATTTTTGATGAAACATTACAACATGGTGGTTTCCAAGTTAGTGTGGAAATGTCATCCCGTATTTTTAAATTACTGCACAGCTGGGGAAATGAGGAGGTAATTTGGTAGCAAGAGAAGACTGAAGCCTTCAGAGTCAGACCTCTCTTCAGATGTTTGCAATCACTTAGCAGCTGATGTGATCGACTTGCTCTCTGTGCCTCAGTTTCCTCATTTCTAAAGAGAAGTAATATCATCTGCCTTTTATGAATGTTTTGAGAATGAACTTGGCCCTCTTTACCCAGTTGCTATTTTTATTATGACTAAAGACTGGATGTGTCATACCGAGCTGTTCTCCAGTTCTTGGGCACACTATATCTCTTCCCTTTACAGTTTCTGTTTAGCAGTTTTCATGTTTTTCCAGGAAGCGTTGCTTCAGGCTTAAAGAGCAGATGGAATTCTGTTTGGGGCCTTGGTCACGGCATCTCTAGGTAAATTGTGCTGTCACTAAACAGACTGTGATAAGAGCAAAAGTCCAAGCTCTAGGGGCTCAAGGATCATAGGTGGCCTCCTAAAATGGCCTAGGAGAGTGTGATGTTGAAACCATGCGTCTGGAGTCCAAAATCTGTGCATGGAGAGCAAAAGATACCAATTCAGTTTGCCTAAAATCAGTCCAATGGAGAATACTCAGAGACTGCCTTCTCTGGGCCAGACTTTGCTCTATGTGGGGAAAACAGACTCGATCCCTGCTTGTGAGATAGAGGAAGGAGGTAAACAGTAAACACATTTCACACAAAGTCAGTGTTCAGTAAGTGATGAGAGGTGAGAAGAAGTTGGGGTGGTTGAAGGGGCTTTTCTAAGGACACCATGGAGCAGAGACTAAAGGAGATGAAAACCTTTAAGCCTGTAAAGTGACTACTCCCTGCCATTTGCCCAAGATTGAGGGGTTTCCTGGCAAAATGGGGCTTTTGATGCCCAAACCAGGATATTTCAGGCAGACTGGGATGACTAGTAAGAGTGTTCCAGGTGGAGGAAACAGGAAGAGAAAAGAGTGGGTGAGAGGGAAAGAATGTGGTATCCTCAAGGATGTCCAGGAGCATTCAGGAAAGCCAGAGGGAGAGATGGAGGGAGGGTGGCAGAGCCAGGCCTCAGGCTAAGGGCAGAGGGCTGAGTGAGCTCTCACTCCCACATACTCTGGGAGTCTGAAACTTTCCTATGAAGGCAGGGCTCTCTTGCCAAAGGTTGTCGATGCCGTGTCAGATGAGCCACTGTGTTGTAAATAGCCCTGGAAGCCTGGCTGTGTTAAGGCTCTTCCTTACCCACCTCCATGACTTGGAGAAGGCAGTTAGTGGATCATTGTTTCAGAAGCAACACATTAATTTTTCTGGAGCTTCAGAGGCCTGAGCATTTAGTCGGGGTGCTGTTGGCAGGCACCCCCAGGGAAGTATCTGGGCTTCCCTCAGATCCCTGACTGTGACAGTGCTGCTCTGAGGGCCACTCTTGCCCCGGCCTGGCCCCATACTCACGGTCAACTCAGACTCCTCCTTTTCTAGATGAACCGAGGGAGGAGGAGGTGACAAGGTGACTTGGTCCAGGGAAACTCAGGGAGTCAAAGGCAGAGCTGGGAGGGCAACTGGCTGGGAGACTGGGCTCAAAGTCCAGCCCAGGTGGCGGCACCTGACAGTCTTGGTGGGCAGGTGCTGCTCCCGCCCCCACTGGCAGCATCACCTGGGCTACAGGAAGAGAAACATGTCCTGGGGACAAGGGGAATGGTGGTGTGATTCTGTTTCTCTGAAATCAAAACCATAGCAGGAACCCTGGGGGAGATTCTGGGGACCCTAGAATTAAGGAGTGCACATGAAAATGTGCAGAGTGAGAGGAGAATTGCAGGTGTGCTGTCTGGATGACGACTAGAGAAACGGACAGAGTCAAGGTCAGGAAGGAGCTGAGGCCCGTGGTGCAGAACGTGAAGACGGAGACCAAACATTTGAAGGGTTTTATGCATAATGGACTCCGCATGGTTTTCATTATTTTCTCCATCATTCAATTAGTCATACTTTTGCCACAGTGCTACTTCTCATGTTTTATTCCAGAATACTGCAACTCCTTCATACGGAATCAACTGCATGTTTATGAGTCTGGGACCTGAATCACTGAATTACTCTTGAGTGAACCAGTCCCAACCCTAGCTGCATGCATTAGGGGGCTTTGTCAGTGCTCAGACTCCCGCCCAGAAATGTTCATTTCATCGGTCTGGTAGTTTGGACTATCATGCAGAGTATTGTTCCCCATCCTGTTGATACTGGTCTGAGCCACACAACTTGTGTTTGGGGGTAGGTAAGTCTTGAATGTGCTCAATGTGTGCCTCAGTTCAGTGATCCATCTTAAGAAATACATACTCTTGGTAGCCACTGGTCCAAAGAGCACAAGACATACATGAAATTGACTTGACTCCAACTATAGTCTGGAGCAAGAGTCACCCCGTTGAGTCAGCTTAGGACAGCCACCTTCAGCCCCTCAGAGACCTGTGAGTGAGAAATACACGCTCACTACGTTGCTCCAACACCTGAGCTCAAGGGATCCACCACCTCGGCCTCCCAGAGTTCTAGGATTATGGGTGTGAGCCACCGTGCCCAGCCAGAAATAAACTTCTGGTTTTTGTAGGCCAAAAAATCTATGGTACTCTGTTTTTTTTTTGAATCAGTCTCAAGCTATCACCCTGGGCAGAGTGCTGTAGCATCACAGCTCACTGCAACCTCAAACTCTTGGGCTTAAGTGATTCTCTTGCCTTAGCCTCCCAAGTAGCTGGGATTATAGGTGCCTGCCACAACACCTGGCTATTTTTTGGTTGTAGTTGTCGTTGTTTGGCAGGCCCAGGCTGGATTTGAACCCGCCAACTCTGGTGTATGTGGCTGGCGCTCTAGCCGCTGAGCTACAGGCACCAAGCCCTTTGGTACTTTCTTGTGACGGCCTGAATGTACTAAAATACCCAGGCATTAGTATTTCTTTAAAATACTGTCAAGATGATTGTAAAGGGTTGACAACTGCCCATTCGAAATATTGCTTTTCTGCCCAGAAGTCAAGTCAGGTTTACAAACAGGAAATGATGACACTATTGCTTGAACCAATAATTCCTAAAACCTGGCCCTGGAAACACCTGCAGCAGAATGCCTGGGGTGATGGGCATAGAATTTGTTAAATATACAGATTCCTGGGCCGCAGCCCAGAACTGCTGAATCAGACTCTCTGAAATGGGCCAAGCAATTAAGGTGCATCCCCTTGGGCACTTCCCAAGTGTACTGAAGTCTGGGAAAGGCTGATTTAGAAATTATCATGTTTGCCACCATCCTGCCAGGGAAGAGTTGACAATAACTAAAACTTTCTGATTAAAATCTCAAGCTACTTCTGCTTTCCTTTATGAACATCTGACTTGAGTCTAAAAGGTGAAGATGGGGGTTGGGGGGGAGGAGAAACACATCCTGATCTGATTCTGATGCAATGAAGGAGATTGGACTGAATTATTTCTCCCAGCTCTGACACTGCGATTTTACATCATTGCATTTGTCGTATGGTCTTGGTAGCACTGGTGTAAAATAGGTCAACTCTTAACTAATGTAGGAAGAAGGGTGCGCAGTAGCCTTGAGCAGGAAGCCACAGACCCCAGTGGATCCTGCCTTAGGCATTAAGCCACGCTGACCAGCAGGGCTCCAGATGCTCCTGGCCTGTAAGACTGAGCTGTGGGCCCACCAGGCCACAGAACTTACCCTGGCCACTCTGGATTTTTGTGGCTCTTGTCTAATTTGTTTTCATCTTACCCTATATTCCATTTTGTCCCCACACTGGACTTTTGACTTTGAATCTGGACTTTAATCCTGTTGCTGATCCTTTGGATCTGAGGTTGATGCTTGCTCTCCCCTGAATGTGAATCTCAGCTGCTGCTTCTCTTTTTAATTTCAGATTGCTATGAGGGTACATACAATTAGGTTACATCGTGTGCATTTGTAAGGTCAGCTGCTTCTTCGGACTCTGATCTGGGTGTGACCACCTCTAGCCGGGTGGTTCTCAGTCTCACTTGTGGATCTTGAAACAATCCAGACTTGGGCTGTCTCTTAGCCAATTCAGTCAGAATCTCTGGGGTAGGACAGAGGCATCCGAGTTTTCAAATGCTCCCCCAGAGGATTCCGTGGACATCCAGGGTTGAGAACCATTTACTGGCAGAAACCACACTTCCCTGCAGCCTGTGTCCCTCTCATCGCCAGAGTCTAGATTAGACCTCTGTCCCCAAGGTGCTACTTCCACCAAGAAGATTGTAACACAGTAACCACATTTCCAGCGCTAGAAGAGCTCTTTGAATGTCAATCCCAAACTGCCAGTTACTTCCCCACCCTCAAGGACTAGAATTTGAAATACGCCGCCGATTATCAGGATGCGGGCTGAGGCAGCTGGCCAAAGAAAACAGAGCTGGTGCGAGGCACAGGCAGAAAGCTTCGGGGCCGTGCCGAACAGGGAGGGAAGCCATTCCCCCCGTAATGAGTAACTGGCGGCAGGAGCTTCGCAGAGCAATACAGTTGATGAATACGCTGTACTTAAAGTGAACTTTGAACAAATGCATAAGCAGAGAGTGAGCGTTTTCTACAAAGAAAAGCAAGCGAAGGCTTGACACAAAGAAGCCATGGCTCGGCACATACACAGAAGCGAAACAAGAACGGCACTGGAGACTCGACAGAAGTGAGCTGGCAGAAGCTGGGCAGGAAGATAAAAAGCTAGGCAGGAAAACTAAATCCAAATGAATCCGATGGCAGGCAAGCTTCTCATGCTGCTAACTAAGGAAGGGTCACACTTGCTTTGTAGTGACAAAAAATTGGAAATTCATATCATCATCTCCCTGTGTGTTATTTATAGTTTGCTGGATGCACCATAGCATAAAGTGACTGTATAATAAGTAGTTTAACATTTTCATTATAGGGGTGGGCGCATCATTTTCAGTTAATCCTTTGTTGTCTCCACAGTGGCCAGAATGAAGGAATCCCCATGGGGTCCCCACCCCTGCAGTGGGTGTTCAGTTTGGAGGTGGAGCGATCAAGTAGCTCCCCTTGAGGAAGGGGCTTTGCCATTCCCATTTCCCTCTGGGAATGCCACAGACAATGTCAGCGCCATCAGACCCTGCACATAGGTAGTGATCGCTGCCTGTGACCCAGAATGGAAAAGCCCTGGGAACCATGAGGCTGGGACATTCTTCAAAGAGACAGGCAGCCAGAAAGATGTGGAAATAGCACTAGTTGTCAAACGGGAAGGCTGGAGAGTCAAGTGGAGCATTTCAAAACAGCCATGCCTGCTTGTCATTAAGATGAGAGACCAGATCTCTGTCCTTTTCTCTGGCAACGCTGGCTGGTCTCAATGAGGCAGCCCACATTTGCTGACCATCAGTTCCAGTGAGTGAGGATGGGATCTGATCCACTTCACCTCCTAGGACCAGGTATTGATATGAGTTTCTGATGGGAATAAACAGAATTTGCTTTTCTTAGTGATTTAAACAGACATACCTTAGAAAGAAACATTAGGGTTAAAAGGAAAGCATTTTTCTTTCCTGGTCCATTAGGGAAGCACCTCTCAGCTCTTATACCCTGTGATTCTCTTTGGAAGAGCTTGTGGAGACTCAGTAGAAGGGGGGGGTTAAACTCCAGCACCATTGAAAACAGATTAAAAGCAAGTATTACTTGGGAGCTGAGCTGAAACTGAGCCTAGCCCTGGCAACACACTCCTGTACAGTAACATGGAATGTCTCCTTGGATTTTCACAGAAAAAGGGCAGATTAAAAGCAAACAAAAGGATAAAACATCCAAAAAACAAAAACAAAAAAACCTAACAAAAAACATAAATAGCTAGAGAGAAGCCAGGTGGTTAAGAACAGCCCTTCTCTTGGGGTCTTTGGGCCAAATCCCATTTCACACCAGATTTAATGGAGAATTCTTCTGAAAGTCAAAATCTCCCACTGCCTTTGAACATCTTCCTTTAATACAGTATTAACCATCTTGAAATTCTCTTTAGGACCACGAGGCCCCATTGATGATGCGCCTGCAGAGCTGATATCTCCCCAGGTTCTGCCCCTGGAATTCTCTCATTTGGAGGTCCAATTTTTATCACTGATTTTTAAAATTCCTTTATCTGAGAAGAAAGGAATATTTAGACATTTAATTGGCATGTAATGAGATAACTATAACAAGTTAATTCATTCTCAATTAAGTTGCATTTACCATACTTCCCGAATGTGTTCTCAGCAATTAGGGGCATCTAATGAACTTGCAATAGCTGCTTGGCTTCCCAAGGTGAACAGGAAGATGAGACTGTCTCTTGAGTTTGAAAACATGGCATTGTTTTCTGGAAACACAGCAGGAAGGTACACATCTGACCTGCCTGAGAAGCAACTGGATGGAACAGCTGGTCAATTCAGTGACACAATAAACAGAGCCAGGTCTGTGATGTGGACACAAAGCGTCACAGGGTAAGTGTCATGGGAAGAGAGCTGGCTTTGAAAGCCAATGGTTCTGGGTTCAAGTAGTAACCACTGCTTTCTATAATGCGACTTTGGGCAGGTATCCCAGAGTCCCCAAGCCTCAGTTTCCCCGTTTCTATGCTGACCATAACGATACAGACCTCATGAGGGTTGTTGCCTAGGCTGTTGAGAGAGTGGGAGGGAAAAGTCCTACAGTTTCTATACTCAGCAGGCGTGGTCATCAGCTTATAGATGTTTTTCTGTGGCCTGAGTCATTCTGAAGGATTTGGCAAAGAGGTTACTTGAATAACCCCTCTTGGGGTTAGCTGTCATTTAATGGCATTGCAGGAGCTCCCTAGTCAAATTTCACTGCCCTGTTAGTGGAGAAATTTTCATGAAAGCAGTATCAAAGTATTACAGGATGGCAGGGGAATGTAGGTGGATAAGGTTAATTATTCATTTCATTCTGGTGTTTCTCTTAAGATCACATTGTTCCATGAGATTGAAATCAGAAAAATGATTGAGTGTATCAGTCAAGCACCAAGGAAGAATGAGATTGCAAGTGGGCCCCCCTCTGGGGAGAAAATGGAGATCTGGAAGGGTGAGGAAGGGGTGAGGCTCTCAGAGAGCTCATGCCCTGCAGTGGGGAGCAGGGCTCCACGGTCTGGCTCTCTCTCTGTTCCTTTCTATCCACAGGTTCACTCTCCTCCAGCCCCAGCTATGATTAAAAAGCCACATTGAGGAATCATCAGAAGGAGGGGAAAAATTGACAAACTAATTTGCATTTTAATGAATTTTTAATTGAACCAAAATCTGTTGTTTCTGTTTAAAGATGCAGTGCTGACTTTGTGGTCTCTGCTGCTGAGGGCCAAGTGGGAACTTAATGTGATAAAAACAATGATAATGCTAAGCTTAATTAGGTTTGAAAACTTGTCTGGAAAGGCTGCGACGAGTCTGGGAGTGGCGAGCATTCACTGGCAGCAGGGTAGGAAGCTGGACTGATGGGTAGAGAGAGGCTTTCTCTCCAAAACCAAGAGCTCAGCCCCAATCAGCTAGGCACTCACGATGGGCCAGGTTACCAGCACTCTGGCCATGGAGCTGCTGGGCTTCTAGGCACGGGTGCCAGAGAAGCCAAGCCAGCAGCAGGAGGACAATGGATTTCTGTACTGGCCTTGCTGCTGTGTTATCACCAACAGCATCTTCTCTTTATGTCACTTAGCAGAGGCTTAGTGGAGGTCACACAGGGCTAAGACACACATATGGCAGTGAAGGTGACTGACGTGCCCTTTTGGAGAAGGCACAACACTGCAAAGAACTGTTAGTGGTCTGAATGTTTACCCTGCTGCTCTACCTAGGTTGGGGACAATGGACTTTATCACACACAGCAAAATCTACAGTGTGAGCTTCATGTTCATGCTGGTGCCCATGACAAGTCCCATGCTGGGGGAGGAGGAGGTGGCATACCTATACCAACACAGGTGCCTACACAGGCAGAGGGCTGGGTGACCCAAGCAAGCAATGAGATTGGAGCATTTAAGGCTTTTATAGGGAGGAGAAGAAGGCCCACTCTCTGTCTGGACAAAGAGAGGTGCCACTGAGAAGTTGCCTATGTAAAGATTACTCAGGGCCTCGCATCCTGGCATGGCCAGCAAGAATGGGCAGGGATGCTCTGGGGCCATGGCAGGTTCCCCTCCCAACAACCATGGCCACATGCCACTAGAGACTACGTCCCAGCTGATTCGAACGCAGTGTTTCCAGTGGCCAAGTTGGGAAGAGGTGCATTTCTTTACTAGAAAGGAGTAAGGAATCAGTTGAAATTATTGCCCTATTCATCTCTATTCTGGAACATTTGGGCAGTGGAGGAAAATTCTGAATGTTAACTGATAAGTACCCTCGTGCCCCCCAGGTTTCTCTGTTTGCTCCCCAAGGCCTGTGTTTGCCATCCCTCTGGCCTCCCACACCTACTATGCAGCCCTCACTTGGGCAGCTGTTGTAAACCGACTTCTTCCTAAGTAGGCAGGACAGGGCAGGGCTAGAGGCAAAGAGACTTCTCACACTTGCTTTTCAAGACTAAAAAGCCACTGTCTGGGAGAGGCTGAAAAAATTTGGAAGATTGTTTGCCAAACAGATGATTTCCTTTTGCAAACATAGATGAGATAAAAGTCCCACAGACTGATGGGAGAAGAGAAAAGTTAGGAATTAAGAAGTTTAGGCTCTTGTGAGCTCTGTTTCTCAGGCTGAGTTGGGGGATGCCTACTTGACAGAACCCCACATAAATTTAGGGGTACGCTACAATGAGATAAAAATGGTGGCCTGGATTGTGAAAAAGTGAACACAAGAAACCTGCAAAATGTCTTACAATGTGCAAGAAGGTCTGGAACTTTCCCCAGGATCCAAGGGCAGCTGCTGCAGGACATCGCGGCTGACACAGGTTCCAGCCCATCCGTGGGTTTCAGCTTGTCCTTGCCCTCCCTTATTACAGCATTTTCCCTTCCTGTCTGCCTGCCCTGGAGACTTCACCTCCAATGACAGACTGCCTACAGTTGTGTAAGGTCAAACCCTACACAACCTGGCTGTCTGTCCATCTGCCCACCTGTTTCTGTAGTCTGTCTGCCTAGCCTTCTATCTGTCTATCCATCTTAGTGGTCTGCTTCTCTGTGGCTTAGATAAGAAGGAAACACTTAGAAGCTGATGGGCCTGGGAGCATGGCAAGAAGAAGCAGCAGCATTCAAGAGAAGTTTCTTCTCCGGGCTTCCTTCAGTCACTGTACTCTTTCCTCCCCCAAATCCTTTGGACTCCCAAATCCTCTCACCCCAGGGATGCTCTAAGAGAGAGGGAAACAATCCCCTACTTGTGGCTGCCCAGTCCAGAAGTCAGGGCTGTGTCGGGGCTGGGCTTTCTGTCTGTCTCTGCCAGGCAGCCCTTGTGATCTGATAACTCTTTAATGCATCTCTTACAATAGTGAACCCAACTGAAGAGCATGAATCATACCAAACAAATCTAATTATTTTTAGCATTTCTCTTTTTATAAGATAAAAGAGCAAATGTTTGCAATGGCCTTGTCCAGTGGTCTATTGCAAATTCTTAAATACTGGTGTAGAAAATACCCTGAACATTGTATTATTTTATTTATTTATTTATAATCAGGATCCAATCTAGGGAAGGCAAAATCTAAAGATTTGTTAGAGATGATTTGGACTCATGATCAAGACGAGTTCATTGGTGTCTGAAAAATAATGGATATTTATCAAAATGGGCATAAAACATTTTTAAGATAACATAGACTTATCAAGAAACTCAGCTTTTTCACAAGAGATGAAACTGTGTTCTTTCTTGGTTTAGTTTTGTTTTTCAATAACCCAGGACAGTGTTTTTTAACCTTTTTTTATCTCACGGCACATTTGAATGTATAATTAAACTTCTATGGCACACTTAAATTATGTTGATCAAAAACAAAGAGCAAAAAAAAGAATATACTTCCTGCGCTTTGAAGTTCTTTCAAAAATAATTTAATTGATGATCTTCAAAAATTTTTGTGGCACACCTAAGATCCTCTCACGGCACACCAGTTGAAATTCTCTGATCTAGGATACAGTAAAATCAACATAAAGCACAGAAAATTATTCTGATAATTATGTGTAATGAGAATTATTTCCTGATACGAAAATTATTCTCAATGTTTGCTATTGAGAAAGATCACACAAAAAGTAACAAATATTCTTTTATATTGTAAAGACATTGGTCGGTGAACAAGGACTACGCCATCACACTGGAGGGAACTTTGGCAAAATGTTGACATGTTCCCTGTTATCTTTTTAGATTCAGGAATTATAAACCGAGAAAAGTAAGATTCACTTTCTATGTGTTTTCCTTCACGTACCCTCTTTCATATTCTGGAAGAGACTTGCTTGAAAAAACAAAAGCGCGTAGGCTCTTGTATTTCCCTGGGCTTCTAATGGAGTATCTGCCATCCATATTAATGATGACTTTTAGCTAAAGTAACTAACTTCTATTTCATAGAGAAAATCAGGAGGTGGATAATTGAGAACTGTCTTGTATATGAGCATTTAGCAGACTGACAAAGCTTGTGATATACATAATATGATTTTCTTCAGCCACAGACATCATGTTTATACTTCAAAATGGACATGTTCATTTACACGACCCAAAGATGTAACTGTACAGCATATACAAACAAGAAGCAAAAGTATATGAACGTTATGTTATAAACTTATACGTTTATGCTAATCAATGTTTCAGTATTCTTACTAAGAAAATATCTAGGTATCTAAATCTGTTAGTTAACGCATTTTAATATTTGCCCAAGTTTTAATTCAATGAAAGATGTTGGAAATTATGTCAAAACTGGTTCAATATGAAATAACAATTTTTGTTATAAAAATTTTGTCAAATAATGACTCAATCTAGTAGAACATAAATTTACAATGTTCATGCTCTTAAACATCATGTAGGAGCAATGTTAGCTTATTTGATTAGTAAACTTAGAGTTACATATTATGTAGAAGATTCAGATTAATTATTTTGTTCTTGAAAAAACAAACTCAAGTAAAATAATATGTATTGCTGTATTATACTTATGAAGTAGAGAAAAGACAGTTTTTCTCAACTAGTATGATTTGCCAAAATTTATCTTAATTATGTGCACTTGGATTTCAAAGATGTTTTTGAGTGAACAATTTCTGCAAAAAGGATTTTTTGTGAGTCTAGAATATTAAAGTCTCACAAATTCAATGTTTTATTTTCCTGGAAATTTTAGAAATATTCAATTTACATGAGTGTTTATCTTTTTTTTTTTGACAGAGTCTTATTTTGTCACTCTGGTTAGAGGGCTGTGGCATCATGGATCATAGCAACCTCAAACTCTTGGGCTTAAATGATCCTATTGGCTTAGCCTCCTGAGTAGCTGGGACTATAGGCACTTACCACTACTTGTGTATAGTTTTTCTATTTTTTATTAAAGATCAGGTCTTGCTCTTGCTCAGGTTAGTCTCAAACTCCTGAGGTCAAGCAATCCACCTACTTTGGCCTCCCAGAGTGCTAGGTTTATAGGTGTGAACCAGTGCACCTGTCTAAGTGTTTATCTTTATATTAGTTTATAAATTAATCAGAACTCCTATAATTAAGAAACATTATTTTCTAATTTATTCATACCTTCCAATGATAGGAAAACATTTCATACTTCCACAAGGACAAATCAAGGCCTTTCTCAATTTTATGTATAGATATAGATGTAGATAAACTTATACATATATTTACACATATGTAATATGTAATTATATACATACACACGCACACATGTGTGTGAGACAGTCATGTAGAGAGTTTGTAGCTCCAGTTCCACAACATTAGCCAAAAGTCAAATGCAAACACAGAAACATAAAAACCCACTGGTCCAGATTCCTCATGGAAATTCCTTTTTTTAGAGAAGGAGTCTCACTTTGTCACCCTCGGTAGAGTGCCATGGCGTTACAGCTCACAGCAACCTCCAGCTCTTGGGCTTAGGTGATTCTCTTGCCTCAGCCTCCTGAGTAGCTGGGACTATAGGTCCCTGCCACAGCGCCCGGCTATTTTTTTGTTGCAGTTTGGCTAGAGCCGGGTTCGAACCTGTTACCCTCAGTATATGGGGCCGTTGCCCTACTCACTGAGCCACAGGTGCCGCCCCCTTATGGAAATTCTTAAGCTAAAAATAGACAAATAGACCAACAAACAGAAAAGATTCACAGACCAGATAATCTGTCATCTCTTACCCAATAGAGACTAAGTTTCTATCATCCCTCTACAGCGATGATTTTCAACCAGTGTCCCATGAAAATTTTTAAAGGTCTTTAATTAAACTATTTTCCAAAGAAGTTCAAAGCACCATAAATATAATCTTTCTTTACTCTTTTTTTTTTGATCAACATAATTTAAATGTGCTGCAGAAATTTAACTATAGATTCAAGTGTGCCATGAGATAAAAAAAGATTGAAAAACACTGCCGTACAGAGATTTCCAAATGGTTAGATCATAAAATCAAATTCATCATTATTGCCACCTTGGGGGATTAATTTGTTGGCTCCATGTGCACCGGAGACATAAACAAAGATACCAAATCAGCCGAGAGGAAACACCTCCCTTTCTGCCTTTCCTCGCAGCTGACCCTCTTGTTCAGAGGAAGCTTCCTCCTGCCGTGGCCTCAAGCCCCACAGGCAGCTCTGGGCTGAGCAGATGGTCCAGCGTGGCCCTTCCCGGACGGCAGGCAGCACCCCTGGTCTGAGGCCTGTGGTGGGAGACTGTTAGCAGAGCACAGCCAGCACCAACCTGGGAGCTAATTAACACTTGTCCAAGACTTCAGGTAAGAGAGAGAGAGCATTGTGGTGTTTTGCAGTTTTAAAGTTGAAAGGCAGTTTGGCCATCTTCCTGTCTAATGTCTTCATTTGCTAACGGGGAAAATGAGTCCCTGTGAGCCCCGGGTCCCCCACCAACCTACAGGTACAGCCAGGAGCAGAAAGTGCCAGTTTTCTACCTTCCAGTTTCATAATCAGTGACGTTTAGAGGAGTTCTGTCTTGGAGCTGAGTTGTTGTTTTTGTGGTAACGTTCATGTGTATTCAGCATCCTTCTCAGTTTCTTCCTGCTTCCGGTGTGGTCAGGAGACTGATTCTGTCACTGTAGAAGTTTCAGAGGAAAGCCAGGTACTGTGTCCCCAGAAATTGCCTCTTTTGTGGATCAAGGCAAGGTAAATTAGAGAGTTGGTAAACAGGTGCACACGTTGATTTAAAAGATCCTATTTTTTGATACAGCGCACTTGACCAGTCAGCCCAAGGGGGTTGCTGAGGGGGATAAACAAAAGTCAACCCCAGTGCTGAACCTGTCCAGGCTAGCTCCATGGATCCTCAGAGTATTTCTAACAGAACCCTGTTTGAATTAGTGGCCTGAATTCATGTTCCTCTCCTTGGCCCCGACTCTAGGCATCCTTTGAGTGCACCTGCAGTTGGCTTCTATTAGAATTCGCCTCTGGAATCATAACTCACACATCCCATTTTCTGCTCACAGCCCCATCTCCTCCCACCTTTGTCACTGGTCACATTCATCCTTGTCCTGGAAGCCATCACTTGCTTTGCTAATCATTTCCTCTGTCCATCGGCATTCCTCTGTCCTCCTTGCCTTCCCTTTCCAGCTTGGAGCCCGGGATCCATCACAGTATCAGCCACTCTCTTGCCAGGATCCTTAACTGAAGCCCTCCTGGCAAAACTCCAACTGCCAGACCTCTTTGGTGAGCAGCTCCGGAGGAAGTAAGCACACACCTGTACATTTTAGGACTGATAGAAATGACAATGTTCTACCCCAGACGGAGCTGTGCCACTACCTAGGGACACTTCAGTTTTCAGCTCTCTGTCCCCTTCTTAATAACGCCTTTAATCTGATCACTCCTGCACACACCCAATCTCAGCAGGTGGTGTCACACCTACTCCTGCCAGAGGAAAGTACCAGCACCAGAAGCTAACACCCTCAAGACTGCCTGTGGCTTCCCCCTCTGCGGGCAGCCTAGCCCCTGTGCCTGCCTGTTCTCCGTCCCTTCTGTGCCCAAAGCCAGTCCCCCTCCTGTGCTTTGGACAGTCTTCCCTCCACTCCCACCTGGTTGCTAAGTCCAGGGAGTGCTTGTCTGGTCTTATCTTGTTTGACTTTTTGGCAAGATCATTCCATGAAAAAACATGCTGTCCTCCCCCACCCCCACCCCAAAGCCATTTTTCTGGATCTTCACATAACTTGCTGGCTATTTCTACTCAGCTTCCTTGTCAGGGGAGGGGCAATATTTACAGGTTCTGGGGATTAGAACTTCATATCTTTGAGGACTATGAGTCCACTACAAAATCCCTCACCTCCATATCTCCACCTTCAACTAATATCCAAATCTTGCCCATTCTACTACCTAAGTCTCCCTGGAATCTCTGCACTCCCCCGCCATGTCCACTGCTGTGCTCACATCTGTGGCCCACCATCTCCTGCCCGAAGCCCTCAGCCATCCCTTAACTAATGTCCTTGCCTCCTCTCCTCCTCCCCTCCATCCCTTCTCCACAAGACAAAGGAACACGCAGAAGGGAGGCTGTCCCCGGGTTTACTTCCTGCCATGGCTGCCCTGACATTCACCAAACTCCCACCCTCCTGCTCAGGCTTTGTGGCATCTGTGTGTGTCCCCACCTGCCTGTACCCGTTCTGGTCTCTCACTGCTCAGATGTGCCATCTCCTGACCTCCCTGACACTCTCCCCTCGCCTGAGCAGCCTTCACACCCTCCCAGGCCCGCGCTGGGTCCCAGGGATAGGTTTCCATGGCTACCTCTGCCTCCTCAATCACAGCTCTGGGCACGGGTCAATTGTAACTGAGGCTTCATTTTCTGTTTCCAACCACACTGTAAGCTTTGGCTGTCACACAACACAGAATGCTTTACCTCTGGTCACCAAAATGTATGTGGGGATTTCTCTCCACAAACAGCCAATCAATTGTCCAGTGGACACTGAGTGTCCCACAATGTGACTCAATTCTGACACTATCTCCCATGGTGTTAGAGTCAGATCCCCTAAATTCAGGGCTCAGTCCCACAAGACTGACCCCCCACTTCATATGTCAGTCCCAAGTAGCAGGTTGTCATCTATACTTCAAACCAGCTGACTGTAAACCAAGGTTCCCATTACCCTCTCCTTGGGTTCAATTAGTTTACTAGTGTGGCTCCCAGGACTTGGAGAAATATGTGTGTTTACCCATTTATTATACAGGATACAGGTGAACAGCTAGATGAAGAGATGGGCAGGGCAAAGTATGTGGGAATGGGGGTGGAGCTCCCATGTCCCCTCTGAGTATGCGATCCTCTGGGAACTTCCACTGTTCAGCTCTCCAGAAGCTCGCCAAACCTCATCCTTTTAGGTTTCTATGGAGGGGTCATTATGTAGGAATGCTTAATGACATCATTGGCCCTTGCTGATCAACTCATCCTTCAGTACCTCTCCCTTTCTGGGAGGTTAGGGGGGTGGGGCTGAAAGAATCCAACCCTCTAATCACGTGGTTGGTTTCCTTGGCAACTAGCCCTAAGGCTACCCAGGAGTCTACCAAGAGTTACCACATTAGAAAAAGATGCTCCTGTCACTGAGGAAATTCCAAGGGATTTAGGAGCTCTGTGTCAGACAGTCCTGTCACTCAGAAAAGGTCTTAGGAGCTGTGACTCAGGAACTGAGGTCAAAGAACAGAAGATTCTCCTCGTTCTCCTATCTCCAAGGGTTTTAGAAGCTCCATGTCAGGAACTGGACATGGAAACCAGTATGTACACTACTTATGATATCACCATATCGCAGCATTGTTCTCCACAAAGCCAAACACAGTGTCTGCCCAGAATAGGCATCGAGCAATACTTACTGGGTTGAATTGTTGTGACTTTCCCCTCACCCCTTGCCCTTCAGGGCTCAGGGATGCCTTATGGACTATTTAGACATCACTAGTACACAGTGAAAAGTGAGCACCTAGCCAGAGAAGCCCCAGGTGCATGTTTCTTTGTATCACAGGTGGGGCTCACCTGTGCATTCTCTCTCCATCATTGGCTTTTCTAGAAGCCAAGTTGGCATGATGATTTTGGGATTTTTTTTTCTTTGCTTGGCTAGAGAAGGACTGTGCATCTACATTAAGCCTTGTCCTAGCTCTCATGCTTATCATGCTAAGCCCTTCAGCAGGGCCACACTCTACAGAACTTGTAACCATGAACTCAGACAATATTGCACCTACAGGATTTAGTCCTTATGCCCCTGGGAGCCCCGACCTGCTCCCGACCAGAACTCCTATATACAGGCAGGGATCAGAGCACAGGCAGATGGTACTTGATAACAAATGGATCCCAGTTTTGGGTAAATGGAAGGGGTACAAGCCACCTCACTGATGCAGCACAAGATAAAAATACTGACAAAGAGCTCCAGGCATGGCAAAAGTCACAGGCCCTCCTTTCCCTTTCCCAGCCAAGTTTCTTCATATCCACTCCACTTCTTGGGTCCAGAGCTTGTCTCCTGCCCCCACGCCTTGTTTTCAGAACTGATCTCAGAGCTTGGTGCTAACTTTCTTCCTCTTGGTAGCCAAATATGGCATGAAGCAACCCACCTCCTAGAACTTCATCATCTCGCCAGCCTGCCCACCCCTAGCCACAGGCACAGCACATGCATGTGTGGGGGTGTGCCTCTGTGCACAGCAGAGCGGCTGACTGCTTTTCCTTCTTGTTGTGCTGGTCTACATGCCTTCCCTTCCCTTTGCTTATTGGACCCTCCTGAGTCTCACTCTGCTACCTCACTAGCCTCATTTCCTATATGTTCCTCCAGCATGTCTCAGGACTCTACACCTGCCATGTGCTGTCCCTCTCCCTGGAATGCCACTCTTCATCCTCTCTGCCTTATAAACTCCTGCCCATCCTTCAAGGACCAGCCCGATTGCCCTTTCCTTTCTAAAGTTTCCCCATTGCCTTGGCAGAGATAGGCATCTCCTCCTTTGTGCACTAACAACACCCCATAATAACCCATAACAACACCCCATGCTCCATTGGAGCATTTGCCATATTGCATGGCTGTGATGTGTTTGCAGGTCTGTCTTCCCAACTAAAAGATGAACTTGCTCTTCAGGTCTCGTTTGTCTCCAGATTGCCCATGGCCAGCCTAAAGCCCAGCGGACAGTTGGTGCCGAACATGTACTTGTTATGATAAAGCATGGGCTCAAAAGACAAAAGATCCCATCCAGCAAAGCTGGGGTAGCCTCAGGCACGTAGGGTAAGTGGCCCTCAGAGAACTGGCTGCCAGGGCTTCTCTCACCCCTCTCCTCTTGTCCTTCTGCTGCTCCCACTTCTTTGGTGATTTAATGGGATTTGGCACTTGAGCCTCTTGGCTGGCTCCTTAAAAGGAGGGTCTTCGGCAAGAAAAGTTCTACAGGTCACCTCACACCTACAGGACTTCCTGAAAGGATGCTTCTGCCCCTCCTCACCCTCCAGCACCTGAGCGAGCTGGCCAGGGACCCTGTGACGAGTGGGATTGGTGAACAAAGTGATTTAGAGGAGTCCCTGCACCTGGCAGGGCATTATCTTGGCAGCATTAGAGCTTAGAAAATTAATGAAAAGGGAGGGAAGTCACTGGGATTTTAGACATGCAATCAGGGGCTCTGTGCCCCCCGAAGCCAGCAGTATTAAGAGAGCTAATCTGCTGACCACAGGAGCTCAGCTGGTCTCCGTTTGCTGCTCTCTGCTTCACAGCAAGAGCTGGGCACTTTTTCATGGAGCCAAACAATGAAACGCTGGCGGAGAGGCAGCAGGCAACGCTGCTGTAAATGCCAGGCAGGGGCAGCCGTGCCAAGATTCAGAGGAGCAGATGATTCCCTGGCAGCCTATGAGGCTTAACCCATCCGGCTACCCTCACTGATTCTAAAGGAAATCTGGAAGGAAACTTATGTTCTTTGAACACCAACCACATGCCAGATACTTTATAGGGTTTACCTCATTTAGTATGCCCCCAAAATCTGGGGTCTCTTCCTCTCATCCCCTCTGATAGGGAAAAACTCAGGGCTCCTGAGGTTAAGTCCCTGCTCACAGCAGGGCCACCCTTTACTCTCCTTCAGGCTGTGCCTGCATGAGGCCTGTGGGCCAAGCAGGTAAATGAGGGCTACAATTCATTCCACACTCTTGGGTCACCAAGCTACACCCAAAGTTCTCTCAGAGACTAGCCACTGCCTTGCTTCACAGCTGGAACTGGGGTTAAGCTCAGGTTGATACAAATTCTGGAAAAAAACTACAGGAAAACTCTTCTAAGAAGATATAGACCTAAGCAAAGAATTTATAACTAAGATCCCAAAGGCAAAGAGAGCAACAACAAAAATAAAAAGACTTAATTAAATTAAAAAGTGTTTGCACAGCAAGGGAAATAATCAACAGAGTAAACAGACAACCTACAGAGAGGGAGGAAAGTATTTTCCAGCTATATATCTGACAAAGGGCTAATATCCAGAATCTACAAAGAACTCAAACAAATCATTAAGAAAAGACCAAAACACCTTATAAAAAGTGGGCAAAAGACATGAACAGAGTTTTTTCAAAAGAAGATAAAAAAATGGCCAATAGACATAAAAAAATGGACAATATTGCTAATCATTTAAGTGCAAATTAAATCCATAATGAGATGTCACCTTACTCCTATCAGAATAGCCATTATTAAAAAATAAACAAACAATAGATGTTGGTATGGATGTAGCGAAAAAGGAACACTTTTTACACTGTTGGTAGGAATGTAAATTAGTATGACCTCTAGGGCAAAGAGTAAAAACTCAAAAATCTAAGAGCAGACATACTATTCGATTCAGCAACCCCTTACTAGGTATCTACCCAAAAGAAGAAGCCATTTTATCAAAAAGACACCTGCACCTGAAGGTTATGAAGTTAGGAAATCAGCCTAAGTTAAGGGCCCATCAGTTGATGAGTGGATAAAGATAATGATACATTCTCTCTCTCTCTCTCTCTCTCACACACACACACACACATACACACACACACCATGGAGGACTACTCAGCCATAGACAGGAATGAAATAACGTCGTTTGCAGCAATGTGGATGGAATTGGAGAACATTATCCTAAGTACAATGTCTTAAGAATGGAAAAACTAACACCCATGTTCTCACTAATAAGTGGGAGCCAAATTATGGGCACACCTGGGCATAAAGTAGGGTAAAGGACATTGGAAAGTAAGAAGCAGGAAGGAGGAGGGTGAGAGATAAAATCTTATTTCGTGAATACAATTTACCCTATTCAGGCGATGGGCACACTAAAAGCCCTGACTTCAGCACACAATTCATCTATGTAACAAGACCTCGTGTACCTCTTAATATTTGGAAATAAAAATTATTTTTTTTAAAACTTAAAAAAACTCAAATTGGTCTAAATCCTCAATCTTGCTTCCCTGTTGCAAACCCAAAGGTTCACAAAAAACTCGGGTTAGAATAAATAAATCAGAAAGCGGGGAGACTCACTGAAGGAAGGAGTGGGATCCATCGACCTGGTTTACGCCCCCCCCAACCCCGGCATCTTATTTCTTCTAGCCACGGCTTGCTTCTTTGTTTGTGGGTCTTTCCAGCTGCTTCTCATTTTTAATAAAAACTTTGGGCTGTAATTAGGTGAAGGTAAGAAAATGGGGACATATCATTTTTGCTCTTGCTTCCTTTTTTAAATCATCAATACTAACGCTCTCTCAAAAACAGAGTTCTTCTGGGCATAAGGCAGATAGCTTGGTAGATCTGCAAACAGCTGATGAAGCTGTGGGCTTAGGGTTTAGAGCCTTCATGAAATTAGTATAAATAATACAGTTAAACCGAGCTGGACCTATCCAAATGATGACTTTGTTGCTCCCTTCTCATTGCCTTCAATCTTTACCCTGTCCTACCCATCCATCCAATAGCCCGCTGGTAGGCAGAGAAGCCTTCATGAATCAGTTGGTCATTTTTCTTCTCAACTCAAAACTCTTCAGGGGCTTAATCAGAGGACAAAGTCTTAACCTTTATCCAAAGTGGTCCTCAAAGTGTGGTCCCCAGGCTCAGAGCATCAGCAGCACCTGGGAACTTGTTAGAAATGCAAAGTTGTAGGGCCTCACCCCAGACCTACTGAATCAGAAACAGCGCTCTGTGTTAGAACAAGCATGCCGGGTGCTTCTGATTCTCGCTATTTTAAATACTGATGACCATCTCATTGTTCCCTTCCACTCCAACCTCTTTTGGCTGTCCCCATCATGGGCTATTTGTTTGTCCTCTGTGCCTCTGCTCCTGTGGTGTCCCCTGCAATGTAAGTGTTTGATTCAGACAGACTGGAGAGTAGCTTAGGCACTGAGGACAGGTGTCATGTGTCTTTGTTTAGCCCATGGTGGCTGGTGAGCAAGCATGGAAAGACCACCCTTACTCAGCGTGTGGCAGTAGGTGAGCGACAGGTGAGGTGTGCACAAGCAGGTCTGTGTCTACCCAGGGGGAGCAATAGCAGCAAGATGCCAGGCAGCAGTTACATGAGCATGACATCACACATGTACAATTACGGCTACTTAAGACATACATGGTGCCTTCCGGTGGCACCAGGGGTGAGGAAACCCAATTTTGTCTGGCCCTACACCCCAAGTGAAAGAAGCAGCTGACTGTCTCCCCAGCCTGCACCCCACTTCTCTGTTACTAACAGATCTGTATTACGGAGACACCACTGTGCCTACTCAACCACTCCATCCCCTTTGCAACAAGGTATGGTCACAGAATTGCGTTCTAGCTAGTGATTTAAGTAGAAGTTGTTAGGAAGGACAGCTGAGAAGAAGGACAGACAGCTGGGGTGGGGCGAACTCCTCTTCTTTTCACTTTCCCTTCCTCTTCCTGGCGGCTGCCTGCAATATGGCTGGGGCTCAACAACCTTCTAAAGCTGGGGGAACCTCAACAGGGAAGCCACACACGACCAAGCAGAACAACAGAAAAGCCTGGGGTCCCTGACAATCACAGAGCCATCAGAGCGGCCCTGGACATGTGACCTATAGACTTTACAAGAAAGAGAAAAATTCCAGTGTGTATCAGCCACAAAAGTCAGGTCTCCATTAATAGCAACCAAAAGCAATTTTTAACTTCAGATACCTTCCAAATTTATTCACATTTAAATGTATCCAACCTGTTGTTGGAACCCTGGTTTATTTCACATCTTATTTACTTTACAAATCATTTAAACAGCTTCATCATACGCCAGCACAGTGGTGAAGTTCTCTCCCCTGCCAGTTGGGAGACCGTGTCTGCTCTGTAAGGGCAGGGCTCAGGCTCAGTTGTCTTTGTATCTTTAGCCCCTAAGGTAATAAAGGTTTGTGGCATAAAGTATAAACTGTCTCTAAAAGGGGGTAAGGCCTAAGGACTCCCCTAGCAGCTTTGCCTGAGTTCTGTTGTCCTCACTGTTCCAAAGGGAAGTGGCATTTACCAAGCACCTTTCTATGCCAGGTACCATGGCTGGCATTTTTTCTTTCCTCTCATGATTTTATTCCTTCCTCCCAATCACCCAGCAACATTTGGGGCATCATCTTCATTGTACATTTGAGGAATCGGAGCTTTGGTGAGGTGGAAATGATGAGCTTTGCTCTCAGCAACACAGCTGGTGGCTGATGGAAGCGGGGTTAACACTCTTTTGGGATGTTTTTGGTTGTAAGGAACAGAAAGACCAATTTAAACTAGCTTAAATGATGAAAGGAATTGATTGACTTACAAACCCAAAACCTCCAGAGGTGGGGCTGGCTTTAGGCAAGAGTCGTCTTAGAACAGCGGTTCTCAACCTGTGGGTCGCAACCCCTTTGTAACAATGAAAATACATTGCAGCATTAGGAAGGTTGAGAACCACTGTCCTGGAAGATTCCTTCTTCCACAATCAAAATTCCTGGAGTTCACTTAGGCTCCTGTGATGAAGATGGGGTACACATTGGTGGCTTCCAGGCAAGGGTACAAATATATAGAGGCTTCTAGGCGATTGTCTGCCCCTTTTCTCTTCCACCCCACCCTCAATCCCACATGGTGAGGGGCCTCATACCAGTATATGGGAACCTCCACTCATGTGTCCAAATGCCACATGTGGCCTGAGGTGTCCCACTGGGAGCATAATCTGCCTTGGGGAGGACAGAACTAGGGAAGGGGCCAGTGCATGCCCCAGATGCAGAGCCTGTGTACCTAGGCCGTGGTCTGTAAGGGGAGGCACAGGTTCTTTGTGGACCTGTCCCCTCAGTCCTTTAGACTCTCATCTTGTAGGAAAATGCATGGTTGAAGGAAGATCAGTGTAGGGCCCTCCCCAAAGAGGGGCCAGAGGCAAGGGCCCTGCTGCCTAGTTTCAATCCTAGAGAGAGCGATTAGCCTTAGCTAATGGGGCCTCTTTCCAGATCTGGAATCCCAAACTGAATAAAATGGAGTGTGTAAGGGATGGGAATGGATGCTGAAGGGGCAACCACCAACTGTCCCTGCATAAGCCCAGCAGAGTGTGCAGGTAGGGTCCAAGATTTGTTCACCATTGAATTCCCATTATCCTCACAGAGATTTGAGTTAAGTACTCAGTGTATATTTATAAAATGCTGAATGAATGAATGAAGGCTTCCTCCTATCTCTATCACTCACAGTTTTATCATATGCATCATGTATACAGCCTAAATCTTTCCTCCTGTGTCGACTTCCGGTGACCTCTGGGACACCATCCCTAGGTGAGGGCTACAGGTGGGCCAGGCTTAGTTTCCTCTCTCAGTTGGAGTGACACTGATCAAAGCTGGACACATGATTCAAAGCCTTGGCGGCTGTGATGAAAGAATGTTGCATCTCATGTATACCCTTTGTTTTCAAATGTTGAGTGTGACTGAGAAAGAGGCATTCATCATAGCCAGTTTTCTGGACTTTTAGATCTTGACATTAGAATTTGATCACATCAAAGGTATAATTCAGCCAGTTATTACAGACCATTTTGCTTTTGTCTAATTTACCATTATCAATGGCCATTCATGGAAATAACTACACTTTACTGCTCAAAATAGCCAGGCCTGTCTTCACTTGTTTCTGCACAACCCACAAGGGCCAGCCCTGTGCACCTTATGTGCTGGCTTCTGGCAGCAGCTTCTTTGCATGGGAATTTTCCTGTCCCCATGATGAGAACAAAATATATGTCACCTCCTGCCTCTGAGAAATAGCACCACATTTACTGAAACATGAGTTTTGACCTGTGATAATGGCTGTCTTCAAATGATGGCCCGTCTTTGGACAGCTGGGTCCAGGGCCCCATTGAAACAATTGCACAAAACACAATGAAAATGGGCCATTCTACAACTGGACCCAATCCACTATCTTCATCCTTTCAGTAAGCAATTTGAATTGGCCTATGCCTAAACAAGGAGGGTGTGATGTAATCCACATACCCTCAAGTCCTCAAACAGGTCCAAGGGCTCACAGAACCCACAGTGCAGAGACCCAGGTTTCATTTGACTTATTCTTAATTCAGATCTTCCCCCTACTCTACTTATCACTTCCTCTTAAATCGGAAGATCAGTGTACATTCTCTGGGGTATTGTTTGGAAGACTATGAGACATGCATTCCAAATAATTCCTCTGCTGAATGGCCCATAGCAGCTTCTAAAGAATGGGTAGCAAGTCTCATGAGACCATAAAGCCATGTCTACCATGTTGGTTAGTATCTTGAGCACCACCAGCACAATGATGAGTGCTGTGAGGCTTATAATTAATAATGAATGAATGAATTCATGATCCCTGGATCCTGTAGATGACCCTAACTCTATCCTTGGGGTTTATTTCTTCTCTATATGTACCCTACCCAGAAGGTAAAGGAATAGCTACTGTCCCTCCATAGCTTGAGAGCATCTCAGCCTTGGAGAGTCACCAGTCCTGACTCGTTCTCTGTTGTTCACTACGTGGGCTTTCTCTCTTGCAGGCCCTGGGGCAGCAATGTGCCCTGTGAGCTGAACTTCCCTGCCTGCATGCTGTGGTCTCAGCCCTGTCTCCTCATTGCTAGGGTAGCCAGATCTGATTGGGAAAAGAGGTGATAAAAATGTGAGCATCCAGAAAGTCAAGGCCTAATTTAAGCTTTGTGCCTAGAACAAATGTTCTCTAATTTAGAGTGAGACCCTGTTAACTAAATGACATTTTACAGTTTTTGGTTTAGAAAATGAAAGAAGGAGGAAAAAATCAAATCTTAAATGCTATGTCTTACCAGTGAGAGATATAATTCACACAAGTTACAACTGACCATTTGATGGACTTCTGAGGGGTGGCCGAGAGATGGTTACATGGTGTTTCGAATGTGACAGGATCTGAAGAAGGAGCCAATGGAAACCTTGGAGGAAATATTATTCTTGAGTTTAGATGTCCTTTGAACAGATGTCATTGTAGGCTATATAAAGGTGCTTGAAGTGTCCATTCCCTGAATATTACTTTATATAGCAAAAGGAGGTTTATATATGCCATTTAGTGGAGGTTCCTGAGATGGGGAGATTATCCTGGATTATCTAGGGGACTTGATGTAGGGGACCTCCTCCTTCTTATGAGAGGGAGGCAGGAGGAGGAGCAAATGTGATGATGGAAATAGAGATGAGGGAAGGGGCTGCGGGCCAAGGAATATAGGCAGCCATGAGGTGCTGCAAGGGGCAAGGAGTCTTCCCTCAGCGCCTCCAGAAGCAACCAGCCTTGGTTTTAGTTCAGTGAGCCTGATTTCAGACTTCTCATTTTCAGGAGTATGAGAATTACGTAGTGTTGTGTTAAACTACTAAATTCTTGGTCATTTGTGACAGGAGCCACAGGAAATGGATATAGAAGTCAACCCTCCACTTACGAGTGATCTTACAATGAGTCATTTATTGTGTGTCTTGACCTGCTACTAATGAAGGCATACCAGTGAGGAAGGGTCATTTGGCATTTAAGTGATGGTGTAGAACATGCTGGATTTACATAGAGTCTAAGGGTCGGAGGTGGGGTAATTCCACGTTACCAGTTTGTGCAGCAGCCAATCTGCCTTTCTTGTTACTTGAGAAAGCGAGCCTAAGTTTGGTAGCTTTGGTGGCCAACGGTGGCTTCCACTTCCAGAAACAGTGTTTAGAAAACATAAATACGTACTATAGGAAATAACCTTCTAGGTTGGAACCTTCTAAAGGGTTTGCCATAAAACCTTTGAGGATGTTAATTTTAGTCTACGTAACTTGGATTTGAGAACATGGTTAAAAGCATGGACTTTGGGGTTTGAGGTACCTGAGTTCAAACCTGAGATACAACTCTCCAGCTTTTGATATGGGGATAATTAGTGTTTTTAGGCAGTATTTCATCTGTAAAATGATAAAACATCTTTATAAGGTGCTTTTCTGATAGCTATGCAAATGGGCTAGCATGAGGCCTGGCACACAATGATGGTTTCATACATGAGTGTTATTATCTACTCACCCGTGGAAGTGCCAAGATAATCGTCTCCACAAATGCCATAAGGGAAGTACTTGCCAACTTGATCATCCAAGAGATAAAATCAAGGGGTGAATCCTTGGTTCCATTGTACAGTCCTTGGATTAAACAATAGGAGAGTGGGACTCTTTTCCTTGAGTCTCCAGTGTTAAGTGAAGCCTCTCTTAGCCTGACCCCCTGACGAGCAGAACTCCCTGCTGACCTGCGACCGGTGTGCGGACAGGTCATACAAGGAAGCTCTCAAAGGGGTTCTGAGGACCAGCCTGACATGTAGCAGCATAAATGACCCCGCCACATGCATACCTCCAAAGGACATCTCAAGTGTAACACCACCACACATCCAAAACCAAATTCTTACTTTCCTTCCTATTCAGAACTCCCACCATTTTGCCCATTTCAGCACATGGCACCATCATCCTTTCCAAATGTAGGGAAAGGATCTTCCTTGACTCTTCCTGACATTCCCCATGTTAATTTCATCACCAAATCAGTTCTACATCTGAAGAGGATAGAGGGCTATTTACTTCTCTCCGTCTCCACTACGACTGCCCTAATCCAGCCTGGGGCCAGAGCAATTGCCTCCTAGCTCACTCTTTGCTTTTATACCCATGTTTCCACACCCATTCTGTGCACAGCAGCCAGAGGGATCTTTTAAAATCAGGAGGTGTTATCTTGTCACTCTCCTGCTTAAAACCCCTTCATTAATTCACTACCACATTTTGGCTGAGAACCTATTAAGTGCAAGGCACTCTTCCTACACACTGGGGATATGACAATACAGAAAGGAGTGCCTTCCCTCCTGGGTACAAACAGAAAGGCTCATGAACACCTGCTCCACAGAACCGGAAAACAGGCAGGGTGCAGACGCAGGTAGGTGGTGGGTTTAATGGTGGGGAGAGGAGAAACTTCTGCAGGGAAATAAGAAGCAAGACTGTCAGCTAAACGTGAGGCAGAAGAAGGGAGAGGTAGTTTGAAGCAAGAGGAAAAGGCATGGATGGGTTTTGGAGAGGGGATAACAAGTTGACTGGGGGCTCAAAGGGTGTTACCTGCAGTGCTGAAGGTTCTTGTGAGGTTATGAACATAAATTTAATGTCCAGCAAGTTGACCTGTGTGTATCTTTCCAGCCCTACTCAGCTCTTTCAAGGCAAACATGGAGGACTTGGGCAGGGTTGGAATTTGATTAGACAATGCAGTGTTGACCAGTGTGATGAAAATGTGTCAAACCGTATATGAAGCTATGTATGATGCCCCATGATCATATCAATGTACACAGTTATGATTTAATAAAAAAAAAAAAAGAAAAAAAGAAAGAGGGGAAGGAAGTCGGGGATATACAAAAGGAAGTGCTCCTAGTGACGGGCCAGGGAGTTAAGCTGGGAAGAAGGATAGTGAGAACTCGGAGGGCAAGGGGTGGTGAGAGAGTGTTAGGCTCTATCGGCTAGAGGTCTTTGTGGAGCCAGGGGATGCTTGGAGTCAGAGTACTAGAGAGAATCATGGCAGGGGTGGGGGTGAACTTAAAACATAAACCAGACCGTGATGCATCTCCCAGCTTCCCCTCCACTTCATCCCATGCTCTGTTAGTCCTCAGGTCAGCCACACCAGCCTCTTTCCTCTTCCTTGACTGTACTCTGACTCCGCCACACCACTCTCTCTGGCCCTCCTTGTTCCTTCTTCCTGGAAAGTTCTTCCCCTGAACAGTTCAGGGGCTGGTCCATCTCATCATCCCGACCCCCTGTCTAAACTAGTGATCTATCCCTTGGCAGGTTACTCTTGGTCGTACCAGCCCTGTAGTACTTACCTGTCTCCTCTGTGTGCTTCTTGCTGGTCTGCCCATCCCAAGGAGAAGGCAGGCCTTACTAGGGCAGGGGTCTTATGTGTCTTATTTCATGCTAAATCCTCAGGTCCTGAAACAGTCCCTGTGCATGGGAGGAGCCCATCCTGGAGCTGACTGATGGATGGAGGCATAGATAAATGGACTTTTCTGAACAACCTGTCCCTTAAACCTTTTAAAACTTGTAGATCTACATTTTCCCCCCAAGCAGGCCTAGTATTTTCATTGAAATCACCTGGAAACCCTTTCTAGTAGGGGCCATGGTTCTCAACCAGGGACGATTGTGTCCTCCAGGGATATTGGACAATGTCTGCAGAACCTTTTGATTGTTACAACTGGGAGTGAGGAGCGTACTGTTGGTGTCTAGCGGCCATGGGTGCTACTGAACACTTTACAGTACAGAGGCGGCCCCCACAGTGAAATGACCTGGCCCAGAACATCAGTAGTTCAGAGACTGAGAGCCCTGCTGGGGGCCAGGAGCACCCCACCCGTGAGAACTTCTGGCCAGAATAAACCCCATGGGATATGTGGATGTGACTCTGCTGCGTCCAGGGGAAGTGGCACCTGCCCCAAAGATGGGAAAGTCCCCCATCACCGACAGGCAGGATAAACCATCCAGAAGATATCCCCACTCCTTCCAGGAAAAAACACCACCTGGAGGGCAGACCTGCCTTTGTAGGTGGTAGTTATCTGCCAACTGAGGTCCCAGCAGCCCCGAAGCAGATAAACATACAGTTCTGTGGATGTGAAAGCACATACTGCAGGCCTGGAAGGTCTGGCACTGAGGGTCTCTCAATTCCCAAAGCCCTTCCTATTCATCAGGACAGACCCCATTTGCAAAACATTTACTCAAGGCGTAATTACTAGCAGATCCCTGCATGCAGCCGTTCCGTGGAGGAGCTGCGCAGTGGCTGGCCTGGTAATCAGTGCCCCATTCATGCAGTAATCAGTGGAGACCAACGGGTGTGAGGGAGCAGGCCCAGGGACCCGAAGTCTCCCTCTTTCTTCCCTCTAGGCTCCTCTCTGATCAGGGCTCTGTTCACAAGCTCATCAGCAGGGGGGCCGTCCCTGGAAGTTCGGGGGAGCACTGCCCTGTTGGATTACTGCTCCTGGAGGCTGACACACTTGACCAGGCAGAAACATCAGTCTTGCTTCTGGCCAGTTGGTGTCCCCAGCCTGCAGGTCATGCCTCAGCCAGCCTCCACGCACATATGCCCACACCACCATGTGGCAGGAGGGTGATCCAGCTGCTTTGTCTATTTAACCCTTACCATCAGTACAGGACATGGTTTTATGATTATTATTCTGACGATCAAGATGAGAAAACCGAGGTTCCCTGAATTTTGACAAATCATATAGTTGGAAAAGAGAAGAACTGGTCTACTCACTGAAGAGTTAAACATTATTTTTTGCATACATGTGCCAGGTACTGGAAATACAGTTCAATGGGAAAGACAGATACAAAAACAGATAATTACCATTCCATTCACGGATGCCCTCAGGAGGCCTGCCCCATTCCCAAACCCCCTGTTCATCCATATTCTACACCCAGTCCTCTGCCTCTGAGACCCAGGTGAGGGAGAGTTGTGACGTGGACGATGGAATGAATGGTGAGGAGCCATCCGACTCCTGAACAGAACAAGTCATCTCTATATTATTAACGAAGCTACTCCCAGTAAAGACAATACAAGTAAAGAAATATAAAGTCACGTCTTATTTATGAATGTAGACATAAAAAACATTATGTAAAATATTAACTAAATAAAATGAATGGATATTTAAAATATACAGGGAACCCCTTGTGGATGAATAAGAAAAATAGCAACCCTCAATTCACAATTGCCACGATGTGGAAGCAGCCCAAGGGCCCATCAACCTATGAATGGATTAACATACTGTGGATATGTATACCACCGAGTACTCTGCAGCCATAAGAAAAAATGGAGACTTTACATCTTTCGTGTTTACCTGGATGGAGTTGAAATACATTTTTCTTAGTAAAGTATCTCAAGAATAGAAAAAAAGCATCCAGTGTGCTCAGTACTAATATGAAACCAAATATATAAATAATTACATGAAGGGGAGGGGAGAGGAGGGAGAAGGAAGGAGAGGGGAGGGAGGGTGACCGGCAGGATCTCACCTAATGTGCACAATGTGAGGGTGTTCAGCATGCCCCCTGGGTGAGAGGCCCAACTACAACTTGAACTTTACCTTAGAATCGAAAACAATATCACATAAACATTTGTACCCTCATATTAATCTAAAATTTCAAAAAAGAAAAGAAAAATAGCAACCCCAGGTAGAAAAATGTCCATAGGATGTGAACACATAACTTATGGAAGAGGAAATCAAGGCATCCGAGGAGATGCTGAAAATTGTTAATAATCAAAGAAAGACAAATTACAAAATAAGGTATCACTTTATATCTAAGTAGACTAGCAAAGTTAGAGAGACAGTGCCAAGTGTCCGTAGGATTTGGGGGAGGGAGCACCTGGGCACCGCTGCTGGGAGGGCAGATGGGTGCGGGGGAAGTCCGTAGAGTACAGTTGTTTCTCTTAAATGAATCCAATGAAGTAGACGCACACTGCCTGATTCAGCAATTCTATCCCTTGCTATGCTGTCCAAAAAAATAATCCTCATACAGCTCCCCGAGGGGCATATCCAAGGCTCTTCATGGCAGAACTGGTTGTGGTGCCAGCCACCTGGAACCACCTGGGTATCTGTCCTCCAGAGACGGGATAGGTAAATGTGCCGGGTTCACACGGCAGAGGATGGAGCAGCAGCTTAGAAACCACAGATTAGCTGTTGCCATAGCAACATGGATGAACCTTTTAAGAAATGGTAATTAGTGAGAAAGGTGAGAAGCCAAATGAAATGTATAACTCAGTAACATTTATGAAGAAGTTGAAACACATGCATGCAAAACAACACCCTTTCGCAGGAACGTGTACCAAGGGAAGTGCCTAAGGGTGGTTGGAAGGGGACCAGGAGCGGGCGAATCAGTAGAGATTCCAGCAGGAAGCAGATGGCACACCCAGATGAAGATAATTCAAGAGAGGTGTGTGTACGAAGGTGTGGGAGGCTGTAGGGAAACCATAGGAGGCGGTACAGAAACCCGGAGTCAGTGGAAGTCGAGCCGTTCCTTGCACGCAGCCTGAAGGGACTGCAGGAGCAGGCTGCACATTTGAAGGGAAGAGAGAGTTGCCTGGAGAAAGTCAGTGACCTTTAAGGCTGAGGGACCCAGCTTAGGGCCCGGACTTTATCCTCCTCCTCCCCTTGTCCCACTAGAGCTCCCCATTGACTCACCCAACAGAAAGCTAAAGGGCATGGGGAGGCCCCTGCTGTATCCGTGCAAGTTTGCCTCGTGGATGGGCGGAAGAGGGAAGGAGCATGCCAGGGGAGTGGGTCTAGAGGGACGAGTGGCAGCTGTGTGACTGATGGGCTGTGAGGAGAATGGGATCTGCCTAATAAAACAAGCAAATAAGTGTAAACACGAGGGGAGGGCAAGTAAAGGCACTTCCCTACCTGAGAGGAACCTGGGACCAGTTGTAAAGGAAATGAAAAATTCTTTTCCCACTAGTGTTGATAGCCTACATTGTTTGATTTTTAACGCAGGGAAATTTGTTTCGTATGCTCATATTTACGACACTAACTATAAATTCGGTTCGGCTGGCGTGCAAAAGAAAGTACCAGCGATCTCCAGTGATAGTGAAATTTTGGAAACGAAAGCTTTGAATATGCAAGTTTTTATTAGTTTTCTTGAGAAATAGTTAAATATGTACAATTTCTGAGCCAAGCTTTTATAGAATTCTTGGAGACCTGCAGCAGTCCCCTGCGACCCCCTAGTGTTTTAGGGCCAGAGTTTAAAAATTACTTTCTTGAACAATGCATATTTCTCTGTGATTATCTAACTCAAGCCATCAATCTCCATAATGTGTCTTCTCTTCCAGCTCCAGCCTTTGATTAATCCAAATTTCTTCTAGTTTCTTTTGTTACAGAGTATTAATGTTTAAAATACCATAGTCTGTAAGAGTGCAATTAAGTGGCCTTTGGAAATTTCCACTCCTTTCTCTACTTGAGTGATGAATCTTTCAAAAATTGCTTGACCATACTGTGATCAGAGCATATGCCTTTTCCGCCCTGCTTTATACCACAGCTGGATGTTAAAAGTGGTATTTATGTGCAGCACAGACATTTACTGGGAGAACCACCGTGAAATCTAAGCTTTGAAATTGGGAGTGACTCTCTATGAGGCCTGAGATGATGGTGAAAAGCCCCAAGGTCATACAGCTTCCATAAGGGGTAGACTCTTGACACTGGAGGGAGGGCTCAGAGCACAGTAAGACCCATAGGTTAAACAGCCTGGCTTTGTTCAAGGCTAGAGTTTGGCAACAGATCAGTAAATAATTCAGACAAACTAAACACACTGGCCAAATGTTCCATAAGGTGGAAAAGACCGTCCTGAGGTCTGGAAAACACACCACACAGATCTCAGGATGTGCAAAGGGCCTTGCAAAGGGATGCCAGAACTCTTTGGAAGGAAATATGAATGGACAGGACTCTTTGGAAAACAATATGAATGGACTTTGGGGAGAGAGACACTGTGGATAGAAGAATAGCTACAAAGTGACGGCATTAGGGCATCTAATACCGAAAGAACAAGCTGGAGTAAAAGCATAGAAAGTAGGTTTGGAGGAGACTTGTCCTGCCAGATTGGAGTGACTGTCACCATTTTCACTGAAGGGCAGGGTTGGCGGAGAAATCCAGGCTTAGGAAAGGGGTAGCTGGTAGCAATTCTGTCCAGCTCACTTGATTGCTTCATTGTTGCTCAGAGTTCGTTTTCTGTGTTATTTTCCTCCCATATTGTCATAAAAAAATTATTGTTGTATCTTAGCGTGTTTGGGCTTCTATAACAAAATACTGTAAACTGGGTGGTTTAGAAACAAAAGACATTTATTGCTCACAGTTATGGAGCTTGAGAAATCTAACATCAAAGTGCTGGGAGATTTGGTGTCTGGTGAAGGCCTGTTTCCTTGTTTATCTTTTCTCTGTATCCTCACATGGTGAAAGGGGCAAGACAGCTCTCTGGAGGCTCTAATGAGGACCCTAATATAAGGTATAAGGGTAGTGATCCCATTTATAAAGCCTCCACCCTCATGACCTAATCACCTACCAAAGGCCCTACCTCCTAATACCATCCAACATGTGAATTTTGGGTCAACACACACATTCAGACTGTAACATAACCATGGTTCCCAATCCTGGGTCACAGACTGGTACTGCCCCACGTTCTCTTAGAGACCAGGCTGCACAGCAGGTGGTGAGCACTGGGTGAGGGAGGGAAGCTTCACCTGCATTTACAGCTGCTCCCGATCCTTGCATCACCACCTGAGCTCTACCTCCTGTCAAATCAGCAGCACCATTAGATTAGTAGGAGCAGGAACCCTCCTGTAAACTGCGCATATGAGCAACCTAGATTGTGGGCTCCTAATGAGAATCTAATGCCTGATGATCTGAGGGGGAGCAGTGATGCTAATACTGGGGAGTGGCTGCAAATACAGATTATCATTAGCAGAAAGGTGTGACTGCCCAGAGACCATAATAAAATGATTGCTTGTAGACTCATATTAAAATCATTCCCTCTCCCCGCCACTCCCAGTCCGTGGAAAACTTGTCTTCCCTGAAACCCATCCATGGTGCCAAAAAGGTTGGGGACTTCTGGGTTATAACCCTGAAAGTTTGAGGGTCTTTCCACAACCAGGTGGGTTTAGATGGGGAGATGGAAAATCTCAGAGGCCCTGCTGGTGGAATGATGAAAGCAACAGCACAGAGCTCAGACGGATCTGGAAATGTGTGGTCTGACTGTGAGGCAAGCTGGATCCTTACAGGGGGACCACGGCTGGTTCCCAAAGGTAAAGTGGGGTCTTGAGAAGGCCTAACTATCCTGCCTTCTCTACCACAAGCCACGTAAGCTGACAGTTCAGTGGACTGATTGTCTTCCATGAGGCCTGGCTGTGAAATTGTAAAGTGAAACTGTAAAGTGTCAGTGGATCATGGATTCCATTTCCATAATGGAAATCATGGAATATTCAAATAATCACAGCAAATTTCATATCAGAAAAAAGACCACGTCTGTTTCGTGTCATCAGTCCTAGCACCGTGCCTGGAACCTGGTATATGCTGAATAGTTATTTGTGTAAAGAAAGATGGGAGGAAGAAAGGAGGTGAGGAAAGGAAATCAATTTAACCAGAAGAAACATTCTCTAGAAGTTATTTTCTAATCATATTTTAGAGATTTCCTTTATGGGTTTGCTTCTGTACTTAATAATATTGATTTATCAATACTTGCTAGCAACGAATCAGTAGCAGGGAGGAAAAATTTTAAGGAACATTTTGAAAGGAAAGAATAAAACAGAGAAAATTCTAAGCTCCCCTACAAATTACAAGAAGAACCCTTCATTTTTACCAGGGGTCCCTTCTGGTCTAGGGCAAAACTGAGCATTTTGTAGGCAAAGATAGAAAGCCACTCAGTAGATAACCTGGCAACCAAGGTTATCTAACTAAGTAGATAATAAGCCACTACTCAACTGATGTCCACAAATTTTACTCAGCACCTTTGCTGAGTAAAAGTATAAGGGAGTAGTAGAAGAGAACAGCATTGCCAGAGTAGTGGGGTTGACACCTCCCTTCCAGGAGTAGGTCTGGATGTGGAAGGTAGCCCATGGTTATTCCTGAACAACACCCACCCTTCCATCTATCCTTCCTCCCATCCATTTGTCCATCCATTTGTGTATTTATTCATTCATTCATCCAACAAATACTTGTTTGAAAAGGTTGAGGCAATTCTGGAACAGATGTTCTCAATCTTGACAGCACATTGGACTCACTTGAGGACTTTAAAGCTCTCATGTCTGGATTCCATACCTAGAATGTCTAATTTGGTTGCTGCGGGGTGAAGCCTGGCCATTGGGTTTTTGTTTTCTTTTTTTTTTTTTTTTTTTGCCATTGGGTTTTTGAACACATCCCAGTTGGTTGGCTGAACACTCTAATGTGGGGTCAAGGTAAGAAACAGTGCTCTGGGAAGATGAGTTTGAGTCAGCTGGACAGACAAGAGGAGAGAAGACAATCCAGGGGTAAACATACACAGGGGCAAAAAACGCAGCATAGCATGAGTTGTGTTCAAGGAATAACGAAGAGCAGAGATAGCTGGAGGATAAGGGATTAGATGGGCACAGGGGAGACAAGCCGGGAAGCTGCTATAGATGACAAGTAGGTGCAATGGAAGAAGAGCCCAGGGAGGTTAATGCTCCAAGCCAGGATTTGGAAGGACTGCTTAGAGAAGGTTGGATTTCAGTCCCACCCTCGAAGGACAGCTAGGATTTGACAGGTGAGATTGGATGAAGTCTCTCCAGCAGGCGGCAGAATAGGTGGGCTGAAGTCATGATATGTCTGGTCCAGCAGGAGCCTGGAGTTCCCAGATCTAGAGTGACAGGGAGGACCGAAGTCAGATCACAGGCTGAAGAATTTGGACTTTACCCTGAAGGCAAGGGGGAGCCATCCAAAATCAGTCTTTGGAGGAAAGTAACATCAAAATGATGCGGAAGGCTCAGAACTCTGCTCTGTGGCAGGCTTGGAGCAAGGCTGGCAGGTGGGAGAACCTGAAACGAGGCTAATGGGTAATTTCTAGGCAATAGACTTCACATGTCTCTAACACGGTTAATGGACACATTATTTTAGTCTAAATGAGTAAGAGACATTTTCTTACCCTTAAAAACTCAGAAGCTGATTTAAGTGAGGAGTCATTTCAAAGATCAATTTTGAAATTGTTGTTGGTAGGAAGCAGCTTGTGGGGGTGGAGACGGGGGCGACGGGATAGAAATGGAATGGGGTTTTTACAAAAAATCCCACTGCCTAAAGAAACGGAGCGATTAGCAGAGGATGAGCACTGGAACTTCTGTGAGGCCTGTTCCAGAGGGCGGGGGCGGGCAAGTCACCTGTGCCCACCTCTCAGCCCCAGGCAGGACTGGGCTTCTACAAGAAACTCCAAACAGCTGCCCGATCCCCACAATTATCTCAGAATGGAAAACAAAAAGGCAAACGACTCCTACCTTTCTTTTTCCAGACTGGAAAATTGAAAGAAGTAACCAAGGGGAGGGGTCAGCCCTGCCTCTAGGGGCCTGCAGGTGAGGCCCTGCTCTGCCCTGAGCACATGGGGAGCAGGACAAGGGCCCTTTGGTAATCAACAGCCCCAGTGAGGGGGAAGGTGTCTGCAATCCAGCTGGTGGGTGTGCAGCTGACATTTAGCCAGATGTGATAATGGTTAAAACACTGAAATGCTTTCTTAGGTCTTGGAAAATCACAGTTGCAGCCTTCCTCTGGGATCTCCTGAGACACCCCTGATCTCTCCATGGTACAGCAACTGAAGGAGCGGTGTTCCTGGCATAGAAAGGGGCTCCAGGCTCACATCTCAGCATGGCTGCCTGCTCAGTCACCCCCACTTGTCTTACTGGTTGTGTCATCATTGAACATCACCCTGTGAATGGGACCAGGTGTCCCTCCTGAGTGCTTCCTTCCTGTCCTCTGGTTCCCAGTCTCTGGAACCAGGTTCTGACCTTTGCCTAGTCCTCCCCTGTATCCTCTCCTGGGCCCAAAGCTCTGTCCTACCCACTCTCCCATCTCTCAGCCCCTACTACTCACAGGGATCTTGCTTTGAACTTAATGGCCCTCCATTCTCCAAGTGCCACTGCCAGACGCAGATGCTGCAGTGTTGTCTGAGACCTGAAGCACAGCTTGCAGCAGGGTAGCACCACCCCAGACCACACCCTCCCTCACCAAGCCTCCACAGCACCTGGCTTTGGCTCCCTGTCAACCTCCTACCTGTGACTCTCCCCATCCAGGTACTGCTCAATCCTGGCCCCTGCCCCAATACCCTCAGCAGGTGGCTGCTGGAAGCCCAGGACATGCCAGCAGCCAAGCACTTTAAGTGAGGACAAATGCAGTGTCATATAGGATGGTGTCAGGTCTTTATATCCTCTAGATCAGCAGTTCTCAACCTGTGGGTCGCAACCCACAGGAACTGTATTAAAGGGCCGCAGCATTAGGAAGGTTGAGAAACACTGCTCTAGATGGTAAGGAGGGCTCTTCACTTAAGGCAGTTGATGGAAACCTGAGAGGCAGAAGGCTTAAGGCCAAGGCCTTGGTACTCATGCTACACTTATGGGCTGGGTAACCTTGAGCTAGTTACTGAACTTCTCTGCACCTCAGTTTCTTCATCTGTAGAATGGGAGGAAGAATAATATCTTGGTAAGGTTGAGAGGGGCACTGAATAGGATAATACACAAAATACTTGGCAAGTAGAGCATTCAGTACATGAGAGCTCTTATTATTTATTATATTACATTTATTTTCCTTTCTCCTGCAGCTGCTAGGCCTGTTTCCTAGGCCTCACCCAGACCATGCCTCTGGACTGGTGGCCTGATTTTATTTCCCTACATCTGAGCTCTGACTAAGGCTTTGGTTCAGATAGCCCTCTCTTGGTCGTCTTACCTGTCAGACTCAAACTCTGGCCCATGTCTATCCTGCTGGCTATGGCAGACATTACTGAGTGCCTGCCCAGCATCACTCGTCCTTTTCCGCTTACTAATGGGACTCAGCTTTTGCCCAGGGCAGTTCACACAACTAAAGTGCTCACCTTCCCAGCCCCCTTGCAGAAGGTGTAGCAGGGTTTACTTAGCAAACAGTTTGCACTTGCTACAGTCAAGACATGGTTCTAAGCACTTTGTAATTTAGTCCCCTGGATATTTCTATGAAGTAGACACTATTATCTCTATTTTATCCATGGGAAAACTAAAGTACAGGGAAGTCAGGTAACTAGCCTGAGAATACACAACTATTAAAGGGTGGAGTCAGGATTTGAACCCGGTTTGTAGAGTCAGTGCCCTTACTATTCTGCCCGGCTGTCTCCCTCTGTTTCCTGCCAATACAAATTGGATTTTTGAGAAAGTCTGTGCTCTCCTGACATGGCTGTTGACGCTCCTTGCTTCCCTTATACTTCTTTTTATGGCCAGGAATGCTGATGGGAGGTATGAGGTAGCTCCAATGTGATCTTATGGCCATGAGCTGACAGGCATGATGACCACACAAACTGCCATATGTCCTCTGGGTGGCCTCTCCTGGGCTTCTTGTTACTGGGGGAAGCAATAACTCCCTATTTGGTGAAACCACTGCAGTTGGATTTTGGCAGCTGACTAATGAACCCTAACAGGTTCCCTGGCCCCAGCCATGTGCAAAGAAGTTTGCCACTTGGGCTCACTTAAAAAATTTTTCAATGGCCGGGCTCAGTGGTTCATGACTGTAATCCTAAGCGCCCTGGGAGGCCGAGGCAGGTAGATTGCTTGAGCACAGGAGTTTGAGAGCAGTCTTGGCAAGAATGACACCCCATCTCCAGTAAAAATAGAAAAACTAGCCAGGCATTGTGGCAGGTGCCTGTAGGCCCAGCTACGTGGGAGGCTGAAGCATGAGGATAGCTTGAGTTTGAGGTTTATGTGAGTTACGATGATGCCACGGCACGCTACCCGGGGCCACAGAGAGAAACTCTGTCTCAAAAAAAAAAAAAAAAGGAAAAATAAAAAAGCTTTTTGAGGACACAGCCTACTCCAGGCTTAAGTCCAACAGCCGCTCAAGTGACCCAGCTGCAGTGCCGCTTACCCATGCAGTGGGCTGAGAGGCCTTGAGATTATCACATCCTTTCCCAAGCTCACTCCAAATTAGGCAACAGTGACCGTAACAGGGAGGCTTGATTAGACCTCTCTGACCTGGCCAGAAAGATTCTGGCTTCATTTTCTTTGTTTCTCTGGCTCTGGATATAAGAGGAACATTGTGGGATGGGGGTTGGGGGAAGAGGACCCTTTTAAGCAAGATATAACCAGAGAAAAATCAGGAAGATCAGCCAAACAGACCCTTAGGTAGGAAAATGGAGTAGCTTTAAACTTTGTTTCCTAATCATCTGGCACCATGCCCAGCACACAGTGTCTGCTGGACACATTTCATTCATTCATTTGCTTCAATTTAGGGCTAGAGAGGATAGAAAAGGGATTCATGTATGGACATGATAAACAAAACACACAGTACCAAAAGAATGAAAGTATAAAACCCCTCTCACTCTTGATTTTGGTTCTCTTTCCATTGCCAGATTTTTGTATATCTTTTCAGAAATAACCTGTGAATGTATAAGTTTAATCACAGTTTAGGATAGGCGCCGCTCAAATAATGGTGACTCAAAATTAAAAAAAACATGGTTTATTTCCCGCTCATGCCACATGACTGTTACAGGTTGATAGGGCACTGTAATCCCCAGAATTGCAAGTCAGTGTGCCATGGGGAGAAAGAGAAGGGTCCCACAGCAGAAATTAAGTACTCTGGGCTGCAAACGACTTGCATCACTGCTGCTCAAAATTCATTGGCCAGAATAAGTCACATGACTACACCCAACTACAGTGGGACCAGGAAGTCCCCTCCAACCATGTGCTTGGAATGAGGTGGTCCAGGCTTGTCTGATGAATAACACAATTTTAGGACATGCACACTTTAGCATTTACTTTTTTATTTGTATTTTGGAAATATGCCAAGTGCTTAGAACAGTACCTGGCTCATAAATGTTTGCTGTTATCATCATTTTTATCTATATTATTTCATATATAATACTATATATTATTAATATATGTGATATTATTTTTGCCTCTAGAGAGTGCTCATTAAATAGAGGTCTCTTGATTGAGAGAATGGACATTTAGTCCCATTGATTGTTTCCCCGGTGCCTTGGGGAATAAAGAGGAACTATTAAGAGGAAGCTGTAGCTTAGGAACTCGGTACGTACATGCTCAGACAGATTGCAGACAAAATCTAGACCAGTTCAGGGGACAAAGATGTATTGGACTTTTGGCAAAACTCCCACACTGTGCTGAGCCTCAGGACCTGTTGCCAGCTCTGCATTTGATGGCCTTCTGGGTGCACGTACCGACGAGCACCCCTGTGCTGACTAGTGTTTTTTCCTGGGAGAGGACAGAAGCTGGCGAGCTACCAAAGCCCTTCCAGCCTCCTGGATCAAGTTCCTCCAACCATGCAGGACAACCACACAGAGCCCTTTAAAGGGGACTTGCGTTGATTTAATTAAATCTGACAGGTTGTTCAAAATAAAAACGCTAACTAGAGACCTCAATCTTATTTCCCATCTATTTTTTTTTCTAGCTTCTAAAGGTTAGAAGGGGTTAACTCCTTCTTTCACCTCAGAGAATATCCCTTTCTCTGTCTGTGAACAAACCTACTTCATCTACTTTGTCAAAAGGAGGGGCCAATATTTGCAGGCAGCCATCTGTTGACATCTGGGTAGAGAGAGAGCTTAGCCTACCTCCTGGCATTGGTGTGAGCCTCCCGGGCTAAGGCCCATTCAGGCGGTACTCAAGGGCAATATTGCTACCACTCCAGCCTGAAATGCCCTTTGTCACCAGACTTGAATTAACTTCTGGGGAACAAAGTTTCCTGAGCGGAGCCTTCTGTAGCCAACAGAGTTTGATGACAGGAATGGCTCTGGGACAAGCATACCTCAAAGTTTGTGACTATGGCTGGAGAGGAGGTTGGTGATGAAATGACATGAGAACCAGACTATTTCTAAACTGGATTCGGCCCGGCTCCCACTTCCACACAGTGAGTGAATTGTTACAAACAGACTTGTCTGAATGAGGAAGGGGGTGAGTAGGAAATTAGCACTGGGTGAGCAATTTGATGGGGAATTATCTCCTCTAATTCCTACAGGACTGCTGAGCAGTCAGCCTGGTGCTACATAGGACAACCGTTTTGTTAGGGGATTTGGCCACAGTCACATGACTTGTAAGCAACAGACCCAGGGCTTCAACCAGGGTCTATGTACATCTTGCCCAGTGACATCTCTCCACCCTCCCCTGTACCCACACGCTGCGCCCATTTCCCCAAGGGCCCCCCAGGACCAGTGTGTTTTCATACTGCCAGACATAACCTTGCTCTGGTGCTTTGCAAGATCCCTCTTCCCTGTAAGAACTCCTCTCATTCAGTTCCCCATGCTCCCCATCTCTGATTCCTGAAATTTATCTGTGCAAGACCCACTTTCTCAAGAACTTGTTCTCCAAATCGAGGGGAACGATCAGGATTTTAAAGCCCCAAAGCAGTGCCCTAGTGGGGAGGATTAGAAACCCCCCCCACCCTCATGCAGAAGAGGTGAAAATTGAAGAAGTGGTGAAAATATTGCTTTGCTCTTTCTCAGCATGACATTCTATTTACTTTGACATTCCAAGTAACTCTAAAGAAAGCCATGGTATTTTTGTTTGTCAAAAGAGGATTTGCTTTTGGAAGCACTGAAAAATGCTGATTTAACCACCATTGAGGTTTCTGTGGCTCCCATTGGTGTCTCTATTTTAAAGAAGGAGTCTTGGAGAAGTGGACCAAATCCCTCAAAATAAACCTCCAAAATGGGATCTCGGGCTGCACTGGGATACTCTCTAGTCAGACTGGCTCTTCTCCTATCTCCACCAGCTCCACTGGGTGGACGGGAAGGCCTTTGTTAGCATTATAGCCCTAGCCATCTCCCTGCAGCCTGCACAGCCTTCACGAGGGGCTGGGGGGCCAGCTCTGAAAACATGGCCTGTGCTCTCAGCTCTTACTCTCTCTCTTTATGGAAATTGTGGAAGCCAAAAGATTCCAATAGTGGCAGAAGGCTGGAAAACTAGTGAAAATCAAGAAAGACTCAAAAAGTATTCTCAACAATACATATAAGTGCCAGGATGATATTGAGAAATATGTGTCTCCCTCCTTGCCCATTTCCTCAGGACCCTTTCCCAATTCTGTCACTAGACAGGAGACATCTGTTGCCTCCAGGAAGGGGCAGCCCAGAAGCCAGAAGACAAAAATAATGAATTCCTGGCTTTTAAATACAACACAGAAATGAAAAACTGCCGTCCACACCTAAGGGAAGAAGATTTGGTAGAATACTCAACAAAAGATAGTGTTTTTCCCACCTGAGAAGAGTTTAAAATATTTTTGGTTTGCAGGAGAAAGAAGAATCGGTGGGGGGAAGGAGAGAGAGAGACAGAGAGAGAGAGAGCTGATGCAATCCTAAAATATATGCTTCAAGAAAGACCGTGTGATGAATTGAATTGTGTCTCCCAAAAAGATAAGGCAAAGTCTTAACCCCTCCTGTCTGTAAATGTGACCTTATTTAGAAGTAGAGTTTTTTCAGACCTAATCAAAATAAGATGAGGTCATACTAGACTAGGGTAAACCCAACTCAATGATTGGGGTTCCTATAAGAAGAGTAGACTGGGACACAAAGACAGACAGAAACACAGGGGGAAAAGCCACATGAAGACAGAGGTCTAAGAATTATCACAATCTCCAGAAGCTAGAAGAAGCAAGCAAGGATCCTCCCCCAGGACGTTCAGAGCCTGGCAGACATGTTGATTTCTGACTTGTAGCCTCTAGGATTGAATACATTTCTGTTGCTATAGGCCACCCTCTTTGTGGCAATTGGTAATAGCAGCTCCAGGAAACTAATAGTGAATGGTTCTAGGAAGCAACATAATTCCCATAGGAATTTAGGGATCCAAGAACAGAGGGAAGCCTAGGGGGTAACATCCTTGCACCATGATGGCTTGGAAAAGTGGGCTGAATGTTTTCAGAGAGGTGAGGGAAGGAATGTGCATTTTCCTGAGTCCTCGAGAAGGGAGTCAGCCAAGAGAACCAGCATTGGCAGGCTCATAGTCATAATGGGGTTTGCATCAGCTGAAATTGGCTAGAACTCTGGGCTGGGGAGCAGACAGGAATACAGACATCCCAGCAGATGCCGACATGGGCAGACACCACACATAAAGATTTGGGGGGCTCACAAATAGCACCCTTATTCATCACCTAAGTTCAGAATTAATTGAGAGATAGGTACAGAAGTCAAGCAGCCATAAATCCGTGTATCTTCTGTATAATTGAGAAAGTGAGATGGGAGGCTGTCACTTCCCTGAGTTCTGTGGGAACAGTGGGCCTGCAAGTACTCATTGGTGCCAGAGTTCCACGACTGATGTAGTCACAGGCCAACTGCCAGACAGACAGATCTCAAAGGGAGGAAAACGCAGAGAGAAGCAGGCTTAGCTTCTCTTAGATACGTCATGGAGGCATGAAGCAAGGGCCGGTGCAATACTGTGCAGATGTATCTCTACTTAGAAATGGGGCCTGGGGACCAGGAGCTTTTTCCTTTCACTGCCTAGGAATTATGAGTCTATTTGAAGCTCCCCGCACTATGAAGTTACTCCTGGGAAAAGGGAGGGAATGGAGGAAATTTTGAGCTCTTTGAGTTTATACCTGAAATGCTAAGATTACCCAGAATTGGCTAAGATGACATTTTCTGCCTTCTAGCAGAATGGAGATTCAAATAGAATTTGAATTGAGTTATAGTAAAATAAAGTTACATGTCTTGTAAACCTGGGTTTCATGAACTGGAGTCAGTCTTGCTGCAGATACAGAGTTGATCTCATTGGGACTGTATTAGGGGAGAGCTACTCACAACCCTGACCTTCAGGCTTGGTAGACACTTAGGCTCTGGTGAACTTATCGCAGGCCATGGGGCTGCTGTCATCCTATGGTTCATGAAGCCCTTTGAGCCCAGTATTTTCCCTGAGTGCTATGGTGGAGACTATGATATGCTTGGTGGGAAGTTGGGTGGTTGTCCTCGTGGCTCTCAGCAATAGCAGAAGACATTTTCAGGCTATAAAAGCACTCTACTAACTGATGCCAACAGCAGCTCAGAGGAGTAGAAATTCCCAAATGCATTACCTCTACTCCATAGATAATGCCGAGAGGTCAGGGTAGGAAGTCAGCTTATGTGGTTGGCCCGAGGCCAAGCTGAGATTTGAATTCAGGTCTCTGTGTGCCCAGGTGTCCCTAAATGCCTTTGTAGACTGGAAGCTTCTCTTTTTTTATTATTAAATCATAGCTGTGTACATTAATGCAATCATGGGGCACCATACACTGGTTTTATAGACCATTTGACACATTTTCATCACACTGGTTAACATAGCCTCTCTGGCATTTTCTTAGTTATTGTGTTAAGACATTTGCATTCTATATTTACTAAGTTTCACATATACCCTTGTAAGATGCACTGCAGGTGTAATCCCACCAATCACCCTCCCTCCGCCCATCCTCCCCCCTTCTTCCCGTCCCTCTCCCCCTTCCCCATATTCTTAGGTTATAACTGGGTTATAGCTTTCATGGGAAAGCCATAAATTAGTTTCATAGTAGGGCTGAGTACATTGTATACTTTTTCTTCTATTCTTGAGATACTTTACTAAGAAGAATATATTCCAGCTCCATCCATGTAAACATGAAAAGGTAAAGCCTCCATCTTTCTTTAAGGCTGCATAATATTCCATGGTGTACATATACCGCAATTTATTATTAGAAGCTTCTTGAGAGCAAGGATGTTCTGCATTTCTCCTTGACAACGTCCCACACACCCCCTGCCCACATGGGTGCCCACATAAGTGGAGGCAGCCTAGTTGTAAAGAACAGTAATGCACCCAGAGGGCTCTTTTTCCAGAAGCAGGTGACAATCAGCCTCTCACAGCAGGGACCCCAGCAGACAGTCCTAGAGGTTTGTGTTCATTCATATTTTTAATTAACTCCGCCGGGAACTTTGATTCTGCTGTCCCTCAGTCTCTTGCCTTGTACAAGGCACTTTTTTCTTCCCACCCTGCTCCTCGTGGCCACATGGACTGTCAGGACATGTCTGCCACTGTGTTGGCAGTCCCCAGGGGCGGGGCACGCTCATGGATGCTCACCCTGCCATTTTCCACCTCACTCATGGCCTGTGACATGGCTGCTGAGCCGGAAAGGAGAATGATCTTTTTAGGTTCCCCATGCCAGATAGAGCAAGAGTTAGGCAAGGGCTCTAGTCATTTGGAAAAATAATTTTTTACTCCCAGAAAGACCTAAAAGAGCTTAATGGAGTGTTTTTTTCTTTCTTTACTGTTAGAAAAACTCTGGCTTCCATGTGGCATTTATTTGGCTTATCCCAGGAACCTGGTTATACATACAATTTGCCCAGGTGTCCCTAAATGCCTTTGTAGGGCCTCATGCAGGGCCTGCTTTATATCACGTTCTCGTGGGGACAAGGAGCTGAACAAGTCCTGATCAGGACCCTCCTGAAAACTACAGGGGACACCTTTTGCATGAATACAATGCCACCTTCTCCAACCACCTGGTCCCCACCCCTCCCATCACAGAGCAGAACATGGGAGCCACAGCAGGTACTAAAGAGGAGAGAGAAAAGCCAGCCAGGGCCTGTGTCATTCTGGATTCTCAACTGGGAGCTCTTGCGGCTGCATCTATTATTGGCCCCCAAAAGGAAAATAAAAAAAGAGTCATGTCACCTTGTCTAAAAGCATACTTACTTCTGTAGATGGTTTTTCCCCAATCAATCTGAGGGATGACTTTGACAGCAAGATGAAACTCAAACAGATGGATTTTGTCTGAAAATATTGCCATTGGCTTCTGGTTGATAACATATCCCCAAGAGAATAAAGAGGAACAAGCATTTTTAAAAATTTTCTAGATTCTTTTATGTATAGCATTTTTGTATTACTACATAGATATAATTATAATATCTGTTCAAAATGTCATGGTCTGTTTTTGTCCCTTATTCTTGAGCGCTCTCCGCATTTACCAATCTCCATAACTATCTTTTAAAAGTTAATCGTTAGATTATTTGGTTGCCTCCAATTTTTCACGAGAATCAATAAAATGATTGGAAACAGCTTTGTGCACAAAAATTCCTCTTCTCTGGATTTCCTTTTAATTTTTATTCTGTATTTTTTTTTTTTTACATGTAGGAGTATTACATTTTAGTTTGTCAAATCTGCCAGTCTGTTCTCTTATAATTTCCACTCGCAGTGTCTATCAGCACCATTGGAGCAGGGAGACCAGAGAGATCTATAAACGACTCCATTTTAATCTAGTTGGTGGCTGGCTGCTAAAGCCGTCTTTAAATCAGTGTGTTTGCTGGCAGATGTTCCTGCATGGGTCTGGAAGATGCTTGTTTCTTATCTTGATTTTTGGATATTTCTGTGAGTTATTCCTGTTTTGTTAGGAAATGAGCCATTGGAGGTTTTCCTTCCACCTCCCTGCTCCTGGGGACCTGCTGAAGAGCCTGCCCCTCTCTGGAACATCTCTCCCCTCGTTTCTGTCATTCTTTCTCATCTTTTGGCCATTAGGGGATGCGCTGCTTCTTCTGCTCCCAATGCATCCACTTCCCAAGGTGTTCTTTTTTTTTTACGTTTCAGATTGATTTGAGAGTACAAATGTTTAGGTTACATTGTTTTCATTTCTAAAGTATAGTTCAAGTTGTATTTGAGCCCTTCGGCAAGGGCGTGCTGTATACCCTTCCACTGCACGCACGTGAGGTGAGCACTTGTATGCCATGGAGTGCTATTCCACTATAAAAAGGATGGAGACTTTACATCTAGGTATTAACCTGAATGAAGTTGAAACACATTCTTCTTAGGTAAGTATCACAAGAATGGAAAAGCAAGTATCCCAGTGTACTCATACTGATATGAAACCAATGTCTAAACCACTACACGCCCCCAGGGGAGAAAAACACAGTTGAGTCTAGTGAGGGGGCGGGGGAGGAGGGAGGGCACTTGCCAAGGTGTTCTTTCTAGCAGGAAATTTTAAGGGGCACCAGCCCAGGCAGATGATTTCTTTCCAACATGCATTGGGGACGTTGCTTCAGGGCTTCTGTGGCCACCAAGTCATTGGCTGGGATCTGATTTTCTCCTACTCACAACCCCGATAAATGGCCATCCTATGTTTCCTGGGGTGGGGGTGGAGGGAGCTGCCATAGAGTTGCATCTCAGAAGGCTGAGGCATGTCTGATGTGGTCGCTGTCCTGGTCACAGCCTTCCAGATGGATCCTTAGTAGATGAGAGATAAAATATAAACCCTTCCCTTTGGCCCTCCAGGTTGGGCCCTGGCCGTTCTTCTAAGATGTTAGCAGTATATGCAAAGTATGGCATTTTTATCTCAGAGAACACTTGAACATATAGTTAAACTTCCAGGCCACACTTAAATTATGTTAATCAAAACAAAAACGTTAAAAAAAAAAAAGAATATACTTAACTGTGCTTTGAACTTCTTTGGAAAATAATTTAATTAGTGATCTTTAAAATTTTTTGTAGGACACCTAAGATCCTCTCAGGGCACGCCAGAGGGCGGCGGCACACCGGTTGACAATCACTGCCCTCTCCCTCTCTCCCTGCTTCACCCCTCACACCCCCCCACCCCCTCCCCGCAACTGCAGCACGTGGTCTATGCCCATGGTGGCTAATGACAGCTGAGCAGACACCCTAAACCACATGCCAAAGATGCCCCTCCTGAGATAATGTGAGATTCAGATTCCAGCAACCAATACCTTAGAGCAGATGTCCTTAAACTTCTTAAACAGGGGGCCAGTTCACTGTCCCTCAGACGGTTGGAGGGCCGGACTGTAGTTTAAAAGAAAAAACTATTAACAAATTCCTATGCACACTGCACACATCTTATTTTGAAGCAAAAAAACAAAACGGGAACAAATACAATCACACCGCCTCATGTGGCCTGCGGGCCGCAGTTTGAGGACCCCTGCCTTAGAGCATTCTTAAAGTAGATAAACAGGCATTATACTCAATTTGAAAAAAGCAAAAACCCACAAATTGCTACTGTCGAATTTATGGACCGCTTAAAATCCAAAGGTTCTTTTTAAAATCAAATTACTTGCTTAAAAATTTTTTTGTTACCTTTTTAAAAAATCCCTCATTTTCCCCACTCTTGTGAAACTGTGCCCCAGCTGTTCTCACTACTTTCCCCCCACCTATTTAATTATGTGATGGCATGTATTAGGGGCATGTTTAATTATTTAAGTCTTTTTGTTTTAGTTTACTAGATCATCATATTCAAAGGGGCAGAGTCCCTGCCTTCCATGACCTGTAGCACCATCACTAGCCCAAGGCCTGGCTCAGTGTGGGTGATCAGCAAATGTTGAGTGAATACTAAAACAAACTGAAAGGAAGAAGGAAAGCTCTGTAGATAATAAACAGTTCATTTATACGATAAAATAGAGAATAATCTTACTGGAGGTACATAGAAATTTATCATGCATTATCAAGCATTTTTGGAGCATATTTTGCATATACCGCTAAAATTCTAAAGGGAGGAGCCAGTATTTGCCCTGACACTTTCAGTGCCTCGAAGTAGAATTAACAAAGACAAGAAGGCAGGCAGCTAGCTGATCCTTTCAAATTATTTTCCCATCATCAAGACAGCTTATTTAACTAGGCCTTGGGGAAAGGACACCACTGAAATTTAAGCTCTTCCCACATTTAACCTTCCAGTATGTGAATGGTGATCATACCTTGAGAGACTTAACCTAACAAACTAAGACTCTGCAAGACTCTCTCAAAATAGCCACAGATATTTGCATAGTACCTACACATACACTATTTTATCCCCATTATGACTCTGGAAGGTTAGAAAGGCATGTTTTGTTATTATTTTCACCTCCACCTTACGAATGAGGAAACATACTTGGAGATTCTAAGCAACTTGTTGAAAGACACACAGCAAAGAAGCACAAAGTCAGGATCTGAACTTGAATCTCTCAGAGTCCAGATCCATCTACTACCTAATGGTGTTAATAGATAGTAAAGAAAAATATGACTCTTCATCTAAATGACTGTTCCATTTTTAAATACGCAGGACTTTTTAGCCAACAGACATGTGTAACCATAGCAGAGTCTACCTCAGCATTTTTTTTTTCTTTCTCTTGCAGTGGGCTACTGCAATCTCACCCATGCAATGTAGGCCATTAGCAAGACCCAAACGTTATTCTTAGATGTAGGTAAAAAAGGTATTAGTGCTGAATTTTATATTTTTTGGTTTCTGAAAAATTAAAAAGAACAAAGAGAGGGATACCTTTCTCCCTCCCTCTAGGGGTGAATAACCAATAGGTGTCGTTTGAGAGATGAAAGGAAGCCTCCCAAGTGGACCAGGGAGGAGAGCACACAGGCAAAGGCCTGAAATCTGAGTTGGCGTATTGGGGGACCTGCAAGCAGCCCTGGATGAGTGAAAGGCACATTGTAGGTTGCAGGGCAGGGCATCTGGTGCTAAAGACCCAGTGTGTGTGGACCCTGTGCTACATCACGCTGAGGTTTAAAATTCAGCTGAACAGTGCTGGGGTGTTACAGAGACTTGCAGACAACTTGTTGCAATCAGACAACGTGCCCTTAAGGAAACCATTCTGGCTGCTGAGAGGAGGATAGATTTGAGGGTGAAGAAAGGAAGCCTTTCTGGCCAGGGCCCAGTAAAGAGCTAGGAATGGCCAGGACTGAGGAAGAAGGTCCTGCTGCATGTCCCCATACAGGATTTTCTCTAACCCACCAAGGCTCTTGGAGATTTCCAGATGGAGTCACTGGGGAATTGGTATTTAATTATCTGGGAGAGAGACAACAGTATTAACTTGTTTACTTGATTAATCCAATACTACCCAAGGCCACTTAACAGTGCAAATAACTAACTGCTCTAAGACTTGGCTCTTTCACCTAGAAAATGGGATAATAACTTTACTCAGAGATAAATGGGATAATGTGTGCCTAGCAGAAAGCAGTGGTGTATGTGAGTGCTTTTATGGGCATATGTAAGTTATGTATAAATTCTGGAAAGGCTTAAAGGAGGAGGCCAATGGCCCCAAGTCCAGATCCCCTCCACCTGGTCTACCCAGGGTTAGCATGAGAGAGAAAAATTAGCTCCAGTTTTGATTTGAAAGACTTTATCAATGGAGAAATCTGCCCTGGCTGCCAAATGCAAGGCCTTCAGGGACTGAGGGCCTTTTCACTTCCTTCAGTAAGGCCAAGTGTAAGTCTTGGCAGCCCTTAGTTGAGGCTTGTGATGGTAAAGACGCTGTGACATCCATTGCTAACGGGATTGGAGAGAAGAATCTCTGAGACACCCGAGCTGCCTGAAGCCTGGTGTGGATGAGGCAGTGGGTGGCTTTGTATGTCCTTTGAGTGGATTAGGAATGACACCAGACCTGTGTGTGTGTCAGTTTAATCACTGTTTTTATTGTAACAATGCTAATGGAAAATTTAAAGATTAAAATAGATCACTTCTAATCCCACAACGCTATGAAATGGATTTCATTTTATAAACTGCTTTCCTTCCCTTATCTATTTGCATATATGTGTGCAGACATAGACATCCATCTGCATATCTATGCACGCAATTGTACTTTATAGTTGGCCTACCAAATACATTGGCTTTGAAGATTAATATTAGACTATAGGCTTCTATCTAATGTTACAAGTTTTTTTGTGATTGTCATTTTAATAAGCATAAGCTATTCCTACCAGATGGTTTATTATATTTTGCTTCACTGCTTTTCTCACTTTGGGGACTTTCAGGACCTTTCTATTTCTTTTAAATGTTATAAACAAAACTTCAGTAAATATATATGTGTATATAATCTTTTTACGAACTATTGCCTTAGGGAAAATTCCCAGGAGTGAAGTTTCCCCGCAAGCAGCAATGTGTAAAAACACTGGCTTTAGAATTGGGCAGATGTAAATTCAAATCCCTGCTCTACTGTTTACTAGAAATATCACTCGAGTTGTGTTACTTAACCTCCATTCATCTCTCCATCTGATGGTCATATCAGTCAGATTTTGCCACCTAACAAACAGGCGCAAGATATCAGTGGCATGAGGCAATAAGCATTTACTGAGTTATGCATCTGTGGATAGGCTGTGGCTCAGCTGATCTAGGTTGGCTCCATTCAGTGACCTTGCTTCTCACTGCATATCTGTGGGTTAGCAAGGATGCCTCTATGTCATGTGTTTCCTACCGTCTTTGTTACAAGCATGTTCTTGTTGTGATAATGGCACATGTACAAGATAACAAGCCCAAATGCACAACCATTTTTCAAGTCTCTCGTCACATCGGCTAACATTTCATCAGCCAAAGCAAGTTGAATGGTTAAAAAAAAAAAAAAAAAGTGATGGCACAGGGAAATAAGTTCTGATTCTTTAGTGGGGAGAATTTCAAAGTCACAGGAAATGGATACAGAAAGAAGTAAAGAATTAGGGAACATTAGTGTGACCAGGGAGCAGAAACTTGCTGACTTCTTTCATCTTCCTTCCTTAGATCCCTTTTAAGAGCTCACCTGATTAGGTCTGATCCACCCAGGATAATCTTCCTCTTAAGGAACTCAACTGATTAGGGGTCTTTTAATTACATCCAGAAAAAAATCCCTTTTGTCATACAAGTATAGTAGTGATATCCCATCAAATTTATAACTCCTGCCCACACGCAAGGAAGGGATTTTATTGGGTGTGTACACCAGGGGGAGGGAACATTAGGGACCATCTTAGAATCCTGCCTACCACACCCATAATTCTAATACCCTTAGAAAAACCACTTCATATTTTTGTCATGTTCCAGATTTTTGTCACCCTTATGTTTTAGGTGTTTCTTTCAAAAAATGTTGTATTTATAGTATTCAACCCCCATTGAATCCTTTCTTCTCCTTATGATAATGTGCCAATGTGTCAATGTAAAATTTTCATGAGCACCATTTGAAAAATTTGGTTCATATTTATTATGAATGAATTGTGTCCTCTCCCCCTAAATTCATATGTTGAAAACCTCCAACTCCCAGTGTGATGGTATTAGGAGATGGGGGCTTGGAGAGGTTCTTAGATTTAGATAAGGTCTTGAAGATGGAGCCCCCTTGATCGGATTAGTGTCCTTACAAGAAAAGGAACAGATACCAGAATTTCCTGTCTCTGTCATATGAAGATATAAGAAGGCAGCTGTCTGAAAGCTAGGCAGAGAGGTCTCTCACCAAGAACTGAATGAGCTGGCACCTTGATCTTGGACTTCACAGCCTCCAGAATGGTGAGAAATAAAAGTTGTTATTTAGTCTATTGAATTTTATCACAGCGACCCAAACTGCGTGAGACTTTACTATGAATGAGATTTTTTTCCCCATTATATTTTCTAATTTATTTATTGCTGTTGCCTAGGTTTTAAGTTTTCCACTTGCTTCCTTTATCATTGATCCCTCATGATGGGAACATAGGGTGTGGATTTCTATTCTATTATTATTATTATTCTTTTTACAAAGGAGAGCTAAAGTACTAAAATAGATGAAGGATGGCTTCTCCGGGATAGACTTTCTCTCACTGATGAAATATTTATGATGACACGTTGCCTAGCAATGGCCACCAGATCTGCCTGCATATGCAAGAGGGAAACTCAAGGGGGCATTTCCCTTGGAGACACAGCAAAGAGAAAAATCAGCTTAACGAACACAGCCTCTGCTTCCTTGAAATTCCTCCTAGTTTCGGGCAAAGAAAATGTTTACTGGGGAAATGGTCATATTGGCTAGAATAATTTAACAGCTGAGTGAGAGTAGAGAAAGGCTTTAAAGAGATAAAAGCAGACAGATTGTCAGGAAGCACTTATCTATCATGTAGCAAAATGTTTTATTTTTTGTCACTGTCCACTGATGTGTATCCCGACAACACTGTCCTTGTTCCCGTCCGCCTGCCCGACTGTGGCTGTCAAACTGTTGGGCTCATTAAAACAAACCTGGCCTCCTGCGTTGGGGTTCCTGAATTCAGGACCTATTCTTTTCAGGGATATCAGCTTCCAAGTATTAATTAGAACATTCCACAAAGAGAGGGGACCAAAATGTATTACGTTAGAATGTAATTCTTTCATAAGGGTTTCAAAGAGTATATATGCTGCCTCAGTAGTCATTTTTTTCTCTTCCCAGGTGTTACTATCAAACCACAGAATGCTGGAATTGAAGGGAAATTTTGAAATCATTGTGATGAGACCTAACTTTTCCTTTCCTTTCCCTTCCCTTTTTTCCTTTTCTTTTCTCTTTTCTTTCTTATCTTTTCTTATCTCCCCCTCCAACCCTTCTTCCCTCCCTCCCTCCCTCCTTCTCTCCATTTTTAATCACCAAGGACATTTCCTACTCTCTTCATAAACACTATATTTTGTTAAGCTAGAAATTCCACATGAAGGAAATGTAATTGTGGGTACAAGCAAAGGAATCTCACACCTGCATTAACACATATGGCTTTAAAACAAGTAAGTGTGCAAACTCTACTAATTATTTTGCAATATTAACCCAATGACCCCACAGATTTTTGTGTGTATGTGCACCAAGGGACAAGGCATCCCGAGTTGGACATCATGAATTTAATCTATCCTCCTCATATTCAGAAAAGGAAAGTAAACTCCTCAAACTAAAGGAAGCTTTTCAACTGGTGTGCTGAGAGAGAATCTTAGGTCTGCCAGGAAAAATTGTAAAGATCACTAATTAAATTCTTTTCCGAAGAAGTTCAAAGCACAGTAAGTATATTCTTTTTTTTACTCTTTTCTTTGATCAACATAAGTATGCTACAGAAGTTTAACTATAGGTTCAAGTGTGCCCTGAGATAGAAAAAGTTGAAAAACACGGCCTTGGAGGGTGACCAGAGCAGTGGTTCTCTGCCGTGACTACACATCGGAGTCATTTGAGGAACTTTAAAAAGTATCAACACTCGGATCCAGAGAGTCTGATGAGGTTGGTCTGGTTTGGGGCTGGGGCATCTGATCCTAAGGTGAGCTGAGGCTGGAGACATTATAAATGGTTTCAAGTCTTGAGAGTTACTGGACAGGATCTTTGATTGAAGAGCTCTGTTCTCCCCTACCCGACCCCATTCAGTTTGTCTTGCTACCCTGTTTCCCCGAAAATAAGACATCCTCCGAAAATAAGACCTACTTACCAGAAAGATAAGATGTCCCCTGAAAATAAGACCTAGCGCGTCTTTCGGAGCACACCTTAAAATAAGACACTGTCTTATTTTCGGGGAAACGGGGTAGTAGAGGAAGGGTTTCGGTTTGGAAATGAAGAGAGAGATCAAGCTGGGCTTTCATAAGAAGGGAGGAGACCTAATAATTTATTAGAACCACCCTGAAGACTTTTGCAGAGACTTTGTATACAGTAGGTAGTTATGAGCAGAAGCATGCCTGTGGCCTAGAGAGGTGGAGCACAAAGATTCGCAAGTTGATTTTAGACACAATGCAAAAATCCCCAGAGGTTAATTTGCTCATCACCCAAATGGGTTTAAGACATAAGGCTCTTGCTACGTAAGAAGCAAGCCATATAATAGGGACTAGGTGAGGTGGTGGAGAAATGGGGACGTTCTGCTCCTCCCCCAGAGGGCAGCACATTGTTGTCCTACAAGAACAAGAGGCTGGTGCTGGAAGATGTCCTAATAGTTTCAGTTAAGCCAGAAATCCAGCCTTTTATGTAAAATCTCCTGAGTTGTAAATTTTGGCAACACATCCAAATGTTTTCAGTCCCCTCCTAGAGACAGCAGCAGTTGGTGGCACTTAGCTCTGTGACTGGTGGAGCTTGTGATGTCTGACCCATCTTATTTCCCAGTTCTCTTCCAGATTGAACCTCCTAGGAGCCCTTGTGTGGGTTGGGTTGCTATGAGAGTTTCACCAGCTGTCACAGACTCTAGGCTGCACCTTTGGCGAGTTAGTGTTCTTTTACAGCTGAAATGCTTATTTTGTCTTGGTCTCCGCCAACCCCACCTGCAGCAGCAGCCTCATTCTAAAGTGGCACTTTGGAGACCAGGATCAGCCCTCAGCATAGGGGACAGGCTGACCTCATCTGAGTCTCAGCATCTCCCAGTTCCTAAGTGCGGACGACAGTCCCAGAACTGTGAGCAAAGGCTCCGGGTAAAGCCTAAGCGACATGCTTGCAGAGAGTGAGATGGATGCTCCCCGGGTGAGGGACTTCCCAGCAGTCATTGTGGGGTCTTCTCCCCAGAGCTGAGGTCAGATGATGATTTCCATCATCATCTGTCCCTGGGCCTACTACAAAACCAGATTCTCCTCTGCCCTCTCCCCACTGAATTAGGCTTCTAAAAATACCTGCAACAGCAATGCACAACATCTGACTGGCTTGACAAGCTACAGTCTTCCATGCCAGTTCCCTGCTGCTCAGCCCTGGGGAGCTCTTCCTTGGTCGAAGCATTTTTTGTTCTTTAAAATATGCCACCTTCTCCAGATCAGCAGAGAGATGATACGTATTTTATTTAGTATAAGAACAAAGCTCTCATGTCCAGTCTGAAAGTAATACCCACCCGAGAACCTTCATTTGTGACCTGAGCCATAGTAGAGAAGGACCATCCCCACAGGTCAGCCCCTGGTCAGATTTGTGGAGAACATTCTGTTCTCTAGGTGTTGGGAGCAGCCTCAGAGCAGCTCTCTGGAAGCTGCAGGATTTATTCATTGGTACAACTCTCCCGGGAAGCATTTGTATAGAAGCATCGAGATCCTTTAAGAGTTTTGTAGAGTATGATATCCAGTGGAAAAGTATACAAACTAGACTACACTGTATTATCTATCTATCTGTCTATCTCAACTGTTTATTAAGTAATAGGAAGAAATCCACTGAAATACTAAAATTGGCACCCTCTGAGTGCTAGTGAATTATGGGTGAATTTTAGGCTCTTCATACTTCTTTTCTATATTTACTGAATAACCCACAAACAACTTTCACTACATTAACACACTTTTAAGAAGTCTTTTGATAGTTTATGATAAGTAGCATTTTTAGTTTTGTGTGAAAGTTTAGGATGAAATGCTATTAGAGTTTTAAAATTGCTTTAAATGCTATTTTACTCCTAGCTGGGTAATATAGTTAGTAACTTCTGACAACAGTGGATATTATGTTCTTTAAAATCGCACAAAGTTGCTTTGAATCACAGAGATCAGTCCCGCAAATAACTTGAATAAACCATTTAAAATATTTATACCAATTTGACCCAGGAGTCCCATGTCTAAGAAACCACCTTAAAGAAATATAAAATATAGAAAGCAGTTATAGATGAAGATGTTCATCACAGCATTATTTATACATACAAAATCAGAAACAAATTAAATGCTTATCAAGACATCTTAAAGCATGGAATGCATTAAACTAAAATATGAAATGAAATAAAAGGAAAACTGTGAAATCATTAAAAACCGTAACTAGAAAACATTTAGAAAAAGCTTATGTTTCAGTGTTAAAAAGAAAAAAAAGCACCAGGCAAACAAAATTATAGACAAAGTGTAACTACACACGAAGATTATGAGTAGCATTTACTATCTAGAGTTGCTGTGAGAATTCAATAGTATATCTGAACCCTTAGCAAAGTACTAGATGCCCTGTAGCATTCGATAATGTTAGCTCTTAGTTTTCTACACTTGTGTTAACGTGTATAGTAAAAAGACGAAAGGAAAGGTTATTCAGTAATTCTTTTATCTTGGTGGAGTAATGACTGATTTGCATTTTGCTTCTACTTTTCTTGTTTGTTCCAAATACTTTATGATAAGCAAATATTCCTTTAACCATGGAGAAATAACATTATGTAGGCGGTGCCTGTGGCTCAAGGAGTAGGGCACCGGTCCCATATGCCGGAGGTGGCGGGTTCAAACCTAGCCCCGGCCAAAAAAAAAAAAAAAAAAACCACAAAAAAAAATAAATAACATTATGTAAACAAAAATAAAATCCCACGCTTGGATTCCTCATTAAATTGGCAGAGTGACGGGGTGGTGGCGGTGGGGATCTGTGACTCGCTTGCGTGTCCCAGCTGATCCAGCTATTGGGTGCGGGATTGTGTTGCTGGCTCCCACGAGAGGATGGTAGTGATGGCTGCAAGGCAATGCTTAGATAATCAAATCAAGATGAAATGTATGCAGACACACTTAAAATGATCAAACAGGGCCAAGGAAGGGATAATCTGGAATATAATCCAAGGATGGATAGAAGAAGGAGAATTCTATGGGTTTGCCTTCCCCTCTTAGAACTGCGTGGTGGGGTATCTGCTTAGACAGGTAATGATAAACTTCTCTTCACCTCCAGGGGCACCTGATGGATTTTTGTATTAGCCAGTCAATCACCAAACAGCCATTGAGGGTCAACTCTGCATCCAGTGCAATTTGCTATCATCCATCAACTAGCCAGGCAGCCTCTGTGGTGTTCCTTCTGGGTTGTGTGGGGGAAAGAGGTGGCCACAGTGGTTGGGGGCCTAGAGAATGGATTTTTGAGAAGAAACATCAATGTAGTGTTCCAGGGAGGTCTTCTCGCTGGTGGCTTTTATCCCCTCGGCGTCTTCAGTTTCCTGCAGCACTTCCAGCCCTCAGAAGGTGGTTCTATAAACCACTTAGCTGGGAGGCTGGTGCTTGGTAAAAGGCATTCTCAGTTCCATCCTTTTGATGAGTATGTTCCATTAAATGATCTGCTCCCAGGGGTGACAGAAAGCATCGAACAGTGACTCTACTTTTAAAAACAGTCCCTGGCACAAACTTCAGGCCACACACAGTCTTCATGCCGGAAGTCGTTAGTTGTGCTCTGGCCAAAGATGGGAATCTCCATCGCTTGGTTTTCTGCATTGGCTATAAAAACAAGCAGCAAGAGAGGGAGGGCAGGATGCAGGAGATCTCTGCCACCATCCAGCAGCACTTGTGCTCTCCCCAAGGGATTTGCTCTCTCTGGGAGCCCAGGGATGATGTGTTTTGCTTTAGGGCTGCTGGTCGTTTGCAGCTGTCTGTGGAGCCTTCAGTGAGGTCATCTGAACAAAGGTAGAGTCATTCACCTGTCTTTATTTCTACTTGCACTCAGGGCCAAGGAACTAATTTCCTGCCTTGTTGAATGCGCAACCCAGAGGCAGCTTACCCTTTGATGACTGAGTTAAACTCTCAAATAGGCTGAATAATCATTAGGATTTAAATTAAGGATTAAACACTCCACAAGGTTCCCAGTGTGAACTGCTCTGAGCACATGCGGCTTTCAGTGGCTGTCAGTGTGGCAGTGAGGAATGTGATCTCCGATTCTCTAGAGGCTCATCTTGGGCTGGCGGACATGGATTCAGTCTCTGAACTTGTCATGCAAAATCCCTGTTCCTCTTATCATAAAATCCAGGCTTTTCTACAGTGCCAATTATCTCCTAGCAGGCTTGGCAAATATTTGAAAAATCAATTCCCTACCTTGAATGCATCCCAAGGTTGGTCTGGCTTTAATAACTCTATTTACTGTGCTATGGTTCTGGTTTCAGTCTTGCTTCTCACTTGCTGTGTGACCTTGGTCCAGTCACTCAGCTTCTCCGGACCCTCTGAGATGACAGGATTGGAGGATCAGTGCTGCTCAAACTTTGATGATTCTACTTTAGGCAGGGACTTCAGAGGTTCCACTTTCTTCTGTGTCATTTCTTACAGAATAACCTTAACCTTCAATGGCCCCATATACCTATCTGTTATTATATAGGATATACAGATAGAAGGTCAGGAGATCCAGCCCTTTGACCCTCTGTTACTCTGGAAAATCAAAAATATACTACAATCTCTATAGGATACTAATTCTGTCATATTTAATAAATCTCTAGAACAGTGGTTCGCAACTTTCCTAATACCATGGCCCTTTAGTACAGTTCCTATGGATCGCGACCCACAGATTGAGAACCTCTGCTCTGGAAAAAACGATGTTTGACATTAAATAAATCTGGTTAACACTGCATACTATATCCCCCCTCTTAAAAGTGTACACTGCACAGTAGCTTGGCACTCTGCAAAGTTCTGTTTAATTTTTACCTGTCACACTATTCATCCTGGTGATTATCTTTGCCTGCCTGACTTGCAATGTCCTGGTGCCCACACGCTCTCCTTTCCCCCAGCGGGGGGTGTCTGGCAGCCATGGTGGGCGATCTGCTTCCCACCCAGCAACAATTAGACAAGAAAGGGTAACTCTCCCTAACGGGGACAAACAGCTGCAGCCGCTTTTGGCCCACGCTGTGCACTGAAGCTCTAGAGAAGTCCGTCTGCAGAGGAGGCAAGAGCGAAACAGGTGAGCAAAGAGGAACCAAGGTGAGAGCGTCTGTGTGGCGTCCCCTTCCCATCCATGCCTCCTGTTGTCCGCCTGGGGATGCCAGGTACACTTCTGTGTCCTTATAACAAGTTCTCCTTTTCTACTCAAGGCACCGTGAGTGGTCTCTGTGACCCGCAATGGGGAAAAGCCCTTCCTTCCTTCCTTATTTATTTATTTATTTATTTTAGTAAGGCATGCATAATAGCATTTCCTTGAACCTGAAGAATAGTTAACAGTAATTTCTTCTAGAGCACCTTGGGGGCTAAGGCACGAGTGCTCTGGCAGTCAGACCAGCAATACAGCAGAGCTGCCGAGTGTGGCTTGGCTGTTTGTTAGAATGTAGGGAGGATTGTTTGGTGCAAGTCATCTGTCAGGGCAAGCAGTGCAGAAGCAGCCTAAGTCAGCAGAATTGTGTCAGCAACAAGGGAGTGGCCACTTTGATATGAAAATTGTCACTCTTTTGAAGGACAACAGAGCAGAAGTATACTCAAAAGTATACTCTTTGCATTTTTTATTTTTGGATGCTTTGAAATCCTGGGGTATCTCACTGACTGGAGGGAAGCTGCCCCTTCCAGGGCTAGGTAATTCCTAGAGCTAGAAAGCACTTGCCTGTGAACAGGCCTTTACCGTGTAGACCACACCCCAACCACCTCCCTCATCTAATGCTCACGTACTAAGCCAATACTTTCCCTGCCCTAAATCAACCCAGTTTCTGCTAGGGACCAGATAACTAGGGAACTGCCCTATGCTCCAAAGCCTGCTGGAATTACTCAAACTAGCCCATCTGAAGGTGTTTACCTGGCCTTGCCTTGTCTTTCCCATGGAAACCCCAGTGTGGGCTGTGACCCATACCAAAAGGGGTTCAGCAGTGTACCCAGAGATGGCACCCAGAGAGGTTCAGACCACCTTTAATGAAAGGTGACAGGAGCTGCCTGGGCAAAGATAGCAGCTGCACTAAGAGTGGTTGGGGGCTTGTTTTGACATGAAGTGTAGGGGAAGGAGGATTCTACACTTTCGTGGAAGGTTTTGTGGAAGATTCTGCTCGAAGGAAGATTCCACAGGTTGTTGGAAGGTTGTGGTTGGAAGGTTCTGCTCGAATCTTTCCAGCAGAACTCTTGGGGCACGTAGGCCTTTGGTTCTGGGAGGGAGAAGAGGGAAGGGTTTAGGCCCCAGCACATGCCTTCCCCAGTTCCTTCTGCCCCCAACTGATTCTGGTGTTTGCCCACATGGCCCTGCCTATTGTGCCAGGACTTGTTTCTAAGGGAACTGTGAGTGACATTAAGCTTTTCTCTCAATGACGTTGTCCTCTCTGTGTTGTCACTCAATCACTTTTACAAATTAAGATGCAGGCACATAATAAAAACCCTCACAGAGAAGGGGGCAACTTTCATTCATTTCATAAAAACCTTTAAGGATGGGGAAATAGGTTCTTTAAGACCAAGGAAACAAAAGCACAGAAAAGTTAGGTGACTTGTCCCAGAGTCAGAGGGTAAGTCACAGGGAATAGTGACTTGTAGCCGAAAGCAATCTGAAGGCACAATTCCCTCTTCCCTAGTGGACCCTGGCCTTCTCCCTCAAGGCCTTGGACGGCTCGAATGAGGCCCACCCATACTTTAGAGGGTCATCTGCTTTACTCAAAGTCTATTGACTAATAATGTTGATCTCATCTTAAAAACACCTTCACAGCAATATCTAAATTAGTGTTTGACCAAATATCTGGCTACCATGGCATAGCCAGAGTGACACATAAAATTAACCATCACAAATAGGTACATGCTCAGTTTTGTAAGAAACCATCTTTTTTTTTTTTTTTTTTTTATTGTTGGGGATTCATTGAGGTACAATAAGCCAGGTTACACTGATTGCAATTGTTAGGCAAAGTTCCTCTTGCAATCATGTCTTGCCCCCATAAAGTGTGACACACACCAAGGCCCCACCCTCCTCCCTCCATCCCTCTTTCTGCTTTTCCTCCCCCCCCATAACCTTAATTGTCATTAATTGTCCTCAAAATTGAGTACATAGGATTCATGCTTCTCCATTCTTGTGATGCTTTACTAAGAATAATGTCTTCCACTTCCATCCAGGTGAATACGAAGGATGTAAGGTCTCCATTTTTTTTTAATAGCTGAATAGTATTCCATGGTATACATATACCACAGCTTGTTAATCCATTCCTGGGTGGGTGGGCATTTAGGCTGTTTCCACATTTTGGCGATTGTAAATTGAGCTGCAATAAACAGTCTAGTACAAGTGTCCTTATGATAAAAGGATTTTTTTCCTTCTGGGTAGATGCCCAGTAATGGGATTGCAGGATCAAATGGGAGGTCTAGCTTGAGTGCTTTGAGGTTTCTCCATACTTCCTTCCAGAAAGGTTGTACTAGTTTGCAGTCCCACCAGCAGTGTAAAAGTGTTCCCTTTTCTCCACATCCACGCCAGCATCTGCAGTTTTGAGATTTTGTGATGTGGGCCATTCTCACTGGGGTTAGATGCTATCTCAGGGTTGTTTTGATTTGCATTTCTCTAATATATAGAGATGATGAACATTTTTTCATATGTTTGTTAGCCATTCGTCTGTCATCTTTAGAGAAGGTTCTATTCATGTCTCTTGCCCCTTGATCTATGGGATTGTTGGCTTTTTTCATGTGGATTAATTTGAGTTCTCTATAGATCCTAGTTATCAAACTTTTGTCTGATTGAAAATATGCAAATATCCTTTCCCATTGTGTGGGTTGTCTCTTTGCTTTGGTTATTGTCTCCTCAGCAGTACAGAAGCTTTTCAGTTTAATGAAGTCCCATTTGTTTATTTTTGTTGTTGTTCCAATTGCCATGGCAGTCTTCTTCATGAAGTCTTTCCCCAGGCCAATATCTTCCAGTGTTTTTCCTATGCTTTCTTTGAGGATTTTTATTGTTTCATGCCTTAAATTTAAGTCCTTTGTCCATCTTGAATCAATTTTTGTGAGAGGGGAATGGTGTGGGTGCAGTTTCAGTCTTTCATATGTAGACATCCAGTTCTCCCAACACCATTTATTGAATAGGGAGTCTTTCCCCCAAGGTATGTTCTTGTTTGGTTTATCGAAGATTAGGTGGTTGTAAGATGTTAATTTCGTTTCTTGGTTTTCAATTTGATTCCAAGTGTCTGTGTCTCTATTTTTGTGCCAGTACCATGCTGTCTTGACCACTATGGCTTTGTAGTACAGACTAAAATCTGGTATGCTGATGCCCCCAGCTTTATTTTTATTACTAAGAACTGCCTTAGCTATACGGGGTTTTTTCTGGTTCCAAAAAGCAGAATCATTTTTTCCAAATCTTGAAAGTATGATGTTGGTATTTTGATAGGAATGGCATTGAATAGGTAGATTGCTTTGGGAAGTATAGACATTTTAACAATGTTGATTCTTCCCATCCATGAGCATGGTATGTTCTTCCATTTGTTAATATCCTCTGCTATTTCCTTTCTGAGGATTTCATAATTTTCTTTATAGAGGTCCTTCACCTCCTTCGTTAGGTATATTCCTAGGTATTTCATTTTCTTTGAAACTATGGCGAAGGGAGTTGTGTCCTTAATTAGCTTCTCATCTTGACTGTTATTGGCATATACAAAGGCTACTGACTTGTGGACATTGATTTTATATCCTGAAACATTACTGTATTTTTTGATGACTTCTAGGAGTCTTGTGGTTGAGTCTTTGGGGTTATCTAAGTATAAGATCGTGTCATCAGCAAAGAGGGAGAGTTTGACCTCCTCTGCTCCCATTTGGATTCCCTTTATTTCCTTGTCTTGCCTAATTGTATTGGCTAGAACTTCCAGCACTATGTTGAATAGTAAAGGTGACAGAGGACAACCTTGTCTGGTTCCAGTTCTAAGAGGAAAAGCTTTCAGTTTTACTCGATTCAGTAAAATATTAGCTGTGGGTTTGTCATAGACAGCTTCAATCAGTTTTGGAAATTTGCCACCTATGCCTATACTCTTCAGTGTTCTAATTAGAAAAGGATGCTGGATTTTATCAAATGCTTTTTCTGCATCTATTGAGAGGATCATGTGATCTTTATTTTTGCCTCTGTTAATATGGTGGATAATGTTTATGGACTTGCGTATGTTAAACCAGCCTTGCATCCGTGGGATGAAGCCTACTTGATCATGATGAATGACTTTTTTGATGATAAGCTGTAATCTATTGGCTAGGATTTTGTTGAGAATTTTTGCATCTATATTCATGAGTGAGATTGGTCTGAAATTCTCCTTTTTGTTTGGGTCTTCTCCTGGTTTTGGTATCAGGGTTATGTTTGCTTCATAGAATGTGTTGGGGAAGATTCCTTCTTTCTCAGTTTTTTGTAATAATTTCTGCAGTACAGGAATAAGGTCTTCCTTGAAGGTTTGGTAGAATTCTGGAGTGAAGCCATCTGGGCCAGGGCATTTTTTAGTTGGAAGCTTTTTTATTGTTTCTTTGATCTCAGTGCTTGAAATTGGTCTGTTCAGGAGGTCTATTTCTTCCTGGCTAAGTCTAGGGAGAGGGTGTGATTCCAAATATTGATCCATTTCCTTCACATTGTCAAATTTCTGGGCATAGAGTTTCTGGTAGTATTCAGAGATGATCTCTTGTATCTCTGTGGGATCAGTTGTTATTTCCCCTTTATCATTTCTGATTGAGGTTACTAGAGATTTTACTTTTCTATTCCTCATTAGTCTGGCCAGTGGTTTATCTATTTTATTTATTTTTTTCAAAAAACCAACTCCTTGTTTCATTAATTTTCTGAATGATTATTTTGTTTTCAATTTCATTGATCTCTGATTTGATTTTGGATATTTCTTTTCTTCTACTGAGTTTAGGCTTAGATTGTTCTTCTTTTTCCAATTCCATAAGATCTCTTGTGAGATTGTTGATGTGCTCTCTTTCTGTTTTTCGAATGTAGACATGTGAAGTGATGAATTTTCCTCTCAAAAGTGCTTTTGCAGTATCCCACAGGTTTTGGTAGCTTGTGTCTTCATTGTTGTTATGCTCAAGGAAGTTAATGATTTCCTGTTTTATTTCTTCCTGCATCCATCTGTTATTCAACAGAAGATTGTTTAATTTCCATGCCTTTGGGTGGGGTTGAGCGTTTTTGTTAGAGTTGAGTTCCACCTTTAATGCCTGATGGTCTGAAAAGATACAAGGTAAAATTTCAATTCTTTTGATTCTGTTGATATTTGTTTTGTGTCCCAGGATATGATCAATTTTGGAGAATGTTCCATGGGGTGATGAGAAGAATGTATATTCTTTATATTTGGGGTGGAGTGTTCTATATGCGTCTATCAAGCATAGTTGTTCTAGGGTCTCATTTATTTATTTATTTATTTATTTTTTCCCACTAAATTTCTTTTATTTGTTGAAGGGGTTCACAAAGATTTGATATTTTTTTTTAATTTTTTTATTAAATCATAACTGTATACAATGATATGATTATCGGGCATCATACACTCACTTCATAAACCATTTGACACATTTTTATCACAGTGGTTAACATAGCCTTTCCGGCGTTATCTCAGTTACTGTGCCAAAACATTTATATTCTACATTTACCAAGTTTCGCAAATACCCCTGTAATATGCACCACAGGTGTGATCCCACCGATTCCCCTCCCTCTACCCACCCCCCCCTTTCCCACTTCCCCCTATTGTTAAGTTGTAGCTGGGTTATAGCTTTCATGTGAGAGTCCCAAATTAGTTTCATAGTAGGGCTGTGTACATTGGGTATTTTTTCTTCCATTCTTGGGATACTTTACTAAGAAGAATATGTTCCAGCTCCATCCATGTAAACATGAAAGAGGTAAAGTCTCCATCTTTCTTTAAGGCTGCATAGTATTCCATGGTATACATATACCACAATTTATTAATCCATTCGTGGATCGATGGGCACTTCGGCTTTTTCCATGACTTAGCAATTATGAATTGGGCTGCAATAAACATTCTGGTACAAATATCTTTGTTATGTTGTGATTTTTTGTCTTCTGGGTATATGCCCAGCAGAGGAATTACAGGATTGAATGGCAGATCTATTTTTAGATCTCTGAGTGTTCTCCATATATCTTTAAAAAAGGAATGTATTAATTTGCATTCCCACCAGCAGTGCAGCAGTGTTCCCTTTTCTCCGCATCCACGCCAACATCTCTGGTCTTGAGATTTTGTGATATAGGCTAGTCTCATTGAGTTAGATGATATCTCAAAGTAGTTTTGATTTGCATTTCTCTGATGATTAAAGATGATGAGCATTTTTTCATATGTCTGAAGGCCGCGCGCCTGTCTTCTTCAGAGAAGTTTCTCTTCAAATCCCTTGCCCAGCCTGCGATGGGATCCCTTGTTTTTTTCTTGCTGATGCGTTTGAGTTCTCTGTGGATTCTGGTTATTAAACCTTTGTCAGAGTTATACCCTGCAAATATCTTCTCCCATTCTGAGGGCTGTCTGCTTGCTCTGCTTACTGTGTTCTTAGCTGTGCAGAAGCTTTTTAGTTTGATCAAGTCCCAGTAGTGTATTTTTGAAGCTGCTTCAATTGCCCGGGGGGTTCTCCTCATGAAATACTCACCCAGACCAATTTCTTCAAGGGTTTTCCCTGCATTCTCCTCTAGTATTTTTATAGTTTCATGTCTTAAGTTTAAATCTTTAATCCAATGAGAGTCTATCTTAGTTAATGGTGAAAGGTGTGGGTCCAATTTCAGTCTTCTGCAGGTTGCCAGCCAGTTCACCCAGCACCATTTGTTAAATAGGGAATCTTTTCCCCACTGAATGTTTTTAATTAGCTTGTCAAAAATCAAATAGCGGTAAGTAGCTGGATTCATCTCTTGGTTCTCTATTCTATTCCAGATATCTACTTCTCTGTTTTTGTGCCAATACCATGCTGTTTTGATCACTATCGATTTGTAGTAAAGTCTGAGGTCTGGTAGTGTGATTCCTCCTGTTTTGTTTTTATTTCTGAGTAATGTCTTGGCTATTCGAGGTTTTTTCTGATTCCATATAAAACGAAGTAATGTTTTTTCAAGATCTTTAAAATATGACAGTGGAGCTTTAATAGGGAGTGCGTTGAAATTATATATTGCTTTGGGTAGTATGGACATTTTGATAATGTTGATTCTTCCTAGCCATGAGCATGGTATGTTTTTCCATTTGTTAACATTTTCAGCTATTTCTTTTCTTAGAGTTTCATAGTTCTCTTTATAGAGATCTTTCACGTCTTTTGTTAGGTAAATTCCCAAATATTTCATCTTCTTTGGCACTACTGTGAATGGGATAGAGTCCTTAACTGCTTTTTCAATTTGACTGTTGTTGGTGTATATAAAGGCTACCGATTTATGAATGTTGATTTTGTAACCTGAGACGCTGCTGTATTCCTTGATCACTTCTAGGAGTTTTGTAGTAGAGTCCCTAGTGTTTTCCAGATACACAATCATATCATCTGCGAAGAGCGAGAGTTTGATCTCTTCTGACCTTATATGGATACCCTTGATCGCCTTTTCTTCCCTAATTGCGGTGGCTAAAACTTCCATTACAATGTTGAAAAGCAATGGAGACAATGGGCAGCCTTGTCTGGTTCCTGATCTGAGTGGAAATGATTCCAATTTAACTCCATTCAATATGATATTGGCTGTGGGTTTGCTGTAGATAGCCTCTATCAGTTTAAGAAAAGTCCCTTCTAGACCAATTTTCTTGAGTGTTCTGATCATGAAGGATGCTGGATATTATCAAAAACTTTTTCTGCATCAATTGAGAGAATCATATGGTCTTTGTTTTTTAATTTGTTTATGTGCTGAATTACATTTATAGATTTACGTATATTGAACCAGCCTTGAGACCCTGGGATAAAACCAACTTGGTCATGATGTATAATTTGTTTGATGTGTTGCTGGATTCTGTTTGTTAGGATCTTGTTGAATATTTTTGCATCTATATTCATTAGTGATATTGGTCTATAATTTTCTTTTCTTGTTGGGTCTTTTCCTGGTTTGGGGATCAGGGTGATATTTGCTTCATAGAACGTGTTGGGTAGTCTTCCTTCTTTTTCTACATTTTGGAACAGGTTGAGTAATATAGGTACTAATTCCTCTTTAAAGGTTTGGTAGAATGCTGACGTGAAGCCATCTGGTCCCAGGCTTTTCTTTTTAGGGAGATTTTGTATGGTTGATGCTATTTCAGAAGTTGATATAGGCCTATTCAATATTTCCACTTGATTCTGACTGAGTCTTGGAAGGTGACAAGCTTCCAAGTATTGGTCAATTTAGTTCAGATCTTCATATTAATGAGAATAAAGTTTCTTGTAATATTCATTAAGGATTTTTTGGATTTCTGATGAGTCTGTGGTTATTTTGTCTTTGTTGTTTCTGATTGATGATATTAGAGATTTTACTCTTTTTTTCCTGATTAGGTTGGCCAGAGGTTTATCCATTTTATTGACCTTTTCAAAAAACCAGCTTTTTGATTTATTGATCTGTTGTATTATTCTTTTGTTTTCAATTTCATTTAATTCTGCTCTAATTTTGGTTATTTCTTTTCTTCTACTGGGTTTGGGGTTGGAACGTTCTTCCTTTTCCAGTTGCGTGAGATGTCCCATTAAGTTGTTAACTTCCTCTCTTTCCGTTCTCTTGAGGAAGGCTTGCAGTGCTATAAATTTCCCTCTTAGAACTGCCTTTGCAGTGTCCCAGAGGTTCTGATAGCTTGTGTCTTCATTGTCATTTTGTTCCAAAAAATTGGTGATTTCTTTCTTAATCTCGTCTCTGACCCAGCTATCATTCAGCATAAGGTTATTTAACTTCCATGTTTTTGTATGGGTATGCAGATTCCTGTTGTTACTCAATTCAAGTTTTATTCCATGATGGTCCGAGAAGATGCATGGAATAATTTCTATTCCTTTAAATTTACTGAGGTTAGACTTGTGACCTAAAATGTGATCAATTTTGGAGTAAGTTCCGTGGGCTGATGAGAAGTATGTGTATTCAGTTTTGTTGGGATGAAATGTTCTGTAGATGTCTGCTAAATCTAAATATTGGATGGTGAGGTTTAAATCTAAGATTTCTTTGCTCAGCTTCTTTCTGGAGGATCGATCCAACACTGCCAAGGGAGTGTTGAAATCTCCAACGATTATGGAGCTGGAGGAAATCAAGTTACTCATGTCTGTTAGAGTTTCTCTTATAAATTGAGGTGCATTCTGGTTGGGTGCATAGATATTAATAATTGAGATCTCGTCATATTGAGTATTACCCTTAACAAATATGAAGTGACCATTCTTGTCCTTCCTTACTTTTGATGGTTTAAAGCCTACTGTATCTGCAAATAAAATTATAACACCTGCTTTTTTCTGATTACCATTTGCCTGAAATATGGATGACCATCCTTTCACCCTGAGTCTGTATTTGTCTTTTAAGTTGAGATGTGACTCTTGTATGCAACAAATATCTGGCTTAAGTTTTTGTATCCAGTCAGCTAACCTATGCCTCTTTAGAGGACAGTTTAAGCCATTCACATTGATGGAGAGTAAGGATAAGTCTGGTGGAATTTTGGGTATCGAGTTTTTCAAAGGTCCAGTGGACATTTTTAATCCTTTCGCCAGTGTGGAAGTTGGAGTTTGATCCGAAGTTTCTGAGTGAGTTTACTTTTGTGGTATAGGATTGGTTTGGTCATTGTGGAGGATAGGTCTGAGAACATCCTGAAGAGCTGGTTTACTTATGGCAAATTTTTTCAACATATGAATGTCATTGAAGTATTTAATTTCTCCATCATAGATGAAACTCAGTTTAGCTGGATACAAGATCCTGGGTTGAAAGTTTTTTTGCTTTAGGAGATTAAAAGTTGATGACCAGCCTCTTCTTGCTTGAAAAGTTTCAGCAGAGAGATCTGCAGTTATTCTAATATTCTTACCTTTGTACGTTATAGTTTTCTTTCGCCGGGCTGCTTTGAGAATCTTCTCTTTCATGTTAACTTTAGTGAAGCTAATTATGATATGTCTGGGAGATGGCTTATTGGGGTTGAATCGTGCTGGGGTTCTGAAGCTGTCTGCTATCTGAATTTCAGATTCTCTAGGCATGTCTGGAAAATTTTCTTTCATAATTTCATGTAGAAGGGCCTCTGTGCCCTTGGCTGCCACTTCATCAGTCTCCGAAATTCCTATAACCCTTATGTTATTTTTTTTCGAATTATCTGAGAGCTCTCTGAGTGAGTGATCCGTTTTTGCTCTCCATTTCTCTTCCTCTTTGAGAGATTGGGAGCGTTCGAAGACTTTATCTTCAATGTCAGAAATCCTTTCTTCTGCTTGCTCCATTCTGTTACTGAGGGATTCTACTGTATTTTTCATATCTTTGAGGGCTGTAAGTTCTTGTTTCAGTGTGTCTAAGTCTTTGGTGGTTTTGTCTTTAAATTCGTTAAATTCTTGAGACAGTTTTTGAATTTCTCCTCGAATTCCTAATTCCATTTTATTAATCTTGTCTGCAAACCAAATTCTGAATTCGACTTCTGACATCTCAGCCAGTTGTTTATGAATGGGATCTTCAATCACATCTGCCGTATCTTTTCTTGGGGGGGTTGATCTATTCTGGTTATTCATGTTACCAGAGTTTTTCCGCTGATTCCGCCCCATGGTTTACTCCCTTTGGTTTTTCCCCTGGGGTTTTATCGAGGGCCCGTACAGTGTTGTGGCCTGAGAAACTGGGGCCCTGTCTGGTGTGGTGGAGCAAAGTGGTTCTGTCTTGTTTTCAGCTGGTTTCTGTTTGATCCTATTGCAACTTCTACTCTGGCTTGAAGTCTCAGCTGTGTGGAAAAATCAGCAATTAAGTCACCCCGCCTGCCCACCTCTGGCCCCAGTTGGAAAAGGAGAATCAAACCTTCCTACAATCGCACACCCAGGGCACCACCTGAAAAGTCCTCAGTCTATTAGCCCAGTTCAAAAGGTCCGAATCAACTGTCTCAATCGGCACTTGTCTCAGGTGGAAGGGTTCAAGAGGTCTCTGGGAACTGGATCACAGGGGCCTGGTGACTCCTCTGAGACAGCTCACCCCAGTGCAGCGTGGAGTCAGGAGGAGCCACCCCGCAAACAGAGCAGTCTGGGAAGGTTGACGTCTCCTTCCCCACTTTGCCCCTCCGTCGGACCCAGACACTGGTATCTCTGCAGATGGCTAACCCAGTTGCCTGCAGTGAACAGACACTCCAGGGGTTTGCACCTGCCTGAATCGCGAGGAAGTCTGCCAGGCCCCCGCAGACTGCCTCTATCTAGCAGGAGGAGATGGGGCCTGACATCTTTGAGTGTTTGATGCAGGTGATGGGAAGGAGGTGTTCACTCAGGCTTAGCCCCGTCCCTGATGGATGCTGCTAACAGAACAGAACAGAACAGACAACTTTGTGAGGTTCTGTCTCTGTTCCTGTCGTCGCCTACAGGAGACGGGCTGTTTTGAGTTCAAACGTCTTTGCTGCTGGAGAATTGCGTCTGAATACCTCTCTGGGTCAGCCCCGCCCTGGAGCCTTCTGGGTTTGTGAGCCGTGTCACCGGTGGCCTCCTCTGGTTGCCCAGGGAGACAGGGGGTGTGGCCTCAGAATATCCAGAAGTGAGCGTTCTGCCGTTAAAGAAAAAACGGCTGTTGATCTACCTCCAGGGAACTACTGCTCTGGTGTGGGCACTCAGGCGATCCTTTTCTCCTCTGTCCCGCGCCCCAGAGTCAGCACTGAGCGGCTGCAGTTTGTGCTGGGTCCACACCCCTTAAGAGATCCCCCAAGAATCAGAACTCTTGGGGGATGGGCCCCCAGACCCGGATTGGGAGTGGGGCGGGGGGAAGCTAGAGTTTCATTCAGTTTCACGCAATACTACGGTCCGGGGAGGGCTCCTGCACTGCACCGCAGGGAAGTGCCGCCAAGGCTTGATTTCCCCTCAGCGGAGTGCCCTCTCCTCGCTCACGTGTCCCAGAGTCAGCGCTGACCTGACGCAGCTCAGGCACTGTGCACTCCCCTCGAGAAATCACCCAAGGAGCCGAACTCCTGGGGGATAGGCCCTCAGACCCCGAGTGAGAGTAGGGGTTCTCAGCTCTCAGCGGGGAGGCCAGAGTCTGATTCAGTCTTGGGCCCCCTATGCCAGGGGAGGGTTGGTGCACTGCACCGCAGGGAAGTGCCGCGAGGCGTGACTCCCCCTCAGCCCGGTGCCCTCTCCTCACTCGGTGCGCCTCAGAGTCAATGCTGACCAGTCGCAACTCGGGGACTGTCCACTCCCCTTGAGAAATCACCCAAGGATCCGAAGTCCTGGGGGACAGGCCTCCAGACCTCAGTGGGCGGGAGGGGAGCGCCGGGGATTCAGGGTTGCCGGCAAAGGATTCCCAAAGTTTTATTCAGCCCTATGTCCGGCAGGAGAACGCCACGGCACCCCAGTAGGGGAGGTAGGTCCAGTTTTTAGAAGGTCTCTCCCGTGGAGTGTAGTGGGAGGGGCTTTAATTTCTGCCCGCTTGTTCAATTGTGGGGCTCCAGAGCCGGTCTCATGGGGGAGGGGGACTCCCGTCCACTTGGTGGTGGATTTTGTACCTTTTGTTTGCGTCCTTGTGATCACAACTTGCCTCAGCGGTGTTGATGTGCGTTCTTCAGCCTTCTCTCTTGGTGAGGCTCAAGTCCACCAGGATACTTACTAAATTCCTGTCCCTTAACTCTCCTTCTGGACGGGAGCCTTTGTTGAAAACTGGCTTCAGTCCGCCATCTTGTCTCCCCTCCTAGGGTCTCATTTAAATTTCTTATATCTTTGTTTAATTTCTGTTTAGAGGATCTGTCCAGCTCTGTAAAAGGAGTGTTAAAGTCCCCCGTTATGATGGTATTATCAGATATCATATTGCTCAGACTGAGTAAGGTCTGCTTCTAGAATCTGGGAGCATTTAAATTGGGTGCATAGATATTTAGAATTGAAATGTCTTCTTGTTGTATTTTTCCCTTGACCAATATAAAGTGACCATCTTTGTCTTTTTTGACTTTAGTTGCTTTAAATCCACATGTATCTGAAAATAAGATTGCAACTCGTCTTTTCTTCTGAATTCCATTTGCCTGAAAAATTGTCTTCCCACCCTTGACTCGGAGCTTTAATTTGTCTTTTGAAGCCAGGTGTGTTTCTTGCAGACAGCAAATGGATGGCTTGTGTTTTTTAATCCAGTCAGCCAATCTATGTCTCTTCAGTGGGGAATTCAAGCCATTAACATTTATTGAGATAATTGATAAGTGTGGTAGTATTCTATTCGTCTTATTTTGTGAGAGTCCATTGCTTAGTTTTATCTTTTGCATCAGTGTGGAGGTTAGGTTCTGTCCTTTGATTTCTGAGTTCTTACTTTGCTGCTGATCCATTGTGGTGGTCAGTGTGCAGAACAGGTTGAGGTATTTCCTGTAGAGCTGGTCTTGTTGTGGCGAATTTCCTCAATGTTTGTATATCCGTAAATGATTTGATTTCTCTGTCAATTTTGAAGCTTAGCTTAGCAGGGTACAGAATTCTGGGTGGAAAATTGTTCTGTTTAAGTAGATTAAAGGTAGATGACCATTGTCTTCTTGCTTGGAAAGTTTCATTAGAGAAGTCTGCGGTCACTCTGATGGATTTGCCCCTGTAGGTCAACTGGCGCTTACTCCTGGCAGCTTGCAGAATCTTTTCTTTTGTCTTGACTTTGGACAGGTTCATCACAATATGTCTTGGAGAAGCTCGGTTAGAGTTGAGGCGACCTGGGGTCCGATAGCCCTCTGAAAGCAGTGTGTCAGAATCTTTGGTGATATTTGGGAAATTTTGTTTTATAATATTCTCTAGTATGGCTTCCATTCCTCTGGGGCATTCTTCTTCCCCTTCTGGGATTCCTATAACTCGTATGTTGGAACGCTTCATAAAGTCCCATAATTCTGACAGTGAACGTTCTGCTTTCTCTCTCTTCTTTTCTGCCTCTTTTACTATCTGAGTTATCTCAAGAACTTTGTCTTCTACCTCTGAAATTCTTTCTTCTGCATGGTCTAAACTGTTGCTGATACTTTCCATTGCATCTTTAAGTTCCCTAATTGACTGTTTCAGTTCCTTCAGCTCTGCTATATCCTTTCTATATTCTTCATATCATTCATCTCTTATTTGATTCTGTTTTTGGATTTCCTTTTGGTTATTTTCCACTTTATTAGCAGTTTCCTTCATTGTTTCCATCATTTCTTTCATTGTTTTCATCATGTGTATTCTAAATTCCCTTTCTGTCATTCCTAACATTTCTTTATAGGTGGAATCCTCTGCAGTAGCTACCTCATGGTCCGTTGGTGGGGTTGTTCTGGACTGGTTCTTCATGTTGCCTTGAGTTTTCTGCTGATTCTTCCTCATGAGTGATTTCTTTTATCTGTTTCCTTGCCCTAATTTTCCTTCCACTTCCTCTTGCTCTTTAAGTTCTCGTGCCTGTGGACTAAGGGTTTGGTGAGTCCTTTTGGTACAGGACCAGAAGGGTGAGAAGTTTAAAGAGCAAGAAAGGGATGAATGAAAGGAGGACCGAGTGAAAAGAAAAAAAAGAAAATAGAGAAAGGAGAGGGGGTGGGTAAAAGGAATATTGACAGAAGGAAGAGAGTCACAGAAAGAGGGAGACAGAGCAATATAGGTGTACAGTAGGGTACTTTGACACAACCTTAAAAAAAAACCCACCTTCTTGGGGTGCCCAGTTGGGTGGTTCCCTTGAGGTCAGTAGCTCTTTGCTAACTGATCAGACAGAGTACCCCACCTCCACCAAGTAGAGAGGAAAGACAAAAATGCTATAAATCAAACCAAAACAAGCAAACAGAAAACTTTATGGGATAAAATTGGGTGAAAAACCAAATAATAGCGGTAGAAACACTAGCAAAAATGAAGGTCTAGTTATTGAAAAAGGCAGCAATGGGAAATTATAATTAAACTAGAAAAATTGAGAAAGAAAAAAGATCTGTATGGAAAAGGTTAAAATTAAAAAACAAAACAGCATCAACATCAAAATAAACAAAAAAAACCCACACACACACACACACACAACCAAAAGCAAAGCAGTATGTATATGTTGTTGAATATTGTCTGGGCAACACGTGGTCTTCTGGAGTATGAGATGTTAATCACAGTTCTGATACGACTGGAGGCTGCTGATTTGTCAACCCCCAGCAGGTAGACACCCTAAATCTCTCTTCAGCCTTCTTAAAAGGCACTTTGAACTTGTAAACTTGCTAAGCAGAAGCTTTCCCAGGAAAGTGCTTGTCGCTGGAATCACTGCTGAAGTGGCTATCCACTTACCCATTGTGCCAAAACCGGTCTCACTCTGCCTCTGAGGGTTAGGGCTGTAAGGTGGCTCAGACCCCACCCTTAGGCTATTCAGTCGCTAGGTTACCAGCTTCCGCCTGATTCTTGCTCTGCGACCCTGAGGGCAGAGCTTGCCAGGGCAGATCACTCACAATGGCTCCCTGTGACCCACAGCCAAACACTATTAGCTCCGTCTGGCTCAGCGGCTCAGACTGGGGCCCTAGACAATGGCCAAAGTTCTCATCACTCTCGCTCAGGCTCTCCCCAAGGCAGTTCAGCTGAGTGCCAAGTCCAAAGACACCAAAACAGTTCACAGGTAAGGCCTTTCTGGTTTTCAGTCTCGCTGCTACTGGACTTACAGTTGCCGGTGGGTTTAGACTGATTGAACATACGTGACCACTTGCCGGTTTTCCACTGTTTTAGTCCTCCTCTTGGGGTCCAGAAGTCTCTCACTGACTCCCTGTATACTCACAGGGATGATTATAGTCAAATCCCACCAGCCAGAGATGCCTGGAGTCCTATCTCCCCAGACTCACGGTGTCCAGATGCAAGGAAGCTGTTACTCGGCCGCCATCTTGCTCTCTCCCCTAAACCATCTATTTTTTAGGGTGGTCACATCACTTTATAGTCCTACCAACAATGTATGATGATTCCACATCTTTAATCAACATTTGGTGTCACTCTTTTTAATTTTAGCCATGCTGGTGTGTGTGAAGTGACATCTCAGTATAATTTTAATTTGCATTTCTTTAATACCTAATGATGTGAGGATCTTTTTACATATGTATTGGCTATACACGTATCTTCCTTCCTCCCATGTCTTTTTCCCCATTTACTTATTTGATGGACTTTTGCTATTGACTTTGTACTGAGTTGTTGAGTTTGTCAGATACTTATTTAGCAAATATTGTTTTCTCATCTATGGCTTATTATGAATTTTCTTAATTACGATGTCTGTCCTTGATCAAAAGTTTTTCATTTAGATAAAGTCTATTTATAAAATTTTTCTCATTTTTTAGTCACTGGTTCTGTAACCTGTCTGAAAGAAAATTTGCCTACCTCCAGACTGCTAACATATTATTCTATGATTTCTCCAAGAAGCTTTATAATCTTACCTTTTGCATTTGGGTCTATGATCTGTCTTGAATTAGTTTTCATGTATGGCATGAAGTAAAGGGTCAGAGTTTATTGTTTTCTACATAGATATTTAGTTGTTCCAGCCCCATTAGTTGGAAAGATTTTTTCTTTCTCCATTGGATTGCTCTGCCACCTTTGTAAAGGTCAAATGACTAGAATGGTGGGCCTATTTTTAGACTCTCTATTCTGTTCCTTTGATCTATTTGTTGATCTGTATACCGGCACTACGCTTCATGATTACTATAGTGTTACGGTAAGTCTTGATCTAGATAGTTTCAGCCTTCTAACATTTTTCTTCTTTTTCAAGATTTATTTTGCTATATAAGAGAGCTATCCAGAAAGTATCCAGCCGTGTAATGTGGGGGAGAATGAAAACATGTATGGCTGGATAGTTTCCGGACAGTCCTCCTTAGTTCATTGTCTTACTACATGAATTTCAGAACCGGCCTGTCGATACCCATAAAAATCTTGGTGAGAGTTCCATAGCAATTATGTTAAATCTATAAATTAGTTTGGAGGGAACTGCCATATTAAAAACATTCAGTATTCAATCCATAAAAATGGTATATATTTCTTTACTTATTTAGCTATTTTGCAGTTTCTCTCAGAGGTGGCTTATCATATTCAGTGTAGATGTCTTGCAGGTATGGTATTTTATTTATAAATTAATCCTAAACATTTTATGTGATTCATAGTATTGTAAATTTAATTGTTTTTATTTAATTCCATTTCTAACTGCTTACCATTAGTACGTGAAATGCAATTGATTTTTGTGCATTTATTTTACATGATCTCATCTCTTTACATAAATTTATCAGCTTTACCTGTTTGATAAATTCCTTAGGATCTTCTGAGTAAACAATCACGTCATATTCAAATAAAAACTTCGTATTTTCTAAACTTCTGTTAGGTCAATGTTTTCTGTTTCTTGCGGCAGTATTTAATTCTTTCTAATCACAAGAGTAGCGCAAGTGAAATGTGACCACAAACCAATGAAAAACACAATAAAGCCTTCTGCAGCATTATTTATAGTTTCCCCCAAATGCTTCCAAATCAGTGTTCAACAATAAAGGATTAATTTAATAAATGTAGAGCTCACAAACTTATGATAAAATATCAAGGATCCATTAAAAATTTTGTCCTTGTACTGTGTGATGCCACGGCACTCTACTGAGGGTGATAAAATGAGACTGTCTCTACAAAAAAAAAAATATATTGTCCTTGTACAGTATTCAGGGGTATGGGTAAATGCTAACATACTATGTAGAAAAAAAAACCCAAGATAAAAAATAATTAGAATACATTTTTTATGTTAAAAAAAAATTCAGCTCTTCAGAGAGAGAGAGAGGAGGAGGAAGGGGGTGGAAAGAAAGATCAGAGAGAGGGAAGGAAGGAAGGGGGTGGGGTCTCGGTGTGTGACACACCTTTTGGGGGCAAGACACAACTGTAAGAGGGACTTTACCTAACAAATGCAATCAGTGTAACCTGGTTTCTTATACCCTCAATGAATCCCCAACAATAATAAAAAAAATTTCAGAGTCTTGGTGCCTTAACACAGCAAATGTTTATGAGTCACGTGGGTCTACAGTCACTCGGGCATCCTGACTGTGTGATTCCAGCATCTGGGATTCCTGGTCCCTTCAGTGGCTGCTATCTGGGAAGAGAGCCTGGAGAGTGGCCAGGAAGCCACACAGTTAATTTCTGCTCAAGTTTCCTTGGCCAAAATGTCTCACACAGTCTTTTTTTAACTTTGGAGACCTAAGGCATAGTTATCCTCATGACAAGAAGAGGAAAATAACCTAATATTAGTAGATATCAAACATTCGGCAGTGTATTCCAAACTTTCATTCAGATGCGTATGCTAAAATTATTACACTGGCCAACAAATATGTCTTTGGCTGCAACTGCTGTACAATCCACGAGCCTGCAACTTGCGACTTAGATGCAGAAATTTTTATCTAACATCAGTATTCAATGCACCTGTAACCTTGACTTAAAATATTCAAAAGCTACCTATGTCATTAAAACAAAAGGAAAGTGAACAATAAAATGAGTATTCAGGATAAAAATTTTGAACTGAAACAAAAGTTCTTTAAAATAACAAAAGTTACATAAATACCAAGAAAAATATCCCAATATCATTGAAAAAAGAGATAAGGATATTGTGCATAGACCAGGATTTTATAAAACTTTTGGGAGAGTATAAGCAGATTCAGATTGACAGATGCGCTCAGCAGACAAGCAACCTGCACGTCAATGCAAAGAGAGCAGGCGGCTGCCAGGAAGTCAGGGGACCAACGGGTAGTTTTCAGTGGCACCTCTGAAAACTTCAGCCTTTCTGCCGTGTGTGGTGGCTCACACCTGTAAACCTAGCAATCTGGGTGTCCGAGGCGGGTGGACTGCCTGAGCTTACGAGTTGGAGACCAGCCTGAGCAAGAGAGAGACCCTGTCTCTCAAACAAACAAACAAACAAAAAAACAGCATCGTGGCAGGTGCCCATAGTCCCAGCTACTCAGGAGACTGAGGCAAGAGACTTGCATGAGCCCAAGAGTTTGAGGTTGCTGTAAGCTGTGATGCCATAGCACTGTACTGGGGTGAGAAAGTGAGACTCTGTCTCAAAAAGAACAAACAAGCTCAGCACCCATAGCTCAGTGGTTACAGTGCCGGCCACATATACTGGGGCTGGCGGGTTCGAACCTGGCCTGGGCTTGCTAAACAATAATGACAATGACAACAAAAAATAGCTGGGTGTTGTGGTGGCTACCTGTGGTCCCAGCTACTTGGGAGGCTGAAGCAAGAGACTCGCTTAAGCCCAAGAGTTTGAGGTTGCTGTGAGCTGTGACGCTGCAGCACTCTACCAAGGGCAACTTAGTGAGACTCTTGTCTCAAAAAAAAAAAAAAAAAAACAGAAGAAGAAAGAGAACAAACAAACAAATGAAAAACTTAGAACCTTTCTGTGATGAAGGCTTGAAACACAGGTAGAGCTGAGGAGGCCCTGATGGGGGTAACTGTAAAGAGCCCAGAGTCAACAGAGAGGACTCTGCATTGGGAGCTGCTGGCCCTAACTCCTCAAAACGACAGACAGTGCTGTCCCCCTGCAGTAGAACCAGAAGTGTGCGACAGGCTCAGGGATAAGGCAGGCCAGGACCTCAGTGACCTCAGGGCCCGCACCAGGGTGGGAGGGAGAGTCCCCAGCTCGGCAGCGGAGTCTTGGCTGCCTGAAGCTTCCCGACCAGGGCTTTCCTGACTTCCCTTAGCAACTACCCTTCTGATCGCCTCATTCTTCCTGGAGCACATTATGGGGAAGGACTCCTCAGGACGCTGACAGGGGTACAGCCATTTGGGGGAGCAGCTAGTGAGAGAAAACAGGCTAGAAACCCAACTCATGTTCACAGCAAGACCGTCCCCATGCGCCTGGGAACTATCAGAACAAACCACTCCCCACCCTGGTTCTGGAGGGCACTAGAGATAAGCCTCTGGCGTGAAGATGGTCTCTCTGCAGAAGAGAAGCACTCCCTTCACTCCTCACAAACTGCCTTCTGCATCTTCTCCCTGCAGAAGAGCATGACTCCCCTCGCCCCTCCAACCCCCTCCTGCATGCCAGTCACACCCATCGGGGGTAATCAAAGCCTCTTTAAACTGTGTAAAGAGCTAACTCTTGGGCAGACTCCACTCTGCTAGTTTTTAATAAGGCTTTTTATTTTATTTATTTATTTATTTTTGAGATCAAATCTTACTCTATTGCTCCAGGATAGAGTGCCTGGGTGTTATAGCTCACAGCACCCTCTAACTCTTAGGTTCAAGTGATTTCTTGCCTCAGCCTCCTGGGTAGCTGGGATTACAGGCACCCACCACAACGCCCAGAAAGTTTTTACTAGAGATGGGGTCCCACTCTTGCTCAGGCTGGTCTTAACTCCTGAGCTCAAGAAATCCACCTGTCTTATGGTGGAGGGAGGGTAATGGGTGGAGCCACACCTACGTGGTATCTTAGAATGGGTACAGGCGAAACTTACTAAATGCAGAATACAAATGCCTACATACAGTAACTAAGAAAATGCCATGAAGGCTACATTGAACAGTTTGATGAGAATATTTCAGATTGTATATGAAACCAGCACATTGTACCCCTTGATTGCACTAAGGTCCACAGCTATGATTTAACAATAAAAATAAACAAATTAATAAGAAAGAAGAAGAAGAAATCCACCTGTCTCAGCCTCCCAGAGTGCTAGGAAATCAGGTGTGAACCTTCCCTCAATCTCCGGGCTGGCCTTCTCCCCTTGCTGACTCTCACCCCTACTACACCCCTAAACCTCTCAACGAGTATTTCCTCAATGCCCGCAGGAGGCCAGGCAAGGTGGTGCAATAAGGAGTAGGCCAGACACGCCCACCTCTAAGACTCCACTCCCATTTCTGGCCTGCTGTCCTTTCCTCCAGCAAGCCCTCTGTCCTTTCCTAACTCCCTGTGTGGTCCTCATGGATGGCCTTGTGACATGACACTTCACTAACATTTACTTCTTTCCCTGAACATGGCACTTGAGCTCCTTTAGGCATCACTTTCTAGTACTCAGCATACTGCTTTGCTCAAGGAATATTTGTTGACTGAATGAAAGAATTCCCGGTCCTTATGCAAATGTTCAGTGAATGGTTTGGTTTGTGGTGTGGGGCAATGTGTACCACTAGGGGATGTTATTTGGGGACTGCTGGGAACAGGTTTTAACATCTCTCTGGGGCTCACAACGTGAGAAAGAGTTCAATTTTCCCAAGTCTACTGGCAAAATTCCTAGGACCTCAGGGCTCAGGGTGAAAAACATTTGTCTTTGAGCAAGTCCCTGCATCAGTCTTGGCCATAAAGCTTGTGACCCTTCTTTGGCATGATGGTGTCCGCTCTTGATATTCACCTATCCTGAGCCACTCACGTTCCCATGAAGTTGGTGTGTGCAGAGCTGATGGGCACATAACCATGTTAGCCAACAGCTATAGGAGCGAAACTACCAGGGGACAGGATTCTGGGTCACAGGCTTTATGACCACTCCTGAATCTCTGAGGAGTGAGTCACGTGCCTTGCCTAGACTCACTTCCAAGTGAGAACAGCAACAAGCTCCTGTCCATGCTGCCCTCATGTAGGAGCATCAAACAGTCAGAGAGGCGGGGGGACGACCTAAGAGTGTCTCCACAGGAACAACAAGGCCAAGCACGAGCTGTTGTGTACATTCAATTTTAAATAAAGATCATTCCCCAAATTGCAGGTACTTCTTTAAGAAATCTCCTGTCTCTCTGAACTGCAAACCTACTCACACAGATGTTCATTCCTTCATTATATTTTGCATTTGTTTCGTTCTCAAACCACACTGAATAAATGTGGCCACTAAAAGAACCAACCCCTTCCCAATTGCCCTAAGTCCCATTGAAAGCAATCAGTACTGAGAGGCGGAGCAAGATGGCCACCGAGTAGCAGCTTCCTTGCATCTGGGCACCGTGAGTCTGGGGATATAGGACTCCAGGCATCGCTGGCTGCTGGGATCTGCCTATCATCACTCCTATGAGGATACAGGGAGTCAGCGAGAGACTTCTGGACCCCAAGAGGAGGACTAAACAGTGCAAAACCGGCAAGTGGTTGCGTGTGTTCAATCCGTCTAAACCCGCCCACAACTGTAAGTCCAGTAGCAGCGAGACTGCAAACCAGAAAGGCCTTACCTGTGAACTGTTTTGGTGTCCTTGGACTTGGCACTGAGTTGAACTGCCTTGGGGAGGGCCTGAGTGGGAGTGCGGAGAACTTTGGCCGTTGTCTAGGGCCCCAGTCTGAGCCGCTGAGCCAGATGGAGCTAATGGTGTTTGGCGGTGGGTCACACGGAACCATTGTGAGTGATCTGCCCTGGCAAGCTCTGCCCTCAGGGTCGCAGAGCTAGAAACGGGTGGGAGCTGGTAACCCAGCAACCAAGTAGCCTAAGGGTGGGGTCTGAGCCGCCTTGCAGCCCTAACCCTCAGGGGCAGAGTGAGACCGGTTTTGGCACACTGGGTAAGTGGATAGCCACTTCAGCAGTGATTCCAGCAAGAAAGCTGGGAAAGCTTCTGCTCAGCAAGTTTACAAGTTCAAAGTGCCTTTTAAGTGGGCTGAAGAGAGATTTAGGGTGTCTACCTGCTGGGGTTTGAGAAATCAGCAGCCTCCAGTTGTATCAGCACTGTGATTAACATCTCATACCCTAGAAGACCATGTGTTGCCCAGATAATATTCAATAACATATACAAACTGCTTTGTTTTTGGTTGTGTATTTTTTTCTTTTTTTTTTTTGGTTTGGTTGTTTTTTTGTTTGTTTATTTTGATGTTGTTGATGTTCTTTTGTTTTTTAATTTCAATCTTTTCCATACAGATCCCTTTTTCTTTCTCAATTTTTCTAGTTTAATTATAATTTCCCATTGCTGCCTTTTTTAATAACTAGAACTTCATTTTTGCTAGTGTTTCTACCGCTATCATTTGGTTTTTCACCCAATTTTATCCCCGTAAAGTTTTCTGTTTGCTAGTTTTGGTTTGATTTATAGCATTTTTGTCTTTCCTCTCTACTTGGTGGAGGTGGGGTACTGTGTCTGATCAGGTTAGCAAAGAGCCGCTGACCTCAAGGGAACCACCCAACTGGGCACCCCCAGAAGGTGGGGGTTTTTTAAGGTTGTGTCAAAGTACCCTACTGTACACCTATATTGCCCTGTCTCCCTCTTTCTGTGCCTCTATTCTTTTTGTCAATATTCCTTATACCCACCCCCTCACCTTTCTATCTTTCTTTTTTTTCTTATCACTCGGTCCTCCTTTCTTTCATCCCTTTTTTGCTCTTCAACCTTCTCACACTTCTTGTCCTGCAACCCTTAGTCCATAGGCACAAGAACTTAAACAGCAAGAGGAAGTGAAAGGAAAATTAGGGCAAGGAAACAGATAAAGGAAATCACTCATGAGGAAGAATCAGCAGAAAACTCCAGGCAACATGAAGAACCAGTCTAGAACAACCCCACCAAGGGACCATGAGGTAGCTACTGCAGAGGATTCCACCTGTAAAGAAATGTTAGGAATGACAGAAAGGGAATTTAGAATACACATGATGAAAACAATGAAAGAAATGATGGAAACAATGAAGGAAATTGCTAATAAAGTGGAAAATAACCAAAAGGAAATCCAAAAACAGAATCAAATAAGAGATGAACGATACGAAGAATATAAAAAGGATATAGCAGAGCTGAAGGAACTGAAACAGTCAATTAGGGAACTTAAAGATGCAATGGAAAGTATCAGCAACAGTTTAGACCATGCAGAAGAAAGAATTTCAGAGGTAGAAGACAAAGTTCTTGAGATAACTCAGATAGTAAAAGAGGCAGAAAAGAAGAGAGAGAAAGCAGAACGTTCACTGTCAGAATTATGGGACTTTATGAAGCGTTCCAACATACGAGTTATAGGAATCCCAGAAGGGGAAGAAGAATGCCCCAGAGGAATGGAAGCCATACTAGAGAATATTATAAAACAAAATTTCCCAAATATCACCAAAGATTCTGACACACTGCTTTCAGAGGGCTATCGGACCCCAGGTCGCCTCAACTCTAACCGAGCTTCTCCAAGACATATTGTGATGAACCTGTCCAAAGTCAAGACAAAAGAAAAGATTCTGCAAGCTGCCAGGAGTAAGCGCCAGTTGACCTACAGGGGCAAATCCATCAGAGTGACCGCAGACTTCTCTAATGAAACTTTCCAAGCAAGAAGACAATGGTCATCTACCTTTAATCTACTTAAACAGAACAATTTTCCACCCAGAATTCTGTACCCTGCTAAGCTAAGCTTCAAAATTGACAGAGAAATCAAATCATTTACGGATATACAAACATTGAGGAAATTCGCCACAACAAGACCAGCTCTACAGGAAATACCTCAACCTGTTCTGCACACTGACCACCACAATGGATCAGCAGCAAAGTAAGAACTCAGAAATCAAAGGACAGAACCTAACCTCCACACTGATGCAAAAGATAAAACTAAGCAATGGACTCTCACAAAATAAGACGAATAGAATACTACCACACTTATCAATTATCTCAATAAATGTTAATGGCTTGAATTCCCCACTGAAGAGACATAGATTGGCTGACTGGATTAAAAAACACAAGCCATCCATTTGCTGTCTGCAAGAAACACACCTGGCTTCAAAAGACAAATTAAAGCTCCGAGTCAAGGGTGGGAAGACAATTTTTCAGGCAAATGGAATTCAGAAGAAAAGACGAGTTGCAATCTTATTTTCAGATACATGTGGATTTAAAGCAACTAAAGTCAAAAAAGACAAAGATGGTCACTTTATATTGGTCAAGGGAAAAATACAACAAGAAGACATTTCAATTCTAAATATCTATGCACCCAATTTAAATGCTCCCAGATTCTTGAAGCAGACCTTACTCAGTCTGAGCAATATGACATCTGATAATACCATCATAACGGGGGACTTTAACACTCCTTTTACAGAGCTGGACAGATCCTCTAAACAGAAATTAAACAAAGATATAAGAGATTTAAATGAGACCCTAGAACAACTATGCTTGATAGACGCATATAGAACACTCCACCCCAAATATAAAGAATATACATTCTTCTCATCACCCCATGGAACATTCTCCAAAATTGATCATATCCTGGGACACAAAACAAATATCAACAGAATCAAAAGAATTGAAATTTTACCTTGTATCTTTTCAGACCATCAGGCATTAAAGGTGGAACTCAACTCTAACAAAAACGCTCAACCCCACCCAAAGGCATGGAAATTAAACAATCTTCTGTTGAATAACAGATGGATGCAGGAAGAAATAAAACAGGAAATCATTAACTTCCTTGAGCATAACAACAATGAAGACACAAGCTACCAAAACCTGTGGGATACTGCAAAAGCACTTTTGAGAGGAAAATTCATCACTTCACATGTCTACATTCGAAAAACAGAAAGAGAGCACATCAACAATCTCACAAGAGATCTTATGGAATTGGAAAAAGAAGAACAATCTAAGCCTAAACTCAGTAGAAGAAAAGAAATATCCAAAATCAAATCAGAGATCAATGAAATTGAAAACAAAATAATCATTCAGAAAATTAATGAAACAAGGAGTTGGTTTTTTGAAAAAAATAAATAAAATAGATAAACCACTGGCCAGACTAATGAGGAATAGAAAAGTAAAATCTCTAGTAACCTCAATCAGAAATGATAAAGGGGAAATAACAACTGATCCCACAGAGATACAAGAGATCATCTCTGAATACTACCAGAAACTCTATGCCCAGAAATTTGACAATGTGAAGGAAATGGATCAATATTTGGAATCACACCCTCTCCCTAGACTTAGCCAGGAAGAAATAGACCTCCTGAACAGACCAATTTCAAGCACTGAGATCAAAGAAACAATAAAAAAGCTTCCAACTAAAAAATGCCCTGGCCCAGATGGCTTCACTCCAGAATTCTACCAAACCTTCAAGGAAGACCTTATTCCTGTACTGCAGAAATTATTACAAAAAACTGAGAAAGAAGGAATCTTCCCCAACACATTCTATGAAGCAAACATCACCCTGATACCAAAACCAGGAGAAGACCCAAACAAAAAGGAGAATTTCAGACCAATCTCACTCATGAATATAGATGCAAAAATTCTCAACAAAATCCTAGCCAATAGATTACAGTTTATCATCAAAAAAGTCATTCATCATGATCAAGTAGGCTTCATCCCACGGATGCAAGGCTGGTTTAACATACGCAAGTCCATAAACATTATCCACCATATTAACAGAGGCAAAAATAAAGATCACATGATCCTCTCAATAGATGCAGAAAAAGCATTTGATAAAATCCAGCATCCTTTTCTAATTAGAACACTGAGGAGTATAGGCATAGGTGGCACATTTCCAAAACTGATTGAAGCTGTCTATGACAAACCCACAGCTAATATTTTACTGAATCGAGTAAAACTGAGAGCTTTTCCTCTTAGAACTGGAACCAGACAAGGTTGTCCTCTGTCACCTTTACTATTCAACATAGTGCTGGAAGTTCTAGCCAATACAATTAGGCAAGACAAGGAAATAAAGGGAATCCAAATGGGAGCAGAGGAGGTCAAACTCTCCCTCTTTGCTGATGACACGATCTTATACTTAGATAACCCCAAAGACTCAACCACAAGACTCCTAGAAGTCATCAAAAAATACAGTAATGTTTCAGGATATAAAATCAATGTCCACAAGTCAGTAGCCTTTGTATACGCCAATAACAGTCAAGATGAGAAGCTAATTAAGGACACAACTCCCTTCACCATAGTTTCAAAGAAAATGAAATACCTAGGAATATACCTAACGAAGGAGGGGAAGGACCTCTATAAAGAAAACTATGAAATCCTCAGAAAGGAAATAGCAGAGGATATTAACAAATGGAAGAACATACCATGTTCATGGATGGGAAGAATCAACATTGTTAAAATGTCTATACTTCCAAAGCAATCTACCTATTCCCAATGCCATTCCTATCAAAGTACCTACATCGTACTTTCAAGATTTGGAAAAAATGATTCTGCATTTTGTATGGAACCGGAAAAAACCCCGTATAGCTAAGGCAGTTCTTAGTAATAAAAATAAAGCTGGGGGCATCAGCATACCAGATTTTAGTCTGTACTGCAAAGCCATAGTGCTCAAGACAGCATGGTACTGGCACAAAAACAGAGACATAGACACTTGGAATCGAATTGAACACCAAGAAATGAAACTAACATCTTACAACCACCTAATCTTTGATAAACCAAACAAGAACACACCTTGGGGGAAAGACTCCCTATTCAATAAATGGTGTTGGGAGAACTGGATGTCTACATGTAAAAGACTGAAATTGGACCCACACCTTTCCCCACTCACAAAAATTGATTCAAGATGGATAAAGGACTTAAATTTAAGGCAGGAAACAATAAAAATCCTCAAAGAAAGCATAGGAAAAACACTGGAAGATATTGGCCTGGGGGAAGACTTCATGAAGAAGACTGCCATGGCAATTGCAACAACAACAAAAATAAACAAATGGGACTTCATTAAACTGCAAAGCTTCTGTACAGCTAAGGAGACAATAACCAAAGCAAAGAGACAACCTACACAATGGGAAAGGATATTTGCATATTTTCAATCAGACAAAAGCTTGATAACTAGGATCTATAGAGAACTCAAATTAATCCACATGAAAAAAAGCCAACAATCCCATATATTAATGGGCAAGAGACATGAATAGAACTTTCTCTAAAGATGACAGACGAATGGCTAACAAACACATGAAAAAATGTTCATCATCTCTATATATTAGAGAAATGCAAATCAAAACAACCCTGAGATATCATCTAACTCCAGTGAGAATGGCCCACATCACAAAATCTCAAAACTGCAGATGCTGGCGTGGATGTGGAGAGAAGAGAACACTTTTACACTGCTGGTGGGACTGCAAACTAGTACAACCTTTCTGGAAGGAAGTATGGAGAAACCTCAAAGCACTCAACCTAGACCTCCCATTCGATCCTGCAATCCCATTACTGGGCATCTACCCAGAAGGAAAAAAATCCTTTTATCATAAGGACACTTGTACTAGACTGTTTATTGCAGCTCAATTTACAATCGCCAAAATGTGGAAACAGCCTAAATGCCCACCAACCCAGGAATGGATTAACAAGCTGTGGTATATGTATACCATGGGATACTATTCAGCCGTTAAAAAAAATGGAGACTTTACATCCTTCGTATTAACCTGGATGGACGTGGAAGACATTATTCTTAGTAAAGCATCACAAGAATGGAGAAGCATGAATGCTATGTACTCAATCTTGATATGAGGACAATTAATGACAATTAAGGTTATGGGGTGGGGAAGCAGAAAGAGGGATGGAGGGAGGGGGGTGGGGCCTTGGTGTGTGTCACACTTTATGGGGGCAAGACATGATTGCAAGAGGGACTTTACCTAACAATTGCAATCAGTGTAACTGGCTTATTATACCCTCAATGAATCCCCAACAATAATAAAAAAAAAAAAAAGAGAGAGAAAGCAATCAGTACTAATGCATTTACTTCTATTTTTTAACGGGTAGATGTTTTAGCATAACTGTAATTACAAAGTAATGATTTCTTATCTTTCTATTGCTCCTTAATGTTATCAGCATTAGAATAACGTAATTTTTAAAACCATAATTTAAAAAAGTGTCATTTTTGATGATAAATTTAAGACATACTTATTAAACAAAAATTTGAGATAAATGAGTAAAATTTGAAAGAGAACTACGCAGCAAACACAACTAATGTCTGCATTTTGTAGTTTCTTTTTTTTTTCAGGTGTTCTTGGCATGGAGTTTTTAAAATACAGTTGTAATCAAGCTCTAGATGCAATTTTGTATCCTTTTAAAAATTTTAAGCTAGAAATTTTTTTTGTCATAATTCCATACTTATCATTTGGTCTTCACAGGCATAATTTTTAATGGCTATATAATTCCATCAACTTCATAGTAGGCATTAAGTTCTTGACAATCTGCCACTTTTCCAAATACAATTACAATGAATATTTCCCTTCTTTTTCTTAGGATGGATTCCAATACATTGTATAAGGTTTTGTTTTTTTTTAATGATGGTGATGATGGTGATTATTTGAGCACCCACTTCTGATGCATCTGCTCTTTCCGTAGGGGATGAGATTGCTGCCCTTATGCATACTAAACCTTTCTTGGGCATGCAGTAGGTAGAAGTTACAGTGTGTTGGGGCCTTTTTAAGTCAGACAGAAAATCTGTACTGAAGTGCTAGGACCCTTGGGAGTGGACCTTGTCCAATCCGCGTCCAGTGGAGACAGCCACTTTTTGGCGAAGGACAATGCCTGACTCATAGCAGCACCGCTGACAAAGGACAATGGTGGTGACTTGGTATTGCCCATCCCGCATCATGGAAACTGGTTACTCAAAAATTGAACACATTGAGTTTGATAAAACTGAGATGCATTTTGTTTATTTATTTATTTTTTAGAGACAGAGTGTCACTTTGTTGCCCTCGTTAGAGTGCTGTGGCATCACAGCTCACAGCAACCTCCAGTTCTTGGGCTTAGGTGATTCTCTTGCCTCAGCCACCCGAGTAGCTGGAACCACAGGTGCCCACAGCAATGCCTGTCAATCTTTTGTTGCAGTTTTGGCCGGAGCTGGCTTTGAACCTGCCACCCTCGGTATATGGGGCCAGTACTCACTGAGCCACAGGTGCCGCCCAAACTGAGATGCATTTTGAAACATTTTCAAACTTTTTAGAAACACAGTAAGACACCTCCGAACAAACAAAGCAGTGACTATTCACCTTGCTGAATCTCTAAGGATGCCTCGTCTTCCGCACGCTCACCCATTTGCTCATTTATGTCTACTTTCTAAAGTCACTGTCTTTCCTATGCTCTTAATCTTTTCTCATTTTCAATGGAATCAACTTATTTCTCTCTAAATGCCAGTAGTGACTTTGTGTTAGTGGGAAAGGTCAGAGCTCAGGAGAACTGCAGCCCAGGAAGGGAGGAGTGGTTGGATGGGAAATGACCTTTTCGTTTCAGTTGAATTTCGTAATGAGAATACCCCCCAATTTACCCACAGTTTCAATTCCACAAGACAATTCCTATTGTACCTCTCCTTCTAGATTTTTAACACGTCAATTTTTCTAACTAAAAATTGTACCGTGCTCATTTATTACCCTGCTTTCCCTTATCCTGTCACTGTTAATCTTTTACTGGTTTTCACTCCAGTCCATAGACCAATGATTCTGAAAGTCCCTGGACTAGCAGCATCAGAATCATCTGGGAACTTGTTAAAAATCATGAACCAGAGGCTGTGGGGGCAGGACATATCCATCTACGTTCAATGAGCCCTCTAGGTGATGTGATGACTGGACTTTGAGAATCACAGCTCAGGTAGGTTATTGCAGGAAGACCCTCAGATGTGACAGACATTCTTTTGTTTTTTTTATTTCAAATTACATTGTTTTCACTTCTAAGATAAAGTTCAAGTTGTTGTTGAGCCCTTCACCAAGGGGGTGTGCTGACCACCCTCACATTGTGCACATTGGGGGAGATCCCACCAGTTGCCCTCTCTCCTCCCCCTTCTTCTCCCCTCCCCCTTACCAGACTATACAAAACACTATTTGTGTTCTATCATTTCTGTAATGGTTTATATATTGGTTTTGTATTAGTATTGAGTAAATTGGAATTTTTTTCCTATTCTTGAAATACTCTACTAAGAAGAATGTGTTTCAACCCCATCCAGGTAAACATAAAAGATGTAAAGTCTCCCGTCTTTTTCATGGCTGCATAGTACTCCGTGGACCACATGTGCCACAGTTTGTCAGTCTATTTGTGTGCTGATGGGCATTAGGTTTGCTTCCACAACTTGGCAGTTGTGAACTGAGCCTCAGTGAACTTTCTGATGCAAATGTCTTTATGGTAAAATGATTTTTGTTCTTCTGGGTACATACCTCATAATAGAATTGCAGGATCAAATGGAAGGTCAACTTTTAGTTCTTTGAGAATTTTCCATACTCCTTTTCATAGAGGTTGTATTAGTTTGCCATCCCACCAGCAGTATAAAAGTGTTCCCTTCTCTCTACATCAGCACCAGCATCTGCAGCTTTGGGACTTTGTGATGGGGGCTAATCTCACAGAAGGTAGGTGATGTCTCAGGGTGGTTTTGATTTGCATTTCTGTGATGATTAAAGACGATGAGCGTTTTTCCATGTGTTTGTTGGTCATTTGTGATGACAGACATTCTTTTAGCCCTCACTACCCAAAATGTGGTCCTTGTGCCAGCAACATCAGCAGCACCTGGAAACTTATTAGAACTGCAGAACCTCAGGCCCTCCCCACACCTGCTGAATCAGAAGCCGCATTGTCAGAGCAGTATGAAACACCTGAATCTTATAAAACACAGATTCTAAACAGGTAGGTTTGGAGTGCAGCCTAAGACTCTGCTCATTCCTGGGGATGTCTTAGGCGATGCAGGACACTGTTGGTGTGTGGACTATCCCTGGAGTAACAAGGTTGTATTAGACATTTTTGATACTTTTAAAAAATGTGCAATGAGATCTTTAAAAAGCATACCAAGTGCTGTGGTGAGCATCTTATAATTTATGAACTAATCACAGTCCCTTTTATAGATACAAAGAAATGAAGCAGAGAGTGATGAAGTGACTTGCCCAACGTTGCTCAGGTAGAGCTGGGATTTTTTACATCTATACCTCCCCTTCTGCTGTGTGGCTTTAAATGTTGAAGAAATGTAAAACACGCTCAAAAGTGATCACTTTTGAGTAAATAAAAGCAAATCAAAATCTAATCTCCTGGTGTCCTGATCTTCTATTCTCTTACTATGCTCAGCATTTATATGTCTAGTTTTTGAGGTTTGCTAATATTTTATTATGCAATTACCACTTTCTTTTAAAATATGTGCATCTGAAACTATTAGATGTTTTATGAGGTGTGACTTTATTTTGAATGTAAAATATTTCCAGAAGATTACATTTCTAGCTTTGCCCAAGCGCTACCAATTCCTCGTATTACACCCCCGAAGGGGTAATAAATACACCCGCAACTGCTAATGGCTTAGGCATCTCTTGATCAGAATCAGCTGCTGTATTTCTGTGTCATAGACATAAAGGATATCATTTTCTAAAGGGGGTAGGAAAAGAAAGAATGCAGATTGAGCTGCTTTCTGGTGTGTCACTTTGGAGTTAGCTTAATATGCGTGTGTTTGAAGACACCTCTCTCTACTGTGAATAAGGCTTTGTGCAGAGCCTAGAGTAATGTGTACTGACCTGTTGGAGATGAGCTCAAGGCACAGCCACAAGTCTTCAAAGACCCACGTTATTGCTGCTTCCTGTCCAGCTCTCTCAGAGGACAGTCATTTTCAGAAAGAAACAGGTTTCATTCTGTACCTGTTACTGATGTGTCAGTTGCACGAGGCATCTGAAGCTATTACCAGGGGAGGGATAAAGAAAAAAAAAAAGCCCCATTGCACTTTTAAATTACTTTTCACGTTCAACGATCTCATTACTTCCAAAGTAAGATGGAGTACAATATAATTTTAGCATATGTCTTGGCAGCCTCTTCCTTTCCACGGGGCATGTTGGCAGGTGGGGGATGATGGATAAGTGGAGAGGAGGGAGGCCCAGCTTGCTCCGTGTCATCGAGATCTCAGTCAATATTCAGTGATAAACATAAATAGATCACCTCACCACCCCCGAGGAAGGTTGGTGCATTTATCCAGACTGATGAATGAGGGGGTTCACAATACAGGCAGATTGAAGAGCAAGCTGAAAGGAAGGCGCAGAGGATTCTGTTGGGCACATTCAGCATCAATAGCTCATTGCTGGTGTGGGAAAGAGGCAGGTCTATTCCTTTTTCGGAGCTAACTGCCCAGAGAAGGCAAAGCCCTCCTCTGAGGGGCATCACACTCTGATTCACACACCACGTGGCTGTGCAAGTCCCTGCAGTCTGTATTTTAAAAATAAAGTCCAGGGGACGTGTGGACACAGATCTGGTTGTCGTTTCCATAAAAGGGAGCGTGCATTTGCTGAGAATCTGTAATGAGCACTCTTCTAGCATTATACCACCTAATTACCACCCAATTCAATTTATAGTATGCTGAGCAAGGCAGAAATGCAGTATTTGCTTTTGGGCTTAATTTGTGCTTCTGGTAATTCGTACTAATTCCAGCCAAAAAGGGAAACCATACTCAAAAGACCCGCTTCAGGGAAAGTTGGGAAACTGTCTGGTTGTGTTACCCTGCGCTCTTGATTTTGTCCCCTAACCACAACTGGATCGTGAGACACCAGGGCAGACATGGTGATGCAAAGTCTTTTGCTTTGGGTTTTGCACCCCTCCCCCACACATGTATGCTGGTGCAGTGCCTTGACCCTATTAAACACTCAAGAGTGCTTATTTAAATCTTGACAGAGAGTCTGGTCGCATCAATATTTGTTCAACAACCTTGAATGGCTTCTCATATTCTAAAATAGAAGGCCCTGTCTGATTCCCCTATATGCCATGCTAACTCCATGATGTGACTTCAATCTCATCTTTGTCACCCAGTCCTTTCCTCTATGAATGAGTCAAACCAGAAGACCTGGCATTCTAAAACCCCCATCATTTTCTCTTCTGATGACATTTCCTTCTGCAGAGAATTTTCTTTCTGCCCTCTATCAGAATTCTACCCCCCTTTGTAAAGCCCAGGTCTGATGTTGTCTTCTGCTCGAAGTCCCCCCTGGACCCCCCACTAGAATTACCATCCCCCCGTCCTTGTTTCCTCCAAGGAGGATGCTGTTCCTTTCACAATTGCCAACATAGATGCTCACCGCCATTCCTGTGCCCTCAGCCCGGGCAGCATTCAATCTCTGCTGTCTCAGCTGTTCCGAAGCTGCTAGAAAAACATTCTACCCATCTCAGGATGAAAAGGGCAAATTTGTGAAAGAAAAGCGAGAAAACTGAAGAGGAATTTGGCAGTGGCGTGGTGGGTGGGGGAGCTGATGTGTTCTGAGCCCATCATGAAAAGGGAGGGGACAGTAGGATGAAGGAGCCTACTGTGTGGGGTGGGGATGGGTCTCATCTTCACCAGAGGACGTCTTCAGGGCTCACTGTGGGGAGGGCTCCTGAAAGTTGCAGAGCATCCAAGAATATCAAAAGAGGGTGCCTATTTCTTCAGCTTTTATGAAGAGTTTACTATGCACAAAGTATATATGTTAAGTTACATATTATGAAAAAAAGTAATAGACAATTAAAACCCCTCTTCCAGGCTTGAACAAAACAATACCCACCTCTATTCACCCTTTCTACATACTCTTTTCCAGTTCCATCTCCATATCTGCCCCCTACTTCTTCTTTTTTTTGTAGAGACAGAGTCTCACTTTATGGCCCTCGGTAGAGTGCCATGGCCTCACACAGCTCACAGCAACCTCCAACTCCTGGGCTTAAGCGATTCTCTTGCCTCAGCCTCCCGAGTAGCTGGGACTACAGGTGCCCGCCACAGCGCCCGGCTATTTTTTGGTTTGCAGTTCAGCCGGGGCCGGGTTTGAACCCGCCACCCTCGGTATATGGGGCCGGCTCCCTACCGACTGAGCCACAGGTGCCGCCCTCTGCCCCCTACTTCTAGCACCCATCCTGCCTCACCGAGAGTGACCCCTCTTTTGAAAAATTGTATCATTCCATTGCTTTCATTATAGTTTAATCCCCAAAGTGTGCATGTTTAAATCGTATTTTTATTTCATTTTTCCTTATACATTGTATGCAGTGGCACCATATGGTCTGTGTTCTTGTGGCTTTTTCCCCCTCAGGTTGTACTTGATTGATTCATCTGTGTTCATGCCTGTAATTATAATTCATTTATTTGCATCACTGCATAGTATGATCTGTCCATTCTCTTTCTGATGGGTACTTGGATTATTTCCACCTTGTTATTATGAACAGTGTTCCTACTTAAATATTCTTTAACGTACCTGCACATGCGTAACAGTCAACACCACACCTGGATTTCATTTTGTATGGAGTCTGAGACAGGGATAAATTCAATCTTTTTAAGATTGAAAATAACTTCTAACACTATCAAATAATTCATCCTTCATTTCCATATGTGTGGGTCTGTTTTTTTGGTTTTTAATTTGTCTGTTTTCCATCCATTCACCCAAACCAGACTGTCTTAATATTTGTTTATTGTAAGTCTTGATATCTAGTGGGAAATTTTACTCGACTGTTCTTCAAGAGCTTCTTGGTTACTCCTGGTCTTTTGCTTTTTCATATCCATTTAAAATTTGGCATGTTTGAGGAATGAAGGGACAAAAGGAACAAGATTTACTCTCCTACCTTAATATTTGAAAGTGGATCATTGTAAAGATATAATGATGGGTTTGGGAGTATTTGGAGAACAGAGAACATGGTACAGTGATTTCTTGAGAGTAAGGAAAAACACTAGGTGAATTCTTTAAGTGCCATGGTTAACTTAAAGAAAGTTTCGAGGCCAAAGCACAAGGAAGCATAATCCAGAGTTCAGTAGCCTGGCTCAGTTCATAGCTCAGAAAAGTCAAGGTACCTAGAATTTATGAAACAAAACACTACAAAGTAGGCAACAGAAGAGAGAGAGAACACTCCAAACATTTTCTGATGCGTCCCCTGGAGTCTTTGGCTGAGCACTAATCTACAACTTATGAAGAAACTACTGGGGTTGGGGAAAGAGCCTTCAGAAGGAAGTGGGAAGAAAATTTTTCATAGCTCACATGAGGCCAACTGAGTTGCATTCCCATCAACTGGAGTGGACAGACTTCTTAGCAGATATGGCAGTGGATAGAATTATAAAATGAATAGCACCTTGGTAGAAGAGTCAAGTAGCCCCTAGCTAAAAGGCTGTTCTGTATCTGCCATAGTAAAGCTTAAAAACAAAACGTAAGTGGACAAAATTCTTTATAAACAACTTTACTGTATCCCAAACAAGGCCCAACATTATCTGAAAGAATGCCACAAGATCTGGTTCCCAACAAAGGGAAAAATCATAATTCTAGCATCTAATCAAAAATTACCAGACATGGAAAGAAATAGTAAAATATGACTTATAGCCAGGAGGAAATTCAGTCTCAATAGAACTAGAAATGATACAGATTATAAAATTAGTAAACAAATATATTGAAATAGTTATTAGAAATACAAAGTTGGACAATTAAGTTCATGAATTCATTGTAGAAAAAGTGCTCCATGCCTCATTGCTGAATATCACCATTGTCGCCTTTGAAGGACCCCATTGGGAGGCTATGTACCAATGCCAGCACCTGATCTACCCTTCAGGAAGACACTATGGATGTATCTTTTTACTGCTGGCTTTGCTTTCCTTCCTTATCAGTTATGATTATGATAGAAAGTATGAATCTCAGCAACCTAAACAAAATAAAGATGTTTTTTTTTTTTCCCTCAAATTCTGTCTGGAATTGGAGGAAAAAAATGGAGCTAAGGAGACTTCTAGGGATTTTATGGTACCTACATGGACAACAGGACTCTGTTTCTGCTTTGTCATTCCGAGCATGTGGCTTCCATCCTCAAGGTTGCCTCATGATAAACAAGATGGGGACTATTGCTATAACCATCTCATCCGTATTCCAGGGAGCAGCAAGGAGGAAAAACAATATGCCATCCAATCAGTTCCCCCTTTGAAAAGATTTTTCAGAAACATGACCCCAAAACGCTACTTGCAGCTCATGGAATATCCCTACTTGAAAGAGAGGCCAAGAAAAGTAGTTTTTAGGTTAGAATTATTGCTATTCCCAGTGAATAGAAATTCTGTTTATAAAGGAGAAGAGGAAAAGGAGTATCAAGGAAAGGAAGCTCAAGCACTGCTTGTCAACGTGTCTATCTTTGCTTGACATTGCAACCCTTACTAAGATGCAAATTGGGCACATCAGTCATCCAAGTATTAATCCTTATTGTTTAACTTTACATACAAGACCCTGCACTATCTTCCTCATCTGCTTTATCACCTCCTCACCTCATCTGCTTTCCCCACCTCACCCTCTGTTCTACCCATGGACTTAGGCTCCTTCCCCTTCTCCGAACTCTCAGGGTTTGCTACAAGTCATTTCCTTCTCATCCACCCCTCTCTCCATACACATTTGACTGTTTACTTCTGACTTGTCTTCAGATACATTTTAGGCTCTGTCTGAAGTCTTCTGTGACCACAGATGGGTTAGATGTTCTATCTCTGTGTTTCTTTACCTCATTCATGCATTCAACACATTCTACTCTATTTACTTTTTATTCATTTCCCTCCTAAATAGATTGTAAACTCATGGAGGTATATATATGGGAAATTTTAGTTGTCTTTGCATCTTCCACATCTAGCATAGGAATAGCACATCAGAGCACTTAATAACTTTTGGCTGAATGAATAAACTCACTGATCAAAGCATGGGTTGTGATGAAATCATTTGTCTTGACGAGTCCAGCAATGGTTGCCAGCCCAGAAGTGGGTGCTGCTGGGAACATAGTGGGTAGGGAAGCACAAGGCATCAGAGTTGACTTGTTTTAGCTTCGGATTCCATAGTTTACATAGGAAGTTTACAGAAACTATGAAAGATGAATAGATTTCTTTGGCATGGTCATCAGAAGATGAATCCATAGGAGGGATTATTTAAGAAGAGTTTGAGATTAGTGACGACTCATAAGGACTGTCGGGGAGTCCTGGTGGCACCATCTCTTGACCTAAACATGCATGTAACATGTAAATTTCAATTTTACTAATGTTACTGCAATGTCTTCAGGAGCATCTCATGAAAGCAACACCATTTTTCCCACTGATTCTGCTAAATTGGGTTATAGAATCTAGTTTTTGCTCAGGACTACAGAGTTGATGGAAGGTGGATTCCTGCTACCTACCCTCTGAGGACATGGTCTGTATCTGGACCCAGGCTAGAGAACAGCGAATGTAAAGCGCCCCCATGTGGACTGTGGAGGCATCACACCCTGAAGGCATTGCCCCCAGAGCCACTTAATATTTAAATTTTAGACGTTTCTTTTTTTTTTCCATGAGTTCATATTTATTATTATTATTATTTTTTTTTATTGTTGGGGATTCCTAGAGGGTACAATAAGCCAGGTTACACTGATTGCAATTGTTAGGTAAAGTCCCTCTTGCAATCATGTCTTGCCCCCATAAAGTGTGACATACACCAAGGCCCCACACCCCTCCCTCCATCCCTCTTTGTGCTTCCCCCCCATCCCTCTTTGTGCTTCCCCCCCCATAACCTTAATTGTCATTAATTGTCCTCATATCAAAAGTGAGTACATAGGACTCATGCTTCTCCATTCTTGTGATGCTTTACTAAGAATAATGTCTTCCACTTCCATCCAGGAAAATACAAAGGATGTAAAGTCTCCATTTTTTTTAATGGCTGAATAGTATCCCATGGTATACATATACCACAGCTTGTTAATCCATTCCTGGGTTGGTGGGCATTTAGGCTGTTTCCACATTTTGGCGATTGTAAATTGAGCTGCAATAAACAGTCTAGTACAAGTGTCCTTATGATACAAGGATTTCTTTCCTTCTGGGTAGATGCCCAGTAATGGGATTGCAGGATCAAATGGGAGGTCTAGCTTGAGTGCTTTGAGGTTTCTGCATACTTCCTTCCAGAAAGGTTGTACTAGTTTGCAGTCCCACCAGCAGTGTAAAAGTGTTCCCTTCTCTCCACATCCACGCCAGCATCTGCAGTTTTGAGATTTTGAGATGTGGGCCATTCTCACTGGGGTTAGATGATATCTCAGGGTTGTTTTGATTTGCATTTCTCTAATATATAGAGATGATGAACATTTTTTCATGTGTTTGTTAGCCATTCGTCTGTCATCTTTAGAGAAAGTTCTATTCATGTCTCTTGCCCATTGATATATGGGATTGTTGGCTTTCCTCATGTGGATTAATTTGAGTTCTCTATAGATCCTAGTTATCAAGCTTTTGTCTGATTGAAAATATGCAAATATCCTTTCCCATTGTGTAGGTTGTCTCTTTGCTTTGGTTATTGTCTCCTTAGCTGTACAGAAGCTTTTCAGTTTAATGAAGTCCCATTCGTTTATTTTTGTTGTTGCAATTGCCATGGCAGTCTTCTTCATGAAGTCTTTCACCAGGCCAATATCTTCCAGTGTTTTTCCTATGCTTTCTTTGAGGATTTATATTGTTTCCTACCTTAAATTTAAGTCCTTTATCCATCTTGAATCAATTTTTGTGAGTGGGGAAAGGTGTGGGTCCAGTTTCAGTCTTTTACATGCAGACATCCAGTTCTCCCAACACCATTATTGAATAGGGAGTCTTTCCCCCAAGGTATGTTCTTGTTTGGTTTATCGAAGATGAGGTGGTTGTAAGATGTTAGTTTCATTTCTTGGTTTTCAATTCTATTCCAAGTGTCTATGTCTCTGTTTTTGTGCCAGTACCATGCTGTCTTGAGCACTATGGCTTTGTAGTACAGACTAAAATCTGGTATGCTGATGCCCCTAGCTTTGTTTTTATTACTAAGAACTGCCTTAGCTATACGGAGTTTTTTCCGGTTCCATACAAAATGTAGAATCATTTTTTCCAAATCTTGAAAGTACGATGTTGGTATTTTGATAGAAATGGCATTGAATAGGTAGATTGCTTTGGGAAGTATAGACATTTTAGCATTGTTGATTCTTCCCATCCATGAGCATGGTATGTTCTTCCATTTGTTAATATCCTCTGCTATTTCCTTTCTGAGGATTTCATAGTTTTCTTTATAGAGGTCCTTCCCCTCCTTCGTTAGGTATATTCCTAGGTATTTCATTTTCTTTGAAACTATGGTGAAGGGAGTTGTGTCCTTAATTAGCTTCTCATCTTGACTGTTATTGGTGTATACAAAAGCTACTGACTTGTGGACATTGATTTTATATCCTGAAACATTACTGTATTTTTTGATGACTTCTAGGAGTCTTGTGGTTGAGTCTTTGCGATTCTCTCAGTATAAGATCATGTCGTCAGCAAAGAGGGAGAGTTTGACCTCCTCTGCTCCCATTTGGATTCCCTTTATTTCCTTGTCTTGCTTAATTGTATTGGCTAGAACTTCCAGCACTACATTGAATAGGAAAGGTGACAGAGGACAACCTTGTCTGGTTCCAGTTCTAAGAGGAAAAGCTTTGAGTTTTACTCCATTCAGTAAAATATTGGCTGTGGGTTTGTCATAGATAGCTTCAATCAGTTTAAGAAATGTGCCATCTATGCCTATACTCTTCAGTGTTCTAATTAGAAAAGGATGCTGGATTTTATCAAATGCTTTTTCTGCATCTATTGAGAGGATCATGTGATCTTTATTTTTGCCTCTGTTAATATGGTGGATAACGTTTATGGACTTGCGTATGTTAAACCAGCCTTGCATCCCTGGGATGAAGCCTACTTGATCATGATGAATGACTTTTTTGATGATAACTGTAATCTATTGGCTAGGATTTTGTTGAGAATTTTTGCATCTATATTCATGAGTGAGATTGGTCTGAAATTCTCCTTTTTGTTTGGGTCTTTTCCTGGTTTTGGTATCAGGGTGATGTTTGCTTCATAGAATGTGTTGAGGAAGATTCCTTCTTCCTCCATTTTTTGTAATAATTTCTGCAGTACAGGAATAAGCTCTTCCTTGAAGGTTTGATAGAATTCTGGAGTGAAGCCATCTGGACCAGGGCATTTTTTGGTTGGAAGATTTTTTATTGTTTCTTTGATCTCAGTGCTTGAAATTGGTGTGTTCAGGAGCTCTATTTCTTCCTGGCTGAGTCTAGGGAGAGGGTGTGATTCCAAATATTGATCCATTTCCTTCACATTGTCAAATTTCTGGGCATAGAGTTTCTGGTAGTATTCAGAGATGATCTCTTGTATCCCTGTGGGATCAGTTGTTATTTCCCCTTTATCATTTCTGATTGAGGTTACTAGAGATTTTACTTTTCTATTCCTCGTTAGTCTGGCCAATGGTTTATCTATTTTATTTATTTTTTCAAAAAACCAGCTCCTTGTTTCATTAATTTTCTGAATGCTTCTTTTGCTTTCAATTTCATTGATCTCTGATTTGATTTTGGATATTTCTTTTCTTCTACTGAGTTTAGGCTTAGATTGTTCTTCTTTTTCCAATTCCATAAGATGGCTTGTAAGATTGTTGATGCGCTCTCTTTCTGTTTTTCAAATGTAGGCCTCTTAAAGCGATGAATTTTCCTCTCAAAACTGCTTTTGCAGTATCCCACAGGCTTTGGGAGCTTGTGTCTTCATTGTTGTTATGCTCAAGGAAGTTAATGATTTCCTGTTTTATTTCTTCCTGCACCCATCTGTTATTCAACAGAAGATTGTTTAATTTCCATGCCTTTGGGTGGGGTTGAGCATTTTTGTTAGAGTTGAGTTCCACCTTTAATGCCTTATGGTCTGAGAAGATACAAGGTAAAATTTCAATTCTTTTGATTCTGTTGATATTTGTTTTGTGTCCCAGGATATGATCAATTTTGGAGAATGTTCCATGGGGTGATGAGAAGAATGTATATTCTTTATCTTTGGGATGGAGTGTTCTATATGCGTCTATCAAGCACAGTTGTTCTAGGGTCTCATTTAAATCTCTTATATCTTTGTTTAATTTCTGTTTAGAGGATCTGTCCAGCTTTGTTAGAGGAGTGTTAAAGTCCCCTGTTATTATGCTGTTATCAGATATCATATTGCTCAGATTGAGTAAGGTCTGTTTCAAGAATCTGGGAGCATTTAAATTGGGTGCATAGATATTTAGAATTGAAACGTCTTCTTGTTGTATTTTTCCCTTGACCAATATAAAGTGACCATCTTTGTCTTTTTTGACTTTAGTTGCTTTAAATCCACATGTATCTGAAAATAAGATTGCAACTCCTCTTTTCTTCTGAATTCCATTTGCCTGAAAAATTGTCTTCCAACCCTTGACTCGGAGCTTTAATTTGTCTTTTGAAGCCAGGTGTGTTTCTTGCAGACAGCAAATGGATGGCTTGTGTTTTTTAATCCAGTTAGCCAATCTATGTCTCTTCAGTGGGGAATTCAAGCCATTAACATTTATTGAGATAATTGATAAGTGTGGTAGTATTCTATTCGTCTTATTTTGTGAGAGTCCATTGCTTAGTTTTATCTTTTGCATCAGTGTGGAGGTTAGGTTCTGTCCTTTAATTTCTGAGTTCTTACTTTGCTGCTGATTTAGTGTGGTGGTTGAAGTATTTCCTGTAGAGCTGGTCTTGTTGTGGCGAATTTCCTCAATGTTTGTATATCCGTAAATGATTTGATTTCTCTGTCAATTTTTAAGCTTAGCTTAGCAGGGTACAGAATTCTGGGCTGGAAATTGTTCTGTTTAAGTAGATTAAAGGTAGATGACCATTGTCTTCTTGCTTGGAAAGTTTAATTAGAGAAGTCTGCGGTCACTCTGATGGATTTGCCTCTGCAGGTCAACTGGCGCTTACTCCTGGCAGCTTGCAGAATCTTTTCTTTTGTCTTGACTTTGGACAGGTTCATCACAATATGTCTTGGAGAAGCTCGGTTAGAGTTGAGGTGACCTGGGGTCTGATATCCCTCTGAAAGCAGTGTGTCAGAATCTTTGGTGATGTTTGGGAAATTTTGTTTTATAATATTCTCTAGTATGGCTTCCATTCCTCTAGGGTAATCTTCTTCACCTTCTGGAATTCCTATAACTCGTATGTTGGAACGCTTCATAAAGTCCCATAATTCTGACAGTGAACATTCTGCTTTCTCTCTCTCCTTTTCTGCCTCTTTTACTATCTGAGTTACCTCAAAAACTTTGTCTTCTACCTCTGAAATTCTTTCTTCTGCATGGTCTAACCTGTTGCTGATACTTTCCATTGCATCTTTCGGTTCCCTAATTGACTGTTTCAGTTCCTTCAGGTCTGCTATATCCTTTTTATATTCTTCATATCGTTCATCTCTGATTTGATTCTGTTTTTGGATTTCCTTTTGGTTCTTTTCCACTTTATTAGCAGTTTCCTTCATTGTTTCCATCATTTCTTTCCTTGTTTGCAACATGTGTATTCTAAATTACCTTTCTGTCATTCCTAACATTTCTTTATAGGTGGGATCCTCTGCAGTAGCTACCTCATGGTCCCTTGGCGGGGTTGTTCTGGACTGGTTCTTCATGTTGCCTGGAGTTTTCTGCTGATTCTTCCTCATGAGTGATTTCTTTTATCTGTTTCCTTACCCTAATTTTCCTTTCACTTCCTCTTGCTCTTTAAGTTCTCGTGCCTGTGGAAGTTGCGGGCAGGTTTAGACGGATTGAACACACGCGACCACTTGCCGTTTTTTCCACTGTTTTAGTCTTCCTCTTGGGGTCCAGAAGTCTCTTGCTGACTCCCTGTATCCTGACAGGGGTGATGATAGGCAGATCCCACCAGCCAGAGATGCCTGGAGTCCTATCTCCCCAGACTCACGGTGCCCAGATGCAAGGAAGCTGTTACTCGGCCGCCATCTTACTCCGCCTTGATAGACGTTTCTTCTGAAGAACATAAAGTTGTAAGAGGGGAAAAACTAAGCTCAGATTACTAAACCATGCAATATTTTAAAGAAACCACTAGTATTACTAATCATGCAACTGGGCACACCTGTGTCAAAGGCAAGCCCTGTGTCTGGCATAAATCCAGTTTATTAAATGGAGGAATAAATATATTTATGGTGTCAATTGGACATTTTAATAAGTGGATCACATAATATTTCTCTGCTGAAGGGAATCGCAACTCAGGAATCTTGAGAAACTTGTGTCATCCAAGAAGGCTCATCTGTGCCTGATTTTGTATTTTGTTTTTAGCCTATTAGAAGAGAAGATCTAAAATGTTATATAAAAATTTAAAATATAGGCGGCGCTCATATGTCAGCCACATACACCCAGCCCAGGCTAGCTAAAACAATGACAACTGCAACAAAAAACAAAAATAGCCGGGTGTTCTGGTGGGCACCTGTAGTCCCAGCTACTTGGGAGGCTAAGGCAAGAGAATCCGTTAAGCCCAAGAGTTTGACATTGCTGTGAGCTGTGATGCCACATCACTCTACCCAGGGTGACTGCGTGAAACTCTGTCTCAAAAAAAAAAATTTTGTTTTTTAATGTACCATTTCAAATAGTCTTATGAGTTTGTTGAAGCTGCTCTAGTTGAATCTCCCTGGGGAAACCCTTTGGAGTTGTTGGTAGAAGTTATTGTTGCACTCCAGAAAGCATAAAGCTATGTTTCTTGAAATATCTGTAATTTTGATGAAACTTCTTTATATTTACTCTGAATTAATAAACATTTATTTTGTCTTAGAAGGCATGCTAGGATTTTTGGAAGCAGCAAATTCATTACCTTTGAATTTCCTTTGGCATAGGGTAAATATTAAAATTATCGGACCTTTCTGGGGTATACTAGATGACATGGACAAGGGACCCTGATGGCTTTTTCATTAATAATTGTGCCATTTGTGCTTAATTGTTCTGTGTAAGTACTCAGAGCAATACTAAGTTATCATATTACTCACAGGAAAATCTATCATTTTAACTGGCCAACCTGCCTAATTAAGGAAAGAGAACAGGATCTTTTATTGTCAAAATTGTTTTTAAGAGCCCTTCGCAAGTTCAGAAGAATCCTGTTTGATGTGGCTGAAGCAGTGTGACATCAAAGCAGCTTTGTTCTCCTTGGCATGGCTTGGCTCTGGACACCCCACAGCATCACTTCAGTAGTTTCCAACTGCCACATCGGTCACTGCAGAAAGGGGCCTCAGAGGCAGGACATGGCATCCTTAGACAAGGTTAAAAAACTGTTAATGATGGTGCAAAGTATAAGAACCCAGGATTCCAGAATGGTTCTCTACCTCTACCTCATGGCAAAATATGGGTGTGTGTGTGTGTGTGTGTGTGTATAGTATAATGGAATACTATAATGGAATACATACATATATGTGTATATATATATAATGGAATACATATATATGTATATATATATAATGGAATACTATTCATTCATAAAAAAGAATGAAAGTAGCTTTGTTGAGATACAAATTGCATATCAACAATTCACATATTAAAGTAGTCAGTGGTTTTTAATATACTTGGAATAGTGGAACCATCACCACAATCAATTTTAGTGTAATTTCATCCCCTCTCAGAAAACCCCATACCCATAAGCAGTCACTCTTCATTTCTCACTGACACCCACTAACATACTACAGAAGTCTCTTCTTACAGCCTGTCTGCAGGGGATATGTTACAAGACCCCTAGTGGATGCCTGAAATGGTGAATAATATGGATTCTATACATACTATGTTTTTTTCCCCAATACATATATGCCTCTGATGAAGTTTAATTTATAAGTTAGGCACAATAAGAGATAACAACAATAGAACTAATCATAAAACAGAACAACTATGACAATATGCCAGCATCACTACTGTTATGATTTGGGGACATTATTAAGTAAAATAAGGGTTACTTGAACAAGCACTGTGACACCTCCACAGTTGATCTGATAATGGAGACAGCTACTGAGTGACTAGCAGGTGGGTAGAGTTAACAGCAGGATGTACTACACAAAGGGAGGGTTCACTTCCCAGGCAGGACAGAGCTGAACTGCGAGAGGTTTTTATCATGCTACTCATGACAGCACATGACTTGAAACTTGTAACTGTCTATTTCTGGAATTTTCTATTTAAAGTATTTTGGGGCCACAGCTAATTGTGGGTAACTGAAACCACAAGAGGTAAAGCTGTGGATAAAAGGGACTAGTGAACTTTGTTTCTCTATAGATTTGTTGATTCTAGATATTTTGTATAAATAAACACGTGTGTTCATATTTTGCTGTGAACGTGCGTGTGTATGATATTTTTGGTGTAGACATTTTTTATTCCTCTTGGGGATATACTTAGAAGTGGATGTACTAAGTCAGCACTCTATGTTTATTTGAGGAACTGCCGGAATGTTTTCCAAACCAGCTGCATCATGTCACACTCCCCTTGGCAATATATGTGGGCTCCAGACCCCCCCACAGCCTCACCAGTTCTTATTCTTATCTTTTGGATAATAGCCACCCTAGTGGGTCCCAAGTGGCCAGGGAATTTTTAACATGGGTCTTCTCTTGTTTTTCTCCCATTTGCTCTGTTCTTTATTTTTGGACTATAAACTCTTCTGTTTACTAATCATCTTAATCTCTTTATCCTTTACCTCTAAATCCTGCTATTATTTCTCCAAGTGAACCACTAAATACTTTGATTTTTTGCATATCTAACTACTTAATTCTTTTTTTTTTCTTTTTTTTTGTAGAGACAGAGTCTCACTTTATGGCCCTCTGTAGAGTGCTGTGGCCTCACACAGTTCACAGCAACCTCCAACTCATGGGCTTAAGCGATTCTCTTGCCTCAGCCTCCCGAGTAGCTGGGACTACAGGTGCCCGCCACAACGCCCGGCTATTTTTTGGTTGTAGTTTGGCCAGGGCTGGGTTTGAACCCACCACCCTCCGTATATGGGGCCGGCGCCTTAATGACTGAGCCACAGGCGCCTCCCTAACTACTTAATTCTTATTGCTTCCCTTAGATCTATTTCTATCCGTACCCCAAGCCTCTTGACTCTTTAGTGTCTTATTGGCAAAGCGATTGGGTTGACCCATTCAAAACTACTAGTTTGACAGGTCAAAATGATCAAACATCAGCGATTTTATACCATTCAACATAATGTTTTGATTCCACAGTTCTCTCTTTCCATCTGTATAACATCCTTTTGAATGATTTTACAAGAGTGAGCTACAGATTTTTAAAAAATTGTCCTCTGGTTCCTGGAGAAGCCATCACTGGTGAAATTTGCCTGATTCCTCAGGAGACCCTTATGGATTTCTGAGTCTATTGGGATCTGGTGATCTTATTTTTCTTTGCTCATTCTTTAAGAGGTAGATTTTTAAATTTTATATTACACCTTTGATGGCTTTTCCCCAGGTTTGTAGGGAGCTTCTGTTCAAACCATTTAATCCCTGGCAAAGAGAAACAGGAAAAACTCATTTTCTGCAGTTTTTGTTTAGATTGTGAGGAGAGAGATGAAATGTCAGATGTGTTTGCAGCTTTGCTGAGTGCTTTCCTCCTCATCAGCTTGTGTCCTGGTGGCCCAGATATTTCCTACAAGGTCGAGCCTTCTCTCCTGCTGCCTGGTCCTTGACTCTCTGTGTCCTTGGACCATGGCCTTGGGAACCATGTCTGGCCAGAGCTCTGTCTTCAAAGGGAATTGTGAATGAATCCTGTGGAAAGGAATTCTGAGGCTGAGGGATGTAGCTCCCTCTCCCTACCTGTGCTTTGGCTTCTTCCTGTGAGGGCTGGCAGACCCCCAGCATCATCTGAGGTTCAGGGCCTCAGAGTGAGACATGCAGAATTTCTTCTGCTAATACTGCTGGTCCACCCATTACATGTCTTTGGATACACAAGCAGGTCTTTCCATATGGGAGATATGAGGGAAGAAAGGACAGGAAGTAAAGAGAATTGACACACTCATCCCACCCGCCAGGTTAGCTTGGGCACCACGCCATGTGTTTATTTGCCACCTTCAGCCCTCCCTTTGCAGGGGCAGTGTGGAAGGAGAGAAGGAACTGAGGTGAACAGCATTTTATGTGCTGGGGTCTGGCAAACTTCCCAAAGTTCTCCCAATTATGTACCAGTGCAGGGCAGCGCCTGTGGCTCAAAGGAGTAGGGCGCTGGCCCCATATCCTGGAGGTGGCAGGTTCAAACCCAGCCCTGGCCAAAAACTGCAAAAAAAAAAAATAATAATAATATGTACCAGTGCACTCCTTTTGTCCATCTCCTGCTGGTAGGATGTAAGTATATATCAGTGTCTGGCAAGAGCTTTAGCAGGAAGTAACATAAATGAAGGGCATGATGGTTGAGTGCCTACTTAGTTGGTGCTCACTTATTTTCTTTTTAAGCTGTCTACACTATGGCCGGGTCTGCTATTGACCTCAGTATCACAATTGTATGTTCCTTTTTTACTTTCCTTTTTCCAGGGGTTCTGTTGGAAATGCTTCCTTGTAGGCAGACCTCCTATTCTCCAACCCAAGTTGGAGAATTCCAACAATTCCAACAATTCCATAGTTTAGCTATGGAATTATGTGCTGGGCATCATAGATCAGCATTACTTTCTTTAAACACACACACACAAAACCTCATCTGCTTTGTAATGGTTAACTTTGTTCTAACTTGAATAGACTACAGGTTGCCCAGATACAAACGTTATTCTGATTGTAACTGTGAGGCTGTTCCGGGATGAAATTAACATCCAAATCAGTAGCCTGAGTAAAGCAAGTTGTCCTCTCTAATGTGGGCACCGCCAATCACTTGAAGGCCTGAATAGAACAAAACGCTGACCATCCCCATACACAGGAAAGAATCCCCTTTCCTGATGCCTTGAGATTGGAACTGAAATATCAGCTCTTCCTGGGTCTTGCACCTACTGGTCCTTGAACTAGAATTTCCCCATAGGCTCTGTAGAGACTCCGGATTACTGTCTCACCCTGCAGAACTTGAGATTTGTCTATCTCCGTTAATGGATGTGCCAATTCCATTCACTTACACACATACACACACATATAAATACATAAAAACACTGGAGAGCCCAAATTCATGTTTCACATTGTCTAGAAGTCCCTCAAGTTTTCTTCTTCTGTTTTCGCCTCCTTATTTTTTAATGCTGCTACAAATGATCTTATTTTCTATCTCCTTGGCAGTTCTAATGAGTTTCTTGGAGGGAGATGAAATAGACTCAAGAGCTTAGATCTCCACCTTGAACTAGAGTCTATGAGAGTTCCCAGAGCAGGAAGGAAGTCATCCTCTCTCTTCCTATAAGCTCCTTCTTATGCTGCCACACCGCCCCCAACCCCCTTGCCTTCCCTCCCAAAATTACGACATGGTTTCTCTCCCTTCCTTCTCATTTCAGCCTCTTAAAAAAAAAAAAAGAACCTCCATTTTTGTGCTTTTTGGTAGTTAAATGCCAGCCATGTCTCTCTTCAAAGCCTGTCATTTTCCTTTTTATTCCACTCACTGACCCTGTAAATGGCATTTGATGCACAAGAGCTGGAACAGTCATTAGCTTAAAATGGCCTTTTTTTTTTTCTTTTGGAAAAAAAATCTTTCACAGCTCTGAATCATATCGTTAAAAAAAAAAAAAGGCACCCTACAGTAAACTCTCTGAATGTCCTTGCCTGGCCCGCTGGGTTTTGATTGCACAGAAAAGCAGAACATTGGCAAATGTGGCTGTGTGCGTGGTTAGATGAGTGACCAAAAGTACCTGCAGCCCTAAGGTTGCAGGATCCTAGGATCAACCATTATTGTTTCTCTTATTCTTATAAAGATAATCTTTCTTCTGAAGTTTTAAAAAAGCAAGCTTCTGTATCTTTCTTGTTCATTAAGTTATGCAGAATCCTTGGAAGAATTGAACACAAGGGAATGTCTAATTGCAGCTTCATGGTTACTGAAGTGAGTCAGGTTGCATCTTGGACTTATCACTAACTAAATATGTTAATTTTGTCTGCCAGCCTAGGTCAATGTCCATCTGGCATAATACAAAGGGATAATAGTAGTATGACCAGGCAACTTAGTCTATTTGTGATACCGTAACAAAATACTTTAGCCTGGGTAATTTATACAGAACAGAAATTTCTCACAGTTATGAAGGCTGGAAGTCCAAGATCAAGATGCTGGCAGGACTGGTGTCTGGTGAGGGTTGCCCTCTGCTTCCATCATGGTCTGTGTTGCTGTACCCTTTGGAAGGGAGGAACACTGTGTCCTCACATGGTAGAAAAGATAAAAAAGGTAAACCTTCTGTTGAATCCCTTTTATAATCCCATGTACGAGGGCTACACTCTCATTTGCTCAGCTTCCAAAGGCCTCACTTCTGAATACTGTTACCTTGGGGATTAAGTTTCAACATTTTGGAGGGAACGCCATCATGCCAGCCATAGCCCCAGGTTAACCCTATTCTGTGTTGGGGCCCCTCTGGATTGCTTCAACTTGCACGTTATGTAGGAGACAATGGCTGCAAGTTAGAGTATCCTGAATGAACCCCTACATGGAGCAAGTGTACTCTGTCACCTCAAATTAAGATTCTTTAACCAATGTTTCACCCTGTTAGGGACACAGAAAGCCTTTAGAACTTATGTGATCTTGGGTTATTGCTCTTCAGGTTTACACACAACTAAATGGTGACACATACATTTGTAACCTTTGGTGAATGTGATGACAAGCTACATTGAGCACTTTTTTTTTAAAGGTATGTGAACAAATTTATTTTCTTAAATGATTGGCATAGATTTTCTTTCCTCTTTTCCTTTTTTTTAAATTAAATCATAGCTGTGTACATTAATGCCATCATGGGGCACTATACACTGGTTTTATAGACTGTTTGACACATTTTCATCACACTGGTTAACATGGTCTTCCTGGCATTTTCTTAGTTATTGTGTTAAGACATTTACATTCTACATTTACTAAGTTTCACATATACCCTTGTAAGATGCACCACAGGTGTAATTCCACCAATCGCCCTCCCTCCGCCCACCTCCCCACTCCCTTCCCTCCCTTTCCCCCTTCCCCCTATTCTTGGGTTATAACTGGGTTATAGCTTTCATGTGAAAGCCATAAATTAGTTTCATAGTAGGGCTGAGTACATTGGATATTTTTTCTTCCATTCTTGAGATACTTTACTAAGAAGAATATGTTCCAGCTCCATCTATGTAAACATGAAAGAGGTAAAGCAAACAGCCCTCAGAATGGGAGAAAATATTTGCAGGTTATGTCTCTGACAAAGGTTTAATAACCAGAATCCACAGAGAACTCAAATGTATAAGCAAGAAAAGAACAAATGATCCCATTGCAGGTTGGGCAAGGGACTTGAAGAGAAACTTCTCTGAAGAAGACAGGTGCGCGGCCTACAGACATATGAAAAAATGCTCATCATCTTTAATCATCAGAGAAATGCAAATCAAAACTACTTTGAGATATCATCTAACTCCAGTAAGATTAGCCTATATCACAAAATCCCAAGACCAGAGATGTTGGCGTGGATGTGGAGATAAGGGAACACTTCTACACTGCTGGTGGGAATGCAAATTAATACATTCCTTTTGGAAAGATGTTTGGAGAACACTTAGAGATCTAAAAATAGACCTGCCATTCAATCCTATAATTCCTCTACTAGGCATATACCCAGAAGACGAAAAATCACATCATAACAAAGATATTTGTACCAGAATGTTTATTGCAGCCCAATTCATAATTGCTAAGTCATGGAAAAAGCCCAAGTGCCCATTGATCCAGGAAAGGATTAATAAATTGTGGTATATGTACACCATGGAATATTATGTAGCCGTAAAGAAAGATGAGCACAACTTAAGAGCAGGAAAGACCAGAACACACAGCATCCCTGAGTCCCAATATTATTCTTCAGAGAAGTGTGCTTGGGCAATAGAGCTGGAGTTACCTTCCAATTAAAGAAACACCTCCTTGAATCCTCACAGAACTTGAAATAGACCTTCCATTTGATCCTGCAATCCTATTATAAGGCGTCTATCCAGGAGAAAAAAATCATTTTATCGTAAGGACATTAGCACTAGATTGTTTATCACAGCTCAACTTACAATTGCCAAGATGTGGCATCAACCCAAGTGCCCATCAATCCATGAATGGATTAACAAACTGTAGTATTTGTATATCATGAAATATATTCAGCCATAAAAAAAGATAGAGGCTTTACATCTTTTGTATTAACCTGGATGGAGTTGCAGAACATTCTCCTCAGTGAAGTGTCACAAGAATGGAAAAGCAATATCCAATGTACTCAATACTAACAGTAGAGGAACAAATACAGGCCCACACCAGAGAAAACTCAATTAAATTCAAGTTGAGGGAAGCAGGAGAGGAGGGGAAGGAGGGAGATTGGTGTGCTCTCTCTCACCTAACAGGCACAATGTAAGGGTGCATGGCACACCTCCTGGGTAAGGGGAACAATTACAACAGGGCCCTTACCTAACAAATGCAAACAATGTAACCTAATGAATCGTAACCTCATATTAATCTGAAATTAAAAAAATAAAAAGAAATACCTCCCTGCTGCTAATTTCCATATTTATAGGCTAGATTAGAATGGGGCAGGAAATGCCTACCTATAAAACAAAGGGGATTCCTGGCCCAGAAAATAACCTGTGACTCAGGGTGCTCAGTGAGGAAATTTGGATGTCAATGCTGCAGACAGAACTTGCTGTTCTTTCACCAGCTGGTTCAGACCAGCAGAACCAACTCACTCCCTATCCATTAGAAAGGGCCATCCTGTCTGTGGCCATCAAAGACCAAAGGTTTGGCCTTCATCTGCTTCTTAACCTTCAGGACTTGTTAAATATAAGCTTCCCTATTGGGAAGGTACGAGTTTAAACAGAGCCTTCCAAGCTTGCTGAAAGCATCAGAGGAGTCACTGCCTAATGAGAAAAGTCTCAAAACATGTTATAAAACACATCACAGGGATTTGAAGAACTCTTCTGAGCCGATCCACCAGGCTAAGCAAAGAGGAGAAAATCTCAGGGTACGGCCTAATAAAGAGCCTGGAGCCACCCAGCTTGCCCTGCAATAGTGCTAGGTTGGGAGCAGATGTTTCCCAAAATATGCATTCTAAGGAGGACTAGGTGGCTCACCCAGCTGAGGGTATTATTTATATATGGTAGGCTTCCCTGTCGAGCCAATGCAGGTTATGTCCCAGGATGTCTCAAATTCCTCCTAAGAGCCCCTCTTTCCCTCTCCACTGACCAAGATGGGAACTTGGTGTCCTTGATCCTTTTGGGTTTCCGTTTGGGTGACTATGGAGCTGCTTCATTCTTGTCTTTTGTTTTTTGGGTTTTTTTGTGTGTGGTTTTTGGCCAGGGCTGGGTTTGAACCCGCCACCTCTGGCATATGGGACCGGCGCCCTACTCCTTCAGCCACAGGCACCACCCTCACTCTTGTCTTATTTGCGTTGAGTCTACTGAGGGGCATGAATGGGCAAATCTTTCTCCTTATGTTTGTCATTCCTAGTATTTCCATTTAATTTGTTCTTATTTTCTGAGAGATGGGAACAAATAAGAACAAATTAAATGGAAATACTAGGAATGACCTTTTGGTTAAATCCCCTAATAATTGCAACATCTGTGTGATATCTGAATCAACTATTGATTGTGTGATGTTTTCTTGATTTTTTTTTTTTTTTTTTTTTTTTGGTATGCTGCACGATTTCTTGTTGAAAGCCAGATCTCTTGAGTAAGAGAGTCGAGGCAGGGATAAATACTCATGCCTGGGAATGAGCATGCTTTCCTGCTGGGCATTTACCAGGGAGGGGAGGAGCCAATCTAGACTGGAGTTAAGCTGACCTCTCCCCCTACCTAATGGTCTGTCCCCTCCCTGAGCAAAGTTTCTCACTCATTTCATTCCTCAACTGTGATGGATTTTTACCAGTTACCTCAGGACACAGTTTGGGGCTCTTCCTAAGTGGCTCAAGCTTCTTGTTTGATAGGAGAAATAGAAAAGAAGGCACATGGGGGCCCTACATCCTTCCTCCCAGGGGCTACAGTTCCCACAGGAAGTGCTCTTGCCTTGCCTCCAATAGATTTCCCTGTGGCACCCACTGAGATGTGTGGTGGCAAGCTGCAGATGGCTGCAAAGTGCCTTTGTGTCTGTCATCTCACAGGGCTCTCTTCTTAGCCCACATTTGATTTTTAGTAACTGGTAAAAAATATTAGTACAACTCTTTTTGCTGGACTCTGGCAGGGTCTACCCCAGTCAAGGAGTGCTCATGGCCTAGGTCTCTGCAAACGCAACTGTATTTCCTTAGATTTTTGTTGACCTGAAACTTCATCTTTCCCAGAGGTTCAAGAGGCATTGCAACCTTCATAGTAGACTGGCATTTCTGTTGTCCTTGTTGTTGGAAGGATAAAACAGTGATTTTCAACCAGTGTGTGCTGAGAGGATCTTAGGTGTGCCATGAAAATTTTTAAAGATCATTAATTAAATTATTTTTGAAAGAAATTCAAAGCATGATAAATACGTTCTTTTTTAACTCTCTTTTTGATCAACATAATTAAGTGTGCTGCAGAATTTTAACTACAAGTTCAAGTGTGCCATGAGATAAAAAAGGTTGAAAAACAAAAACACTGGATTAGGGTGATACTCTTTCCATCTTTCTACATTCTGAGAAGAAACCAGAAATCCCTCCTACTTCTTTTAAATGAACAAACACAAGCTACAGGTATCTTCCCCAGCAAAAAACAAACATCAAGAATCACTTTGTGAATTACGTCTTTAATGTTGTATCATGTCCCATACTACTAAGTAAATAAAGACATAATATTCCTGGGTGGCGCCTGTGGCTCAAGGAGTAGAGTGCCGGTCCCATATGCCAGAGGTGGTAGGTTCAAACCTAGCCCCAGCCAAAAACCACACACAAAAAAGACATGATACTTCAGATAAAAACTATTTAAAGAATCTTTCTTTACCCTCAGGAGGGAGTCACATCAGTTATCTGCTCTTATTTCTTCAAGGTGAATTTTCCCCTGGAAATACCCAATGTTAAGGTCATATTTAGCTTGTATTCTTCTTCTCTAGTTAATTGTTTATTCCATTTCTTCTTCTTACCGTACCAATTAATTTCTTTAAACAACACTCCTAAATCTTTCATTTTCCTAATGTACAAAATACTACGACATTGCTATGTAGGAATCTGCTCGGTAAAATTTAGGTAACTTGGCATTTACAAAAGGATAATATTTGAAGCGTGAGGAAGTATAGTATGATTGGCAACTTAATTACCTCATGGTAGCAATAAAGTAAAACCCCCTTTCTGTCTATTTTTATATATTCATTATAAAATGTGAGTTATATAAGGATGGAAATATTTGGAAGATACTGATATTTTGATATTGTAACCTATAATGATTTACAAAACTTACTGAGTCAGGTTTGGATAAAACAGAATTTATCCTTGTGGTACTGATGGATTATTATGTGGTTAATAAAACTCTAAGATTCTGGTGAACTGAAAGTATCTTTTCCACTAAGAGATCATGGCTGCAGAGGGAGTGGTGAAGGTTCTTGTATCATATCATCTGGGGAAAGCTTCATCCTTGCTTTTTCCTATTTAGACAAAATTATGTCATGGAGCAGTGTGCATCTCCAGCTGAAGCATGCATAAAAACAAAGTCTTATTATATGCTCTAAAGGAAAATATTGTTTTGAAATACTGTGATTATTTTTCTGATTATAAAAGAAGTGTAATTTGTTTTTTAAAATGTAAAACATGCTTAGGAATTAAGGAAAGTTTGAAATATTATTTTAAAAATAGAATAATAAGACCTAGTCTAGCAGTCCTAATGATTATTTTTTATAGTCATATACACATCAACATAGAAATAATCCTCACCTCTTAAACTTACACACACACATATCTATATTTATGTATACATTATCAGTGGCATAATATATATAGTTTTCTATCCTGTTTTTTGCAGACATTGCATCAGAGGTATTTTCCATGTTATCAAAAACCCTTCATAAATATTTTTAGTGGCTGAATAATGTTCTGGTTTATAGTTGTGCCATAATTGGATATAAGCCTTTTGTGTATTGAGGTTGTTTCCAGTGTTCCGGTATTGAAAATAAGGCCATGATGAACTTCTTCATATATAAATCTTTGTCTTCACTTTTGATTACTTCCTTAGGATCCATTCAGAGAAGTAAAATTACTGATTCAAAGAGGATGAAATTTTTTATAGTTCATGACAGATATTTATAAATCATCTTCCAAGAGGGCTTTAACAAACAATGTGGCCATGACTACTTTATGACAATATATGTCTTACTGAACCATCACAAATATTGAGTATTGTTATTTTAAAAAGCCTTGTCAGTGGTGAATCATGAATAGTATCTCTGTGATAGTTTACGTTTCATTTCTTTGTGTAAGACTGGGTCTGCACTTTTTTCCTACCTGTTTATTCAAAATGCTTCACAAACTTAAAAGCAAAATGTAAAACTATGAAACTTCTAGAAGAAACATAGAAGAAAATCTTTGAGATCTAAGTTTAGGTAGAGTTCTTAGACTTGACACCAAAAGCGTAATCTATAAAAGGAAAAGTTCGTCAAATGAACTTCATCAAAATTTAAAACTTTATTCTGTAAAAGACCTTGTTAAGAGGATACAAAGACGCAAACTACAGACAGAAATTATTTGCAACCCACGTATCTTACAAAGAACTAGTATCGAGACTGTATAAAGAATTCTCAAAAAGGAACAGTTAAAAAAAAATCAACCCAATTAGAAAATAGAAATAAGTTATGCATAGAAATTCCATGAAAGAGTGTTCTCTATAGATGGCAAATATGCACACGAAAAGTCATTTACATCATTGGACACTAGAAAAGTGCAAATTAAAACCACAATAAGACCACTATTCATGTCTCAGAGGGGTTAAAATGAAAAAATAGTAAAAACACCAAATGTTGGGGAGAATGCAGAGAAACCAAATCATATATAAATTGCTCATGGGAATATGAAATGAGGTAGCCTCTCTGGAAAATAACTTTGGCAATTTCTTGAAAACCTAAACACATAACTACCATGTGACATGCATGTCTACCCAGACATTTATGCCAGAGAAATAAAACCTGTAAATGAATATTTTATTATGGTAGAATATGTATAACATAAAATTTACTTAAACCATTTTTAAGTATACAATTCAATAGTGTTAAGTACATTTACATTGTTGGGCAACTATAACCACCATCCATCTTCAGAACTTTTTTTCATCTTCCCAAATTGAAACTCTGTACCCATGAAATAATTTCCCATTACCACCACCTCCTGGCCACGGACAAGTGCCGTTCTACTTTCTTTACTATTCTCATGTCCTCAAGGTTCATCTGTGTTGTAACATGTATCAGAATTTCATTCCTTTATAAGGCTGAATGACATTCCACTGTATGTATATACCACATTGTTTTGATTTATCCTTTGATAGATACACGTTGTTTCCACCTTTTGGCTATTGCAAATAATGCTGGTTTGACCTTGAGTATGTAAATATTGACGTTTCTGTTTTCAATGCATGGAATTGCTATCATACAATAATTCTATTTTTTTGTTGTTGCTTTTTGAGAAACCACTATACTGTTTTCCTTAATGGCTGCACATTTTACATTCCCACCACCAATGCACAGGGTTCCGATTTCTTCACATCCTTCTCAACATTTGTTATCTTCCTTTTTTTTCTTTAAGCCATCCTGATGGATGTGAAGTTGTATCTCATTGTGGGTTTGATTTGCATTATATATTATTATTTGCATAATAATTAGTAATATGAGTATCTTCATATATGTTTATTGGCCATTTATAAGTCTTTGAAGAAATGTCTATTAAAGTCCTTTGCCCATTTTTAAATCTCATTATTTGTTTCTTGTTGTTGAGTTGTAGGAATTCTTTATATATGCTGGATGTTAATCCTTGGCAGGTAATTTGTAAACATTTTTTCTCTCATTTCACAGAAGAGGCGTTTTCACTCTGTTGATTGTGTCTTTTGCACACAAGTTTTAAATTTTGATGTGGCCCAATCTATTATATTTTCTTTTGTTACTTGCATTTTAGATGTTGCATCTAAAAAAATCCTTGGGAAATTTATTTTTTGACTTAAAAGTTTTCAAAATATTAAGGGGCACCAATGTTTTTGTTACATGGATAGCTTTTATAATGCTTTAGCTTTTGTAAAGTCAGGGCTATTAGTTTGCCCATCGCCTGAATAATGTTCATTGTACCGGATAGGTAGGTTTTTACCATCTCCTCCTACTGCCTCCCCCTTCTCAATTTCCAATGATTTTTACTTATCTCTGTGTCCAAGAGGACTCAGTGATTAGTTCCAAATGCACATGGGTTTTTTTCCATTTCTGAGATACCTCACTTAGGATAATGAGTATGTAACATTTGGGGACTGGCTTGTCTCAGCAGAATTCTCTAGATATTCATCAGGGCCTTTGAGTATATCAATAGTTCATTCCTCTTTATTGCTGAGTAAGATTTCATGGTATTATGTACCATGTTTCCCCAAAAATAAAACATCCTCCGAAAATAAGACCTACTCACAGGTTTCCTTCTGGGTGAAATATAAGGTATCCCCCCAAAAATAAGCCCCCCCCAGGCCCTGTCTTGGAATGAAAATTAATTTACAGTAAACTGGTTGCTAGGGCCGCCCCGACTGGTGTCTAGCAACCAGTGACGTTAGGCAGAGTCCTGATGTCCCTGCTGTGTGGAGGCGGAGTGGAGGTCGGAGTGAGCAGTGAGCACATGGCAGGAGAGAGGAGGACACTTTCGCAGATGCAGAAGAACAGGAGGATCAGAGCGGACCGGACGCGGTGAAGGTGGTGAGTGCAGGTCTGTCTCTGGTGACACTGCCTGATGCTCGCAGCTGCCCTCATGATGACTGAAGGTAGGATTCAGTTTGTCTGGTTTGTGTTGACAACTACTGTACTACCATACCGTATACAGGTAATAAATTTCCTTTATTTTCATTTAATAATAAATGTGTACCATATTCTTCTTCATGGAAAAATAAGACATCCCCTGAAAATAAGACCTAGGGCAAGTTTGGGAGCAAAAATTAATATAAGACACTGTCTTATTTTCGGGGAAACAGGGTAGTACTGTGCTACAGTTTGTTTAACCATTAATCCATTGGAGGACATCTAGGTTGTTTCTAGTTTTCTATTATTATGAATAAAAATGCTATAAAAACGCATGGACATTGCTGAGAGAAACTAAAGAAGACAGAAATAAATGGAAAGACATTCCATGTTCATGAATTTGATGACTGAATTAAGATGTCAGTCTGTCCAAATTAATGGACAAATGCAATGCAATGCCTATCCAAATCCCAATGACATTTTTGCTAAAATAGAAAAATCCATTCTAAAAAATTATATGGAATCTCGAGGGACTCAGAATAGTCAAAACAATCCTGAAAAAGCAGAACAAAGTTGGAGTTCTCACACTTGTTGATTTTGAGACTTACAACAAAAGCATAGAAATCAAGGTAGTGTGGAACTGGTATACTTGTAAAGACAGACATACAGGTCTAGTTATGAAAACTACGTTAGTAGTTGCCAGGAATTAAGGAGAGGATGAGAGTGGGAGGGAAGTGGGTGTGGCTGCACAAGTTATAAAAGGGTATTCTTGGTGCTGGAAATGTTCTGTATCCTGACCATATCAGTATCAATATCCTGGTCGTGATGTAGCACCGTAGTTTTGAAAGACGTTACCGTCGGACACTGAGTACAAGGCACGTGGGATCTCTCTGTATTTTTTACAACTGCATGTGAACATAGAATTATTTCAAAATAAAAAGTCTAATTTCATGAAAAGAAGTAGTTGTGAAAGTGTGCAATATCTTTTAGAAAGATTTCCGTAAAATATTGTTAACAATAAAAGGCAATTTAATGCTATTTGGAAAATGGCTGGTTATAATGATTCACTTCTCATGGTCTCCTGAGAACCAAGGGTTTTCGTTTTGATTTGTTTTAATAATACTCAAAATAAAAGCGTTTTGCAGCAGTTACAGCTCTCGGTGGTTTAAGACCATAGTTGCTATTAGGAACTAATTGTCACCAAAGACAAGGCAGAGAATCTGTCTGCGGAGAGGCTGTGATGTCCTCATCTGAGGCAGAGGACAGTGAGTTCCAGCCTGGCAGCATGACCTAAATGGCCTCCAGCAGGCTGGCACCCTACTTGTACTCACGGGAGAGTCTGTGTTTGCATAACCCTTCGACTGAGTTCTCTAATTTTGAGCCATAGCACTTCTCTCTCAGTCCTGGCCTTGTTCCCAGCCTTACAAAGCTAGATGACTTGAGTAACAAACCAGTTTTTCAGCTGTAAATTGAATGTGTGACTCCAGATTATCCCTAAAGTTCTAACTCTAAGCTTAATAGTAATAGCTACTGTGCATGGGCTTCCATTTGAGCATTAGACCTTTTATCCATTAACTCATTGAATCCTCACCATGACCTTTCAAAGAGCATCTATTTATCCCCGGCACTTTACAAATTAGAAAAAGACATGTCAGAAAAGCAAAGCAAGTTTCTCAAGAACACAGAAGAAGCTGGGAAGATGGAAACCAATCATCCTAGTTTGTCTGAGACGGAAAGGATTGCCGGGATGCGTTAGAGCTTCAGTGCTCAAACTGGGAAAGTCTCTCAGGCAAAATGGGATGAGTTGATTACATTCAACGGGGTGTGGGGGGGATCCTACATTTTTATGACTTAAGAGTAGTCTGTATCGGGTGGCGCCTATGGCTCAAGGAGTAGGGCGCTGGTCCCATATGCCGGAGGTGGCAGGTGCGAACCCAGCCCCGGCGAAAAAAAAAAAAAAAAAAAGAGTAGTCTGTATCGATGCAACAAAGGAAGATGGCAGCCGAGTAACAGCTTCCTTGCATCTGGGCACTGTGAGTTTGGGGAGATAGGACTCCAGGCATCTCTGGCTGCTGGGATCTGCCTATCATCACCCCTGAGAGGATACAGGGAGTCAGCGAGAGAATTCTGGACCCCAAGAGGAGGACTAAAACAGTGGAAAACCGGCAAGTGGTCGCGTGTGTTCAATCCATCTAAACCCGCCCGCAACTGTAAGTTCAGTAGCAGTGAGACTGCAAACCAGAAAGGCCTTACCTGTGAACTGTTTTGGTGTCTTTGGACTTGGCACTCAGCTGAACTGCCTTGGGGAGAGCCTGAGCGGGAGTGTGGAGAACTTTGGCCTTTGTCTAGGGCCCCAGTCTGAGCCGCTGAGCCAGATGGAGCTAATAGTGTTTGGCTCTGGGTCACAGGCAGCCATTGTGAGCGATCTGCCCCAGCAAGCTCCGCCCTCAGGGTCGCAGAGCTAGAATTGGGTGGGAGCTGGTAACCCAGGGACCAAGTAGCCTAAGGGCATGGTCTGAGCCGCCTTGCAGCCCTAACCCTCGGGGGCAGAGGGAGACCAGTTTTGGCACACAGGGTAAGTGGATAGCCACTTCAGCAGTATTCCAGCAACAAGCACTTCCCTGGGAAAGCTTCCGCTCAGCAAGTGAACAAGTTCAAAGAACCTTTTTTTTCTTTTTTTTTTTTGTAGAGACAGAGTCTCACTGTACCGCCCTTGGATAGAGTGCCGTGGCATCACATGGCTCACAGCAACCTCTAACTCTTGGGCTTACACGATTCTCTTGCCTCAGCCTCCCAAGCAGCTGGGACTACAGGCGCCCGCCACAACGACCGGCTATTTTTTTGTTGCATTTCGGCCGGGGCTGGGTTTGAACCCGCCACCCTCGGCATATGGGGCCGGCGCCCCACTCACTGAGCCACAGGTGCCGCCCCAAAGAGCCTTTTAAGTGGGCTGAAGAGAGATTTAGGGTGTCTATCTGCTGGGGTTTCAGAAACTAGCAGCCTCCAGTTGTATCAGAACTGTGATTAACATCTCATACCCCAGAAGACCACGTGTTGCGCAGACAATATTCAATAACATATACATACTGCTTTGTTTTTGGTTGTGTTTTTTTTTTTTTTTTTGGTTTGGTTGGTTTTTTTTGTTTATTTTGATGTTGTAGATTGTTGTTTTGTTTTTTAAATTCAACCTTTTCCATACAGATCCTTTTTCTTTCTCAATTTTTCTAGTTTAATGATAATTTCCCATTGCTGCCTATTTCAATAATTAGAACTTCATTTTTGTTAGGGTTTCTACCACTATTATTTGGTTTTCCACCCAATTTTATCCCGTAAAGTTTTCTGTTTGCTTGTTATGGTTTGATTTATAGCATTTTTGTCTTTCCTCTCTACTTGGTGGAGGTGGGGTACTGTGTCTGATCAGATTAGCAAAGAGCTGCTGACCTCAAGGGAACCACCCAACTGGGCACCCCCAGAAGGTGGTTTTTTTTAAAGGTTGTATCAAAGTAACCTACTGTACACCTATATTGCTCTGTCTCCCTCTTTCTGTGCCTCTCTTCTTTTTGTCAGTATTCCTTTTACCCACCCCCTCTCATTTCTCTATTTTTCTTTTTTTTCTTATCACTCGGTCCTCCTTTCTTTCATCCCTTTTTTGCTCTTCAACCTTCTCACCCTTCTGGTCCTGTAACCCTTAGTCCACAGGCATGAGAACTTAAAGAGCAAGAGGAAGTGAAAGGAAAATTAGGGCAAGGAAACAGATAAAAGAAATCACTCATGAGGAAGAATCAGCAGAAAACTCCAGGCAACATGAAGAACCAGTCCAGAACAACCCCACCAAGAGACCATGAGGTAGCTACTGCAGAGGATTCCACCTATAAAGAAATGTTAGGAATGACAGAAAGGGAATTTAGAATACACATGTTGCAAACAATGAAAGAAATGATGGAAACAATGAAGGAAACTGCTAATAAAGTGGAAAAGAACCAAAAGGAAATCCAAAAACAGAATCAAAGAAGAGATGAATGATATGAAGAATATAAAAAGGATATTGCAGAGCTGAAGGAACTGAAACAGTCAATTAGGGAACTGAAAGATGCAATGGAAAGTATCAGCAACAGGTTAGACTATGCAGAAGAAAGAATTTCAGAGGTAGAAGACAAAGTTCTTGAGATAACTCAGATAGTAAAAGAGGCAGAAAAGAAGAGAGAGAAAGCAGAACGTTCACTGTCAGAATTATGGGACTTTATGAAGTGTTCCAACATACGAGTTATAGGAATTCCAGAAGGGGAAGAAGAATGCCCCAGAGGAATGGAAGCCATACTAGAAAATATTATAAAAGAAAATTTCCCAAATATCACCAAAGATTCTGACACACTGCTTTGAGAGGGCTATCGGACCTCAGGTCACCTCAACTCTAACCAAGCTTCTCCAAGACACATTGTGATGAACCTGTCCAAAGTCAAGACAAAAGAAAAGATTCTGCAAGCTGCCAGGAGTAAGTGCCAGTTGACCTACAGGGGCAAATCCATCAGAGTGACCGCAACTTCTCTAATGAAACTTTCCAAGCAAGAAGACAATGGTCATCTACCTTTAATCTACTTAAACAGAAAAATTTCCAGCCCAGAATTCTGTACCCTGCTAAGCTAAGCTTCAAAATTGATGGAGAAATCAAATAATTTACGGATATACTAACATTGAGGAAATTTGCCACAACAAGACCAGCTCTACAGGAAATACTTCAACCTGTTCTGTACACTGACCACCACAATGGATCAGCAGCAAAGTAAGAACTCAGAAATTAAAGGACAGAACCTAACCTCCACACTGATGCAAAAGATAAAACTAAGCAATGGACTCTCACCAAATAAGACGAATAGAATACTACCACACTTATCAATTATCTCAATAAATGTTAATGGCTTGAATTCCCCACTGAAGAGACATAGATTGGTTGACTGGATTAAAAAACACAAGCCATCCATTTGCTGTCTGCAAGAAACACACCAGCTTCAAAAGACAAGTTAAAGCTCCAAGTCAAGGGTTGGAAGACAATTTTTCAGACAAATGGAATTCAGAAGAAAAGAGGAGTTGCAATCTTATTTTCAGATACATGTGGATTTAAAGCAACTAAAGTCAAAAAAGACAAAGATGGTCACTTTATATTGGTCAAAGGAAAAATACAACAAGAAGACATTTCAATTCTAAATATTTATGGACCCAATTTAAATGCTCCCAGATTCTTGAAACAGACCTTAGTCTGAGCAATATGATATCTGATAATACCATAATAACAGGGGACCTTAACACTCCTCTTACAGAGCCGGACAGATCCTCTAAACAGAAATTAAACAAGGATATAAGAGATTTAAATGAGACCCTAGAACAACTGTGCTTGATAGATGCATATAGAACACTCCATCCCAAAGATAAAGAGTATACATTCTTCTCATCACCTTATGGAACATTCTCCAAAATTGATCATATCCTGGGACACAAAACAAATATCAACAGAATCAAAAGAATTGAAATTTTACCTTGTATCTTCTCAGACCATAAGGCACTAAAGGTGGAACTCAACTCTAAGAAAATTGCTGGAGCCTATCCAAAGGCATGGAAATTAAACAATCTTCTGTTGAATAACAGATGGGTGCAGGAAGAAATAAAACAGGAAATCATTAACTTCCTTAAGCATAACAACAATGAAGACACAAGCTACCAAAACCTGTGGGATACTGCAAAAGCAGTTTTGAGAGGAAAATTCATTGCTTTAGATGCCTACATTCGAAAAACAGAAAGAGAGCACATCAACAATCTCACAAGAGATCTTATGGAATTGGAAAAAGAAGAACAATCTAAGCCTAAACTCAGTAGAAGAAAAGAAATATCCAAATTCAAATCAGAGATCAATGAAATTGAAAACAAAATAATCATTCAGAAAATTAATGAAACAAGGAGTTGGTTTTTTGAAAAAATAAATAAAATAGATAAACCATTGGCCAGACTAATGAGGAATAGAAAAGTAAAATCTCTAGTAACCTCAATCAGAAATGATAAAGGGGAAATAACAACTGATCCCACAGAGATACAAGAGATCATCTTTGAATACTACCAGAAACTCTATGCCCAGAAATTTGACAATGTGAAGGAAATGGATCAATATTTGGAATCACACCCTCTCCCTAGACTTAGCCAGGAATAAATAGAGCTCCTGAACAGACCAATTTCAAGCACTGAGATCAAAGAAACAATAAAAATTCTTCCAACCAAAAAATGCCCTGGTCCAGATGGCTTCACTCCAGAATTCTATCAAACCTTCAAGGAAGAGCTTATTCCTGTACTGCAGAAATTATTCCAAAAAATTGAGGAAGAAGGAATCTTCCCCAACACATTCTGTGAAGGAAACATCACCCTGATACCAAAACCAGGAAAAGACCCAAACAAAAAGGAGAATTTCAGACCAATCTCACTCATGAACATAGATGCAAAAATTCTCAACAAAATCCTAGCCAATAGATTACAGCTTATCATCAAAAAAGTCATTCATCATGATCAAGTAGGCTTCATCCCAGGGATGCAAGGCTGGTTTAACATACGCAAGTCCATAAACGTTATCCACCATATTAACAGAGGCAAAAATAAAGATCACATGATCCTCTCAATAGATGCAGAAAAAGCATTTGATGAAATCCAGCATCCTTTTCTAATTAGAACACTGAAGACTATAGGCATAGGTGGCACATTTCTTAAATTGATTGAAGCTATCTATGACAAACCCACAGCCAATATTTTACTGAATGGAGTAAAACTGAAAGCTTTTCCTCTTAGAACTGGAACCAGACAAGGTTGTCCTCTGTCACCTTTACTATTCAACGTAGTGCTGGAAGTTCTAGCCAATACAATTAGGCAAGACAAGGAAATAAAGGGAATCCAAATGGGAGCAGAGGAGGTCAAACTCTCCCTCTTTGCTGACGACATGATCTTATACTTAGAGAATCCCAAAGACTCAACCACAAGACTCCTAGAAGTCATCAAAAAATACAGTAATGTTTCAGGATATAAAATCAATGTCCACAAGTCAGTAGCCTTTGTGTACACCAATAACAGTCAAGATGAGAAGCTAATTAAGGACACAACTCCCTTCACCATAGTTTCAAAGAAAATGAAATACCTAGGAATATACCTAACGAAGGAGGTGAAGGACCACTATAAAGAAAACTATGAAATCCTCAGAAAGGAAATAGCAGAGGATATTAACAAATGGAAGAACATACCATGCTCATGGATGGGAAGAATCAACATTGTTAAAATGTCTATACTTCCCAAAGCAATCTACCTATTCAATGCCATTCCTATCAAAATACCAACATCGTACTTTCAAGATTTGGAAAAAATGATTCTGCGTTTTGTATGGAACCGGAAAAAACCCTATATAGCTAAGGCAGTTCTCTGTAACAAAAATAAAGCTGGGGGCATCAGCGTCCCAGATTTTAGTCTGTACTACAAAGCCATAGTGCTCAAGACAGCATGGTACTGGCACAAAAACAGAGACATAGACACTTGGAATAGCATTGAAAACCAATAAATGAAACTAACAGCTTACAACCACCTAATCTTTGATAAACCAAACAAGAACACACCTTGGGGGAAAGACTCCCTATTCAATAAATGGTGTTGGGAGAACTGGATGTCTACATGTAAAAGACTGAAAGTGGACCCACACCTTTCCCCACTCACAAAAATTGATTCAAGATGGATAAAGGATTTAAATTTAGGGCATGAAACAATAAAAATCCTCAAAGAAAGCATAGGAACAACACTGGAAGATATTGGCCTGGGGAAAGACTTCATGAAGAAGACTGCCATGGTAATTGCAACAACAACAAAAATAAACAAATGGGACTTCATTAAACTGAAAAGCTTCTGTACAGCTAAGGAGACAATAACCAAAGCAAAGAGACAACCTACACAATGGGAAAGGATATTTGCATATTTTCAATCAGACAAAAGCTTGATAACTAGGATCTATAGAGAACTCAAATTAATCCACATGAAAAAAGCCAACAATTCCATCTATCAATGGGCAAGAGACATGAATAGAACTTTCTCTAAAGACGATAGACGAATGGCTAACAAACACATGAAAAAATGTTCATCATCTCTATATATTAGAGAAATGCAAATCAAAACAACCCTGAGATATCATCTAACCCCAGTGAGAATGGCCCACATCACAAAATCTCAAAACTGCAGATGCTGGCGTGGATGTGGAGAGAAGGGAACACTTTTACACTGCTGGTGGGATTGCAAACTAGTACAACCTTTCTGGAAGGAAGTATGGAGAAACCTCAAAGCACTCAAGCTAGACCTCCCATTTGATCCTGCAATCCCATTACTGGGCATCTACCCAGAAGGAAAGAAATCCTCTTATCATAAGGACACTTGTACTAGACTGTTTATTGCAGCTCAATTTACAATCCCCAAAATGTGGAAACAGCCTAAATGCTCACCAACCCAGGAATGGATTAACAAGCTGTGGTATATGTATACCATGGAATACTATTCAGCCATTAAAAAAAATGGAGACTTTACATCCTTCGTATTAACCTGGATGGACGTGGAAGACATTATTCTTAGTAAAGCATCACAAGAATGGAGAAGCACGAATCCTATGTACTCAATTTTGATATGAGGACAATTAATGACAATTATGGTTATGGGGGGGAACAGAAAGAGGGAAGGAGGGAGGGGGGTGGGGCCTTGGTGTGTGTCACACTTTATGGGGGCAAGACATGATTGCAAGAGGGACTTTACCTAACAATTGCAATCAGTGTAACTGGCTTATTGTACCCTCAATGAATCCCCAACAATAAAAAAAATAAAAAAAAAAAACTTAGAAAAAAAAGAGTAGTCTTTATCCTGTTGGCTGTAACACATCACCTCTGAGTTTCTTTGAGTTCATATGAGAATTGTAACTATTCAAGAAAACAAGACATTGTGTTTTTCATGGGGAAGTGGGAATAAAGCAGCTACCTGCAGGAACAGGAGAATGTGGTAGGCAAGAAAACCTACATTTATATTCTGTCTTGTTCAGTTTCAAAAGTAATCAGTGAATAGAAAGAACTGCAGACAAGCAATTAAACTTGAAATATATTAAAATGATAAAATAAGGGAGATGAGAATGGAATTTACGTGTATTTTAAATGTCTTATAGAAGTTTTAATAAATAATATATGCTCCTCAAAAACAAATGCTAATAAATAAATGTAGGAGGTTGTTTGCAATAAGATTTGGAATCAACAGATACAGAGCATTAATCCAGAGATTGGCAGAGTTAATGGGCCCCCAAGCAAGAAAGCTCTGATCTGCACAGATTTCACCTCTCCTCTGTCCCCCTGCGTTTGCAGAAAGTGTTTCTTTTCCCTTCATGAAAAAGTATGATGCATTGGTTGGGGGAACGGAGTCTCACATCAGGCGAAATGCAGGATTGGCAACAGCTCAGATGCCAAATCCAGTGACCGCTGGAGCACAGTCTGCTAGCAGATGTTGTGTTACCATGGCAACCAGTAGGCGGCTCCCAATGAAGAAGGGACTCAATTTTCAAGGACGGAGACCCGAGGAAGACTTTGACCCTGGCTTTCTTGAGAGCTCTCTGAGTTGGGATATGTTGGGGGGCAAAGGAGGAAATAAGGAGGGACTATCACAGTTTTCTTTTCTTACTGTGATTGTACTGCCGGTGACAAAGAAAGACAGGATTTTTGTTTAATATCAACCTTTCACAGGAAACATCCTGCCAGCTGTGAATTAATGAGTTGCCTTGCCTCCAGGAGACTTGATAATCCTTCTGGACCAACTGCTGGCTCCTCCCACAACCTTCCTTGGCTTTCCTTTGCTTCCCAATTACTGTTGCTGGTGAAAGATACAGACACAGTCCCGTAGAGTCACCGCTTGTAGGCACAAAGCGCATTCCCCAGGCCATTTCCCCTGCCCCCTCTCTGGCTCTGCTGTTTCTGCCCTAAAGCACAGCGCAGCAGCCCAGGCTCTAGTTAGTACGGCTCACATTCTTACCAGGACCCCAAATGTCATCACCAGAAGCGGTTGAGTGCAGACTTCTCCAGAGACCGGCTGGAGGGAAGGAAGACATTCACACACAGTCTTCTGATTATTCTCCATAACCGCGCCCCACTGCCTCCATGTGCTTTGAATTAATTTTTTTCTAGGAAAGCCCTAATTATCTTGTAAATGGCATGATTATATTGCGTTCTCTTCTTCCTATAAGAGCCTTAATTTTTCAAATGTAAGCAATTGAAATATTTCTTGATATTTTAATCCTGTGTTGACATTTCTTTGTCAATGCATTCTGAGCATCAAAAGACAGCAGTGCCCTCTGGCCTCCCATAACCTCTCAGAGGCCCTGGGATCCCCACACTGTGTTAAAAAGAGCCAGGACCCTGAAAGCATATAAGTTTTGTAAACTTTTTGAGCTTCCACTGCTTCTTCTAGAACAGAGGTCTCGGAAAGCAATCCACTAGAATGGAGGCAGAAAACATGAAAACTTCTATTCATTTTTTATCTCCTCCTGTAAAAGTCTAGTTTCTGTATTTGTGCTCTAGTGTACACAGTATGTTCAATACAATGGTATGGATGTGTGCATGTGTGTGTAATTTTAAACTCAGTAAATATTTTGGAAATTCTGTCCCAGGATCTTCTGAATAGCTTTAATTCTGGTGCCATGCAGTTCATCCATTTAAAGTCTACAATCCAGTGACTTTCAGTATGTTTGCCGAGTTGTGCCTCCCTCTTCAAAATCAACTTTAGAACTTTTTCCTTACTGTCCAGAGAAATTCCACAACCCTTAGCTGTCACCTCCTCCACCCCCAGCTCCTAGAAGACACTCTCCTGGTTTTCATCTGTGTAAATTCGCCCATTCTGAACATTTAATGTCAGTGCAATCATGCCAGGTGGCCCTTGGCATGTGGCTTCTTTAACTTAGCATAATGTTGTCAAGGTACATCCGTGTTGTAGCAGGCTCCAGCACTTCATTCCTGTTTACAGCTGAATAATATTACATTGTGGATTCTACAATGTATTTACTCCTCGTTAACTATATTTATTCATTCATTCATTACTCCTGTGGGTAAACAATTAAACTTCATGGTAGACGCCTGATCTATGTAATTATATATTATATGCGCTATGCGTCAAAGATGCTACTCCAAATACTCAACAGCTAGGCACTTATGAACAAGAGCAGATGTTGTGAGCACTGAGCTGGGCTATAGAAGCCCTACTTGGTGCCCAGATATATCTTTTTATTTGCTGGGCCAAGCAAGTGGGAGGCAAGTCACTCAGAAGGCGCAGGTGAGGCTGCTTATTCACCAGCTATCCTGGAAGTATTTCAACATTTTAACAACTGGTTTGGCCATATGTGTGCATACAAATTGAATGCTCTGCTCGTGTATCTCCCTGCCAGATTTGCTATGAGGGTTAAATGAGGCCAAGCACAGAGAAGGGCTGGGCAGGTATTGTTCAGAGACGTGTGGTACCTAGGGCTGCTCCTGCAGCTTAGGAAGCCCCTTCCCTACAAACCAATTTTATCACGTGTCTAAAGGGAGTCTTGAGGTCTGTAGCATGAGCCAGCATACCCCATGCAGATGTCAAAGGGAAAATCTCTTACGTGGTCCTTCCCTAGGAGAGGAGGAGGAGGAGGAGGACTAACCTGGTCGGAGTCTAAGAAGCCTGGATGTGGAGCCACTAGAAAATGAGACAAGGTGTAAAAATGTTCCAACAAAAACTTACCCTTTCAATTCACTACTCTCCTTGGCCTGGTGACCCTAGAATATTCCCTGATTCAGTGTACAGACTGTTGATCAATTCTATTTTTTGCCATTAAATCACAGAGTTTAGAAGGAATCGAGGCCCAGGTCAGGAAGGCTACTTCCTCAACATCCCAAGTAGCTCAGAAGCCAGTGGCAGAGCTGAACCGAGAGCAGAGTTTCCCTAATTAGAGGCCATGGCTTCTTCCAAAATACCAGGCCTGCAAGAGCAGCCAGTTAACAAGAGCGGCTGAAATGACTGTTCAGTTCAGTGGGACGAATGGTGCGGATAACTGAGCCCTCTGTTCAGTAATGGTGCCCCACACCTGTGCCACCGTTGGCATATACTCACAGGGCATAATTTCCCCAACCCAATCTCTTTCAGGCCTCATTACAACCATATCCAGTAGAAAGAGTTTTAATCATAAGGATTTTGGTTGCTGGAGAGTCTGGATTGGAGCCAAGTAATAGAAGTTAAAAAATGATACTTATGAGATTAGACTGAAAAGGTTTAGTTTGAAGAAGAGAAAGATCAGGGGGCCAGATTAAGGACATTTTTGGAGGTTTCAGATGACAAAAATTTACCACAAAGGGAAAAGAGGTAGCTGCTCATTGCCTACTATGGTGGAATAAGAGAACACAGCAGGGGCCGAGAGGGATTGGAGGGGAAGCCGTGACCATTGCAGAGGCTGCTCCATAAAGGCCCCATAGTGGTATTGGTAGATTGGGACCTATGATGCCAGGAAGGCTTGTCATCTTGTGCCTTTGGGTTATGTGTATGCCCAACCTGTTTGGCAGTGCTGTCTTGAAGGAGGAACCAGGAATTGGAAGCTAAAGACCAAAAATACCTGCTGAATGGTGTAAAGAAAGCCCCAGGTCACCGAGCCAGGAGTACCGAGCCTACTCCCCCACCTCTATGTCATTAACTGGGCATCCAGGTAGGGAGTAGATTTTTTGCCCTGGTGAAGAACTTCATGCTGTTCACATCTTTCTCACGCACATACCAGCTGGATCCAGAGCACAGAGGAAGAGAGCTGCTGTCTTGTCTTCTTTTTTTTTTTTTTGAAGATAGAGTCTCACTTAGTCACCTTGGGTTGAGTGCCATTGTATCACAGCTTACTGCAACCTCACACTCTTGGGCTTAAGTGATCCTCTTGCCTCAGCCTCCCGAGTAGCTGGGACTACAGGCACCTAATGCCCAGCTAGTTTTTCTATTTTTAGTAGAGACAGGGTCTCACTCCTGCTCAGACTGGTCTCAAACTACTAAGCTCAAGCACTCCACCTGCTCTGCCTCAGTCTCCCATAGTGCTAGGATTATAGGTGTGAGCCAACAAGCTCGGCTTGCCTTGCCTTCTAAAAGTAACTTCACTGACCAGGCCAAGCATGGTGGCTCAAACCTGTAATCCCAGCAGTTTGGGAGGCTGAGATAGAAGGATTGCTTGAGACCAGGAGTTCAAGCCAGGGCAATATAGTGAGACCCCATCTCTATAAAAAATAAAAATAAAAAATTTAGTCAGGTCTGGTGGCACACAGCTGTTGTCCTGGCTACTCAGGAGGCTGAGGTGGGAAGATTACTTGAGCCCAGGAGGTTGAGGTTATAGTGAGTTATGATCAAGCTAGTGCACTCCAGCCCAGGCAACAGAGCAAACTTCCATCTTGAGAAACCATAATAATAACTTATTGAGCAGTGCATCTAATGAACTGCATCCTAATTAGAGGAATTGCATGCTGAAGTCTCCTTCCAAAGTTCAGGGAGGCTGAGCTTTCAGGGGTGGGGATGCTCAGCCAGGCCCTGGAAATGGGAGGAAAAAGGACAGGGTATGGAAGGTTAGCATCTGGCTGGGCTTTGGCCCGGGTGCCCTTTCTGTGCCCTTTCCAGAAGCTTCCCTGGATGAGCGCTTCCACTTGTTTACTTTGAGAAGATCTCACAAGCTGATGCCTGAGCTTTGTTTGAGTTCCTTGTCCTGGAATTGGTTGGAGCTTTGCTATTCCCATTGTAGTTGGAAGGATGCTAGGCATGGGGTCCGGGTCGGGCAGAGGAGTCAGTGAATTCTACTATTGATGTCCATGAGCTAGAACACTGCTGCCCTTTCATCCCAAAACTGTTCATCCATCATCTTCCAAGGCTCATCAAGCACTGCCCCTACTGGCCATGCTCAGGCCTCAGCAGACCATCCCGTAGTCCTGTACTTGGACCCCACAGAACACGGCCTTTCTCCCACATGACTCATCAGAGGCATTGGCAAACTCTCTTTCTTTCCCACCTTCCATTAAACTCAGCTCCTGAATTATTTAGCAAAATCTGACTAACTTAGAGGAAGACGTTTTACCACCCGTTTAGCATTTATTTACTCCTGCAGAAGGTAAGGGGTTTGGGAGCTGCTTCTTAATTTGGGTTGGGACTTGGGAAGGAGTTTTCACTTTGTTATGGCTGTACTTAACTTAGTCCCTGCTCCCCAAATCAGCTTGAGCTGGTACTTTGCCCACCCACAGTGCTGCTGTCCAAGTGTTTGGTTGCCCCCAGGTGATGGAAGCATCACCGACCAGGGAGCTAGACAGACACTGTGAGACCCTGGGGAGAGGCAAACCCTCCAATAGGGTTTCCCATCTGTCAAATAGCTTTAATAGATATAAATTTCACAAACTCAGTTTTGCAAGATATGTAACTTTATTTTTGTATAAGAATTTGATTTGTATTTGGAGTTCCCATTCTGCATGGTGGCAGAATTGTACTCTCAAATAATCTGAAATCTCTCATCCTTCCCTCCCAAGTTTACGTGCATGTTCTGGGAGCCTCATCCAGAAACATCATTTCCAAAGCCCATTGGGTCATGGATGTCATGTGAGCATCTGCTGAGCTGTCCTCCCGCTGAGCGGGTCTCTGCTGTGTATCCACACACTTGCCAGAGACAGTCTCCTGTCTTGAGATTCCCTCTTTCTAGAATTTTCTATTCTCTTGCTCAGCCATTTTTTGAGAACATAGGTATAATTATTTGACCCAACTAACGCTTTTTCTACCTCCAGGGGTGGAGATAAATGTTTAACAACAAGTTCTGGGAGGTTAGAGTCAGGAAGGTGAGTCCTGATTCATAGCATTTGCCAGTTTCCAGGGTGTAAACACTTCCAGGCTAGCCAATTCCAAGCTGCCAATGATTTAATGGTCAGCTCACAAAATTCTAGAAATGTTCCAATCAACTTTAGCTTTCTGTCTCCAGTGCACCACTGCCTAATACATCTTATCTCTGGAGATGAACTGCCTTCCTGAAAGTCTACTCAGCAAATGAAACAAAGATCTTGTTGCACTCACATCCCGGAAATGAATCTGAGATTTTCCCACCTGTTCAGTCTCAGCCCAGGAAGCAGGGGATAGGGTCACTCTTCTAGGACCAAGAGCCATGCTGTCTCTAATTGTTTTTTTCTGATTCCTCTTTTTCCTAGATGGAGGAACATTCTTCTAGATGGCACAGGGCTCTGAGTTGGAGGCAATGACTTCTACGTCTCAGACCAATTCTCAATCTTGAGTGATTCCTGTTGTCAAAGAGCCTTGGCTTTTTTTTTTTTTTTTTTTTTTTGTAGAGACAGAGTCTCACTGTACCGCCCTCGGGTAGAGTGTCGTGGCGTCACATGGCTCACAGAAACCTCTAACTCTTGGGCTTACGCGATTCTCTTACCTCAGCCTCCCAAGCAGCTGGGACTACAGGTGCCCTCCACAACGTCTGGCTATTTTTTTTTTTTTTTGCAGTTTGGCTCGGGCTGGGTTTGAACCCTCCACCCTTGGCATATGGGGCCAGCACCCTACTCACTGAGCCACAGGCACCGCCCCAGAGCCTTGGCTTTTTTAATGGCTGATTGAACATCCTAGCCCTAAATCAAACAATGCAAAGTGGTCTGTCTGACTGAAAGAGAAAGGGGCCAAGAAAGGAGAGTAAATATGAAAAGAAAAATTTATCATTCATATTTCCAAAGCATTGTCCTATCACACAGATATTGCAGTCCTTCACAGGACGGTGGGAGAAATAAGTGAGGAAAGTCACAGGAAGAGTTTGAGGCCCAGGATGGTGTGGAGAAGGCACGCCATCACGTGGCTGGTTCTCTTTGCCCCATGTGGGTTTTCTCTTTCTCAGCAATTTCTACTGGTTTGCATTGCATTGAGTCAAGAGTGGTTCCTGTGGGCACAGACCCCCTCCCTCATCTTGGGAATGTGGCACCATCCTGGAATCAGAATGGGCATTTCCATTAAAAATGCAAGAAAGGAGCAACAAGTTAGTGAAGCGTTTAGAGATCCTGTACACAGCAAATTTTTAGTCAGAGAAGTTAAGGAGCAAATGACGGCATGGAAGGGTTGGACGTGTTCAAATTGTTGGAGACGCTGTGTTAGCTCTCATGGAATCCTCATGGTGAAAAGTACGTTAACAATGATTCCATCCCGTCTGCCTGTTTTAAAGGCCTTGCCACCTTTTGGCTCTGCCTTCTAGTTAGGTGTGTTTTAACCTCAGCTCCCTGAGGACAGAAGCTTGTGGATAGTCAGGAAATGGCTGCTGGATTATTTTCCTGACTTCCCTGGATTCATTGTGGTTTTCCCTCTCTAAGCAGCTACACACCCATGAAAGAGATGGACGATGTATATACGTGTCCTCAATGTTGCCCTGCTTGGCCTTTGGTTTCTAGGCTTATTTGGATCCACCATTTCTACTGATTTTGGTCTAGATGACCTTATACAGGATTATTCGTTGTTCCTTCTCTGGGAGAGGGGATGGAATGTCACGCTTCATTTAGGTTTTCTCAGAGTCTTCAGCCATGGAGGTGCCTTTCACCTTACTGTGGGGCGTGGCTCATTTTTTTGAGAAAGAGTCTCACTTTGTCGTGCTGGGTAGAGTGCTGTGGAGTCGTAGCTCACAGCAACCTCAAACTCGTGGGCTCACGCAGTCCACTTGCCTTAGCCTCATGTGTAGATGGGACTACAGGAGCCCCCACAATGCCCGGCTAGTTTTTCTATGTTTAGTAGAGATGGGGTCTTGCTCTTGCTCAGGCTGGTCTCGAACTCTTGAGATCAAGCAATTTTCCTAGTTTAGCCTCCCAACTTGCTAGGATTACAGGCCATAGCCACTGCGCGCAGCCTAGTGTGTGACTCTCCAGAAATAGAAGTGGTCCCTGGAAGCCAGAGGGGGTTGGGAAAAGAAGGTTTCACTGTTTACGTAATCCCCAGCCCCTGAAACCCATTCTCCTCATGGCTCCTTTTGATCTTGGGAGACATGGCAGTAAAAAGCAAACCTGGGCAGAGGGAGTTAGAGATGAACTCTGCTACTTCGGCCTTGACTTTGGATTTCAGTGAGGACTAGCTGACTGCAGTGCTGGCTGGGTCTTTGAGGGAAATAGTATGACCATGCCCTAGTCTACAAATCAGGTCAAATGCAGATTCTTGGCATGGGAAAATAATTAAAGGAATTTTCGATACTACTTTTCTTTTCCTCTCAAGAAAAGATAACTTCTCAGCTATGAAATAGAGAAGAATCCTCTCTAAATCTTGCTGTAGGCTCTCTCTGACCTTTGAGTCCCAATCTCTATGATCTTGATGGCAGGGAAATATTCTGTAGTATTAACCCATACATTTTCTAGTTATTCTCCTTTTTACCATTTGTTCTTTTCCCCTTTGAACTAGCCTGTGAGCCATCTATTGCCTCAGTAAAGGTTTGGTAGACCAGCAAAGCAGAGAGAAAACTCTAAAAGCTTGAATGCTTGAGTATCAAAATGCAAGATCTTTTTCATTTTTGCAGTTTTTGGCCAGGGCTGGGTTTGAACCCACCATGTCCATGTATATGGGGCAGGCACCCTACTCCTTTGAACCACAGGCACTGCCCAAAATGCAAGATCTTGAAGGATGGCAATTCACCAGAAATTGGTCAGATCAGTTTCCCCACCTTAACCACTATTAGGTAAAAATCCTCTGAGTGAGAGGGGAAAAAGAGAACCAGGAGGACGGGATGTGGAGGTAAATACTAGTATAAATCTTGAAAAGGTGCCCTGAGCCATGCCTGTCCTCCCAGAGTAGGGTATCTTAATGGGAGCCCCAAGACGGCCAGATAATCTGAGAGTAGCTGTTGCCTGTGTCTCCCTATCGGCCTGAGGAACTGGGACACTTTGCAGATACCACCTGACATGGGAGAAATAGATGAAAAACGACTGCTTGGCATTTTCCTTTTTTTTGAGATCTATAACAGTCTCATAAGTTTCCTAGAGCCCCTAGCAATGATAAACAGCAGCTGAAATTCCTCTGAGGCCCAGAAGAGAGCTTGCAAGAGGCTGAGCCCCTCTGCCAGGGCCACAGGGGCTACAGAGTAACCTCACTCTGGTCTCTCAATCTTGCACCAAATGTTTCCTTTTTCTAGTAGAAGAGAAAAGGAGTTAGGGCTGCAATTTCTGGAGGAATCCAAACTGGGACTTGCCCAGGGATGCTTTCCAGTCCTTTGGCAAGAAAACTTTGCAGAAGCAGGTCACACATTCCAGCCTCTTCATCTTCAAGTAGCATGATTTCCTAGGCCTGTGCTGGCTAGGAGAGTAGACACAAGTGGCTGTCCAAATTTAAATATAAACAAATTCATATATAATTAAAAATTCCTTTCTTTGGTTACACTATTCACATTTTAAGTGGTCAAAAACCACATGTGGCTTGTGGTTGCCATATTGAACAGAGCATGTAGAGCATTTTTACTGTCACCAGAAGTTCCACGGGTCAGCACTGAGGCCTCAGCTGCTACTCCTGCTGACACAGTGACCACCGACCACTTCCTCCTTTCCTCACACATACAAATGCACAGCTGGGCAGGCTGTGTCCAGAGAAGTCTGTCACAGCCCCTGAATGGGTGTTTGTCTGAATATGGCCGCTTTTGATTAGTGGTGTGTCACTGACACTTCCTGATCTCCACATTGCCCTCACCCCCACCACTGTCTCTGACCTTTGGATACTGAGTCTAAGTAAGCTGGTGTCCTGAAGCCCTAGGGCAGGCCACCAACCAGGGGAGATACCTGGTCCTCCAGCAGCTGCCTGGCTGTCACAGTCTGTGTGAGAGACTTCAATCACTTCATGGTATGGGCATCCCGGGACTAACAGCATCCTATGCCCTACAGAGCCCACAGAGAGTGAGCAACATGATGGCTTGAGTGGACGATGTGACCAGGCCCTGTCTGGGGCTGGTCATCTGTGGCACAAGGCAATGGAAACTTTTCCATGAAGAACCAAAACCTACCATTCCCATCACCACCATGAACAGTCATTCTTCCCCGACTAGGAAAGAAGTCAGCACCCTCTAGTGATTGTCAACCAGTGTGCCGTGATTTAAAGATCATTAATTAAATTATTTTTGAAAGAAGTTCAAAGCAAGGCCTGGTATTGTGGCTCACACCTGTAAACCTATCACTTCTGAGGCTGAGGCGGGTGGACTGTTTGAGCTCAGGAGTTGGAGATCAGATCAGCCTGAGCAAGAGTGAGACCCCATCTCTACAAAAATAGCTGGGTGTTATGACAGGCTCCTGTAGTCCCAGCTACTCGGGAGGCTGAAACAAGAGGATCTCTTGAGCCCAAGAGTTTGAGGTTACAATGAGCTATGACTCCTTTGCACTCTACTGGGGCAAGAAAGTGAGACTATGCCTCAAAAAAAAAAAAAAAAGTTCAAAGCTTAGTAAGTATATTCTTTTTTTTTTTACTTTTTATTTTTGATCAATATAATTTAAGTGTGCCACAGAAGTTTAACTATGGGTTCAAGTGTGCTGTGAGATAAAAAAAGGTTGACAAACACTGTTCTCATGGATACAGAAGTCAGGGAGGCTGGGATTCGACCCTGGCTCCACCCATTTTTAGGAGGGAATTTAAGCATGTCTTTCCTTCCCTGAAAAATGAGATAATGACACCCACTTTACACACATAAAATTGTTTGTGCGAATAAATGTAAAACACTTAGGTCGGTAGCTGACACCTAATTGGGCCTCAATAAATAACAGCTGCCATTTTTACTTCCAGCTGCCCTCTGGGATAATCTGCATTTTTTATCGTAGAGCAGTGAGAGCGGAAAAACAGCAGTGGCTCCCTGCACTGCAGGTCACTCCATCTCGCCATCTGGCACGATGAGAAATTGTCCTGCTTAATTTGTGAAAACTGCCTCAGACCTCCGTGCGCACCTGGTTTACTCTTGTTCAGGCTTCTTTTTTCAGGTGCTGCTGTGGCTTCCCATGCCTTGGTAAGGGGTGGTGGTGCATTTAAGGAGTAATCTTTGGGGTCTGCTGTGAGAACCTCTTGGAAAGGGAAGCCCAAACTTCCTCCCAGAAGAGTTGAAAACACAGTAGGGTTAGGGTACGGTAGCCCAGGTTCACCTAACATAAGGTGCTGCCAACGCCTGGAGGGACCTGTGGAGGACAGTGCATTCCCAGGCTCTGTTCAAGGTGAGATAACCTTAATCCTTATAAATGGGACTCAGCAGAGTCACAGGAAGAAAAAAGATTCTTAACCTGGTTCTTCTAGGAGAAAAGTGGCCCATTCTTCCAAGCTCACGCTGGATAGATTCGGGGAGTACATAAATAATTGAGGCTATCCTCAGAGTGTCCTGGGAGAACATAGACCTTGGAAAGGGATAGCCAAGGAACTGGACAATGAGGCAAAAGGACCCACATTGCAGCCAGAAAAGGCTCCAAATCTGAAGTTCAGGATGTCCCTGAACTGTAAGGAGTTTGGAGAGGTTCTTGGGTTGTGGCCAGAGGAGATGACTTAGGTCGCTCAGCCAGAAGATTTCCACGTTGAATGTCCAATCTGCTGAAGGACATGCATTGCACATCCCAGAGCTCAGAGAAGACTGAAAACCCTAGAGGTCCCCCAGACCCTGGCTGCCACAATCTTCCATGACATAAGGGCTCTACTCTTCTATGCTAACTCAATGGACAAACCACACTTCTGGAAGCATGGACTGAGAAGTGATACAATATTCACCATTTTTCCAGAGGCTGCAAAATCTTATGCGGCTCCCTGGATCCATGTGGTCCAACCTACTTGAGGATGCAATCTTGGTAGCCCCAAACAGGGGTTGGGTTCTGATCCAGTTCCATTTATCTACTAGACCTCAGATGAGAAACTGACTCACTGCAAATACGGAAGTAATGTGGTGGAGGGGATAAGTGCTGAAATATTGAAGAAAGTATATACCTAGCTTTTCATTCCAGTTCTGTCACTAGCCAAGTGACCGTGGATAAGCCACTTAGCCCCTAGAGCTCCAGTTATTCCTCTGATTTGTTAGAAAATCAAGAAAAACAACTACTGATTATAGAAAATTCTCAGGAACTCTTATGTCCTATCTAGACATAAGTTTTAGCCGTCTGGAGTGGCTGATTTGAATTGGGCTAAGGGGAGATGGAGAACACATGTAATGAGACACTTTCCAGTCTGGTCTTCCCCACATAGCAGAGATTTGGTTACTCGTAGAAGGTGTGTATGGTCAGAATGGCTCTGTAAGGCCCTCCTCTGGCCATAGGTTATTGGACAGAAATCCACTCAATACAATTAAGAATATGTAATGTAATTTTATATGGATAAGATGTTATCTTAAGCATTCTCAGGAATAAAGAATTAAACAAGACACAGATGTAAAGAATATATCTGTAAAGAATATATCTCAGCAGAGGAAATGTAACATATGGACTTAAAACTTATACACTCATTCCACACAGAGTATAAGTGCCGCGAGAGTGGGTGGGCAGTACGGTGGGGGAGCACAGAGCCCAGTGGACTCTCCCATCCCACTGCTGAGTTGCTGGTACATTAACTCCCCAACCCAGCTTCTGCCTGTGGAGCCCCAGTGGAGCTTTCCAATTAAAGCATTTAATGTGATCATTTTGTTGATAACGGGGATGGGTAGGACGTCACATGGGAATTATGTGACAAGGTATTGAGCCATTGGCAAAAATTCAAGCTTAATGAGCTAATCCTAGAGAGCACTATGGTTCCCTAAAATATTTGTGCTGGATGTTAAGGACAGGTGGGATTTAAACTAAAGGAGGCAATGGGGGCTATAACAGGGAGGTCAGGTAGAAGGAAGCAAAGCCATGTTCCCAGCCATGCTCTATGCAGATCACGAGGGTGGAGATGGAAGGCTGCTCAGAAGCACAATCCCTAATCACCAAGGTTCCCTGAAGACCCCAATCCTGTCTTGCCATGGCACCCCCCTTCATACATCCCCACCCATCCCTCTATTTAGGATGGATGATATGTAGTTTCTGGATCACGCTGCATACGCATTTAAAATTTTAATAGACACTGTCAAATTTTCTTCTGCAATGACTGAAGCCGTTTACATGTCAGAATTTGCCTTGTGCCCCACAGGAGATATTATCAGTTTAAAATGTTTTAATCAAAATTTTAGGTGAAAAACAAATAGGTAAACAAATGGTCTTTATTTGTCCAAAAAATTTTTAATTCTTACTAGTGAGTTTGAAGACCTACAGGACATGTGTGACTCTTTCTTTTATGATGTGCTCATTTGTATTTGCTCATTTTTCTGTCAGGTTACAGACGTGATGATGGGAGTGGCAGCCCCTGGGGTCATGTGACCTAGGAGCTCTAACTGTTTCTCTTGTTCTTGTTTCTATGGAGAGATTTTTAAATATATTCTGACAGTAATTCTCTGTCATTTATAGATACTTTACATATTCTCTTCCTGCTTTATTTTGTATATGCTATTTTAGATCATACAGATATTTTAACTTTGAAGTGGTCAAACATCACTATCCTTTTATTAATGGATAATTATATATTGGGTCTTTTTAGAAACCCCCAAAGCATTAATGTATTCTTCAATTTTTAAAAATAATCTTTATAGTTTTTAAACACTTTTAGCAATGTAAAGCATGTAAAATTTGTATTTTTCACTGTGTTAAGTAGTAATGAACAAAATTTGTTTCCAAATTATCTCCCTAAACCCTTAATGGAAGAGTTCAGTGTTTTCCCAACAATCTGAAATGTTCCTCTTTAATGAATCTAAGTCCCATTTTTAGGAATGTGTGCTTGTGGATGCTATTCTGAGCCTCTTGATATGGTGTCTGGTCCTGTGTGAATGCTGTACCTTTCTGAGTACAGTTGTCCCTCGCTATAAGTGGAAAATGGTTCCAGGGCCCCTATGTATACTAAAATCTGCACATAGTCCTACAGTTTGCCCTGCAGAACCCACATATAGAAAGTCAGTCCTCCATGTATTGTACAAAGGTTTTATATTCCAAGAATATTTTATTTTTGATCTGAGTATGGATGAATAAAAATCCATATAAGTGGGCCCTCCCTTACTGTTCTTTTTTATTTTTGTTTTAAAAATTGCCATGGTTATGCTTGAGCACTTATTTATATTTGAATTTTGCAATCAGTTCATGAATTTCCATAGATTGCATTAAAATTATAGATTCACTTGAGGGAGAATATGGGAATGTGGTAATAGTCTCTATTTTTCAGGTTATTACTTTTGTCTTTGAGGATAGTTTTACAACTTAAAAAAAATAAACACCACACATTTCTGTTAAGCTTACCTTAATGTGTATTATCATGAACGAGACAACATTATCATTGTTGGTGTGATTGCAACTAAATAAGAAATAATAAAACCTTTGTAAATGAATGGGGCTGAGTATGGCCTTTTCTTCAGCTACAACTTTGCATTTTGCTGTTTTGGAAATTCAAAAGCTAAGCAGGTAGGACATTTCTATTCATCAGTACTCAAGCAATAAAACTTGGTCTACACTCAGTATTCCCCAGACAGAAGGATGTACAGATTTGTGCAGATAAGGAGATGTTCATGAATCTAAGCCCACATGGGCAGAGAAATGGTGAACATTGACTCACCAATGACTAATTTATGCACACAACTACCTACACTCTAATGACCATTTACACTAGTCTCTAAAAAAAGACCTTATATTAAAAAGAAGAAAAACAATATAAGAATCATGCTAATACCCAAAATTTCAGTTTCAGTAAATATTTAGAAAGATCATTAAATGGTATCTCTAAGAGTTGGAGACAGTAGCAGTCTGGTTATGCTCTAGCTTTAGTCTAATCGAGTTAGATAATTAATGGATGCAGTCTGCTTTATGGGCACATTTCAGTGTAGTTCGAAATTCTCCAAGCTAACCTTGGTCTAGACTCTGGGGACATTTCCAGTGTGCAATGAATATTGAATGCACCCATTTTTTATTTCTGCAATATCTGTGTTTGAGAATTTATTTTTCATGTGTGAAAATATGGAAGTGATTGAAATGCTCTTCCAGGCCACGGACGGTGTGTGCGCCTCTCTGGCAACCGTCTTGGGACAGATGGTTTTATTTTCTTTTGTGATAGAAGTGAAGTAAGAGCTATAGGGAAAGACACCTTTCCTCTTTGGGATTTTTCCGGTGGTAAAATAAAGTTTTAGGCTTTCTTATCTCTACCTCACAGAAGTATTTCAAGCACCGAAGAAGGACGCCAATGTGGACTGCCACCAAAACTCGTGAGTGCAGAGCTGCATACAGATTCATGTAAGTAACAAATATCAATTATCTGGAGGCTTTCAGAGTAATGAACAGTAGGCAGAGAGTTAGAAATGAAAACTTAGACCCATGAGAGTATCAAGACATCCCCAAAAGGAAAAATCCTTTATCACTCAGTGTCCATAAATTTGGACACTCATCCAAATGAGTGTCTCACTCATCATTACTCACTCATCATTACTCCTTTGTTGTGAAATTCATTGATAGAATTGATAGTTCATAAACTCTTAAAGATTTTGGGGGGCCAAATCTGCACCTATTATACACTTGGAGAGTTTAAGGGTGAAAAAATTATTTAAATTTGTGAAGTGACCACATATACCATGGTGTTTGATCACTGTTCAAAATAAAATTCTCAATCCAGGAAACGCATTGTCCAGTTAAAATAATTGCTGAATTGCCTTTACCATAGAGTACCATGTCGATTTTCTGTATCTATTTTTATACAAAGATCAAGTGGATTTTTGTTTGTGTATGTGGTTTATAAAACCGCTGCAGTCTGATCTTCTCAGAAGTACATGGTTATTTATAAGGGTTGGAGGCATGCTGATTTTTGAAAAAGAATTAATACATAATTTGAATTCAGAGTATAAGCTTTTGGAGAAGCATTTCTGAAATATCTTTGGGGAATAAATCTCTTTTATTAATCCAATCAGCCATTGGATGTCATTCTTCCGATTTAATTACGTTTATCTGCCAATGGGTGACTCGGCTCCTTGTGCATGTAATTTCAGTGGGTGTAAATGGCGATGGCAAATAATTGTCCTCAGGGTGATAATTGCTGTTATAATTATTTACTCATGCAAGTTAGCTCTGTTAAAAATCCAACTGTCAGATGATCTGGAAATATGAGGGAATGTGTTTTGTATGTGCTCAAGAGGGAGAAGAGCCCTTATATTTCTTGGACGTTTTCTAGGTGCTAAGCATAGTGCTAAGCAAATTAGACAACATAATCTTACTGAATCCTCAGTCTTCCTGCAGAGTGGGCAGGATGACTTCCACGTTACTGATGAGGAAATCGTAGCCCTATAGGTGGCAAGTAGACCCAGGCTAACAAACAGGTATAAAACGATTCCGAGTTTGCAGTGTGCCTGTCAAGAGAAGCCAGCTTTGTAAAGAATTTAGTCCAGTGCTTGGTGCATTATTGTTATCTTAGCATTTGTCCATGGAAATTCTATTTCTGTAACCACTGCTTTGCCTCCTCCTAGGAAGCCATTCCTTTGAGCAGTGCAAAACATCAAACCTAGAGTCTAAATGAGAGAGTTGTGTGTGTGTGTTGTGTGTGTGGCCCTAGGATATTCCATTTCCTTGAGAATGTTTCATCTGGTTAATCCCATGTGGCTTAATCCTACAGTATTAAGGATTCTCTCATCTCTGAATTTCTATAACCCTCAGGTCCTTATGGCTCAGCAGGGTACTTGAATATGCAGGGTTCTAATAGGGATTTTTGTATTTTATGGAGGTGTGTTTTCCCTCAATCTAGATTGCAAGTTTATTGAGCACAGGGATTCCTTGGATCTCTACACAGGGTCTCATCAGGTACAGGGCTCCATACCAGGTCAATACTCTTAGATTAACTGCAAAACCTAAGACCGAACTATCTAAAGGTTAGAGGGTGGTTGCTCAGGATAAAAGGTTGAGAAACATCCCTTGAGGTAGCATCACCCCTCATCATCACCCCCTGTCAGCTTGGCCTTCCTCTTTTGATATTACTGGAAGACAGTAGGGTGAGGGTGGGAGGCGTTTGGATTTCTCCCTTTTTAGGAAAACTTGCACTACCAACCCCCTCTTCCCAGCCCATATCCCCTCACCCCACCCCAAGCACACACAAAGGGCTGTGAAGGAGGTGAGAGGTCACCACTTTGGGGAGGAGGAGGGATATCATGAATAGAAACAATGTCTTGTATAGTTTGGGGTATGCACATGGGCTGCATGTCCCTCCGGTGCCTGGGCTTGCCACTTGTCCTACTGTCATCAGAGTAGTGACAGCCAACATTCCTTTTGTAGTATTTCAACGTCAAGTTCAGCCACAGACACTTCCCTTTTTGGTTTCCTCACGTCTACTTGGAGCCCAGGTGGGGCAGGGAAGAGGAAAGGGAAGGAAGAGAGAGGAAATGACACTCCCCCCACCACCACCCCGGGCCCTTAGAGCCATAGTTCTGACCTGCCCTTGGGAACTGAATGGAAAATGAGGCTGAAGTTCTCAAATGGTCAGGACTGGCTCTTCCTAGGTGAGGCAAAGCTGTTTTCATAAATGATGATGACTCAAAAATAAGCAAATTGACCAAGAAGTCATTAAGGGAGTAGCTACCCACCAGGACAGAAGGTTTCCAAAGAACGTAGCAGTAGCGAATATTGGCGAACAGAAGCTGTTTTGTAGTTCTGTGGCCAGATATGAGACTTCTCATATGAGACTTCTCAATGAGACTTCTCATTGAGAAGTCTCATATCTGGCCACAGAACTACAAAACAGGGACAGACACTGGGCCGTACATATACATCGAATTCTCTCATCATCTCTGCCCATCAGGGACAGACACTGGGCCGTACATATACATCGAATTCTCTCATCATCTCTGCCAAGCAGGCTTTAACCTTCCCATTTCAATGCCACGTGGAGCCTGAGGTGAGAGTGAAACCTTGCTCACCCGGCCAGGCCAGTCAGCAGCTGAACCCAGACGCAAATCTGTCCTCTGCTCTTCCCACTAAGCAATCCTGCTCGCCTTTGGCTCCCAGGTATGGAGTGGGCCCACTAGGGGCAGATAGCCTCACCAAGTCCTGTCCATACAAGCTTACTATAGGTCATGGTCTTGCTTTAAATCTGACATGCATCCATCTGAAATATGAAATGAAATGAACCATCTTCCCCAGAGTCCATGTTCCCAGGCAGCGTGGGACACTACGAAGCAGGGAGTGGGCCCAAGTCAGAGTGAGGGCCTTTGAATGTCCACCGAGTCCCCTCCTCACTGCAGCATGGGTCTTGGCTCTGGTCCACTCCTCCCCTGGAGCTGCCTCCTTGACTGTCAGGGTGAGCCTGTTGATACAACCTGAGAAAATGGCTGATGGTGAGACGAACCTTCCAGAGTCACATTCACAGGCACAACTGAGATGAAAGTAAAATCTTTCCCGCAATGTTCTGTTTAACAGGAATGTTTCGTAGTATTGCACTGTCATGTCTCCTCATTTGCGTAAAACATGAAGAGCTAGAAAATGATGGTCTTAGATATAATGAAATAAACTAATTTTCTTTCTATTAAATCTATATCAAGCACTGATTTTCCTATGAAAACAGAGTTACCTCAACACAGAATAATTCCCCAAAGAACCTGAAATATAGGGCGGAGGGTGAGTTAATCATCTGAGGTGAGGAGGAGTCAGTTGCTGAACTGATGTGAGGTCCGGGGACAGCGGCTTTGCTTTCCACTTCTCTGTCATTGAGAAGATGTTTTAGTCACAGCTGTGCATCGTGAAGCTCTCAGTGGCATGTAAAGAGAAGCCTCCTAAGAAACTGTTCCTTGGACAAAGGAGGCTGGGGCACCTGTCATACTGAGTTTCAGCCCCTGGGGCTGTTTTCTATATTGCTGGTCAAATAAATTCATGCACCTGTCACCCTGCCTTTGTGTTCCAGCTTAATTGTTGTCTTTATTTCACCCCTTAATTCTCTCATGAGGAACAGAAAAGCAGGATTCTGGAAGATCTGAAATGCTCTCCTTTGGGGATCCCATAAATACATGCTTATTATATACGTCACAGTTGGAAATACTATGGAAGGGGAGGAGGAGGAGAAGGAAGGAAGACTCTGTAAAATAGATGTGTGAGTGGTTCTGAATCCTCATTAGGACCTGCAGAAACAGCCCACCTTTACTTTATTTTGGTTGAGCCAAATGCTTGGCTGCATGACTAACCCTTTCCCAATGAACCATCTGTGTATATAGGTAAAGGCTCTGTGGGCCATGGTAGCTGTTAGGAAGAGATGACATTTGTAGTCTTTTTTTTTTTTTTGCAGTTTCTGGTCGGGGCTGGGCTTGAACCCGCCACCTCCGGCATATGAGGCCAGCGCCCTACCCCTTTGAGCCACAGGCGCCACCGACATTTGTAGTCTTATCTAAGCCATCTATTCTCCCTGAGTTGAACAACCAATGTGAACAGATCTCTCAAGGACCCATTTAACTATTGAAAGATGAATCTCTTGACTCCAAATAAGAAATAAGAGATTAAAATGGAGAGAGAGTGAGTTTTCCTAAAGTTGATCACCTTTATTGGGGAAAAGGTAGCAGGGGAAAAGATATTGGACTGTAGATAAAAACAAATGTGAAACGTGGGACAGAACTCACCGATGCCTGAAGCAATAACCCTTCCCTGCTTCTTCCTTCTGTCTCCATCTGAATTTTCAGTGCAAACGAAGCCCAGCTCCCGAGAGGAACTACTAACCACTTTTTCAGCAGCTTCAGCATCTTTTCACATCAGGACAGAAAGTGTTGAAATTGCATTTTCTTGGGATTTTTATGCCAGAGAGAATACATTATGTTGCTTTGCAAAAAATAAACAATCACATAAATAATAGGGCCAGGCTAAAAAAGATCCCCTATGGCACTAATGGTTCAGTAATCAGGCCTTGATGAAGGTCAAAGCACGCTCTCTCCTGACCCCCTCAAACCCTAGAGTAAAGACAGCTCAGAGCTGAGGTGCTATGGTCTTCTAGTGGTAACTGATTTAACAAGCTTTGATTTCGGGTGAACTCAATGGCAATGGACGATGGGGCTGTAGAGGACAAGATCCAGGGGGTATGAAGAAAGTGGGTTGGTTACCGTGCTAGCCGCCATCAGAGGAGCAGAGCAATCCTAGGTCTTTTGCCCAAAGGACAAAGCACGGACTGAATTCTGGCAAGCTTCCACCCTTGGAGCTGGGACTCTACGATGCATGCCAGTGGCAGGAACGAACCTGACCAGCCTGTCCAGATGAGGGAGACCTGCCAGGGTACTAATAAGGAGGTGATTGCAAGCGAAGGCCTGGCAAGGCATTGGAAGGCCGCTGGAGCTCGATTCCTGGAGTGGGCTTGTGGGAAGGTCTCTAGACCCAGAGAAAGGAAGGCAAGTGCTGAGGGGTGGGATTGAAGCCAAAGCCCCACAGGCTGAAGGCCTGAGGCTGCTCATTCATCATTCATTCACTTGCATGTTGAGCGTCTGCTGAGTGTCCTGCACTTTCCTAGGCAGTGGGCAGCTATTGAGGTGAAGCCATTGCCTGCTCTCCCAGGGCTTTCAGACAGTGGGAGAGTCTGAGAGGAAAATCAGGCCCCATCAGCCGTGCAGGACCACCAATGCATTGGGTGGAGCTGAGTCAGTGCTATAATGCATCCACTTCCAGCCAGAGAGGGGACAGTAACAAACAATGACCATCTCTGTGCTGCACACTGTGTTCTGAGCCTTCATGCAGGACCTAATTCAGGTCTTATCACAGAGGTAGAAAGCAGGTGTTAATATTCCCATTTTACAGATGATGAAACTGTGGCTCAGAGGAGTCAAGTCACTTCATTAACATCACACCAGGAGCAAGTGCTGGGCTGGGGATTTGAACCCAGGTCATTTGGGCTGTAAAGCCCTTGCTCTTTTGAACATCTCACAGCCCATAAATACAGAGCACAGATAGCCAGCAACACTCTCCAGAAGAATCTTTTAGGATAGTTCTACCCAAAGGCCCGAGAGAGAAAAATAACAGAGATTACAGCAAGAGACAGAGTAAGAATTAAAATAGTGCTTTTAATATAATTTTCAGCAAACGTACAGTATGTACTTTACATCACATAGTTCTAAACTGCTCATCTGCAAAATAGAAGCTGCAAAAATACAGAATACCACACTCAAAATCTATTGAGCATGTGCTTTTTTACCCCCTCCATTCTGTGAAACAGTGATTTTTGACCCCCTGGGCTGATTTCCTTAGAACTGCTGGGGCCCTAGGTCACAGACGCATTCCTGAGAGGGGGGGTTTCTAAAGCATATCAGCAAGCCAGCCCCACGGGAGCCAGAGGAGGGACTGCCGGAAGGGAATTTGCGTACCGGGTCAACTTTACTCTTTAGTGACCCAGAAAAGAACGCCTACTGTGAGGGCTGTTTCAAGGACTCCTGATTGTAAATCACCTCCTCAGTCCTCATCACAGGCCTGCACTGGGGGCCTCAGAGGACCACACACTGGCTGGATGGTGCACACTGGGACCCCTGGGTTCTTGGGCAGGGAAGAGCACTCTAAGTCAGGCCTGCGAGGTCTGTGGGTGGTGGGCTGCTCTCTGCAGGAGGTGGAAGAGGGCCAGGCCCTCAGCTTCTCACAAAGGAGTCTTCTGAAGGTGAATGTGACTCGGGGCAGGTTTTCTCAGTCTCAATGTCTTGGTACTCTGTGCCTAAAGGGGGAGGAGGGAAGAAGAGCCAAGAGGAAAAAAAGAGATCGGTCTTTTCTGCTTTTCCTACTTTTTGTCAGGCTTATGTAATAGCATCCTGGCTTTCCCGGGGAGTGGGCAGGCGGAGGCAGCTGAAGCAACACCGCGCTGGTGTTCACGCCACGGAACCCCAAGGGACTAATTCCAAGCCCAGAGACCTTTCTGGAGGCCACATCTTCCCGAGAGGCGTATTTATCTACGTGTCCATGCCAATACCCTGGTGGCTGCTGGGTATAAACACGACGTGTCCTAGTCATTTATCCTGCTCTGACGTAACTCACCAGTGACAGACCTGTGTCCTAGGACTCAGTCACTGAACGTGGGGACTGAGCAGCAGAGAAAACCACCTGACGTCACAATTTCTCCTCCCGCATCTGGGATGGTTTCTTTCTCATTAAGTCACAGATATTCACCGCATGAGAAGCAAAACAATTTCCTCGTGGGAGTAGGCTTTTACCCTATGCCACACTTCCAAAATAGATGCTGTGGCTTCATTTAAAAGATATTAAAAACCCAACCAGTCCCTGAGAGGATTCTCTAGCCGAGCAGGCCTCACTGACTGTCACACGCAGCTTTCCTGTTCACTGACAGGCGCAGTGGGGCCAGGGAAGTCTCCGTCCATTTATTTGTTCTCTTTAGCCTTTGACCTGGTGGTACATAAGATGACAGCTTGGAAATGTCACTCCTACACCAGGTACAGTGGCTCACGCTTGTAATCTCACCATTTTGGGAGGCTGAGGTGGGAGAATTGCTTGAGGCCAGGAGTTCAAGGCCAGCCTGAGCAACAGTGACCCTGTCTCTACCAAAAAAGAAAAAAGTGTAGAAATGTCACTCCTTCCCTCATGATCTTGAAGCTAAGATGTGGGTTCTGGGCAATTGGAAGCATCCTTACTCAACTTTGGGGAGGCTCTAGTTCTCATGGTTTGAGGGGTTGAGCTTGGACATGTTGGGGTTAGGGAGTTGGAAAAGGTGGGACAGCAATGAGAGGGCTGGGATTGGTTCCTGTTCAACAGAGTAAGAGACGGATGGGTGGCCAGGGAGCGTCTGCTGATACAGCTAAGGTTGAGGAAGGGATGTGTGGTGTTTTGAAAGACATCCACTATTTAATTATTGAAGTGAAACATCGTTTTTCTCATTTTAAGATTTCAGCGCCCATAAGCAAAATTCTACAGAGCTTCTCACCTCCGCCTGCCTCTCACCTCTTGGCTCCCTTCTCTATGATTATAGTTTCCCGCCTGAGCTTTCCCAGCGGAGGCTGCACTTTTGGCTTTGTAGAGGCTTCCTAAGAAGCCAGATCCACATTCTTACTGCGGGGACCATGCGGGAGTAGAAAGGGCACTGGTTCAGGAGTCAGATCCGTCAAGTGCTCCCGGTGACTTTCTAACTAGCTATGTGACCTTGGGAATGTTGGATTTGCTGCGCTTTAGCTTTTGTAGCTGTAAAGTGGAAAATAAATTATACTCACCTCCAGGCTGCTGGAAGTAATACCTGGCAGCACGCATGCGTGGCACCTTGCAAGTGGGTTGCTCTTAATGTAAGCGTCCCAGCCCGCTCCCTCTCTACTGGTGTGGGGTAGAGCACAATTTGTGTTCAGTGGGGTTCCTCTCGTGATGAAACTTCCTACATTGCTTACTTCATTTTACGGCCTCAGATTATAAAATCAGAGAGTCATGCCAAGCCTGTCTCCATGAGAGTCATTTTCTATTAAGTTAGCATGAATTTAAGAAAAACAATAATGGCAAAAATCTCAGTCTATAGAAAGTTAAACCTGCAGAAAATGTGCTACGTTGTTTCATTTGCTCATAGCAAAGGAACATAATCACTTCTACCTATGGAAAAATATTCAAAGTGTCTGATAACCAACTCCTGATGGTTGACCTAAGTCACTATTGAGGGGGTCCTCAAACTACGGCCCACGGGCCACATGTGGCAGTGTGATTGTATTTGTTCCCTTTTTTTTTTTTTAATTCAAAATAAGGTATGTGCAGTGTGCATAGGAATTTGTTCAGTTTTTTTTTTTTTTTTTAACTATAGTCCGGCCCTCTAACGGCCTGAGGGACAGTGAACTGGCCCCCAAAGTTTGAGGACTTCTGGCAGAGATTCTGTTCTGAAAAGCCTGGAATCTGAGAACAGAGTAAGACAAATCCAACCAGGGACCAGCTTCAGAGCTGAGCTCCGTTGGGTGACGGTGTGGACCACAGCGGAGCCAGGCATGAGTTCTCTGGGGCTCTCCCCACTGGAGTTGATGCCCAGCATGGAGGAAAGTGCCTTGCTGGCATTCTTTGACAGTGAATTTCAGAATGCTTTAGAGGGAAATCTCCTATTTCCTCTTGACTTGTCCATTTCTGCTAGAACACCTCTGTCAATGCATAACTGGGGTCAGGGCTTAAGACCAGAAATGACACAGGAAGAATGGATGGCCCTAGATATAGCCACCGTGTCCTAGTGGTGCTATCAGAGGCATGTAAGTATGTGTGGGGCCCCATAGTACCTTTGGGCTAGAGTCTTTCTGACGATGCAGTCTCTAAAAGTGGGGAGTAGTCCCTCGTGTCTTGCCTAGTAGGGAGACAGTACCCATGACTAAGGACCTGGGCTTTGGATTCACAGACCTGGGTTTGAATCCCAGCTCTGCTTTATGAACTTGAGCCAATTTGGCAGCTTTCCAAGTCTTATTTCCCCCTCCCCTCTAAACCGAAGCTAACAGTTCCTATCTCACAGGGCTTTGCTGACATTAAATAATACTGTAATAACCTCAGCCTAGTAGTTGGTTCGTGGGAAGTGCTTGATAAACAGTAGCTACTATTATTATTATTAGCAGTCATTATCAGTGCTTACCAGTTTTTCCACCCAGCACATCTGTTAGCTTCAGAGTGCCAATGCTTTGTGTTGGAAGGAAGAAAGGGGTTTGAAATATTTTAATATTACTCAGTATCTGGATTCACTTGTTTCTGGTTCCTACATTTCTCCCTCATGTGCCTATTTCGGTCACTTACGGATGGTCACTCTAGTTAAATTGTGAGTCTCAGAGAAGGGAGAACTGTAGAGTGTACAGTTCAAATTCTCCACATTGCACAAGAGAAAAATAATGTTGCCTTCCATTTTAAACCTTGACAGTAAATGAGAGATATGAATTAGGATCTCACAAAAGTGTTTAGCTCTAGGTCCCTTCTGACACATGCTTAGGTGTTGGGACTTGTCTCCCCCACACACTTAGCAGTGAGCACCCCACAAGCACGTGATGCTACCTTCGATCTCACAGAACACAGATCAGCCCACCTGGATTTCCATTGCCCATATCCAGCCACCAATTGTCTCTGTAGATAAAGCTTTAAAGGGACACAGCACTTTCATTTGTTACCGACAGTCTATGGCTAATCTCATGCTGTAATAGCAGTTGTGACTATGGCCCACAAAACCTAAAACATTCACTACTTGACCCTTTACAGAAAAAGCCTGTGAACATACTTTGGGGGGGCTCTTCTGCCTGTCTCTGGAATCTCCCCATCTCCCTTACCATTTAGTTTCTTGAGCAGTCTCTCTCCACAACCTGATTCTCCTTGCCATCAGGCAGAACTCACCCCAATGAATCAGCTCTCCCTACTCCCAGACAGACCTTAAGGCTTCATATTATTCTCCCAATTGTGTTTGTGTTCCGGTCTATCCAGCACATTGAACTATGAGTTCTCAGAGGGCAAGGATGATGCCCCTTTCCCCTTTATATTGGGTCCAAGGCCTGGCACAGAGCTAAAATTTTGAGGTACTAATACATACATGTTTAGAACAGCTCAAGCTCATACAATGCATGGTCAAATGAAACTAAGCCTGCAAATAAAAATCAGGTTGCCACACGGATGCTCCCTGAGTATATGCTCTTTCGTCTTTGTCTCCATGGCAGCAGACTTTTCCGAGGGGCAGGACCATCTCTACTTTTCTAAATTGCCCACTTTAGGCTTTATAACCCACGTTGCCCTGCTGTGATGACCAGGCACCTTGGGTTGCTGAGGTCACAAATGTGAGGAAGGGGAGGCAGGAATGCATGGCTGTGTCAGTATGGAATCCATAGTCAGTATGGATTCCACGTGTTATTCTAAGCAACAAGGCCCGTAAGTGGCATCTGAACAAAAATACCTTGTGTAGTCCACTAGTGAGAGGTTTTTCCAATTTACTCTTGAGCAACATTTATACTGTAGGGGGGCTGGGTCCCACAATCTGTCATTTAGGGCCAGTTGCTCTAAAAGATTAGGTCCTTACAGCTGTTCAGAGATTAAGGTATAGAGTGAGCTGGGAGAGGCAGCTAGATGAAAGGAGAGAGAGGGGTAGAGAAAGGATAGCTACGTATTTGGGTCTTGAACTAATTTTTCAAGCCAAATTTAATTTCACTAGCACCTACTCTCAGAAAACTTTGGTGCCTCTGAGGGATGTGACCTGGATTCTAACTGAAGGGGAAATAGTCCCTAAAGTGAAATACGAATCATGGTTGGGACAGCCAGTAAGAGGGCAGTAGCACTAGCCCAGCAGAGCAATAAAGCCCCTATTGTGTGTCTGGAACTTCCCCTGGTTTTCTGGCAGATGCCTCTCCTAAGCCATTAAGATCGGTAAGAAAAGTACAAGGCAGCAAGTATTCTCCGTCTGTTGGAGTGAAAAACTGCTTGCCTGGGTTTCTCCCCTCATCTAACCCAAACCAGACCAAACATGCAAACAAATAGTAACAAATACAGCGTTGCTCTACCAAACTGCAACAGAAGCTCATCTTGTCCTTCTGGTCTTGACTGTATGACCAGATGCATTGATTTCTACACCTTGAACTTCACTGCTTAACACCTCTGAGTAGGGCTTTTGGGACTCCTGGGCAGTGCTTGGAACAGACTGCTCTGGTCTGGCAGGCACAGCTGGGTAGAGAAATGTCCATTATTTCCTAGGACCTAAAGCAGCTGCAGGCAGCAAGAAAACCAGCCTGGTGGGCACACAGGGAGCCAACTACTCTTCTTCAGAGGGTTTTCCTGTTAGTGTGTATGTATATACATATTTCTTTACATGCTCTTCACAATGAACGGCCCTCTCTGGAAGGTGTGAAAGAATCTCCCATTAGCAAGACTCTTTCCTGAGAAAATTCTTTGAGAGTGGTGTGGCTGTCATCCCAGGGACGAGCTGGTTGTCTTTGTGTGGGATATTTCTCTGGGTTACCTCAGGGCTGTGGACTTTCTGACAAGGAGGGCTGGGAAAAACCTTGTGGGAGTGAGTGGGGGGAACCTGAAATCCTTACTAGACACAGTGAGGTCGAATTGGGACTGGGATGTACAGACATCAATTAAGCAAACTTTGAAAATCATCACTAGTGTAAACTATTCCCGTGTAAGGTGGTGAAAAAGCAGGGAGTTTTATGGAGAAGCATGCCCCTTCCTGCTCAGCAGACGTTAGCAACTCTCTCAAATAATTCCTTAGAAGTTCTTGGTTTCTCCTTATTATTTTGCCTGTTAAGCTCTACCAGCAAGCTCCCCAGGAGGCAGACAGGAGGCTTTTCTGGCTCCTGCATCTGCTGTGAGGAAGTCGCCATGGCATGCTGTGGCCTTCTTAATTTTTTTTTTTTTTTTTGCAATTTTTGGCCAGGGCCAGGTTTGAACCTGCCACCTCTGGGAGATGGGCCTGGCGCCCTACTCCTTTGAGCCACAGGTGCTGCCCGCTGTGGGCTTCTTAACAGTGGTGTCCCCAGGGTGCCTTGGAGCCTCAGAGCTGGCCTTCCCTGACAGCATGCAGCCTTAGCTGAAGACAACTAGCAAATCCTGTCTCCTAGAGGGACACCTTTGCAAAATGTGTTTACTTCATACAAGGGAATATTGGTTAAAAAAAACCCCAAAGATCTTTCAGTAAAGACAGACTTTTCATCCATCCCAGGGCGTGTTCAGCTAAATGGTGGAAGAGTTTGTAGCAAAGAGAAAGAAGTCTAACATTCACTTTCTAGGTTTATTCCATCCCGTACGTTTTTGTTTTCTGTAAATCCAATGAAAATCTTACCAGGAAACCTTTTCAGTCAAGATACCACTCAAAACCAAACAGACAGCCACGAGGCTGGATCTTAGCATTGTATGTACAATGGTTCTTTCTTTACAACACAAAAGGAAAAGTAAAACTACACTGAGTTTTCTGTGCTGCAGCATATCAGAGAAATTTTAAGACTTTAAAAGATGACACAACATACTTCAGAACCAGTTGGTAATAATAGGGTCTTTACATTTATACCCAATTGCTGATAAAACTCAGCTTTGGAGTTGTTTTCATTTGTCATTCTAACATCTTTTCTCATTCATCCTGAAAACTTAGGGCAAAAAAAAAAAATCCAAAATGCAAAGTGTTAAAAAAACGTTTTATCCACCCAAGACAAATAGTCCCATGAAATGGTAGGTCTTAGAGCCTCAGTGTCTAAGTACTGAGTTTGGAGGCCAGGAGATAAACTACAGAGGGCAGTGACCTCTTAAGCAATACATTTTCAAAACAAAACTAAGCCAAAACCTGTACAGAATGTTTTCAAAGTCTTAGGAACAATAGAGCATACATATTTTATGAATTGGTTGGAGAACCATCCCTCCTTTACTAGTTAACACACTGATGAGCACCACCATTTTCACGAACGAGGATAGACTAACAGTCAACAGATAGGTGAAAGGACTGTTTCGGAAGCATCCTGTCCCAGGGAGCTGACCACAGTGGCCCTGCACTGTGACTCTGTGCTTTCTCTAGATTTGGGCTGTTACTCACCGCCCCTTTTACAATGTGAACACCTCCCTGCCTTTTATTTCCTGATTCTTTTGTTGCCTTGTTAATAAAATATACGTCAGAGGGGGGAAAAGCAAACCAACCAATCCACCTTTGAGGTCTTTTCTAGGGCTACAAATGTGGTGTGAACCAAAGTCACTGAGGATGTCGGAAGGATAAGTGAACCGGGCCCTCTGCTGTGCATCTTGTGTCACACCTGTGTTAACTCACCTGAGCTCTGTTCCCTTAGGTATCTCTGGGTGACAAGAGGTTTTCCCATGGGATTCTTACCCGAAACAATGAAGTTCATTCTCTAACTGGTTGAGTTCAGCCACTTTCAAAGCACACACAAAGGCCTCTTAGTCCAAGATTAACTCTGAAATCATCATTGGCATTTTCATGCATTGGACACGCACTAGCTTCCAGGAGCTTGTGGGTCCATACATTATCACAGACACTACAGACTGCTCAACAGCTTGAGTTAGGGAACAGTCCTTCTCTCGTTTCCTATCCCCAGAAGGATTGTGCCCATATGCACAAACCCACAGCTGAGAGTGTCTCCTCCACAGGCTGAAAAGAATGCCTTTTGGAATGTCAAGGATGAATATGAAAGGGCCTCCCATGACAGTGATCACTGAATCATGGGGAATAAAGCTAGAAGGCCAATTTGCAATTCATCACATTATTCCCTGTGGTCTCAAATGTGATTCTTTTAAAGGCAGGCTGCATATACACTCTTTTTGAAGTAATTTTTTTTTCCTTCTTGTAACACATTGTATATTTTTGCTTTTGCAGAATATCCAAATGAGGATAAAATGATAAAAATTACAATCGATTAATTGCATCCCTTGAATCACATTATATTTTTGGTGCATTGAAAAAGGAGGAAAGGAAAAGCAACCAGCATAATAAATCCGGCCTGTAGAACTGTGTTAGTGACGGAAGAGTTAACACAGATTTTAGGAGTAGTTAAAAATAGTATTAGAGGATTATACACACAACAGTTTGAAATTCATATGCATTGTATTTTTAAAAATGGCAAAATGTTTGGCAAATGTAAGCAAATGACTTGGACTGTGTTGGGTCTCACCGGCTCTGAGCTGGGTCAGTCATGGCCAGGTGAGGCCCACTGCTTCCTGAGGTCACTCTGCGGGGCTGGGGGAAGGTGGAAGCCTGCCCCGGGAGGTGTGGCCAGAGGACGGGGAAGTGCTGGCCCCTCACCCGGCCACCCCCCTTGGGCCCTCAGTCTTGAACATGGAAATGGAGCTGGTGAGAGGTGCCAGTGACAGACTCCAGCATGGATCACCCATTAGCATCGCTGAGAAAACTCTGGGGCCTTGAACTACATGCAGACTGGGTGAGTTGTCTACACAGTGACCCATATTGCAAAAGTTAGAGTGGGGTTTCTACCCCCTGCTTTTTGTGCCTCCCCACCCCCACGCACAGGGAGAGGGTGGCACGGGGTGTGTCACTAGTGCACTAGTGCTTAATCTGGCAATGTTCTCAACTTGTTTTTTTTTTTTTTTCCTTTAGTAGACTTAAAAAAAAAATGTTTGTTTTGTATGTGTATGTATATCCATAAATGTCCATCCTCCAAGGTGGTCACCACTGTTCCCTGAATTTGGCAGTGCCTGTTGCTTGCAGCTGTCGGCATCCTGAAAACCATGAGGTGCCTTCAAAGTAGACTCTGCGGCCCAGCGAGTGTCCTCCAGGGCCTACTGCACGTCAGACACATCCCATTCTCTCCTCAGTCTGAATCCTGTCTGGCTCTGATAGGACAAAAGGGGTGTGTGTGTGTGTGTGTGTGTGTGTATGTGTGTGTGTGTGGAGTGTGTGTGTTGAGTTTTGGTGTGTTTTTTTTGGAAACTTTTTCTTTTGTAAGAAAAATGACCCTTTGATTACTAATACAGAGTTCAGCCCTCCTTTAGTCACTATAAAACGGACTCCATGTTTTCACACCACTCATGGTCTTCCAGGTTATAGATAAACTTTGTCCTATGTGTCTGGTTTGCAGGCACAGGGTCCCTCCCCAGATTGTCTAGGGTCAGAGTAGAGGCAAAGAACTCACTGGTGCTCAGCCCGCCCTCGTGGTTTTTGATGTAGCGTTTATAGTTTTTCCTCAGGCACTGCCACGTGGTGGTGTAGAGGATGAAGGCGAAGGACTTGAGCGCGATAGCAATGCTCACATACAGGTATCTGTAGACCACGTTGTCGTAGAGGACGCAGGCACCTTGCTCCCCGCAGAACGTGCTCCAGAACAGGCAGGTGGAGTCGATACCGGCCCCGAAGATGAGGGGTGGTGGAATGAAACCTGTCAGAAGGAAAAGAATGTCAAGGTTCTGGCTCTGCTGGCTGGTTTTATGCAGAGCTTACACCCACCTCCCACCCCTGTGCCTGGCTTTTGAGCATCTCTCTTGCAAGAGTGCACTGGGCTCTGCAGCTGTCCAGCACAGTGGTCAAAGACATGCTCAGGAGGCAAACTGTGTGAGTTCAAATCCCAGCTCTGCCCCTCACTTGCATCCAAACCCATACAAGGTATTTAAGCCGGCCTGCCTTAGTTCTCTCATCTGCAAAAGGGAGGGTGATGATCACACAGTTCTTACTGGACTGTTGTGAAGACATGAAAACCATCTACAATAGTGTGTGCTCTACCTAGTACAGAGTAAACACAAAAGAAGTGACCTCCGCTATTATCATCATCTGCTCACAGCTTGATAAGAACGACAGTCTTCCTGGACGGAAATCATTTCTAGTGTCAGTTAAAGAAATGTGGTCTCATAGAGGGAGCTGCAAAGAGGCACTGTTCTTCATGTGTTGTTCTCTTGGATGGGGTCTTGGGGGTGCCTGGCCTTGAGTGGAGGATCAGGTACGAAAGTGCACCCACCCACATGTAAGCACAAGTGGTTTGAAACAGAAAATATCTGAGAATTTGATGAGCTGTAGATACTTAGCTCAGAAAAATACGCCCACCCACAAAGCCAAACACATTGCAGGCGGTTTGTAGATCCCTGAAGTCCACCCACGATTCAGGATAAAAACACCACGATTGGAGGCACTGTAGCGCCTCCATTCTGGGGAGGTGTCAGTGTGCACACATGCTGGCAACTTCCCGTCCCCTAGACATTACCCAGGGTAAGAATAGTTTTCATTCTAAGCTAAGAGCCAGTTTTTAAACCTTCACAACAGAGCACTTCTGGCACCTACAATCAGCCACCAAAAGTGACAGGTGAATTATCAGTCCCCTCCTCAGTGTTTGTCTGTCTGCTGTTATCCCTGAGCTCAAGGGTTATTGGTCCTGGCCACACCCCAGTCATCCAGGGTGTCCCATTCCAGACCAATGAAAGGGAGCATCTGGTTGTGCAGCTGGCCATGGTCCACCAGCATTCATAACACAGTGTTCCCAGGTGATTCTGGGGCAGATAGAAAGTCTCATCTATTGTCCTCCCATAGTACAGATCAGTCATGAATTCAAATTACTTGTGCCAGGATATGGTGCCACCCATGTTCAGTGGGAGACTTCAGAAGAACGTGATCTATAGAACCAGCTGGTGACAACTCTAGTGGACAGCAGAAGCTATCCAGAGCGTAAATTGTGCCAGTCCCATAGCATCTGATTTTCATTTCTTACTAAGGAAGATCCCTCTGAGGATGTGAGGAGATGTAGATCCTTAGCCCAGAAATCAAACATGCATTTCTGGGGGTCTGTAGATCCCAGAAGTCCACCCACGATCCCGAGGATGAGAACAGCTGTGCCGTAGCCATGGCAGCACCTCCATCCTCAGCGGCCTCACAGGGCAGGCTTAATGAAGCAAGCAGCCTTTCCGTGGTTTGAACCGCAGGGCTGGACGGGGTGAGCGGGGACTGTGCTACCCAATCAGCGCTAATGAAGTTGGCCGAGCTCCCAGTCCCCCGGCCCAGGCGCCGCAGCACTTCTCTTTGTAACTCTCCAGCTCCACAGTCTGTTGTCCCAAGGAAAAACCCCCAGAGATGGATTTTCGTTGAAACCTCATTAAACTTCCCAAGCTGCTTGATTTAATAAATAAGTCCAAGCTCAAAATGCCACGAAAGCTGCTCCCTTCTTTCGGGCTGCCAGGTCAGGGTGTGGTCCTGCTGAATCTGGAGATGCATATTCCTGGCACTCTCTGGTCCAAAAGGCTGGCCAGGTGTTGGAGACCCTTCCCCACCAACCCTGTGTATTTTCTTTCTGCCCCCCCGACAAATGCTTTTCTCCATTTCACCTAGAAAGAGCCAATTGGAGAAACTGCCATGGCAACCACATAATAGAAACTCAGCCATACTCTACGTTATTTAGGTAACGTAATGGTGACCTGGAGCCAGTTTTAATTATGGATAGATCTGGGGATAAATGGGACTAATGTGGCCTGTCCCTGTGGCAGTGGGACAATGCAAATCCATTCACCATTCTAGGCTTTTATTATCATGATTAGCACTCCCAAATGCTCCTCTCCCGCCTCTTCCAATCTTGAGGTCACTTCACTTTGTCTGAGACACCTATCACTGGGGAACAGGCAGCCAAGACCACAGAGGACACCCCTGGCTAACACTTTGCTAAGGAAAGGAACTGACGGCATGGGTGTCCCTTGCTCCAAAAGTTCCTGGGCTCCCGGCTGCAAACTCAAGTTCTGCACAAATCAGGTCATGTTTTAAGCACATCAAAAAGAATTCTACAATATAATGGAAGCGTAGATACTTATTTAACCCCAAATATCCCTCTAAAATGCCAATGTGTAACTTTTTCATGTACCTGCACCTGAGAATTTTTATAATATTCAAGTGGGCACCCTCCCCCCCCACTTGAAAGTTAGGTGTCAATTTTATCCTGCCTATGGTCAAGCTCCACTACCAGGTGACAATGACCTGGAAAGAGCAAGAAAAAGCCGTTAAACAGTCAGAAATCAGAAAGCAAAGTGCCTACCAATTTTTCATGTTACACTCAGTATTTGGGAGAGCATTTGTGGTACAGGTGAAAGAACTTTTAACTTAAGGAGCTGACCAAGGCACTTGACCTTTAGTGCCTCAGTGTCTACATCTTTACAATGGAGTTCATACCACTTGCTTGGTCAAGGTTAAGGTAAACTCTTCACAAATGAGGTATGTGATTATTTTGCAAGGACCTAGCCTTCCTATGTGGCCACAACTTTTGCTACCTTGTTCACGTTAGATGGAGGATGGAGGGTGATATTTTAACATAAACTCTAGGGTGAGTCTCTTAAGGGTAACTGTCATTATATCTCTTTTATATTTCTGAAAAGAGAAAACGTTGGCTCTCTTTTCCACCAAACCCATTCTTTTATTTACTTACAATTCTTTTCCAAAGGGGAGTTCTAACTAGCAGGCCCTCAATGCCAGGTTCGCAGAGAATGCGAGAGACAAAAAAGGGATTGGATCTTTTTTATCAGAGGCCTCTGCCATTCTGGAACTCACCTGATTCGTCACTGAAGGGAGTCACACGCTAATGACTAATTTTCACACCTGGCCATTCATCCTTGTATGTTTCTCTCTCTCCGTTGGACCAAATAAAAACCCAAGTAGTCCCTATAAAGAAGCTGGTTCTCCACAGACCAATGGGAGAGTAGTTCTCCAGTATGACAACTGTAATGATTACTACCACCATTAACACCCCCCCACCCTGGACTGGAGAGAGTGCTCTATACCCATTAGGAATCCATCCCCTCTAATAACTACTCCCTTTATTTTACATAAAAAGAAATTGAGAATAAGAGATGTTATTTGTTCAAGGTTTGCTATTTCAAAACCTCAAACCCAATAATCCCTTTCTAACTGAAAGTTTGTTGATTTGAAAAGATGAAAGGCCTTATTAGGTATTTCCAGAGCTACAGGAAACATTTACCCTTTGCTAAATTCCTGGGACTAACTGGCTTGTTTTGATGCATGTGGAGGGCAAAACACAGGGGTTCTGATCTTGGCAAAGCAGGGAGCCCTGCTTTCTTGCTAATGCATAGAAAAAGCCCTGAGACTTAATTTGTAAACAAACTCAGTATTTGTCAGTATGGCAGCCACTATACTCAGTTTTTTTTTTTTTTTTTTTCCCAACAGGGAGCTTGCAGCTGAATGTTGCTTGGTGGTGGGGAGGAAACATAAATTTTGATTTATGGGTGCTGATTTTGGATTCCAACCCTGCCATGTGGGAAGTGTATGACCCACTCAGTACCACTGTTGAGAAACTGGGCATGATCATACCTTCTTCTGGAGCTTTCGTAAGGATTAAATGAAATAACAATGGAGAAAGCTGTTGCATGGTGGGCTCTCCACAAACATTGTTCACTTCTTATTGTTTGGCTTTTGTCCTAAATCTTTGCATAAATGAAAATCTGCCCTCTCCGCCTTTAGAGAAAGCTGTAGAAAGCCTTTCAAGCCATGATTCAGTGAATATGCCTCAAGTGGCAAGAATTCCTCACCTCATAATAAGTCTGTCGTAGAAGGTAATTAAGTGCTTCCAGAAGGGAGGCCAAGTAGTCAGGTGCATTTTAGTGTCTGCTTCTGCGCTGAGCATCTTCATTGTCAAGTTCTTCATGACAAGGAAGGGTGATGATGGTACAGTATTTCTTTAGAAATTGTGTACTCTGAAAGAATGTTTTCCTCCCTGGAGCCTGCAAGAGCAGGTCTCTCTTTTGCCTTCTCTTCTCCCTGACTCCTGGGCAAAAACTCATGGACAAAAGAGGTGGTAACAGTGTCCCATCACTGGAGCACTGGGGACCCACTGCGTGTTGGGGAAGATGTGTGCAGGGTCAACGCTGTTCCATGTTATTACAGAGAATATTAAAAGGAGTATATCTTACTTCCTATTACACTCCGACCCAAATTACAGCGATATATATTGCAGTGAAAAAATTGCAGCGCTGTTTAAGAAAATTGTTTTGTTTTCCTGAAATCTATTAACAGAGATTAAACCTCAGGGCCTTGCATCTTGGCTATTTAATTCACTCCCCTAGTTGAAAAGGCTGGGCCCACTTACATTCTGTGGTTCAAACTTAAAAGGTAAACTGAAAGGCTTTTGTAAGAAAAATAAATTCACATTCCTTTTGGGGACAAAACAGGAGCTGAAAATTACTGCCATTTACATTTAAAGGCAGATAAAGAGGATATCTGTTCCTCTCTAGTGTGCTTGCCAAGACTTGAATTCACCATGGACTCTATTCAACCTGGTGGAATCACTGTTATGTCCAGCCAACTAGAGAGGGATGTTGGAATGTATATTATCCTCAAAGGATTAGTGAGTTTCTCTGCTTTGGCAATGCCAAGAAAGGGGTTGGGTTGTTCATATCAGCAAGCATCTTCCAGGAACCCCTGACTGACTGCAGAGGGTCCATGGAAACATTCCATGTCTCCTCAGTACAGGTAAGAGAAGCAGATCTTGGGTGAAGCGGGTCATCAGACACATTGCTGAGACAGCCTGGCACATAGCTGATGCCTAACAAATGCTTTCTGAATGAACCCATAAATGACAGGTAGGTGGAAGGGGTCCTCCATGCACCCCAGCTAGTGTCCTGCTCCCTTGCCCCTCTCACCCGGGGTTCCTGGGCATGCTGACTTTGTCCAAATTATCATTTCATGCGTTCATTTCTCCATTTGCCTACACACTTCCTTCTGCTTAGGATGATGTTCATAGCAATTCAACAAATGTTTGATAAGCCACATCAGGAGTTTCTAGAATGTACTTTCTTAGAGTAATTCATCAGCCACACAAGACCCAGGGACAGTCCACTCAGGAATGACACCTGTGTGTGGAGGTGCACCCCAAGGGTGACCTTGCCAATGCTTTTGCCTAGCAGACGCCGGTGGGCAGAAAGTCTGTGGTGGCCTGGTGGAGGAAAGCCCCACCCTCCCGATGCCCTTGAGACACCCAACCCGTTGTGTCTTATCTTATTCTATTAAAGACTTCCCCATCGGCCTAACCCCAGGGGCTCAACATCGACCCTCATCTGAGCTTCTGCTGGTTTGATTTTGCTTTCATTTAGTCAAATGGTGGGGGCTCAACAGATGCTGTCTCCTCTCTATGCCTTTTATCTGTCTGTGCCTTTCAACCTGTTCCACTCTAGGTCAGCTGCTTCTCACTTCAACACTTCTGATGAGTTGTCCTGCATCTGGCCAGAACACCTTGCTCCCAGGCTGATCTCCCCAAAGCAGGATTCTGAATGTATGTCCCCTCTCCCCTCTGAAACACTTACTCACTCCAAACCAGCAACTAATCAGCTTGGAGTAAGGTTGATTACATTGAAATTCGAGGTCCTCCATTGAGGACCCCGAACATGTGCTTCCTTCTCCTACTGGAGCTCCTGAAGGCAGGACACGGCTCCTACTAACATGCAAACCCTTTGTGGCACCCAGATGGTGCCTTGGACATAGGAGGGCTCAGTGCATATTTCTTCCTATTCATCCAATTTAGTCTAACATCCTGGCATGAAGTCACCTGCAGGAGCAAGACTCTAGATCAGACCCATAAGCAGATGGTTTACCCACAACCCACAGAGAAAGGCAGTGACCAGGCCATTTGCAAAAAGGTGTAGGAGTTTGGACTTGGCTAAACCAGGAATTCTGCTGCGAACAGATCATTCAGCGCACTCTGAGTCGACTGACCCTCTCCTGCTCTGTGGCCTCCTGTCCAGCTCAATTTTGGCCACTGCTTTGGTAGACATGAACTTGTTCATGTAAGTCCATATCCTGGTCTTTGAACGACATGTTCTCAACATCAAGGCTGTTCATCTTTGTTTCTCTGGTCAGCTACACCCTGAGTTTTGCCATCTCTCAGAAGTGCACCACCTCTGTAAGCTCTAAGTGAGAGGAGGCGGCTTTGGGCCACAGTTTCCAGGTCTCATTTTCTACTCTCTGTCCTACTTTCTCCCATCTCACCTCTTCCTTACCCAGCCCAGCCCGGTGGTGCACTCTGTTAGCCCCACTTTGATCCTCCTCCTCAACTTCTTTGCTCCACCCTCCCCCTGCCACAACTGTCACTGGACCCCCCACCCACGTTTCTGCTTCCACTGAGGGCTGCAAGGGACGCGCTTAGCACCACACTGACCATGTGCAGCCCCAGCCCTCTGCACTGAAAGCAGCAAGGCTTTCGCTCCACTGCCCTCTTTCCCTACCCTCCCTGCAGCCACGTGCTGGCAAGTGTGATCCTTCCGTGCTGCCCACCCCTGCTTCCTCACGCTCGGTCCCTGGAGGGCAGCACACTGGAGACGGCCTCTGTGCCTGCATTGTCCAGGACCATAGCCACTGGCCACATGTGGCTACTTAGATGAAAACCAATACAAACGAAAGTTTGCAGAAGCCACATTTCCAAGTGCATGGTAGCCACATGTGGTGGTTCTGATATAGAACATCCCCTCATCACAGGAAGTCCTACTGAACAGCGCTGGTCTATACCTGCTCCCTATCCTGCCTCAATAAAGAATTCCCCTGTTCTTCATGAGATCTGTCCTTTTTTAAAGAGTTATCACCATGGATCCCTCTCTCAGGGACTCCAGTCCTTATACTTCCACTTGGAGGATCAGCCTTGAAGGTTCTACGTTACTATCTCACCACTCCACCTTCCTCCGCCCATCCTGGTGGCACCGTCTCGGCATACGCCCTGTCAGCTACTCTGTTGTGCCAGCAGATTACTATTTGGCCCCTGTGTTCTCCACAAACAGGGCAGGTGGGGGCCCTTTCTAAAGTACACAATGGATCTCAGCACTCCCTGGTTAAAGTCCACCAAGGAGCCCATCCATTTGTCTTAGAGATAAAGCTCAAACTCATCAACAGGGCTGCAGCCCTTCCTGACCAAGTCCCTGATCCCACAGGCCCCAGTCGCCCTGGGCCTTCTGCAGCCCCCAGACATGCTGTGGCCTCTGCTCATTCCCGGCTTTTATCCCATGAATCTAAACTCCCTCCTCTCTCTGCTCTTCTGTGCAATTCCTACTCCTTCTGCAGGCCTCCGTGTAGATAGCACCCCCTTTCTTAACCCATTGCTCCTGTGCTGAGGCAAGGTTGGGGCCCATCCATGCATTCCCACCGCACCTGTGCTGACTTCACTGTGGATCTTGTCATGCTAAGCTGTGATGCCCACGTTGTATCCCCATCACCTACACGGGGCGGGCACAAAGGCTGACAATGTCATGGAAACTGACGCCCTCCCTGTCCTCTCATTAATTATAATGGTGGTTAATCTTACTGGGTACCACAAGCAATGGACTTAGGCCTAGTTAAAAGATGAAATTGTGTCATATCCTTCCAGAGCAGGATTTTCCAATCTGTGATTTGTGGCCCATAATGGGCAATAAAAATCAATATACCAGATCATGACTAACTTTTTCAAAAGCATAGAACAGACCAGAAAATTTCAGTGTGTCCTACGTATTCAGGGTATTTTTTTTCATGGAATTTTTTGTGTTATCTACACATGTGTATGTGTGTGTTGGGCCATAATGCAAAACGTATCTCTTTTCTCTGGATTACAGTCACAGACGTTGAAATAAACACTTCTAGATGATGGCTGGTTGATTATGCCTGGGACAGACGTTCAAGTAATGAAGCTGCTTTAGAGCAAAGCATGATGATCTTAAGGGTATCACATTACACGTGCCTCACAGTCTTCAGTTTTGCCTTCAAATGCCCTGTCATTTTCATTCACTTTTCAAAAATGTCTTGGGTACAATTTTTTTTTTTTTTTTGCTGGCCATGTTGAGTCCTTGTTGAGAGGTGTAGAGGCCTCCACGCAACTCCAAAGATTGTGGGTGGGGATGGTTCTTCCCTTCCCTGGTCAGGACAAGAGGACTCTTATGGACAAAGCTGAGGTCACTTACCTGAAGATGGTCCATGGAGCTTGGAATACAATCTGTGCTCTAAAAATGATAGCCTGTTGAGTGAATATTCATGTGGAATGGTTGTGCCATTTTCAGAAATAAGGGTCTCTAACACACTAGTTGATATCTATCCATCTACCTACCTACCCATGGGAGCGGGAACATGTTGAAGCATGCATATTTCACCCTCCCCAATCGTGGGAGAAAAATAAGCACAATTATAACATTTTATAGTGGTAGTTCTGCAAGCCATCACAGATGCCTACGAAGGCTCAAGTGTTGTACTTGGAATTAGTGTGAACGTGTTTTAATGGGGGCAACTTTACAAAATCTAGCGTATTTCTATTTTCTATGACACAGAAAATGAGACAATACCACTTAAGTTCCACATGTGTACCCAGAAATATAAATTGACAGTGGCTGAGAGGATGCTGAGGCCTTCTCAGGCGTAGCAGGAACGATCACAGTGATAAGTTAGAAATTATTTGCTACAGACAGAGAGGGGAGGCGAGAAGAAACATATGCTATGTTTGCCATTCCCTAGGGAGGACTTTTAACTTATTAATGGATCTAAGGATGAGTTTCTTCTATCATATATTGATTATATATAATTATATAGAAATTAATCTCATTATAAAAGTAATAGAAATAGATAGTATATTCATTCAAAGATTTAAAACAAATTTAGAAAATATCATTTATAACTTCATTACTCAAAGACAATAACTGATGCCATTTTGATGTCTATCTTTGCAATATTTTTGCATGGTTACCTATACTTTTAAATCATTTGAGTATATATATTATAGATCTTTTTTCCCCCTCTTCACATATCACATGTCCTTCCTAAGTCTATAAATGTTTTTCTTTCCAAAGTATTAAAGGGAAACATACATCCTACCGGGATTATACAGGGTGAGACTGTTATCACTGATTTTACTAATTCCCTGTTTTTGAACATTCCAGTTGTTGTCAATTTTTCACTTTTACAAATATTTTATAAACATTTCTATAGTTAAGTCTTTGTGCTTATCCATTATTATGGACTTAGACTGAGGAATTTTATTTTGACTCCACAAAGATAGGCCATGGTTATTTCCCTTTCTACAGTCAGATGCCATTACTATCCATTACAGAAAACTATTGTCCTATTAGTCAAGAAAACAAATTATCCTATCTTGGCCTTGAGAAAGGAATTTTCACTCATGAAGCAACTGTGTGGTCTGGCAAGAGAAGGGTGGGCACAGCTGGGAACGGAGCTGCCCGACTGGCCATTTCCAGCTTCATCTCGGCCAATGCACAGGTCCGACCCTGGGTGAACCAGAGACTACTGATCTTTCCGTTTGCCCATCTTAAAAATCAGGGGAGTTCGACTTTATTCCTTCTAACCAACCACACTTTAGAATGTGGGTGCCCTACAGCATGAAGGTCACATCTGCCACATCCTGGAATCCCAAGGTAAATAAACTAAATCAGTGTGGAAAAATTTAGAAGCTGCACGGTTTCCATTTGCGAGGCACTGGGAGAACGCCTTTCCCTCCCAGCTGGCAGCCCCGTACATGAAGCATTTCACAAGCTGCTCCTGGCTTGCTTAATGAGGGTGCCAAATTACACCGCCAGGTTTTTTTCCCTCCTCTGTTGCCATCACTTTCCCTCCTTATGCGATGAGAATTCAAGGTGGCATGAAGATAAAAGGGGGTATACAGGAGAGCTCTGTGATAACCAGGGGGTGCCTGACTTAATGTCTAAACTCAGAGCAAAATTTTCAGACCTGGGAGTTTTTCTTGTTTACTGATAAATTTCAAAGGGGAAAAAGACAAACTCAGGAAATGGGATAATTTCACTGATATTTACTCACCTGGTAATAGGCATCCAATTCATTATTGAGAGAATAAAGAGATAATACGTACCCAACAAACGGAGGAGGAGAAAAAGAACTCCCAGGGCGTAAGACTTGAATTCAGGGCTGACTGTCCTACATGCAAAGAGATGAAGAGGAAATAAATACAAAACAGATTCTTATCACTCCACTTTAATTAACAGACTGCAGAGTCATTTGCTGCTGTCCATCAGAGCTCTTTGGAAAATTACTCACAGTGGTTTTTTTTGTTTTCTCTTTTCTTTTTCCTTTCCTTCCTGCCTAAAGACTGAAAAACAACTGCACCTGCAGTGCCAAGATAAGTTTAGGAATTTAACCGTGTTTTTAATAACTAGGGTTAACCTTTTCAGTCAAAAGACAGAATACAAATTTGGTCGTAAGGTCTACATTTAAAGACATTTTCCTTTTGCTGGGATGATGAGGAAGCATCTGAAGTTGGTGGGGCCTCTTAAGTATTACAGAAAACATCAGTTGAGAAAATCATTCCCCTTATGCTTTACAAACAGGCTGAAACCATAAGCATCTTTGCCATTCTCAGGTCATTTTGTGAAATCCACTGGACTAGCATGGTTTGATGACCTTGCCGGACTGTTTGGGAAATAATCCATTCATCTGTATCACACTTCAGGACCTTTCCCACTGGAAAGGCACCTCCATATAGAAATGGTTCTTTGGTTTGAACTGATCCACAAAGTCCCCAAGAGTGATCTTCTCACGCATTGTCTAGAATTGTGGTCCCCAATCACTGGACTGGTACTAGTCCTTGGTCTGTTAGGAACTGGGCTATACAGCAAGAAGTGCAGGGCAGGTGAGCGAGCGACCTTTCTCTATATTTACAGCCTCTCCGCATTGCTTGCATCACCACCTCAGCTCCACCTATCAGACTGGTGGCACTAGCTTCTCATAGGAGTGTAAACCCTACTGTAAACTGTGCATGTGCCAAGGGAGGGATCTAGGTTTCCTGCTCCTTATGAGAATCTAATGCCTGATGATCTGAGGTGGGGATGTAGCACTTGGATCATCCTGAAACTATCCCCCCAGTCCCCGTCCATGCAAAAATTGTCTTCCATGAAACTGGTCCCTGGTGCCAAAAAGTTGGAACCCTCTGGTCTAGAACATTTCCAGAGTGTGTCATTTTCCAGGATGAGAGTGACAGCAGAGAAGGGTTTGGAGAAGATGATGGATTCCAGAGAGATGAGTCCACAGAGTGGGTAACACATCACCTTTGTAATGCCTCTTACTCTTGTAACTATATTTGTTCAACACTTGCCTTCTCTCTTCAAGGCCAAGAACCACTTGTGTCTTGTTCACAGCCATGACCTCAACCCCAGCACTGTGTCTAGCACCCTACATGTGCTGGGTGAATGGGTGGGAAGATGTCTCCCACTTACAACCAAGGGCAGCCCTACGTCTGGCTTGGTGGTGAAGGAATGTGAAGGGAGAGACGTTTATATTTGACTGACCACATGTACATGTGTCTCAGGTCATCTTGAGCACCACTGGCAGAGAACCTTCCTCTATCTGTTCCTATCATGAGTCCCTAGCACACAGAGCCAAGTAAGCACTCTACTCTTCCCCTTGCCTTGCCTTGCCTAGGCTTAGCACCAGCCAGTCCAGTGTGGCTGAATTACCAAGACGACCCACCAGATGCATAGAGGGCCAGCAATTAATTCTATAGAAAGTCTAACAGGACATTCAGTGCATGGGATATTTTATCTACCTGTGGACCTGGGAGATGAGAAATTTTTCTATTACGAATATACATATTCTTAAATGCCCCCAAAGGTCATTCATCCAACCATCCAATGGCATCTAAACAATGAGCTACGTGGTTGAGCCTTGGGTGGGCATGTCTTTGGGATGACAGAGGCCAAAAGAAACCATCATTCTAAAAGGAGGTGGACATATGCTATGGCCTGGATGTGTCCACCCCAAATTCACACATTGGAATCAAACCCCCATGGTGATGGTGGGGCTCTGCAGTACTGATTAGATCATGAAGGCTCTTGGTGAAGAGAATCAGTGTCCTTACAAAAGATACCCCAGAGGGTTTCCTTGCCTCTTCTGCTATGAGGACACAGGTGGAAGGCACCATCTATGAACCAGGAAGCCCTCACCAGACAGAAGACCTGCCAGTGCCCTGATCCTGGACTTCTCAGCTCCTGAAACTGTAAGAAATAAATGTCTATCGTTTGTAACTCACTCCGTCTCAGTATTTTGTTACAGCAGCCTACATGGTTTGAGACAGTATAGTTTTATAATCTTTTTTTAAGATCTTCAGAAGAAACTAAAAATGTGCTACTCTTAGAGAAATACACATTTCTTCTCAGTTAAAAAGAGTGCAGTACAGGCAATAATCCCAGGGCAGGAGGTCTCAGTTTTCGTTGAGTGATGGGACACAACTATGGCTGATTATTCCTAATAATGTCCATGACGAGATCAGTGTCTTCAGACAGAAGCAGTCTTTAGAATGTGCATGTTATGAAACCCAAGTTCTTCAAAGTTGTGATCCGCTCCAGTTTTTGCACATTCGTTTGAAGGTACCAACTTGAAAGACACATAAATAAAGGCAAATTCTCCTTTTCAAGAAAACAAGACTGGAATAATGAGCTAGAATATTTATCATTTGAAACTTCATTTCCTTTTAGCTATCATGTCACCAGGAACAAAGTGAGCAAGGGGTTAAGCTCTCCCTTCATATCCTGTTGGGAAACTGGTTTCTTATGAGAAGAATCATCCTTCCCAGCTCTAGTTATAAAGAAACAGAGCAATCTGTCTGAACGTCATTGGAAGGTCCAGGCAACACAAGGGATAGAGTCTTAGATCTATGTATGCTAGTTGTGTGACCTTGAGAACACTGCTTGATCACTCTGAGTCAGCACAGAGCCTAGCAGGTGTGCAGAGAACGTCAGCCCTTAACTTTGCTTCCAGGTGTTCTGAGCTCACTTGTTGGCAGGTATGCTCCTGAGAGCGGGTCGATTGCTCTGGACATTTGGACTGCAGTCCAGACTGTTTGTGCTCCTGTGGCTGCCTGGGACATCTGTGATGGCAAATTGGACCAGGAAGGTGATGGAATGAAGCCCTTTCTTTGGCCCTCTCAGTATGCTCAATACATGAGTAAGTGCACAGCTTGGAGTTATGGGCCTACGTCTCTCAGGCCATCTGTTGCTGACCCATGTAAAGGGAGAATTAAATTCTTCCTGAAAATGTCTGAAAGCTGTTTATCAAGCTGAGATCTGGAAGTGATTAGTATTTCAACAGACTTTGAGCATTTGGTCATCAGTGACTGCCACTAGTGAGTGTATCAAAGCTGGGTTTTTGCAGGGGAGTCATGGGGTGAGAAAAAAGGGGACTTATTACTGCTAATGGTCTTGAGGACCATTTCTCGTGCTTCTTGGCGCCTTTTGTGTGTGGATATCACAATGTAAAGTCATGTGAATTTCTAATAATGAAAAATAAACTGCTTATAAGGCAGCCACCCAAAACCTGTAAATGAGATCTGATGGGTTTTGTCCAACTGCATATTACAATCATCTTCCCTAAATAGTTTTAAATTCAATAGTTCATTTCATAAACACTTTCATATTCTTAAGAATTTTCATTATTCCATTGAGCTATAGTACCATAATTTAACTCACCATTCCAATTCACGATTTTCTGCTATTATAGTTAACGTTGTAATAAAAATCAGTCTGCAATGAGCATTTTTTTTTTCTTATAGAGAAGTATTTTCTTTAGATAAATGGCAAGGGGTAGCATTAACTGCATAAAAGGGTATGAATATTTTTAGGGCTCTTAACCCACGTTGCTTTCTTGAAAGGACTCATGGGTTTTTCAATGCCACCGGCAATATGAGATTTTACTAGTTTTGCTACAGTTTGGTAACCACTGGGGGTAAATTCTTTTTTTTTTTTTTTATTGCTGGAGATTCATTGAGGGTACAATAAGCCAGGTTACACTGGCTTTGTGGGACTTTACCTCACAATCGCATTTGTGAGGTAAAGTCCCTCTTGCAATCGTGTCTGGCCCCCAAAAGGGTGGCACACACCAAGGCCCCACCCCCTCCCTCCTTCCCTCTCTCTGCTCTTCCTTTCCCCACCCCTCCCTCCTTCTTTCTCTCTCTGCTCTCACTGGGGGTGAAATTTTTAAAACTTAGTAGATATAAAATAGCAATTTGTTATCATACCCTCAAACTTCTGTGTATTGACATAGCCTTGCTAAGGACCTTTATTTAAAAATTTTATTCACTTTTTTGGAGACAGTTTCACTCTGTCACCCACAGCAACCTGTAAGTCTTGGGTTCAAAAGATCCTCTTGCCTCAACCTCCTGAGTAGCTGAGACTACAGGTGCCTGCCACAACGCTATGCTAGTTTTTTCTATTTTTAGTAGAGATGGGGTCTCACTCTTGCTCAGGCTGTTCTTGAACTCCTGAGCTCAAGCAATCCACTGCCTCAACCTCTCAGAGTGCTGGGATTATAGGCGTGAGCAGAGAGAGGGAAGGAGGGAGAGGGTGGAGCCTATAGGCGTGAGCCACTGTACCCCTTTTAGGTAACAGAAGTATTTTGTATAAATCCTCTTCCGTGGGAGTTTGTAGCAGAGACCAGGAAATGGAGGCAGGCAGAGGCTGGATGAAGAGCTGGTGACAGATACTGGCACAGAGTACTTCCAAGCATCTCACTCCTACTTTTATCTCCAGCCGCTAGTATAATTTGCTCACTGCATTCTGATCAGTTTTGCTTTGTGTGTGGTGTGCCTTCCAGATACAGATGGGCAGTGACATATGGTTTTTAGTCTCCCCACGCCAACCTAGGTAACTTTGTAAATGATACAGGTTACTCAGAATATTACTAATGGTTCACCTTTAAAGGCACCACATCTGTACCCCAGGACAGATCCACAGAGGTAAGTAGAGTCACAGGTGGCCGCCTCCTGTCTGTACAACAGCAGTCACTGCTCGCTTGCTATGAGCCACTCTGCACACGCTTCCACTGTGTCTGCCACACACGTGGTCTCAATGGGTCCATGCCACCAAAAGAGGCACGTGGGTCTAGTACTATCACCTCCCATTACAGACCCAGAAACAAGTCTGGAGAGAAATGTGCCCAAAGTTACACAGCTTGGCAGGGCAAGGGCTGCGTGAAGGGATGTGGCTAGTCTGTCTAAGGCCATATTCATTTTACTCCAACACTGCTCCCTGGGAAGATCAGCGCAAGATCCTTTTTCAAATCACCTGCAAGGTCCATTCCTAGGACATGAAAGTGCTGTCTTCTCCAGCTTTGCTTCTTCCCTTGGCATGAGGTCCCTGTCACCCGTAGATACATCCTATCCGTCTAGAGAAGCTACATTCCCGGCTGCAGTCCTACCCCGCCTGGCTTAGGAGACCTGCAGACATGTGCCCCGTGGGAGAGGCTGGGTGAGGTTTGCTGCCAGGCCCTCTGGGCTGCGCTGACAACTTACCTGATGAGGATGATGACGGAGGGCGTCTGGGCCATGGCCCCGATCATGCTGCAGATACACATCACGCACAGGAAGGTAAGGAAGGCCTCCTGGCACCCAGGACTGGGGCATTTTCCGGGAACCACGGTTGCGTTCTCAGGGGGAACGGTGGTGAGGCATGCACAGCCCGTGAGATTCTGAAAGACAAGCATTCAGTCCTTTTACCTGGGGGTATCTCCAGTACCTGAGTGCAAAGCCATCCATCAGCTGAAGCTGTCACTGCCTGATTATGCATTCTGTGGCGTTCCATTAATTAGGCCTGAATAAACGAGTTAGCTTTTTAAGGAGGCTGCAAAACACATGCAAATAAAGGAATATTTATGGGAAAGAGAGCTGATTTCTCTGTCTCCTGTGTGCTTCGTTTCTATTCTCAAGAATCCCTCAACAAGCTGCACCACAGACAAATGTGTCTCCCCCAATACAATTAGAGAGGAAATTGCACTTCCACAATATGATAAAACATTGCCAAATTAACATTGTAATTACTTGCCAATTTGTCCTCTCTTTTATGCAGTTATAATTACACTGAAGTGTATTAAAAGAAGTCAGGTAACCGCGTATTGTTACTGGTTCTGTGTCTGATGTGGCACTTGGAACAAAGGCTGCACGTCACACGCACAGTCCCTGGGAGGCCAGGAGACGGGGAAAGTTCTCCAGAGGCTGAGGAAGCTAAGACAGCTAAGAGAGGCCAGGGAGCTGAGAGCAGCTCTTGGGAAGCACAGCCCAGCCTGGCTAGACACATTTATTAATATATGATCAGAGAAGAAGAAGAGTGACTCTATTCCATTTGATCTTCCGAGAGGATTCTGGCCCAGCCGCCCCTGTTCCCAGGCACAGGACCTCGCTCACACCACCTCAAGGAATTTCTGATGGCACAGAGGGAAACAGGGGTGGTGCCCCTCGCCAAGCCAATTAAGGTTCCATAATAATGGAGCAGAGGCCTTTAATGAACATGAATTAAAAACAATCATAAATGATTCATAGCTTTCCGTTTCAGGGCCCCTCAGCAGCAGAGCGCACGCCCAGGCTAATCCTCCCAAGGGTCAAACAAATCTGGGAACCACGGTTGCGTTCTCAGGGGGGACACCTCCTCTCCAACTTTTTTCTTTCCCCAGAGAACATACTTATGGGTTACGTTATTAAGCCACATGGGATGATTTCAGGGGTGTCTGAAAGCCTTAATGGGTCCCCACCACCAACAAAGTCAGTGGCTTGGTATAGCTGTGTTCCCCCCGCCCCCCAACAAGGGCTTTTATCTCTGGGGCAGGAATGGGGGAGACATGTGTCTGGGCTATACCCTTTGACCTAAGTGGCCTGTCTGGAGCAGGTGCCTTTGTGAAAGTGGGCAGATTATAGTGTGGGGGTGAGGGGCACTTATCATAATTCCCAGAAGAGGCTGAGCTCCTGCCCCCCTGCCCCTTGCCACATACCTCCTCCTAGAGACTTCTTAGCTCTTCCAAACCCAGTGCAGACACCACCTCCCTTCTCGACAACCCCCGACTCCCAGCCCTCCTCTAGGTCACTCCACACTCATGCAGAGACCTTTACCCACCTCCTAGAGGGGCACAAGACTTCCTGTGACAAATGTTTTCCTACCACAGCAATGTAGTGGGTGAAACTTAGCAGACAGTTTTACAACCCCCAAGTGACCAGGTTGTCCTCCCCAACTTTAACTAAAAATGCCACTCCTCACCATCCCCAGGAAAGGAAACTGCTCCCTCTCCAGCCCAGCTGTACGTCAGGCTTTTCTAGCTGTCTGCACTCATGCCCTGCATTGCTTCCTTTCCTCAGCTCTCAGCTCACTCCAACTAGCCTGGCTTCTGTCCCCACACATGTGAACCAGATGCTGTGGAGCTCTCCAGTGCCCCCCACCCTCCCCAGGGCTCACATGCCCCTTGCAGCCACCCATGGGGCTGCATACTCCCAATGCCCCCTTTCCCTCCCTGGCTGCTCAGGGTTCTCTTTGTTGCGTCACCCCCTCTCCTTTTCCCCACCTAGTGTCTCTCGTTCTACTTTATTTATGGTCTCACCTCTGTAGCTGTTCATGACTCCTAAATTTTACCTCTAGGCCAGACCCCTCCCAGATCTACTCAACATGTCCCTCCCCAAGGCTCCACACGTATGTTGTGGTGTGCAGGCTGAATCTAGGGACCAAAGGCCTGTGCTCAATCCTGGGACCCTGTGCAGGCAACAGTTCCCGGAGTTCCTTTTGCTGCCCGAGTGAAAGCTGGCCAGGAGGGGAGGAGGGCTGACCCTTACAAGGCAGAAGTTGTAGGAGACCAGACTATGCCACCCCAAAATATGCCTCTTTGGCATAAGGTGTATTTTTGAGCTATTTTGAGAAACTACAGCCTTGGGAGAACCTCTGACAACAGAGAATCTGCCTTTTTGTAAGGAAAATTAAATTTTTAAGGGGGGCGGGTCTCCTCTTTGTACCAGGGAGAGAACAATAACTAAATCCCAGAGACTCTGACTCCTCTAGAAAACACTTCTGCAACCCCCCATAACCTGCATTGCTGCTGATCCCCTGGGACTGGCCTCTCCCACACCTGTCTTTCTTGGTTTCAGTGGCCCATGGTATTCAAGCCTGAGCTCTAAGCCCATCTGACAGTCTCTCATCTCTCTGGTTGTCTCCTGCGTATCCATGAAGTGTACACATTCACAGACCTCTGTTCTTGTTAATCTGTCTCATGTTACAGGGGTCTGTCCCAACTGAGAACTACAGGGGATAAAGTTGTTTTCCTTTCTTCCAGATAGCAGATAACCCTCACCCTCAGAAGGTCACACAGTCAGGCACAGATTGAACACCCATGGAGGTGCCCAGCAGATACCCGTCTGTCCCAGCACTCCCACTGGGCACCTGCTTTCTTTTCTGCCTGCTCTGCTGACCAAGAGAGGCCCAAGTCCTCCTCTGGTGACCTGGCTGCAGACCACTGATGAGGTTTCCCACATCTCAGGGCCCTTGTCAGGGCTCCAGGAGCAGCCACAGCAGCACAGGTGTGTGGGACATCCTGCTAAGTTCCAACCTGCCTGTCTGTGCCAGCGCCCCCGGTGGTGTATCAAGGAATTGCTTCTGCTTCTTCCAAACACATACCGGAACTGTTTTCCTGACCAGACCCTAACAACTACACTTCTCCAGCCCCAAATTTCTTTCCCTCCCTATCTCTGGCCTTAGTAACAGCACCCTACTCACTCACCAGGAACCAGAAGGTAATTCTGTGCCCCCTTCTACCTCTGCAGCAAATCCATGTTCCTCTGGACTGTAAGGCTAATGAAGATAGAGACCACTGCAGCTCTGTTCCCTAATTTACCCCAGCCACACGGGACAGGGCTGGCGTATGGCAGGGATTCAATACACAGTAGCTGAGTGAATGAATGCCCAAGACCTGTTCATTTTACTGTACCCTAAAGCTCTCTCAAACCCTGCCCCCAACCTGCCATCCTCCTCTCATTACTGCAATGGTCTGTGAAGGAGGAGAGGTTTGGGAGTGGGGTCCTCAGAACCACATGGACTCAGAACCAGTGGTCAGGTATAAACAGGGACCAGGCCCTTCAGGGGTGGCTGGAGTCTTGTTTGGCCCAGTGTTCCAGGAATGGAGTTCTCCCTTAAGTCTCTCAGGGTCACTCAGGAAAGTGATGAGGGCACTGGGACTTCCAGGGCCAGAACCCTCTGCACGAGCCATGTGATCAATGAGCTTTCTTTGTTTTAATATGTAGTCTGCAGCTGCTACCCACCTCTGCTCTTATCTTTGCCCCAGACCTAGGCTCTGGTTCAATTACATCACACTATATGAGAGAAATGTCTTGTGCCCGGCCCTTTCCTAGCCTAAGAAGTGGAAAACGCCTGAAATGAATGCTGGGATCCCAGCACAGCTGGAATGGGATAAAATAAGGTATCTTTATCTCAGACTGTAGCTGAAACAGTGACTGTGCAGCCCTGAGTGAGCTAAATGTGTTCATGGAGCCTATGATCATGTGAATGGCATGAACAAACATGAAGCCACCATGGGATTTGTAGCCAAGACAAAGGGTAGCAATGTTACCCTTTGAATGTTTGTATTCGCCCCCGCCCAAATTCATATGTCGAATCATTAATGTGATGGTATTAGGGGGTGATTAGGTCATGGGGATGGAGGCCTCATGAATGGGATTAGTGCACTCATGCAAGAGGACCTAAGAGCTCCCCTGTACCTTCCAAGCCAGAAGGCACCATCTACAAACCAGGAAATGGCCCTCTCCAGACACTGCATTTGCAAGTACCTTAAATCTTAGACTTCCCAGCCTCCAGAACTGTGAGAAATAAATTCCTGTTGTTAATAAGCCCCCCAGTTTATGGTGTTTGGTCACAGCAGCCTGAGACTGCTGTGACCAAACACCATAGACTGAGATAGGCAGCCCCAGGTTGAAAGGACAGGACTGAGGCATTTGTAGCGTTTTTCACGCCAGAAGAAGAGAAGCTGGAGACCAGCTTAGGACAAGTGAAGACATCTGCTTGTTGATGTCTGAGAAGAAAAGCTGGAAATGGATGGCCCACCCCACCCATCAAAGGTGCTAGGCAAATCAGTATTTATTTATTCAGATTTAAATCATTCAAAAAGAACTGTGGGAAAAGGCTGGGGAGGAGGTAAGTCAGAGTGATTGGACAAGGACTTGGATGCATTTCCTATTCCATTAAATCAGTCAATCCCACAGGAATGGCAGGGGTAGGAGGGTGGTTCCATGGTATAGGAGCAGGTTGAGACCTCCCTGCAACCTCTCCAGCAGGGAATCCAAGGGAAAATGCTGAGGTTGTCGTCAGATGTTAAGAAATGGAAAGCTCCTTCATTGGGGCTCAGAGGATACAGCAGCACAGATCTGCCTGAGCGCTGTGTTGAGGGAGCCTGGGGGACTCTGGGTGCACAAGATGGGCAGGCTGTGAAGGGAGAGTCTTCCACTACGATGTCGGAGTTGTGGGGAAGCGCTGCAGATGAGGACCAGGCTGTCTCACCTTTCCCAGAGCACAAAGTTGGAAGAGATGGGCTTCACCAGTGGGGTTTTATACTACAATACTCAAAGAAAAAGGCAGTGGGGTGCATCCCTTTACCTGGTATGAACTGGGAACCCAAGCAGAGAACCCTAGACCCACCTATGCACTGTGCAGTAGGAAGTTAGAAGAGAGAGAGTGAAAAGCCAGATGTGAGCAACATGATCCACTTTGATTCAGGAGCTGACAGAGGTTGGGATCCTAACTCTCATCTCCTCTATAACCACAGTTCCATCTGGCCAATCCAGAGAGTAGGTGGATCTTGGAAACTGCCGAGCGTAGACTATTATGGCCTGAATGAAGTGGTCCACTCCCTGATGCTCACTGGGGCAGCCCCCAAGACGGCTGTTAAGAAAGGAGACCAGATTCCAGGCTCGCGTATGATCTCTGACCCGGCAAATGTTTTCCATCCCCAGTTCTAAGTATCTTCCCAGTTTGCCATTCTCTGGGGAAGAATGCAATCCCCGCCGCCTCTAGGAGAGGTGAGTTCTCTGCCTGGTGTCACAACTCAGGGTGGCAGGATCTTGCTGTACAGTTAGTACAAGGTACTGTGATCCCTTATGTTAATCCGGTGATCACTGTGCTCACAGAGTGGGTCTGACAAGCTCAGTGACCTGGAGGACAGAGTGGAGGGGCCTGCAAATTCTACTAGAATTTATCCAATGGAAAGACTTGCCCAGGCACAATGAATCACAATGTGGTTTGTAAGAGCTGAGGTTCTGCAGCGATCTGAATGCCATCAACAAGGTCTGGCTACCGAGATTCTAGCAGGTCCATGTGATGGAGAATAACGTGGTAACAAAGGCAGGAGAGCCCACTTTATGTACTACCATGGAAATAACACCACGATGATACACTATCAGCTAAAAACCCACACAAAACAAAAAGGGTCAGAACAGGGTCTTAAGTGTGCAGTAAAAAATCCAGAAGGATATACATGAAATCAGTTACAGTAATCATCTTTCTGGAAGGTTGAGAAGTAGGTGAACAGGGGACAGAAATGAAAGGGAGAGTTCTCACTCCCTTTTTATAGTTTTTAGTTTTTGAATTATGTGTTATCTATTAGAGTTTAAAACTCTAGAACATTGAAAAAAAAAAGAAGAAAATCAATGAAAGAACAGTGAGTCACTGAAAATTGCACTCCTGCTACCCATTCAGTCATTAATTTAAATTGAGAAATGTTTCCATTCACACGCAATGATGGGAATAAATAATGACAATAAAGCCGGAGACCACAAAAATAGAAAATTACTCCCTGGAATCTTGGATTCATTCTCTATTGATGAAGGGAACGGTCAGCATGTTATTTTGACAGCTCATATTACAGGAACAAGATACTCATCAGCAGTGTTTCAAAAATACTGGCAAATAAAGTTTTTTTTTTTTTTTTTTGGTGGTGTGGTAGTTCTGTTTTTCCCTTCATTCGATACTGATGGATTGATTCCTATTAAATTGCAAGAATGAAGTGGAGTTTTAAGCTGAAAAGATTCCTTTTCTAAGGAAATGGTGTGGGGATGATGATACTTGTATTAAGAACCTGCTGTGAAAGGCCTTTTCCCTTTTAAGGTCACCCTAACAGTCTAGCACACTGTTTTTGCTTTTCTGGAAAAGCAGTCACGTTATCAGGGAGACATGGCAATTCCTATTAAATGTTCAGAAAGGGAGTCTGCCAGACAGGGTGCTCCGCCCTGCTTTTGACTATGAGATCATTAGCATTTTGCACCTGACATCCTTAATAACCGAGAAGGCAAAGGAATGGAGATAATGCCATAATAGAAAGGAGCATCTTCCTTCAAATGACAACATGTGAGTCCTAGACATTCATGGATTCTTTCATGATTCTCTGAAGTTGCTCAGACATTCTCTGGTCATTTATTATTGTCTTTTTGTAGTCATATTCTCTTCACCTCATTGGCTCAACCCAAGTTGGTACTTCCAAGCAAAGCCCTCAGATCTCATCACGAAGGGCACCAAGGGCAACCTACAAGCCCAAGGCAAAGGGGATATTGAAAAATCGCAAGAAGAAATAACTCTCTTTCCTCGTAGGGTCAGAGGCTGATAGATAATGGCCAGGGAGAGAAAGTCTAAGATGAAAGCAAGACCCCCCATCCACCTTTCACTCCCATAATCTGCAGTGCAGGAGCAGGAGCACATCCTGGCAGGGCTTAATTATCTCCTGCAGAGAGGAGGGAAGAGGCTGTTCTCAGAGAGCAGAAAGGGCCATTCTCTGCTACAGCCACCTCAGGTAGGAGACAGCCGGCAGAGCACAGGAAGGTGAAGGGTGTGACCACAGCTCGGGAGGAACACTGGTCCCTTCATCTCTTTCTTCCTCCAGCTTTCTCTTTCCTGACTCCTGCCTGCATCATGAGGTCCAAACCTTCATGCCCCAATTGATGTACATTCTCTGTTAGAACATTCTTCCCACTAGAATGTCTTTCCATGCCTGGCCACTAGATAAACCCATTGCCCCTCATGATGAAGGCCAGGCTCTGCCATGACTGCCCCGCCCCCCCAAAAATGCCTATGACCTCCTTCCAGCCCCGCCCCACCCAGGATGAATTTTGACCCCAGCAGGCAGGATGGTGCAAGTTCACTAATGTGTCTACACAGCCACTTCCTTCGTTCAGAATGCAACCACCTAAGCTTTAGTGTCGAATATTTTTGTTTAAATAAGAAAAGCTTTTCCTCATTGGAAAAGTGATGCAGGATCATTTTAGTTCATTTTGAAACAAAATTTGAACGAAATACATAAAAATTAATTTAGTCCCTAACCATCAGAGAGCGAATGGCTCTCTATCCTTCCAATCTTCTTTTTATGCAAAGATACACGTGTATTAAGATTTTTCTTTTTCTTCACTAAAAGTGGTCATAGTCTATATATTGCTTTGTAATGTGGTCTTTTCACTTAACTACATTGTAAGGCAGGTTGGGTGTTGCTTTCGGGCACTCTCTTATACATAATTCTATTGATAGGACAGATTTACACCCACTGCACAGCAGTGATTTTTAACTGGTGTGCCGTGGCACAGCATGGTGTGCAGCAAACATTTTTAAAGCTCATGAATTAAATTATTTTCAAAATAAATTCAAAGCACAATAAGTATAATTCTTTTACTTTTTTTTGATCAACATAATTTAAGTGGGCTGTGGAAGTTTCACTGTAGGTTCAAAAAACGTTGAAAAACACTGCTTTATAGTAAACATGAGCTCCTTACCTTATTCACCTCTATGCTTATAATGCCTCCCACATGCCTGAGGTATTTTAGATGTCCCAGTGGTGGTAGCCCAGTAGGGTTTGATTTCAGAACATTCACGAGTCCCTTCTGACACGCCTTTACAGGACCAGGTTACATGAGAGGGTCCGCAAACTCTAAGACTTTGGGGACGAGGCAGGAGACTTAAGTAAGTAAAAGTGATTTAGGTATAAGGCATGGCCAGGGGCGAGGAAGGAGAGGGATAAGTAGAGAGCAAACATCGCCGGCTGCTTCTCAGCGGCAGCCAACCACTTCCCGGCTGGGATGCAGGTCCCAGGTTAGCTGTGTTCCAACTTTTTTCAGACAGGCCAGAAATCTAGATCTGTGTATAAAACACTCACAACAAATGCCCAGTTAAAACTTTGGTTTAGCCCACAGTAAGTGCATCTTCCAGACAGGTCTGGCCTACACGCTGCCAATTTGTTCCTGGGGCTGCCATATGCTGAGATGACACCTCTTGGTTTCTATAATGTGCAAACACAATTGTGGTGAGAAGGATACATAGTCAGTATCAGCTCAGAAGCCGGCCAGTCTAGAGCAGTGATTTTCATCTGGTGTGCTATGAAAAATTTTAAAGTTTAATTAACTTACTTTCAAAAGAAGTTCAAGGCACAGTTAAGCGTATTCTTTTTTTTTTTTACTCTTTTTCAAAATCAACATAATTTAAGTGTGCCGCTGAAGTTGAACTCTAGGTTCAAATGTGCTATGAGGAAAAAAAGTCAAGACACTGCTCTAGAAAGATAAAATTTCAGGACACATTTCGTTCCTTCCACAAGAGCAGGATTCTTGATTGGGAGTGCTTATACCCCCAACAGCAATCGGGCAATGTCTAGAAACATTTGTGGTTACCAGAACTTGCCAGAAAGGGTGTCTGGTGGGTAGAAAATATTGATGCCTGGTTTTACTCTAAAACAAAGAAATCAAAATATCTGAGAATAGGGCTCAGGCTTCATATTTTAAAAGTTCTCAAGTGATTCTAACAGGCAGCCCGGGTTGAGGCCTGTACCACTGAACAGTGAGTTCCCTGCATGCGTCCATAATGAAGTCATCCTCCTCCCTTGAACCTACTTTCACTCAAACAGGTGCTCAATAAATATTTGCTGCCCAGATGGGAGGACAGATTAGCCACCTATCATTAGTACCCTGTAAACTGCTATGTTCAACTGGTATTGACTTTCAACATTCTACGGGTGGCTGACAGATGCTCCCTCCCATCCCCGCCCACGTCAATTATTCACTACATCAAAAGGATCCAACTTCCAGGATTCAGTCAGCAGCATGCTAACATGCTTTCTCTTGGAGTGATTACTTCTGAAAGCGAAAGGTACAGAAACAATCTGGACAACATATTCACATCAGAGGAAGCTTACAAAATTAACTCGCAATCTTTTCATCACTCCTCCTGGTCAAATGCAATGAGAAGAACTAGAAATTGTATATTCAATGCCGTCCTGGATGCTTCCATTGCTATCAGTCAAGGAGATGTGAAATAATAAACAAAATCCAAACCAGGGCAGGAAAGAAAGTCTAGCGTCCTAACACTAACCAGATTTCTCTATAATCAGAATTATTTGATGGGTGACTTATTCACATCTAATTGAATAATGGAAAATTTTCACAAGTCTTGGTGGAAGCTATAAAGTGATTAGAGGTGAATAAGGATAAGATCTTTAGTATTGAAATCGGGGCCATCCAATTTGCCTGCCTTTCCACTGCTATGTAAGAGGGTAGAATTATCACTGGGCTCCCTGAGGTCAGCACAGGGCCTGTAGCCAGGTGGTAAGGAAGCCTGGGGCCTTTATCCAGAGTCATTGCTGGCACTGTGCAAGGGCTGACAACAGACTCCCTGTCCCTGAAGCCTAGCGAGGGAGACATCAGGGTAAACGAGTCACTAGAACAGGTGGGGTAAAAAGCCTTACTAGGCAAGAAGACGTGTAACAGGAGTTCACAGGAAGGGCACTAATGCAGGCCTGGAGGACAAGACCAAAGGGCAGACAGCTTCCCACGGTGGTTAAACAAAGGCTGAGCCCTTACAGATAAAATGGGGAAAACATCCAGATAGCAGTGATAGACGTGCAAAGGCCCAGGGGCAGGGAGGGAGAGGCATGTTGAGCTAACTCCAAGAAGTTCCACTTATCAAGTGGCTTTTTTTTTGAGACAAAGTCTCAAGCTGTTGCCCTGGGTAGAGTGCTGTGGCATCACAGCTCGCAGCAACCTCAAACTCTTGGGCTTAAGCGATTCTCTTGCCTCAGCCTCCCAAGTAGCTGGGACTACAGGTGCCCACCACAACACTTGGTTATTTTTTTGTTGTCGTTGTTGCCATTGTTGTTTTTAGCTGGCCTGGGCTGGGGTTTGAACTCACCAGCCTTGGTATATGTGGCTGGCATCCTACCCACTGAGCTACGGGTGCTGCTCAAGTGGCTTTTCTTTTTTGAGATAGAGTCTTATTATGTCGCCCTCGGCAGAGTGCTGTGGTGTCACAGCTCACAGCAACTTCAAACTCTTGGGCTTAAGCGATTCTCTTGCCTCAGCCTCCCAAGTAGCTGGGACTACAGGCGCCTGCCACAATGCCCGGCTATTTTGTTGTTGTTGTTGTCATTTGTTAGCAGGCCCAGGCCGGGTTCGAACCAACCAGCCCTGGTGTATGCAGCTGGCACCCTAACCACTGAGCTACGGGTGCTAAGTCTCAAGTGGCTTTTTAAGGGATTAGACAAGGTGGAAGGATGAGGATGGAGAGGGCCAGACATGGGCAGCACCCATAGCTCAATGGGCACCAGCCACATACACTAAGGCTGGCGGGTTCAAACCCGTGAACCTCGCCTGGGCCAGCTGAAATCAACAATGACAACTGCAATAACAACAAAATAGCCCAGTGTTGTGGCAGGCGCCTGTTGTCCCAGCTACTCCAAAGGCAGAGGCAGGAAAATAGCTTGAGCCCAGGAGTTGGAGGTTGCTGTGAGCTGTGACGCCACCGCACTCTACCCAGGGCAACAGCTTGAGACTCTGTCTCAAAAAAAAAAAAAAAGCTCAGAAAATGCTAAATAAAGGTCTATCCACTGAGGAGAGGAGGTCTAAAGAGGTTTTCTCAGGCAGAATAAAAGGGGGGGGATATTAAGATATTAAAGGGGGGGATATTAACAGTTTCCTTGCATCTGGGCACTGTGAGTCTGGGGATATAGGACTCCAGGCATCTCTGGCTGGTGGGATCTGCCTATCATCACCCCTGAGAGGATACAGGGAGTCAGCGAGAGACTTCTGGACCCCAAGAGGAGGACTAAAACAGTGGAAAACCGGCAAGTGGTCGCGTGTGTTCAATCCGTCTAAACCCGGCCGCAAATGTAAGTTCAGTAGCAGCGAGACTGCAAACCAGAAAGGCCTTACCTGTGAACTGTTTTGGTGTCTTTGGACTTGGCACTCAGCTGAACTGCCTTGGGGAGAGCCTGAGCGGGAGTGCAGAGAACTTTGGCCTTTCTCTGGGGCCCCAGTCTGAGCCGCTAAGCCAGACGGAGCTAATAGTGTTTGGCTCTGGGTCACAGGCAGCCATTGTGAGCGATCTGCCCCGGCAAGCTCCTCCCTCAGGGTCGCAGAGCTGGAATTGGGTGGGAGCTGGTAACCCAGCGACCAAGTAGCCTAAGGGCAGGGTCTGAGCTGCCTTGCAGCCCTAACCCTTGGGGACAGAGGGAGACCAGTTTTGACACACAGGGTAAGTGGATAGCCACTTCAGCAGTGATTCCAGCGACAAGCACTTCCCTGAGAAAGCTTCTGCTCAGTAAATGAACAAGTTCAAAGTGCCTTTTAAGTGGGCTGAAGAGAGATTTAGGGTGTCTACCTGCTGGGGTTTGAGAAACTAGCAGCCTACAGTCGTATCAGAACTGTGATTAACATCTCATACCCCAGAAGACCACGTGTTGCCCAGACAATATTCAATAACATATACATACTGCTTTGTGTTTGGTTGTGTTTTTTTTTTTTTTGGTTTGGTTGTTTTTTTTGTTTATTTTGATGTTGTGGATTGTTGTCTTGTTTTTTAACTTCAACATTTTCCATACAGATCCTTTTTCTTTCTCAATTTTTCTAGTTTAATTATAATTTCCCATTGCTGCCTATTTCAATAATTAGAACTTCATTTTGTTAGTGTTTCTACCACTATTATTTGCTTTTTCCAGCCAATTTTATCCCGTAAAGTTTTCTGTTTGCTTGTTTTGGTTTGATTTATAGCATTTTTGTCTTTCTTCTCTACTTGGTGGAGGTGGGGTACTGTGTCTGATCAGGTTAGCAAAGAGCTGCTGACCTCAAGGGAACCACCCCACTGGGCACCCCCAGAAGGTGGTTTTTTTTTTTTAAGGTTGTATCAAACTACCCTACTGTACACTTATATTGCTCTGTCTCCCTCTTTCTGTGCCTCTCTTCTTTTTGTCAATATTCCTTTTACCCAACCCCTCTCCTTTCTCTATTTTTCTTTTTTTTTTTTTCTTATCACTTGGTCCTCCTTTCTTTCATCCCTCTTTTGCTCTTAAACCTTCTCACCCTTCTGGTCCTGTAACCCTTAGTCCACAGGCACAAAAACTTAAAGAGCAAGAAAGTGAAAGGAAAATTAGGGCAAGGAAACAGATAAAAGAAATCACCCATGAGGAAGAATCAGCAGAAAACTCCAGGCAACATGAAGAACCAGTCCAGAACAACCCCGCCAAGGGACCATGAGGTAGCTACTGCAGAGGATTCCACCTATACAGAAATGTTAGGAATGACAGAAAGGGAATTAGAATACACATGTTGAAAACAATGAAAGAAATGATGGAAACAATGAAGGAAAATGCTAATAAAGTGGAAAATAACCAAAAGGAAATCCAAAAACAGAATCAAATCAGAGATGAACGATATGAAGAATATAATAAGGATACAGCAGAGCTGAAGGAACTGAAACAGTCAATCAGGGAACTTAAAGATGCAATGGAAAGTATCAGCAACAGGTTAGACCATGCAGAAGAAAGAATTTCAGAGGTAGAAGACAAAGTTTTTGAGGTAACTCAGATAGTAAAAGAGGCAGAAAAGAAGACAGAGAAAGCAGAACGTTCACTGTCAGAATTATGGGACTTCATGAAGCGTTCCAACATACCAGTTATAGGAATTCCAGAAGGGGAAGAAGAATGCCCCAGAGGAATGGAAGCCATACTAGAGAATATTATGAAAGAAAATTTCCCAAATATCACCAAAGATTCTGACACACTGCTTTCAGAGGGATATCGGACCCCAGGTCGCCTCAACTCTAACCGAGCTTCTCCAAGACACATTGTGATGAACCTGTCCAAAGTCAAGACAAAAGAAGATTCTGCAAGCTGCCAGGAGTAAGCGCCAGTTGACCTACAGGGGCAAATCCATCAGATTGACCGCAGACTTCTCTAATGAAATTTTCCAAGCAAGAAGACAATGGTCATCTACCTTTAATCTACTTAAACAGAAAAATTTCCAGCCCAGAATTCTGTACCCTGCTAAGCTTCAAAATTGACGGAGAAATCAAATCATTTACGGATATACAAACATTGAGGGAATACGCCACAAGACCAGCTCTACAGGAAATACTTCAACCTGTTCTGCACAGTGACCACCACAATGGATCAGCAGCAAAGTAAGAACTCAGAAATTAAAGGACAGAACCAAACCTCCACACTGATGCAAAAGATAAAACTAAGCAATGGACTCTCACCAAATAAGACGAATAGAATACTACCACACTTATCAATTATCTCAATAAATGTTAATGGCTTGAATTCCCCACTGAAGAGACATAGATTGGTTGACTGGATTAAAAAACACAAGCCATCCATTTGCTGTCTGCAAGAAACATACCTGGCTTCAAAAGACAAATTAAAGCTCTGAGTCAAGGGTTGGAAGACAATTTTTCAGGCAAATGGAATTCAGAAGAAAAGAGGAGTGGCAATCTTATTTTCAGATACATGTGGATTTAAAGCAACTAAAGTCAAAAAAGACAAAGATGGTCACTTTATATTGGTCAAGGGAAAAATACAACAAGAAGACATTTCAATTCTAAATATCTATGCACCCGATTAAATGCTCCCAGATTCTTGAAACAGACCTTACTCAGTCTGAGCAATATGATATCTGATAATACCATAATAACAGGGGACCTTAACACTCCTCTTACAGAGCTGGACAGATCCTCTAAAAGGAAATTAAACAAGGATATAAGAGACTTAAATGAGACCCTAGAACAACTGTGCTTGATAGACGCATATAGAACACTCCATCCCAAAGATAAAGAATATACATTCTTCTCATCACCCCATGGAACATTCTCCAAAATTGATCATATCCTGGGACACAAAACAAATATCAACAGAATCAAAAGAATTGAAATTTTACCTTGTATCTTCTCAGACCATAAGGCACTAAAGGTGGAACTCAACTCTAACAAAAATGCTCGACCCCACCCAAAGGCATGGAAACTAAACAATCTTCTGTTGAATAACAGATGGGTGCAGGAAGAAATAAAACAGGAAATCATTAACTTCTTTGAGCATAACAACAATGAAGACACAAGCTACCAAAACCTGTGGGATACTGCAAAAGCAGTTTTGAGAGGAAAATTCATCACTTTAGATGCCTACATTCAAAAAACAGAAAGAGAGCACATCAACAATGTCACAAGAGATCTTATGGAATTGGAAAAAGAAGAACAATCTAAGCCTAAACTCAGTAGAAGAAAAGAAATATCCAAAATCAAATCAGAGATCAATGAAATTGAAAACAAAAGAATCATTCAGAAAATGAAACAAGGAGTTGGTTTTTTGAAAAAATAAATAAAATAGATAAACCATTGGCCAGACTAACGAGGAATAGAAAAGTAAAATCTCTAGTAACCTCAATCAGAAATGATAAAGGGGCAATAACAACTGATCCCACAGAGATACAAGAGATCATCTCTGAATACTACCAGAAACTCTATGCCCAGAAATTTGACAATGTGAAAGAAATGGATCAATATTTGGAATCACACCCTCTCCCTAGACTCAGTCAGGAAGAAATAGAGCTCCTGAACAGACCAATTTCAAGCACTGAGATCAAAGAAACAATAAAAAAGCTTCCAACCCCAAAATGCCCTGGTCCAGATGGCTTCACTCCAGAATTCTATCAAACCTTCAAGGAAGAGCTTATTGCTGTACTGCAGAAATTATTCCAAAAAATGGAGGAAGAAGGAATCTTCCCCAACACATTCTATGAAGCAAACATCACCCTGATACCAAAACCAGGAAAAGACCCAAACAAAAAGGAGAATTTCAGACCAATTTCACTTATGAACATAGACGCAAAAATTCTCAACAAAATCCTAGCCAATAGATTACAGCTTATCATCAAAAAAGTCATTCATCATGATCAAGTAGGCTTCATCCCACGGATGCAAGGCTGGTTTAACATACGCAAGTCTATAAACGTTATCCACCATATTAACAGAGGCAAAAATAAAGATCACATGATCCTCTCAATAGATGCAGAAAAAGCATTTGATAAAATCCAGCATCCTTTTCTAATTAGAACACTGAAGAGTATAGGCATAGGTGGCACATTTCTAAAACTGATTGAAGCTATCTATGACAAACCCACAGCCAGTATCTTACTGAATGGAGTAAAACTGAAAGCTTTTCCTCTTAGAACTGGAACCAGACAAGGTTGTCCTCTGTCACCTTTACTATTCAACATAGTGCTGGAAGTTCTAGCCAATACAATTAGGCAAGACAAGGAAATAAAGGGAATCCAAATGGGAGCAGAGGAGGTCAAACTCTCCCTCTTTGCTGATGACATGATCTTATACTTAGAGAACCCCAAAGACTCAAGCACAAGACTCCTAGAAGTCATCAAAAAATACAGTAATGTTTCAGGATATAAAATCAATGTCCACAAGTCAGTAGCCTTTGTGTACACCACTAACAGTCAAGATGACAAGCTAATTAAGGACACAACTCCCTTCACCATAGTCTCAAAGAAAATGAAATACCTAGGAATATACCTAATGAAGGAGGGGAAGGACCTCTATAAAGAAAACTACACAATCCTCAGAAAGGAAATAGCAGAGGATATTAACAAATGGAAGAACATACCATGCTCATGGACGGGAAGAATCAACATTGTTAAAATGTCTATACTTCCCAAAGCAATCTACCTATTCAATGCCATTCCTATCAAAATACCAACATCGTACTTTCAAGATTTGGAAAAAATTATTCTGCGTTTTGTATGGAACCGGAAAAAACCCCGTATAGCTAAGGCAGTTCTCTGTAACAAAAATAAAGCTGGGGGCATCAGCATACCAGATTTTAGTCTGTACTACAAAGCCATAGTGCTCAAGACAGCATGGTACTGGCACAAAAACAGAGACATAGACACTTGGAATCGAATTGAAAACCAAGAAATGAAACTAACATTTTACAACCACCTAATCTTTGATAAACCAAACAAGAACATACCTTGGGGGAAAGACTCCCTATTCAATAAATGGTGTTGGGAGAACTGGATGTCTACATGTAAAAGACTGAAACTGGACCCACACCTTTCCCCACTCACAAAAATTGATTCAAGATGGATAAAGGACTTAAACTTAAGGCATGAAACAATAAAAATCCTCCAAGAAAGCATAGGAAAAACACTGGAAGATATTGGCCTGGGGAAAGACTTCATGAAGAAGACTGCCATGGCAATTGCAACAACAACAAAAATAAACAAATGGGACTTCATTAAACTGAAAAGCTTCTGTACAGCTAAGGAGACAATAACCAAAGCAAAGAGACAACCTACACAATGGGAAAGGATATTTGCATATTTTCAATCAGACAAAAGCTTGATAACTAGGATCTATAGAGAACTCAAATTAATCCACATGAAAAAAGCCAACAATCCCTTATATCAATGGGCAAGAGACATGAATAGAACTTTCTCTAAAGACGACAGACGAATGGCTAACAAACACATGAGAAAATGTTCATCATCTCTATATATTAGAGAAATGCAAATCAAAACATCCCTGAGATATCATCTAACCCCAGTGAGAATGGCCCACATCACAAAATCTCAAAACTGCAGATGCTGGCGTGGATGTGGAGAGAAGGGAACACTTTTACACTGCTGGTGGGACTGCAAACTAGTACAACCCTTCTGGAAGGAAGTATGGAGAAACCTGAAAGCACTCAACCTAGACCTCCCATTCGATCCTGCAATCCCATTACTGGGCATCTACCCAGAAGGAAAGAAATCCTTTTATCATAAAGACACTTGTACTAGACTGTTTATTGCAGCTCAATTTACAATCGTCAAAATGTGGAAACAGCCTAAATGCCCACCAACTCAGGAATGGATTAACAAGCTGTGGTATATGTATACCATGGAATACTATTGAGCCATTAAAAAAAATGGAGACTTTACATCCTTCGTATTAACCTGGATGGACGTGGAAGACATTATTCTTAGTAAAGCATCACAAGAATGGAGAGGCATGAATGCTATGTACTCAATTTTGATATTAGGACAATTAATGACAATTATGGTTATGGGAGGGAAACAGAAAGAGGGAAGGAGGGAGGTGGGTGGGGCCTTGGTGTGTGTCACACTTTATGGGGGCAAGACATGATTGCAAGAGGGACTTTACCTAACAATTGCAATCAGTGTAACTGGCTTATTGTACCCTCAATGAATCCCCAACAATAAAAAAAAAAAAAAAAAGAAGGGGAGTCACAGCGCACAGAAGATGACACCAGGTGTGGCATCGGTCAGTACACTCCAACGCCAGCTCCCCCACTTTCTAGAGCTCAACCTTGGGCAAGTGACTAACTCATCTGTGTTCAGGGAGTAAAAAGAACACTTCATTTTCAAGTCAGAGAGGATTGATGAGATGAGGATATGGATGGGGCTGACGGGACAGGTAGAAGAACTGACGATACCAGGGAGGATGGCTGAATTCACATGGGGGAGGGGGTAGAAATACAGGAACAGGGAGCGAATCAGTGTGAGAGGAGAGAGAGGCAATGGACCCTAGGAAGGCTGGAGCTGGCAGACGAGGTTTCTTTTTCTTTTTAATTTTTTTTAAAGAGCTTAGAGACAAGAAAAAATGGAGAAGAGGCACAGAGAGGCAGGGAATATATGTAGCAGGAATATATCCACCATTTGGCACTTTCTCAAAATACTATACTAGAGATTTAAAAGATTTAAATTGCTTTTTGCTCATTTTTGGATGTTGCCCTGAGCTTCCCTGACTCTGGGCCAAGCTGCCATGAGCCAAGAGTGACAGACAAGGCCCTATCATCTGGACTGTAACAGGCTCTCAACAAAGCTCGCTGCTGTCTTGACTTCGAAGGTTGTGGTTGTTTTCACGGCTGTCCTGTCACAAGGGCCTCTATCCAGGATGAGCATGGTTCTATGTTCCCAAATCCCTCACCCACTTGTTGGAAGCCACGGCATCCAGAGATGTGCCTCTAAAGGGAACACGTTGCCCCTGAACCCAAGCTCTGGGGCCTGCCTTGTAATTGGGTAGGAAGGACCTACCTGCCTTGCTGCACCCCAGCAGACAATGTGAGACCTCAAGCAATGCGAATAAAAGGCAGGCATCTGGGGAATAAATGCTATGTTCAGAGGTAAGCAGAGGAGCTTGCAACCCGATAATTGTATTCTCTAGCTTTGCTGTTTCAGCAGCTGAAAGCAAGCATGGGCCTGGTCAGGCCCTTATTCGATAAGGCTCTTGTAGATGCAAGATCAGGAGAAATGCAAATTTTAAGGCAATTTTTTTTTTTTTTTTTTTTTTTTTGGGTCAATGCATTCCCTTGGACTAGAGGCTTGTTTGGTCTCAGGACGCCAGCCTATGCTGTGTCAGATTAATTCGTATAACAGGACAATAACTGAGACTGATTTATAATATAACTTTTTGGATATTAAAATGTTAATGAAATTGTTGTCATGACAAATAATAGCTTGTGTTTTTATTTTAACCATTCTCATGGCCTCATCCCCTTTTAAAAAATTTATTTCCACTCACATAAAGAAAATGCTTTATAATCTGATTTAATAAATCGGTTCCTCCCACCCCACCACCCCCACCTGCTCCATAGTAATTTATTTTCTCTACAGAAAATGTTAATAACTGGCCAGGAATCTAAATGTTAAAAGCAAGAAAAAAATGAAATCTTGAAAATGAAAATAAATGATCTATTTTTTTCTTCTTTCAGAGAAACTGCTGCTCCCTAAAACTGCAGGATGTAGGAAGGGGAGGAAAGTAAGGCCTTCAACTTTAAGTTCTCTGAAAGCAGCCAGTGGCCCTCATATTTTCCATACTATGTATACATTGCATGGATAGAGCATTTCTGCTGCTGGCCATTGCTCAGGAAATCTAAAGATGATAGATGCTTTCAGAAGATCACTGTAGTGAAATGAGAAAAGTGCCTTCAGGAGAGACAGGTGCCAAAGGACTTTGGAGAGAAGAACCCCAAAGACAAAAGAGGGAAGAGATGGTTTCAGAGGACAGGACATTTGAGAAGGGTATTGATGGGTGAATAGGAGTTCTCCAACTGGAAGGAAATACATGAGAAGACATATTGTATCAGGAAAGCCGAATGCCACAAACTGAAAGAAGGCAGAGCTAAAGACACACAGCAAAGAACTTAAGAACCAGGCGTAGATCTTATCTTCCTTCCCACTGATCAGGTAAGTGTGAGAAGGGGTCATGTGCGGTGTTACAGAAGTCCTTCTGGCTGCAGCGTAGAGGACAGAATGGACAGGGGCCATCTTGGGAGGCCAGTTAGGCAACTATGATACTGGTCCAAGCAAGGGAGGGCCTGCGCCAGGCCAGCACTGGTGTGGGTGGAGGAAGAGGGAAGGTACCAGAGACCTGGAAGGTGGGGACAGCACGACTGGGTGACCAGTCACTTAGCAGGAGGTTTTCAGGCAGAGAACACAGAAAGCTGCAGACTGACAACCAACTAACTGTAAAATCCACGCTGAGAAAGAAAAGGCAAAAAAAAAAAAAAAAAAAAATTGTGGCTAGAAGATTGAAAAAGGTGGGAGGCATCTAGCTGGGAGGAAAACAGCAAAGGGAACTGAATAGGAAAGAGGCTGAATCAGTGGTAGAGAGTCTCAGGTCTGGAAGAGGTCTGCCTGCTAAATATTTTCTATTTCTTTCTTTATATACTCCAGGTGACAGAGAGCTCACTACCTATGCAGACATGCTATTCCACTGAGACTCTCTGAGAGCACACTGAGCCACAAATCTTTTCCTCTGGCTCCATATGAATTTTTACTCTCAGCTGCTCAGTGAAGCTTCTTGAAAACCCACTTGATTTAGCAAGAAGGCCTGAACGGTGGTCGGTTCTCTCACCCTGTTGGATGGAAGAAGACCCTCACTAGACAGGGCACAGGCTGAGAATATGTCACAGCAAAGAATGACAACGCATGGAACACCTGTGGTGGGCCACTCCTGGCCGTGGCCTTGGGTTTGAAGCTACCTTGGCTGCCTGCGTCCCCTGCCCTATCGCATCCCGTCAGAAGATCCCATTACCGTGCTGTTGCAGCCAGCAAAGCAGGCAGACAGGTAGGTGATGCCATCTGCCCCGCACACAGGAGTGAAGGAATCGGTTTGGCATTCACAGTTATTATTGCAGGGCGAGTAAGGGTCCAGGGCTGAGCCAGGCGCTGAGCTGGAAAAGAAAGGAGAGGTGGAAGCCTGAGAAACCAGTCAGATGACCCAGTGCAGCCCCCGGCCCTCTTCTCTGACGAGTCAAATGGCACCCTGCTCGTGGAATTCTTACCCTGCTACTCCCTTCCTTCTTTCCCAACTCCAGCCTTCCCTGTCCTGCAGGGACCTGCCCAGGGCCCCTGCTGAGAGGTATGCGGGTTGTGCACTGCACAGTGGGGCCAGCACAAGTGGCTGGTGGGGTGGGGACCAGTCCACTTCCACTCCTCTCATGAAGTCAGAAGGGAGGTGTCCCTTTTACACTGGCACCAACATGCCCTCTGGGCTGGCAGCAGCTAGGGCCCACCTCAGGCCATCCACCTCCACAATGCCTCTCCTGACTGCTACAGTCCTGGCCCATCCCTTCTCCCTGCACCAAGAGCTGAACATTGATTGAACTTCCTCCCTCTCTGGACGGCTCCTCCTGTGTTTTATTCCTCCCCAGCAGACAGGAGCCTTGCGATACTTACTACACTGCTTCAACTAGATTGGCTTCCACAATTATTGTCTGTCTGATTGAGTCAACGTACTGAGAAAAATAACACCAAGATGTTTTAAATTTTCCTTTGCGTCACTAAAGGCACAGTTACCAAGAGCAGGCAAATTGAAAAACAACAGAGGGTGGAGTGGGTGTCTCTCAGCTATGTAAGAGAAGAACAGTCACTTCTTCAGCCTGATTATTTTCAATTCTGTCTCCTAAGGCTCAGCACACTTCACAATGATGATGGTGATACCTGACAGTTTGTGAGTCATGTATTGTTCAAGGTATTGTACGTATTATTTCATTTATTCTTAAATCCCATGGGCTTTAAGGAGAAGAAAACTGAGGCCCAGCTAGGTTAGGTGACAAGTCTCAGTGTATGTAAGTCATAAACGGTTGAGGAAGCATTTGAAGTGGGGTGGTTTGACTGTAGGCTCTACCCATTTCCCCCCTTCTATAATGAAAGAATAATGTCATTACAGGAAGACTCTGTGCTCGTAACCATCATAATTTTCTACTTGAGTTGAGTGACCTGCTACTTGAGATTGCTGTTGTGCCCACCACAGGCAGACCAGGAAGCACCGTATTTATGTGGACCGGGAGGGACGAGAGGGTAAGGTGGGTATTAGAAGAGGCAACCGTGGCTCGGCGCTTGTAGCTCAGTGGCTAAAGGTACCAGCCACATAACCAGAGCTGGCGGGTTCGAATCCAGTCTGGGCCTGTCAACCAATAATGACAACTATAACCAAAACACAGCCAAGCGTTGTGGTGAGTCCCTGTAATCCCAGCTACTTGGGAGGCTGAGGCAAGAGAATTGCTTAAGTCTAAGAGATGGAGGTTGCTGTGAGCTGTGATGTCACATCACTCTACCGAGGGCGACATAATGAAACTCTGTCTCAAAAAAAAAAAGAAGAGGTAACCTCATAGTGGTGGGAAAGGGGAAGGAGGGATGTATGGTTCTTGGATTGTGCACGCATAGACGAAAAGCTGCCTCTGCTCTGTTCACCCATTCCGCCTGCTCACCCTTGTGGGGTGGCAGATGAGCCCTGGCTCTAGGTCATCTTCTAGGCAAATCTGTAGAAGCAGGCCTGGTGGCCTGCCTGGAGTAAGAGTCTGGAGAAAGAGGAACAGGTCACCTGCAGGCCAGCTATGCTGCAGCCTCAATGCTCCAGGCAGGATTCCCACAGCAGCCTCAGAGTTCCACGTAGAAAAGGGGACAGCTATTGACATGGGATTCATAAGGTGTCCCCATAACTCTTGCTAAGGGTAATTCTGATGAGACTCTGGGATAATAACTAGGAAATAAGAAAGGTCCCATAAGAACTAACTTCTTCCCCCCTCCCTTTTTTCCCTTCTCTCTTTCCCATCCACACTTAAAAATATCTACCATGGGCCAGACTCTGTAATTACCAGGTGAGCCTAGTGACAGGTTCTAACAGTACAAGGAATTGTTGAAATCGATTCTGTCTTTCATTGTAGGCTGAATTTTAAAATGCAATTTATTCTGATTTCCCTCTTTACATCTTTCTTAAAGTCAAATGCCAACAATAGTGCTGTGAGTTCTCTGGGGTATGAGCCATAGTTCTCCATGGGGCTACCCGGGCTGCTGCGTGGGACAGTCTGACCTTCCTGCCCGGAGGGTCATGCTGATCCTCCCACTCAGGGAGTAACATGCACACTGTCCTCGCCTCCTCTGCTCAGGGTCATCAGGGACAGAGCCGACTCCATTAACCTACAGCAGACAGAGGGTGTTGGCGTGGGTGGCGACAGCCGCTCTGGGTACTCACTTGTTTCCATAGGGAACAGTAACCCCAGCCACAGGGCCTGTGTCACAGCCCAGGAAGAGGAAGGACACGTAGCAAGCTGTGGACACCAGGTTGACCAGCATGGCCATCCGAATGGCCCCCAGGGCAGACAGGCTGAGCTTCTTCACCAGGAGACCACCTAGGAAGATCCCCAGACAGGCACACGGGATCGCGGTCATCCCTGGAAGGAAGCAGAGGGCAGGGCCATGAACAGGGAAGCAGAGCCAATTCACACAGCTAGGCCAGGGGCCACGAATTCCCTGTGACCCCAAAGCGGCCTCGCTGCCTCCAGAGGACCCCAAAGGCTTCGTGAAGGGCCCAATTCCCGCCCTAAAAGAGTTCACAGAAAATTGGAGGAGACAGACCAGAAAAAACTCAGTTATCACAAGTCTAAGTGCAGGCACCTACCATTCTAAACGGGGCACCATCATGGCAAATTCATGCACACAAGCTGAAATGGGGACAAAGGCAGACAGACTGGGAACCCAGGTATGCGCGATGTAGTCTCTGTGCAGTTTTGAGGGACTCCTGGAAGGGACTTAGGGTCATTTAGGGATTTTTCTCCCCCTCTTCTAATGAGGCAAGGAGGGAGGGCTTCATGGAGGGTCTGGAGGCTGTTTAACGGGAAGGTCACAGGACTCCCCAGGCCTTGGAGACAGCCCTGCCACCCCTCAGGAAGTGGCATCATCAGAGCACTACATTGTGTAGTTCTTGGTCAGTAACTGGCATATATTTTTTTCCCTTCTCTCTCTGTCATAACAGAGCTATCTGCAAGGCAGCAGAACCATAAACCTGTTACGATTCTCAGAGAACCATGGAATTTGAGAAGGACCAAAGAGTCCCAAGGTTCCAATCTCCTGGTTGGTTTTGCTACATTCTGATTCATTTCATCTAAAACTGGGCTTTACACCATCATGCCTCATTTCTCTACCCCGTAGATTATGCACGGCCAGTTCCACAGTCTAGACTGCTTCCTCCCTGCCAATCAATGGACCTCTAGGTCAATCGACTACATCAGGCGTCCTCAAACTTTTTAAACAGGGGGCCAATTCACTGTCCCTCAGACCGCTGGAGGGCCGGACTATAGTTTAAAAGAAAAAGCTATGAACAAATTTCTATGCACACTGCACATATCTTATTTCGAAGTGAAAAACAAAATGGGAACAAATACAATCACCCCACCGCATGTGGCCCGCGGGCTGCAGTTTGAGGACCCCTGGAATACATATACCAGCTGGTATGTGCTAAGGGAATGCAAATTAATTTTAATATTAGGGTGAGAAAAGGTACTCAGGGAGGCCTCGCTCTGCAGGAAAATAGCACAAGTCATGCTTAAAACATCATTTGCTGCTCTTAGGATATCTGTGCTTGGTGTAGAAGCATCTCACCAGCTGGCTCCCGTGTGTCTCTGTCTTTATCCCATGGCATACTGCCCACCCCAAACACGGCACTCCCCATCCTCTCTCCCTCGGGAACAGGCCACACAGTGTAGTCTGCATGCCCAGGCTTCACACTTGCAGTAGGTCCCTCCTGTGGGACACTTGCCCTGTGTGTTTACCTGGCTGGACTCTATCCTTTTCTGAGAGGCCTTCCCAGATCACCCCATCTCAAGGGACCCCTGCACCCCACTGTAAGGTTACTCTCTATGGTTTCTCGCCTGGTTTTATTGCTTCCACGGCTCTCCCAGCTCTGGGAAACCCCCTCGTTTGTTTTTGCGTTTCTTGCTCTCTCTCCCTCTAGTAGGATGCAGCTTCCCTGAGAATAAGAACCTTTCCTGCCTCAGTCAGCCCAGCCCAGATTCCCTGTTGCCTGGCACGGTACCTAGCACTGAGTGGGCATTCAAGTATTATTTTCAGAATGAATGAATTGCTGAGCAGATTGGATCTGTGTGAATGAGCATCGGTGACAACATGCCCACGCCCAGAGAACAGGCCTGTGTTTTGTTTTGTTTCCCAGCACAGACAGTGGGGGTGTGACCTGGAGAGGTGGTAACCATGGCAACAACAGGCTTTTGCACCTTTTCTCTAAGCCCTCATCAATCAGTTCCCCCTTCTCTCTCCGATATATGTACATGTCCTTAACACTCCAGGTGGAGAGAAGGGGCAGAACTTGCCTGAAACTCCGTCCTCATTAAGGTAACCTGTGCAGATCTTTTGATCTTCACTGATGCATCAGCCCCCTCCACCCCGTGGTCACCTGTTTTGTTGTCCTCTGAGCTTTGCCCCATTTGCTGGTGACTTCTGGGGGGCAGGCAGAGCCCACTATTGATGCCCTAGATGACCACATGGGCCCCATTTCCCAGATCTGTGGGAGCTACCTACGAAAGGGCCTCCCCTGATGCCCCCTCCCAAGGCCTGCCTCCATAGGCCACACTGACTGGAGTGACACCACAGGCAGGGCACAGGGAGGGGACACTGGACTTGCCAGGGCAGGAGAAGGTGCCCCCAGCCAAGTGCTCTAATGGCCAGAAATCACTGGGAAACAAACAGGCACAAGAAGGCAAAATTGGTTTTTTTTTGGACCTTCTGCCCTGAAGACTATTGATTTGTTTGTCGATAGAAGACTTAGGCATCTGTTCTGAGATAGAATGCAGTCCCCAGAGCCGGAGCAATTACACAAACATAATCGAAATGAAAGGAAAAACAGCAAAGAAATCAGGAGGTGAGACAGAGAATGGTCCGGGTGCTAGAGGGCTAAAGCTAAGAGATGCTGGAGATGTCAAGAAGTTACAACTTTAATTATAAAGAGGTATTATTTTACCTTATCTCTGCCAGGCAGGTAATTAAAGGGCCGAATGTATTTTGCTAATCTTGGAAATAAAACTTACCAAATAATGGGTAGGAAAGAGTTATTATAGTGTAAAAGAAAAGAAACAAGGCTTGTGTTACCCTTGCAGTCCCCAGGGAGAGGGAGATCTGGCCATGTCATTGTGATAGGGCTTCAATTTTTTTTTCAAATTGAGGTAGGTTATGTCCTGTGAAGTTCTGAGTGGTTACACAGTGCTCAAGTAGCCAGTGCTCAGATCAATCTTGGAACATTTCTAACAGTCCGGGAGTCTCTCCAGTGCTTTTGTCCCCTGTGGTCCAGCCAAGGGTAACCATTATTCTGGTCTCTATCACCTTAATTAACTCTTCCTCTTTTAAATTCATATAAATATGTTCTGAGTCTAATGTCTTTCAACTTAGTGAGATTCAACCACATGGAGGCATATATCAAGCTTCTTTCCTTTTCATGCTGTACAACAGTCCACTGTATGAACATTCTATAATCTATTTGCCCATTCCACTGTTGACAGACAGTTGGGCTGTTTCCAGTTTGGGGCTATTATGCATAAAATGGCTCTGACCATTGTTATATATGCTGTATTAATGTGTGAAACTAAGCACTGATTTCTGTTGGATAGCTGCCCAGGAATAGATCTGATGGATCACGGCACAGACATATGCTTTAGCTCTCACAGGGACTGCCAAAGAGTTCTCCAAAGTGACTGCATCAAATCACATTCCCCCCAGCAGTGTGAGAGTTCCAGTTGCTCCACAACCTCACCAACACTTGTTACTATCAGTCTGGTGGGCGCATAGTAGCATCTCATTGCAGTTTTCATGTGTTTTTCCCTGATGAATCATGATGGTTAGTTAGCACCTTTGCATGCATTCCTTGGCCATTTCGTGAAGTGAGATTTTGAAGGAGAATATCAGAAAATATCACCTTCCCAATCCTTTATGCAGATGGTCTGACTCCCACGAAGGAGAGATGATGAAGTCTGACCAGCTGGAGCTTCCCCACATACCTGGCTGTACAGTAGCTCCCATCGTGTGTCCCTCCTCTGCGCTTTCAGGCAAACACATGAGCTCTCCTCTCAAGGGCTGTCCACCTACATTCCTCCTCTCTTCCGTAAATCACCATCTGCTGCCTCCTTTCCTCTGCTGAGAAACCTGCTCAAGTCTCCCCTGTCCCAGCAACCACACAATCACCACTCCCTGTGTCCTCTCTCCTTTCTCCACCAAGTCCTGTGCTCAGTGTCTACTCACCTCTCATGAGATGCTCTGCACACCACAAACAGGGCTCCCCACTGTGACGCCCCAGCTCTGGCACTGGCTGTAGGGCATCCTCCCTACTAAAGCCAACAGAGCCCTCATTTTGCTGGACCACTCCGTGTTGGCTGCTTCTTTCTTCTTGGAATCATCTCGTCTATGACTCCCATGATTCACGCTTTCTAGATTATTCAGATGCTGTTTATTCAACTCCACAGACTCCTCTATGTCCTCGAGCTGGGGCGTCACCTGCCCTATTCTAATTCTACAGATTGTCCCTGTGCATAGTCCACGCCCATGTGTGCATCCTCATGCTGATGCGGCTGAATCTCAATTACACGAGTATGCTTTGAGACACACAAAAATCAAACAAAATCTGTGTGGTGGAAAAAAAATGAAATGAAGCCCTCCCAGCAACACCGATAAGCCAAGCAAGTTGAAACTTGCAAGGGTGAAATCAGAAAGGAGGCTCTTGACAGTGTTTCTTGGAAGTGAAATAATGGACCGCAACATAGTCTGTCTCAAAGCTTTCATAATGACCTACATACTATATAATAGTAATAATATTAATAATACTATATATTATTAAATACAATACTACATATTACTATCCCTTCTTGAGCCCTTAACTAAACCCAGGATATCACTTAGATACACCACAGGCATCTCACGCCTAGCATCAAGTCTGAACTCAGAATCTGTAACCCAGTTCTGACTCTTCTTACTTCCAGTTTTCACAGAGGATACCACCGGCTGCCCAAGGTGGAACCTGGAGAGTCATCTTCAACTCTTCCTTCCCCTTTTACTGCTATGTCTCTGGTCTGTCTGCTACTAATCAACATCTAAGCTGATCAACTCAACAAATGCAATTTCCTGGTCGTGTGAGGAAGGGCAGAAAATATTGCCACAAAACGAAAGCAAACTAAGACCTGCTGTGAGACCACATTCCTGACCCTGCCCTAAGCCATGCTGCCTCTCAGGAGGGCCAACAGGTTTTTCTGTTGTGTGCCATCTCCAAACATCAGCGAGGAGACACTTGTAGGCACTGCTGAGAAGAACCGTAGCCCCGCGCCTAAGTTTGGGAGGAGTGCCAGGCTCCTTTAGTTATGTCTGCCAAAGGCATGGGGAGAGGTGGGGAGCGTAAGGCTTACTGTGGGTTCTGTCCTTGCTTTCTTATGTACCTGACAAAACCCTACTAACCTTTCAAGACTCATCCTTCCTGTCCTCTTCCTTTACCCTATTTTCCCCAAATTTTCAAGTCCTCATCAATCTATCAATGTTCCGGCCTATTGCAATGCTTCTATGTACATTTTATATTTTTGCTCCTTATTATCATCCACTTTTAGAAATTGTCTCAGGTAGGCGGATCTTACCCTTAGACTGTACTTTGAAATTCCTTATTTACAGAGACCACCTGCATACTGCGGCTGTAGGCCCCACATTTCAGTTGGGGGTGTGTGTGTGTGGGGGGGTAAATTCTCTTGAGTTACACACAGCAGCCTCCCTCCTCTGCCGTGTCAGGGCGACTGAGGGACAGACTCACCAAGCAGCTGGTTGGCAGAAGAGGTGGTGAGGTTAAACTGCTGCTCCAGGTACTTCCCCAGGAAGGCAGCGAAGCCAGCCACCACTGCAATCTCCATGCAGGCAGCCAGGATGATGCAGGTGAACACAGGGTTTGCAAGCAGGTGCTTGGTGACCTTCGGGATCACTGTGGGCAGAGAGAGAGAGTAGAAAGTCAGGGTCACACTCTGGGTTCCCGTCTTAGAGCCTCCTGCTCCAGGTACCCGGATGCTTAGGCCAAAGCCTATATCCTGTACCTCTGAAAACTCTGGCTTCAAAAGGTATTTAGCATTTGCCAAACAATCTTCTACTAAAACCAAAGAACATATACCATACCTTTTCTTGCAGTTCACTGGAGAGACTAAAATATATATTTTAAACAATCAGAAGATTATTTCCGACCCCACTGTCCCCCCCTCCAAAATGTTTAGGGTTTTCTTCTCAAAAGAAAAATATAACGTGCGTCATATATGACAGATACCAATATATCTAAGTGTATGTAAATATACCTGTTGATAAATATAGAGAGAACTGTCCAGGAAGTGTCCAGCCATTGTGAATATCTTTTTCATATGACAAGGCTGTATTGCGTTCCAGACAGTTCTTGTATGTGTTAAGAAAATATAAGCATAACAGTTTCAAGAAAGAAATAAAATTCTAGTATTCTTCAAAATATGTATGTGCTGAGTCCAGCCCCTTCTCACCACCTCCACAGCCACCTCCCTGGCTAAAGCTTCCATCAGCTTTCCCTTGGGGACTGCCAAAGCCATCCACTAGGGTCTTAGTTTTCACTCCTGATACGATATATGGTAGCCAGCAGGATCAGTGCACATTTGTTTTCTGCTTAAAACACCACAACAGCCAAAATCCATGCCTGTGCCCTGGCCCTCCGTGCAGCCTTCAGCACTCAGCACTCTTACCACCTCACTCTCCCGTCCCACCCTTTCTTCCCTCCAGTCCAGCCCCAGCGGCTCTTGCTGTTTCTCACCTGCACCTGGGTCCTCCCTACTCAGGGGTTTGTGTTTGGGGCAGTGCCCTCTACGGTGGTGGTTCTCAACCTTCACTAATGCCATGGCCCTTTAATACAGCTCCTGTGGGTCAGGACCCACAGGTTGAGAACCGCTGCTCTAAGGGGATGCTCTGACCCCAGGTCGGTGCCACACAGTTTCTTCTCAGGTGTTTTTTCTCATCACCCAATCCCACCCAGAAGTCCGCATCCAGCCCCAGGTGCTCAGGGCTCCTAAGAGAGGGTAGTGGGCAAAAGCACTTAGGAACAACTGTACCACTTTAAATTCTGACAGATCCAGGAAACAGATGCTACTGAAGCCATGAAATTCCCTGCTACTTTCCTGTGCCCTATTTTTCTTAAAGCCTGTGGTTTTTATACATGTAAACCAGTAAGACTTCCCCTTACATTAACACTTTTAAAAGTAAGAGATTCAGTTTGTGAAAATCCTTTAAAGAGAAGCACAGTATTTGGATATTTCCAGCAACCAGAATGCTTGGCACATGGGTCTTCAACTAGGTCTCCTCACTTATGGTGCCACCACATATCCTGGCATTGTGTAAAAGGGCTCTGGGGTACAGGACAACCCTGTCACATCAGAATTTATGCCATTATTTTTGATGTGAAACATAGTTTACACATCAAATGTGTGGCTTCATGGCTACTATGGTTTAAGACAATACTAGCTGAGAACAAGTCGATGTAAATTTATTTAAAGAGAAGTCTTACATATGTAATAGTTTAGGTAGAACATAAAAGGCAGCAGAAATTGTTAGGGTGATGTGCCAGACACTAAAGTTAGGGGAACTCTATTCTGCAGTATTCATAAAAACATGGAATAGTTGACGTGTGATGTACTTGTTATCCACCCATGTAAATAGAAAAGATAAGAACACTGAGTTCCCAGAAGAAGCAAGTACTATAGCAAGGCTAGGAAAAACCAATCCGTGCCTGTGGTCATATTATACAAAATAAATGGGTGGGCAGGGAGCCTAACATTGCAGGCCAAGGTGATGAATTAGCCAGCTGTCCTAAAGAAGAGAGCTAATTACACAGGCTCAATCTCATCTCCTAGGAGATGAAACCTCAAAAAGGCCCAACTAATTAGAATAAAATAATAATAGAGAATACATAAGTTTTTAATAATGTTAACAGACAAGCTCAATAAATCAAAATGACAGAACAATGGGTTAAGAACTGGCAGACAGACAAAACTCAAAACGTATCATATCTAGGAAAGATATCAAGTTTCGAAAAATGAAAATCTATGTAAGAGATAGGGAATTAAGGGCTCTCGGGCATAATGAAAAAACTTGGTTATGGAAAAAGACTGCGCCGGATGACTGAAGGTTCAGAATTACTGTGGCGGTTCCTTGTAAAACTGCTGAAACCTTAGGAAGGCAACTCTCTGATTAAATAAATGTACAAATTAAAAAAAAAAAAAACTTCAGAAAGGTATGAATGAGATTAAAGATGGCAAAGAAACAACTTTAAATCCATGATATTCTTATACTCAGATTCTGCTAGATTTTAAGTATACTGGCTTTCTTTGCATGTCTTTTTTTTATAGTTTCAAAAATGTATAATTACTTGAATTTTTAGTTATATTTCAAATAAATGTCTAGAATTGTTTTCTTTTAAAATCTATGTTTAAATGTTGGGAAACTTTCCTTTGTTAAATTTACTCTTTTTTTTTAAAGTACTGTACAAGTATTTAGGCTGAGGAATGCTGTGAAATATTTAAAAATGTTAATCGTTTAACAAATGTAGAAGATGTACATTGGGCATAAACAGGACAACGAGGTAAGCATTCATCTTCACGTTCAGGATATTTACTACAGCACGTACATATGAGGAGAGACTGGCTGTTGATGTCACCAAGCTCCACACTGCAGAGAGAGCAGTATGGGTCTCATCGGGTTGTCACAGCACCTCCTTACGAGGAATTCCAAAGTCCTGTTTATACCTATGTTTTGGCAGGTCCTAATGCTGTTAATCACAGTGCTCTCTTGTAATTAAGATATCTAAACTCTGGAAATGCTGCCAACATTGAATAGGCAGGTTGAGGACATTCCAGGAAAATGATCCTCTGCCATGGTTCTTCTCACAGGCGTCATTTCCTTTGTGAGGGTGCAGAATCCTTAGGTTCTGGGACTCCGCAAGAACAAAGCACTACAGCCACACTAGGTCGCAAATAACACTGCTGCTGGGCTGCCATCTGATCCCACCAGCATCCCCCAGTTAGGCACTTTATTCTCTGGCTCAGAAATGACAGTGATGACAACTGGGGTTTGATCACGTCATCTATGGAGGTTCCATATCTCCCTGTCCTTGTTTGGAGTCATCACGATTTGTTTGGGGATGAGAACGGCACCGCTCGGCAAAGGCAGCTCAGTTAATGGAACCTTCTTATACTTCAGCAAGCAATTTAATTATTCCAGAGATAATCCCACTTCAGTGGGAAGGATCCCTTATTGAGATAGGCGTCTGCCTGCTTTTGTCTTAGTATCTAATGACTAATTTCTCCTTGAATTAGATGTGAAAATCATTGCGTTTGAGAATCATCTGAATGGAGGCCCAGGGAAGCCTCAGTGGGCCTCATTTGCATGAACATTTCTTCCCTCTACAAAGCTGATCTACTTCTAGAAACAACAGCTGCCTCTGGTGTTCAGCTATTTTCCTCCCATCCCCAGTTTTATTGCGAAGACTTCTGTCACCCTGGAAAGACGATTCCTTCTCAAAGGTTCAGCCTACCTTCCAAAGCCCCAGTTTGAGAAGGTCTATTAATTAGCTCAATTCTGGGGCTACCTCAGCATTGCAAGCTTTTTCCTTGAAATGGATTCTTAAGCCCATAAAAACGACATTCCAAAGAGGCAGTAGCTAATGAGGTGGTCCAGGCGAGCAGGCACTGCTGAACCAAGGCCCCACCAGGCCACTGCACTCCCTTAGCCACTGACATCCCCCTACTGATTTAGCCTCAGAAGCTGGGAGCTGGGAGCTGGGAGCAGGGGGTAGGAGTTAGGGTGGCTTGAATCACAGCCTCATCAGCTGGGGAAACCATTTCAACTCTCTTGGGGAAGCTGGCGCTGTCACCCACAGGACTGGAAGCAGCAGCAGGGGAGCATTCTTTCCGGGACACAGGTTTTCTGCCACTAGTCTTCAAAAGACATTCCTGTAAGAATGAGACTTCTTAGAAACTTGGGGGGCTTTCAGGAGGGAGAAAGGTAGGTCTGCATAAGTCAAGAGAACCCGTGATGACAGAGCATTTCCTACATGCCAAATACTGTCTCCTGGGATCAGTCCATCTTCCCTGCTCAAGGGCCCTGACCTCTGCTTCCCTTCCAACTCATACAGTCCTCACAGTAAGCCCAGTATCTTAGAACTATTACGACGCCCCTCCCCCCCTCCCCCCATTTACAAGAAAAGTGAGGCAGAGAGAAAGTTCCCACAGTTAGAAACTCAAACCCTGGCACTCACCACCACACACAGCGTGTGCTCTGTGACAAGCAGACTACTTTGGTCTTGGTTTTGGGAGGTGCAGCTCTTGTTTTGAAGATTAAGCATACAGGCTGCTCCTGGTAGTCAAAGGTACAGATAAACTCTTAGAAATAACACCACCACTACCACATTCCCGCTCAGTTTGGGGCAAATCACCAGCTCTGGCATGGATCTGGGGCTTAGCCCATGTTTTTGAAGGAAGAGAGCTGGAAAGAGAGAGGAGGGGAAGGAAAAACAAAAAGGGATCTGAGAGCCAAGAGAGGAGCCCTGTACTATACAGAAGATTTTGCTGAATAGGATTGTATAAAATAATGCCTGAGAACCTGGTGTCAGGAACCAGGTAACGGGGATTTAAATTCTGCTCTCAAAACTTCACAGAGCTGTGACCGGAGTGCATGACTCCATTCAATGGATGGCTGGAAAGATGGAAGGAGACCTGTGGTGTAAAGCTTGTGGCCTGGTGTCTCTGGAACATAGGTGCCAGCTCAATAAGAACCATAATAATTGATAAAAATAGAAGTAGTCCAAGTCCAAGGCAGGGAGGGAGCCCCAGGCTTCTCACCGTTTGTAGTGTCCCTGGGGTTCACGAGAACACCAGGCTTGCTGTGGGGCTGTGTCTGTGTGAGCAAGCAGAGCCTTGAAAAGCCCTGGGGTCCACAGTCGTGCAGGTGGGGAACTGAGTTTCTGGAGCCTTTGCTGGAGACAAGGCTTCCCAAGGAGATCTCTCTCTCCCAGAGGGCCGTGCGACAGGCCTAGTCAGGAAGAAATTGTACATGTCCATGGCCCTTCCCAGGCACCGAAGGTGCAGGATTAGTTCTTGCGGGGCTCAGTATATAGTCTATTTGCCTCTCAGTATATTTCTGCCTATGATCTCTCTATTGAAATTGGCCTTGACTTTCTCTTTAATGATGTTGCTGTCAATACACCAAGTTTCAAGGCTGCCAAGACTGGTGATGAAGCCATGGCATGCAAATAAATGCTCAGTAATTATTGCAGTGACAGCCGCTGTGTGTTGGGGCACGGAGGGAAGGGTTTTTCATCTAACTCTCATGAACATTACAACCGCAGGTAGTCTTATCACCCCCATTTCAGACCTGAGGCTTCTCTGAGAGGCTGGTAATCCCACCTTGCCCAACAACATAAACCCGAGAGGTAAAGGTGGGTGGATTCCAGTTTAGGCCAGCCTGCATTACAAAGTCCATACTCTTAATCTTCAGGTATTTCATGGGGATTTTAATCAGCAAAAAAAAAATTTTTTAGCTTTGCACAGTGGTAGTATCATAGACAATGAGGTTTATCTGAGGCATAATTGTTGCTGACTGGTAAAGCCATTTGCGGAAAGTATAATTGTCATGAAAGGCTTCCCAACATGTGAGACCCACAAACAGAAGGGAACAGAGAGGTACAGCGAGCTGGAATGGGAACGAGGAAGGAAGAAATGACGAAGATGTGGAAAAATCTCATAACAGATACCAACGTGAATCCAGGGAAGAGTGACTCTTAGGACAAATAAAGTATCAAGGCACAGCATGAACGTTTAGCAGCCACTGAGTTGGTTCCAAACATGCTCAGTGTGGGCTGCTGTCACGACAACGAAGGCCCATCATTAGAGAAGTTTAACAAATGCAAGGTGGATTAAAGAATCCAACAAATAAATGAATATATGCATCCCAAAGTCTTCAAGAGTTAACTGTTACAGCCTCTTAAGAAGCATGAACTGAAAGGAAAGAAGAAAAAGTTAGGGTCAAAGCCATCAGTGCCGTTCCATGGGGTGGTCCATGGGAGAAACAGGAAGCAGCTCATATAGTTAGGACCAACAGTTCCTGCCGGTGGGGTCAGAGCAATGTCCAAGCAGCAGAGGAGGCCTATAGTGTCCAGAAGTCTTCTGGAGACAAGCCCCTGCCACAGACAAGCTGGCCCCAGCCCCGGCAGCTGCTGGCTCCAGCTTCGGGCCCACGGCACCTCATTCCTGTGATGAGTCTGTCTCCTGCCCTCTGCCCTGGACTGCTGAGAAGCCCAGGGAGCTTCCTGGTACCTTATCATTGCAGGTTTGAAAGCAGCAGCCACCAGGTTTCCCTTTGAGCATCTTCTGTAGGCAAGAGGCAGAAGGTAATGCTTCCTTTATACAGAGAAGGCTACGGTTTAAGTGAACAAGTAAAATCCATTAGCGCCAGCAACAAAATGAATCTCAAAAGTTGGCTTGCTGTACACTGGCTAAGACAACTCTGAGTCATTTTTCTTTCAAGATCACCAACTCTTTACATCCCCACCAAGAAGGCTGAAGGGAAAAAAGGCCATGTGGCTGCCCATTAGCCAGTATGAAGCAAGAACCACAATTTCTTTATCATTCATGTCTCTGATGAATGCTTAAGTTGATCTCGAGTCTTGGCTATTGTGAATAGTGCGGCAATAAAGCATCTCTTTGATATACTGATTTCCCCTCCTTGGCATGTATGCCCAGAAGTGGGGTTGCTGGGGGGCGGGGGCGGGGTAAGTACCATTAAAGGCACTAAAATAAAAGCAAGAACCAGTGTCTGCAGAGGCACCGTCAGCTTCCTGCAAAGCAGTGTCACCCTAGCCATTTCCCTCCCTCCCGCTGAGTGTGAAGTCGGAAAAGAACGGGCTGGTCACAGGATCGAAGAGATGAAGAAGGCAGCCTGGGAGGCAGCAACCTCTCATTCAGACGCAATACTGTGTCCTTCCATGTCGGAGGCAGCAGGGAGGGAACAACTAAGGGAATAAAGAGTCTTTTGTAAGCCAACAGCCACTTTCTCTACTCCACAGCAGCTCCCAAGTGGGGAGAATGGTGCCCACGTCAGCCAGGCAGGGCTGGCTGCACTTGGCATTCATGAAAACACAAACAATGCGAGGATTCACTCCTGGGAAATCTGGAAAGAGAAATAGTAATGTTCAGGAAAAAAATAATGGAGTCCAGTATCCAAATTGATATTGTAAATGCTCATCTTTAAGCCTATAGTTGGGTCCTAATGTGATTTCGTGAAGCCCTGGGTTTACAGCAGGCCTTCCACATGCTAAGGCCACTTGTGAATCTCCAAGAGGGTCATAAAGTGTCCAACGTTTATTCAATGAGTGAGGCCTCTGCCGCGGTACAACTGCAGGGGGACCTGTTAGTGCCAGGTGGAGACTGTGCAGAGAACCTGCACTGCCTCTAGCATTCATCTATAACTGGGAGTTCAGGTAGGATCATCTGGGGGATGCGGATCCTCTGCCTGCACGCACAAAATCAGAATTGCTGGGGTGTTACCCACATATACAGAGGTGCGTCAAGAAACTCTACAAGTGATGCTGACGCAAACCCCTGGCTAAGAAATGACGGTTCATAAAATAAGGTCCAGACACTTGAGAAGAGCAATGCCAATAATTCCTTCGTAATTTTGCCAGAGTCTTATTAATGGGCAGCTCCAGATTGGGGACAGCTCCTGGCAGCAGAGCTCCTGCTATCTTCTTTCTATCATGACCTTTTCTAAATCCGGTACTCCTGACCCAGCCATCTATCCTGCGCCTTGGGCATGCCTGTCCAGGCGCCTCTGCTCACACCTGCCTCCTATCCTGAAGCCCTTCTCTTTCCCTCCTGGGAATTCTGCTCATCCTTCCAGATTGGGCTGAAATGCTCCAGCCTTCAAACTGTGTCTTCATGTCCTCCCTCTGTGGTCCTCAGTACATTCCCCCCTCCTGTGGAGCCGCTCCACCTTCCACCCTGCAATCTGGAGCATTTGCCAAGTGGCCCTAAAGTCAACATGAACAAGAGACTTTTAAAGCCATGTACGTCTGCACAATATGGAGTAAAGCAAAGTCAGCCAACGTTCTGGGAGCTGCTGACCTTCTCAGAACCTTTAATGCACCAATGTAAAGTCAGTGTCTCCAAGAGGGTCACACAGGACAGAGCTTCTGAAACTTACTAGGACATGTAACCACTCCCCCTACCTATCCTTTTGTTATTGTTGTTGATTTGTTTTTCCACGAACATCTCAAGGACTTGTGTTCTGAGGAATTCCCCCCCCCCCACACACACCTTGGGAAATGCTGCCTTCTAATTTATTTCTTCCTTTCATTCAACACGCACTTCAGGAATATCAACGTGCCAGTCCTCATGCTAGGGGAGCTCACCTGCGTTAATCTCAGCTGCTTTGCTACAGTAACCTGGGGAGTGTGGCTGCAGCTTATCTCTGTGCCTCTCCCCCCATCCCCAGCTGATAAGAACATCGTTGAGCCCCTGACCAGTCTAACCCTCGGGAACGTATAGAGCAACCGCAACACGGCATATGTAAGGCACAGCCTGGCGCGGGCTTCCTAGTATTTCTGAGGGCAGAAGGCTTCGCCTGCCACAGAATCAAGAAAGATTTTCATGGGGGAAACCCACACACAGGAGAGAACAGCGAGGAAGACACGGCATAACACAGCCCTTTAGACTGCACAGCAGGGACTCGCAGGGGGCCAGGCTGTGACAAAGCTGCTGACACTGACCACTAAACGGTGAACGATGGAGGTGGCCGAGAGACACAGAAGCCAGAGGCATGAGCTGGGTCTCGGGGCCGGGCAAACCCGTGACTCCCGCCTGACGGAGGGAAGCACCATAGCAGGGGAGTGAATGTGTCCTCTGCCCAAGACCCAAAACACCTGCCAGAGACAGGTAACACCACCAAGCCCAAAGTCACCCGGGCACATCAGCCTCAGCAATGGGGCTGGCAGACCCTCTTCACTTCAGTGACCGGGATGCCAGGAGCAGACCTTTCCTCGCACAGGCAGGCCACCGCGGGCTAGCAGTGGCACCCAGGACATGCAAAGCTCTCCCCAAGCCTGGGAAGAAGGAGAAAGGGAGCTTTACGGAAAGCAGCAAACTGCACTGGGCCTGGCAGAGCATGTCCGGTAATCCATCTGTTCCCCTTCTCAAACAGCAAGTCCTGAGCACCTGCTATGCACCAGGACATGGACAGAAACAATGCTGGCCCTGCCCTCAGGAGCCTACAGAGTAAGTGAATAGTCACGTTAACATAATGTAGAATTACAACGTGCCTCGGGAAGGTTCCAACAGGCCAGGAAAAGCAACTGCAGAAATGACACATGAGCTGACGTCCGAGGACGGGGTCAGGACTCCAGTGGAGGGAACAGCAAGGGCAAAGTCTCAGGAGGAAGAGGTCCTGGGGAACAGGGAAGGATAAAAGGAGATCAATGAGGTGGGTGTGGAAGATCAAAGGTAGGAGGGGCATGAGAACGGGCCAGAAGAACGTGGAGACCCCGGGAGGACTTTGCTTCTATCCCTTACAGTGGGAGATGATCAGATGTGTTCTGAAAAGATCACAGTGGGGACAGCAGACTGGAGGGACCAAAGCATGCTGCAGTGTGGGAGAGACCAACAGCAGGCTGGAGGGAGATTTGGGTGGTGAGACGTACTCAGGACCCAGGTGAATTTTAGCTCCTTGCAAGGTGAAGCCCCTCTAGAGCTGAGGTTCTGCAAGGCCTCTTCTGGAGCCCGTACAGAAAGAGCATGAGATTTTCAGACATAGGAAGGGCTTCTGTTGTTATACGGGCCCTAGTGTAACAGGGTTCCATTTTTCCTTAGTCAGTTCATTAACAATTTAGGGAATCCTTTTGGGTAGTGGTAGGAAGAGCAAAGGATTTTGAGCCTGGAGACCCAGGTTTAGGTCCAGCTCCAAGAACCTGGTGGGTACCTGGTTTAACGCCCCTCCCCCCAGCCTTCACCTCCACCTCTGCCCACTGCCAGCTCCAAAGTCCTGCTCCCTGAAAAGTAGCACAGATAGTAACATCACTAATGGCTAATACATTAGTCAACTGTGGATGCCAAACGGGTGGTCCACGGGAGAAGTCTGGAAACAACAAATCACCTCCTACATTTTGCTGGTAGTTTTTAAGACCCCGATGCCCCAGTCCTTCCTGTTAAGCTGTCACCTGCTGTTACTAGGCTCAGCTGTCTTTTCTGGGATAGGAAGAGACCACTTGGCAGTCAGTGCCACACACTCGGAGACAAGAGTGCTCAGCTTTTGATTGCCCTGCTCTTTCAGCGATCAAAGGCAGGGCCCTTCCTTTGGGTTTTAAACCTCTGGTGTGGTTACACTTGTCCCAGCTAGAAAACCTGGCAGAGGGTCAGGACAGGCCAATGCTTGCGGGGAGTCAGTTCTTCCCTTGCTTTCAGGTTGTAGCCTTGCCTGGAAGACCCATCTTTTGGAGGTACATCAGCTGCTGCACACGGAGATTTAGTACACTCTGCCCTCAGCACCTGCTGATGCCATTTATTCTTTAAGAGAGGATCTGTTTATTGTCAGGAATGGCAGTATTATGTCACGGTTAGAAAGACAGACCTTGGGGCCTTCGCCAGGGTTCAGAATGCCTTTTCCGTACATCTCTAAGCTTCAGTTTCCTTTTCTATAAAATGGTACTCGTGCTACATAAGACTCTCAGATCAAATATAACACACTGAAAACATTAACTACCACTGTGCATATATGGGTGCAGTGCACGTGTGTATGCGTGAACACACACGCACATACATGCATGCACACTGGGAAGAAAGTGTTCATTCATTACTTCATTCAACCAATGTCACCTATGTGCCAGGCACTGTGCTCTGCCCTGGAAATGAACCCGTGAATGAGGGCTCCATCCCTGGAGAACCCAGTCTTTGGGCAGATGCAGATAGACACCATGGTAATGCAGTAACAGGTGCTTTGCAGGGGTTATGTGGGGGACAGAGGAACACAGCTAATCTAACACTGGGCACGTGAGGGCACACACAGAGGGGCTGTGGAAGGGGGGCTTCCAGGGGAGGTTAAGGACAGAGTCCAGCCCAGACGTGAATGGAGAGAGGAAGGGTGTTCCAGGGAGAAACAGCAGCAAAGAGGAGAGCGCCTGAAGAATTCCAGGGGCCATAGAGTGTGAGGGAGAGGCAAAGACATGCGGCCGCAGAGGGGACCTGGGACCTGTCCATCAAGGCCTCTCAGGACGAGTGACACTGGAGATAACTTACAGTGGAACCCCAAACTGTGGGAGATGCCACACACTAGCTGAAGATGTGCCTTCATCGATTACAGCCCCCTGCCCTCCTCCCACCCTCCAGGTGCCATTATGCAAACTGAGCATCGGTTAGATTCAGGAGCCGGCGGTAGGTGCAGTCCCCATCCGCCCACTACTTCCATGCAGGAAAGTGGGGGTGGGGTGGGGTGGACAGTGCTAAACAAGAAGATGGATTGGGGGTGGGGGGGCATCTCAAGATACAGGACATCCAGAGAGCAAGCTCCTGTGGAAGGTGTCAGAGTCAGGGTTTCAATGAAAAGGTATTTGGTGGTAAGGCTGAGATGTAAAAAAGTACCTTGGCTTGGCAGGCTCCCACCTGGAGGGGATAGGGAGTTTAAGCAAATCCTTACTCCTTGGCTACCTGCTTTGCAAAATGGTTACATGACAGTTGCTATGAGATGAGGACTTGCTGGCTATTTTGGAAGACGATTCCGGAATTCCATCTCTCACCTTCTGGTAAGGGTTGCAAACCCAACTGATGGCTGGCTTTCGGAATAGACCTCTGAAGCCCACTTTTTTTTTTTTTAAAGGGGGGAGGGCCCTGAAAAGTGAACTATAGGCCCAAATTCCTTTATCACCAAAGCTTAGTTTCTTCATGTGTAAAGGGGTATGAGTGGTGATAGTGACTTTATGAAGGTTCTGTAAAGATAAAACTAGGCCAGGTGTGGTGGCTCATGTCTGTAATCCCAATAGTTTGGGAGGCTGAGGCAGGAGGATGACTTGAGTTCAGGACTTTGAGACCAGCCTGGACAACATAGCAAGACCCAATCTCTACAAAAAATTTACTCAAGTGTGGTGGTGTGCACCTGTAGTCCAGCTACTTGGGAAGCTTCAGCCCAGGTGTTTGAAGTGCCATTGCACTCTAGCCTAGGTGACAGAGCAAGACCCTGTCTCTTAAACAAAGAAACCGGGCCAGACAACCTATGCTAAAAGATGAGGAAGAGTTACAGAATGTGGCCATGGCATGTTCAGCAGAGAGCTGGATCTTAACCCAGGAGGACCTGCCTCAAAGCAGGCAGCTCTCTGCTCCCCTGAGTGTATGAAGAAGACTGTCTGGGTCTCAGCGGGGACTGGAGAGGCTGCTCTTGTACAACGCCAGCTCTTCTCAGGGGATTTTGCTCTCTGCAGAGCACGGCAGGGGACACAGACTGATGGCAAAAGAAGAAAACTGTAAGCACAAACAAAACACACCAGAAATTGCAACATATAGGTGTTGGGAGAAGGTGAATTCCTCTGTTATGTACCATGTGGCTCAGCTTATTAGTACCCACAAACGTGTAGCACACTGCATGTGTGGTGTGCTGCACGTGTAGTGCACCGTGTGCCCTGTGTAGCACATAGCATGCATAGCACACTGCATATGTACACGTGTAGCACACTGCCTGTGTAGTGCACTGCATCTTCAGCCTGGGCTTTCCAGGCTGGAGACCGGATGAAGAGCTTGGGAATGTCAAATAGTACTGCACGGTGTTTTGGCAGAAATGCCCACAGGGTGAAAGCATTTGTCCCAGGTGAAGAAATGAAGCCGTCAACCACTTCACGTAATGGCACGTGTGAAACATATTAGCATAATAGCTCCCCTCACTGCATTCTGACTCCTGGGGAGTTTGTAGGAACAATGCTTTTCTTTCCTGCTGGGGCATCCTTTAGGTCCATTAGTGGACCAGTTGCTGCTGGAAATCGCTAATTCCAAGTCAAAAATCATTAACTAGTAGAAGTGAGGCCCATGTGTGTATAGATCACGACTGGTGATCAGTATGGCCAAGCTGGTCCCAGACCCATCTACTCAGTTGTGTACCTGAGAGCTCAGCCACAGCCAACCCAGCACGTGCTCACCCTGGCACAGTCTTGACCTTGCTACCGCATGCCTCTGCCAGTGGAATACAAGCTGCCTCGGTCAGGGCTGTGCCCCGGGGCCTAACAGAGTCTCAGGAACTGACTGGGTGGAGTAAGTGAGTTAATAAGCAACTGAATCATAACCCATGAACTCTGAAGCCACGAAAGCCCCTAAAACTTGGCTCAGCAATGCCTCTGACCTTCCTTCTTTCTGTAATCCCCCATGTGTGCTTATCATCGCAGTTGTGACCACAGGCTGTCCCCGCTGATCTGCTAGTCTGGTCCTACACTGGATGGTCAATTCTTCAACAGCATGATTGCATCTTTTTCATCTTTATATCCCCAGAGGTAAAGATGAGAGATTATTAGTGCAGCTCTTGCAATCAGAGCCCTGGGAAGATAGGGCCAGAACCCTGAGAAGGCTGCCATTCACCTGGGGCCAGGGGTCCTCCCAAAGGCCCACTCTCACGCCACCTCCATTTACTCCTACGAGTCTAGTTACCAGGACACTTTCTATAGCTGGCTATGCTATCAGAGAAACAGCAGGCATCCCCCTGCCTGTTGGGGGCCCTGGGAAGGCAGGCTATTTGGGGGCCTCTTATTAAGCACATACACATGAAGGGTCCATGCCAAGGCAACCTCGGAGGACACAGACTGGGCAGCCTTCTCATCTACCAATGCATTCTGAAAACCCAGAGCAATGAATTTTAAGATCTCCCATGGACAATTCCAGATTCCAGCACTGATAGAAACTATCCTGGAACATGGAGTCAGACATGACATCAGGTTATTCAATTAGTCTTTTCAGAAGCAGCACCAGTTCTCCCAATTCCTCATGACTAACAGGCACAGGTAACAGTCTTCAGCGGCTGTACTTGCATTCCCAGGACAGCACTGTCAGTGGGGAATTGCATTATTACAATTTTTACATTTGTGGAAACGTGGCAGGGAGAAGTTAATGATTGCAGAGCTGGGGAGGAGCAGAACAGGGGGCTGGGCACGAGGCAGCCAGGTTCCCTCCATGAATCTCAACCGTCTCTACAGAAGGTTTATCTCATTATGAAGAAGCTCAGTAAAGACACTGTCACTGTTAGGAGATGTCTACACTGGGCTCTGGAAGGCTGTGTCTACTGCTGCTGAAGGCTGGCCCGGCTGAGCGTTCAATTCCTGGTAAGAGGTGACTGTCTACCTTTTCCCATCCCTCAACCTTGCTCCTGTCTGCATATATCACAGCCTGCTCATTTCCAAAATCCAGGCAGTTATTTCAGGGGACCAGAGTTGTGTGCTTTAAGGACAACCACATGTAGCTCACCCGACAGACGCCGAGCCACCTCAGAAGCTGCCGGCCTATGTTCAGCGTCCCTATCATTTTCCTCACCTTTAAGGAAAATACAGAAGCAAGCAGGGGTGGGCCCCTCATTTTCATTCTGCAGCATTATTGCGCCTCACCATTTTGTCAGAAAAGCTGCATCCCTCCCACCCCCCTTTAAAAATGATAGCAAGAGCTTTGCTGCCTTCTAAAGTGTGACTGTGTGACTGTTATTAAGACTGGGTTAATATTTCTTTCGGGAGGAACACATCTCTCATCTTTAGTGGAGGCGACGGAAGGACACAGCAATCTAAAGAAATGCATTTTGGAGGTGGCTTTTTAAAGCATGCCTTTGCCAACTTCAAAGGTCCTTTATTCCTTCGAGGTGCTCATAAGTGGCCTGAAAGAGTTCAAAAGAGTTCCACAGATTCAGCTTCGTCCCTCCCTTCCTTCACATCCTTCCCCTCTACAGACACTTCTGTTTGTTATATGTGAAGTCCTATTGGGGTCCCTTCAATAAATGGCAGCTGCTTTACTTTGGTTTGTATTTGGCAAGTCATTTCCATGTCAGGAATAAGTCAAGTACCTGCCTGGTGGTGGCAAATTATGCAAAATAAATATCATCTTGCCTCAGCTCAAGCCCTCTAGAGCCTGGTCCTGAGGGCCACCCCTGCCCTTGCCGTTCCCATCCCAGCCCCCCACTATTCTGCCCACAGCGATGATCTCGCCCATACCTCTCAGCTGCTGGAAGCAGGAGGCACTGCTGTCTGGCTCCAGGGGGTGCCTCAGGACTCCGTTGCTGGGCTTGGCCCTCTCGTATTCTCTTTCGGGGAGCATGGCCTGCTCGCTCTCCACGGCGGGGTCTGAGTGCGGGGGCAGGGACTGTGGAAACCCGAACATCAAGAGGGAAGAGAAGAAGAGTAAGGCACCGCAGAGCAGAAAGCCGCCCCACCAGGCTCCGATCCAGCGGGGGTCATCCGGGGTGATGTCCAGGTTACCTGCAAATGAAAGAGCACAGCTCAGTGGGAGAAGCTGCCGCTGGGAGCCAGGGACGCCGCCAAGGACGTAAGTCAAGTGCACCGAGAAGCCAGCCTCTCTACAGACAGCCTTGGGAGGGGAAGATCGGCTGCGGGGCCGCGAAGCCTGCTGCTCTACAACAGCGCTTCTGTCTCTCTCAAAGCTTAAGACTGATCCCATTCCCTCCTTCATTTTCTTGTCTACCCTGTATTTATATCAGTCTAAACAAAAACAGTGAGAAGCCAGACAGTCTCTGAATTTAGGCTGGAATTGATTGACTTGGCAGAGCTGCCAAGGTGTGTTCACAAAACACAAAGAGACATTTGTTGTTCAAAGGTAGATTTTCTACTTACTCTAGGTCTCCTCCAAACAGCTAATGAGATTCAGCACCTCTTTCTCGGTCTTAAATTAGCTTTACAGCTTCCAAGTGGAGGCACAGAATGGGGGTAAGAGCATTGTCCTGGCAGCCAGGCTGCTGGGGTTGAGATCCTCCCCCTTAACCTCTGTATGACCTCAGGCTACTGGTTTGAACTCTCTGTGCCTCAGTTTACTCTTCTGCCCAACACCGATGATGACTGCCGTACTTACCTTATAGACTCTCTGGGAAGACCAAATGGCAAAGTGCTCAGTACAGTGCCTGGCAAATCCTTGAGCACTGAGTCAACGGAGGCTTGTTATTTATGGTTTCAAGCTGCCAGCAGAGGTGTTAATTCAAACCTTGTTGGTCAACTGTGTTCTGGCACCAGCCCTCTATTCGAAAGCTTTGTAACCAGCTCGTTTGCTCAAAGGCACCGTGCATGTGCTCCACTGCCTTGCACTGTTGTTCCTTTGATTCTGCCAGCTGAAGTCGTGAGAACAGGAACCACAGCTTACCCTGTTGGTAGGGTTTTTACTGTTTCTTTAACCAGCGCCTTGCATAGCAGCGCTCCCAGACAAGCTGCTTAGAAATGTCTCCTTGATGATAAAGCATAGCCCTGGAGCACTGAGGGAGATGCTTGGAGATCTGGTGTATGAGCTAAGACCAACAGGGCCGCAGGCCTGGTCCAGATGGATGGACAACTCTGGGAAGAGTAATGACTGCAGACACCAAACGAGCACTTCACCATTTGTAACGTGCTCTCCCTGATGTCTCTTCAGCTAACATGAATGATGACGCAGGCATCGTTTACGGAGGGCTTCCTCTGCACCAGGCATTACACAGAATACATCTTAACGTCCCCCACCACCCTACAAGGTGGAGCTTTTATTGTCCCTATTCTATATAGATAGATAAACTGAGGCTCAGGAAGGTCAGATGCCTTGCCCAGATTCACTGAGTTAAAGACCGAAACACAGGCATTCACTCACATGCCAAGGCCCACACTCTTTACCACTCTGTCATAGGCCCTCAGTAAATGACTAATTCCTGCGCTTTGTGCAATGGGTCTAAGACCACAGGATCTTCCAGTAGCTGGCAAGTGGCCTTTGAAATACTGGTGTCTCCATAACCACTGCACTACAGCAGACCAGACTCTTCTGCATAGCTGCATGCTGAAGAGGGGAGAGTGTGCGCTGTGAGGGCTTGAATCCCAGCTCTGCCACTTACTAGCACGTAACTGGGTAAGTTCCTTACCCTCCCTGAGCCAAGCTGCAATCATTTACAAAATAAAGATGACATCCACCCAGGACAGTCGTAAGGATTAGAGGCGATAAGCAAGAACCAACTGACACATGGGAAGTGCACATTTTTACTTTTAAATATATTTGTATAGGAAGGGGAGTTTTAATAATTTTTTTTTTTTTTAAAGGATATGGCATGGGAAAACCCAAGGTGATCTTGAAAGCATCTTTATGCAAATGAGGGAAAAGAAAAGGATGTAACATTGGCTGGGGAGCTGAACAGGAATGTTTTTCACTAGTCACTTACTGAGGAAACACCTGCTGCCAGGCAATGAATGAAAACAAGACAGCAAAAGGGAGCTGAAGAATTTCCCTCCATTGTCTGTGGGCTCCATAAAGAGGGAATTGAAAACCTGGCAGATGTGTGCAGGTAAAGAGAGAAATCCTAGCAGTTGTTTGGGGGGAACAAAATTAGCACCATGCAGAAAGTTGTATTTTAGTTAGGAAGTTAACAACTTTGATGTGTCAGAAAACATCCCAGGGCCAGGGATGGGGTGGGGAGGAGGCTGCTTGTGTGAACGTGTCTGCTTGCTCCCTGCAGGTGTGCATGTGTGCATAGAAAGCTGGTATTTCCCTCCCAGTTTGAGAGCCAGGGAGAACAGCACCGTCACAGCCACATCAGAACCAAAGTTTGCTTGGCCTTCCATCCGGGCAGGGAAGAGAAGGGGCCTGCATGAAGGTGGGCAGAGAGCAGTCTTTTGTAGATCCAAGAAAATCATCATGACCATTTGGGGAAGTATTGATTTTTTTCCCTCCATTTCAATTATCCAGAGCACCGTGGCAGGGAGAGAATCATGTACTGAGGAGAAGCCACTCAGCCATGGTGTGTGACGCCCTTGGTGTCGGTGAGCAGAGTGAAATTTCAGCATGATCTTGGGAAGACGACTGGTTAACGCTGGAACCTAGTCTGACACATGTCTTTTCTGAGGTACTTTTCTCAATCTCTGTAACAAATACTATTTTTCTGAGGCAGTGTGGCTAGTTGCAGTGAGAACTCTTCCTCCACTTGTCTGGCAACCATCTATGCTGCAGAGATATTTGTTTAGGACTACTGGGTTCTCTACGGGCCAGCAGAGAATGGCTTGGTATCATCTACCTGTGAACTTCCTCTTCTGAGGACAAGAAGGGGTCCGCCTCTCACATTCAAGTCAGGAGTGGCTACGTGCCCCAGAGTAAAATGGGGGCAGAGGAGACACGTGTCACTCCATATGGAAATATGTTCGGGCTAGTCCATGAACATATTTCCTCCTAAGATGGTACCTGACGGGCTACAATGAACAACATGTCCCCTACTGACTTGAACCGAATCTGAACAAAAAAGAAATCTTTAGTATTGTACGTCACTGAGATTTGGGGGCTGTTTGTTACTGCAGCATCACCTAGCCTACCCTGACTAGTGCAATAGGCTTAGGAAATAAAAATCTGTAAGAGCAGCGGTCCTGGGCAGGCTTGGCATAGCAAAAGTATTGTGTCAGGTACGGGTAGGGGGAAAGGCTTGAAAACTTCTCTCTCTGGTCCTAATCAGTATGTTGACTTTAAAAAATTATTGCCATTTCAGACTTTGGGTGAAGACTGCTTTCAAAATTGAAAAGCACCACTTGTCTCACTTACTTACCCTGTTTCCCCGAAAATAAGACAGTGTCTTATTTTAAGGTGCGCTCCCAAAGACCCTCTAGGTCTTATTTTCAGGGGATGTCTTATCTTTCCTGTAAGTAGGTCTTATTTTTGGGGAAACAGGGTAGATGCATTAAATTCCAGTGAAACCAGACACATGATGAAGAAATAAGTTGAAAAGAATGGTGTGGAAACAGCAACCCAGGATGAGGGGGCAGCCTCAGCAAAGGTGTGACATGCTCAGGGCACTCTAAGTAGACAGACTAAGTTCCCTGTGGCCACTTGTCTACCTACAGTCATCCCAGGCACTGAGCAAAGATGCTGTTTAATTTTGGGGGAGTCGGTGAGAGGAGTGGGGGAATCATGAGAGCTGAAGAGAGAAAGGAGAGTCATACACACTGGATGCACCATCACGGAAACGTCTGCCTGTCTCGAGGCTGGGCAGGAACACTGTGAGCCACCTCTGCCTGGGTATCAACAGGCACAGAAGGGTTTTCTCCTCTACGAGATCCATTGTTCTAACACTTCCACTTTGGCATCTGACTTTGGGTTGTTCTTGTTGGGTAAATTGTGCGAGCTGCTGCCAGCTGTTTGTTCTCTGCTGCCGGTCAAAGGAACATATGGGGCTTGTTGAGATTTCCACCCATTTCCAAGATCACTGGGAACAGGATTAGCCAGTTTAATCTACCCATCCCCAGCCCCGCCTTGAAGCTACCTGAGACCGTAAGAAGAGCAGGTCAAAGCAAATTTGAGACATTGACTTCTTCCTCCTGGGCCCTACAGATGTGTATGAACTACCATGACTCTATGGAGATATATATATATATATATATATATATATATATATATATATATATATATATATATATATATATATATATATATGTATCTATGTTTTAAAAGTTCATTTACCAGTTTAACCTGTTTTATCAAACTTTTGCTATGGGACTCAAGAATTCCAAGAGTATTATTCAGTTACAAACCTAGTTAGAAACTAGAGATTAGGGAGGGCTTGAGGGAGAAGGACGGCCTCAGAACACTCGGCATCCCAGCCGTTGGACTAATTAACCTGAAATGAAGGCATCTAGCAATAGCAGCCAGCCCTCAGGACCACAGAGCAGGAGGCTCTTGGCTTGTCGACCTTTTTTGTGAAGCAAACAGATGGCCGTATCTTGTTCCAGCTGCAATCGCCGTGCAGCCGTCTGCAAGGCCGGCTGGTGTGCACCTCAGGACGAGTCTGCCTGGATGTGCTGCTGAGGTCAGGTCATCTCAGCTGCCTCTGTGGAAGGGGCAGCCTTCTGGCTGAATTCTTGGAGAGGTTTCAGGGATGCAAGCTGCTCTGTTAAGAGGGGGATTTTGAGGGCCTGAGGATGAATCCTTGCTCCATCCCTTGCTAGCTGTGGAAACTGCTAACCTCTCAGGTTCACTATTATACCTCACGTTTACTGGGCACTGACTACACACCAGGCACTGTGCTAGATGATCTGTAAGATTAGCTCATGCTCAGGATCATAGAACGTGTAAGGGGTGTAGTCAGAATTCAAATACAGATCTCATTTCAATGCTCAAATGCTGTCTCAAAAAAACAATACAAAATAAAACAAAAGCCTCACTCTGTTGCTCAGGCTAAAGTGCCATGGCACGGCCTAGCTCACAGAAACCTCAAACTCCTAGGCTTAAGAAGTCCTGCTTCGGGCAGCGACTGTGGCTCAAGGAGTAGGGCATTGGCCCCATATACCAAGGATGACGGGTTCAAGCCCGGCCCTGGCCAAAACTGCAAGAAAAAAAAAAAAGTCCTGCTTCAGCCTCTTGAGTAGCTGGGGACTACAGGCGCCCACCACAATGCCTGGCTAATTTTTCTATTTTTAGTAGAGAAGGGGTTTCACTCTTGCTCAGGCCAAGCTCAAGTATCGTCCCACCTTGGCCTCCCAGAGTGTTAGGATCACAGGCATGAGCCACTGCACCCGGCCAGTGCTTGAACTCTTAACCATTGTGCAATGTACCTCTTCTAACCATTAGGATCTACACATCCTGGGAACGTTCTGAGCTTCCAGGGAGCCAATCTCTGCCCAGCTTTAACAAGTAATCTGCTCCTGGCTATTGTTTTACTAATCATCTTCTGATAAACCCACACTGTTAAGGACAGTTGATTCCATGATTAGGGGGACGCTCTGCCAACAAGCCCTCCTTTTATTCAAGGTCCTGTTCTTATCTGGATTTCAGTTTAACAAAGATATTCTAAAAAAGAAATTCTGCAGACACCATCATGTCCTCTTCCAGCTCGCAGGAAAGAAATCTATTCTCCCTAAGATGAAGGGCACAGGGGCCACACGGGGACAAACACAGACAAATGGCAGTGGCTGCAGAATCCCTGTGTCTAAGCATAGCCAGTGGAGCTGGCCAGGCCAGGTACCCTGGAGTCTCTCCCCAACAGCCAGCCGTTCCCAGAACCAGCCCTCCCCACACCCCCAGCTGATCAGCTCACAGGCTTCAGCCAGGTCCTTGAGGACTCTCCCATTCAAGGCTGCCCCCTCAGCTCTGCCAGGGAACCTGGGGGACGTCAGGTGCTCTCCTCCATACGTCCCACAATAAGGGCCCTCAGTCGACCTGCCTCATGGCCACAAATTCCAAACTGTTGCTTTTCCTGGACCCCTGATCTCAGCTGAGATTTCAGGAACAGTGGCTATGTGTGTGGCCCCTGTACATTCACACCTAAGGCAATGTTCTCTTTCTTCAGACAGCCCTAACGAAGTGCTCTGTTTCAGGTAAAGGAGGAAAGGACGGAACAGTCTTAAAGAACTGAGAACCCCCTTGCTCAAATACAGCCCAAATCCACTCCCAGCTGACAAGATTCAGCCATAAGATTAGGAACAATAAAAATTGCTGAAAACTATAGAATTCTGTGGCAGACTCCCTAGTTGAATAAATGATATTCTTCCGCCCTCTACTGGTAAAAAGCCATCCATCCAGCCCTCACGGTGCCTTCAGGAAGGATGCAGGGACTGTGACTGGCAATGCGTCCTTCCGTTCCTTAGAAGTGGCTCCCGGGATATCTGCTGTCCACCTGTCAGTGGAGAAGGCTGCCATCAGAATGGAAAATCGCCTGTCTTACACACATGGAGGCAGCAGGTCGCCAATAAACCTGGACCCAGGGATGGTTTTGCATCACACTGGGCTTTGAAGGGCGAAAAAAGATGTTGAACAGAGATGGGAACAGCATTCTAGACAGAAGGAACAGTCTCAGCAAACTGAGGACAAGTTGAGCGGTAAGACTGAGTCTTCTCCAGTCAGCCACCTGCTGATCCCTTGGGTCATTCCAGGTACCCACAAAAGATGCTATTTTGTTCTCAGTAGGAGTCTAGAGGGAAGAATTTTAAGTGGAAATACCTGCATGCTGGTTCAGGAGATGCAGGTTTTACCTAGATACAGGTACGCCCCTTGGATTGGGGATTGGGTACACTGCTTCCCCTCTCTGACACCCTTTTCTCCTTTTTTTTCTTTTTGCAATTTCTGGCCAGGGCTGGGTTTGAACCTGCCACTTCTGGCATATGGGGCTGGCGCCCCACTCCTTTGAGCCACAGGCACCGCCCACCGTTTTCTCCTTTGTAAAGCAAAAGAGTTGGAAGAGAATGTCTGAGCTTCTTTCTGGCTTAGAGATTCTGGTTCTTCCTAGGCCTTGGTTCAAGGCCACCACTGATACTCTGAGGATAAAATACACTGCCCAGCCACTTTGCTACTCTTCAAGGTAGCTGCCCACTACAACAGGAATTCTCCCTTCTGGTGGCTCTTTTGCTGCCTTGGTGTGGTGGAAGCTGGACTTTGGTCCATATGACCAAGATGCAGCCAACTTGTTTTGTGGGTTATTTCTCTTCCCAGCCTACCCATCACCTCTCTTGCGAGGAACAGGGGTTAAAGGGACAGCCAACTGCTGGAAAGCAGCTGCTTTCAATTACCTCCCGAACAGACCCAGCACTTCAAAAGAATAAATAAATATGGCTGCATCTGATTTTTGTTCCACTTGGAAATTCGTAACATCATTAGTTACAAGTAAATATATCAGTGGGATTAATGGAGTGAATCACAAAGCGACTTGATTGGATTTAAAACCACATTATTTCTTTGGGGTGAATTAGTTAATTTAGCACTGTCAAGAGATGATGGATTGAGAACCTGGGGACTGAGAGTTCTTATTGATCCTGAGAATAAATCGGTGTGATGAGGAGAAAAAAAGCAGAAATGGCTTCTTACCTTCTGTTTTCCGAGGGAAAGGAAACCTGGCTTCGATATCCATGAAACTATATGGAAATAATAGTGTTCGTTTTCTGGGATGGGATAGGGTTGAGACCACAAATGGTAGGCAGCGTCTCAGAGGGTCTTCAAAGATTCCCACTGCACTATTTACATGCTTATATAATAATTCCTTCTCCTTAGGAGAGGATTTGCACAAGTGACTAGCTTCTAACAAACAGAATGCAGAAGTAAAGAGATGTCACTTCTGAGATTAGGTTATAAAAAGATTGCAGCTCCTATCTCAGGTGCCGTCTCTCACCTTCTCCAGGGGTGTCCTGTAGAAAGGCTCATGGAAGCCTTGACATGACCTCAAACCAGGCCCACGTCTTGCAGCACCGTGACTGCTGCCTGATGTGAGACCCCCACCCAGGACCACTCAGTAAAGCTTCTCCTATACTCCAGACCCTTAGGAAAAAATGTTGGATAATAAATATCTGTTCTTTTAGGTCCTTAGGTTTGGACTGATGTTATACAGCAATAGAAAATTAATATGCAAAGTGACTTGCTTTGCCTGATGAAATGCAAGAGGAAACAATGTGTGTCTCTTCTGAGCAGAAGCTTCATGGGCCAGTGTAGAACTCGCCACAGTCTGGTTTCCTGGCTTCGCAACTGTGCGAACTGCAGTGTTACTTTAACAGTAATCTCACAGTGATTCTCTGGGCTCCTCACTGCATTGAGGTGGTACATGATTTTGATGTGTTCCATTATTGGTGATGTTAACTTTGATTATTAGATTAGAGTTAGATGGAACTTCTGTGAGGCTAGGCCCCCAGGTGACCACAATGAGCCAAGTCCTCTCCGTACCCCACAACCCACACTGGACATGTGGTATGATAGAGCAATAAGCTTTGGTTGTATAAAATCACTTAGCTGTGGGGACTGTTAGTCACCACAGTGTAACCTAGCCTATCCTTTCTGACACACTGTTCAATCTCAGAATCATGCACTGGGGGGCCGCCAGAGCATTCTGACAAATACACTTTCTTTTCCTACTAAAAACACAAGTTTTGTATACAACGGTTTTAAATGTGGATGTTTCCTCACAAAGGCCACCACAACAGGGTCTCATACAAGGATTGCAAACATTCTGTCTTATTGACCTCACCTGAACCTTTGCTCTTCCAGAGTAAGTGTTTCAAATTTCGGTTTAGAAAATAGGGTCTCCTATAGATGAAGGGGTCACCACTCATTGAGTAAGTGCCAGAGGGTATTTCTACATATACATGACCATTAAATTCTTAAAACAGCCCTTTGAAGAAGACATAATTACTGTATTATCCTGAATTTATAGATGAGGAAAATAAAGATTTAAGGAGTTATCCTGAATTTATAGATGAGGAAAATAAAGATTTAAGGAGTAAAACCAACTACTGGAGATTATTTGGCCCCTAGGTAGAAGCTGGCAGAGCTGAGACTTGACTCTGAATGAACCAGCCCGCCTGCCCTTTTCATGGGATCTCAGAGAAGCACCAGCTATGGAGGCAGGTGCGTGAAGGCTCACTCTTACTAATAAGATTTTAGAACCCACAGGCTCGAGCCTCTTTATGAGGGAGGAAATGCTTCCAGACAACAATTATAAATTGAGATATGTTCCTTACTTGTGTCAATGAAGACTGCATCCACGTAGATTTTGGTACAGAAAGAGCCCAGGATAAACCCACAGGCTGGTCCAAATACCAGCATCGTGAATAGGATTCCTGAAAGAAGATGAAAGATTAGATTATAAAACAGAGGCCATTCAACGAGCAAAATCAGCAAAGGGTAAGAAGATTATTTTACGTTGATCAGATGAGATATCTGATTATACAAAATGACATTACAGGAATTAATCTAAAAATCCTAAAGAGGAAACTTAGTATTTCTAATTTTCGGGAACAGTACTGAAACACTGCATAGTATGGTCGGTGGAATGCTTCAGTATTTTGGTAGATTGCTCTGGAATATTTGTGGATCTTAGGACATTTGCCCATTTTAGAGGACTATCCCCCATGATCCATCCACCATCTATCAGTAAATATTTTTTCTACCCTCAAAAGTTTGGAAAGGATTTTTATAATTTTGCTTTTGTATTTCTTTGGCTTTATGTAACTCATTTGATCTATGGCTGGTTAAGATTCCTCAGCAGTCATTGTGCAAACTCAGGAATTCTTGTGCAGTGAGAGGAATCTAAGCCACAATTTTTTTTTCAAGTGTAATGAAATATTTATGAGCCCCCACATTTTGCAAATAACAAAGTTCACACAATGGTATGCTTTGAGAACATTTAATTAGGTATTTATTAATTTGGATTTTTGCCCTTTTACCCTAGTATTTTGTCATTACGTCATTACGCTGGTGTGTTATTGTTGCTATCCCAGGTGTTCGGGACTTAAGCTTTTCTGTAGGATTTGATTAGATGACAGGTCCTAGCTGATGCCTTAAGTAGCTGATGGATATAGTACTTAGAATTTTGCATTTTGCACAGACTTTTTAGGTCATTCTGGGAAAAGCACAGAGCCCAAACTAAAACCCACATTTTTTATCTATTTAATTAAATTTCATTTTGGAAGACATTTCCTGAGCACTGATAGTGCCCTTAACCCTTGGGATACAGAAGTAGCCTTGTCTCTTTGAAGCTGGCCATCTCATAAAGAAAACCAATACCCAGGTAATCCCAACCAAATAGATAGCTTGATGGGTGCGTGCTAATAGGTCCACACAGGCACCTGAAGAACAGGGTCAGCTTTAGTGGCGGTAACTGTGCTAGCCTGGTCTGTTTGCAGAGATAGACCAGACCAGCTCAGCCTGAACCTCGCAGTGACAATCTCATGAAACCAATCAAATAGTCACCCATTCAGCCAACGTTTACTGAACTCCTCCATGTGCCAAGCACTATTCTTCAGGTTAAGGATTCAGCATCGATCCAAACAAATGGTCAAAAATCCTGGCCTTCATAGAACTCGTTAATTTGGAGCAGAAGAAAAACAACTTAAACTGCAGACAGGAAGTCAAATGGTTTTTAAGTACCAGACAAAGGAAGCCATGTCTTCCCAATTTATAGCCAGGAACCCAGAACCCCAGAGCAATCCCTTGAAAGGAGGCTTATAAAAGTGTTTGATGCAGAAAAGAATGAAAAAAGATAATTTATATTCTAGGAAAAGGGCTGAATCCATCCTCAGCATAATCCTTCTCCGTGATTTGAAACCTGAAGTTCAACTATTTCCACATAGTCTCTCCATAACCAGCCAGAGACCCTCGGATCTTCCTCCCGTTAATAAGAGGAATTTTTAAAAATGAAAACGTGTCACTTTGGAGAGCAGCAACACCCACATCATTAGCACATTCTCTCTAGTTTGTGGTAACAGATTGGGATAACTGGGGAAACTGGGAGGGGTTACTGGGCAAGTCAGGAACACGGGGATCTTTTAGGTAGGTAGAAGTATTTGGGGGGGCTGTCCCCAGCAGAGTTAGGGAGTAGAACTGGCCTTGGCCGCTTCCTGTGGGTGGAGGAAACAGCAATTGGAAGAGATGTGGAGGGAGGGGACAAAGCAGCTGTCCAGGCAGAAGCAGCACCAGCCCACCCAGGCTCAAGAGCTTTCTGCCACAGGGCAAAGGGTGAACCCTGCCCTCCCATCCAGGCCATAGTCTGCCAGGGAGCCATCAATACAGCTCAGCAAACAAACTAACTGGTCACACCTCCCAAAAGAGAGAGACAGGGCACAGGAACACAACTGTCCTGCGGAGGGGACAGGACATACTCTCCTGACTCACCGCTGCCGTCAGCTCTGCCCCTAGGCGGCCCTTCCCCCTGAATAATAATATGACTTCCTTTCATTAAAATTAAATAAATCCTCCAAACCGCATAATCACCATTGAGCTGTGCCCTACGGACTGAATGATGAAAATTACCATTAATACTTAATCACTGGGGGGAAAAAGAGAGCACCAATGAGCTAAAGAGCTTGTGCTGAGATTGTGCTGTTCCCTACACTGGTGAGGATGGTGGGATGAGAGTGAGAACTGGCTGGACTCCACGGGACAGCTCGGGGGCCCAGGCCCTGGCCTCTTGCCCTCAAGCGGAGAAGTATGGGCGTCCCCCAAGCTGCTGACCTCGGCTGTCCACAGGACCCCCAGAGGGCCCAGACTGGTCAGTGAGCTTGGCTGGTGGCTCAAACAGGAGACAACAGTGGCACGGGGTGGTGTCACCATGCACCAAGGCAGCCTCTTCACCCAGCCAAGAGCGTCTCCCATGCCATGTCCTCTAAGGAAGCATGTGGGTTCACGCTGTGTCTAGGTTGTGGGGTTAGTAGGATGGAATTCCCCTCCGACCTCAGAGGACACCTGACGGGACTCAATTCTGAAAACCAAAGGCGCGAGGCACACATATTTTTCAGTGAAGGGCATTTCCCCCCTGGCTGCAATCTCTAGCGGCATTCTCTAAGTCACTGCACCTCAGAGAGCTGTCCAGGCAACCCTGCAGCAGCAAGTTCCAAGGACGGAGCAGTCACGAGGATGTGGGAGGGACCTTTGTGCAACCAGAAGCACCCCCTTTTACCTCAAATATCTCAGGACAATAACTCAAATGAAGTGGCTTCAGAGGGCACAGCTCTGGGTCTTCGGGGTAAGCTGTCCCCTGAGGTCATGTGAGCAGACTGTGAGCTCACACAAAGGTTACTTCTGACTTTGCTTCCCTGTCTGTCCCTTTAATTCATTCTCTCTACCAGGCTGTGATTCTGTTCTTGTTTAGCAAAAACCACCTCAAATGTCCTGCCCAAATGGAAGAGAAACGGATTAGTAGGCTCTGAAATCCAGGGTGTGCAGAGGGAAGGGCTGGCGCCTCCAGGTGAGGGAGAGAATGTTCTCGAGTGGCACAGTGCTGTGTCCTGTCTTCTGCAGAGTCAAGGATGAGGGTGGGGAGGGGCGAAGAGAAGAGAGAACAGAGCCCGGGACAGGGAGCAGAGACACTGAGGTGCCCCGCCGTGCTCCCATGCTGTAGGAGATAGAGTTTAGTGGGGAGGCGCGGTGCGGGGGGTGGGGGTGAATCCCAAGCCAGATTTCTCTCAGGTCCTAAGGGGAAAGCCCAGGCGAGAGCAGGACACCTGTGTTCCAATCTCAGCTCTATTCTTCCCCGGTCTGTGAACTGTGGATAAGGTACATTTTATCTCCTTGTGCCTCAGTTTCCTCCATCTGTTATATGGAGGTAATAACAGACAATGCACAGGGGTGTGGTGAGGATTTAATGACCCTGTGTTTGCAAACCTCTTAGAACAGCACCTGGCACACAGAAAGAGTCAGGAAAGGTAAAGTAGGGAACGGCCACGTCTCTCCCGCACCTGAAAGCCCACATGCACCTGGGGCCCTAGTCTTTCTCTTTTCAAAGCTCACGTCACCCTCCTTACCTAGTTTCCTAGTGCCACCTTCAGAAGGAGTGGGGCCAGGCCTGTTAGAAGATTCTTACTGGGAAGCCACTGCAGTCCAGGGTCCAGGAAAACGGTTTCCCAGGCTTTCCCAGGCCAAGCACACTGTCTGTGGGACACTAACCTGGCTTCCTAGGGACAAGATGAGTGGACAAAGGGGGCAGGGGCCGTGTGTGGGAATGGGATGACCTCTGTGGTGATCTAGCCCTGGCATCCTTGCCTGTGCCCAAGCCTTCTGTAAATCACATTCATGTAAGTCTGCAGGTCTCAAACTGTGTGCCCAGGCACACAGGGGAATTCAGGTTGTAGATGGAATTAAGGTCGCTGATCAGCTGACGTTAAAACAATTATACCAGATTGTCCTGATGGGCCCAGTGTCATCACAGGGTCCTTTAAAGGTGGCAGCCACCTCTTTAGAAAGACAGTGATCTAGTTAATCCTTTGGTTTTGTCTGATTGTAAAGGTCATGTATTCAGAAAGGGGGAAACACTATTATCCACCATCCTGAAGCAATCATTTACTTCAGGTCTTTCTCTTTCCCTTCTGATATATCTGAGGTCAAACAATAGTTCTTGTGACTCCTTAATAAGGTAAGTATTATGATATCCTTTTGTAGATGGAACAATAAAGGCTCAGGGAGGTCAGTCAGTTGCCCCAAGGCCACATAGCTTGTCCACAGCAGAAGTGGAGTTGAAAAGGCCTCAGGACCTAGTTCTTAGAAAAACAGATGTTACGACACAGCGATGAAGACTTTGGGATCAGCCAGACCTGACTCCAACCAGAGTGGGGTCCTGGTTACACTTCCCAATTTCTGCACGATTCCCTTCCCAGCTCTGAGTCTAGGAATCAGAATAGCTACCATGCAGAACGGCCAGGATATGTAACACGTGCTTCCAATGTCTACAATGTAATGGATGCTTTCTAGAATTATCCTGGGTCTCAGGAACGAGGGAATGGAGGCCTGCAGGGGTGGTCTTCCCTAAGGACTGTGTCTCTTTCTTTAGTTGGCCTCAAGGTAATTTCAACCCTAGATGGTCCCTCTGGTGGAAAGTGAGGAGGAACGCAGGTTGGCCGTGGCTCTTCGCCACTAGAGGGCAGCACCGGCCAAGAAATGAGAGCTGGTCCAGGCTGGTGGACGCCTTGCCCTGCACCTCCCGTGAAACCTTCCACCAGGGTTTGCTTTTCTTGTCTCTCACTTGCCTTCCGTACCCTCAATTTATACAAATGTATTCCCACATCCTTGAATCTGCAGGCTGAAAGCTCTCCCCTTAGAAGGCCCGTTCTGCATCAGAAGTACATGAATAAAACATGACCCATAAACAGTGAGGACCTGAGAAACATGGAATACATATTTATCCAGGGACCATTGCCAACAGCCCGCCAGCATTATGCAACTGACCTTGCCTCTGTCTCAGGAGGCAACAGAGGAGAAGGGAGGAAGGGAGAGGAAGTGACCGTTCGCTGAGCACTGAGTGTGTATTGCGTGCCAGACGCAGCACATCACACGTGACAGAATCGTCTCCTGCTGAGTTCATCAACAGAACCAGACACTAATGTTGCTAAGCCCACTAGCTCACCCTCCCCACATCATCACACTTACTTCCCCACTGGATCTCAAACTTGGCTGCACCTTAGAATCACCTGGGAACCTTCTTAAAACTACAAATCCCCCTGCCTTGGCGCCTATAACTCAGTGGTTGGGCGCTGGTCACATACATCGGGGCTGGCGGGTTTGAACCTGGCCCAGGCCTGCTGAACAACAACTACAACAAAAATATAGCTGGGTGTTGTGGCAGGTGCCTCTAGTCCCAGCTACTTGGGAGGCTGAGGCAAGAGAATTGCTTAAGCCCAAGAGTTTGAGGTTGCTGTGAGCTGTGATGCCAAGCACTCTACTGAGGGTGACATAATGCGACTGTCTCAGAAAAAAAAAAAATACTAATCCCCGAGAGCTGCCCCTGGAGATTCTGATGAAGCTAGTCTGGGATGCCGCCAGGGGTCCCCAGGTGATTCTACCAGGACTAGAGACTTTTTCCTTGTTCACTCTGATCAAGCTTTCTTTCCCATTAAGAAGCACAGGTAGTGTCACGGCACTGACCAAAGAACCAGCTGGTATCCAAAATGCATCCAGGCCTGAAGGTTATGGGAAGGGCACAGAGGCTATCTGATATCTATCCTGCAAGGTAAAGGGGCAGCCAGTCACCAAGTGTGGCCAGTCCAGGGTTGCCGAGCATGGGGACAGAACCTGACTCTCTTATGCAGTCAGCTAAAGCAGCTCTGTGTGCTGCCACAACTGTGACCCTCAGCTACAGGACTGCCTGGCCCCTGGGACACCAGCTATGTCTCCCAGTGCTATCCTGGCTCTGGGACTTGCTGGTGCTGGTCTTCAACTCTGCTTTTCCCTCTCCTCTGGGCCCCTATCAGTTCATCAAAGCCCTACCCACCCTTCAAAGCCTTCTTTAAATGTCACCTCCTCCAAAGGGCCTTCCTAGATTTTCTTTTTCCTTTGCTTTCCCTCTTCTGCTACAGCATCTGGGATGAGGCTTATTTTATCGTTCTGCTTATAGTCTGCCCAGATGCAAAAACAGAAGTACTGGGCATGTCATAATAATTATAGGTTTAGGGAAGGCAAAGGCCCTATTTAAAAAGCAAAACAAAAATCCTCTTTTCTATGGGGGTGGTACAGCCTTTTATTTGGAGGACGGATCCCCAAGTTTGTTTATTTGAACTATAAACTGATGATTCCTCCCCACCCCACCCCCCACTCCCAGGCTGGGGGAGGTTAAGAACTCCTAGAACCACAGAGAAGGCTGTTTCTGGTAGATGCCATTCTGCAAGGCCAGACCATTTCAGGATGCTGCTCGCTGGCAAGCTGTTGCCAGTCTTGGTTCCTCCAGCTAGCAAACGGAAGCTGCTTCTTTCTCTCCAGCCTCTGCAAGGCCTTACTGGGGTGAGGGCACATGCCTCTGTGGCTGGCTGGCTGCAGACAGGAAACCCAGCCTCCAAAAACAAGAGATTGCACCCCTCTGAAGGGCCCACATCCTGTTTGTGAGCAAAGTACGATCCTCCCAGACACTCTTCTTCCCAGGTCTTCTCGGGGCTCCCTGCTGGCCCCACCCTGGCAGTGGTCAGTGAAGAGACAGTGGGGCCTATTGTCCAAAGTCTGAGCTGGGAGTCCCTACAGGGAGGCTCAGTGTCAGGCGGCTGTGCCCCGTAGCCTTGGCAGTGACCTGTGCTCACCTGTTGCTAATAAACTCTGCCTCCCCCACCCCCCAAATCCATGCTGAAGCCCTGGCCCCCCAGTACTTGAGAACGTGACTCTATTTGGAGACTGATCTGTAATGAGGCAATTTTATTAAACTGAGGCCTTAGGATGGGTCTAGTTCAATCTGACTAGTGTCCTAATAAGAGGACACACCAGAGCTGCAGTGCAGCAGGAAGACGGCCATATGGAAGCCCAGGAGAGCGGCCTTGGGGGAAGCACACCTGCCCACACCTTGATCTCAGACTTGCAGCCTCCAAGGTGTAAGAAAGTAAGTCTGTTTTTTTGCGCTACCTGGTCTCTGGCCCTTTGTTACAGCAGCTCTGGCAGGTTAATGCAGCTTTGGAGGCCACATGTAGCAATGCCGGAGGGAGAGAGAGAGAACCCCCAGGCCATAGTGTGCCACCCAAGAGGCGGGGGGTGTCACAGATGCATGTGACAAGCCAATGAACATTAATGAGGCATTCCCAGGACTCCCAGGTGTCAGGATGCAACAGCAGGGAGCTCTGACATGTGGCACCCTGGTCTTATTTAATATTATCTCTGGACCCCTGCCCATGCCCAGCAGGGAGCAGGCTTGGGAATTAGTTTCCTAAATGTCGCATGCAAGGCAAACCATTTGCTCAGAGTGTGAGCTTGGGTGTGGTGCACTCCCATCTCACATTTAAGGAAACTGAAGTGCAGAGATGCTAACTCGCCGAAAGACACATGTACAGTAAATGAGAAGGGGAATAAAAAAAGAAAGGGTTTAGGAAGAGCGAGGCAGGTGGGGGAGAAGGCAGTCCAGGAATGGCGGCACGGGCAAAGGTGTGAAGTGGACAGTTGGGGGAGGCTCTGCAGGACAGGGCTGGGCTGTGGCGGGTCAGGGAGAGGTGCCGACGTGCCTGCTGCAGGGAGCATGGATGGCTCAGGCCTGTCCTGCTCCAACTCTGTGTCAGGAAGACAACCGTGGGGGTGGGACGTGAGGGCAGCTGAGAGAAAGCGAGCCAGCAGACCTCACGGTGACCGGTCCGGATTCAGAGGGTGGCTGTGGGGTGCGGGTGTGACCTTGGATCACCTGGCATCTTGGGTGGCTTCTGGCCGGATCACGGGTGAGAAAACCCGAGTTTCTCCTCTTTCCCAAGGGCCGCTGCACCAGAGGTGACTCAGCGCCCAGTGTCCTTGATGGACTTTCAGGGCCTTGAAGTACCAATTTCCCCTTAGTGGGCTGGCTGCTTCTCAGAGAGCAGTCACCTGTGGAAGAAGTCTGTCTCGCTCCCTTCAGGGGGACTGCCTGCATCTTTTAAGTATACTTTAGATGCCATCACAGGGGCCTCAGGGAGGTCTCCACTAAAAAGTGCCCCCTGGAGTCACTGGGGCTCAGAAAACGTCAGGTGAGCCCACACCTCAGGGAGGCGGCAGGCCCCAGGTCAGGCCTGTGCCAGCCAGCTCAGGAGCGGGCTCCACCCTAGGGATGGGCTCCGCCCAGTAGACAGGGCCCCGAAAGTCAATTTACAGTTCTTGGTATTTCTTACTCTTATACTAGGGTGATCACCCAATGGGAATGTGGTGACCTAATTGTGAGAGCAGGTAGCCCACTGCTACCTTGGTCCAGCCCCACTGATGCTGTCACTAATGGTAACAACAAAATGACTTTTCATTAAATACCTGCCATGTGCCAGGGGCTCCAGACATTGCATGTAGTTTAACCCTCATAGCAGCTCTGAGATGTAGGCATCTTCATCTGCAGTGTACATATGAAGAAACCGAGGCACAGAGAGGCTAGAGTACCAGCCTGCGGCCCCACGCGGGCACAGGAGCTGGGTCCTGCAGGATCCTGCCCTTCTTCCCACCGACCTCTCAGCAGGAAGAAACAGCAGCAGGGGCATTGAGGGCCATGGCAATCCTCCTAACTCGGTATTAATTTTAAAGAAACCTAATTCCAGAGGATCAGCATCTGCAGGGTGCTGGAGACCCAGCTCTGGGACATAACCTGGTCTTCAGGGATGTGGTACTGGACTCGGGTGGCACAGAGGCAGTCTACGTGGGACTCTAATCGTCACAGAGTAGGGGGACTTCTGGCCTTAGTTTACCCCTCCTAGACTCAACAAGTGTATGCTCTATACATTGGTGGAAACGGCGGCAAATGCTCAGGTGTGTCCTCTTGTCACCAGAGGGAGCCAGACACCTTCTTATGCCGGGGATTGCCTGCCTCACCGGAGTGGGGGCTGTGCACTTCAAGAAAGGAAGGACTCTGGTCATGAGGGTGGCCCTTGCTCACTTCCACGAGGACACAGCAGGGATATGAATTTGGTAGATCTGTGATTATCAGTGACTGTCCCTAGGCTAAGTCTGTCAAGAAAACGACCATCTCCAAAATGCCCTAGCAGAAAAGGGAGACCTTCTGATACCCCAGCCACAGGGCCTCAAGTTCCCCCAAACTCATACAGTCTGTACTTAACTCAATTCAACTTTCTAGAACATTGTTTGTTTAGCAGGCCCGGGCTGGGTTCGAACCTACCAGCCCTGGAGCATGTGGCCGGTGCCCTATCCATTGGTCTACAGGCGCCCAGCCATCTAGAACTTCTTTAATCATGCTTCTCCCATTTCAAACTGTCAGGGGCTCCCTATTTTACAATATAAAGTCTAGACTTTGGCCCTGCACTGTCACAGGCAGGGGCAGGTCTTGATATCACACACTGCACTAGGTGGACCAGCCTCTGGCAACAGGCTGGGGACGCTGAGACAGAGAAGGGGACCTGGACTCCCTCATAGGAGCGCACCCTGAAGGGCAGAGGCTGGTCTGGCTCAGATGCCCACATATAGTGTCCAAGGCAGCTAGTGAGCACCAAAGTCAGGGTGAGCAAAGAGTCCAAATCAGGAATCGGGGGAAGGAAGGGTGGGCTAGGGCGGGTCCCTGGGACACTATCTATCCATGGATTCAGGCCCAGAACCCTGAACAGGAGCAAAGGAGCAGAGAACTCGGCAATCACACACAGGGTACAACCCAGAGCTAGGAGCTAGGATTCTGGGATAAAGCAGAAATCCCACCACCAGAAGTATATTCTACAGCCAGAGAAGCAACAGAAGCAAAGCCCCAAGTATGTGGTAAAACTTGGGCTGCAGCTACGGAAATTCTTCCTGCCTACAGGCCAAGCTGGTGTCCCAAGGTCTTGAGTGGGACAAGCAGACTGCGGAGGTGCCAGCCAAGTGGGACCAGCCACAGACAGCAGCTGCATTCCCACCCCTTTCCAGCTCCGCCTCTGCAGTGCCCCTGAGCCCCAGGGCCTTGTTTGAAGAACTGTGGAAAGCAGTCAAGGTGTGAGTGAAATGCAAATTTCACCCTGATTTATCAGTAAGGGGGACACGGCTGCTTGCTTACATGACAGTCTTCTGATTTCCAAGCCTAGAGAAATTCAAGGATGAATTATTAAACTCTGGATTTATGTATCCCTAGAGAAGGGAGCCAGCACCGTCAGGAGTCGACGGAGTTCAGCAGGAACGAGTCAGGCTGGACCGACTCCATTTCCTCGGTGATTTTCTGATCGAGCTGGGAGGTTGATGAGATGGGGGGAAGTCATGAACATATCATTTTGTGAGGCAAGTACAGACTGGACAAAATCACACACACTGCACTTGAGGGGAAAATCACATGATGCTGGGGTACAGAGCTGGCCGAACCACCTCACGCCAGCAGAGCAGGTAGATGGAGTCCTGCAGAGCAGGATGGCCTTGCCAAGCGGCATGCCTCTCCTGTTCTCTGCACACGGGATGGGTACGTGGCATGTTATAGCCATTTGAGAGGGAAGGTTAATATACAAGGGGGAAATTGAGGATTCAGGATGAATAAAATAATCCATGGGCCCAAATAATCAGGATGAAATAAAGCTACCAATGTTCACGCAAAGGATCCAGTGAGCCAGTGCAAGGAGCTCCCCAAGGCAAGGAGTTTCCTTAGATGTGAGGCAATGCAGCCTCAGTGTCATCCACAGGGCTAGGGGTACAGCCCACATGTTCTCATATGCTCAGCACCAGCACGGGCAGTCTGGAATAAGGCTTTGAGAGATGGCCATGCCATGCTGGGTGATGTGCTGGTAGAAGGAGGGCCTAGAAGCCATGGCAGCAATAACAAAGGGACTGCAGAGCTTTAGCTTCAAAAAGCAGCACTGTCCCAGGGAACAAGAGCTCAGCCACTGTGTCTCTCCTAAGCCAGGAACAGGTTCTGGAGGTAGTTGTGACAAAGCAGAGGACAAGCAGCATTATACCCAGGAGACTGGCTGTCTCAGGATGGAGTGGGACGCTCCCCACCACACGCATTCAAGTAGAAGCCGAGTGGCCAGGTGCCAGGGCTGAAAGGGTGACAGGAAAGCAGAGAAGATGGTCCCCCCACCCCACCACCGCCCACTTAAGTTTCTAAGATTTGCATCTATGTAAACTACCAGGAATTTCTCAAGCCTTTCAGCACTCCAGGCAGAAGATTAGGAATCCTCAAGACTGAGGGCTCTATAACCACAAGTGCCACCAAGGGAAAGGGACAGAAGCGACTGTGCTCAACACAGGAGGAAGCAGGACACGGGTGTCCACCAGGGAGCTGTGTCAGCTCCCGGCCACCCTCCCTCCAGGCTTGTCTGCTCTCAAGAGCCCCAGGCTGAAGCAACGTCAGCAGCTCAACTCTCCATCTCTCAGTCCTGGAAGACAGCAGCTTTTCTGGAAAACTCATCTATCCAGACAGTGATTTTCTCCAGAGAAATTTGAGTGGCAGGGTTCTAATCCCCAGATTGGAGAATGGAGGAGAGAGGTTGCTACCGAACATCCCTTTTAAAAAGGCAACAGGAGGCCCCTCTGCCTTGTCCTTGTGAATGCCGTTCACAGTCTACGGTGAACGCATCTTACTCTATAAGCCTGGATTTTGCTCTTACTCTGTAAACCTATCTTTCTCTTCCTCAGTAAAGTTTGTTTCATGCTTGCCTTTAAGGACAAAAAAAAGGGTGGTGGTGGCAATAGGACAGAGGGACAGACAGCAGGCCCTCAGACATACCATCCTCCTGGCAGGGCCTTCAAGGCCCCTCTGAGACCAGAACTGGGGAAGCTATCCTGATAATTGGAACAAACACTGTGAGCCTTACTTTTTCTGGTTCTGGTTTTCTGGAAATCACTTCTGGTTCTGTGTGAAGATGAGGGAGAGGCAGGGGACAGCTGTACACAGCAAGAAGGCAGAGGCCGGCCTGACTGCTCCGGCAGGTTAGGGCTAACTGAAGTGGACAGACCAGACTCCTCTCAGCAGCCCCCAGAAGGGAGAAAACTGAGCTTTTAAAAAAAAATTTACAAGGAAAATAACTGTCCAGTTCTGGTATGTGAGAAGCTGGCTTGAGAGAGAACTGGTTCTCTAAAGAGCTGGTTCTCAACTAGCAGCAATCTTGCCCTCCAGGAAACAAGGGGTTGTGTCTGCAGACGGCTCTGCCTCTCACGATGGGGGAGAGGTTGCTGCTGGCACCCAGTGAGCAGAGGCCAGAAATGCTGCTGGCCACCCTGATGATGCACAGTCTCCACAACAAAGAATTTTTCAGCCTAAAGTGTCCCTAGTGCCAAGGTTGGGAAACTCTGCTCAAAAGCCACTAAAGCTGCAGCTGATCTCAAAGGCCTCCTTGGCTCCCACTCCACTTACGGGGCTAGCGGTGGGGTGTGCGGGTATCACTAAGGATCTATTTAACACGGCCTGTCCTCTGGCACAGAGAATCAAATCAGCTTGAGGTAGACTCTCTTCTCCGCTAGGGGAAAAGATAAAAACCTGAGCCCTGTCATTCTAGAGCTCTTGATTTTCTTTGAAAGCCAGAATAAACTTTCTTTTTTTTTTTATTTTATTTATTTATTTATTTATTTTTATTAAATCATAGCTATGTACATTAATGCAATCATGGGATACAATGTGCTGGTTTTATATACAATTTGAAATATTTTCATCAAACTGGTTAACATAGCCTTTACAGAATTTTTTTTTTTTTTTTTTTTTTGCAGTTTTTGGCCAGGGCTGGGTTTGAACCCGCTACCTCTGGCATATGGGGCAGGAGTCCTACTCCTTTGAGCCACAGGTGCCGCCCCAATGTCTATACTTCCCAAAGCAATCTACCTATTCAATGCCATTCCTATCAAAGTACCTACATCGTACTTTCAAGATTTGGAAAAAATGATTCTGCGTTTTGTATGGAACCGGAAAAAACCCCGTATAGCTAAGGCAGTTCTTAGTAACAAAAATAAAGCTGGGGGCATCAGCATACCAGATTTTAGTCTGTACTACAAAGCCATAGTGGTCAAGACAGCATGGTACTGGCACAAAAACAGAGACATAGACACTTGGAATCGAATTGAACACCAAGAAATGAAACTAACATCTTACAACCACCTAATCTTCAATAAACCAAACAAGAACTTACCTTGGGGGAAAGACTCCCTATTCAATAAATGGTGTTGGGAGAACTGGATGTCTACATGTAAAAGACTGAAACTGGACCCACACCTTTCCCCACTCACAAAAATTGATTCAAGATGGATAAAGGATTTAAATTTAAGGCATGAAACAATAAAAATCCTCAAAGAAAGCATAGGAAAAACACTGGAAGATATTGGCCTGGGGGAAGACTTCATGAAGAAGACTGCCATCGCAATTGCAACAACAACAAAAATAAACAAATGGGACTTCATTAAACTGAAAAGCTTCTGTACAGCTAAGGAGACAATAACCAAAGCAAAGAGACAACCCACACAATGGGAAAGGATATTTGCATATTTTCAATCAGACAAAAGCTTGATAGCCAGGATCTATAGAGAACTCAAATTAATCCACATGAAAAAAGCCAACAATCCCTTAAATCAATGGGCAAGAGACATGAATAGAACTTTCTCTAAAGACGACAGACGAATGGCTAACAAACACATGAAAAAATGTTCATCATCTCTATATATTAGAGAAATGCAAATCAAAACAACCCTGAGATATCATCTAACCCCAGTGAGAATGGCCCACATCACAAAATCTCAAAACTGCAGATGCTGGCGTGGATGTGGAGAGAAGGGAACACTTTTACACTGCTGGTGGGACTGCAAACTAGTACAACCTTTCTGGAAGGAAGTATGGATAAACCTCAAAGCACTCAACCTAGACCTCCCATTCGATCCTGCAATCCCATTACTGGGCATCTACCCAGAAGGAAAAAAATCCTTTTATCATAAGGACACTTGTACTAGACTGTTTATTGCAGCTCAATTTACAATCGCCAAAATGTGGAAACAGCCTAAATGCCCACCAACCCAGGAATGGATTAACAAGCTGTGGTATATGTATACCATGGAATACTATTCAGCCATTAAAAAAAATGGAGACTTTACATCCTTCGTATTAACCTGGATGGAAGTGGAAGACATATTCTTAGTAAAGCATCACAAGAATGGAGAAGCATGAATCCAGAATAAACTTTCTTATTCACTGGTTCCTGAACCAACCTTTCTATGAAGCCAGAAGTGTTCCCCTAACAGCCCTGGGGAGGAGTGTCATGGGATGAGGAGGGACAGACGAACGCTACTAAGCCCCAGGTCCAACCTCAGAACTGCTGGTCTCATAAGATCCCGCATCCACATTGGAGTGTGGACGTGAATATCTCATTTTTCACAGATGATGGAACCGAGAAGTCTTGAACAAGCCCTTGAGAGAAGGGCTCATTTCCCAGCCTAGGACTTTTGACTCCAAATGGCCTCTCCCAGCTTTCCCCACTAAAGCTCCAGTTTGCAAACTGGGCCTTGATGCAGGGGTGACCAGGCAGAGCGCAAAATGTAGGGAGGACAAGGTCCTTCTCTCTCTTCTGCCCTGGACCAAAGATTCTATACTGGGTTGAATGATGGTCCTCAAAAAGACATGTCCACATCCTGGAACCTGTGATTGTGACTTTACTTAGTAAATAAAGATCATGAGATGAGATCATCCTGGATTACTCCAAAGTGCCATAAACAAAGGGGTCCTTATAACAGACACAGAGGGAGAAGAGGTGGCTTGTAAGGCCAGAGACAAACCAAGGTAACCTGGACTTGCAAGAAGCTGAAAGAGCAAGATTCTCCCCTGGAATTTTTGGAGAGAGCATGGCTTTTCTGACACCTTGATTTCAGATTTCTGGACTCCAGAACTATGAGAGAGTAAATGTGTTGTTGTTCTAAGTCACCAAGTCTGTGATATGGTAATATGTTAGAAGTCTCAGGAAATCAACATAGTTTCGGTTTTTAAAAGCGTCCTGGACAGGCACAGTGACTCACACCTGTAATCCCAGCACTTTGGGAAGCTGAGGCAAGAGGGTCACTTGAGCCCAGGAGTTCAAGACCACTGTGGGAACATGGTAAGACCCCATCTCTACAAAAAATAAGAACTAGCTTGGGGTGGTTGTGTACACCTGTAGTCCCAGGTACTTAGCAGGCTGAAGCAGGCAGATCTCTTGAGCCTAGGAATTTGACGTTATAGTAAGCTATGATCATGCCACGCCTTAGTCTCGGTGACAGAGCAAGACTGTCAAATAAAATGACATAAAATTTTAAAATAAAATAAACCTACCGATAAAATTTGAAAACTACTTGTGCTGCTACATCATCTCCCTGAGAACTTCACTTAAGTCCAGGGCAGGGACACAGAGAATAGTTACCAAATGAAGGTTGAGTGAACAATCATTTGAGGTTAGGTAGGTCTGACTCTCCTAAATAGATGAATCAAACTCCAGTAAGATGAAGAAAAAGAGGGATAAAAAAGAACAGTGGTTATGTTTATTGGGCCTGGATTTTCTCATTTCTTTAAAAAGGCCTCTGTTTTGCACCATCCAAATCCTTTGAGGCCTATTAACTAACTAACTGAAAATCTATTGGAAAGGCTGGGTGCAGTGCCTCACGCCTGTAATCCTAGTGCTCTGGGAGGGCAAGGTGGGTGGATTGGTTGAGCTCAGGAGTTCAAGACCAGCCTGAGCCAGAATGAGACCCCCCAGGTCTACTAAAAATAAAAAAAATTAAAAAAACTGAGGTAAGACGATCACTTGAGTCTAGGCTTGAGGTTGTCGTGAGCTATGATGCTACGGCACTCTATTCAGGGTGCCAGAGTAAGACTCTGTCAATAAATAAATAAATAGTTATTGGAATCTGTGAGGGAAAAAGCCAGAAATATAAGCATTGCCTTCACTAGCTAGGCATCTCACACAAAGTGCATCACAGGTAATAGCCAACTTGTACCACTAACCGTACCCTCGGTGACAGATCAAAAAAGGCTCCCGGTTGAGACACCTCCCTAGGTTCTAGTGGTAAGTTATTCAGTGGAAGGAGAGCTCATCCTGACCAGGCCCCCTAATCACAACTAGGACACATCCAGGAAGATACGCCTATCAGGGACACTCCAGAAAATGTGGACACCTTAGCCCATGATCATGAACTGTCCAGTCACCAAGCAAATCAGAGTCTATGATGGGGATGCTAAGAGCCCGAGAGATGAAGCAACATGTCCCCAGTCTTACAACTGAAGAATTGGGGCCAGAGAAGAGGCCACGTCCACCCTGGGAACTGCCGCCTACACATCATCCATCAGGAAAAGCGGTCACCCACCAGTCACTTTGTCAAAACTAGTGCTAGAGGACAGTTATTCTGATATGGGTGACACTTAGCTTTAAAACTCTCCACTGTTTTTTCTTCTGACATATATTCTTTAAAAGGCTAAAAAGGAAGTGATTATAGCTCCCAGTTCAGCTGTTCCTAAATCCAAATCACTCCACCCAGCACTCAGAGCCCTCCACACTGTCCTCTGAATACCTTTCATCTGTCTTGGTTGTAGCCAAGGGAGACAAGGTGTGTTCTGACGCTTCCTCTCCCTGCTTGGGGCCACCCTGCCTTGTCCTCATGCTCCCAGGCAGGCACAGAGGCAGTGCCCAGCTTCCAGGAAGAAACACTGGAGCTCTGCTGTTCCTCCCTCGTCCACCTCCATCTGTAAACTCCCTGCACTCCGACATCCTGCCCAGCCTAGCTGCCTCAGGAGAGTGTTTCCAACATCCCCACCAAAGTTCATCTCTTACAGCCCCTCTCCCCAATGTCTCCAGTTGGGGGAGAGCCCTACTCCTTCCAATGGCTATGCTTACCAAAGTCACAGAAAAGGGTGCAGAACAGCTGTGCCCTTCTCATCCTGCAATTCTTTTTCTCCCTCTGATATCACTGTCTGCCCATGTTCCTTGGGTCCCATATAAATGGCTGGTTTAAATTACCGATTGTGATAAAATTCACATATCAGGAAATTTACCATATCAGCCATTTATAAGAATATACAGTTCAGTAGGACTAAAAAATACCTAAAAGATAAATGTTTTAAATGATGAAAAATTTCAAATATAAAAAGCAGAGTGAACAGCCTAGAATAATGAGGCCCAGGCATCCGACACCATCAAGACTATCATTAAAGTTGTGGTCGATGTGCGTCTATACCAGCGATTTTCAAACACTTGTGTGCCACAAGAAGATCTTAGGTGTGCCATGAAAATTTTTAAAGATCATTATTTTTGAAAGACGTTCAAAATATCTTCCTCCTTTTTTTTTACTCTTTTATTTTTGATCAACATAATTTAAGTGTGCCGTGGTAGTTTAACTATAGGTTCAAGTGTGCATGAGATTAAAAAAGGCTGAAAAACACTAGTCTATACCCCCACCCTCTCCTCCCACTTCTATTTTATTTTAAAGCAAACCCCAGACGTAACTATTTCAGGGCCTGTCTTTAAAAGACAAAAAACAAAACCACAATGCTACTATCATATACCCAAGGCTGTTTCACATCCAAAGCCCCTTCATGTGCCTGAACTCCTTTACCCTCCAAACAACGGTGGAGCCAAACCCATTTTGCAGACTAGAAAACAGAGATACTCAGGGAGATTGATTTCTTTTTTTTTTTTTTTTTTTTTGGTAGAGACAGAGTCTCATTTACTGCCCTTGGTAGAGTGCCGTGGCGTCACATGGCTCACAGCAACCTCCAGCTCTTGGGCTTACGTGATTCCCTTGCTTCAGCCTCCCGAGTAGCTGGGACTACAGGCGCCCGCCACAACGCCCGGCTATTTTGATTTCTTTTTTTTTTTTTTTTTTAGTGGTCTCTTTTTTTATTATTATTATTATTGTTATTTTTATTGTTGGGGATTCATTGAGGGTACAATAAGCCAGGTGGCTATTTTTATTTCTTAAGAGAAATCACTCACATCTGTAATCCTACCACTCTGGGAGGCCGAGGTGGGTGGATTGGTTGAGCTAGGGAGTTCAATACCAGTCTCAAGACCAGTCTCATTCTGGCTCACGATGGTGAGACTTTGGCTTTCTGAATCCAAGGCCCATGTTTTCTTTCTGCTCCGCCCTCGCCGCTTTTGGAGGATGACTTGCTTGGAGCAGTTGGTTCTGAACGCAGCTGATGCCAACACAACAGTAGAGAACAGTCACCACGCTCGACCTTCCTGATTTCTGATTCAGATAGTCTCCCTGTTTGGCTTCTCTACAAATTTTTTACCTTATTTTCATATCACAAAAGCATGAAAGTTATAGCAGCAAGTCATTTTAATCATTTTTCCATTTTATTTTTAGTCTTTTGTGGGGAGAGGCAAGAAAAGCACCGGGAAAGCAGATTTATGCTGCCTGGGTGGGTTCTCAGCCACCGCTCTCGGGAAGGCTTTCCCCAGTGATTCACTTGGTGACTCATTCATAATTTCCCCCAGCAGAGCTCGTGTCAGGGATGGGAGGTTTCAATGAGAGAGAGGCAAAAGCATAGGAACACGCGTTGCTTAAGGCTGCCTCCTTCCCCTAGCAGGCCTCACTCCTCTTCTGGGGCTTCTCTGCCCTGGTGGCCCTGGTGACCTGTTGACATGGGTGGGTGCATAGACAGACCTGGGAACGAGAGTCAGAATAGGACCAGATCACAGGAGCCAGATTTCTGTCACCTGGAATGACACGTCTCCTGTGAAATAGCTGTCTTTTTCTCTACTAGTTACCAACATGGGTCTTTGCAGAAGTTCAGCAGTACATGAAAGATAGCAGGGCAAGGCCTTTTACTGAGAACCACCAAGTCTCAGCACTGTGAATAGGGTACTTTATTTAATTCTCACGACTCCTATCACAGCGCATGAAACTATGTGCTTCTACATCTGGATTGGTCTATTTAGACCCGGGTTCCTCACGCTCGTCCCTACTGAAGTGACCAGGTGAGTAATTCTGGGCATGAGAGGACGTCCTGTGCGCTGTGGGATAACAAACGGCATCGTGGGGGTCTGCTTATTACATACCGGTAGCCCCTCTACCCCTAGCTGTGACAACCAAAAATGTCTCCAGCTATTGCCAAATGTCCCCTGGTGGAGGAGGGGATAACGCTGCTCCTGAGTGAGGACCACACACTATAGCATGGACTTACTGAGGGCAGGACCCTTCCCTATTTCTCCACCGCCCAGAACAGTGGCTGGCCTGGAGTAGGAACCCCCAACTCTTTGTGAATCACTATGAAATCACCCTGGGGAACAGGTCTCTGATCCAGTGTGTTACAGATGGAGCAAGTGAGGCTTGGAGAGGTTCTGCATGTCCTGGGTCACACGGCTGTGAGGGACAAGGCAAGGACTCCACAGCCTGCACTGTTTCTGAGCAGTGAGGAAGAAGTGGGAACTAGTAGGTAGCTCCAAGGAGGAGTCTCACTTCGGATCCTTCCATTTTCTAGCTCTGGCCACCAGAAGAATGAGGCTGTTACCATCATTTGGACAGAACATTGCAAGTGTCTGCCGCAACCTCATTAAAGAGGGGGTTCGGAGGCTCGGTTTAGCCTGGGGCCTCTATGCCGTCTCAAAGTGGCTGGAAGCTTGTGGCCCTACCAAGCGTGACAAGAGCAGGGTTAATTCTTTTAAAATTTCTCTAGTAACTTAAACAAGAGGATAACTGATGAACGGTAGTGATTTGAACCAGGTTTGCAACATGAGGTGGACAGAGGGAAGGAAGCTTAGTGCCCTAGCACAGTTGGGCTATGAATGAATTTAGTTACAGAGCTGTAGTGCTGTCTTAATTAGGTTCGCATTCTGCTTTCCTTTTTTGAAGAGGAAAGTAGAACAGAGTAAACCATCTGATTCATATTTGAAAGTGGGAGTAAGGTGGGGGTAGAGAGACGGACTCACATGGTTTGCAATCTGAAGCCTAATTCGCTGAGCAGATAAGTCCAATTTCTGCCTCTATCACTGCTAAGTTTTCCTTCAAAAGCATGCTAATTATGAAGAACACAAATAGCTTCGTGCAGCTCAAGCATGCCCACACCATCTGACTTCACTTGGCAGTATCCTTAGGAGGAAGCCTGGGCCAAGTGTCGCTACAGTCAGAATGTTTGCGTCCTGCCACGCCCCCCAATTTATACTTTAAAATCCTAACTCCCAGGGTGATGATATTAAGAGGTGGGACCACTGGGAGGTAATTAGGTCAGGAGGATGGAGCCTTCATCAAAGGAATTAGTGCCTTCATAGAAAGCAAAAAGATGGCCATCTATGTAGCAGAAAGGGGGCCTTGATCTTGGACTTCCCAACCTCCAGAATTAAATTTGTTTATATGCTACGCAATTTATGGTATTTTGTTATAGCAGTTTCACCTCTGTGGCTGCTGCCCATAAAAAAGCTTAGTACTCCCAACTCAGGAAAGTTTCCTGAGAGCTTCCTGGCTTCTGAGCTGCTTCCTTTACTGCCTTACCTAATAGGCTAGGGAAACTTTTCACCTTGTAGAAAGCTTCCTTATTTTAAACTTTCTAGTCTTGGGCTCAACACAGCCAGCACATAACTTTTTATCCACTTGAACACAGAAACAGCAGGGGAGTTGTAGATGTTTTAATATTTGGTTGTTGTGCAACACTGTAAATTGTGCACGTAAAGCAAGTTGATTTTATGGTACATAAACTAAACCTAACATTGTTTAAAAAAAGAATTAAGGTCTTTTATAAAAGGGGTTTGAGCACATGGCTCTTCCTTTATTAATGCAGAAGACAGGTCACATGTTAAAGGCTGGTCATGACCTATTTGTGACAGCTTAATTCTTTAGCTCATTCTTTCTCCTTGAAAAACTGCAATTGAGATTCCAATTTGTCTTGATTTGTGCAAAGTCTTCAAATTTTGTATGGATACGTAATAGTTGTACATACCTATGGGACACTAAGTTTGATACTAGCATATAATGAGTAATGATTAAATTTGAATAACTGAGATATCACTTGAAACATTTATCAATTCTTTGTGTTAGGAATGCGTCAAATTTTCTCTTCCAGCTATTTTGAAATAGACAGTAAATTACTGTTAAGTGTAGTTGCCCTGCTGTGCTATTCAACACCAAAACTTATCCCTTCCAACTGTATTTTTCTATCCATTAACCAACCTCTCCTTCATTCCTCCCTCCTACCCTTCCCTTCCTCTGCTAATCATCATTCTGCTCTCTGCCTTGGTGATCAATTTTTTCGAGTCACACATGGAAGTAAGAACATGTAATAGCTGCCTTCCCGTGCCTGGCTCATTTCATATAACATTAATGTCCTGCAGCTCCATCCACGTTCCCACAAATGACAGGATTTCACTTTTTATAGCTGAATAATACTCCATTATATATACAATATATGCCACATTTTCTTTATCCATTCATCTGCTGATCAACAGTTAGACTGATTGCTTATCTTGGCGATTATGGAGTATGCTGAAATCTAAGACCTGAAACTATGAAATTACCAGAACAATGATTTTCAACTGGTGTGCTATGAGAGGATCTTAGGCATTCCATGAAAATTTAAGATCATTTATTAAGTTGTTTTCAAAAGAAGTTCAAAACACAATTTATTCCTTTTTGAACTTTGGTTTTTGATCAACAAAATTTAAGCATGCCACGGAAGTTTAGCTATAGGTTCAAGTGTGCTGTGAGATAAAGTTTGAAAAACATTGTACTAGAAAACAACACTGGAAAAATGCGTTAGGACATTGGTCTGGGCAAAAATTTCTACAAACTCACAAGCATAGACAGCCCAAGCAAAAAACCAGTGGGGTTACATCAAACTAAAAAGCTCCCATAAAAGTAAAGGAAATAATCAACAAAGTGAAGAGACAACCTACAGAAAGGGAGAAAATATTTGCAAACTATTCAACAAAGCATTAATAACAAGAACACATAAGGAACTAAAACAATAGCAAAAAAAAAAAGAAACCTCATTAAAAACAGACAAAAGATTTGAATAAACATTTCCCAATTAACTGTTAAGGTCTGGTGAGGGGTTGGCAGGTGAAAGGAGGGGAAGGATGTTAGTGACCCCAAAGCAGAGTTTGGCATCAGGTGCCTCTGGGGCTCACCCACCGAGGTCATTCATTAAAAGCTCAGCAGGGCCCTGTTAGGAGACTGTCTCTGATGATCATGGCTTGAACAGCTGCGAAATCAGCCTGTTGGACAGGTTAACTTGTCTTTAGTCACTAGCAAGCTCAGAGTAAACACATCCCTAAATCTTATTTATCCCATCTGTAAAATAGGAGCAACTTTAGTGTCTACTTCCTAGGGCTGCTCTAGGGCTTACATGAGATAATCAATGGAAAAAAAAAAAAAGACAAAACAACAATGCCTGGCTTGATAATTTAAGAAAAATTCATTACACTACTTATAGGAACCAGCTGCAGGTACAGGCGCCTGACCTTGCTGTGGCAGTGAGTTTAACTGATTTCATTCAATCTTCACAGTAATCCTTTGTAATGGTTCTTATTGTTCCATTTTATGGACAGGTAAAGAGAAGCTCCCAGAGGTTAAGACACTTTCCCAGTTCGGCTGGCTAACAGGTGACAGCTGGGATTTACAGCCAGGACTGCCCCACTTTGAAGTTGTCATTCCACCATGCCACTGTGCTGGGGACTCCGCCTTCATTTCCCGGGTTTGGACTGAAATAGATTTAATTGGATGTCTATGCACATGGGGTCCCAGTCAGCATCTATCACTTTAATAAAACACCCAGCCTCACCAGGAGCCGCAGTAAATCACAGCACATCTGATTCCAAAATGGTTAAATCCCCTCTGGTCTAGAGCTCAGTACTTCTACAAGCAGGACCTCAGCTAGCCTTAGGGGCTATTTTTGGCTACCCATTTTGGTTGTTCTTTGGGGGTGATCTGATAGTACAGCATGAGCTATTTTCTGCCCCAAGGTTTTTCTTCTCATCAATTCTCATTTTGAGAAATGCTGAGGCTCCAAAGGACTGGCCCAGTATACAACTGTAGCTTCTGACTTATTGAAAGGGACCTGAAGGAGGCAGCAGGCTCTGACCCCGGAGCCATCCCAGGGCTGCCCTGTGGTGGGACAGAGGTTGGATGGGATCCAAAGGCTTCCAGGGAAATCCTTAATGAGCCCCCGGCAGAGGGACCACAGTGACAGCCCCAGCAGCCATGCTCTGAGTGTGGGCAAAGGCCTGAGAGAGTGGCCTGGCATGTCGGATGCTGCCCCCGGGCTACAGCTGTGGATCCTGTCATCCTCAAAGTAACTCCCCCAGCAGCTTGCTGGTGTCTAAAAGTCCACAATTACAAATTCATTTCTCAGGCCAACTGGTCTCCTGCCACCACGCGCTTCATTTCCCAACTCTCCTACAATGCTGCCAACAGAGCTGCTTTCTCCAGGACCAGCGTTTGACCACATCAACCCATCCTCAAAACTCAGGGGTTCTTCACTGCTGTCTAAACGCGATCCAGGCATTCTCAGTGGTCCACACAGCACTCCTGCTCCTGAGTGGCACACGCTGACCACTGTGCCCTTGCTTTTCTGACTTGGACTTGAGTCTGCCAGCTCCCTGAGCTGTGCCCACAAAATTCAGATGGAACACAAATGTCACCTCCTTCAAAAAGCTGCCTCTGCTCTCCCCCCATGAGCTTTCACATAATCAATGTTCTACCCACGTTTGCTGCATTCAGTTAACTTCATGTAAATGCCTCCAGTTAAAATGAGCAAATTTGCTTAGAAAGGGAAACTTGCCTAGGCCACTGGAACTTTTGTAGCAAGGAGTTCTGTGGGTGCCTCTGTGAGTGCAGAACTTGACTGTGCAGGGGGGACCCAGGGCTAGACGCAGACAGAAGGGCAAAGAGGTTTCTGGAGGCCTCTAGGAAAGCACGAAGCTCTCTGTCTCTGCCTGCCTGGATGACAGCAGTTTGTTTTCTGATATTTGGTGTTTGCTGTGTTTCTGCTGAAATTGGAATCAAGGTGCTCATAGTTTGACGGAAGGGTTTGGCATGGGGCATGGGAACCGATCCTTCTGGGACAGGCTTCTCCCTGGTACAGTGGGAGGTGAGATCTGCTAGCTCTTACTGCAGCTGTGTGGTGCAGTCCAGCTCATATCCTTCTGCCTCATTTACAGACGAAGCAGCTGACATCCTGCGGCTCTGTATCTGCCCAAGATCCTACAACTTGCAAGTGGGAAAAATGGGACCAGAACCCAGATCTCCTGATGTAGGGTGCAGCGTTCTGTCTGCCCACTATGCTGTAAGTCTGACCACATCACAAAGGCCTGTGTGGCTGACATTGGGTCAGGTTTTTCCATGATGCAGTGGCATGTGCCATGGGGCACCGGGTGCAGTGATACAGAGCCCCTACTCTCTTCTTGGGAGGGCTGGGTAATAGAGAAATTCAATCTCAGTCCCAGGGCTGACACAAGTGACATTCACAATAACTTACTATCAAAAAACAAAAACAACAAAAAACAGAAAAAACATCCCATATAGAGAGGAAAAGGACTGACTCAGGAATCCCTCTGATTTCCAGGGTGCAGGCTGGACACAGGCATCATCTAATGCAGTGGTTCAACCTTCCTAACACCACGGCCCTTTAATACAGTTCCTGTGGGTCATGACCCACAGGTTGAGAACCGCTGGAATGTAAGCTGGTGCCATCTCCTCTTTGTGGTGTCCAAGGAGACTATCACTTTCTGACAAAGGGACAGTGTGTGTGTGTGTGTGCGCCGCCCTCTGGCCATGCAGAGGCCTCAGAAGCAGCTGAACAGGACAGCTCCTGGGAGCATTAGGGTTCATATCCACTAATCCCCTACAAGCAGTCTGTTAAGAACTAACCTCTATCAAGTACTTACTCAGTGCTAAGGGCTTTTATCTTATTTAATAAGCAAAAAAGTCAACATAAAATAGGTTATTTTCACCTACATCTTACAGTAAAGAAGCTGAATATCAGAGAGGTTGTTGCTGAACCAGGGTTGCCCAGGAACTAGTGGTGGAGACAGGACTTGGATCCAGGAAAAAAACCAGCTGATCGAACCACAATGCCACCCAAGAAGGAACTGGGCTTTTCATCTCCCTCCATACCCAGCCTTGTGCTTAGAGATTTATCTATGAATGAGTGATCAGATGAGCCCATGTCTGCATACCCACAGTACACCTTACTTACAGGGAACATCAAAGGGTTAGGCCCACCACCTCTCACCAGCATTTCCAGGGCCCCTCTGAATGCATTTGGTCACCCCTTGCTTCCTCCCGAGTTAATGCTCTTCTAATGTCCAGAGGGAAGTAGGAAAAGCCTGTCCACATCCGAGCCCTGCCTCTTGGCTTACAGCTCCCCTGGGTTTTGGCTGCTCTTCTCGTCATTTTAGGGGCAGAAGGGCTGCCCTTTCCCCCAGAAGACCAAGATAGGAAAAGGCGAGCTTACCACACAACATGAGCAGATCACAGGAAAAGGTCAGGCAGACAGGGCCCCCTTCCTGTTTTCTGTAGTTGGCGATGGAATGCCAACAAAAAGCCCTGAGCACTTTACATAGAACATGGGACAAGAAGGAGCCTCTGACAAGGCTTTTGACAGAGCCTGGGGATGGCCATCCTCATCATGGGGCAGAAGCCCCTCTTGGTCACCTGACTGCGCTCTGGGAGGCTGCATACCTGCACCCCAACTCCTCAGCAATGCCAAGCACCATGGCACACCACATCAGGCTGAGAACAGACAGTAAGGTAGAGGTAGATGAAAGGCAGGGATGTCCCATCGTAAGAGGGAGTAACAGACGAGACCTCCCCTCCACTGCCTTCTGAATGCAACTCCCAGTCCATTCATTAGTAGCTGCTCCTCTGACAGTCCTACAAGGCAGGACCTCCCAGGGGTCTGTTCATTCAATCGCTCCAGACCAGTCTTACAGGGATTAGCTGTGAAATCTCTAAAACCCAAAAGGCTAAGCAGTGGGTATGAGCTAGTAAGCTCCAGAAACTCCCAGACCCAAGTAAGGAGGGGGGAACCCCCCCAAACAAAGATCATTTATTTAGCACCTACATATACCAGACCCAGTGCAAAGGGAGAGAAGAAAAGTTTATTAATTCACAAACAGTAACTTCACACAGCCTGTGTCAGGGCCACCGCAGGGTACCGTGGACACCAAAATGTCTGAGACCAGCGTCTGCAGAAGCTTAGCTCCAAATATGGCCACATGGCACAGTGACATGTTGGTCAATGGACTGTGTACATGACAGCCTATGACAGTGTCCCCATACGATTATAAGGGAGCTGAGAAATTTCTACTGCTTAGTGATAGAAATTTTTGATGAGATGCTGACCCTATGTAGGCCTAGGATTAACGTGTGTGTTTAGGTCTTTAACAAAAATGTTAGAAAGTACCAGTAAAATGCATTTTGAAAATAGGAAAAAGGTGATAGAATAGCATGAAGAAAATATATTTTTATACAGCTATACACTGTTTTAAACTAAGTATTATTACAAAAGCCACACAGTTTTAAAAAAATTAAAAAGTTAGACATGATTGCAAGAGGGACTTTACCTAACAAATGCAATCAGTGTAACCTGGCTTATTGTACCCTCAACGAATCCCCAATGACAACAACAACAAAAAAAAAAATTAAAAAGTTTATAAGGCCAAAAAGTATAATAAACTAAGGTTGCTTTATTATTGAAGAAAGAACAACATTTGAAAATAAATTGAGTGTAGCCTAAGTGTATGGCATTTGTGAAAACAACAGCAGTGCCCAGTCACGCCCCGGCCTTCACACTCATTCAGCACTCACTGACCCACCCACAGCAACTCCCAGCACCATTCACGGAAAGTGCCCTCTACAGACGTGCCATTTTTATCCTTTAAACTGTATTTTTACTGTACCTTTTTAATTTTAGATACATCTATATACACAAATACTTTCCGCTATGTTAGGGTTGCCTACAGTATTTAGCACAGTAAGATGCTGCCAGGGTTTGTAGCCTAGGCTACCTGGTACCGCCTGGGTGTGCAGTAGGCTATGCCATCTAGGTCAAAGGGCACTCAGATGTTTGCAGATGATGACATCACCTGATGATGTGTTTCTTAGAATGCGTCCCTGCCCTTAAAGGAGGCGTGGCTGGCTGTACAGGAACATGCCACAGGCAGGCTCTGTGCAGTGTTAGCGCTTTGGGGCACATAGTGCTTGTCTGATGGGGCCACAAGGCCTGTTTGCTGACAGAGGCCTCTGCGGAGAGGCCCTCTATCTATGCACCGCCCACCCATCTTGGTTTTGGTTTCTAGATCAAGGGAAGCTGGCTACTAGGCTCACGCGTAGGAGTGAGGCACCTTGGGCTCCTTATGCGTCATCTGGTCTGGTCAGGGGCACAGAACTCGAGGTGGGCACATCGCCAGCTGCCGCTCACAGGCTAGATAATAAGTGACGTGACAAGCTTCCCCGAGGGCCAGGCATGTGCCCTGTTGAGCCCTGGGGAGAAGTGCTGGACAAGAGTGGTAGAGGTGTGGGGGGACCCCTCTGAGGATGTGCACACGCTGCCAGAGAAAGTGAAGCATTGCTCAGGCTGGAAAGAGCTTTGGGAAGGACTGAATCCAGCCCCTGCCTCAGGGCAGAGGGAAGGCTAAACCAGACCAGCCTCAGGGCACCCACCTGCTTACTGGAAATGGGCAAAAAAGACTGCCCTTTTCCAAAACCTATTCCAGTGCCTTGCCTTCAAGCCTTCCTCTTCCAACTGGACATATCTCCCAAGAAGGGAGCTGCTAGGCTGGAGCTAAAGGGGTGATCTCATTTACCATAAGACTTCCAATACTGCCTCACCTGTGGATAAACCATGACAAAACATTAATAGAGCAGGGGGCCCTGCTCAACTCCTAACCCCAGTACCTGTGAGTGTAACTTTATGTAGGAATAGGACCACTGAAGCTGAAATTAAGGATCTCAAGATGAGATCTTCCTGAATTTAGGATAGGTCTTAAATCCAATGACCAGGGATCTAACACAACAAATGAGAGGGAGACACAGACGCAGAGAACGCCGTGTGAAGATGAGGCAGAGACTGAAGTAACGTGTCCACAAAGCCAATGACACCCAGGATTGCCAAGGAACGGATTCTCCCTCAGTCCATCCAGGAGGAATCAATCCTACTGGCACCTTCATTCCAGAACTGTGAGAGAATCAAGTTTAGCTGATTTCAGCCACCCAGCTGGTTGTACTTGGTTACAGCAGCCCCAGGAACTAGTACAGCTGAGGCCCTCAGCAGCCAGGCACCTCCAGATGGGATTTTGGTGATGTGCACTTGGAATAACCATCTCCCAAAGAACAAGTGTCCCTACATGGATAGAATGATGGGCCACTTCTGCCTGTTCTCTTCTGCCATTGGTGTCAGATGGGGTCACTCAATGAGATGTAGCCACACCCAAGGGGCACCCAGTATCTTGTTTCCAAAGTCGTCTGAAGGCCGCCATCCTTACAGGCAATGGGCTTGTAATCAGTGAAGGGTTGAGTTCAGCCTTTTGGTTGATTTTAAGTCCAAGAATAACGGGGGAAAAAACTCCATTTATTCTTCAACTCTCAATAGAGAGGTGGAGCTCACAGACTTCGTATCCCTGCACAGTAGAAAGGGCTCTGGATTTCAATGCTCAGGGCTTGTTCTCAGTTTCCGAGTCTGTGGAGTACCTTGGCCACCCTCAGGAATTCTGTATGAATCAGGGGTATGTGTGCGCACACACACATGTTCACACTTACACAGGACCCCAGCACAACATTCAAAAGATGGCTACATTTTTTCAATGGTGATCATTGGGCAAAGTCCAAATGCAGCTTGCCCACCCACCAGCCGTGTGACCACAGGCAAGTCACATCCCTATTTCTTCATTTCCTCATCTGTAAATCTAGGGCTAATACTATATATCAGAGTTATAATAAAAAGGAGAGACAAATGCCACGAGCCTTCAATGCTGGGCTCAGTTTAATGTTAGGCATTATTTGTAATCATTATCAGAGCTAGGTCCAAACGCTGAGCTCTGTTAGTCTTCTGCTGTCACCCAGGGCAAAGCCTATTTCCCTTCTGCACCTAAGTGTCCTCATTTGCTCACTGAGGGACAGGATGGCTCTGACAACCCATGCAGCCTCTGATGAACAGGGATTCACTGGGCGGATGGCCCAAGAGGGTCTGCGGGAACTTGCACCAAGAGGCAGCAGACGACCCCATCAATGTCTGGGCCCTGCTCCTGGGCTTTCTTCACCACAGCCAGGCTCATTAGCTGGGCCCAGAGGGGCCTGGGCGTCTGTCCATGAGATGGGACCTCTGGAGGAAACCCATCTGTTCAGGACACCATGTCACTGACAGACTGGTCTACTAGTTTGTTTCCACACTTCTGGGAAGACAGGCACATCAGCCTCTGGGGACCTTCTCTGTGTTCGGATCGAAAACCCACTGCATTTTTTTTTTCCTCCAAGAACTTCCTGTGATGTTTGTTGCCACCAATATTCTTAGTTGTCCTCAGGAAAAAGCAAGCAACTTAAAGTAGTAAGAAAACATAACCACCTCTCTCCAGAGCTAGCTTTTCCCAGCATCCCTTTGCCAGGGAATGATGTGTTGTGGCTACAGTGGGGAAGGGGCGTGGGCTCCACCCTTTCCTCTGCAGTCTGAGCCCAGCCTTCTCCTCTGCAGTCCAGGTGGCAGTCAAGCCCCCAGCACCTTCAGCCTGCAGCACCATGGAGTTGAGGTTGGACGCCTGCACCTGCCAGGCTTCCTGGAGCAGGCACAGCACAGCACAGCAGAGAAGCACACACAACAGACAAGGCCACTGCCAAGCATGGGCTGCCTTCTAGAAGGCCAGGGACAGGGAAAACATTTTCGGGCTGGAGGGAGAAAGTGACATGTTTTCTCCATCCATTATTAGAGAGTTAACTGGGTGACATGGTAAAGATAATTGAAATCCAAATACTTCCAGGCACAAAAATGGGGAAGAGGTGAGTTTATTATCTCTCCACATAACTCTGGATGCTATGTTTACCCTCAGGACCCATGAAGTCGAGATTCTCCTACACACCTGAGCCAGGCTACTAGGAAGAGGATGGTGCCAGAGGGATGCCTTCTCTCACCAGTAGGGCACAGTGGTCAAGGTCTGCACAGACCCACCCTGGATGTTATGAGAGCAACTGCAAACAGCTTGAAAGCAAAATTACAGGGCACATGGCTTTGGAAAAATAAACACTCCCATTAACACCACACAGGAGGAAAAAAAGAAAGAAGAGTTTCTAGTTTAAATGGGAAACTCTTAGGTCAACTTAGAATTTCTAGTAACAGAATGACAGAACGCGTGACCTGTTTTAAGAATGGATACAGCAGAGTGGCAGAGACCTCTAAGCCAAGGGTTTGTCCTGCTGTGGCCCAGGAGGAACTAAGGTTACAAAAAGTAAAGATCTCAAAAAGATATTTTTGGAGTAGGAAGAAGCAGCAGCAAAAGATGGGTCTTCAAATTTAGAGCAGATGGTTCAGCAAGAAATCATATTCACTTATCTGTACTTCAGTTTACTTTCTTTCTCCTTCAAAGAGTATTCTTCAACCCCAAAAGGCAGAACAAATGTCATTATGAAGGAACCAGACCCAGAAATAAAGGGGGTAAAAAAAGACATGTTCATGTGACTTAAAATCCCCGTGAAGGCCTAAGGTATCGGGTGCAGACAAAATTGTAGAGACACAGAGACGGCAAGGAAAAAAATATGGAAAAACAAAGAAATACCACCAGACTTACACTAGGCAACTGCCCAGTTCTTGATTGATCAGCAGATTCTGGAAATGATATTGGCAAAATTACAGACTGAAGTTAACCAACGGTTTGTGGATTTTTTTTTTGAAACAGAGCCTCAAGCTATCGCCCTGGGTAGAGTGCTGTGGCATCACAGCTCACAGCAACCTCCAACTCCTGAGCTTACGTGACTCTCTTTCCTCAGCCTTCCAAGCAGCTGGGACCATAGGTACCCACCACAACGCCCAGCTATCTTTTGGTTGTAGTTGTCATTGTTTGGCAGGTCCGGGTCAGTTTCGAACCCACCAGCTCTGGTGTATGTGGCTGGTGCCTTTGCTGCTTGAGCTACAGGTCCTGAGCAGGTTTGTGGATCTTAAAGAAAAAAATTGGCAACGAATGTGAGTGCAAATGGATGTTCTGCAAACAAACTGAATCTGACTAACCCCTTCTATTTTCATGAGGCCACTAGTTTGAATAAACTAGGGGAAAGCTGACAGTGAATCTCATCCAACAATGTCTTTCCTGATAATATGGACCACGGAAGGGACCACAGCAGATTCATCCGTTGGTAGGTACAGCAAGTGAGAGAGGCCACCAGTGGCCGGATCCTTGCCTTATCTGCCATACCAGATCTTTCTGTCAAACAGGGGAGAATATGAGCTGGAGTGCATGAATCAAGACCATCGCAGGTCACCAACAGGCTACAACTACAAAGTGCAATCCATACTCTGAGAATGAACATGGAAAGTTCTACATTAAAAGAAACGAAGCTACACAAAGACAGAACAGGAAGCCTCGACTAAGAGGAGTTTCAGTTAAACGAGACCTAGGATCTTATTTGCCTGACTACAAGTTCTGTTTGGTGCTATAGCTGTTAAAACAAAGAAGTAAATACTATTTATGGACATATACAGAGGGAAAAAAGCATTCCTTATAGCCACTCATTTAATCTTCAGAACAGCTCTCTACAAGAAAGGCATAAAAATATCCCCATTTTCATACAAGATGAGTCTAGACTATCTCATAGAGTCAGAAGGTAAAAAAATGGCTCAAAAAAGACGGTATGTGCCCTTGACCGGATGCAGTGAGAATGGCATTTAACTTCTGTGCCCCTCCTCCCCCAAACCCATAACCCCAACATAAACATGAGAAAAAAATGTCAGGAAACCACATGGAGGGACCTTCCCAAAAATACCCAGTACTCTTCACAGATGTCAGTCATGGAAAACAAGAAAAGGTGGAAACAATCCAAGTGCCAGTCGACCCATGAATGGATTAATAAGCGGTGGTATATGTACACCATGGAATACTACAGAGCCATAAAAAAGATGAAACTCTACGCCTTTTGTAGTAACCTGGATAAAGTTGGAGAACATTCTCTTTAGTAAAATATCTCAAGAATGGAAAAGTATCCAATGTAATCAATACTAGATAAACTAATACATGCCCACACAAGAGAAAAACTCAATTTAATTCAAATTTGGGGGAGGAAAGGGGGATTGGTGTGCTCCCACCTAATGGGCACAATGTAAGGGTATCCAGCATAGTTGTAGGACACACTACAACAGGGACCTTACCTACAAATAGAAACACCATAACTGAATCGTTTGTATTCTCATATTCATCTGAAATTTAAAAAAAAAGTCTGAGAAAGTGTCATAGCCAAGGGGGAATCTAAAGAGACGATGACTAAATGTAAGGTGCTATCTTCAATGAAATCCTCAGAAAAGAAAATGATTTTACTTTAAAACTAAGGACATCTGAATACAGCGTAGACTTTAGATAATAATGTTTCGATAATGGCTCATTAATTGTGACCAATGCATCGTATTAATGTATGACGGTAACAATGGTAGAACCTAGGTGTGGGGTCTATGGAAATCTTCTTCACTGTCTTCACAACTTTTGTTGTGAATCTGCTGTCAAATAAAAAATATATAAAAGGAAGATGGGGCTCTGAGGAGCCACATTCCAAACTACAGTCCTGCGTGTGATGGTTGAAAAGGGCTGAACCCAGTTTCTTTTAGATCATTCTAGAGTGGTGCTGTCCAACAGAAGCGTAACATTGAGTCAATATGTAATTTAAATGTTTCCAGTAGGTATGTTACAAAGTTAAAAAGAAAAAGGTAAAACTAATGCTAATAACATATTTAACTCAATATATCTAAAATATTATCCTTTTATCAAGAATATAAAAATATATTAATGTCAATATAAAATACATTTATGTATACATGTAAGTGAGACATTCTGTATGTTTCTCAATTCAAGTCTTCCAAAGCCAGTATGTATTTCACACTGGCCAAGAGCTCAGCAGCTACACGCACAGTGGTTAAAACCAGAACTTGGAAATTACATGGGACCAGCCTCCCCATGGGGACTGGATTTCAGCAGTGAACTATGTGTGGATGTGGCTGTAACAACGGACTTGGAAAGACACTCTTCCCAGGATGAAGGTACCTATGCTGACGGTGGGTAACTATCTTCGGGAAATCCCCCAGGAAGAACTCTGTCATTGGCTTGGCATTTAACCTGGATGAGTGCTGAGGTCCCCTCCAACTCTTACAGCTGAGTCTAGGATCCGCACTCTGGAAGCCTGATGCCACAGTAACAAACATCTGCCTGATGTTTACAGAAAGCAGAGGTGACACACCGCACATGCCATCTCTCTTCTGGTGCCACTGGGTGGGCATCACCACCCTCTTTGTCCTGAGATGAGAAAACAAGCTTGGACAGAGAGAGCCTTACAGAGGGGTGACCCTACCCTTCGGTGGAGGACAGGAACATAGGCAACCAGCTAGGGGCAGGCACTCCGTCCAAGGAAAACTCAAAGGCCCCACACCAGTCACACAGGTTGTGTGCATGCTCAGCAGCTCGGGGTCAGCAGTGACCAAGGCAGGGGTAGTGTGCGGACACTGCTCTTGCTCTGAATCCAAGAACCTTGGATACCAGAGTTTGCTTTACTAACAGTGGCTGTGTCACTTAGTCTTTAAAGTCACACCCTTGTTAGGTCATCACGAACTGCTCTCCAGAACATCTGCCCAAAATAGCGCTGACATCTGGATGTTTAAAAAAAAAAAAAACAAAAAAAGAGTCACTGAAATTACAAAGAACATCTGACCCTCATCATGTAGCATTTTTGTTTCTGTCCAGCTTGAACTAACAGGGGAAGAAACCATCGGTGGAAATGCACGCATCTTCTCAGAACGGCCACTCTGTGGCTTCACGGCTGCACTTGTTTCCGTTCTCTTAAAGACAAGCACACACCTAGCACACACTAGAAAGCCACTGGTCTGTTCTGCCCACGATAGGATCAGAAAACAAGATGGCATTACTCCAAAGCCCCTCCTTGATTCCTATTCCAAGCTGAAGCTCCTGGTCTTGGCACACTCTCCCTCCCTCATCAAGCTTGGCTCCCAGCTACTTCTGCTCATTAAAAAGCAAAAATGAAAACCACCCCCAACACACATACACTTCAACTCCATTTCTAAACCTATCTGGCTCCATAGAGCAAATCTCTGTGCACTCTCCTAACATCCACAGAATAAAGTCCAAGAGCTCCCAGAAACTCCCACTCTCCCTTCCTGTGCAGTCCAGGTATGGACGCACTGCCCAAAAGCCGTTTCCTGAGACTGACACACTCACCAGCCTCAGAGCCTTCACCTATACTGTTCCCTCTCCTGAAATCCCTCCATCCACCTCCTGACCAGGCAAATCACACCTCTATTTCTAGTTCTAGCTCAGATGTCACCTCCCTTGTGACACAGAGGACCCTGAACATTCTGTGTTCCTTTCTTAGTTCATCTGATTGTTTACACCTCTATTGGGGTATGAGACCAGACACAACTGAAATGCACAACACAACTGCAGGCAGTAATAAAACATAGGAAGCAATCACAACAGAGATGTGTGACACGGGGCAGGAGGCAACTCTGGAAGGGTAGTCAGAGAGGTCTCTTATGCAGAGGTGGGTTTGAGCTGGGGCCCGACAGACAAGACGACATCAGTGTCTGGGGGCCAAGCACCCTGCACAGGGGAGAGAGAAGTGCCAAAGTGTTAGACCGCTGTGTGCTTGATGGATTTTAAGAACAGCAAGTGAGGATGAGGGGCTGCGCCACCACTGGCAGGAACAAACAGGAGGGCACAGGTCACAGAGGAAGGCAGGCTCTCTCTCTTGGTTATGATAAGCAGCCTGGGTTCTATCTGAGGTGGAATGAAGAGCCACTGGAATATTTTAAGCAGGAATATGACTCAAAGATGACTCGGTTGCTGAGTGACTGAACACAGGGGATAGTGGTAGGAGATGAGGGCCAAGACCAGCGGAGTGGGTAGGAGATGGTGACAGGTGATGGGTTGGCATGTAACTTGGAGATAGGGCTGAGAGCATTTATTGATGGGCAGGGTGCCAGGAATGAGGGCAAGGGCTTTTAATCACTCCCCCCTCCCCATACCAGTGTGAGTTCTTGGAGAGCAGAGGCCACTTCCTGACCCTGGGTGCAGGCACCATGCCTCCACATGTGTGGCACTGTAGACAACATCTCTGTACAAAGCACTACAAGGGGCTCCCCAGGTGTTTGTCGAGTTCACACTACACTGGGCTGTCCACGGTCTGCTCTCAACTAAGCCCTTCTGTTGTGGACCACATCTCCCCCAGAGTATGGGCCAGGCAGCGTGCTCAGCCCACAAGGGTGCGCAAGCTATGCCCACCGAATGTCCACCCAGGCACTGACGGGGCTGCAGGTGCCAAAAGCTTCAATACTGAGAACAAAGGCAGCATCACCAGGGAAAGCCCATGAGACCAGATGGAAGAGACCCTGCTCATTTGCATGTGACCATCACTAACTGGGTTGGTTAGAGATCAGTCCCACTGACTTTTGGGCAATAACCCCTGGAAATACCCTAAACACCACCAGGTGTTTTGGGCATCAGGGGGCCTGAAGGATTCATTTTTAAGCTGGAGGAAATTCCAGCAATATTCACTGCTCCTTCAGTTGTGAAATCTCTTTGATTAAAAGGTTCCATGAGCAACTTGTGTTCTTGCTCAGAGATGCCAGTCACTGTGAATTTACTAAGCTGTCACTTCTCTCTCCTCCTCCCTCCCTGGCTGTGTCTGAAACAACTCTGTGAATATTTCCTCCCACATGTCTTCCTGAATGGCCCCGGATGTCAGTAATCTCTTGGAAATTGGCCACTGCTGCTGTTAATATCTGGGCTGTCAGACCCCTGACGGCCCTTGGATTTGTCATGGGCTATTAACTAGCTAACTTTTCATTAAGTGTTGGTAAAGATCAATTTCTGGGGGGGCCTGATCTGGCTCCACTTGTTTGCTAAATAGAACAAACAGATGTGTCTGCTCTCATCTCCAGCACTTTCACTTTGTAGGATCCTGTGGCCTAGGCATTGGTTGGTAAAATCATTGCCCCAAGGGTTGAGCAGAAATTGGCCTCCGTTTCCATGGTGACAACACAGCAAAGGGTAGCTAAGGGCAGTGGTGGGAGCTCGGGGGTATTGGGGAAGCCAATCATTTCCTCTCTTCACCTACCCCACCCTGAATACACCCTGATGATTGGCCAGGGATCAAGCAACTCACCCAAGCTGAGCCAATCGCATTGTTTCTCCTGGGAAGTGAGGAGTTTTAATAAGGTTGGGGGCCAAGGCTGGCACTGAAGCTGGGGGAAGGGGGGTGCAGGGACCAGAAGCCACTGTGCAGAAAGATGCAGGCACAAGCTCGGTCATGGTGTACTGAAAGATAAGAGTAAAAACTTGGCTCTCAACCTTCTGATTCTATTTCTGTGTGGCCTAGTCAAACCTCTTTCGGCTCTGTGCTGCCTGTAAACTATCATGCTGTATCCTTAAAATAAACCCTGCCACTGGGTTCCTTTCCTTTGCAACCACACATCTCAAAGACAATGGGCTTTGACGTCAGAGCAACCTGGAATCAAATCTTGGCCCCGGCACTTGGTTTCTATCTACTCATGTGCAACCTCTCCAGGCCTCAGCTTCCTCATCTGTAAAATGGGGTTAATGCCAATCATTTCATGGAGTTACTGTGAACATTACATGAGCCTCTGTAGGTGAAACAACTTTGCCTCACAGTAATAAATGATCTGCTGAGTGGACACAGTGCTCAGAAGTGGTGGTTCTCAAGGCAGACAGCTGAGGAATTATCTCCCCAGGGGACATTCGCCAAGTTTGGAGATAATTTTGGTTTTCACATGGGGTGGGTGCTATTGGCATCTAGTGTGCACAGGCCAGGGACGCTACCAAACATCCTTGGGTGCACAGGCAGGTCCCAACAAACAACATTCTGCTCTAAAATGTCAATATTGCTAAGGTTGAGAAACTCCACTACGAAATCTGGATTATTCCCATCCACTAAGCCAGAAACACCACTTACCACTGACGACAACGCAGCCATATTTATACTCGCAGGACTAGGGGGCTTCTAAAACTTCCCCAGAGAGGGGAGAGGGGAGCACTAGCCCAATTTCAGCTTAGATGGTGGTGCTGCAAACTCAACTCTATCAGAACCAGCTGCTAAGTCTCCATCCTGATGAACAGGGTTGGGGGGGGGGGGCAGCAAAAACCCAGGCAACAGTAAAGTAGGGGTGGTGGGGTTGGATACTGAGGTTTCAGAGAGGTCTGTGGCAGCTTGAACAGACTTCAGCTACCTCTGAGGGTAAAAGCAGAGTAGTTCCTGTGGAAAAGTGATAAAGGCTAGCAAGGTGGCAGTCCTGTCCTGGCAGATGGCTGTGCTCCATTAGGAGCAGAGAGGCCACATTGGCCCACAGTCCAGTGAGCCAGGTCTTTGTCCTGGAGACCCAATTGCAGGAGGAAGGGAAGAGGCTCTGGCTCATACCTAGATGAATTACAAAATCCTAAAAGCACTCTGGCCTTCAAATGATGTAAAGGATGAACAACTTGAATTACACAGGTTTTGCCATTTTAAATAGAAGGGCCAAAGACACAGAAGTTAACTGCATGACCTTTCATCTAATATCTGTTTAATGGCCTAAGGCAGTGGGCTTCAATGTCTGGTACTCAACCAGCAGCATTAATATCACTGGCAGCCTGTTAGAAATGCAAATTCCCAGGCCCCTCACCAGCCCGATTGAAGGCCCTGAGGTAGGGCCCAGCAAGCCACGTTGGAACCAGCTTTCAGTGATTCTGTAGTTTGAGAACCACTTGCCTAATAAAAAGGTCCAAGGTCATGGGCAATGAAAACCCCGGGGAATGAAATCCTAGGCTGGGGCCACACCCTAGGATTTCATTCCCCGGAGTTTTCATTGCCCATGACCTTGGACCTTTTTACCTGGAGTTCTGCTCTCCAAGTAAATCAAGGCACTCACAGGAGTACTGCAGGGTGCTGCGGATGACTGTCCAGTACTGTGCTGCCAGAAAAGATAATCTGTTCTGCATTTCAATATACTAATAGTTAGAGATTCTGATACATTCACATAGAAAAGTATATATAATAAAGACAATTTTTAAAGACCACTTTACCTACCATAACCTGTCTGACATAGCTATACTCTAACGCTGTAGATGCCTCTTGAACCTCTCAGCTTTTTCATTTGTAAAATGAGAACGTCCCTTCCACCTCTAATTAGGTCTAAGATTAACCCTAAAGTGTACATCAGATACCTAAGAAGATCTTACCATCCAGTTGAGAAACGATAGTAAAATAAATGAAACCATCTGGTTCCTTCATGAACTCTTGGTGCTTGCTCACAGATGCAAATGATCGGGCACCCTGCCTCAGCTTTGTGGCTGATCTAAGTACTTCCTTCCACCCACACACAGCCCTAAGGCCTAGCCAGGTGTAGGAGGCTGCCTGTGGTCAAGGAACAAGGTCAAGTCAACCGGCCTCTGTGGAAAGCAAACACATGCTTTCACATGTCAGCCCAAATAACCAGGCCAAACGACTCTCAACTGATCCTACAGTGATGCCTATAAAAACTGTACAAAGGTGGTCACACAGAAAATAAAAAACATGATATCATTAACTGAAAACAGAGCACTCATGCTAGTCATCCTGTTCCATCCCTTATCTTCTAATCACTCTATGGCCACGTGAGGCATCCTCCTAAAATACACATCTTAGAACCCATTGACAACTTCCTAAGGCTTAAAAGATCACCTGACACCCTAGGAATGGATGCTGCTCCCATAACATGGCATCAGCTTTTTACTGTTTCCTGCCCTGTGCCATGTCTGGCTCCTACCTGTGCCTTGCCTTCTCACATCTGTCTTTTCACATCTTGGCACACAACATCCCCATTGCATAGAGTGCCCACCTGCCTCCCTTGGCTAACTGGTAAATTAGCCTGTGAGGCTCCACTGAAGTTGCACTTTTCCTGTGGTGCCGTCTCTAACCTCCATTCCCATGCTACAGGTGGTAAATAACCCGCTTCTCTGTGTTTTGTTGGATAAGGGTAATGCTGGGTTCCTCTGTGAGCGCTTCGGAAGCAGGTAATTCTGGAAGCTCCCAGTGCAGCCTGGCTCATGGCTCTTCAGCACTCAGGAGGTGAAGGAATAAGCTAGGGAGCCTTTGTGCCTCTTCCCCATGCCAACTGGCCCAATCATCTGGGTGCTGCAGACATTAGTTTTTAGATGCCATAACAAAACAGTCATAGCTAATCCAAGTCATCCTCCGCTTTTTTCTACAACTGTCAACATCCCTCTTCCTTTTAAAATTAATTTCAGGTTCACTAGGCAAGATGATCTGAGTAGGTTTTGCACAGCCTCTGCCTGGCGCATTTTTGACACTGTGCGAATGTTAAATGGTAGCAATGAAAAGAAGAGTAAAAGGGTTTGCGTAAAGAGAGATGCCAGTAACTCTGTCTAGATGGGAAACCATCTGGCTGGGAGGGGACAGGGCAACCCTTCAGAGGGCCTTAAAGAAACCCAGAGCCATGTGGGGCTCACCTGAGGGATCAGATGTCTCACCCACTCTCTTCAGAAGGTGCATTCTGCTCACTATTTAGTTTGAAGCTGAGTCTCACGGCCATTCAGATAAATAAACTCCCAACTCCTCCCTCCCAACCCTCCAATCAAAACATTAGAATGTGCTCAGCATCACTTAGTAGAAATCCACTGCATACAGATTGCCTAAAAGATGAAAATTAAATATTTAAATGTCATTTCATTTACCCTCTCTGTTTATATGCTTCAAAGTCTGAGTGCAAAAAAGCATCACATTCGATTTAATGTTTGCAGCAAAACCATGAGATGGCTATTGCCAGGGTGGAGGGAGAAAGTACAAGGTCAACTGGGTTCTAGGCCAGGACCCAGAGCACGTCAGAAAGAGTGAGGTATAGGATTGCTCAAACCAGCAACACCTGAATCAATACTAGCACCTGTCAAAAATGCCAATTCCCAGGTTCCAATCCCAGACTAAGTCAATTTGAATGTGATTTCTGGAAATGTCATTAGAAACACCTCCTCAGATGTTTTCGGATATTTGAGACCCACAAAGAGTGGCAATTAAAGAAGATTGAGGCCCATTCCGGTATCCTTAAGAGCCACCCCCCTTGACATTTAGTAGCCTTAACTACCCTAATTTCCCGAGATGGTCTATTAGGGCCTGGGCAAGGGGCGAGGCTGACAATATGGTCTAGGCACACAGTACTCATCACTTGTTCCCCAAACTTCAATGCACAGGCAGGGGACCAAGCAGGTCCTCAGGAAAGGAGGATACTAGGTGTCACTTTGGGAAGACACTGTCACTGCGGGACACCGCTCTTGGAATGCAGCTAAGTTTATAGTTCATCATTCCACTTTGACTACCCAGTCTATTTCGAGATCTCAGGAAGGAGGCTCTTAAGTGTGAGCACAACTAATGTGGGGGAAGTCCTTTGCTTCTGCCTTGGGCCACTACCCATTTCCTGGCCCTGGAACTTGGAGATGTGAGAAGTTGCTAGAATATCTTTGGGTACTATAGATTCAAATCCCCATGAGAAATCAGGATCCCCCAAATTCACTAGCCTGGCATGATAACCAATCTCTGGAACCTGAAATATTCAGAGAACTGATCTGTATGCCTGCATGAGAAAATGTCTGCTTTTCAGTAGAAGACATAAGTTTTTGTAATATTTGGCTTTTTTGAAGAGATTAATACTAGCATTACATTTCTACTCACCTTAATGAAGTTTGGCATCCAAATTACATGTGCCCTAAAACAGCCAGGCTCTACATTCCCATGCTTTTACTTTTACTTTTTTGGCTTATAGAATGCAAATAACAAACACAATAATGCTTGTGTTCATTAGCTCGTATCTCCTCCGGGCCAACCTGCAAGGTTGTTCAGATTGGGATCATCATCTCCATTTTAGAGAAGACGACGCAGGATCAAAGAGATCAGGAAACCCAGCTCCCTGGTGCCTTCAAGAAATTAGGACATGAACACAGGCCCTCTCACTCCAGTGAATTCTGTTCTTCTGAGATTCTCACTCACTTTCAAATAGTTTGGTAGGGGCAAAGCAGAGGAGGTCTTCAGGTCCCATTATCACAGGTGTGAGGTTAACTGCTATTCTCATAACCAGAGACAGTAGTGGTTCAATGGCTATGATAAAGGAGGGACCATCCTGTCATTAAACAGAGACCTAAGTGATGGTGTTGACGTCAGGACCCTGTCCCAATGCTCATGACTAGATTAGGCTGCTAAGGTAAGCTGGTGGGGTAGGGGAGAGAGATGAAAAACTAGCCAAAGAGAAGGCAGTCTCGTGCATCAGTGTGTCTGGTCCCAGCCCCCTGGATAAACTTCTCAAGTAAGGCAGCGAGAGCGGCAGAGAAGTCGAAGGCTATGTCACTACACAGTTGGTTTGACGATGGGGCTAAGAATGAATGAGAATGAAGTGACAGCATGCTTTCAGAGCTGGTGTTGTAGCAATGGAAAGACCACTTTAGAAATCTACTAGATCTCTGATTCATGCTGGCGGCAGGGGTTAACGCTAAGTAGGACCCATGAAACCAGCTAAAGCTGTATATATGGCACGTGACTTCATTTTTGCACTGACTTTTTCATTGAAGGAAGCCTAGAGTTAGAATCAGAAATCTGAGCTGGAGTAGCTAGGTTGACCATTTCTTGGAAATGTCACCATGCATCAGCCTCTGAACCTCAGGCTCCTATTCACTCACAAGAGAGTAGTTTGGAGGGTCTAAATGAAGAATGAATCTTCCAAGACATGCCAAGAAGAAAAATCTTGTCTGGCAATAAAACACACCATATAGCACAGACATTATTACCGAAATACCCTCTGGGTGAAAGTGACATGGAACTTAAAGACATCTGGTGGTAAGCAACAGAAACAGATCATGGAGGATCAATGCTCTTGAGGGCTCCAGAATACAACTGAGCATCCCAGGGCATACTGCTACAATATAAGCTCTGTGAGTACAGGGTATTTTTGTTTGATTCACTTCTTTGTTACATAAAACAGTTCCTGGCCCCTAGTGCAGTCACTATTTATTGAAATAATGAACCTCCAGAGCTGGTCCTAGGAAACAGGAGAATCCAGAATCAGAACAAGTCAAAGTTAACCAAAACAACCTCAGAAGACCATTAGGGCCTGTGTTCTTATTGTCTCTTTACAGGTCACATCCTAATGATCTGCTGAAGGAAAACTGTAATTTTGGGTGTTTCCCAGAACAGTACAAAGTGGCAGTTAAGAACCTACAGAACCCTAAGACTTCAAGGCTGAAAGTCGTCTCAGCGGCCATCTGATCTGACCCTTTTTAAGGGAATGAAGCTAACACCAGGGAGGTGAGTTCTTAGTAACTGGTTAGCAGCAAAGCTAGAACTTAAAGCCAGGGAGTGGTAAATGAAGGGATGTTGATTGTTTTTAATTAAAAAATATAGGGCAGCGCCTGTGGCTCAAGGAGTAGGGCGCTGGCCCCAAATACTGGAGGTGGCGGGTTCAAACCCGGCCCTGGCCGAAAACTGCAACAACAACAAAAATAAATAAACTTTGATTTTGAAGGAGGCAATGGCTCCCTATCAAGATGAGTGAAGAGGTTGAATTAAGCAATGCTCCTGCCCAGGTAGGGAGGTCCAGGGTTAAATCCTGGAGCTTCTAAATCCTCTGGAGCTAAAGCCCCTTAATTCTTGGCAAAGTAGAGTTTTCGGTGAGAGACAGAAAAGCTTGAAGAGAGTCACATAAAAAGTCCCAAGGATTTTCAGATAATAAACAGCTCTTCTTCAACAACCGGCTGGCAAAGGAAGCACTCAGATTAGTTTTCCCACTACAAACTCTCAGACTGGCTTTAAAAATTAGAGGAAAATGTGCTGTAGGCAAGATGCATTTGGGGTTTCATAAAACCCAACTGGCTATCAGACAAGCAGGAGAAATCCAGAGAACAGATGGGGCGTCCTCCTCTAATTGCAACATGGCCTGGGGAAGTTCTGCAGTTGGAGCAGGGCTTCATGGTGCTGGTCCAAGCCCAGGGCAGTGGCCATGCCCCAGTTACACAGATGAGATGGGTTTTGGCAGACAGAAAGGCCGTGGGTGCACCTGGCCAATGCTGAGTCTATGCCACGCTAACCAGTGCCCTAGGGCCCTGCCTTCTCAACAAGTTCAGGTCAGGGACCAGCCTAGACGGCCCCAATACGTAATGCCACCCTACACTTCTGTCTTCTCCCTACCACCAGCCTCAGATACTCCATGGGCTCTGCTGACCGCACTGAGCTATCCCGTTTGCCCTGGGAGGAAGGAAACAGACTGAGGCCTTTTCTGGGTATCACACTCTTACTTCCCATGAATGGCCCTACAAGTAACAGGTCCCGGGGCTCTGGGACACCATGGGTGTTAGAATCCACTTGATGGCCATAATTTTGTTAGATTTGTCCTCCCTCTCTGAGGTGTCCCGCAGTGGGCTTTCTCCAGCTGGCAGGACCCAGCCCTGTGTTCTCTGCAAGGAGGTGATGGAAAGTAAATCCAGGTGGTCCCCAGCCTGGTTCCTGGCCTCCTCTCAGGTCCCTTTGCCAGCCCGAGCGTGCTCTTAGAATGAAGAGCTCCAGAAGTGCATATCTGCTTGAGTTTCTACAGTCTATATTTAAACAGATCTCGGTTTCTATATCCCTTTGGGCCATGCGACAGGGACTTTTAACGAACACTGTTTGGACAACAGCAAAGGCAAGATGAGACATTTTCAACTTGCTGCTGTCGACATAACATGTATAGCAGAGTGATTATGACTTGGACTCATTGCCAGTCTGGTCCTATGAAGTTACACAACTGTACCTAAGGGCATCCAAGTGACTTCAGAGGCCACCTGGATAAATGGCAGGCAGCCCCCCCTGCATGGCCAGCTCAGGGGATGGAGCCCAGTGAATGACTCGGGGCTGCTCTGAGCCGCTGGAGTGACCCACAGCCTGGGAACCTTGCCCTCCTGAATTCCCCCTCCTGTCTCTGACCTTGGACAAACTGCTGAACCTCGCCAAACCACAGTTCCCACAGTTGCATAATGTGCTAGGATTACAGCACTATGGTGAGGGTGAGGTAAGAGCAGAATACACAGGACATCAGGAGGTGACAGACCTGTTGGTATCAAAGCAAGGACAGAATTGGTAAGTAGAGACATTATTCTTGCTGGTTCTCTTCTCATGTCACCACTGGGAGGGGACATGACAACAAAGCCTCCTTGGGTGTGAAAGTGGATGAATCCAATGGCCACTGTCGTCTGCCCTGACCATCTCTACTTTAGACCCAGGTGATCCCTCTTTCTCATGGCAACACTTTCCTCCCATGGCTGCAAGGTTTCCACATGCCCCCACGCCTCCCCGGCTGCTTCCTCTGGGCTGGGTCCTCTTCCCCTGGCCATCACTCAGCCAGGGAGTGTGGCGGGCTTGTTTTATTTCCACCTGCTCCCCGGACCATCTCACCCAATCCTGCAATATTAAGTTCCACCTCTACACTGACGTCTCCCAAGCTGACATTTCTCCTGACCTCCAAGCCCATGTGCCCACCCAGAGACTCCACTCGAATGTCCCACAGTAATCTACAACTTAGCAAATCCAAACACAAGCTTGTCCCAGCCACCCCCCACCCTGCCCGTTCTCTCTGCAGCCCACCCCACCCCACCCCTCCAGCGAGACCCACCTCTGTCAGAGCCTCTCCCCCAGGCGCCTTTCTATTACCAGTCACAATCACCTGCTCTGCTTACGTTGTCTACTATCTCTCCCTCACTAGGATAAGGTCTGAGCGGGAAGGGATTTTTGTCTATTTTGTTCACTGCTGTGCCCAAAGCTCTTAGAATAGCACATGGCATGTGGTAGGAACTCGGGCTGGATGAGCACATGCAGTCCCAGCTGGAAATCACCCTGTTCTTCCCTTGTTCTCATCACTGTCTCCACATTTATCTTCCTTCAAGAGATAAAGGGAGGGGAAGTGCCTATGCAGCTGCCCAGGCTTGAACAAGGTGACTTCTCCACTCCACGGGATGGGAGGTGGAGGGAAACAGGGGGAGGACGTTGTCCCTGTGCTGCTGGGGAGCGGGAGACAGGTGTGAATCTCAGCATTCCAGGGGCTGGAAATACATGCTTGGAAGTTTCCTTCAACTTGACTCCAATCTTCAAATCTACATAGGCAAGGCCTCCATTTCATCATCCACAAAATGGAACAATAATAATGCCCATCCATAGAGGTTTTTATTTTGTTTATGTAAGATTCTTTGGTAAGTTCTAAAATTTTATACAAAGAGCATTATGAAATTTCTTGTACTGTCTTTTTCTTATCCATCTTCTACGTTCGAAAGCCATACATAACCCACACTACCAGCTGAACATTCTGACATGGACTTTCTCTGATACCTCCAAATCAAGATGCCCAAACCTGATTTGTTTTCTCTTATCTCTCCATCTTGGTCCCATCCTAACTTCCTAAACACAACCAGCTGCACAGACTTGAAATTTCAGAGTTAGTGTCATCTTCTCCCTGTCCCTTATAAGACCAACCCAACCAGACTGTTTGTGTGATGTTTCCCAAGGCTGCCTCCTTGCCGCATCTCTGAGTTGGTCCACTTCCTCTTGACAGCTTGCTAGGAGTATCGCAACCGCCTTCCAGGGAGGTCCAACCCACCCACTCAGCAGCCAGAGCCTTCTGCCAAAACCCAGGGCACCTCTGCTACCCAAAAACTTCCAACTCTTTACCATGACGTATAGAGTAAAATCTGAAAATCCAGTCTTACAGAATCCCTCCCTTCCAGCTTCACCTCTGACTACACTTGCCCTTACCATCCCTGCACTTATTCTAGGGTAGGTAAAGCCCAACACAGCCTCAGACTGGAAATTACGGCTTTCCTACAACTGCTCCCCCCACCTAGAGCACTGTGTTGAAGCCCTCCTCTTCCTTTAGGACCTCTGGGTTTTGCACCCTCACAAGAGGACATTCCCAGATGCTCCTGGGAAGAGTTCAGTCCTCCTCCTCACACTCGGCCTGCACATGCTATGGGCCTGGGTTTGAGACAATGCTGGTCAATATTTAATGCTAGCCCTTCCCCTAGAGAATTCTGCATTCTGTCCCCTCCCCAAGTCTTGGTTGAAGATCACCTCAGCAGAGATTGGCACTAAATGAAAACCACATATGCAATGGCCCTAAAGTGAGGACAGACTGAATATCACCACCACCAACTCTGACGACTGTCAACTAAGTGACTTGGCGTCGGTCTTTATGAGTGGGCACAGTGTCATCCGTTTAGAGATGACCTACTGAGGCTCAGAAAAGTCCTAACCACTGTAATCAGACAGGCCTGTGTCAACCCCACCACAGTCCCTCCCCACCATGAGCTTCTGCCAGCTACAGAGTAGCAGAGGCTACCATGAACCAGTTCGGCCTAGCTCCAAAGGTTGTGCTCTTGCCCAGCCCTACACCACCCCCAGGAGCAAAGGTGGCTAAGGAAGACCTAGGCGCTGACCTCAGACCTCACTTCTATAGTGTACGGTGAAATTGGCAAGACAGAAAAAGAGTCAGGGTCAGGAATCTAGGAAATGATGTATGCAGAAACCCTTTGCAGCCTTGGAGAGCAAAAGAGTTTATTAGCAGAAAAACTGGGCAGAAAAACTCAGCCCTCTTATTTGGGGTTTAAGGAAGTATTTATCCTCAAATGGATGGTTTCAACCAAACAAAACAGGATCTCATTTCTGCTGTGTGCTGAGCAAGTTCTAAAAGGTTAAAATAATTAACATTCTTTCTCCTTAATGCTTTTCAAATTCTTTTTATACTGCTATTATTTCTCTACTGAATCATCTCTTTGAATAAATGCCTAGCATTTAGCACCTTTAATTTTTTTTCTATTCAAGACTCCACTGATGTCCTTTGCCTTTTTTCTCTTTGCCCCTGGCTTTCCTTTGGGGCCCTGGCACCACTCAATAAAGTCCAGGCAGATACCAGGAATGTGTGCAGAATGTTTCTTCAAGAGCATAGCAGACACCCACAACACTGCTGAAACTCTCTGCGTGTCCCTCCCGCACAAGGTGTGCCCCAGGCTCAAACAAGACGCCAGATGGTGTCGGCATCTTGGTGAAGCTCCAGGCACATTCCTGCAATTCTACAATGCACTCACTCTGGTTAACAAAGTGAAACTCCATAGGTTGGTATGTTTCATAAGAAACCCAACTGCTAAGTTAATGGACAGTACTCTGTTTCCATGGTACCCATTTTGGCCAATCACTAGTGTCCTTACACAGGAGCACAGGACAGGCATGGTCTGGGCTTCAGGAGATGCAGGCTCCCACCTCCCCTCTGCTGTGGTGGGCGGGACCTGGTGCATGTTGCCTAAGCTCGGAGAACCTCTGCCGCTGACCCCCACATCCCCTGTAAATCCAAGGTCTGACCTCTAAGCCTCTCTTCAATCTAAAGCTTCCCAAGTCCATTGCCCCTTGGGTGACCTAGATTTCGGGGAGAGTTCTTCAACGTTCATATCCAGTTTTCTTTGTTCAACTAGCAGTAAAGATACAGGTTTTTAAATCTTAGGTGGGACAGTAGTGACTGACTGGTTCTGGCATGAAATGTGATCAGACGGCCCGTGCCAATCCCACTACCCTCCCTCCCTCCCTTCTGTGGAGCTTCTGCCAAAAGCCCTCACAAAGGCAAGGAATTGTTCATGGTGGATTCCCAGAATAAAACTTTGTATTTTACAAAGGTCTTTACCCCTGGTATTTGTCTAAGGAAAGCATCGACTCATAAATCTCAAGACCACAGAAGGAAAAAAAAAAAAGATTCAATTGTGTCTAACATGCAGCTTTTGAAAATCAACTAACCCTTTGGGGCATCTTGTGGAATGAAACCCACAGAATCAACAGGAGAACGGCATTCAATTATTCACAGGAACATCATTAAAGCAAACTTTGCTATGTAGGTGGGGGCCTAGGCAGAGCCCATGTTCAAGATAAATGCCCAATTCCTTTGAGACTCCTACTACCAACTGTTACAAAACGTAGCTGAGGACATTTTATTAGAGCTATAATGCAGCTTAGGAAGCAAAACTGGGCAGGTGGGCTGCAATTCTCAGCTGCTCCGAGGTAACTGACCTGTGGCCTTTCGGTTCACAGACTGTTTACCTGAGCCAAGAAGGTGCCAGATTGAATCATAGATCTTTTACCTTTCATAACACGAGATGGTAAAGTTCTATTAAAAATGTATGAAAGCAAGAGTTGGCTTCAGTTGTGATGAGAACTCAGACCCTAAGGCCAGAGGCCGTTCCCCTTGCCTTTTAATAAAATCCTATGAAATAATTCATTTATACAGTGTCAGCGCATCTACATGTATGTGTTTTTTGAAAAATACTGAGGGGAACTTGACAAAAAGTATTTTATCCCTGGGGTGTAGGGAAATGATTATTCTTATTTTCCTTCTTAGCTCTTATTGTGTTTCCAAATTTTCTACAGGGAGTACATATTCCTTTATGAGAAAATATAAGCATTTTTCACAAACAAATGTTCACATGGGCCTTTGCCCAGGCTCTATGTTTAAGTAGGTAAAAGATAAAGATACAAAAATGAAGATCATAGATAGGAACACTTACCAAGCCTGGAAATAATCTCTACTTTGATCCAATGCAAATATCTTTAATCTCCAGAGCAAAGGGACCCTGCTGCCCCTGGCACACCCCATGGCAGGGGCCTGGCTGGGAAGGCTGAACAATCCCAGATTGCTATTCCCATATCACCAGGGACAAATCCTAAATTTGGCATCCTCTGGAAGTGAACAAGTTTCCTTTTCTCCAGGGTCTGGCATGTAAATACAATAGGCTAAGGGGTTTTCAAATAAACATTTTCTTCCTGAAGAAAGCCAACCACTGATTATAGCATAACTTTCCCAGAAGAGATTCCATTTACCACCTCCTTTTTAAAGAAATTACTTGGCAACAGGATGTAATTTAATTATTTACTTAAATGTACATCCTCTGGGCCTGAAGGAAAAGGGGATATTTTTCTAATCAACTGGCAGTTTGGGGGAGGGGGGATCTTAGACCATGGGTCAGGCTTTTTCTGATGCTTACATACACACATACACACACACACACACTTGCTTCTGAAACAAGAATGTCAAAGATATCCTAATTTATAAGCCAGCAAACAAAGCACAACACTCATTTCCAGATCCTACACAAATTTTGGGAAATGCCAAGCTTCTGGTATTCTCCACTTGGCCTGGATAGGGTAGGAAAACCCCTAACTGCAGTTTCTTCTCCACAAAAATCAGAAGCAGTAATTTCACTGTGGAACAAAATCTACTTTTTTAAAACCCAAGTTCTGATCATTCTAGCCTACAAAAAAATCATGTAGTTGAGCTGTTTGCATATTGCCTTAGGTCCAATATCCTAATAATTTTTTTCATGGGTTTCAATGTTTCCCAGTTTTAAAGGCATTTGTGTTTTTATTTCCTATTATTGTCTCTCTTTAGTTCTTAATAAAAGTGTATCCCCAGAGTTCAGGATATCGTCTAGTGCTGTTGGCCTTCACGACATACTTGTACAATAAAACTCACTTGCCGAAAGGACTATGGCACAGAGGTCCTGTGAATGTCAAGGAGCAGGACACCCTGTCCTCTGTCTGGGGCCAGAAGACCAAGGCCAGGTTGGAGGGGGCAGGTTTTAGCACTGTGGCGTTACTGTCTCACGGTGCTCAAGGCACTTAGGATGATCAACAGCAAATCAGTAGAATAGACTTGACTTCTGTCTAATGCTAATCCTTGGCAAAAATTCTAGGGAAGACTCCCAAACTGCTGGTTTGTGCGTATGAGAAGAACACTGATTGAGAAGTCAATACAGGCTCTTAATAGTCCATGTTCTTGTCACAGATTCTGCTCCTAAGCCACCTTCTTCTGAGTGTCTTACTTGAAACGTAGAAAAACTAAGCTGCGAAAACGTACACTTTCCTAGTCTGTCCATTGATGCAATAGATGAGATTATTGCTTGTCATCCTTGTATGATCTGTTCCTCCAGTTTGAGCCAATTGTTTACCTCCGGGGAGGGGAAACTTTTCAAGATGAAAGGCCCACATTAATTTAGCTGCAGTCATTATATAACAAATGACTGTGCATTCAAGAAACTTCAATTAGTTATACTTAAAAAAAGTACATTACTTTTGTAAAAATCTAACAACTACGTACTTCATTTCAAAAAATAAAAACTAACTTTGAACTAACCTTTTAATGACTTTGCTGTGTGTTTTCTGTTTGAATGTTTGGAAGCAGCGTGGAGGTGCTCAGTTTAAGTTGATGCTTAGATGGGTGCCAGTCACTTGTAACCTTAAGGGTGTCTTGATTTGAGTTAGGTAGGAGAATGTAAATTCACAGCAATGAGCAGTTGAAAAGCAACAAAACATTTTTCGGGCATGTTGGCAAAAGTTCGGGTATTCTACTGCATTTTTCCATATTTTAATTGGATCTTTCTTAGCATTGAAAAATGACTACTGAGAGCTCAATCAATTCCATTTGTAGTTCTATACAGGCCTTGGTGATATCAAGTAGGTGGGGCCAAATGCTAATTTGCATGTGATATAATGATTCTCAAAGTCAGCGAGCATTTCATTGTATTCTCCAATCACCAGGTCTGTAACAGCTGCGTATTCTCCAGATGATTCGCTCTTCAGTGATCTTTGCTCACTGGGGAAAATGTCCATTCAATTCTTGTTTTTTTTTTTTGAAGAAAAGTTTTGTAAAAAGTTAGTTTCTGAAATGCTTAGATTTTTGTCACATATCATGTATATATAAGTCTTAGTTTTACCTTGCAAAGAAATATTCAAGCCATTTTGATTTGACATGGTATTACACACAAATGCTACATTCCTACAGAAACTTTCTTTCAAGAATTCACCTTGCTGATTCCATTCCTCATAAAAATTTAACCATCTGTTCTCACAGAGGTAAGTTTGGTTAACACCTGGCCCTATGATAGCCAACACTCTTTAAAATTTAGCACATCCACACTGAATATCTCATCATTCAACTTTACCACCTTACCAAAACTGATGCTACCTCGCATGTAATCAACAATTACAATCAATGAGTGTAATCGACAATACTTACAACTTGTTGCAAAGTGTCAGTTAAAATAATATCTTTAGCACAATGATTTTCCTGAGACAAGATACAATGAAAAGAAATGAGGGCATATGGATCTGTTAATACTTTTTTTAAAACCTGCTGCAATAAACCCTTCGTGTTTTCTTGTCATGGAATGTGCACCGTCTGTACATACACACAATAAATTTACCAAATTCAGTGCAACTTCATGAAATTTATCTTGACCGTTAAGACATTTGTTTCCCATGTTCTGTTCACAAAAGTGCTGAGTAACTCTTTGTAGTAAAGAATTCTTGTTACGCCCTAATGAAGTATAAAACCTGCTCCAAGTCAGCAGTATCAGTTTATTCTTCCAAAGTGAATAATACATCTTTTATTGAGGAAGTATTGCGTGAAAGTAGTTCTGTTAAGCTGAAGGTTAATTCACGCTACTGATAAATTATGGTTCTCCTTGAAAGAGGCAGTTGTTTGTGTTTCAAAATATTGGGGTCTAAGCATCCTACCACTTTGACAATGCATTATTTTACAATTTCTACATCACTGAATGCTTCCTTTTTTTCTCCCAAGTATATAAGCTACTTTCTAAGTAGCTTCAGTGATGTTATTTCCAGGTCTTACTGCTGTTGATGAAGATCAACATCTTTGATCTTCATCTTTTAATTTCTGCAGTACAACCTTATACACCTCTCCCTCTAACTTAAAATGTGTGGTCTTTATGAGTGTTATGATGCTGATGAGCATTGAATTTCTTTAATGTTGATATTTCCGTATCACAAAGCAAGCAAATCATCTTTAGCTGAAACAAGATAATGTTGCAATTCTCAATCCTTATTAAAAAATCTGGCTTCAGGAGGCACTGTGGCTCAAAGGAGTAGGGCACCAGCCCCATATACCGGAGGTGGCAGGTTCAAACCCAGCCCTGGCCAAAAACTAAAAAAAAATCTGGCTTTTTCCTTCAGCATTCTCTTGGTTTTCTTTGACAAGATGGGCTGTTAAGGAGTCAGAATTAATGTTAATTCTAATTAATACAGCTATACATAAATTCAATTTTAAATAGAAACACAATGCACTACTGTTAAAAGCTGATAACAGAATGGAGTACTCAACTCCCATAAACTCTTACCAACCAGCCTCATGTCAGTCAGGTGAGGGAAGTTAGAGTTAAATTATAAGCATAGCAGCCTTCAATTTAGACCTTATAGCTTATTCATGTGCTAATTGTGGTCCATGTTGGAGAATTTTGTTGAAACTTAATTCTTTAGCATTTTAAATATGTCCATTTAAAAATTAAAATATAAAAGACAAAAAAATGTATTAATAAAAATGACAGGCCAGGTGTGGTGGCTCACCCCTGTAATCCCAGCACTCTGGGAGTCTGAGGCAGGTGGATCGCCTGAGCTAACAGGTTCAAGACCAGCCTGAGCAAGAATGAGACCCCATCTCTAAAAATAGCTGGGTGTTGTGGTAAGCGCCTATAGTCCCAGTTACTCGGGAAGCTGAGGCAAGAGAATTGCTTAAGCCTAAGAGTTTGAGGTTGCCATAGGCCATGACACCATGGCACTCTACCGAGAGTGGCAAAGTGAGAGACTGTCTTTAAAAACAAACGAACAACAACAACAAAAAACAGGATTTGTTTTGTAAAATTTGGATTAAGGACACACTTAAAAATATAGAAGGCAACATGTGGCCTTAAAGCTGTAAGTTTCCGCACTCCTGGTTGAGCTCATGTGGTAAGTTGCCTTTGTGTTTTCATTCAGGTCACGAATAGAAATGTTGACCATTTTTACAAAGCAAAGGGAAGACTCTAGTGGCAGCTATGCCAGAAGTGTCTCCAGACCAATGCTGATGTTTTAATGCAAACATTCAGGGGCAAACTGTGCAGCTATTGTAGCCCTTCTGAGGGAACATGGTGTTGTGGTGCAGATACAGAAACCGGGTGAGACTCCCACTCCGCTGATGCTGTGTGACCTTGGGCAAGTTGCTTAATCTGAACCTCAGTTTGCTCATCTACAATATAGGAAAAATAACGGTAGCACTTTCTCATGGTTGATCTAAGGATTATACAGAACAAGGTGTATAAAGGGTCTTAATCTGTGCCCAACATAGAAGTTACCTCTCAACAAATAAAGCAAGGTGTTAACAAGTTGATAAAGATATTAGAAGAAATTTTGTTATATATTACCAGGAAATTCCATCTTCAGCATTTACTGCAACCCTACCCATCTTCAGCATTTACTGCAACCCTACCAAAGATATAACACCTCTATTTGGCTTTGTTTTTAGAGAGCTCATTAGCAACTCCCAGCTTCTATCAAAACTCACCAGCTGTTTAATAATCCACTCTCGGCATCTGGCAGGAAACACTGTCACTCTCTCTCATGAACTGTCTATTGTTTTCAGAATCCATCTTCTCCTGCTTAATAAAACCCATGACAACCTGGCCCACCTTCTTTGTATGTCCCTACTTCCCTATGCTTCCGAACGCTTTTATGAAGGGCCAGGTAGTGGGCCTGTGAACTCACTTCTCCAAATGCGCTTAAGAAAACGGAAAGCAGAACTCAAGAGTGCCGCTGGGGCCTCCTGTATTATTATTTTTCTTTAAATTACTATGGACTCCTATTACTTTGTAATTCTGTCTGTCTCCTTAGTCTGACATTTCAGACTCAGAAGTGAGATAGTCTACTCAATATACACACACACACACCTGACTATGCCCCCTGTTCTCTGTTCTCCATTCTACAGACAGGAAAACCAAGGCTCTGGTCTGTTGCCAAATCCATTAAACTACTTGAACTCAGACATGACAGACCAGGGTATAGTTCTGCTTAACTTTCCTACTGACAGAAACCAGGAGTCACTGGTGTCAAAGCAGAGTCCTGACCCCACACGCGATGACCAGTGGTGGACACTGGCTTGGACCCAGTGGGGTAAAAACTGCATCAGAGCTTCACTGCTGCACACAAAGCGGGGCTTGCAGAGAGGCGCGGACCTGGGGCAGAAGAAATAAGCAAAAGTCCTGAGATACGTAAACAGCCAGTGCCAGTAACGGATTACAATGGCTCAATAAAATGTCTTTATGAGGTAATTAGCAGTTCATAAAATCTGGTAAGTAACTTGGAAACCTCTAACACTCCTGGAGTGTTCTCCACTGCTAAAGGACCCTTGGGAAATATTAGCTCTCACTGCGATGAATCAAGCGCCATCAGTGAGGTCGACAGCAACCACTCACAGGCAGGAGAATTTTAATAACCTCTTTCTGCCTTTGCTGATTAAGAAGAGAGTCTCAAGTCATCCCAGTTTAACTAACATTCAATGATCACAGGAGACAGCTATGAGGTGGCCAGAGAGAGAGCACTCTCTCCAGCTTTGGTTTCCTCACACATGGAATGGGATAAACCTGCCTTACAGAATTGTCACAAATTAGAAGGTAAAGTGCCTGGCTCCGTGTTTACCGCCGCTCCAAAGCCGCTGATGGACAGCTACCACCCACGTGTCTGCTAGCAGCAGGAATAGCAGTGGTGGTGGAGTTAGCAGTTGGCATTCCCTGAGCACCTGCAGGGTCCACTACATATTTCTTATGAGAGCCCTATTAAGTATCATCCACAGCCTTAAAATAAGAACTTAAGATTTAGGAGGGACTTACTTGGCTTACCCTTGAGCTTACTGAATTTAAAAATCTATTGCAAGTGAAAAATTATTCTTATAACACAAAATAATTATTCTTATAACACAAAGACAAATTTCCTATTGACAAAATTTTTTTAAAAAAGCCTCAAAAGAAAAATAACTTGTATCAATATGTTATTAAGGAATGATAATCATTCTCTCTCAATAGTTGTAGGATGGCTTGGCACCTCTAGCTCAAGTGGCTAAGGCGCCAGTCACATACACTAGAGCTGGCGGGTTCGAATCCAGCCCAGGCCCGCCAAACAACAATGACAGCTACAACCAAAAATGGCCAGGCGTTGTAGTGGGTGCCTGTGGTCCCAGCTACTTGAGAGGTTGAGGTTGAGAATCACTTGAGCCCAGGAGTTGGAGGTTGCTGTGAGCTGTGATGCCATGGCACTCTATCCAGGGTGACAGCTTGAGGCTCTGTCTCAAAAAAAAAATAAATAAAATAAAAAAAATAATAATAATTATAGGACATTCAGTGCATCAGTGTCCATGGGGACACGCACTTCAGAGGATGAATGGCTGGTTGGATCGGTGCGTGAATGAATGGGTAGGCTTTTATACTTGTAGGTTCCCACTAGTTTCTGGGGTCATTATGTTACTGTATTCGAGTCTCAAATGTCACCTCCTTAGAGAGGCCTTTTCCCTGGCCTACTTTTGTAAAACAGCACTTCTCTCTCCCCATTCCCTAGCCTGAACCATGTTTTGCTTTAAGTAGAACAGATATTACATATTTCCTGTTACGGTATTATATTGTTCAATTTTTTTCCCCCTGTGTTACAGTAAGGTCTAAGTACCAAGAGGATTTGGACTTTGTTTTACGAGAGCCCTCTGAAGGGCTCCACAGCTTTAAAATAAGAACTTAAGATTTACTTGCTTTTTTTTTTTTTCTTTTTTTTTTTTTTTTAATTGTTGGGGATCCATTGAGGGTACAATAAGCCAGGTTACGCTGATTGCATTTGTTAGGTAAAGTCCCTCTTGCAATCATGTCTTGCCCCCAGAAGGTGTGGCACACACCAAGGCCCCACCCCATCCCTCCTTCCCTCCCTCTAGTGACTCCAATTTGGCACACAGTAAGCACGATAAACATTTCTTAGATGGATAGGGAGAAGCATACACACACAAAAAAACACAACTTCACAAAAACATCAATATATGGTAACAAATTCCACTTATAGAATATCACAGAGTCCAAAAGTCTGAACACACTATAGGCACAAATTAGATAACACAGTTTATCTATGAGCTTCCCACTGGACCTGAGGCTCAGTTTGCTCTAAAGACTAAGGCCATCATGGCACTGGGGGCCTTAGTCTTGTTACTTGTCAGCTGGTCATTTCTTGTTACCAAACTGTAATCTAGATATGAATAGAAAACATTTTCTCCTTATAAAAAAATTACTGAGTTAAGTCTGCCCATGATATATATAGGGTCACATCCGTGGATCTTTTTCATTCATTTTTTTTCACTTATCAGGGAATAGGTCTGTGCTATGTCCCAGGGTCTGTAGCCTGACAGATTCACAAACAGGGAAAAAATTACTTAACAATAAGTGCTAGGAACTTACTTGGCTTACCTTTGAGCTTACTGAATTTAAAAATCTATTGAAAGTGAAAAATTATTCTTATAACACAAAACAGAAACACCAAAGAAAAATTTCCTACAGGCAAAATTAAACAAAAAAGCCTCAAAAGAAAAATAACTTCTTTCAGTATGCTATTAAGGAATGATAATCATTCTCTCTCAATAGTTGTAGGACATCCAGTGCAGTCAGTGTCCATGGGCACGGGCCATTCAGAGGATGGTGGGATACTCTAGGAGGCCCAAAGGCAGAGAATTAGGGGCAAGACCTCCCAACTGGTTTCCTGGCCTTGGCACCAGATACTACACAGAAAACAGGTCCTCCATGCCACCTGCCAGCTATTTGACCTCAAAACAAAAACAAAAACCCTATCCAACCCCAAAGGTAGGAGGGTTTCAGCTCCCATAAGACAGAGCTCGGGGCAACGCCTGTGGCTCAGTGAGTAGGGTGCCGGCCCCATGTACCAAGGGTGGTGGGTTTGAATCTGGCCCTTGCCAAACTGAAACAAAAAGTAGCCAGGAGCTGTGGTGGGTGCCTGTAATCTCAGCTACTCAGGAGGCTGAGGCAAGAGAATTGCCTAAGCCCAAGAGCTGGAGGTTGCTGTGAGCTGTGATGCCACAGCACTCTACCAAGGGTGACAAGTGAGACTCTGTCTCTTTAAAAAAAAAAAAAAAAAAAAAAAGACAGAGCTCAAATCCATCCAGTTCCCAGAATGACTTCCTGCAGGAGGACAGCAAGATCTGTATCGAGTTTCACAGTTAAGTTTGTCTATTAAAAAAAGAAAACTCAATCTCACTCTTTTACAATAATATTTTCCGAAAGCTCCATCTTTCTTATTGAGTAGCAAAAGTACATGCATTTTTAAACAAATGAAATGCATTTCAGTCTCAGCTGTTTGGCACAAAGGTAGGCACTTAGGATACAACCAGCAATTTGATTTTTTCCCTTGATGTTCTGTAAAGAAAGGCAGATTCCAGTTTAAGCTAAGTTTTATCCCTGAGAGGTTGCATAGAAGCCATCTAGGAATCCTGGAGGTGCTTCAGCATACTTAGTGCCCACCCCCTTCTGCTACACTTGAAGAAGGTAAAGACCCAAGGTCTGGTTGTGATTCTCCCCTAGAATTGTATGACCTTGAATGAGTCTCCCAATTTCTGAGTTTCCTCTCCTGGAAACTGAAAGGTTGCTGAAATAACCATTCACTTAGCTGATTCCGTGACTCTCGGCTGCAGAGTCAGATCCTCTGTAGGCTCTGCTCCAGCTCCCAGGGCCCCACGCATCCCTGACTGTGAGAGGTACTTCCTGCTTCCCTTTGCCTGTGTCTCTTCTTCCTTCCTTGAAGCCCTTGTGCAGATGTCGTCTACTGTTTTGAGAAAGCATCCTTAATGGACTATGCAGTGTTAGCCTCGTTATCCCGGTCCTGTAATCCTGCAGTCCTGAATCCCTGGGCCACAGACAGGTACCAGTCCATGGCCTGTTAAGAACCAAGCCACATAGCAGGTGGTGAGCAACAGGTGAGCAAGTGATGCTTCGTCTGTATTTATAGCTGTTCCCCATCGCTCACATCATCACCTGAACTCCGCAGCCTGTCAGATCAGCAACTACTGTAGAGTCTCAGAGGAGCACGAACCCCACTGCAAGGGATCCAGGTTCTGTGCTCCTGATGACAATCTAAATATGTAATATCTGATGCTAATGCTGGGACCATCTAGTTGCTGAAAAACCAGCTCAGGGCTTCCACTTATTCTGTATTATGGTGAACTGAACTGTATAATTATTTTATTATAATGTAATAATAGAAATAAAGTGCACAATAAATATAAAACTTGAGGGCCTTCTGGTGGTTGCCTATAGTCCCAGCTACTTGGGAGGCTGAGGCAAGAAGATCTCGAGCCCAAGAGTTTGAGGTTGCTGTGAGCTATGATTATGCCACAGCACTCTACCCAGGGCAACCAAGTGAGACTCTGCTCCACCCCCAAATATAATGAACTTGAATCATCCTGAAACCATCCTTCCTGCCCTCCAGCGTCTGCAGAAAAATTGTGTTTCATGAAACTTATCCCTGGTGCCAAAAAGGTTGGGGACTGTTGCTGTAAGCGTTTTTCATGCAGCTATTATACCATTAATCAAAGCCATTAATCAAAGCATCTTTCGACTATATGTTTGCAGGCCTGCTGTGCCCCCATGAAGGCAAGAGAATTGGGGCAGAGAGAGGTAAGATGAGTAAATACTTGATGGATGAATTCAAAAACAAAAGAACACATTTACTTAGCTTTATGTCTTCTCTCATAGGCACTTAGCAATAAAACAGAAACAAGGCATTTTGAGAAAACTACCACTCCTACAAGGTAAGAGATTTTCCCTCCATTCCAGAATTTCCTACACTTAAAGCAAGTGGGCTACTGGGGGAACCTGTGGCCTTAGGGTCACATGTAGCCTTCTAGGTCCTTAAAGGTAGCCTTTTGATTGAATCCAAATTTTATAGAACAAATCCTTTTATTAAAAGGGGTGCAGCAGAGAAAAATGGACCTTTTCTTGTCTCCTTTGGTGCTTAGAAAAAGAACAATCTTGAAATCATAAGGCCACAGCTTCCCCACCTCTACGTGACTATTCTCCTAAACTATAACCTTGGTTCTCTCCAGTGTTGCTCTGAAGGTCCCGCCAAGACTAATCCCATACATAGGTCTTAAAACATCTGGATTCTAACAGGAGGACATGGCTTACTTTTGTTCCCAAATACAATCAGTCTAATCCACAGATCGCACCTGAGTCAGCAAGAAAAGTGACATAGCTGGAGGCTAAAAATAATTTTGGACTCTAAATATCCAACTTCCTTGCTAAAATCTTAACCTTTGAAAGCCACAAATTTCTCAGTAGCTCTTGTACGTTACCATTGTTTTTTCTCCCCCAAAGGGCTCATCAGGATTTTATGCCAACAGATGGGAACTTTGGTTTCAAGAAGGGATTTCCTGCCTCCTCTCAACACCTCCTGGCTGAATCTAGTGCCAAAGCAGTAAAATATATTGACTTTGGCCTTCCTACCCCTCTGGCAGATGTCAAGTTTTGATCACAAATCAGCTTTGGACTTTGGCTTCTGAAACCTAAAGCTGCCCTTGTATTAGGCCGGGTGGCAGGGCATGGAAGGGGGCTCTGATACTCCTCTGCCAGCCTCCCCTCCAAGGTCTCACGGCTACTTCCAGTGGAGTCCTTAATAATACCGTGACCGTATATGTGAACATGTCTCCACCACAATGGAGGCTTCTTGAAGGCAGGGCTGTCTCTCATTCATTTTTTGTGACATTAACAGTTGGCACATAAGAAAGAACCAAGTAAATCTCTCAAGGATGAATAATGAAGACCAAGGCTTCAAGGCAGGCGCACTATCCAGGGCACAGTAAACTTGAATTCCAACCACACTGGTGATGACAGAGACAGAGGCTGCCATCCATCGAGTAGTTGCTGTGTACCTGGGAAAACCCATGTGTTCTCTCATTTAATCCCCACTACAATCCTCTAAGAGGGCAAGACTGTAGTTTGGAGAAAAGATGCAACTTACGTGAGATAACACACACACAGAGTCTTGGCCATTTTAACTGTCATTAAATTCGCTCATTTTTGGTAAACATTGCACCTTACACTCTACTGCCTCTGGAGGCTAAATGCTCCACTGTTGTCCACACTGACACAATGTGGAACCAGGGCTCTTCTGATGTCAAAGAAGCCACCAGGCTTGTGTCACTCGCCTCACCATCGGGGCCGGGTTCCTTTCAGTGCCTGTGTTGGGTCGTCGTCGCCCCTGCTTCTGATGGTCCATCCTCCTCACTTCCTTAATCTATACCGCCCACACAGAATACAAACGGCAGTCAATAGCGGTCACTGGGAAAATATAAGCAAAGAAAAGTGACTGCTTTTCAATGCTATTTAGTTCAAAAACCTGTGATACATGTTTTCACTTTCCCAGAACAGGGGTCATGCGGGCCAGCCCACATGGTTTCAGGAATTTAGTGTTTTTGCCAAATAAATCTGCTGAGATTGGACTATTAATTCATTGAGCTGACAATTTTGAACATGACTCCAAACCAGAGGCTTTGGGACATAAAGATGGGTGCTATGGCAAATTACACACACACACAGTCTTAAGTTATAAATCTACCTGGCTGGTGAAAAGCCCACCAGTGAGAAGCTCATACCCTGTACACACAGTAACTGGGGAAATCTGTCTCCCTTTGTAAGTGACAATCACACCTCTCAGAGGCAGAGGCCCTGTATCCGTGTCTCTTCCCCCCACATGGTTCCATATGACTAGGGTTTGACACAGTCCTGACATGAAGGCCACTGTGAACCCCTTCTCTTCCACACTTGCGCAGATCACCACCAAAACCCCTAGGTCTGTCCTATGGGGCAGCTGGTAGAATGAAGCCACCCAACAAACAGCAGAGGCAGCTAATGGGCTTTGTGCAAATCCAACAGAGACGGGTTGGGGATGAAGACTTCCTTTTCCTGCCTACCCAGGAACTCTGTTCACACATAAAATCGAGAAATCTTTGCACAGGCCTCAAGAGCAGGGCTCTATCATAGGATAATCATCCTCCATCCCCAACTCTGGGCCTGGAAAACTCCTGCTCACTCATCAAGACTCAGCTCAAGCTTCCCGCCACACCATGAGTGCTTCCAGGGTGTGAATCAGATACCAATACCACCTGCTCAACTGAGCTTGACACAGGGCTTGGCCGTAGCAGCGATTAATGAAGCCCTGGTAACATTTATTGAACACTTAACAACCAAGAGCTACATGCTTTGTCTTTACCTGATCGGACTCATCCATGAATTCCATGAAATCGGTCTATTAGCCCAAGTTATGGATGACAAAACTGAGGCTTCAGGAAAGGGGTCAAGTACATCCTTTGCCCAAGGTCAGAGACTGAGGCAGGCAGCCTGATCCCAGATCACCCTACACCTTACCCTCATTGATACAACTTTGGCCTACATGAGGGAAGTGCAGTAAGCCTGGCCGCTCTAGCAGAGCAGAAGGCAGCGGCTGCCCAGCCCACACCTGCTGCACTTAGGAACCACACTGGCCCCTCCAGGAGGCCCACACCTGCCTCCTTAATGACGCACACACTCCCAGTTAAGACAGAGTTCACAGCAGTGGTTCGGCCACAGCACTCTAAAAATAGCCTGCAGGGAAAAGAATGTCTGGGGGGGGGGGGGGAAGCTATGGCAATGGCACCAGAAGCTTTAGGCACATTCTGGTAATTGAGGGGACACTGAGCTTGCACTTGGCAGCTGCAGTGGCCACGCACTTAGGTTCGTAGACCTGAGGGGGTCAGGGAGGATACTGGGGGTGGGGACACCCTGCTTTCCAACCCACCCCAGGAAACTCCATGTTTGCCCACTTCAGGCACAGCCCACAAGTGGGACTGGGACTTCCCCTCCACCACCCCAGGTGCCTGACCAGGGCTAGTTCTCCCTCCTGCCTCACTTTTCCTGGCTTGTCATGGCAGCCCAACTTCCCTACCCAACTTATCAAGCAGCCAGGAGGCTGGTGAGGGGACCACATTGAACCCAATTCTGAAATTCAGACCTTCTAACTCCTGCAGAAGAGGAATGTTGTCGTCACAAGGTGACAGGCTATCTGCTGCTGCCCCTGAGGCCATCCGTAAGGCCGTGGGTCAGTGCATCCAATAGGCTGGAAAGGAGGAGGTGCTATATTCGGAGGAGCTAGCAGGCCCAGTGTGACAACTTGAAGCTGAAGCACCTAAGGCCGCTGCTCTGACTCAGCCTCTCATGTCCCGGGAAGACCACTATGCATAAGAATGCACACAGTGCTGACAGCAGCCCTGTATCCTGGAAATCCAGGTGACTTGGCCAAGGCCACGTGGACACTCAGCAGCAGAGCTGTTAGAACCCAAGGCCCTGACTCCCATCCAGCACTCTCAACATGCCCCCACAATACCGGTCTCCTGTCTGTTCTTCAGCCAGTCCCTCTCAGGGCACCAACCACAGTCCCACGCTAGTCCAAGTCACATCCTCTCCACTCCAGCTGTGGTCTCCGGAACTTCCATGCCCTGCGCCTCCCACACGCCCTCTTTGGCCTGTCACCTGCTGAGCTGCTTTCCCCCTCCATTAAGAGCTTCTCTGGCTTCTCCAAAGTCTCCAACAGGTGCCCCCCGCCCCCTCCTTCCAGCTAGAGCTATGGCCCACCCCCACCTCCGCCTAGGCCTCTGTGCTCCAGCCTGGTCTGCTGGACCAACACCCTCTCCCCATGTGATGGCCCGCCCACATCCTCCCATCCCTCTGCCAGACGCCTGTGGCTCTGTAATGCCTCACCTTCCCCTTTCCTGCATTCCTGTGAACTCCTGAGCCCTCCTCCCCCCTCCACAATTCCTTCTCCCCAAATACTGGCTCACACCACCCCACCCTGCCCTGCCCCCACAGTCATCACCCCCTCACTGTGCCTTCCTGAACAGCAGAGCTATTTGGGAGTCCCCCTTCTTCCATCCTCTGTACCGCCATGTCGTCACCTCCACACCCACTTTCATCCACCAGTCCTGGATGTGAAATGAGAAGGGGAATGCTACTGCCCCCTAAAGATAAACCACCTGCGTGTGCCTAGGTCTCTCTCACTTTCCCTGGGATGTGCTTCACACACCAGCTCCCTCCTTTCCAGCAGGCTCAGCATCAGCCCCTTCCCCACCAGGGAACATAACTTGCTGTCCCAGCTGTCTAGGGAAGCTCACTGCTTCCTTCCTCCACTCAGACTTTTCTAGTACCAGCTCCCCTCTCTCTACCCCCTAATCCCAGCTCTTCCAACTCTATGGAAACCACTTTAACAATCCTCTGGGCCTTTGAGGGATCAGTTTCAATAACCAGATCTTAACCCTCATTCTCCCTAATCTCCCCACAGCAGCTGGAGCTGCCCTGTTTGATGTTTTCCTCTTTGGACTCTCTCCCCTTTGCAAATGAGATCTAATTGCTTTTTTATGGCTCCTCTTAATCTTGGAGTTCTCCTTTATCTGGTCCATTCCTTCTTCAGCCCAGTCAAAAGAGGGTGTTGAGTGGCTGATCCTCTGCTTTCTTTCCCTCTCCTCTCTTTGAAGGAAGCAGCCTCCCCTGTGACTTTGAGAAATCCACTCTGCAGAAGAAACTTTCAAATAGGCAATCCAGCCCTAACTCTTCCTTTGTGTTAACTTGGAGTAATGCACTTAGAGATATAAACCATTAGGCTCCTGTCGCCACCTCAAATCCCCCTGCCCCAAGCTCATCTTCCACTTCCCCCTCAATCTTTCCCTTTGAAGGCTGATTACTTGTCACTCTCTCTCTGCGTCTTCGTGGTCTTTTTCTCACATCCTATCCACTCATGCTTTGGTAAATCTCAGGAATCCATTCTCTCTCTGTGTCCACAGTCATCATTCTGGTTCAGGCCTTGTTAATTGATTCTCAGGACACCCACGGTCCTTCACACTGGTGTCTCTGCTTCTCACACTACAGCCACATCAACTCACAAGGACACGGGAGACTCCCAGGGCCTCCATCTGTGGAATCAGGACCAGGTTCCTTCCTTGGACCTTCAAAGCCTTTCTCAGTCTCCCCCAACAAAGCTGCAAAATCAGGACCTGGTTTGCCTTCTCCCAGCCTTACCTCCGCAAGCCTTTTCCACACCATCTACCTGCCCGGAAGGTACAATCCTCTCAACCTTGAGATCTGACAAAATCCTATAAAGCCTAAGCAGAAATTTCACCTCCTCCTTGGAGTACCCCATTCTGAAATCCTTTCCCCACAACTGTGTAATTCTGACAAGTAGTGCCTTTAAACTCATTTGGTATTCTCATGGGCAAATTTATGACAACTCTTATAGTAGCCATTTGTGTCTTATTTTAAACTTCCATTTTCTATTTTTCATTTGTCTTATTTCTCCAAGTAAACCATCAGCTCCTGCCTTCACCAGGTCTTCTTGGACACCGTTTCCAAAGCCATTTCCCTATAAACTCAAGAGTTTTCCTCATTGAGCAGATGGGGTCAGGGGCCCAGGTCTCACGGTCTAGAGTCAACCTCACAGTCAGTATGCTTGGGCAGTGCTCCTAGTTATGCTTAGCATACAACACCCTGTTTACATCCAGACCTCACTGCCAAGTGTAAGCACCAGCTTCTGCTGCCCCAACGTCCTGCTCACATAGCGTTCTACCTTCCCCTTGGGAATGAGACCCATCCTGCATCCATGCTTACCAAAATGACATATAGAAAGTACCTGGCATTAAATATACCCAGATGCTCATCCCTAGGCCTAGATCTTGCCTGCCCCGACTCTCACTCCACCCCACCCCTGGATGGACCTTACTCCATGTCACTCCAAAGAGCTCTCCCATCTAGAGCTAGAAATTGCTGCTCACCAGTCTGCTAGGGCCGCCCTACTGTTCCAGGCCTCCATCTCCACCACTTGGCCTGCTCAGCCATGAGGCCAAGTCAGCATGCAACAGCCCCTGTGGGAATGTCAAACTAGATAGTGGAGTTTTTGTCCCTAGGAGGGACCTAGCCTTCACAGCCAGCTCAGTTTCCTCCACACAGATCCAGGCCTGATCCTCCTTGCCCTTCCCTCCTCCTCACCAGGCCTTGCTGACTTCCCAGAAAGCTTGGACTCTGAAAACCCCACCTGTTCTCACTTCACGGAGAAGAACAAGGTCCCCAAAGTGCCCATTTCCCTCACCATCTTTACCATATAGCCTGACAGATTAGGCACTAAATAACTGTTGTTAATTTAATTTTTGAAGGGAAGTGCCTTAGGGAGCAAATGGAGGAGGAAGAGGCGGGTCTTTTGTGACCAGGACAGAGGAGAGGGCAGGTTTTCATTCCCCTGCTGTTCTTTAACCATGCAGCTCCTTTTTCTTAGTGCTGTTTGAACACTGGCTGACTTCCCGTGTTTGCAGAGCCCAGGGCAAGTATGGTTCAGTGCTCATAATAGAAATGAATTATGACTGCAATTTAAAATACAGGCCTGAAAGGAAACCCTAATCAGAGGGCATTCTCACTCCTGCAGACCTTTAAAGAGTGCCAGTTTTCTTTCCAGCTCTTTCTTTGCCTGTCTGCCACCCACGCTTCCCATCCATGCCCAGGTATTTGACCCAAACTAGAGCTGCACTTCAGAGAGCCGGCAGGTGGCCCACTGTCCACACAGCCCAGAGAACAGTGAGGACCCAGGTGAGATGCCCACCAGGCTTCTGATTTTCCTGTCTTTTTCTTGGAGAGCAAACAAGGTTCTGATTTTCCTCCATATATTCCTCTACTGCCAAGGTCCAGACAAAGAGAAAGAGCTTATGTTTCAGCTTCAGCCTGGATTAGGGGAGATAGTGAGGCCTTTAAGCCTCATCATCTGGAGGCAGGCTTGTGTCTTCATGGTGCAGAAAAGACGGGGGTCAGTGGTGACCAAACCCGTGGCATGCAGAGGCCCCTGCCTAGGTTCTCTCAGGCACCTCTCAACCATTAGGTGAGCATTATTCTTAAGCCAAATGACAAAGTGAGAAACTGAGGCTCAGAGGTTCACCATCTTGCCCAAAGACAGAGAGCTAAATGGGTCCAGGAACTAAACCTGGAGTGTCTGATGCAAAGTCCAAGCCCATCCCAAGCATCCTCCTGCCAATGAGACCTCTGAAGGTCCTTTGCTGTGGTTTTATAATAGGTCTATATTTATCTCAGCTGGATTTAAAACCAAGTAAGAAGGTGGTCTGATTGTGAGTGACACTTTATATATCACTGGAAAATAACCTTTTGAATATCCTTAATAGTTTATGTCCTCAGCTGACAAATTTAATCCAACTCAAGTGTCGGTTAGGGCTCCCTGTGCTGTGCTCCTGGGCCCCATGAGGCCGCAGGAACAAAAGACTCATCTTTCAACCTCTGGCCACAGCAGGGTGTCTGTTGAGTCTGGATCATCACAGTGGCCAGCACCGCCTCAGGCCCAACATGCAGGCCACACAGAACAGAAACATCAGAGGTGTGGCAGCAGCATTTGTGCAACCCAGAGCAAGCCTCAACCTTTACGAGCCTCTATATTCCTATCTATGAAATGGGGAGGCCAGGAGCAACCTTCCTAGGGTGCTGAGAGAACTGAAGGTTAGTGGAATCCATGTTCCCACTGCCCCTGTGCTGTGAAGGGGCCCTTGGGTAGTCTGGAAAGGCTGTTCCCTCCCCAGCTGCTCAGCAGAGAACATTTGGGGCAACATGTAGCCCTTGACGTTGGACTCAATTGATGGCTGGGGTGACTGAGAAGGAAAGCAGGTTGCTTCACAGAAATGTCAGCATATACAAGTGCCCATTTTGGTTAAAGAAAAAAAGACGTCATAAGTAATGTATATTTCATTGTCCCTACAAATGGCTCTATCTACACCATGGTTCATCAGAAATCCATGAAACTTCTTCAGATGGAGTCTCTACAGCCACAATAGGGCTCTTCTTAGTAGACAGGTAACTCGTCTGCCTTCCTGACCGTAGCCAACTCTATCCAAAGCAGATTTGCTTCATGAAAAAATTTGCTTTTAGTTTGTTTTACATTTACATATTATATAAACAACTATGTCCTAACTATTATCTTCTATGCATAATAATCACATTTACCAATGTCCCTGGAAAGGAGCACTTAAAAACCTAGATCCACATCTGTGTGTATATGTATTAACATATAAAGCCCTATTTTCTACCAGTTTGAACACAGAATGTTGACTAATTTATTATTTTGATGTCTATGTTGATTCTCCAAAACCTGTGAAAACAAATCTAGATTATCTTAAAACACTAGCTTAGAAGGGAGATCAAGAGCCAAGAAAGTCAAAATGGCCAACAATTCATTTATCTTGTCAGCACCGCTGAGGCACATACTCTGCTGAGTGCTGCATGGAGAGGGCAGTTGTCCTCATTCTGGCCAATGCCTCAACAAACACCTTCGCAAGTGCCTGTGGTAGGCCAGATAATGCACTATGGTCCCTCAGACACATTATCTCACTTCATCCTAACAGCTCCCACAGACAGACACCATCATGGTCACCCTCAGCACACAGGAGGGCTCAGAGCCACAAGCCACACAGCTAACAGAGTCTGGACATCTAGGTCTATCTAGCTCCAAAAGCCAGACTCTCTGCTAGCCCAGAACAGCTCTTCACCTTTCCTGTGGATTAGCATCGACCAGAACCTTAACAGTAGTATTGCTGAAGCCTCACCCCAGGGAGCCTCTCCTAGAAGATGTGGGTGGGATCTAGGACTTGCCCTCATAACCAGTGCCTGAGATGTCCCCATTACTAGGTTACCATGTACCAGGATGCACTAAGCCTATTTTGTACGTTTTGGTTCATCTGGACAATCATTAGAACCAATATAGAGGCTGATAGTTACAGCCCCAGAGCAGGTGAGAGCCTGGCCCTCCTGCAGCTGGTCCCCAGCAGTGCTGCCAGGGAATGCCGCTGGACAACACTTACCCACCCCACTGTCACCTCGCCCAAGCCAAGTGCCAAGGGCTGTGATCTGACCCTCAACTTGGCCAGGCTGGGACCTGGTGTTATCTTTTGGCCTGAAGAGGGGGCAATCCTGGACCTGCCTGTATCCATGAATTCCACGGGGAACTAGCTGTTGTATGCCCCTGTCAGTTGAGACCACTGCCGGTCACCACTGAGTCTCCTCTTGCTCTGACCTGCCAGCTCCTGGCCTTTCCCTAGAGCTCTGGGATTTCTCAGCAACACAGCAGAGAAAGTGACAGAGGATCTGTTAAGGAATAATGGGCTGTCCACTGAGGAGAAGGCAGGCAGAACGGCAAGGCTTGTTGGCAGATGCTCAGGCCAAGCATGACAGTCCAGCCAATGAAAAACAAGACAGTACTGACGAGCAGAACGAGTGTGTACTCCATTGGGTGTCCTCTCAGAAGCCGAGACGTTTAGTAACACTAACCACTGGGGCTGAGCAGGACACGTGTGCGTCATTTCAGCAAGTCACTACTCACCCACCTGAACTGCGCATGCCTGCAACCATTTGCACATCACTTATACTAAGCCAGGCACCATGCCAGGCACTAGGAGATGAGAGTAAACAGTATGACAGAATGTCCTTTCCCAGCAGGATGCTACAGAGCAGAGCTGGGGACTGGGACACACAAAGACCACATGATGAATTTCCTACTATCAAGGTACACACAGTCCAGGTGGGAGTGAGGCAGTAAGATTTTAACACAGGAGACTGATGTAGTTGCCTTATTTCACCTTTTTCACACGTTAAGAAACACACATTCTCACCCCCATTGCACAGATTTGAGCATTGAGGCTAGGGACATTTAAGTAATCGGTGGCATCATATAGCTAGTAAGTACAACAACTGGGACGTGGTGACTCAAACGATTCTGTACGGAGTTAAACACAGTGTATACGATATCATTTGCACAGCTATCCCTTGCATTCTACAAAAAGAATTTAATTAAGTTTATTTAATTGAAAAAGATAAGCATTTGGGAAAATTTAATCCAAATATCATAGCATATTCGATAAAAACTGAGTCTCCTACCCACGGCAGGCCCTTCCAAAGACATGACTGCTATTATCAATTTCTGAGAATAGCTTTGCCATAAAACTTTTAATCTAATATGTATGCATCAGGCAAATAAAAGTAATTGTTTGGAAAGGCTGGAATCAGTAAGAGGAAAAAATTCTTGGAATGACAAGTAGGAGCTGACAGACTTCCATCACATGTTAATATTTTTCTTAGCAAAGAAGAGAAAAAACAGTAAGAGCATTTCAAAAGCACACTGTTTGCATCCCCCAGGCTTCATGGAATTATATGAACTGTTGCCAGACTGATAAAAACTCATCACTTTGTCCAGACAGGTCCTGAGCAAGTATGTCATTAGAGCATTTTAAGAGTATGCCCCACCCACTGTATGGTCTCTCTCTCTCTCCCAGTGTCTCAGGCCAAGGACTGCATCTAGACATTGCCTATCTTAGAACAAGGCCCTGGCCACTTATCAGGGACAACTGACACCTGCAGCAGTAGCAGGCAGGTGAATGTACTTCTAGCCTGAGACTGAAGGGAAAAATCACGCATCCACTCTGTGGGTTGAAAATTTTCATGGCTTCACCAGGCTAAGACCCTGAGTTCCAGCAACTAAGGGCTCAATGTGTTTTCTTAATGTGCTTCTAAGGCCAATACATGGGGGCTCTTGACCATTCCTTACCCAAGAGCCCCCATGTATTGGCCTTAGAAGCACATTAAGAAAACAAAAGGGTCTAATGATCCTTCTAAGCAGGATGGAGGGATCTCTAGGGAGAGGCACCAGCTGATATAATAAAAATGAAGTCACGCAACCTCTTTGGTCTCCACATTTTTTAAATTCCTGGCAAGGTATAAGAATTCAGTAAATATTGACTAGCTGGCTGGTTGTGTCAGAGATACTTAACATCTGACCATCTTTAACATTCTAAGAATGGAAACCATTCTGTTTTGATAAAAGGTATACATTTGTTTCATGTCCTTTTATGCAGCCTTCATCTCCCTAAAACATTTCCCTGGGTGCGTATCTGAGGCCCAGACCTTAACTGCCATTTAAACATCCTTATCACGGTTTCTGTCCTTCAGCTCCTGACACGGGGCTCAATCGTTCCCATGATAGCCTGGAAGACTGGCACGCTCGACCCTGCAGTCCAGTAGGCACAATTCAAGCCAGGAGGGTCCTAAAGGATGAGAGTGACCAGAGGCAGGCATTTATTTCAGCACTAACCAGGCAGCATTCTGTAATTCCCATAATGTGTGATGATGCCAAGTCCCAGAGCCAGATGCCCTCCCCATTGTGGCACTCCTGGTGGTTGGAAAAGAAGGTCTACATAGACAATGCAAATACAGTATCTTTTTTTTCTGGTCCTTAAAGCATATCAACTGCTTATTTAGAGAAAATGGTTCAATATCTGAAGATCATAAATTTTCCTTTTTTTCTGATGAGGCATTCATAGTTAGGAATCAGTCACTGACGATGAACTGCATAGGTAGGAGACAGAGGCAAAGACCCATCGACTGATCAGCTCTGTTCCTAAAGATGGTCTTCAAAGGGATAAGGGGAAATGAACAGCCATGTGCAAAGCCCTCCAGATACCCAGATCAGCAGGCAGAGCATCCCTAGTTGCCAAGGTAACACCAGCTGATCACAAGATGAATATAAGCGTGCACACAGGCGTGGGTGCTGGCCTCTGTACACGGGGACATAACTAAGAGGATGTCCCACTACAGGACAGATGTCCCATAGCTTTTTTGGGCACATCTGAATGGTGCTGATGACTGTTGCTTCAATGAAGGATTTAAACACACAAATAAGAAAATAACTTAATTACCATAAAAATCCTCAACTTCAACAAATGTTAACATTCTGTACTATTGACTGCAGGTCTCCCTTTATTATTTTGATTTCCTTTTTACATTCAATGGCATTTAATACATTCACAGTTGTGCAACCACCACCCCATATACAGTTCCAAAATATTTACATCATCCTAAAAGAAAACCCACACTCATTAAGCAACCATTCCCAGATTTTTTTAATTAAAAAAAGAAAATTACTGAGTTAAAGCTTCTTTTCTGCTTCAGTACAATCCCATTTCACTTTATTTTTTTTAAATGGGGCCAGCGCCCTACTCACTGAGCCACAGGTGCTGCGCCCCTCCCCCCCTTTTTTAGAGATGAGTCTCACTTTGTCGCCCTCAGTAGAGTGCTATGGCATCACAGCTCACAGAAACCTCTAACTCTTGAGGCTTAGGCGATTCTCTTGCCTCTGCCTCCCAAGCAGCTGGGACTACAGGCACCCGCCACAATGCCCAGTTATTTTTTGGTTGCAGTGTGGTCAGGGCTGGGTTCAAAACCACCACCCTTGGTATGCGGGGCCAGCGCCCTACTCACTGAGCCACAGGTGCCACCCCCCATTTCATCTTTTCTCCATTCCCCCACTCTCTCTCTCTGGAACATCTAACTGTCTATGCCCAGACATGATTTTTATAATTGTGATACATATATGTTACCATATGTAATGTAAAGTGCCATTTTCTGTTTTTAAAGTTACATGAATGGAATAATAAACTGCAACTTCTTTTATGCATCGACATCAAGTTCCCTAGTCTATCTAATCCATTCATTTAATTGCTATATAGAAGACCATCTTACACACATAAAGTACTTTCATCCATTCCCTTCCAGACGAATGTTTTCACTGCCCCCTTTGAGAGGGTAACAGCTCTACAGTTTGTCACTGTCTCCACCCAACCCTCAGGCCAGGATGAGCTGCTGTTTTGCACTCCATTCCCAGCCAGCTTCACCCACGCAAATTCACCTCATCATCATCATGGTAGGTGTTTGAGTTTAAGAGCCTGGGGAATGGAGAGAGGCATTCTAAACAAGAGCAAAATCAACAGGACAGGGTGTGATCATGGCGTGTGCACATTACAGAATGACCTGGACAGAGAGATGGGGTTTTAAGGAGATGTGTTCAGTGTGGGGACCTTTTTTTTTTTTTTGAGGCTGAAGATCTAAGCACAGAAGTCCCAGGAGCATTCGGTAATACATAATTAAATGTATATAGGAAAGAACTGGAAGTTAAGAACAGTGCCTTAGGGACACCCAGAGGCAAGAGAAAGAAAAATGAACTGATACAGCTCCAGAGCCTGGGAAGGAACATTGGCCATTCAAAGAAGAGGTGTGCAAGAAACCAAGCTTCCTGGGGAGGGGGCCAACGGCAGCCACTAAGTCACACCAGGGCTTTTACAGAAGTCAGAGCAGCCCTGGTTCTCCTCCTCTTAAGAGCTATTGTTTTATCTTTGGCAAAGTTCAATTCAAAAGAAGGCAAACTTACTGAAACAAATTCACAAACCTCTTGTACTCCCTTAATTTCTCCACATTGTAAACAGCCCCACTAGCCAATGATTGTCTCCAAAGAAAGAAAATGCTCATTTCCTTCATCTTAAAGTATTTCCCCTGCCCCTCATCGTGTGCAAACTATTATAATATGTGGGGTGTGGGTGCGGTAAAAACTGCAATTAAAAATACACAGAAGGGCTGAGATCATGGCCATCTGACTCTAAAATATTCTAGATGATTAGGATTCTGCAGCTACCCTTTCTAGGCAAATGGAAGAAGTTTTCATTCTCATCACCTTTTTATTTTCTTGGCAAACATTTTCCCAAGTTGATTATGTTAGAGCTGAGGACTCAGACTCACCCTGGTCCTCTGATTCCTATGCTAACCTATCACTACGACTAACATACAATGGAGATTACAGATGCTTATGGATAACTACTTTGTGATCATCATTCACGACCTGGGATTGGTATCAGCAAATTGCTTTTCATTAGGAGATAAATAATCCTTCAGTTCTTCCACAAAACAATTAATATAAGCAGAGTTACACTCAGACTTCACTGGGAAGCAGAGAAACTATGTAATGGAAATCTCAGGACTTTTCATTATCGTCTTATTTGTACCGTGACTCTGCAATTCTCTTCCAAATATCAGTTACTTGAGCTTGCTGCATTTCTTTTGTTGTTTGTGATTCCATCCTATTCAATTTTATAGATGCAGAAATCAGGGATGGTTTCACTAAATCACTCATCATGCTGCCCAGAAAATAGTTACCGTGCATGTGCCACGGGTGGGGGAATGGAGTCACAGAGCTGCAGAAGGCGAGCGGGATGCCCCAGAGCTGCTCACACAACAGCAAAGTTACAAATTATAACCTGATAAACGCTCCAGTAGGAGCGAACAGAAGGTGTGGGAATGGTGGTGGGGTCGGGGTGCGGGGGCACAGAGAGAGAAGCCAGAAGAGTCTGCTCAGGAGGCAGCAGCTGAGCAGGATCCTGAGGAAGAATGGAAACTTTGCTGGAGAGGAGAAACTTCCCCTTCTGCCCCTCCAAAGTTCACTGAAAGATCAACTCACAACACAGATTAATAATAAGAGGAAGAGTTTACTACGTGCTTGGGGAGAAGCAAGGATTACCAAGTATCTCAATGGGATCCAGATATTTTTATACCTTCCTTTTAACAGAAAGGATGAAGAGATGGGAGAAACAGATCAACTCAAATAATTAATCATTAAATTCACCTTGAGAAACAGGTATTATGTTTAAAATTATTTGGGCCAGGTCTGATTGCATTCTTGATTTTCTTTTCTATAACATAGCGAGATAACACAGGAGGGAAGGGAGGATTGTTCTTTCTGATGGGTCTGTCTGATTTATGCACACAGAGGAAAAGGCCCTTCTGACGCTTGTTGCCCTGGGAAGGGCCTTTACTTTAAGATACTCCTTATACCAGTGAAGTCTTATTTTGGAGTGAAATTTCCTGAGCTCCTTTCACAGAGTAACCCACTCCAAGTGCAAAAGAGGAAGGGGTTATGCAAGGGCACAGTGGAATCAACCAAAGGTGGGAGTGTGTCTGGGAAACTGGGAGCGTTGGTAAACTGTAAGCTTCTGCAGGAGAAGGGCAGTGCTGGGAGATGGACCAACAGAGAAGAGGCAGGTTAGAGGGACAGGCTGATTTTGATATCCTCACAGCGAGACACAAGAGGTTGTCTGAACCCGTCAAGGTCACCTAGGTAAGTCTAAGGAAGAGAAGAAAACCATATGTATAGCTGATGTGTTTTTCCCTGAATCTTTATAAAACTTCCTCGTGATAAGACTATATCCTAACTCTTACTGCATTAACTGGATGTATGGCCCATCTCTGCATTAACCTTATAAAACATAACCTTACAAAGCATAAAGCTATTGTGGATGTACAGGAAGGGTAATGCAAGGAAATAAACCAGTGATCCTGAAAGGGTGGCTCCTAGGCCAGAAGCCTCCCCTGGGAACCTGTTAAAAACACAAATTTTCAGCTTCTACTTAGACCTATGACATTACAAATGCTGGGCCAGGGGACTAGTCATTTGTGGTAGGACAAGCCCTCCAGGTGGTTCTGGTTTCCCTGAAGTTAGAAAACTACGGAAATAGACCCAAAGGCTTTTTGATTATTTTTCTAATTCATCTACAAGTTTCCTTTCTATTCTGTGACACTAAACTACCCAATGTAACAAAGTCTTCTTTTAGCTCACTTTTTAAAATTTTAATTTTATTTTGTTCATTTGTTATTTGATCAATGATGCCAGACTTCTGATCTATGCCATCTTTTAAATGTACATCTCCTTCCCATCAGCTTCTAGAAAACACCAAATCTGTAAGCGATTTAAAAACAAAACAAAACAAAAAAACAGGCAACTAATGGTCGGGTAACAGAAAACAGTACTGAAACATGTTTGAGAGTCAAAATAAATTTGAGACAAGTATTCTTGAATAAATTCTTATTTTATAAAGTGTTTTCATCCTTTTTTTAATCTCACAGCATACTTGAACCTATAAACTTTCGTGGCGCACTTAAATTATGTTGATCAATAAAATTAGTAAAAAAGGATATAGTTTTGGGGCGGTGCCTGTGGCTCAATGAGTAGGGTGCTAAGGGTGGTAGGTTCAAACCTGGCCCCAGCCAAACAACAAAAAAATAGCCGGGCATTGTGGCGGGCGCCTATAGTCCTAGCTACTTGGGAGGCTGAGGCAAGAGAATCACCTAAGCCCAAAAGCTGGAGGTTGCTGTGAGCTGTGACGCCATAGCACTCTACCGAGGGTGACAAACTGACACTCTGTCTCTAAAAAAAAAAAAAAAGGAATAGTTTTGAATGTCTTTCAAAAATAATTTAATCATTCATCTTAAAAAATTTTCCTGGCACAACAGTTGAAAGTCACTGTCTTAATCCCATACCACCAAATTCTACATCATCCATGTGTGGCCCGGGGGATCCCTCCATTAGTATTTAAATATCCATTGTGGATGCTAATTACATTTAAGATTTAGGATAACTACTGATTTTTCTGAGCAACCTAATAATCAAACAGCTGATTGTTACTTGAGCTGTATCCCCAAACTGATTTTTTATTAATATAACAGGCTTCCCTTAAGAATACAGAAATTCTAAAGAGCAAGACCTATGTCTTGTTCACTATATCCCCAAAGCCTAAAACAGCACCTATCACATAAGTTCTCAGTAAATCCAGCAGAATCTCCATAGGTGACCACCTGTCTACATTGACTACCTCCTTAAGTTGACCTAATCTTCATAGATCTGACACGCACCCCACATATATATTAGTACAGTGGCCTGGTTCCTTATGTTGATCACCTCCATATGTTGACCAGTTTGTTACAGTCCCTTGGGTGATCATCTTACAGAGGTCCCACCATTCATGTTGAATGCATTAATACATTAGCACCAACCACACACTAGGGTGGGTTCTAGGAACGTGGGGCATATAAGGCAGATGTAGTCCCTTCCTTCCTGCAGAACTGGACGCTGAGAGACCCTAAATAGGAAATGGTCCTTGCCTGTGTCCCTGCATGGACACACTGAGATGGACAGTGTCCAAGCTCCAGGCTGACTGTGGCCACCTCCAACCCACCTCACCCTCTGCATTAACTGATGACTGGCTGGCATCTGTGGTAATACGGTTCCCATACATCTAAATGTTAAAAGTTTGAAGTCAATCGAACAACTTAAATAAAATATGCTCCTATCTTGCTACTTTTAACAAATGTATCTTCACAACAGCAAAATCTAAAGTACAGAAAAGCAACAGTTCCTATCAATTGAAATGAAAATGAATTTCATTCCCCACTGAAGGCCAAGATCACCTCTGGGGACTGTGCCATCCAGGAGCGTAACCAATGTGGCTAGTCTGAACTGAGATGTGACGGAAGTATGAGCACACATGTCATTTCGAAGATTAGTGCAAAAGACAACGTGAACACCTCACTAATAATGGTTATACTGGTTGGTTTTTGAAATTATGATACTTTGGCTCCATTAGGTAAAAACATATGTGCAGGCGTGGTGGCTCACGGCTGTAATCCTAGCACTCTGGGAGGCCGACACGGGTGAACTGCTTGAGCTCACAAGTTTGAGACCAGCCTGAGCAAGAGCAAGACCCCATCTCTACCAAAAACAGAGAAACTGAGGCAAAAGGATTGCTGGAGTCCAAGAGTTGGAGGTTGCTGTGAGCTATGATGCCATGGCACCCTACCCAGGGTGGCAGCTTGAGACTTTGTCTTAAAATATACCTATATATTATACAAATTAAGTTCACCTCTTTCTATATACTTTTTCTCCCCAACATCCTCAAGTTGCCTTTGCATATACTTATTTTTTTAAAAATGTGGCTACTGGAGATAATTAAAACACCACCTGTGGCTCACATCGCCTCTCTTTGGATCCTTTGCTCTAGGAAGCTACAGTGGGTGACAGTAAAGGGGTCCCACTTCCTGTGCCAATGGCTGCTTCCTCAGCTTCCTGTTCCAATTGTTCTAGAAACCCACAGGATGAACACCCACCTTCTTATCTTCTTTACTATGAGATGACAGGAGGCTCTTCACCCCTGGAGCAAGGCTCAGCTGCTGGCCCACCATCACTCCACCCACCGAGACACCAGTGATGGTTGAGCATGGTGGTCCTGAGGTCCCCCCTCACCTCCCCAAAAGCATGCCACGCAGCTCTGCCCACCAGAGACCCAAGAGTCCACCTCTACCACCTGGCTTTGCCCTTTTCAGACTCCTCAGAAGGCCAGGTCCAAATGTGGAATCCCCAGTCTTCTCAGCACCAGAACGCTGGTTGTAAGAGAGAGAGCTGGCCCTGGTCCTGGCACCCCTGCTCCTCAGAGGCCTCCTACAGGTGTGTGTAGAGACTCAGGAACCCACAGGTGCATGCTCCACACACTCAATCCTTCCAGCTGTACTGAGAACTGTCTCTTGGCCACCCCTTAACACCCACGCCCCCGCAGGACAAGCAGGTCCTGGAAGTGGTCCCATAACCCTTATCAAGGCAACTCCAGGATCCTAGTAAATAGAACTCCAAGTGAACACCTCCAGACCCTTAAGACTCCTGAGGAGCACTAGAGCAGACCCTAAGGGCTCATGTCCCCTAATCTGACATAAAACTCCGCAGATAGCACCCATCAGAACAGCAGATGAAGTTAAAAAATGAGATACTAATGCCAAGTGTTGGTCAGGGTGGACCCGCTCCTTAACCCCTGCTCACACACAGGAACAAACACTTGCAAAACCTGTGGGCAGGATCTACTAAAGATGAACGCACCTCACAATGCTCCATTCCACTCCTAGGTCCACATCCTACAGAAACATGTACATATCCTCACCAGCGCCCAGGGACAAGGATGCTCACAGAGACTCTTAACGCCCCCAGTTGTTCACCTCACACACGCCATCACTAGCCGAGTGGACAAGGCCATGGTGCTGCAGTCACACAACGGACTGCTCTACAGCAGCAGAGCCCACAAATCATAACCCCACATGACAACACGGATGAATGCAACAAACAGGGCAGAACAGTACTCACGGGGTCATGTCATTCACCTTAAGTTCAAAAACAACTAAAAGTAATATAACGTAACAGACGTAAGAAGGTGGCTGGTTACTGTGGGGAAGAAGAGAGGACTCGAGGAACCCGGTGGGGGCTTCAGGAACATTCTATTTCCTGATCTGGGTGGTGCTTGTATGGGTGTGTACATTGAGAAAATTCATCAAGTTGTGCTTTTCTCTCTGGAGAATATACTTCAATGAAGGGGAAAAGTTCACACACACACACACACACACACGATTCCTGGAAAAAAGGAAACAAAACCTAAGTTGAAGGCAATAATACAAACACAAGACCAAACCTGAAAAAGGTTTTCCACCATGAAAAGCTTCTGTCCAGGGTGGCGCCTGTGGCTCAGCGGGTAGGGCGCCAGTCCCATATGCCGGAGGTGGTGGGTTCAAACCCAGCCCCGGCCAAATTAAAAAAAAAAAAAAAGCTTCTGTCCGTCATACTATAAAGTTAAAAAATGATGGCAATTCGGCAAACAAATGTGAAATTATAGAAAAAAGTAGTTCAAAATATGGTTTTGTACTCAAAACCATCAACATAGATGTCACTCTAAGTGGGTAGACTTTTACATCTTTAGACCAGCTGATAATGGCATAAAACCATCAGGGCTGGGTAGACACGTTACAGGGCTGTTTATTTTATTTTTATCTCTTTTTATGAGCATGTTTGCTTGTTTTAATATATGCATTCTACATTAAAGAAAACAAGCATAACAGTTATAAAGTATTATTGGTAATTATCAACACTTCCACTGATGGAGTTTAAGCAAAAACATTTGGTAACTCTTATCCAGATGCGTGTGAATACACCATCTTTTTTTTTTTTCCTTCAGGAAAAAGGCTCAAAAGTATCCAGACTTTGTGGAAATTCTCAGCCTTTAGAACTATGTGTCAATCTCTGATGAAGGAGATGGTTGATTCATCTGGGAAATCTGTGTTCAATTTTCATTTTTCTTTACTTGTGAGCACACCGTTGAAGAGGAAGGTTAAATTTAACTTTATCTCCCTTTGAAGCTTCGGAAATAGTCTGGAAAAAGAATTTAAGTCACAGCTCTGAGTTCCCACCACTGCCTCTTGAAAAAGGCTGACAAAAGAAGTAGACACTACAGCTCTTGGCTCAGCCAGACAAGCAAACTCCTCTCTCTGGGGGGACAACTGAGTGAAAGTCTGACCTGGTGCCCCCACCCCCGTCTGGATCAACAGAACACTTATTTGGTTGGTGAGGGCCAGAGGTGCGGTGGCTCAGCTGGGAGCTTAGAGACCAACAATCACACTGACTCCCACCAGCAGCCTGTCTGGATTTCCCTGCGTGATTAATTAGGACAGAGTCTTATGTACAGGGGTGGAGCATCTTCCAACCAGACTTAGGAAGTCAGAGATCTGGAAATTCCAACACACCCCACCCCGTTTCTGCTACAAGGGCAAGTTCCATGTTGATCTCACGTTTATGTCCATCGACGCAATGTTATTGCTTTTTTGTCACACGATTTAAACCTTGGTCTTTGCAGAATTACAGTCCCCATGGTCTCCCCAGGCCACAAGCAAACAAATGGGCTTTTCTTGCTTCAAGAAGAAAGTAAGTAATTTACTTTTAAAAGTGAGCTGAGCACTCAGGGGAAATTCAGCCTCATGCTTCCGTGTGATGGGTTTCAGCTCTCAATCTGTCCAGGAGAGTCAATTAAAGATTAAGTTGGAATTGGAAGGAAACCTTCCAGGCTAGCTCAGGTAGGGCCACTCTCTAGCATCAGGCCAAACAAAGGGTGGGAACACGAAGGGTATTGGTCCAGCCCTCCTCTCCGGGAAAGCCACAGAGAACGTCTCTAAAAATAAATAGCCTCCCATCCCTGTGACTCTCAGGGCTACACATTAAGAACAATGTGGAAGAAATGGATCGGGACTTATTAAAATTCTTAACCAGGACAGCCTTTATAAAGTGGAGATGTTGTAAAAATGAAATGTGTGTGCACACAGCACGTGGGACCATGCCTGGCGTGGGGTACATACTCAGTATTGATCACCATAGGATAAAGTCAAGTGCATTTTGTAGAACAGCTTGTTAAAATGTGCCTGCCACTTTTATCCTCAGCCCCTGCTAAATGCAAACAGGACCAGGGATAAATGGGGAGGACAATCCACTTGGGAAGGGGCCAGTTTCTTGCTGCTGCTGCTTCCACTGTCCCAAGCAGGGGCTGCTATTCTGCGAAGGGGCAGAACCTTTAATTCCTAGGAGTCTAGGGCGGGGGCTGATGCAGGTAAGCTAGCCCTGAAGGGGGTTGGTTTCCCTTGCTGTGTTAGTGCAAAGGACCTGGGTTGGAAGGGAGGACACATGATCTAGCTGTGTGCCCTTGGGCAATTCCAGGCAGCCCCCTGCCCACTAGCATCCATTAGAGAACTCCTACAGATTGGTGGGCTACTCCTATCCTCCCGCCATTCTTTCCTTAAGCCTCACACGTTAGGGATGTAAATCACTTGTGATTCCAGGATGCCTCCCTTCATTACTACTTCATTACAAACTAGAGTAGCAGTTTTTAAACCGTTTTCAGAGAAACTCTGCAGAGGGAGCCAGTGGCAAGGGTACAGAACTCTAACAGCTACCTCACTCAGAACAGCTCTACTTGGTTCTACATTTTGGATATCTACCTAAGATTTTGTTAGAACAAAGGATTCTTTAGCTAAGGAAGGAAAAACAAAAGTTTGGGAGGGAGGGGACTCAATCTTATCACCCTGAAAGGAAACTTCAACAGGCTTTTTAAGAGAATTCAGAATTGTCTTTCCCACCACTATTATTTCTAAGACCCCCTCCTCAAAGCCAAGGCCAAACTGTGAACTTGTTTAAACAGGCGCTCCTGTGTGGGCTAAGAGATCTTAAAGCTAGGCCCCTGGCCTGATTGCTGAGCTTGATATAAAACAAGAAGCCACAGCCCAGGTGTGTTGTTTGCAGACTGTGTAGTTGGCCTGACCCATAGGTGGTCCCTCTGTGGTGACCACTGACTGTTCCAGCCACAGCCAATCTTTAGGCAGCTGCCTGAGGCCCAGCGAGTCTGGCTTGCTGGCTGAAGCAGAGCCCACACCTTGAGTGCCAAGGACTTTGCATGCCTATCTGTTGTGCGGAAGTGCATAATGTCAGCGAGCGGCGCTGGTGGCAGCATGCACCTCATGGCTTGGCACACAGCATCAAAGCATGCTCACCAAAGAACAGCTGCTCTGAATGTCAGCGACACCATCTGTAGGCAGGGGGCTCTGTAGGAGAGCTGCAGGAGAGAGGACACGGGTGTATGTTTCCTGGGAGAAAGAACCTGGGGCAGGAACTAAAGGTCTACACACTGATGTCCATACTCCAGGGCAGAGGGTGATCTGGTGCAGCCGTGTCACCAGGAAAGAACGGAAGGAGCCAGAGAAGAGAGGGATCTAGTCCACTCTGTAAGGGCTGACCATATGACCTCATGACCCAAAGGCAGCTAGCCCTGGTTTGTGAAATCTGTTCCCAGACAATCCTACTTTGGGGCCTGAACTCTATGATGGGTGCCTTATGTGTAATATAACATGAGCTGGTTCTGGAAGGACCTACACCACATCCATAGGCAGGAAGCACTCTCCAAGTGGCCAGAGGCGGAAGAAAAAGCCACGAGGCAGGGAAGCACAGGCATTTGTGGAAATGTCAAGTTGCAGTCTGGTCTGGTGGGAGTATAAAGGGCAGGAGGCCGAGTCCCAGGAGGGGAGAGGAAATGATGTAGGAGAGGACTCCCAGGAGCGGCCTAAGCTGAGTTCACGCTTTCCACTGCCTGGCTATGCATCCTGTGGAGCTTGCCGGGCAGGATGACCTGTGCACAGAGGAGGAACGGAAGGCCCAGCTGGGAGAGGAAGGAGGGCCTGGCTGGTGGGAGAGGAACCCTAGCAGGTGGGAGGTCAAGCATCCAAGTCATCCCACCCCCACTGCCCTGGTCTCTATCCTCCCAGCTGGCCTGTCACTTGGAGGAATGCAGCTCACTCTCCCTAACAGGGAGGCAACTGGCTCACACCACTTCCTGGACCCCATTCTGGCCTATTTTTGGCCCTCCCAAGCCAGTGTTTGACAACAAGGGCACAGCTGCCGGACACTCCTGTCCCGGTGGGAGCCACTGTACCACAAAGGATGTCATTTTCTGTGCATGAATTATGGTCACCTGGACCCCAGGGCAAAGGAGGAGCCTCTTTCTTTAGAGTCGCTGGGCACCATCATCTTTCCTAGGCCTGGGAAAAGCAAGCTGCTGCCTTTGCTCAGCCTGTGCGCAAACAGAAAAGCAGCTGCTCCTGGGTGGTGTTTGTCCAAGGAGACCAGGACCCTGGGGCACACAACACAGCACGTCCAGCCCACTCGTCCAACAATAGCTTCAGGGTTTCAGGGAGAAAAACTGAGGCCAGCCGGGGCTAGACCTCTTGAGAAATGATCCCTGATGTAAAAGGGATTTAAGGTCAAGGAGTTATGTTTTGAAAGGACCCACTCAGAACAGGACTGAGGTTAGAAACCTCATACTGATTGACACTTCAAAGCTGTCCCGCCTAACACTCCCTCTCTCCCTGCCATCACCCTATGAATAGACACATCCTATTTTGCTTATATTACTTTAAAACTCTCAGGTTTCCTAGTTCCCAACCTCTTGCCTCTCCAGTTGATCCTTCAAAGTTGGGGCCCAAGATGGTGAGTCCCCCTCCACAGCAGGCCTAGATGTTAATCTTTTCTATCTCTGTGCTCAGTACAATAAAATAAATGTTCAGTGAGTAAACAAATGAATGTCTCCTGGGCAGTTCCATCGGAGCAGCACGTCCTCTCCCCTCACCAGCCCTGGAGAACTCTGAATGGCGCCAGAGCCACACAGGCACAGCAGAGGAACCTGGAGGAACGCAGTCAGGGTGTTTGAAAGAAATCAGGCAGTAGGTCTAAAAGAAATGTGCAAATCCATCCTCTCGGATGCTTTTCCTCTTGGAACATTACTAGGTACCATATGTGAAAAGTGACATTCTGAATGTGTTTCCCCAGGAAGACACATTTTATTTGCTTGCTTAAAAAAGGAACTCAGTGGGAAAGGTCTGGCTGGGTGGGAGGGCTAATGTTGGAAAATGTGGGTAGAGGTGAGGAGTGCCATGGTCCTCACCAGTAGTCTGTACCCTAAGAAATTAGTAATACTGATGATGAAAATAATAGATGCTACCACTTCATTAGTACTTACTGGGTACAAGGCATGTTAAGTGCATGATACTTATCACTCGCTGACACCACTTGCTGAATAGTCAGAATAGTCCTAGGACACAGATACTATTAATATTATCCCTGTTTTATAAAGTTTAATGACGTTAAGCATCTTGCTCAAGGTCACACCTAGTAAGTGGCAGAACAGTGATTTAAAACTCTGGATGACTGACAGAAAGTTTACTACTACACTGTAGTGCCATTTAATTTTTTTTTCATGGATAGTCATGCTCTTTGGAGAGAGAAAGAGACTGTAGATAAGGGCCTGCTAGCTGTCAAACAGTATGTTAGGTGATGTACAGTCTGAGCCATCCCTGATCCAAAACCTGAAATCTAAAATGCTCCACAAACACAAACTTTGAGTGCTGACACGACACCACAAGTGGAAAATTCCATCCCTGACCTCACATGACAAGTTTTAGTCAAATAGTCAATTTTGTTTCATGTACAAAATTATTAAAAATATTGTACAGGGCCACCCATGGTGGCTCACGCCTATAATCCTAGCACTCTAGGAGGTCAAGGCGGGTGGATTGCTTGAGTTCAAAAGTTCAAGACTAGCCTGAGCAAAAGCGAGACCCCCATCTCTAAAAAACAGAAAAGTTGGGCAGCACCTGGGGCTCAAAGGAGTAGGCTGCCGGCCCCATCTGCCAAAGGTGGCGGGTTCAAACCCAGCCTCGGCCAAAAAAAAAAAAAAAAATAGAAAAATTGAGGCAAGAGGATAGCTTGAGCATGAGTTGGAGGTTGCTATGAGCTACAACACCATGGCACTCTGCCCAGGGCAACAGCTTGATACTATCTGAAAAAAAAAAAAAAAAAAAAAGTATTGTATAAAAAAATTACCTTTAGGCCATGTGTATAATGTATATAGAAAACAAACTTCGTGTTTGAACTTGGGTCTCATCCCCAACATATCTCACTATGTACATGCAAACATTCATTCCAAAATCCAAAATATATAAAATCAGAAATGCTTCTGGTCCCAAGGGGTATTCAACCTGTGTAGGTAAACTCAAAACTTGATAAAATACTACAGTTTTCAGCATTATGTTCCCCTTCTGCAGATGAAGAACCTCCAAGTCAAAGAGTTTGAACAGCAAGTTTAAGTCATAAATGATAGGGAGTCATTGACAATGGAAAACCAATTTTGGTAACCAATGACAGAACACAGGCCAAGAGGGGTAGCTGGGGGCAGTAGCTTATTCTAAGTGTTGAACTAGACCAGCAGTTAGCCTATTTTTTTTTGTAGAAGACCAAATAGTCAATGGGATTTGTATGGGCCTACAGTTTGCTGACCCCTGAACTAGTTGATGCTAGTATGTGGAATGATTGAATCTTTGTGAGACTCCTGTTCCTAAAAATAGCTTTCATTTATGAATACATTCATAATTTCTGAGTTTATTTTGGTCCGTCAACCCAGAATCATTAGAATATAGTCAGTCAAAAGGCAAACTTGAGTGATTATTAAACAGGCTGCAGTGGAAAAATTCTAAAAGCACATATAACTTTTATAGTGGGAACAGAAAAAACAAAAAAAAAAAACAAAACTTTCCACTGAGTGAGATAAAAGTAACACATTCTTATACTCTGTGCTCCGAATACAGAACAGATGCTAAGGATTAAACTGACATCCAAATCCTTCACTCCTCTTTGGAGTATGGACCAGGGCTTAGCGGAGTTGGTGGTTTGAGTAATTAGGAACTCTAAAGATCACTGCTTTCATTCTGAAAGGCCACATGCTCACAGAAAACATGTGCCTTGTGTGGCTGCCAGACACACACAGTGCCATTTTCAGTGAAGAATAAAAGAGCTTAGTTCGCTGAGGAAAGAAAGAACTAAAGGACTGGAAATACCTGAACCTGAAATAATCCATCTTTGTACACAGCACTGGGAGGGCAGGGGGCTGCAGGATTGTCGTGTACAGGTAAAAACAATCCCTCAGGTCGCTGATTTATGTTTCATCTTTTTTGACCAGTGACCTTCCCCAACCCTACTCAGACATGTTTCCGAGTCATGGTGTACCTCAGAAACCTGAAAAACTCCCCGGAAGTAGGTGATAGGCAAAAATAAGCAAGAAACGCAAAGTGGCATTTATTTGCTTGGGAAATCATCTGGCTCAATATCTGAGTCAATATTCTGTGTTTATGGTGAACCCAGCCTGTGCCGACCCCATGCAAAGGTTCAGGGAGGTAACAAAGAACAAGAGCCCAAGTCTCTGTCCTCACAGACTTGTGAGTTCACTGGGGTGGGTCATTTCAAAGACAAGTTTTTAACCTCAACCAATAGGAAGTATTTTTAATGAGATCTGCTTGCAAAAAATCTTCCTCTGATCCTTCCTTGAGACTCCATTTTCCCAGGATACAGTCAACATTTTCTTTCTTCTTCCCTAATAACTTAAAATTTACTGCGCCAACGTGGCTTTTTCTGAGGCTGCCAGGAGGTACCCCCTCTAAGTGTGTTGCTGACAGCATGGAACATGTTACAGCACCCGTGGACAGCTCTTTCACTTCTCTCAGTAAACCTTGGAGATACAGGAAGCTGGTCAGCAACTCGAGGCTGAAGTACAGGGTCGTCATAATGCCAGGGGGGCAGTGGTATGTCTCCCCCAGGGTGGGAACCAAGATTGATCACTAGTCCCATTTCACTGACAAAAACTCAGGGAAACCTCTTAGCATGAATCCATTTGTCCATCCATCCATCCATTCTATTATTCATTTACTTTTAAAATTGTGGTTAAATGTCATAAAAATTTACCATTAGTGATATTTTAATACATTCACAATATTGTGCAACTATCATCACTGCCTAATTCCAGAACATTTTCATCACCGTAAGAAAGCCGCATAACCATTAAACAGTCACGCCCCACCCTCTCCCCCAGACCCTAGAAACCACTAACTTGTTACCTCTGTTGATTTCCCTATCCTGGACATTTCATACAAATCATACAACATGTGTACCTTCTTGTAAGAACTACCTTCTTTCATGTAATCCAATGTTTGCAAGGTTCATCCACATTGTAAGCATGTACCAGTAATTCACTGCTTTTGATAGCTGACTGATCCATCATTGCACAGACAGACCATTGTATATATCCATCTATTAACAGACACTGTGTTTCTTTCTCCCTTTGGGTTATGAAGAAAGCTGCTATGAACATTCTTGTATAGTTTTTCCTTGAACACCTGCCCATCTTCAATACTTTGAGGGAATAAGCCCATTAATTTCTAACAAGCACTTTTGAGCTTCTGCTATACTGCAGACACACACACTGATGGGTGGTAGGAGGGAGCATTTAAAAAGGAATAGGTATTTTCCTCCTATGTAGGCATGAATTAGATCGTCTACTGGATTGAACACATTGAATATTTGCTTCTCCATTCTTGTGATCCTTTACTGAAAAGAATGTGTTTCAACTCCAACCAGGTTAATACAAAAGATATAAAGTCATTGTATTTTTTATGGTTGAATAGTATTCCATGGTAGACATATACTACAGTTTATTAATCCATTTTTGAGTTGATGGGCATTCAGGTTGTTTCCGTAGCTTGGTGATTATAAATTGAGCTGGGATAAACAATCTAGTGTAAATGTCTTTACGATAAAAGGATTTTTTTTCTTTTGGGGTAGATGCCTGGAAGTGGGATTATGGGGTCAAATGAGAGATCTAATCTTGAGGTTTTTGAGGATTCTCCATACTTCTTTCCAAAGAGGCTGTATTAGTATTGTAATACTAATGCTGTATTAGTATCCAACATATTCAATACTAACATGAAGCCAGTAGGCAATCTAATTCACACCCACATAGGAGGAAAAAAAAAACTTACTACTTTTTAAATGCTCACTTGAGAACAGCGGTTCTCAGCCTGTGGGTTGCGACTCACAGGAACTGTATTAAAGGGCTGCGGCATTAGGAAGGTTGAGAACCACTGCCTTAGAACTTTAAACGCTCCCATCTGCGACTTTAGAACTTTGTGATGTGGGCTAATCTCACTGAGGTTAGATGATATCTCAGGGTGGTTTCGATTTGCATTTCTCTGATGTCTAGGAATGATGGGCATTTTTTCATATGTTTGTTAGCCATTCCTCTGTCTTCATCAGAGAAGGTGCTGTTCATGTCTCTTGCCCAGTGATAGATGGATTGTTTGCTTTTTTGATTAATTTGAGTTCTCTATAGATCCTAGTTACTAAACCTTTGTCAGACTGGTGTATCTTTTCCCATTCTGAAGGCTGTCTATATGCTTTGTTTTGTTCTTAGCCAGTAGATAATTCACGACCACGTAGGAGAAAAACTCATTTCAATTTACGTTGGAGGGAGGAGGAATGAGGGCGGGAGGAAGGGGGTTTGGGGCGCTCCTCCTTGATGTGCACAACGTAGGGGTGTATAGAACATCTTTGGGGTGCAGGACACAACCACAAGAGGGACTCAACTTAACATTCAAATATTATGACCTGGTTGTTTGTACCCTCGTGTTAACCTAAAATAAAAAAGTAATAAGATAGGGTTTATACCCCCACCAATTAAAGTTTGGAAAAGCACAAACATATTAGTAATAACACAAGTAACAATAATATTCATAACAACTGGGTTTTATTGACTGCACTTAGGACACTAGACAGCACTTCAGCACTGTGTTTGGGGCCATCTTGAACAGCAAAACCAGTAACAAAAGCGGAAAAATGTGGGAAGATGTGGCATTTAATAAGACCACAAAAAGAATACTTGTTTACAGCATGAGAGCTGAACGTGAAGGCAAAGCATTGCCTTATTTAACCTCGCCGGGAACACAAGCAATATGTAACTCAAATTTTTTGCTATTCCTCCCATGTCATTAAAAGTGCCTTGAGTGTTGATTTAGGGTTTGCAAATATATTTCAGCAAGCTGGCAAATTCACAAATGCAGAACCCACAAATAATGAAGATTTAGTGCCCACACCTACACCTGTTTAAGGATTCTTTCACACTGCCCCCTTCAAGCACCCGAGGACAGGCAACTCTCCCGCACTCCAGCTCAGCAGCCTGGGTCATCCTGTCTACTCTTCTGGCCTACAATGCTACTGACTGTCAGAACTGAGGTTCATGTCCACTGGGCACTGTCTAGCCAAAATATGCCACTGGACAGTGGCAGAATCCAGCTCACCTTTGATGCTTGTTTTTGGTAAGAAGAAACCCAGAGATTTAAAGGCTTAATAAGAGATATGGGTCCACTTTTAAAAAAGGAACATTCTTGTTTCACTGGGGCTGCTGTGGGTCCCTGGAACATTCTTGTTTCACTGGGGCTGCTGTGGGTCCCTGGAAGCCAGCTACCACCTGTCTCCTACCTGCCTGATTTTACTCTCCAGGAGTACCTCCTAGGTCACAAGCAACTGCTCACAAGACCTCAAATTCCATATTGACCCTGGTATGCTAGCTGCAGAGAAAGAAGACCCCAGGCCTCTGCCCACCCCACAGGCACCTCATGTCAGCGGCTCTGACAACTTTGCTGGCTGCCCCAGGGTATGACAGAGCCCAAACTGCCCAGGCGTGGGGCCAGCTCACCAGCTGTGGATTTCATTACAACTCTCCTTGTTTTAGAAATAGAGCCCAAAGACAGGCACGCAAATACGCTGCACTGTGGCCAGATTTTAAATAATAGACTAAAATGATAGTTCAGAACATACTCTACCTCTCTCCTACATGTGTGACAATGGCCTTGCTCATGAAGTATTCTGAACAGCTTGGGAAAAGGGTGCTAATATTTCAATGTCTTTTTTTTTCCAATGACTGTTAGGATTTTTTCTTTCCCTGATGGAGCCAAATGTTTTTCCGGGTGAGTTAGAAAAGACATTTTGTCTTTTAACATTTCGCTAAGGGGGGAAAATGCTACACTTCCTCGGTCACCACAGCAAATGTCATGCTAGAAAATGTTGACACATAATGACTGACCTAGAAGTTAGAGTACAAACTGACCATTACACCAAGGTCCAATATTCTTCCAGCCAGCAATTCAAAAGCTTCACCCTGCCCCCCAACTCAATCTAGATCCCTGACCAGCCACCACATCCAGGAGACCTGTATACATAGATGTCTTCCATGGGAGCAGGGAAGAACCAGAGTCTAAGTTGTCAGGCCCCATGTATAGCACCTCTCCCAAAAAAGGAATTATACAAAGGAATTATATAGTCTAGTGGTAGCAAGTATATTTTTATAGTGCTCTTGATAGACAATAAAAAAAGATAAACAAGAAATTTTACTCTACAAGAGCAATTAGTTTTTTTTAATTAGATAAAAGTTTATTTCTTTCTAAGTTAATAGTTCAAATTGATAATGATCCTAGAATGTAGAGAAGCTGTAATCTTTGAGGTCATTCATCACCCAAATGCCTTCTAACAAGTTGGTGTAATACCCACTGGGGTGTTGTCCTGGTCCATGTGATTTTTTTTAAATTTATTTATTTTTATTGTTAAGTCATAGCTGTGTACATTAGCGCAATCAAGGGGTATAATGTGCGGGTTTCATATACAATCTAGTCTCACATGTACTTCCACCCCTAAAATAATTCATGCCTTTGTTCATCCGTTCAACAAATATTTGCCTACTGCTTGCGTGTGCTGGGCACATTTCTATCCATGTTACATACAACTAAAAGATGAGGTCCACCCCTCACAAGGTGTAGGGGTGAGACAGGTGCGTGATCAACCGATGTGTCACCAATGAGTGGTGACGATGCTATACAGTGTGGCACTAGAAGTGAGCCCCTGAGCGTATGGAAGGAGGGAGAGAAGGCTTCATAAAGGAAGGGACCCTTGAGCTAACTCTACATGGAACAGAGTTCCACGCCAGATCTGCTGTAGGGGGGAAAGAAAGAGGCGGCTCCGTGCAGGGAAACCAGAAAGTGCCAAGCACAACAGGGCCACCCTACCATTAGGCACAAGCTGTGCAGGGCCTGCTGTCAGGGCACAAGGACCCTGGGCATGTCTTTGTGGCTACTGTAAATGCTGCATATGTGAGCACATGCAAAGGGTGGGCTCATGGGTCTGCATGTGCATGATTTGTTTGGAGATTGGGCTGAAGAAGGAAGCTTCTCACACAAGTGGGGATCACTCGCCTCTATCCCAGCTTCTCCTTACTCTCTGCCTGTGACTGAACTTCCTTTGTTAGTATCAAAATTTGGTGCAAGTGATCCCCATGGTGGTTTGAGCCCTAGTCATCTCACTGATGGAGCACACAGGATTTGTTAGAGGTACTGATCTAGCCGGGACACCTTTGTGCTACATGACACACATAGGCCACAGAACTCTAGAGAGCCAGCCTGTGACTCATGCTCTGTGGCTAATAACCCCAGAAGAACTTAGCTGAGTTTACTGGAGAGAAGGCTCACAGGAGGCTAGAAAGCATCCTATTAATGATGCCAGGTTACACTTCTCTTCCCTCTCCTCTGGCCACTGTCTTCCCCAGACATGGTAGGGAGGGGCCACGTGGACTTTTCCCATCTCTGATCTTGCACAGAAACCCTGGACACATGTTTTCCTTTGTGGACATTTACGATTATTTCCTCTGCCTGAGAAAGGAGACGTGCCCTGTGCTTTGATGGACAGGCCACGAGCTGCTTGCCTGGGTACTTTCCAGGACGATTAGGCAGAGGACTTGAGAGGATGATTGGTATAGAAGCATCTGAACAAATAAAGGCCATCGGAAGGAAAGGAAGGCGTGAGCATCTCAAAGCTGCCTTGCACCTCTGCAGGAAGAGGACAGCGAGGAGGAGGAATGAGAGCCTTCCTCTGGATTTAACTGCCTGTGGATTTGCTCCCAAGAGCTCCTGGTGCAAAATCCTACAGACAACGTGGACAGGAGTACAGCTTCATGCCACGGGGACATGGAAGACTGCTGAAGATGTGACCCCGACCTTTAATTCCTGCAGCTGTGTCCTAGTGGCCCCCAAATAGGTGGGTTGAAAACAACACACCCAAAAATTGTTCTCTTAGTATTTGATAGATAACACAATCCAGGATACAGAGATAACAAAATCTGGATGTCCACAGAACCCGGACCACAGAGTTAATCCACCTGTAAAATGGGTTTATTTCGTATGTGTGTATCTGTGCTGTCCTCACGTGACAAAGCTTCTGCATCCCTATGTCAGCCCCAGAGTACGAGGGAGGCAGGTAGGGAGCCAAATGATACCAGATCCAAAGAAAAGTCTAACTAGAGGACAGACATTCCACTACAAGTCATCCTATACAACTTTGAGTGGGAAGCTATTTGTACTCTTCTGATTAATCCATACTATTGTTGCAGGAAGACGAGGCCCAAAGGGGGGGAAAGAGCACCCAAATACCGTATTTAAAAGGAAAAAGGCTTTTATTTCAGCAGGCAGAGCAAATGGCATAGAAGAATTCAAAATGGTCACACTCCCCAACTGGCTTGGTCTTTCCCTTTTTATCTCCAGTCAAAAAGTTCCAACCCACAGGTACCTTTCTCAACGGTCAGTTTGAATGAAGCAGGAGATGCTATTCCAGCCTCCACCCAACTACAGGATTTCACAGAAGTGGAAATTTCCAGGTCCCAGGAAGTTAAGTCTACAAATTCCTAAGAGCTGAGTCACCCTGGAGAGGACCCTGCATGGAGAGGAGCCCCCTTGGGGTCTCCTTGAGAAGACCTCTGTTCCCTTAGACCCCACCCTTCCCGGGTATCTTCTCTCACTATGGTTCACGTCTTTGGAGAGCAGTTAAACCAGAAAACTGTCGTCTCTGCTTCCCTGTACCTCTGCAACATGCTCTGATAATTAAAAGCCTCTTATTACTTGGAATTTTTATTTTATATTTGATATAAATGTAAGCGTTACTAGGATTAGACATAAATTCTTACCATTTAACCACTTTTCCTTTTTATAAAGAACACAAAGTAACACAAATGAATTAAGGTATTTCAAAACTTCTTTAGAATATAACTTCTGGGTTGTTTACAAAGACGCTTTTAAAGCCCTTGATAAAGTTATTTGAAAGCACAGTTAAAAAAATACTAATTATGTCTCATTTCTCTTGCTGTCAAAATAACCCCCAAAACAAAAAAAACTGCACAAAGCTTTTCTCTTCATGACCAAAGCTGCCCTTTAGAAGTAAAATGCCATAGGAATATGTGATTAGTGGTAAGCTCTGCAAGGACTTGACTTTTTTATTCTGCAAAGTTCCCCTTTATTCTGCCTGGGGTTGAAATCAACTCTTTACATGAACAATGCCAGATGCTTAGTTTTGAGAAGTGTCATCAAATCCCAGGCACGGATTCCTTTCTCTGTTGAGACATTCCAATACACCAGGTTAATTGGGATCTGAGAATGGTTACTGCTCCCAGGGGGGCTGTTCAATTAAATGTTCCTCTAATTTGCATTTGAAAAGCACATCTCTGCCTGGGGCTATAATGCAAACCTAAGCCTACAAAATGTGGGTGCTAGACGTGGTGCCCTGAAAGGGCCACATTCTGAGCTGCTCAGAACCACAATTTTGTACTCTGTCTTAATAGAGTTTTTTCCGTCTCATGCACCAGGGGAAACACAGTGATGCTGCACTGTGCACAGTGGGACAAACACCTAAGATGCTGGTGCGTAGGGGACTGAGTGGACACTGATATGCAGACCACGGAGAAGCATCCTCAGCTGAAACTCCGGGCTGTCAGGCTCTCCCATCCTCTGGCCACAAATCTCTTTAACTGTACCGGCCTCAACGCAGGGCTTGGTTGGTACAAAGCCTGAACTCCTCTTTTCTCTGTGCCCCAAATATATCAACAAAGCAAAAATGCCCTGACCTCATCTGAGCCACGGGTGCAGTCATGGTGCAGCTGGTGCTGCCAGCCTGAGCCCCTGCTCTGTCTGGGTCATTTTTCAACCTATCTTGCCTCAACCTTGTTACCTCAGATCAGAGCTGCCCATGATTAGCTGGGCATAAATGCCCTATGGCTGCCAAAAGGATGGGGCTCTGATGCTTTTTGGGTGACTCACTGAATGAGCAGGCGGGATGAAATGCATAGATTCTTAGGTAGAGAAGGACAGTGACAGCAGCAAGCTTCACACAATCCCCTTGGGGTCCCCATCTGAGCTTCCCTCCCCACTTCAATAAAAGCAAAGAGCTGTAATCAATGTCCTCGGGGCTGAGCTGGCTCAAAGCACTATGGTACACTCCTTCCTGATACCTCCAGGAGTAAATTCTGGGAGTAGAAGCAATTTACAGCAGATGAGCCCACACTCACTAGGAGTTGCCCTTGACACACACACACACCCACTTATGCTCGCAGCCTGCTGTCCCACAATCCGCTGCGTCTGGAGACAAAGCATCCCTTTCCCACTTAGTGCCTCTCAGCAAGGTCCTCCCTGAGGCCAGGCCAGGCCGGGCAGGGGAGAGAAGGATGGATGAGGCCAGCAACACAGCAAGGGAAAAGTAAAGTCAGGTCCAGAAGGGAGCCTGGATCAGGGGTTATGAAGTGAACAGTCAATGAAAGATATTTTTAGAGAGCCTGAAGCTGAGCATGCCTCAGAGGCCCAAATGAGATTGTTCCTCACAGCAGAGGATATTTATTTTGAACTGTCAAGTCTGGTTTTAAAAGTCCTTCTTCAGCACCTTGCAAACCCAGGGATTTGAGCAGGATGTCAGGCTTCTAAGCTCATCATGGGATATGTAACCACCCAGGAGGCTAAGTGCCTCCGTCAGGGGTCCCTGAGGAGGCAAGGCCTGGCGCTGGTTTCCCACGCACAGGATTGGGTGGGGAAGGAGGTCCTCAGGCGCTTTTTCCTGTAACCATTCCCTTGCTCTCTGGGGCACTAGACTTTTTTTTTTTTTTTTTGAAGTTTTTGGCCGGGGCTGGGTTTGAACCCGCCACCTCTGGCATATGGGGCCTGTGCCCTACTCCTATGAGCCACAGGCACCGCCCTGGGGCACTGGACTTTTAAGGTCCACCTCTTCCTCTTCCCAAAGATTCTGAAAACCCTCACCACCAAGTATTCCCACTGACCCTCTCTGCCCGGCTGTTTGCTGCCACTGCAGCGTCAAGGCCCTTAGTGCCTCTTCAAACACCAGTTATGGCCAGAAGAATCTAACGGCAGGACTTCTGGGCACACTGACAATCTCATAGGAAGAAAGTACAGAATAAGGTAAGGGATATGGCCTGAGAGTACCTGGGTTCTAGTTCTGACACCAGCACTCACACTCCACGACCCTAAACTTAGTACTCAAGTTCAAGGAGACTATTTCTTCATCTGTAAAATGGGAATCAGAAGTATTTTTTTTAAGAGACAGAGTCTCACTTTGTCACCCTTGGTAGAGTGCTGTGGCATCACAGCTCATAGCAACCTCCAACTCCTGGGCTTAGATGATTCTTTTGCCTCAGCCTCCCCAGTAGCTGGGACTACAGGCACCCACCACAACGCCTGGCTATTTTTTTGTTTGCAGTTTGGCCGGGGCCGGGTTCAAACCCACCACCCTCGGTATATGAGGCTAGTGTCCTACTCACTGAGCCACAGGCGCCGCCAGGAATCAGAAGTAATTTTTTTAATTTTTTTTTTTTTTTTTGTAGAGACAGAGTCTCACTTTATGGCCCTCGGTGGAGTGCCGTGGCCTCACACAGCTCACAGCAACCTCCAACTCCTGGGCTTAAGCGATTCTCTTACCTCAGCCTCCCGAGTAGCTGGGACTACAGGCGCCCGCCACAACGCCCGGCTATTTTTTGGTTGCAGTTTGGCCAGGGCCGGGTTTGAACCCGCCACCCTCGGTATATGGGGCCGGCGCCTTACCAACTGAGCCACAGGCGCCGCCCTCAGAAGTAATTTTTAAGAACGTAACTCTGAGGTACATCAAAACTATGTAATTTGGCTGGGCGCCTATGGCTCAAGTGGCTAAGGCGCCAGCAATCACCTAATACAGCAGAGCTGGTGGGTTCGAATGTGGCCTGGCCCTGCCAATGACAACAATAACCAAAAAATAGCGGGGCATTGTGGTGGGCTACGCCCCAGCTTCTTGGGAGGCTGAGGCAAGAGGATCTCTTAAGCACAAGAGTTTGAGGTTGCTGTGAGCAGTGACGCCCACAGCACCCTACCCAGGGCAACAGCTTCAGACTCTGTCTCAGAAAACAAGTACAACCAAAAAACACAAAACTACGTAATTTAAAAAGGTATGGTATTTCAAAGCATTACCGGCTCAGCACCTATAGCTCAATGAGCAGAACGCCGGCCACATATACTGAGGCTGGTGGGTTCGAGCCTGGCACGGGCCTGCTAAACAACGACGACAACAACAACAACAACAACAAAATAGCCAGGTATTGTGGCGGGTGCCTATAGTCCTAGCTACTTGGGAGGCTGAGGCAAGAGAATTGCTTAAGCCCTAGAGTTTGAGGTTGCTGTGAGCTGTGATGCCATGGCACTCTGAGGGCAACACAGTGAGACTTTGTCTCAATAAATAAATAAATAAATAAATAAAATAAAAGCATCACCTCGGAGGAGGGCTGGCTGTTGGCTAAGCCTGCCATTCCTCTTGGGCTCACTGCTCAGTTCCCTTTCCTAGACATGTAGGTAAGGGCACAGGATTGCGCTCTGGCCACTGAATAGGAGCAGAAGTGACATGTGCCACTTCTGGCCCAACTCACAGGAGTTCCCACATCCCTTCTGCCATGGTCTTCACTCCACCAGCCCAAATTAGACAAGCACAGCGACGCCCCCAAAGGATGTACTGAAAACACCAAGATGGCAATAGCTACCATGCAGAAGAGAGCTGCCTGTCAGTAAAATCTGTTCTAGACGTCACCTGAGCAGAAAATAATATCAATTTAAGCAACTATGCATAGGAGAGTTTGCTTGTTACAGCATCTACCTCAACAAATACTCACCATGCCCTACCAAAGGGTAGGGAGTATAAGGCACTATTAAATGTTTCACCTAAAAATAAATGACAACCCCACCATTAGAAACAGATGACGGGGCTGTTGCATCTTCCTTTAGAGCCCAGACATGATTACTTACACAGAAGCCATGTAACTGAGGGGATATTCCAGGTAAGTTCATAATCTGAGTTTTCTGCTACTACTACAGGTTCCCTTTTCTTGCAAACTCACTTTTCCCCACTTGTGCAATTAGCATCCACTGCAATTAAGATCACTTAGTGCATTCCACAACCAGACATAATGGAACTTGGGGTGCTGGTTCTCTCCATTCTCACCCCTTTCTCCTTAGTACAATAGTCCCGATTGGTGTCCCTTGAGTGCTAAACTTTCACTAGACAAATATCAGGTCTACTCTGGGGGGCTGAGGTGCACCGGACAGCCTGAGATTAACCATGAGGCTCCTCAAATGTCAATTCCAGGCTCTGTTCTACACTGGCAACTTCCATGGCCATTTCCATGTATCATTTTCCTTTCCCTTCCCCAGCTCACCCTGTCTTCAGCACCACACCTCTTCCACTGCTGTTTTGCCAGCTTTTTCCAGTTGTTTCCTGTTTTCTCTCTCAGGCCACAGGAAATCCTTCCTCCATTACTCTTAAAGTTTCCACTCCAGTCACTACCTCATGTGCTACCCCCCACCGTCATTTGTGGCATTTTCTGAGAATTTCCAAATGACCTCCAGTTCGTGCCTCTGTGCCCTGTAAGCCTGGGAGATGACTTGAACCAGAGAGACCTCAACTCCTGACCTTGAGTCATTCTCTCAAGTCATCTGAATCTGGGTTTCTTCCCCATATACCAGGAATACTAATACCTTGGCTCCAGGGTTTCCACAAAACTAAATGCATTCATTCTTTTAACACATTTACCCAGTCCCTTCCATGTTCTGAGAACGGTCTTAAGCTTTAAAGATATAACACTGGATGGGGTTTGACATTCTGGTAAGGAGCACAACCCATAACCAAATACAGCGTGTCCATAAAGCACGTGTTTTAATGAACTTTATGACACCCTATATATAATATGCTAAGTGGAAATAAGTGTTGTAAAAGAAAAAAAAAAAAAAAAAAACAAAGCCAAATACGGGGACCAAGAGTAAAAGTGGTGGGTGAATAGGGAAAGGTGTTCAGGGAAGACCTCCCTGATGGGATAAAACCTGAGCAGAGGCCTGAGTGAAGAGGGAGGGCAAGTGCAAAGGCCCCGAGGTAGGATTTGTAATGTCCAGAGATATGCCCTGAAAAGCTCTCAAGGAGTCCAAGACATGATTCACCTCTGGAATCCCACACGCCTTGTACTGAGATGTTTTCAACCAATCTCCATGACTGATGCCAACTGGCCCTGTTTTCTTTTTCTCCGAGTGGAAGCACCACCACGCCTCCTCTCCCCTTCAGGAAGACCCCGCACTCTTGCACATACCCCTCAGGCAGAATCAGGGAAATGAGAAGAACAAGTCTGAGAAGTTCAAACACAAGCATTTGGCAAAGCAGGATGCTGCTGCCTTTGTTATCACATCCCCGCCAGCAGGCAGCCAAGACTTAATGAATCTTCTAGAAATGTTTTATGTAATTCTCCTGGGGTCCTGGAAAATGTAATTAGGAGATAAAGAAATTGACAGAAATGAGAGGAACTAAAAATTCAAAGATCATGTTTCAGACAAGTCCACTTAAAAGTCAAGGGTTCTCAGAGCAGAATGGCAAATTTCATTCAGAAAAGGGCTGCCCCTCAAGGGAGAGAGTAATATAACTGATCCTGTGACTAGAGTAAAATAAAGCTGCATGGTTGAGCAGAGTAAGCCAGGAAAGGCACTAAATAGGTCAGAGTACAAGTTGAACATCCCTGATCCAGAAATCCAAAATCCAAAATGCTCCAAAATAGAAAACTGAGCACTGATATGACATTCAAAGGAAATGCTCATTGGAGCATTTCAGATTTTCAGATTTGGGAAGCTCAACTGGTAAACATATATAATGTAAATATTCCAAAACCCAAAGAAATCTGACTTTTGGTCCCAAGCATTTTTGATATGGGACACTCAACCTATAGCATGATCTTAAAAAAGAATGTTGCATGTGGCAAAAATCAAGTGATTAACAAGCTAGTGACAAGGCAAAGTGAAAAATGATAAATTAACCCTATATCTTAAGAGTGTCTTCTGAGATGAGTAAGACACGTATTTAATTTAAAAGTAACATAGGTGCCAGCCACAGCATTGGATTGTTTTTTCTGTTTTTAGTAGAGACAAGATCTCACTCTTGCTCAGGCTGGTCTTGAACTCCTGAGCTCAAAGCTATCTGCCCGCCTCAGCCTCCCAGAGTGCTGCGATTACAGTTGTGAGCCACCACACTCAGCTCATTTTAATTTTGATATTTCTAGGCTATGCTGTTCATTTGAGTGTTTCTATCATAAATCTCCCCAAATTTCTGCTGTATGTTAAAAACACTCTGAGTGTAAGTGTACCCAATGCAGTCCAGAACCATTGTTCATGGGTCAACTGCGTAAGTTTGCTTTGATGTGCTTCATACACTGGAAATACAGCAGCAAACTACAGTGCCCTAGTCTGGTGCTGACAGTCTGGTGCAGTGGGCCAGAAAATACAGATAATTAACTAAGCATGTGCTAAGTATGTCTAGCAGGCTAATCTCTATGGAGAAAAGTAAAGCAGAGCATGGGAGGCAGGGCGTGCAGGGAAGCTACCATATTTTGCATATTTTGCCACATATAATGCAAATTATTTTGCTCAAATGTTGGAAGGAAAAATAAGGGCACATGTCATACATAAGTAGTTCTATTTGTTACCAGCACATAAAATTTCTTGTACCTTGTATCTGTTCTTGGGTTTTGTAATTATTTGTTATATAAAATTTCTTGTACCATGTTTAAAAAAAAAAAAAATGCTAACTTTCCCTTATAATGCAAGAAACAAGTACCTAAATATAAACAAAAATTTGAATTAAAAACTTAACATTTTTTTCCCTGAAAGTTTGGGCCAAAAACATGAGTGTGTATTACATATGGCTAACTATACTTCACGTAAGACTGATAAGGAGGCCTTTCCGATAAGGGACTATCTGAGCAGAGACCCAAACCAAGCAAGGAAGATCCATGAGAGTATCTGGAGAAGGAGTGATCCAATGGAGGGAACAGCAGATGCAAACGTTCTGAGGTAGAAATAAGCTTGGGGTATGAGAGGAACAGCAGAGGCCACCGTGGCTGCAGCTGAGAAATCAAGAACTAGACTAGCAAGAAATAAAGTCAAGAAAGCATAGTGACCTGATCACAGAGTGCCTTGCAGACTGGGGTAAGAGCTTTCAGTCTGAGTGAGGTGGATGGTACCAGACGCTCACAGGTGTGACCTGACTGGATTCACCCTGCATTTTTAAACCACACTGGTGGACTGTGGTCTACAGAAGAGCAGTAAGGATGTTGGGGGCAAAAACCAAGAAATCTTCAGCAATAGTCGAGGGGACAGAAATCTTGGGAGCTTGAACAAGGAGGGGCACAGAAATAGAACAGACAGGGGAAAATGGTACCATTTGAGAATTTGCTAGGGAGATAAGTGGGGTTTTAGGTTCTTTCTCTCCAGAGTCTATCCTCAGCAGGGAGGCAGAGAGGCCCTTTCTCTAAGATGACACTGGCCAAATTCTCTCAGAGTCTGCTTGTTCAGACAAGGTTAAGGATCTCGCTATGCCAGAGGCCATCTCCCACAGCCAGATGAGCCATTTATCCAAAGTTGTTTTCTTTTCCTCTTTTGCAAACTGCTTCCCTTTGAAAAATTCTGCTTATTCTACTTGGAGATAAATATTCCAGCAGATCTGCAAAGCTACAGAGAAAATCCCACAGAGTAGGGCAACTAGGGCTGCCCAGAAGTGGTAAAAGGTTCTGCAGCTGACATTTGATTTTCAACCCCCAAAGCTCAGTCCACATGGCATCAAGTCCTCCTCAATCATTTGCTGAGAAACATGAACATGGGTACTGGGTCACAGATCTGCTGCCGAGGTGCCCGAAGGACCTCTGTAGAGTTCAGAAAGCAGCCAGGGCCCAGCAGGAAGTCAGAGATAAGGGAATCACAATAGCCAGACCTTAGCTCATTTTCCTTCTCCAAAAGCCAGCCTGGGACCCCAGTGCATGCCCCTCAGATAGGCCTACTGACTCCAATGTCTTGAGAACCATTCCCTAAGCATCGTGTCCTTTCTGGGCAGGAATGGCCCCAGCCCAGAGCTTGGAAAGTACATCCCAAGAGGCCTTTGCTTTTAGTAATATTAAAAGCAATACCTACTATTGGCAAGGGAGTTAATAGTGTACGAAGTCATTTCAGGAGCACATTCACCAGTGACTAGGATGGCTTGTAGAACCTGCCTAATAATTAGGAACTCACACCTCTGCCCCCCGCCAAAAAAGGTGGGGGATGGTCTGGTATTAATTATAGCTTCCAAACATGTTAACATGTGGCAGTCACCTGCTCTTTGGTTTGCTCATCAGCCCAATTACTCATTTCTTTATTAAGGGCATATGCACAAGGCGTTGTGCCCAGGAAAAGGAATATGGTGGTGAATTCCTATGTCAAGCTTCAAAAGAGCACCTATTATGTGTTTGGCCCAGAGACACAAAACACATGGTCTAGAGCCAGAAAGAATAACATGCAGTGAGAAGTGGCCCAACACAGTGATTAGGAGTCTCAACTGGAATCAGTGCATGGCCCCATGACAGCACCTGCCTACTGCCAATGTGGTCGATTTTCCTGAGACTCTCAGGGAAAAGCTAGAATGTGAAGGTCATCTATACAGCTTCTACCCACAATGAGATTCTGAGAGGTCAAAGTTATTTTTTTCACAGCAATCCTAAGACCTCACTTGTCTTTTCAACCCTCATTCACTCCTGAGCGTGCAGTGGGTGTTTCATGACGTGTGAAGATATCACAAACTGATGGCTAACAGAACAGAGGTGTACTCTCAGTTTTAATTTCTAATACAGTAAAAATCCACAGCTACAAGCCATATAAACATAGTATCTTGGGGGTCCTCAATTCACAAGAGTGTAAAAGTCCTGAGAACCATTTGGTGTTAGAATTGATCCAATGCAACCCTCCACCCCTGCAGGTAGACGGAGGCCCCAAGACAGATCAGCATCAGAGCACGGTTGGATGATGGTGCATGTGCCTCCCAGATAGTGGGGTGTAGTGATCGCTCCAGACAGCCTCATTGCATGCAGCTATGTGCCACCACCCCTGTGAGCTCAGGATGCTCCCAGCTCAAGTCTCCTGCCAGCCCCACCCCAAAGCAGAGGTAAACACTGGGTGGGAAAGTCCCACTGCCAACCTCACCTTCCTCATTCCTGAGTAGCAGCATCTGCCACTATCATACCAGACTCCCTGAAGTTTCTATCCACGCCCTGTAGTTCTGCAGGTACAGGCCCCAACATGAGCGGCCCCCCCTCTCTCCACGCCACTGTCTACCTGATAAATACCTATTGTTCCTTGCAGGCTCCTCCTTCCCCAGAGACCTTCCTAAGCCTCCCAGGCTTAGTGAGGCCCAGACCCCACCCCACTCCTCACCTCTGGTTCTTCTCTGCACTGGGTTTTCCCAGGAAAACACAAGCTCCTCAAGGGCAGAAATTGCATTTCACCCATCTCTGCAGCCCTGGCATCACCCCTTCCCACAACACACCATAAGCCCAACAAGTGAGGGTGAGGACAAAGGACCAGCACGTGAATGACAGAATGAGCAAGTCAGTGAATGACACTTCCCAAGATGACAGTCCCTCTCGGTCACTTTATAAATGGATGTCTTCCTCTACAGGTATGACCTTGGATTCTTTCTAGGACTAAGGAAGCCTCCTTCCTAGTCTTCAATGCCTATCCCTTTCTTGGGATTCTTTGATCTAATTTTCAGAGAGACATTTTCCCACCTTGTCCCTAAATCTGAGACTCTTTCAGTGGCCTCTTCTCCAACCAAGGTGATGGGTACAGATGGAGTCCCCTTACTGGATTTCCCCTTTACCCTCCCGGATCCACAGTGTGGTGAGGTAAATGTGAATTATATTTTGGAGATGGGGCAGCACAGCAGTGGGGCGGGAGGAAACATTCAAATACCTGCTGAGAAGACAGAATCAATGTGTGACAACTGTAATTCTCAGCACAGTAATTACACCACGTTTAAAGGGCTCTGCAGAGTCACACCATTGATTTTGGGAAAATATATTTACTGCATCAGAAAAACAGGTGCAAGTCCTGATCTGCACTCTAGCCTTTCCCTTCATTGATCTTGAAAATAATACCCAGATACAAGATGCTTCGATGTGCAATCCTGCATCTTTGTCTCTGCGGTTCTGCTCAGCAATTCATTATCTACTTCTGCCTACCTTTCCCAGATCCGTTTTTATTCTCAGGAAGTGGCAAAAAAGAACCACTCATTTATTTACCCAGATCACAAGTTCCTACTTTATGCCAGGTACTCACCCAGGTGCTGGTGATGCAAAGATGCAATTGTTCTTCAGTGGAGTTTTTGAGCATTACCCTTTGTGGCCTCTCTAGTATTTGAGATTCTGGTAAAAGGCACCAGCCTAGTTCAAATGCATACCCACCCCCATCCAAGTAGTAGACAGAGCCGACCCTACTTAGCTTCCAAGATCAGATAAGCATTTTCAGGGTTGTATGGCTGTAGACTCAAATGTGTACTTAAGGCAACCCACAGAATGGAAGAAAATGGTTGCAAATTATATATCTGATAAGGGTCTAGTATCCTGAAAATAAGAGATTAATAACTCAATTTAAAAAGGATATGAACATTTATCCAGAGAATATTTACAAATGGCCAATATGCCCATGAAATGATGCTGATAATTACCAGAAAAAATACAAATCAAACTGCTTTATACTCATTAGCATGGTGACAATCAAAAAGAGACAATAACTAGTGTTGGAGAGGTTGCGAAGAAACTGGAACCCTTATATGTTATTGGTGGAAATGTAAAATGGTGCCATCATTCTGAAAGACAGCTTGGCAGTCCCTCAAAATGCTAAGCGCAGAGTTCCTATGGGACTCGGCAGTTCAACTTCTGGGTATTCAATACCACCCAAGAGAAAAGCCCCAAAGTAGAAACAACCCACATGTTCATCTACTGGGAAATAAAATCTGATCTAGCCATGCAATAAAATACTATTCAGCCATAAAAATGAAGTATCCATACATGATATAATAGCATAACATTTAAGGTTTATTGACAAGAGAAAGAAGCCAGAAACAACCACATATTGCATAGATTCAAGTTTTATGAAATGTCTAGGAAAGGCAAATCGATAGACACGGAAAGTAAAGGAGTGGTTGCGAGCGGCTAGGGAAGCAGGAAATAGAAGGTGGCTGCAAATGGGTTTGAGAGTGATGAAATGTTTTAGAATTAGTTAAGAGTGATGGATGGTTGCACCAACCTGTAAATACCTATACACTAAAAACCACAGGATTCTACACTTCCAAAGAGTGAATTTTATGGTGTGTGAATTATATCCCAATAAAATAATATATACTTCAGGATGTGACCTCATTTTTCTCACCTCAAAGCCACATCACCCCCAGAAAACTATGGGAACTGACCTCAGCAAAAGTATACACACTACAGCGTAAGCTCCCCTGTCAAATGAAGTAAAAACTAGAGAGATACTATTTGTACACGTGTGGTTTTTTTTTTTCTGTTTTCAGTTTGGCTATTAGCTATCTGTTGGTGGAGTCAGAGGGTAGCTCCCTGGTTATATTTCCCAAGAAGTCTTTCATCAAATTACCAAAGGCAGAAATCAGTGTTGCACGTACCGTAATATTTCAGCATTGCCAAAGACATCCAACGCCATGTTCGCCAGCCCTCTCACCCCGCAGAACAGAAGCAGGGACGGAGCGATTGGTCAGACAAGTGGTGAAATACAGAAACAAATGAAATTGGACAACATGTAAATTTGTTCCAAAGAAAGAAACAGGGAGAAGACACAGTGCTTGGGAAATTGAAGAGAAATTAAACAACAGGAACCTCAAAAGCAGCTAGAAGTCTGGATTAGATTATGAAGCCTACAGCAGGAAAAGCAAGGGATCACGCACATCTTTTCTGCCCAACATTCCCCGATATCTTGCTGGGATTAGACAGCCCACTAGCTCAAGGCCTAGGATCAAGGGCCTGGGGCAGGGTTGAGCTCCCCGTGCCTGCTGGGCCAGCGCCCCTGCAAAACCTGGAACACAGCTGACTCTTTGTCCAATGCCAGTTTGGGCTGATCTCTGCTTTCCAGACCCCTGTTCTCCCCTCATCATCAGGCCTCCCTGCCTCATTCCAGCTGCTACCTCTGCCTGTTACAACATTCTTCCCTAGAAGGCAGCTTCAATCATGTTTTTCTTAAAATCTCTCTTATACAGCCCATGACAGTATGCCTTCTACAGTAAGGACAACAGCCAATTTCACGGGGCATCCCAGTTGCCAGGCACCACTTAGGCACTCCACCTGTAAGTTACTCTTTTACTTCTCACAACCACCCTCCACAGTGGTACTGCTATGACCTCCACTTACAGGTGAGGGACCTGGCACCTGATCACGCAGCCAGAGAAAGGTGGAACCAGGATCTGAACGCAGGCAGGTGGTCAGGACTGCTGGCCGCATCCTTCCCACAAGCGCCGTTCCCCCTCAGTGCTGATTTGCGTATTTCGTGTATTAGGTGTCTGCATACGGGAGCACCTTCCTCCCCCAGCCTTTTTGATATCTATAACACCCCCTTCTCGGGCACCCACCCAGTCCACACCTAGACACAAGTGAGAAGGCAGGCACTCAAACAAGTACAAGAGGAGACCTGTATAAAGATTTAAGGTCAACAATGACATTTGCCAGGTGGCAAAGAACTTTACATCAGGGATGAAAATGGAGGGAATTGTTCCCACAAAGGATGCTATAAGCAGGTATCAAAAAAGTTTCCAAAGCATTAAGACCCCTTGGCAAGAGGGTGGCACATGTCCCCCACAATATCCTTGGGGGGTCAGCCAGGATATGAACAATGAGTACAACCCTCACCTTCAACCTTACATGGAAACTGACTTTCCATTCCCTGTGCCACGCCTCTCCTACTCCTTTACAGTGCCTTCTCTTCTCAGGAAGGGAAACTCAGCCCACGTCTGTAAACACAGGGCACCAGTGAATGGTCTACAAGGGCATCCCTGCTGTTATTGCCCACACCGCTCTCAAAGCTTTTTAATTTGGGGCACAAATCCCCTATCCCCAAGTCAAAGCCAAAGAACGCACCGGTGTGCAGAGTCTACGCTCTGTCCTTTCACAGTGGTGCACTTCCCTGGGGAGAACACTGCAGGCTGGACTAAGGCAGCCCCTGAGCCCTGACTGCCGCTTTCCATCAGAGTGGCGCTGTGTGCTGTGGTGGCTACTTCTACCTCTGGTTATAGCTCAAGCTCTCAAAGCCTCGCAGAGATTGCAAACTCCTCCCTGGAGTATTTCACAGGGTCATGTTTGAGCTCGCTGGGTAGGGACCAGCCAGTGAGGACTCTCCCACGCCACACAGAAGCAGAACAAGCTTCCTAGAGAATGGCCCTGATTAGCAGCATGGCACAGAAACAAAGGGCGGGAAGTCGTGGGGGGCCAGGGCCTCCGCCCACTGCTGGCTCCGGCTTCTGTGTGGGTGTGGAAAGCTGAACAAGGAATGCAGGAGTCCATCTCTACTTCATCTCCTTTCGGCTGAGTATCTGCCATCTGAGTGCTGCTTCTCCCACGGCCCTCCTGAACATCTAGCTGAGAGGATACAAGTCTCACGTGGAAGCGGACAGAGTCTGCCAACAGGAGGTGTCAGCAGAGACCCAGCACCCAAGACAGTGCTCTGCAGCATGCACACCAACCAACGGTCCCAAAGCCACCTGCCTCCTAGGGCCAAGCAAGGGGTACGAACAGGGAAACGGGTCTGGGCAGAGAAAGCCCACCCCATCCAGCCGCTGTCACTCCCTATTTCAGCCATTATTGTGCCTGGAGAAGCCCAAATCCAAGCCCAAGCCCAAGCCCCAGTTAACACTGAGAACATACTCCCATTTTTAACATCAAAGTGGGTCAAACAAAAGGCAAAACTGCCTCAGGCTACAGGCACCCGTGCAAAGGGAAAGGGGGGTCCCATCTGCAGTGCATTTCCTGCCCACAATGACCAGGCTCCAGGTGTCACTGTCTCAAGACCCAGGAGGGACTGAGCGCTGGTGGGGGCGGGGCCTGGAGAAGAAAGGGTAAGAGGCACTGAGTGTCCCGACAGCAGGTACCACCCAGTGGGGAAGCAGGGCCCCAGCTCTACCTTGGCAACTAGACCGGCAGCGGCATGTGCACTTCTTTGGGAAAGACTTGAGAATTCCCAAAATTATTCCCAAGATGTCATAGCACTGGATTGTTGATGAGTTGAATTTCTGGTCTCAGATCGGCCACTGTTCCTGTGCCATGGTCAACTGTATACCACAGCCCTCTGAAAAGACCACCCTCGGCAAGGACGCACCCAGGAGGGAGGTCTCAGAAGGACAGGCATGGCTTTTTCACAGAGCCCTGCACCCTGTCCTTCGTGGCCTTCCCATGGCCAAAGAAACGTGTGGGGCCAAAGGCCAACATCACATCCAGTGGTCTCTCCGGAGGCCCCCGTGACAGTGAGCTTACTGTGGGCTGCTTTAGGGGGTATGGCTGGTTTGGAAGAACACTTAAACACCTGGAGGCTGATCCTGCCTCGGACTCACGGACACATTATAAACTTCTTCCAGGAGTACACACTGCAGTTCCCCACCTCTACCACTCCACTGCGGCAGTTTCCACAGGCTCAAGGTCCAAAGGAGGACGCCAACCTGCCCTTCCCTGGAAGGGAATTTCAGTAACTCGGGTCATTTGCCTCTTGTTCCTTGGTGTTTAAGCGTTTAACACTAAACTACAAAAATGGATTCTGATCGAATGCGTCTTTTTTAATGTGACAACTGTATGACAGGCACATTTAGGAAAAACACAGTAGAAGTCTTCCAAATCCTTAAGTGCTTTGCACGCTCAACCCATGCTACAGTTTCAGAACTTGCTTTTTCATGTGGTTCCCTGCCATATGCATTCTAAAGTTAAACATTCTGTTATCTACTGTTAGTAAAATATTCTAGAATTTTCATACACAGCAACGGACCAGACCATTTCCCTATGTGGGGGGTCTTCTGATATAGTTCAGTTCTGGGTAATCAGTGAACACCTACCACCTCTGCTTTTCATCTCAGGCCAACTCAAATGTCCTACTGTAACAAAGAGACTTGGGCTCCATATAATGTCACCTATTTCTGCCCATGTAAGTGCCAGCCACTGGCTTTTTAAGAGACTTTGGTTTCTCTCTTTAACATGTTTATGGTCCTAAGATACACTAACTGCCCATGTTATTATTTTAATGCTTTTGAGAGAGGCATCCTCCTCAGAGGAATATGGCCAAGGGGAAAGTTTTGACTCTGATGTAAAGCCTTATTTTTGCCTCCTGAGACGGCAGATTTAAGTTCCCAAGTTTAAACACATTTTAAGACTCCTTTCCCTCTGACCTTCAAAGAGTGGAATAGCTTGAATGAGTTGGCTAGTATGGATTGGTACCTACCACTTTCAAGTCTCTCCTACTTTGCCATGAACCCTAGAAGGTGTTTCTGTGCACCAGGACCACAAGGGTTCCTCAGGGCTTCCCTAGCACTGCCCAGGGCTGATTCTGTCAAGCCAGTATGTAGGTTAGGTTCAAGGATGTGCAGCCAGGCTTCCTGCCACTGACCAGCTGAGCCGCTCAGCTCTCTGCAGAGGAAGCTGAGATAATGACGTCTTCTCAGCTCTTGCATTACAAGGCCTGTTCTCACGGGCCAGGGATCCCAGGTGAGCTAGGGACCTGCCCCTGGACTGAGATGTCCACACGGAATGCATGATCACCCACTACTAGCACACGATGAAGTTGGAGGCTTTTACTTTCTTTGAACATCTAAATAAAAGTAAAAGTAAAGTATTATGTAATTCTTAACCAAAGTAAGAGGGAAAAGATGGGTGTTTGAGAAAGTCAGAAACTCTAGGAGTTATCCAGGATTCTTCTCTAAGTATACCCGCACCCCCCACCCCCCGCCACACACACAATCCATCAGGAGTTCCTGTCAATTCTACCTCAAAAATCTCTCCCAAAACCATCTGAGTCCCCTCGCGACCCCTTTAGCCCAGACCAACATAGCCTTTCCCCTCAAATGCTGCAATCACCTGCGAGTGGGTCACTGGCACCCATTCACACAGCAGCAAAACATCAGATCACACTGCTCCCACCTAACCCCTAAAAATGGATTCCCATTATACTCAGAAAGTGCTCTGCTGCTTCACTGCAACCGACAAGGCCCTGCAGGACCGGCCACAGCCACCTCTCAACCTCAGCTCTCCATCTCCCTCCTGCTCGCTCTGCCATGGGTTTTATTTTGGTTCCTCCTATATAGTAACTTCTCCCCAGACACAGGGCCCAGACACAGGGCCCCAGACACAGGGCCTTTGCACACGCTGTCCCACAGCCTTCAACACTTCCCCTTCACAATACTCATTACAACTTGCAACTATTGCTTATGCGTTCACTTCTGGGTTTATTTTGGCCTGTTTTCCTACTAGAAAGTAAGCATGAGGCCTTGTCTCTTTTGCTTATCACATTCCTAGTACCCAGCCCGGTGCCAGCCACATAGAACATTTATTTAACAAATATTTGCTGAATGAACAAGGGAGTACAACACCGTTCACGGCTCTAAACAAGAGCTGTCAACTCAATTAGGCCTGAGGATCCAGTATAAGTTAAAGAGACTGTTGGAGAAAAACTGAACTCTGGGCGTGGCAGAGGAATTTTAATGTTTACTATAGAAAGTTTCAGGGAAGTGTGATGTTTCTGCTGCACCTAAAGAGTGTGCGCCCGTGTGTGCACGTGTCTGCTCCCAACTCTTCTCAGGACCACCACTATCAGGACAGGCCCCTCGACCCCAGCCTCATTCTTTCATGATTGACTCAGGTGCTCAGACCTCAAGGCAGGTTTTCTCCTTGAGGGGCACCTTGCAGGGAAAATGGAAGGGATTACTCCAACGCCTCCAAGTCACAGACGTAAACCCTTTGGGGCTTGATGTGTCATGATATCCCTGCCGTCTGCTTGCTGAGGGCTCAGCAGGGTAACGGAGCTGCAAAGGGAACTGGCAGGATCTGTGACAGATCATCTGCAAAGTGAGCACAGCAGCCCCAGCACCCTGAATCCAACCTCACAGCTGCCTGCCGCCCTGCTAAGCTGGTACCGAGCAAAGGGCATGGCCCCAAGCCGGGCAGCCAGCACTCAGCGCTCCTACTCTCGCCTTGGTAGACAGGCCTAGGAGCATCCTTACAATACCATTCTCTCCCCTTGGTCCGGTCTCTTCCTTGCCTTGCAGCCCAGAAATGGGGAGCTTCAGAATTTCTGAGGGGCTCATGGTTAATAGGCAAACCTTAGAGGCCCAAGCCAGGTCACAGTTTTAAAAGAGATCTTACACAGGGATATAGTAATCATACAAATACCGGGAACTCTTCTGTAGGGCTCTTATGTGTGAGTGGCTATGTTAAGCCCTTGACTTTTATCAACACGTCAACAACCCCAAGAAGGCAACTTACAGATGGGGAAGAGTGAGGCAGGGCGAAGTTGTGCAATATGTGCAAAGTCACCAGGCTGGTAAGGAATCATATCAGTCAAGATGTACAGCTAGCAAAGGGCACACTCAGAGGTTTCCAGTGAAGAGCACCTAACAGAGGGCTATTTGCAGAAGTGAAGGCAGAGCTAAGGGACCCACTGAGGGATGCTGAGGCACCCAGGACTAGCAACAGAGGGAGGGAGTCACCAAACCATGGCCCAAAAAGGCAGAGAGAGGATCCATGTCACTGGAGCCCCAAAGAATGGAGCTGGGGTCGAGGGGCCTGTCCTGATGTAAGAGCTGATCTGGGAATAGAAAAGCAGCTATGCTAAAATCATAGCCACAGCCCAGCACAGACAGGGGCTGGGAAGGGGATACGCTCTCAGCCCTCCTTGTTATCCAGGGCTCCAATTTCTTCCTGCTGCCTCCTTACTGCCTGTTTTATCATCAGTAAACTTGCAACAGGTATGAAAACCAATATAGAAGTTCCTCAAAAACATCACAATTACCGTATGATCTAGCATTTCCACTTCTAGGTATGAGAATGAGAAGTAGGTGCTCAAAAATATTTGCACACCTATTATTTACAGCAGCACGACTCACACTAGCCAAGAAACAGGAGCAAGCTAGCTGTCCATCCATGGAAGAATGACAAATAAATGTGCAGTGTGTATGCCATGGATTATCTTGCTTTAAAAAGAAAATAAGTTTTTTTGAGACAGGATCTCGCTCTGTCACCCTGGATAGAGCACCGTGGTATCATCACAGCTCATAGCAACCTTAGTCTCTTGGGCTCAAGTGATCCTCCTGCTTCAGCCTCCCCAGTAGCTCGGACTACAGGCATCTGTCATAATACTGGGCTAGTTTTTCTGTTTTTAGTTTAAATGAAGTCTTGTTCTTGTTCACGCTGGTCTCAAATGCTTGAGCTCAAGCAATCCACCTACCTTAGCCTCCCAGTGTGCTAGGATGATAGGTGTAAGCTTCTGTGCCCAATCTAAAATGGAAATGCCATGGATAAACCTTGAGGACCTTATGCTAAGTGGAATAAGCCCATCACAAAAGCACAAATACTGCAACTAGAGTAGTAAAATTCACAGACACAGAAGAGGCTGAGGGATTTGGGAGGGGATCAATGTCGTAAGCACAGATTTTCAGTTCTGGAGATGCACAACATTGTGAATGTACTTAACACTAATGAACTAGACAATTACAAATGGATGAGTTTTATGTGTATTTTACTACAATTAAAGAACGCACACACAGGAAGTTAGACTAGATGTTTTCAAAGTGCTCTGTGGAGTTCCTGAATTGTAAGAACAGAGGTCCATGGAGATACTTTCACCGGAGAAATGGTAGCAGAGGTGAGATTGAACAGCTGGGCCCCGGGCCCCACGTCTCTCTGGTACACTGGAATTCCCCTTAAGATTTCCAGAAGACAAGGTTAGGCATGATCACTCACACCTGTAATCCTAGCACTCTGGGAGGCTAAAGCGAGTGGATCACCTGAGCTCAGGAATTCAAGACCAACCTGAGCAAGAACGTGACCCCATCTCTACTAAAGACAGAAAAACTAAGTAGGCATTGTGGCAGGCGACTGTAGTCCCACGTACTCGGGAGGCTGAGGCAAGAGGATCTCTTGATCTCAAGTGTCTGAGGTTGCTGTGAGCTATGATGTCACAGCACTCTACCCAGGGCAAAAGAGAGTCTATCTTAAACAAAAAAAAAAAAAAAAAAAAAGAAAAAAAAAGAAAAGTTCCAGCTGACAAAGAGTTCTATTGCAAAACCAAGTTTGAAAACCAGTGAACCCAGATGTTTTAAATTTAAGAGGGAGGGCAGCTGACACAGAACTCCAGCCCACAGCATTCAAACTGCAGTCTGTTTATGGTACTCCCTGCAGTTGTGCTATAACACTGCTAAGAAGCAAGTTTTATTTATCTATACAGCTATAAGAAAATACATAAAACAAAATCTCAACAATAGGCAGATGTGTCTTGACCTCAGAGCTTTGCAGTCATCTCCAATCCAGTCCTGGAGGTTCACAAGTACTTGCTGTGGACCAGGTACTGTGCAGTTCAGCAGGCCCCACATTTTAGATTTCCAGAAGAGTCAAATATAGAATATTAAGAGGTAAATGACAGAGGTACCACCTTTTTATTTATACAAGTAAAATTTTAAAAAGAAAAGCTATCGTGATCCAAAATTATCATTCCCTAAAATTAGGTTCATTTAAACAGCAAAACCGTAGGTAGAGACATGATTTCAGAATGAACAAGATTCTACATTGAATAAATTAAGCTTATGACACATTCCTCGCCTTGAACCCTTTTCTCATTTTTGTCATGGATGGGGAAGGCCTGGATCAGAGGTCGGCAGTCTCCAGCCAATAAGCATGTGGTTACATGGGGACCCCCTAGTTGCAGTCCCAGAGCTGCCTAAGACCAGCCCCCAACCCTCACTCTTAGAGCTGCAGATGCCTTGAAACCAGTGACATTTATGGAGCTCCTACAGTATGCAAAGCACTGCATTAGGCTGAGGAGAGAGGGAAGCCTGAGCACCCCAAGATAGGGTCACAAACGAAGACTAGCTCTATTCATGGGCAGAAGATACTTAAGAGGGACATTTTTTTCTTTAAGACAAAGAGTGAAAAACAAATATCCCAAGTGGGGAAAGATACAAAACCCAGAGGAGATGTGAAGTTTAAACCCTGAAGGATGAAGGAAGAGAAAAAGATCACTTACTGAGTTAAAGAAACCTCCAGCTCATTTCTATCACACTCCTTTTACAAAGGGAGAGGGGAGGCTCAGAGAAGCTAAGTTTCTTGGTCACTTTCCCTCAGCCTGAAGTCCCAGAGTTAAAGTCTGACCTTCCCCCTAAGGCCCAAAGAACCCACATGGGTGACACTCCCACTCCTCTGACACGTATCAACTGGCTTGAGACCCCATAGCCTCCCAGGGACTCTCGGTCTTTGGGCTCAGTCCCAGCTGGTCACTTATTGATTCGATGCCCCCACCCCATCCAGGCAAGCGCTCCCTGCCTTCCCAGGAGAACTCCACAACCTTCTCACCAGGCCAGTGAAGCAGGCCTGCTTTCTCCCTGCCCCCGAGCACTTTCACCTACACTCTCACAGAGGCACCTTCAGAATTAATTCCCATTGTGGCCGCCTAACTAGCTCTAATTGCATGGCCAGAGGCTTGCACATTAATGCTGGAGAAAATGGCCATAAATTTCAAAGGGTGATTTCCTTTCCATCCTCCCCCTTCAATAAATCATTCCCCTAAAATGGCAGGTGGCAAAGTCTAAGGACAAAGGTCAAGGGGTCCCCTCTGGCTGGGTCCCTCATTAACATTTAGTAGCTGCCCCTGCCCAGGGCCTTCTTTCTCAAGAGGGCTTCCTGGAACACAGGGGTGGTCAGAGGGTGGTGAACACACAGGGCTGGGGATGCAGCATATTTACTCACGATCTCCTCCTAAGAAAGGCTTACCCAGGGCACGTGGCTCAGGAGCCATGGGCCCAGATGGGCCTCTGGGGTTGTCAAGGGAGCCTCTGAACCCTGATGAACACCCACAGGCACAGTGGCACAAACACAGCCAGCAGAGGAGAAGCAGCTCACACATGCACGTGAGTGTATATCGTGCATCCAGGTGTTATCTGGCAAGCCCCATACCTCCACACAAGTGATGCTCTTGGACCACTCACGAATTTCCTGAACCACGAAAAGGGCCATCAGTAGAAGCACTGTTATGAAATTCACTATTCCAACTGACTCATGTCTTGTCAACACGGAGAGGCCTTAGGCACCAAGACAAGTGGCTGGGTCTGGACTCAGGGGCTCTAACCTCACTCAGCCAAGCCCTCCCTCTCCTCCCCTCTGCTCCAGCTGCAGCCCCCCCTCCTTTCTTCTGCAAAGCAGTCACCTGGGGGAGGTTCAGGGACTGTGAAGTGCTCAGCACTAAGCCAGCAGACTTCAGCTTGGTAAATATCATCTATCTCTGTATTTTTACTAACAGGCAGGTGGAGGGCATGGAAGGCACTGAAAACAGATGAAGCTGATCTGAGGCTGGGCCCAGAGAAGTACAGAGTTCTGAAAGGCTCCAATGCCAGGGGGGAGCCGCTGTCACAGAGTAAGGCCCCAGTGGAGGAAAGGAAATGAGATAGAAGGGGTGGGCAGGGAACAGAGGGGCAGAAAGAACACAGGCCACAAACAGAAGGGCTTATGCAAAGGGCAGGATGGGAACATGTGGTAAAAGGCTCTGGTACGAAGTGGGGAGGGGTATAGGGCTAATGACACAGGCCCCAGAGCCAGACCACCGGGGTTCAAGGTCTGACCTGCTAACTGTAGCTGTGTGACGCTGGGCAACTAACTTAGCCTGTGTTAAGTGCTTAGACCAGTGCCTGGCCCACAGAGTGAGCCAACGGTGTTACATCAGTAGCAAGCTGGCATTGCTTGGGGCAGCCATCTGGGTTATGGCAGCTGCTAATGGTTTTATAGTGAGAGACAGGTCCCAGGCAGAGGTATGGAGGAAGCAGGCTAGAGGTCAAGGGGAAGAGGTGTCTAAGCTCCAGACCAGAACACTGAGGGAGGGAGAGGGGAAGGAAGAACTGCCAGGTCACTGCACAGAAGCCTCACCAAAGGAGACACCGGCAAGTGCTAGTCATGGTGAGGGGGACTGACCTGTACACCGTTCAAATTTTCCTTCTGCAGAGCTGGTGGAAACGGCCCAGCCCAGCAAAGCTGTCAGGTGGGAGGCCCTACTACAGAGCCCCACCGTCCCTCTACCACACCTAAGGCAGCTTCTATGAGTAGAACAGGCCACAGGCTAGGCTTAGCCCAGAAGTGGGCCCAGCATTACAGCCTAAATTTAGAAAACCTTGAGGCCTGACTGACCACACTCAACTTCTCTGGACCAAGCTAAAGTCTATTGGAGGTACATGTTTTCTTCCCTGATTAAGCCTCTGCTCTGTATCTCTGTGGTTCCTGGTCAACCACTGAAGTGAAAAGCAGAGATTCTGGGGCCCACATACCTGGGTTCAAATCCTGGCACCACCCCCAACACGAGGCTGAGTGATTATGGGCAAGTTAACCTCTCTGGGCCTCAATGTTACCATCTGTAAAATGGGAACAACAGTCCTACCTCTTATAGGTATCTTGAGGTACGTAAAATACAGATTGATACACGGAAAGAGCACTTGTAATGGTGCAAGAAACTATCTTGTAGCTAAGACAAATACCTAGATACCCCAAACAGCAATGTTTTGAGTTTTTTTAAGTTGCAGTGCTGATCCATCCTATACGCAGCAGCTGGGTTAATCTACCTCAAATACTATTTCATCCCATCACTTTGACTAAACAGGTTGCCCAATTACTGCCAGGAAATTTGTTTCCTAACCCAACATTGACTGAACCCCCTCTCTAACCCAGACCTGTACTAGGACTCTATAGACAACCCTTCATTTAAATTTCATGAGAAACCTCATAACATGGATAGCATTATCCTCTTATTAATGATGAGCAAACAGGTCCCAAAAGCTCCAAGTGGTGTGCACAGGGTCACTGGCAGAGCTGCCATTTGGATTCAACTCTAAGGCCTATTTCACATTCAGCAACAATACGAGAAGAAAGAAGATAAAAATGACACCTCATTTTCACTGAGTGCTTCCTCTGAGCCAGGTGATACTCTGAAATACATGCTTCATATGTAATTAATGATGAATTCACAGAATAGCTCTATGAGGTAGATACTACTCCCCGATTTCATAAATGTAAAAAACCAAGGTGTAAATTACTCAACATCTAGGAAGCAGTAAAGTTGTTCTAATACACTGTTCTCATTGCCCAATTAAAACTTTGCACAACCTGTTCTTGGAACGTGCCCCCCTCCTTTCTAGATTTCCTAGCCTCACTCCCCCTTTTAAGAAATGTAGCTCAGAAACCCCTCCCACCAGGCTGACTCTCTGGGGACCCTATGGGCTCAGAGGGTAGGGTCAGTCGTGGCTTTTAACTCGTGGACTTGCTCCTCCAGGGCCTGGCACCTAGAGTGCTTTGTTCATGCTACCTGCCCACCAGGTAAGGCAGAGAGCTGACAGCTGAACACAGGCGTCCTCATTAATGCCATCTCTAATGAGCCCTCGGTGCTCATAAGCAGAAACACATTTTAATGCAAGTGGGTGGTTTCTTTTTACATCGTCAGCTAGGAAGACAGCCGGTTATTTAGCTACAAATGCACAGCCGACACCCTAAACCCACTTCTCAGAGATAAAACCCAAAGCAAAGGGAGATAAGGACGTCCTGGTTCTCTAGCCCCTAAGAGGATGACTTCTTTGCAGATTCGGGGAGCAGATCATGGACAGTATTAATGACCTACACTCAGCAACTGAATGAAAGGCCTGATATGCTCTATAATCACAGTGACCCTCTTTTTGGAAACCAGCGGTGCCTAGGAGGGAAATAGGATGGAATATCAGAACTAACGCATATTGGGGACTGCAGCAATAGAGCAAATGCGACCCAGAGGGTCGCACAGGGCACTGTGTGACAAAAAGGCACTCAGGGGACCCATGGCTACCTCTCACAGCAGCCTTGGCCTTCAGCTTAGAGAAGTTCCCTACTCCAACCTCATCTGCAAGGGCTTCAAGGTCTCTGCTAATCCTATAGTCACTGAAGTCCATAGATTCCTATAAGCACCACTATATATATATATTTTTTATTTGTAGAACAGAAACAGGTATTAGAAAAAGTCCCAAAATTAAACACGCAGACCTAATGCCTCCAAATCCCTCAGTGTTTAAATCCCCTAGACCAGAGATGTCCAAAAAATTTCTTCAGTGAGAAAAGTGTTCTGTAATCTACGTTGTCCAAAACACCATCCAATCACCACATGTAGCTATCGAGTCTTAAAATCTAGCTAGTGCAAGTGAGGAACTAAGATTTAATTTTTATTTGGCTTTAATTTATATAAGCAGCCACCGGTGGCTAGTGGGAGCCATATTAGACGGTGCAGCTAAAGACTGTATTTAGGGAGAAAACCTACTACAGCTTCAATCTAGAAGCCATGGAAGGTAGTAAGGTTGGGCTTGTGCTAACAATCTACCCCTTATTTAATAGTGCATTGAGCACTGTAGTATGTGCCAGCTGTGGCACTTTTTCATGTCACTGCTCTAATAAGAGCAATACTATTATCATTCCCACTGTACCTAGGGAAAAGCTGAGCAGAGCTCTAGCTGGTGGCCAAGAACCCAGTCTGGCTCCGGAGTTGCCCGCTTCACCGATCCACCTGGGACTCCTTGCTCCGTGGTTTGCATACATAAAAAGGGTTTAAACTGCACTCTCTCCATTAGGATCTGTGAAACTTTGTTAGATCTACTATTTCTTATGTTTCCAAGGATAATTGTGGCATCTCCTGAAACAGCTGTAAGGTCCTGAAAGACCCATTGAGCCTACTTAAACAAAAAGGCCCTCCAAGAAAAGGCCCAATGAGAAGCATCAAACTCCTAAAAGCAGCCGTGAAAAGGCACAGATACTTGCCATGTTGAGCGACTTACTGTGCGACTCCCATGAAAACCCTGAAAATTCCCCAGGAAGGAAGGGACAAGTCTTTTACTCCCCCATCCACTAGCCACTCCAGAGTCCACCACCTTGCATTAAAATTCAGAAGAGAGAAAAAGCTGAGACTCACTCCCATATCTAGTGTAATGTAGTTTCCATCATCAGTCTGGTTGAATTATAAGGTCTGACAATTAAGTTCGTAAACTCGTCCTAGAAAGAAAGCTACACACCTCTGAATTGCAGAATATCACTATGGTCATCTTTGAACTACTCCCCTTGAGAATCTATGCTCTGACACCAGTATCTAGTCCTCCCTTCAAAGCAATTCTGGAACATTTTCCAAAAGTGGCCAGAGCTATTTGTATTACCCTTGATGTATTGAATGTCATTCACCTGTCTTCCTTTTCAATATTTCCTCTATCTTTGGGTAAAGATAAGAGTCCCTGGAGGCCAGATCAGGTGAGTACAGAGGGTGTTCAATATAGTTATTTGTTCACTGACTAAAAACTTCCTCACAGATAGTGCCACGTGGGCTGGCACACTGTTGTGATACAAGAGCCATGAGGTTTTGGCCAAGACTTTCAGTTAAGAGTTTCCTGTTTCTCTATAGATGTTTACTTGGTCCACTAGGCTTCTCACAGTCAAATTTTTGCAGTATTTTCATCAGTTCTGCTGGTTTCATCAGTTCATCATTCCTGGCTTCCCTAACCTCTTTAGTGATGCTTTCCCTTCCCTCTGAAAAACATTTAATACATTTGTACACTGCTGTGGCATTATCTTCAAAAAGAGGACTAACACAAGCTCGATTTCACTTCCTTGCCAAGTTTAGTGTGTTGTTTTTTTTCCACTGCTCTAATTTAAGCTCCGATGTTCTCATGACGGCACACAAAAAACAACGAACACCACTCAGCAAGACACAAGTTGACATGAAAACAGCTGTGAGACAGACATACCAAGGTTATGAAACCTCAGAGTTGTTTGCACTTAGTACAGTACTGCAAATCTAAGCGCACAGTGGCAAGTTTGTAAACTTAACTGTCAGACCTCAGTTCCCATCCTAGTAGCTAACAGTAGCAAGCTAGATTTTAAGGAAGGGGTCCTGGGTGGCAAGAACAGCCTCTGCATTTTTGGCCTGACCTTCCTCCCCTAATTCAGGACCTGTTTTGTATGTCTGCTCTCCACGCTTCCCATCCCAGGCTCCCAGTTTCCCCTCATTGGGACAGAATTACACATTTACAAAAACCCCTTGTGTAGACCTTTACCTCTCATAAAAGTCACTTCTTGACTTCAAAAGTAGAGAGCTTAGATCCTTAATATTTCTTACATAGCATAAAAAACCTTATCAGGAAATTCACTGAGGATGCCTCCAAAGAGTGCTACCATCCAAAAACCAATGTGTTACCACAACAAAGCAAATGTATAGTCCAAGCCTCAGGAAGGGACAATAATTTATAGAATTATAAAAATCATTGGCAACAAAAACTGGGCTTAACATTGAAAAGTTCAACCAAGGAAACAGAAAAGGAAATAAAAAGAAACATTATGTAGTGACAAAACTGATCTATGCTTGTCAACCTCACCCATGTGGCTGGTTCCAAAATGTTTTCCCATAATAAAACAAAGAGAAAAACTACAGGTTTGCAGCCCGGTGGCAAGTGTTTAGAATTTAAGGGTGGCTTTCAAAAGAGCTGAATTTTTGCTATAGCTATAAACTGAGAATGGCAAAAATCTAGAAGAAAGATATCAGGGGATATTGGCAAATGTATTTAAAAGCAGTTGTTCGGCAAAGAAGTGGTATGGGGCACCCACTTAACTTATTCTAAAGCCAATAAGACAGGTGCAAAGACGTGTTGAAGGTGACAGTCCCCCATACATCGCCAAGCTCCTACACTGCTTGCTGGGTGTGCGAAGAATGCAAGACCCTAGCCATTTCTCAGTGGGCAGCCTTGAGGAATAAAATAAGGTACGTCTCTAGAACAAAGAGTGGGCTTGCTTACTGCTTGCAATAAAAGCTTCGGATTCCCCAAACTCAGTGTTCCTTTCCTGTAACAACTCTTCTCGAGTACAGACATCCACCTGGTCCTCAGCATCACCACCATGGTACTTACAAGAAAAGAGAAACATATGCTGATTGTTGCCCCACCTGTAATAAAACCCTTTGTCTCTGACCCAGGAGTCTCACATCTCCCGAGCATCCGTAAAACAATAGGCTAAGATTTTAGTTTGCAGTGAGGCAAAAAGTAAAGCCCAGACTTGACAAGGAGTTGTAAAATAAGCTGATAGCCATTAGAAAAAATAAAACCTAGGGACAGATCACACGAGTGCTCAGATCTTTAACATAACCCCAAGGTTATAATTTCCTAACTCACAAAAGTTAGAAAAATCAAACACTGGCAATTTTAAAGCAGTGTAAAGTGGTGTATAAGAGCAGATACTTGTATTCAAATCCCAGTTCTGCTACTTACTTAACTCTGAGATCTTTGGGCAAGTTGCCTAACCTTTCTGTGCCTCAGTTTCCTCACCTATAGAGTAGGGATAATTAGTGGTATGCATCCCAGATGATTACTGCTGCTACAAGAATTAAATCAGCTAATTGTTATAAAGCACTTAGAGTATAGCACAAAGTAAGTACTGCATAAGTGTTATCAGCAGATCTAAAAATTCGATGATTCTGTGTCTCCATATACTGCAATTATCCTCACGCCTATATACTGCAGTATTCTGATTTTTAGGCTAGATTACTGGGTAAAAAACCAAAATGTACATAATGATCTACATTTTATTAAAGAAAAGTGAGGTAGTAAAAAGTAAGTATATTTGGTTATACTTAAACAGAGAAAAATCCAAAAACTCAAGGAAAAATAGATAACCTGTAAGGTGAGAGAAGGAAGAGAAGAAGTGACAGGTTTAGAAGCCAGACTTTTCAGAATATCCCTGTTTTATAGATTTGACTTTGAAGCCTTATAAATTGCTTTTCAAAATATGTAATTATATAAGCTATCTGTAAAAGTCAAAAGCAAAATGAAGCAAACTTAAATCGTTCATTGAATTAGAGTCATAACCACAGAGAAGCCATTTTCAGTTATTTTAAAACACAGTAATTTAACTGTGTCTCCCTAATAGGATATACCTGAAGGACAAACAATTGGGGGGGGGGGGGGACCTGTAAATCTTAAATTGTTTTTGCTAATCATGTAGCATTTTTCTGCTTTTTTAAAATTCAAATTCTACCTGGGGATAATGAAATAGTTGAAATGGGAAAGTTTTTCGTAAAGGAAGCAATTAGGCAGGAAGGGAGGGGGCCTCACACCAGTAATGTTAGTGCTTGAGGAGTCCCAGCTAGCTGGACTGCTTTATTTTATTGTATGCCCAGTGAATACGATTAACAATGATTGGCTTGAGGCCAAGAGTTCAAGACCAGCCTGGGCAACAGAGAGACCCCTCCTACGTAGATCCCTATACAAAATTACACACAATATGACAGAAAGATCTCTTGAGCACAGGAGTGAGAGGCTATAGTGAGCTATGACTGAGCTGCTGTACTCCAGCCTGGGTGACAGAGCAAGACCTCATCTTAAGAAAAAAAAAAAAAAATATATATATATACATAGAATTTAAATATAACTACTCTCAAGGTCATGGCCACCAACGGCTCTTGTCACCACAGAAAGAAAGCCACATATTTATGTAATTTGTCCCACATTGGACTCATTAAGTATCTCTTGCCAAAAAGCCAAGAAACAAAAAACAAAAAAACCTCAAACCCTGAATCTGATCAAGTCTCTAAATCTAAACCAATTGTCAGGGAATGCATGCATGCAGGGGATAAAAGAACGTATCTCTGTAAGTCCAAATGGTCCCATTTCCTTAATCTGTAGGAAGAGAGAAAGAGAAACCCAGAGGTTAGAACAGACTTAAGAGACAAGTCAAGCTATTGCAAAGTACAGGGTATTTGAATCTGACCCAAACATTTTTTTCCCTCTGAGAAAACCAATTTCAATTTGTTGGTATTAGACAATTACTATTAATTCTCAAGGCATGAGAACGATATTGTGATTATGCTTTCAGAGTCCTTGTCTTAATGTCTGATAATTACAAATAAAATGTCTCCACCCAACAGATAGACTGCACGGGTACACTGCACTCTTCTGGGCACAGAAAGGGCACACGTATAACTGACTTAAAATATACCAAAGTAAATCATGTCACTAAAACATGTGTACTCCCACGACACTCCCACGTCACGAAATTTAAAACATAGTGACGTCTGAAATTTGCTTTGTAATTAATACACATAATCAAAGATGGGGGAGACTGAGCCAGGTGGTCTGAAACAAAGGAGGCGATGTGCTGACTCTAGTCAATAGGAACACTGGATTCTATTTTTAGGTATGGTTTCAATTTTTCATAATGGAAAAAAAAAATCATTCTATGAAATCTGAATTTGGGGCCAGACATGACTAGGAAACACTTTGTTCAAACCTTACCAGTGACTTCCTAAGAGTGAGGTCTTTGCACAACTTACTTAGTTCTGCTAAGCTTCAGTTTCCTATGGGGTAAAATGATCATGTTCATGGTCACGATAAAGGGGAAAAACACAAAGCAACACTGAATTCAGTGCCTGGAGTACAACATGCCGTCTCCCAGTGGAGGGCTTCCCATCAGGCAAAGCTTTCCAAAACAATCACTACTGCAATGACAAGCTATGGACTCTAATCTTCCACCTAGATTTTAAATTAGAAGTCTGTTTAATGCTAATAAATTTGCCTAAAGGTCTAACAGTAGTGAACAGCATTCTTCAAAGAACATGCTTGGCTTTTGTGTAATGAAAAGCAGTGTTTTCCCCCTTCCTCTATAGAGTGAGAGTGTGTGTGTGTGTGTGTGTGTGTGTGCGTGCGCACGCACACGCGCGCTGTGCTTGCCCCATCATAGAGGACGCAGACGCAGGGATCACCTGCCAGCCAAGGTTCTCCTGGTCCCTCCCAGGCTGGGCCTCTGATTCTCAGGAAGCCAACACACCTTTTCCCCAGCTATGAACACTGGCAAGTTCTGAAAATGCTTCTTCCAGATACATTCAGCTCCGAGACACTGCCTGCCTCTCTAAAGCCATGTGAGAGGCTTTGTGGTATTATTTTTGTGCCTGCATAAAGCCCTACAACAGGGAGCAGCACTTGACACCTAAAAAACAATTTACAGGAGCTTCTGCTGAGAACACACAGGGATGTTGTTCCCTTTTCTCTACCAGCAGCTATGGTTCAGAAGACAGTGTATCTCTTCACAAGGGACTGAGTCATTTGATTCACACTTGTAAAATAGTCCTGAGCACATTTGGTCAACATTTTCCAACTCCACATCTACAAACGCATATGTACATGCTGGCCTGGTGTTTCATTATGCACTATGTTGCAAACTCTTGTTTATGACAGTTGCTGATAAAGTTTGCTGGGAAGCAAAACACAGGGGTAATGGCCCTTAGAGAAAGAATCCCCTGGGCTCAAATCCCCATGCTGTCCCTCCACACCGTCTCTGTTACGATTTACCTTTTGTAAAATGCAGCCAGTAAGACCTTATTCAAGGGTTGTTTTGAAAATTACACCAGAAAATATAAAGAACTTAGCCCAGTCTCTGGCAAGTAAGAAGCACTTAATAAACATTGACTCATATTATTCCTTCAGGCAGCAGCTAAGTCTGCCAAGCACCTGCAGAGGCCCTGAGACATTATCTGCTGAATGAAGAGATAAATGGAGATGTAGAAGATTAAATTTAATGCCTGTTAAAAAGTTATCTTAAATGTCTCCAAAATCCAATACTATAATCTCAGCATAGGCATTATATTGATACGAATAATCACGGTTAAATCATCTTCGCTGGGCATGCAATAAAATAAAGATCCAATGCAGATCTCCTAGAACTTTTGTAAAAATGATTCCAAAACAATGTGCATCTCTCCAGGTTCATCAGCATTTGCGACCCACTTTGGAACAGTGACAATATGAAGGACAACTTGGAAACGGGCCAGACTGAACACAGTGAGACTTGTCAGTAGTAGACAGTCCTGGTGAGAGGTGCTGATAGCCTGCCCTGTGGCAATGGGAGGGAGACACACACACACACACACACACACACAGCAGGATCTGTGAGAGGCTGTGGCTTTTAAAAGCAGGAGGGAAGCGAGGACAAGATAAGTTTAAGCAAACCTAACAGGAAATTAAAGAGTTGAATTCTGTTCTTACGAACTTAATACACCTTAGGACACCCAAGTGGAGATGTACTTTTAAAAAGCTGGAAGTATGTTGCACACCCGTGTTCATAGCGGGCATTATTCACAACAGCCAAGAGGTAGAAGCAACCGAAGTGTCCATCTGTGGGTGAATGGACAAAGATAATGTGGTCTATAGATATTCAGCCTTCAAAAGGATGGAAATTGGTACATGTTGCAACAAGCATGAACACTGACGGGATTATGAGAAGTAAAATGAACCAGTCACAAAGGACACTGATTCTACTTAGGCGGTATCTAGAATAGTCATGTTGCTGGAGAAAGAATGGTGGTGGCAGGAGAGGGGCAAGAGCAGCAGTGATTTCATGGTTACCGAGTCCGTTGTGAAAGATTAAAGTGTTCTGGAGATATGTTGCACAATAGGAGTAAGCTTAACACTCCTGAGCTGTCTATTTAAATGGATAAGCTGGTGAATCTTACCTGACATAAAAATTTTAAATTAAGACTGGAACGATGAACGCGGCTCCACAAGCCGAGGGCCTCCTCTCACCTCTCTAACATTGCACCAATATTCCTAGTGGAGCACCTGGTTGCTTGCCCAGTTTCTGCCCTGGACTGTTCCTACACTCTTTCAGGTGGACCAGTAAGATGTGTCAATTTCCTAAAGGTCACCAAAAAGCTCTCTGAATGACTTCAGGCAGGAATGGCTTAAATATATACAGAGGGAAGGGAGTTCAGCTATTTGGATATCCGGTCCTTGGGGATTGCTTAAGGAGCTCATCCACGTGTAACCACCTTCTTCTACTAACAGCTTATTTCCATGGGAATTCCACACCATAGGGCTTCAACAACTGTAGATGCCAATTACTTCCTTGCCTTGAAAGGTCTACAGGAATTGCAGTATTTGGTTTGCTCCTCCTGTTTCTTTCTGGCACGTTCATCTGTGATACATGAATTTTTCTTACTCTACCATCATGCCATTTTTACACCAGCCATGGTGCAGTAGGTTATAATGTCACTTTTGACTCAAACAGAAAAGCAATTCAGCTCAGGGAAGCTGGAGAGAGAAAAACTTAAGCCCAAATTGCATAACCACAATGAATGGATACCAATTAAATGCTGCTAGGCCTGAAATGTAAACAAAACCGTCTGGTGAGAGAGTTTCTCTCTCACTTTACTACAGGGAGATTTTGCAAACAACTCTTGTGGTTACAAATTTTGGTGAAGCAAAGCTTTATCTGATGAGAGTTTTAAAAATTCCCACAGAGCCAGGCACTGAACCCCCAAACCCAGCAAACTTCTCTTGGCCTAGGGACACCTCACCATGTCACACTTGACCACTAAAAAAACCAAGTGGCCCAGGTGTGAATGTACCATAAGAGGGCTACATAAACTAGACAGTTGGAATAAATTGCTTTTCACACAGTGTAAAATGTATTATTCTGGTGAAGACATAATATCATCTGGGGATGGTAAGAAAGATAGTGGGGCCCTCGGCCTTGCCATTCACTAACTGTATGACTCTGCACAAGTTGCTGTACCACGCTCAGCTTCAGTATCTTTGTACAGTAACAAACTATCTCCCTGTCTCCCTGGGCTTTAGGAGGAGGGAGCGCAAAAGGACTTGCTAATGATTCGTTCTCTGTATTTGGGACCCTGTAAACGGGAGCCCGTGTATTCAGTGTTATTATGGTCATTATTCAAACTCACATGTGCTTAATGCACTTGGTTAAGCAGACAGCTGTTAAATTTCCTTTGTGATAATAATGAATCCTACAAATTAAACACTTGCTCACAAATGGTAACAAGGCCAATATCAAAAAATAAAAGCATCTACGTGGGAGACGTTTGTGTTCTCTACTGCCTGACAGCCTTTGAATCTTGCCTTTAGCATCTAAATCACAGGTACTAACATGTCCTTATATCCATACAGTATATCTCCCTGGACAAAGACAAAGCTTTTTTTTTTTTTTGCCACATAATACAACTGGACATACTAAAGCCAGGTTTGGAGAAATGATTTAGATCTAATAATAGGCACTATTGGGTTTCAAAAGGTTCCAAGTGTCCATACACAATTTTAGAATCTATTAGATCCTTGCTGTGTTAATGAGATTTCTTGCTGAGAATCCCAATTCCCTTTGTAAACTCCATTAACAATCTACAAGGCAGGTGGGCAACTGTGAACGTTCTTATGGTAATGTCTTGTCCAAAACGAGAAATCACACACATTAGCACCACATTCTTAGAACAGCTTAGAACATTACGGAGGAAAAAGGAAGATCAGGATTACCCCAACCCCAAACTCCCTCCACCACTCCCAACCCGAAATAGGAGGCAAGGGTATAAAACAAGAGGTTTTTCAAATGCAGCAACTACCTCCAAAAAAGTTTGGCTAAGAAGTTTGCCCAGCTTACTGGCATCCCCAGATTATGAGTTAGGTCTCTCACAAGTTTCTTTGTTTGCTTTTAATGATCCCAGGAGACTTTAGAACATGTGGAAAAGTTTTGACTTTGAGAGTTCAAATTCTATTAATGATCAAGTACATTTTTAAGATGTTTTTGCTTTTAGAACAAAAAAAAGGGGGGGGGAGAAAGTTTTGATTTTCCTATCTGTGCATCTGTCTAAACCAGCACAAAAAATTTGCTGAATATTACCCAAAACAGCCATGGCTAGGCTGAAAGAAGGGATGGAAAATTTCAATCCCAAAGGCGTACTTATTGGGGAGTGGAGGCGGCGCAGAGGAAGAGGAAGGCTGAGGGTTGTCTCCAATCCTGCTGAGAACGCAGCATTCTGACTTTTCACTCACAGCTGCCTAAGGGATGCTCAAATGTTTCTTATGAGTATAGTAGCTCTCCAGGGAGTAAACCAAGTTAAGAGTTGAACAGTGAACAACATTCCAGTCCGCAAATGCCATCTGTCACTTTCTATAGCCTATTTTAATTCGACTATCCTGGCTTATCTTACCCCAAGTTGCCTATCAAAGGTCTAACATTAGGACTTTAGGTGGTTTTAACCTTTTTTGGTCATGAACCTCATTGAGAACGCAGTGAAAGCTTTCCCCACGGAAGTACACACATGCATAAATCTTCGTACAATTTTTAAGAAAGTTGTGAACTCCCTGCCAAAGCACATCCAAGGGCTTCCAGCTTTAAGTAGTCCAGGTAAAGTAGCAATCAAGGTCTGAAGCCAGATTCCTGAATTCTAGTTCTAAAGAAACCTTAAATTTTTATAAGTGTCCATTAGCTACCTACAGATTGGAATCTTCAGATTTCCTCCGTACGTGGGCTAAAATAAGCACACACGTACACGTATTAATTAGGCTTAGCAGGAAGAAATGGCGACATGGAGTTGAGAATGGAACATTTTTGTTTAGCTTATTCACTCCTGAAGTCAGCAGAGGGAGTTAAGGCAGCTTTGGCAATTGCACGCATGTAAAAGAGCCAGGGTTGGTTATATTTTTTCCATTCAATAAACAGAGCCATTGAATAAGCTGAGCATGTTCAGAACTCTCCTGCCCACATAAACAATTTGCTATTAAACACTTATTGTTCCTGTTCAAAGCCTGACAAAGGGTTATTTTGAAATATTTTTGTTTATGACAGATGGAGAGGAAAGGTGGGGAAGGGGTGTTACTTTTGGCCTCCGAGTCCCGTCCTAACAACTTCAACACCTCTGAAATAATGAAATGAAGAAATTAGCCAGAGGTGTCAAGCTAACACGGCCAAGGTCAGTGTTCTTCAGAGTATCATGAGTAAACATCGTGGCATAGTGAAACAGTTAGCACTTCTATCAGAAAAATTCCATGCGTTTCCCTGGATTCTATTCCTATTCAAAGGTGCTTGGCCAAACCTCAAAAGGAAAGCAACTCAGTCTCACTCTTATACCACAGGGCATTTAAGCCTGAGAAGGTATTCAGCTGCAAATGCAGGAAAGAATAATCTCTGTGTCCAAGCAACTAGGATGCTAAGGGCTACAGTGCTAGCTTCAGGCATAACTGGATCCAGGCAGCCCTCTGGCCCGGCCTTTTCCTTGGTCTACTCTGATGACTAATCTTCATTCTAGGCAAGTTCTCTGCATTGTGGCAGCAAAGGCATTGAAATCTCTAGGCATTCACAGTCCTTGTAGCCAGCAATCCTAGAAGAGAAGGTACCTGTCTCTGAGTCCATTTTTCTAACCTCAGGGTTGACACTGATCGGCCCACTCTTTCCGCCAATCACTGTAGACCAGAGCCCTTCTCTATGTCATGACTGGACATGTCTACACCACACACGGCCACCTCTGCAGCCCACAGCAACCACCTGGGATGGGAAAGGCGGTTCGCCGGCCAGAAAGCAAGGTTCTGAACAAAAGCAAATGTTCACAACAAAGACTCTTACATGAGGCATTTTAACAGTAAAAATTTCTCTAGCAATGAGGAATTCGCTTTCACTAAAGAGGAAGGCTATTAACCTCAAATCCCTGTTAACAATAACAAACCACAATGCTCTATAGAAACCAAACCCTTCACACCATCTGCTCTCACAGAAGGCTTCTTGTAGGTGAAAAGGACAAAGAGAAAAGAAAGCCAAGATTATTCTGAGAAAAGTAGATAGTCTAGGAACAAGAGAAAAAATAGGCATATTAAGAAATATCTCAATTTTTTAAATTTAAGAACAATACCTATGCTGCAGCTGAAAAGCAAATAAAATGGGTCTGCATTCACTAGTCAGGTGCAGTAAGAAGGCAGTGAAAAACAAGTACTAAGCTGGGATCTTTGATGTTCTTCTGGAAGGAAAATTCCTCTCACGTGAATCTACACCAGTTGTTTTTTTTTTTTTTTTTTTTTTTTGCAGTTTTTGGCCAGGGGCCGGGTTCAAACCTGCCACCTGCGGTATACAGGGCATACAGGGGCGGCGCCCTACTCCTTGAACCACAGGTGTTTTTCTAGGTGCTATGTATGATATAAAGTTTCTTTGTGAAGATGCTCTCACACAGTGTAAATATCCATAGGCCCCAACCAGCTGCAAATGGTGTTGGTCTCTGCAGCCCAATGCTCCCTTCAGGGAATTACAATCAACGTTTTTCTTCCTCTGGCCACGTTTAGCTTGGGAAAATGTTTGTGTTACTTTTCCATGCTGAGATTCCCATTCTTATAAAGCAGGGAGCAAAGTGTCAGCCACACAGCACCTGAGGGGCCCACCCAGCAGGTGTCCCCTCATTCCAGTCCAGTGGCCTGTGTTTGTGCAAGAGCTGCCATCCCCTTCCCCTAAACACAACACTCTTATCCTCCAGAACCACAGTAGAGAAACACTGTTTACTCTGGCTGTGGCATTCAGAGCATGCAAGAGATCCTTTCCTCCTTTCATATTTGCTTTATTTGCTAGTCAAAAGGCAAATGCAGTCTGAAATGGACGGTCTACCAAAGAGCGCCAAGTAGCAAGTACTAATGTGTTCGAGCTGGCCTACCTGACACTGACCCAGAGTTTGGGGGCAATCTCCATGAGAGGGAAATTCCACTCTCTCAACAATCAGAAGATCTGGAAAGACTAACTTTGCATTCACACAAGGCAAAAAATGGTGGAGGGCAAGGCAAGGACCAGTCCCTCAGAATCGTTTTCAGCAAGTGTGGAAGAGGCTAAAGGCACAAAGATGTTCATCACCTAAGTGCCCAAAAAGCAAATTCCAACATTTCTAGATTGACAAAATAGCACACAATTACCTAAAATGATATAGGCTATTCATGATATAGAAAAGTTCATAATATTGCAATTGATTTTTAAAAAGCAGATTTACAGTATGGTTTTAACTAAGTAAAAATATGTGCCCCCCCTAAAGAGGCTGCAATGAAATAGACCTAAATATTGACTATAATCTGGGTACCTATAGAAAGTTACTAAGTATTTGTTTTCTTATTGTATTTTTGTTTTTCCCAATTTTACTAAAAGAACACACTCTTTTAGAAAAATTAAACAAATAAGCTCCCCACTTAAGAAGCAACAGAATGGGGGGGGGGGGACAAAAATCAATACATCAGACTGGGGCAATGGCCATCCTCTGGGGAGTCTCCAAATTAACACAACCTGGCTTCTCTGCTGCCTGGGGCAGTGCTAGCCCTTTGAGATGCGCCATAGGAGGGGTCTACAGGAAAAGAGAAGCCCTGTATGTTTAATTTGAGACTGAAGAGGTTGTTCTTCTCAGCTCTGAAAGATAGATTACATCCCAGGCCAAAAATCAGGCTCCAAAACTCTGGTCCAAAAGATCTGCCCCCCGTTTAGATAACTCAATCACTTAACCTTGCCTCAGTTTCTACATTTGGAAATGGAGATGCCACGACAATAAAGATGAACAGGGCAGCATTTATTGATCCTTACCATGTACTCGTTACCAGGGGTTTAGTGAAAGCCTGGCAAGTTGACTTCAGCCTCATTTTACTGATGAGACAACCGGCTCAGGGCAACAGGAAAGTCAACTGAAACCGGGGAGGCAGGTCCAAGGAAGGGCCAGAACTTAAATTTTCAGACCCTTGCACCTCAGAGCCCACACTGAGTCTTGTCCAAGGTCGCCCAGGCAGCAACCACGGCAGTGATTCTATGAACCACAGCACATGAATTACAAGTGGCTGCAAATGAGAAACTTCTACCTGCCCAGACAATATGGAAATACCAGATAAGAGACACAGGCACATTTCCTAGCATGTCACTAAAAACACACTGAAAATAACCTGAGCCCACCAGCAGCAGGGGAGAGGGAAAGGAACACGACCAAAATAAATTGACCAATTTTACGGTGTCATTTTAGAACGAAAATAATGAAGGAAACTATCAATGAAGTTTCAAGAACATAACGAGGTATGCTTGCTCCCGTGAGCAATGGCTTTTTAATTATTTTTTCAGATGAACACCCCCCCACAATGTATTTTATCTATAGCCGGACCACCCTCTTTGGAGAGTTAAAACACTTTACCCAATCTCAAGTTAAAATAAAAACGCAGAGGTGCAATAACTCTTTGCTCCCAGGGCTCCAGAAAGAATTCAGTTCTTTTTAGTTGCTGGCTGGTATTCATATGACCTTCGTACTAAACAAACGCTTGGCAGACGAAATCTGAGAATAATTTTCTTTGCATCATTAACTGGAACACAGAGGGCTGTGCTGGGTTTCAATATAACCAATAAACAAAACATGACACATTTGTGTCTGATCCAGTTGCCGCCTGGCTTGGAGCAATTGTTCTGTGTATTTGGGTATACTGCAAGGGTACCCCACTCCCTGGGGGTGGAGCGTAGCAGGCCCCTGAAGGGAAGTCCTTCTCACAAAAACCTCTTTCCTTTAGCCAGTTCCAGGTCTCTGCTAAACAGCCACTCTCAGGGGAATCTTCCAGTCTCCTTTCTATTCTGTATCTTGTGTATTAGGGCTGCAGGTGCCTGTGTTGGTGCTGGCCATGTGTGTATCCCCCTAGCATAATCATAACTCAAAATTATCTGGTTTCACCTTGCTCCCAATGTTTAAGTCATCCACCTGGGCTGAAACGGCACAGACCTATCTACACACAGACATGCAAATTAAATGCCTATAAAACTGGTGAAATCCGAATAAACTCCACAGATTGTACCAACATTAATTTCCTGGTCTTGCTGTTACACAATAGTCAGGCATGACCCTACTACTGGGGGAAGCTGGATGAAGGTACAGGGGACATCCTATATTTTGCAACAACTTAAACAAGAAACCAACATCCTCAAATTGACCCTCAGGTACTTTGGGAGGAAAAAAATGACAATGTAGCTCCTTATAAAAAGTTCAGGCTAAAGAGGCAGGAGTTGGTTCTGGGCTCAACTGTATCCCTCCCTCAAATTCATATGCTGAAGCCCTAACCACTAGTACCAAGATACTTAACTGTATTAGTGACAGACCCTTTAAATTACCTAATTAGGATTAAATGAGCTCCAGTGGGTGGGCCCTAACCCAATCTGACTGCTGTCTTTGTAAGGAGAGGATATTTGGACACCCACAGACACACCAGGGGCATTCATGTAGAAAGACATGAATAGGCAGCAAGAGGGGGCCATCTGCAACCCAGGAGAAGCCTCAGGGAAAACCAACCCCACTGGCACCTTAAACTGTCAGCCTCTAGAACTGATCAGTAGCCCTAGCAAACTAATATGGTTCCCATATCCCCCATTCATACGGATGTGACCCCTTGGTAATGAGCTCCCAACCTTTGGCATCCCTCTTTAAGAATACCCCGTTTCCCCGAAAATAAGACATCCTCCGAAAATAAGACCTACTTACAGGAAAGATAAGATGTCCCCTGAAAATAAGACCTAGCGCATCTTTGGGAGCACACCTTAAAATAAGACACTGTCTTATTTTCGGGGAAACAGGGTAGCAGAAGGGTGGCAGGAACCCTCCCCCATCAAGGAAGGAACAAGGTCTTAGTATTGAACAGACAAGCATTAGCTGCCCCTTCCCAACCCATGAAAGGTTAGTGCTCAACTGTTTGTGGACAGTCCATGTCCAAATACAGAAGAGGAATTTTTCATGGTGAGCTCAGAGGGCACAACTAGGGTATAGGAAGTTGTACTTGAAATAGGCCTCCTTACAACATAAGCAAAACTTCCTAATGGCTACTTCAAAAACGGAATGAATGGCCACGTGGAGGTATGGCATTCACATTGCTGGGGAGAGGTTACCAGAAAATGGAATGAAACAGCTGCCCCTGCCCTGGAAGTCTAAGCTCTACTCTACACCCAGTTCAGTCCAGAACCCAGGTCTGAACTGCTAGTTAGGACCACCAGGTGTCTCCACCCTACCCTACGCTCTACCCTGGATGATGCCCATTCTCCTTCTAGTAGGAACTCTTTGGATTTGAAGCACACTGCTGTCTTGCCACCTTCCTGATTCCTGCCATTTTTATTCCCTGAAGCCTCCAGGCTATTTTGTGGAATGTCCTAACTTATACCTGACACCTACGCCATCCGGCATCCTCAACGTTCCATCCCAGTCTTGGGAGCAGACCCCAGACAGATCTGGAATAAGCATCACTCCAGCCCCAGAGCCCAGCCCCATCCAGCTGAATAAAGTTACTAAACCTCTCAGTCAGTTTACCTATCTGCTCCACTTTTGACAGCAAGATTTTTTTAAACCCACATCCAACAACAGAAAGCATTAAATATTATGGTATATACTCACAAGGGAACGTTATGTATAAAGCAGTAAGGTCACAGAAGACTATTTGGTGGGAAAAATATCCTCATAAAATACCGAGAAATGAAATTACAAATCATAAACTTTTGTAGAAAAGCATACCAATGTAGATCAGAAATGTATTCATCATAAAAACTATTCTCCAATTATCCTTTTTTATATTATTTGCAAAATTATAAACAGTGAACATGTTTCAAGCAGGAATAGTTAAACAACCTTTGCCGCTCTCGTTTCACCTTTTTCTTCCTTGGGGGGGGGGGGGAAGGCAACTACCAACTGACATAGCAACCTAATAAAAGGACACAATGAGTCCATTACATCATCCTACTTACACTTTCAGATTAAGCAAATACAACGGTGTTTTGAACTTGGAGAAGGACAGCTAAGAAAACCAGGCTAATAGAAGGTCACATCATGGTGCTAGAGGCATGGCTTGACTCCCAAAGAACAAATCTTGGACCCCAGTAGCAGCCAAAGGATTTCCCCTGCCACTCTGCCTGTGCAGTCCTCTAGGAATAAAGAGGGCCACGTGCCACCCACGGGTCATCATCTGGCTGCACTGTGAGGCTGGGCGCCACAGGCTGGTGCAGTGAAAAGGCTGCCAGCAGAGTCCCTATTCATCCAGTGCGCCCCCTGGAAATAAGCTCCCTTGGCTCCCGCCCGCAGACACACAGACACAAGAAAGGATTGGCCACAGAATGGTGCCAGCCCGAGGAGCCCCTTATGAAAGGCCCATCTAAGAGTTTGGCAGCAGCTCAGGGACAAGAGGCCAAAGCAAGTAAGTCATTTCAGTTGAAAATATCAATATCAGCTTGATTCAAGATGGAATGCTTCGCTTTTCCCCTGGCTACAGATCTACAACAGGGCCACAGATGTCACGGCCACAAGTTCATCACCAATGACCTATAGCCTGAACAACGCATGTTCATCACTCCCTTCCTTCCTGACATCCACAGAAAACAAGCCAGGCTTTTACCTGTGTAATATTTATAATCCTTTCAATCTCCAAACCAATGTCACCATTTAGGCATATGATCAGGTGGGCTGGTCCAGATCAGCTTTGCAGGAGCTAGTACCAGGGGTACATTGCTATTCTACCCCAATGGGTGCACATTTACACTTATGGTCCTAGCATTAGTCCTTTGAGACTTTCCTGCTTTCTGGAGGGAGCTAAAGAGGCCATAAATTCATATCGCACCTATTCAGTGGGCTCTTCCAAATAGTTCCTGAAGCAAAGCAAAGCAAAGTATGCCCTATCCTACTATAGGGCATAAGTGCTGAAATATTCTTATGATCACAGATACTTTTTTGTAGCCTGTATAATAAATGAACGAACCAGTTATGCTCTGCATATGCTATGGTCTTAAATTGTTCCTGGAGAATTCAAACCGTGCACAAAATAAAAGGCCACCTACTGGGGCCAATCTGTGCAGAAGGCTTATTCTCTGCTGCTCCCAAACAGAGCAATGAAATCAGAGAGACTCAGAATGGCCACCTTCATAGCCATATGCTATCAAGTTGTGGAATTTGGTCCTAGGTACCAGAGGCACCAAGATGTCCATGCACCATGCAAAATGGACACTCTCCAATTCTCTGACAACTATCAGAGGAAGGAATAGAGTGAGAAAACAGAAATCTGGCTGAACCTCATTGGCTACGATACTGAGGCGGGAGGATTGCTTGAGCTCAGGAGTTCGAGGCTTGTCTGACAGAGAGTGAGACCCCGACTCATGAAAAAAATGGAAAAACCCAGCTGGGTGCCGCAGCGAGTGTCTGTAATCCCAGCGGCTTAGAAGGCTGAGGCAGCAGGATGCCCAAAGCCAGAGTCTGAGGCTACAGTGAGCTACGATGCCATTGCCCTCTGCTCAGGGCACAGGGTAGAACTGTGTCTCAACAGGAAAAAAAAAAAAAAAAAAATCTGGCTGAACAGTTGTTTCTACCCAAGGAAGACTCAATGCAAATCCTACAGAATAGGACTCAATTCAAGAAGGCCCTCTGCCTTGAATGTCAAGCCTTTCCATGCCTCTATCTTCGACACCCCCATTCCCCAAGATCAAGATGCCACCTCATCCTAAAGCCTTGTACATACAAAATAAGCCCATCCAGAAGCTAGGAGTGTCAGCATAACTCACCAGGGAATACTTCCAGAAGAGAGTTCAGAGACTGCTGCAGGAAGCACCACCCCCCCCCCTCCCCAACCAAGCAGGGGAAATTTGGCACTGGGATGTCTTCATGGGGATTGTGGAAAGAAAATTTTCTACTTCATTCCATCAGAGACAAGAACTCAGCTTTTCACTGCCCATTTTATTCCCTGAGTTCTGCTTTATCTATTTCCTGTTATTGCTACCAGAAAACAACTCTCCGAGGGTCCTGGAGTGACATCAGTCAAGTCGGAGACCAATTAGCTAGCTGGATCTCAAGAGACATTGTTGGTTACACACTGCAGCTACATTCTTGTCTGCAAAACACTCACATGGAGTGGCTGTCATGCAAGCTTTAAAGGCAACAAAAAGTAATAAAGAAGTTGCTTAGTCCCCTTTCCACCCCCATACCTACTCTTAGACAACAGTGGAAACCTTAACCATCTACCATCTGAGCTGCTTTGTGAGAGAGCTGGAACATCTGTCTGCAACATGACTGTTCCATAAAGGTATTCCTCAGCTGAGACAGAAAGGCATGAGGGGAGGGAATCACCATTCCATCATGTACCGGTTCCAAACCATCCTATCTCAAAGCTTGGGCAGCACTGACATAAAACCTCCTGTTTTAACTTAAACCACTCTACAATACAGTTAACTTTATACCATCAGGACTGCTTTGGGGGAGGTACACAGCTTTCCAAGGTAGAGGTGATTTTCCTAAATCTTAGCACTCAGCAATTGGGGTGTGTCAGAACACTGCAACAGCTTGAGGGACACAAAATTATCCTTCCAACCGTGGAGAAGCAGTGCAAGCCAGCCCTCACTCTACAATAAGCCTCCAACAGTGCCCACAAGAAGCACCTGAGGATGCCGTTTGTTGCATGAGCAACTTGCCACTTAAGCTTTAAGGGCAACAAAAGTGTTTAACCCAAGACCTGCAAGGGGCTTCCATCCTCCCCGTATAGAACAGCAAACTACAACAGCGCAAAGTAATTTTTAAAGACATAAATAACTCATTTCTAAATATCCCATTCCCATGCATAATGTTATTTAAAAAGTTATCAGATGTCACCAACTTGGACTTGCATCAAACGCTGACAATGAAATTGTCCCTCCTTTGGAGCTGCAGTAGGCCGATGATATAAGATCATTTCACTATTAAAAGCTGAGGTCTCTGATGTGTACACCCCTGTAGATCCCCCTGGTGGCTAATTCAGACCGCCTGAAGTCTACCCACCCACAAATACAGAGCAGATCAAATCCTGACCAAGTCTTCCCATCCAAGGTTTAGAAAGTGCTTGAACTCAGTTGAGATTCATCTGTCCATAAGAACCATTTGGGAAACAAACAAAAAAATTCCCCATACCCAGCTGCATCTCAGACCAACCACCCCAGAATTTCTAAGGATTCAACCCAGGTTTCACAAACCAAGATGTGCGAAGTCTGAGAACCAGTGCTCTGGCACGGTCAAAATCCAGGGTCAACACACGTGTGGCTCACACACCCAGGCCTGGGCAGCCCCTACCTATGTAGAGCGAGGAATCCTTCCTCCGCACGTGGTCATCGATGTAGGAGACCCCCAGGGGCTGCACGGGGGTAGCACCAATGCCCAGGAGCACCTGGGCCCCAATGAGCAGCAAGTACATCATGTTGGTGGCCGTCCGGTTGCGGCAGATGAGGTCAGGGTCGGGCCCCTCATCGCCGCCGGAGCCGTTCGCAGCACAGAAGTCGCGGCCCTCGGCGCCCCAGCGGATCTCGCCCGCCTCGTACTTGTACTGGTGCGTCAGGAACTCGGGCAGTGCCGAGAGCAGCGCGCCCAGCGCCATGACGATGCCGCCGCAGCCGATGAGGCGCGGCCGGTGCCCCCGCGCCCCGAAGTAGCTCACGAAGAGAATGAGCGCCAGGTTCCCGATCTCGAAGCTGCTGGCGATCACGCCCACATCTGCGCTCTGCAGGTTGAATCTGCGCTCCAGCGTGGTCAGGACGCTCACCTGCAGGGGGCGGGCAAGAGCAAAGGTTAAGGACAAAGGGATCCCCAGGGGCCTCCTGCCCCGGCACTGGGCACCCTGCCCTTCCCGGGCCCTCCCACCTGGCATGAGCGCCGCCCTGTGTAAAAGCAGCTGTACAAATTGACAAACAAGAATGAGGGGGAAGTTTACTCGGTATCATAAGGCTAATTCAATGGTTAAAGAATTCATTTTCTGGGCAGCACCTGTGGCTCAAGGAGTAGGGCACCAGCCCCATATACCCGGGGTGGTGGGTTCAAGCCCGGCCCCAGACAACACTGCCGGAAAAAAAAAAAAAAAAAAAAAAAAAGAAAGAAAATTCATTTTCCTAGTAGCAAAGACGTTTTTCTTGGCACCTGTTTCCAGCCCGAAAGGTTCTACCCTCTCCCCCAAAAGGACTGTTTCTCCCACCCCAGATTGCTAGCACCACAGAGGGCCAGTGAAATCCTGTAACAGTCCTAAAGTCCAGTTTATATGGAGTATGTTTAGGAGAGTGTGCGCTAAGTCCTCGTTGGGAGGACATAGGAGCTGTTCTCTGGCTGGATTTTGATTGCCAGCCTCAACAAAAAACTAAGTAGCAAAATGGACAAGTTAGATTCACCCTGGAGGCAAAAAGACTTGAATAGAGACTTCTCCAAACACAGATGAATGGCCAAACAAAAAATGCTCACTGTCTCTAATCAGAGAAATGCAAATCAAAACCACTCTGAGATATCACCTAACTCCTGTAAGATTAGCCCACATCACAAAGTCCCAAAACTGCAGATGCTGGCTAATACAATCTTTAAGGAGAGAAGCATGGGGAATCCTCAAAGACCTAAAACTTGACCTTCCATTTGATCCTGCAATTCCATTATGAGGTATCTACACAGAACAAAAATCATTTTACCACTAAGACATTTGCATCAGAATGTTTATTGCAGCCCAATTCTTAATTGCCAAGTCATGAAAGCAACCCAAACACCCATCAACCCATGAATGGCTCAACAAATTCTGCTATATGTATACAGTGGAATACCACTCAGCCATAAAAAACTGGAGACTTTCTTTTATGTTTACCTAGATGAAATTGAAACCCCTTCTTAAAATACCCCCAAATGGAAAAGTATCTGATGTACTCAATACTAACATGAACCAACATATAAACAATTACATGCTCACATGAATAAAACACAGATATGGTCTAGTATGGGGGCAGGAGCAGATGGTAAGGGGGGAGGCCGACTGCCAGGAGCAAGGAGGGCATGAGGCAGGAATCTCACCTGATGGTGGATACCACACCCCCCGGTGAGGGGTTCTTTTACAATTGGAACATTACCTTGGAAGTGAGAACAATGTAATCTAAAAATGTGTACCCTCAATTTGAAATAAAAGATCAGCCAAGCAGGATAATCATTAGCTCTTTCTGGAAATTTCCAAACATGTACATTTCCCTAGAGGTCCTCAGGTGCCTATAGCCCTGCTTGTTCCAAGCACCAGGAACAGGAACGGCCCTTAGCAGGGCTCACTGAATATTTTTAATTTTCCCCACTGTGTCAGCCGTTGAAGCGGAAAAGGTTCCCACTGGATTTGGACAGACTAGAGAAAAAACCGAAGAGCTGAAGTCAGCTGTGACATGCCCTTCATTCAGTGTAAGGGGGAGGCGAGCTGGTGTAAGCAGCTTTCCCCAGGCAGAAAGACTCGGCCGCAAAGTGGCTCCAAATCAAGCACTAATGAAGATTACGATAACGGGCACGGGCACTTGTGGGCTGATCGTGGTTACTCAAAATTTGGCACCTCGTAGCCTTTGGGCTAGAAAGCCTAGTTGACTCGTCTTCCCCACACTCCCTCCCCCTAGCGTTTCTTGCCTCACAATCTATGGGACGTTGTCTTGGTAAGGGTCCCTGTGCAGGGTGGAGCGCTGCTTCCATATACAGTACACACGGTGACAGCCATGATGGCGCAAGCAGACAAGACTCACGGCCCACTGTATGTCTGTCTGGTACTTCCGTCTGGCACTCAGGAGATGGCGATGTGACCACTGCACAATGTCTCCCAAAGGGGCAGTCTCTCGCCACCAGACTTTGACTAGAGTGTCAGCTTCATCATTACCTGGATGGGTCAAAGGAGTATTTCTGACATGATACACCATCATCTGTTTCTATGTTCCATCTCCCACATGGCCTGGCCCCACAACAACCTATGCATAACCAGTGTTTTAGGTGCCCGCTGCTACCCAGCGTCACTTCCCCAAAGACAGCCGATCTGTCTGTACAAATCACTAGCAGTGGTGGCTCATTACCAACCACTAGCCATACCCCTCACAACTCAGCCCAATAGCTTTGTCCAATTCCTGTGTCACACCTAACAGTTTCTAGCGGATGGAAGCCTCTAGCTGTCCACCACCCAAATGGACCCTGACTCAAGCAACCTCAGGCAAAGTGCATGCGCCCCTTAAGGGCGCTGGCTTTCAATGGTTTGGGTGTTCTGCGTCCCAGCATCTGTGCAGGTCACAAGACCCAATACTTGCTGCCCAGCCTGTAAGGGACTAAGAGTGAAGGCACCACACCCCTGTAAAGCCGCCTCTGCCCCAGTCAGCAGAGTGAGCATCTTGCTGTGCCAAGGCATGGCTTAGTGGCCCAGTTCCACACCCAACCTGCAATAGGGGACACGGTACAGTCACAGCGACTGTGGCAATGACAGTCTCCATTGCCAGGAGTGCCAGAGAGATCTCCAGGACCACAGCCAGCAGGGCCTCCCTGGTCTCTGCCTTGAGGAGGCGGAGTCACTGCTCGGACTCTGCCTGGGCGAAGGAGCGCAGTTTCTCCTTGAAGGCCCGCTCAGCCAGCCCCTCCACAGCCTTCTAATTCTTCCCTCATATGTTGCTGTTACATTCCCCTCAGGGCCCCGCTGTGGGAACCACACTGCTGCTCCTCCTCCAGGGCCCTGAGTTACTGTCACGTTGCCTCTGGTTCGTGCTGGGTTCCCAGACATGTGTTCCCTCCAGAGCTACTGCCTCACTCTCCATGTGCAGAAGTGTAAAAAAACACCCAGTCTCGGGCAAACTGCAACAAAAAATAGCCAGCGCTTATAGTCCCAGCTACTTGGGAGGCTGAGGCAAGAGAATCGCCTAAGCCCAAGAGCTGGAGGTTGCTGTGAGCTGTGATTTAAAAGCACTCTACAGAGACTGACAAAGTGAGGCTCTCTTTAAAAACAAAACAAACAAAAAAAAAAAAAACCCAGCCCCTCCCCACAGCCATACAGGCACTTTTCTTCTCAAAGGCCTCTCCCAGGGTGTGTGGAGCCCCCTCAACCTGCAGTGTGGCCTATCCACGTTGGCCACTACTGGAGCGGCACCCAGGTGGAAGATAGGCGCGCCACTAAGTACTTCATACTCATGGCAAGCCACCCCTCAATCCCCCTCTGTGGGTGCAGAAGGCTCCATACCAGTCTGTGACGAATCCTGCAATGAGTGCCAGCAGTTGAGGCTGAAAAGGTTCACACCAGATTCAGAGAGACCAGAGAAGAATCAAGGAGCCAAAAGTAGCTGTGGCATGCACTTTATGCAGCCTGTGCCAGCGAGTAAGCATGGGGCCATCCACCTTCAACCCAGTTCGACAGGGCGAGGAAAAGCAGCTTCCCACCCAAGCAACAAACCTCAGGGCCTTATACAGTGGCTAGAACAATGGCTCCAAATCAAGCACTGATGATGATTACTTAAAATAATAGACACCTGTGGGCTTAATCATAGTTACTCAGAACAATCTGGCACCTTGTGCCCTTAAGGCCAGAAACCTAATTGACCCATCTTCCCCGCCCACTTTTTGTATTTTGGTCTGCCCTATATTTGTTTGACAAATATTTACCAGCATCTGCTGTTTGCCTAGATATGAAAGATAGAAAAATGAGGAAGAGAGACCACCTGGCCTAAAGATACCACTTCCAGGGAAAGCAGGTACCCAGGTAAAACACAAAGCAACAGGAGGTTCTATTTGTGATGCAAATACCCCACTAGGAGGGCCAGGAAGAGATGCATTATTATAGGGCTTCTTTTTTTTTTTTGTAGAGACAGAGCCTCAAGCTGTCGCCCCAGGTAGAGTGTTGTAACATCACAGCTCACAGCAACCTCCAGCTCCTGGGCTCAAGCGATTCTCTTGCCCAAGTAGCTGGGACTACAGGTGCCAGCCACAACGCCAGGCTATTTTTTGGTTGCAGCTGTCATTGTTGTTTGACAGGCCCCAGCTGGATTCAAACCCACCAGCTCAGGTGTATGTGGCTGGCGCCTTAGCCGCTTGAGCTACAGGTGTCGAGCTGATTATTATGGGGCTTCTTGAGATGAAAAGATGAGATGGTTCCTTCTCCTGCTGTATGCAAGTTTCACACAGGGTATATGAGCAAGACAGGAGTCCCTGTCATAGGCGATCTGAAAGCTCTCCCTGCTCTGGGCAGGGAAAAGCATTTCAGGCAAAGGGAACAGCATGAGCAAAAGTTGGGTGACATGACATAACCATGGAATAGAAAACAGTTGAAAAGGCTGGGTAAGGACAGATTATAAAGAGTCACAAATACCACACCATGGTGCATATTGACAATCCTGAGTAGTGAGGTAAGAGGAATACAGATTGAAGAGTGCAGAAAACCTGGCTTGAATCTCTGCTATTATTTCATGAATCAGCTTTATGGTCTCAGTCAAGTTATTTAACCTCTCCCAACCTTGATTCTGAGAAATAGGGATCATAATATCTACCTGGCAAGCTGGATGCAAAGATGCGAAATAACATAAGAAATGTCTACTAGCACAGAGTAGCCTTCCTCTACATGGCAGGAACACCTGAGGAGGGGCAGGTGAGCAGAGGCTCTGGGGCCAGACCACCTGGGTCCATCCTGATTCTGGGTGACCATGGCCAAGTTACTCTATGCTATCGCTTCCCCATAAAACATCTGTAAATCAGAGCTGGACCCAGCAGTAAGCAACGCATGCGTGAATGCTAGCTAAGGGTTAGCTATAACCGTTATCATCATCATCATGTTTCTGTGGGCGCCAGGGAACATAAAATGTTTTCAAAGCATGAGTCACACCAGGTGTGGTGAACGGATGGGGAAAAATAAATAAATAAATGCCAGGAGAGAAAACAGTTGGGATATTATCCAGAGGAGAATAAACAACCCCAGTCAATACAATGGCAATGGACATGAAGAAGAAAAGATGTGGAAAACATTTTAGGGCAGAATTCTATTTCTGGTAGACTGGACTGAGTGTGTCTGCTAAAGAAAGGGCAGAAAAGAGAGTCACATGGATCAAACCTTCCTCTCAATGTATAAATGTGGACCCTGTTATAAACGCCTGTGTATCCACAACCTCTGTGCAGCGCCTGTACATGTGTATTTATGCGCGCGCGCACACACACACATGTATTCCTCTGCCTGATAGCCCCTTATTGTAAAAATAACGTACGCAGGTGATTCCTCTTAGCCTCATTTTGCAACCCACATATTTAAACAGACTCCCTTGACCATGTGGTTCTCAGTCCTATCTGCAGATTAGAGGCACCTGGTCCCAACCTGGGGTTTCTGACTCAGTGGTTCTGGGGAGTGGCCTGGGCACAGGATGGCTTTAGAGCCCCCCAGGTGATACTAATGGGGGTGAGCAGCATATAGTGAACAAAATGTCACATTATTGGCCTCTCTCCAGAGCCCTGTTACAACATCTGTACTTACCCTCTATCACCAGCATTCCAATCCTGCCTGACTCCCGTTCCCTTTGTGTTTTGTAACCAAGTCAAGGCCAGTTCACAACTCATTCAGCCCTAATTATGTGATTAGATTATTATTTTTTAAATGCCAAGTATTCATGATTGTCCAGGAAGGAAGTTTAACCAGGCCTGGCTTCATTCAAATGGCCTTCAAATACTCCCAACGAAGTTCTCTCTCCAAGATTTGGGCAAGTAAGAACAAATTCACTTATTCACTTCTTTCCCTCATAATACAAACAAATGCAATAGAATGAATGGGGATTTATAACAGGTGACATAGCGTGGGAACAAAAGGAAGGCAGCCTTGGGGAGCTTCCCTGAGGCCTCTACGTGATGCCCCAAACAGGCTGCATGCAGAAGTGAAGGAGGACATGTTTTAGCAGAGTCCCCTACAGAGTTACCTCGAGCAGTCTGGTGAGCCTGCAGAGTCCCCTACAGAGTTACCTCGAGCAGTCTGGTGAGCCTGCAGAGTCCCCTATAGAGTCACCTAGAGCAGTCTGGTGAGTCTACATCTTGGCATCCTTCACGGGGGTGGGGAGTGACAGAGTAAGAGGAAGGTTTGGAACAGAAGCCACGTCTCATTTCTGCCATGAGGCTTAATGACATATACACTAGACAGCAAATCTGAAACATGACAACTGCTTCATTTCAGCAGGTGTGCCCTGTCACAAAACATCATGCAGGCGTGCACAGTTATGACAGATGAGGGTGGTGGGGACAGAGACCGCTGTGGGCAAAAACGAAAACTTATTGTTTCTTCTGGAGACAGATAACGCCCACGCCTGCAGCTCTTGTCCCAGCTCACACCTGCTCTCTGTAGAGCAGCCACGGTGGGGTGGGGGGGTAAGAAGTAGCAGGGCCTTCCCACCCCTGACTGGTGGCCTCTCTCAGCCCACAGCGACACTATGTCTGGGTCAACAGTTAAGTCACATAAAGATTCTGAAATGATGCTTTGTGGATCAATTAGATCACGGGATAATGTTTTCACTCAAAACACAATTTTGAGAAAATGGACTAATTAAGTATGCATGAGGCCATAAAGCCCACTTGTGGCTTTTATGTGGCAGTGAACAATCCAGCAATGAGGAAGGTGCATGTTAAAGGGAATGACTGTCTTTACTTAATGGGTAACAGGGCTGATAGAAAATGTCTTGATAATTAGAGACAAAAGGAGCAGCAACTCTAGGAGGAAAAGTAAAGAGGAGGGGCCCCTACCCTGGGCCAGTGGATATGAAGTTATTATGACAAGAATGCAACATTTATCAGGTCTCTACTTCCATACTTAAAAAAAATTGATGTGCATTTCAGAATCTCCTAGAACACTTGTTAAAGATATAGATTCCCACACTGGGACAAGACCTGGGGTCCAAGGTGTTATAAAGTCTCCACTGCCTCTGATGCCCAGCAGGGGAGGAGAATCACTGACCATCCAGGCATCCAGGCACACATGTTTAATGCCAGTGTTCTGATTCGGACAGACTAGAGAGAAACTCAGGCCTGGAGGGCAGGTGCAACTTGCTTTAATTCAGCTCACAAGTATGGCAGGTCAGCCCTTATCAAGCTCCTGGCAGCAGGGGAGCTCAGTTACATGGGAGGTTCACCCTATGCAGCTCCGGGAGGCCAGGGAGCTGAATAACATGGATCATCCACAATCTATGTTCTGCCATCGCAATCCACACAAGGTGAAGGGCCTGTACACCTCTATACCCAAGCATGGTGCCAAACAGCAGTTACGTGAGCATGGCATCACTGTACAGTTAGGCTATCTAGGAACACATGCGCCTTCCCATGGGTGAGAAAACACAAACAACTTTCTCTGACCCTACACGTTAATCCAGAAGCCAGATTAATGACATATACACTTCCCAACCTTTACTGGCAGCAAAGTCCCCCTGGCAGGTACCAGACTGCTGGGCTCCAAGCTCAGAGTTTCTGATTCAGCAAGTCTGAGGATCGCATTTCTACAAAGCTCCCAGGTGAGGCTGCTGATGCTGTTCAGGGGAGAACCTCAGCTCAACTGGAAGAGTTTGTTTTGGGGTTTGTAGTCAAATAGAAAGTAACTCCTCATTTCCAGTTCATAGAGAAACTCTGCTCTTAAGTGGGAAAGATGAGTTGCATTTTGGGGAGGTGCACCCCTTAAGGTCCCTGAGTCACACTCAGGCCCATCGTAACTGAGGGCTCAACCCAGAAGAAAGAACTTGAGCTCACATGGTCCTAAATGCCTTAAGACAGGAAATACACAGGAGCCCTCTCCCACCTTCAAAAAGTGCCAGTCAGGGGCCAGGTTATCAAGCACTCACCGACTAAGAAGCCAAGTTTCTCTGGCAGCAGCAGAAGGGCAGGGCTGCCCTCAGGAGCTCTCCCACAGATGTGTCCACTGCTCACTCTGGCCTCAATCACCTGGGAAGCTTTCGAAAAACACCAGTGCCCAATTTGTGGATTACCTAAGCCCAAATCAATTTTGTGCACTGCATGCTTTTGCTAATGTATATTTTTCTTTTTTTTTTTATTGTTGGGGATTCATTGAGAGTACAATAAGCCAGGTAATCCACAAATTGGGTCCTGAAATATCTTTTGTTTGATTGTTTATTTTGTTGTCATGATATGAATCCCTAAAGACTCACTTTGTCCATGAGTTCAAGTTATTTTATGAATATTTTTCCTCTTAAGGTAGCAATTTATGAGGGCAAAATTTTTCTATTTCTGATATATGAGGTCAGATAATTAGGTTAGTGAAATCATCCTACAAAAAGTGCTAAACCCCTCATTGATATTTTTTTTTTTTTTTTTTTTGGTTTAGTAGGCCCAGGCTGGGTTCAAACCTACCACCCACAGTGCAAGGGGCTGGCGCTCTCACCATTGAACTATGGACCCCCAACTTTGAGCTTTGGGTGCCCAGCCCCCTCATTGCTGAATATCACTAGGGTCACCTTCGAAGTGCTGCCCATGGGAAGCTATGCACTGATGCCAATGCCTAGTTCACCCGTAAAGCACTTTTGGAGCTCCTTTTCTGGAAGGACCATTAGGGCTGTTGTCTTGCAACAACAATGAACATCACTCAGCAGGACACGGCCATATGTTGACATGAACACAGCTATGAGACACTGATAGACCAAGATTATGAAACCTTATGGAGTTGTGTGTACAGTGCTCCTAACATTAGTTAACGGTGGCAAGGTTGTGAATTTAAATTGTCAAACTTGTCTATATTATCTGATATATAAAGCCCAAATGTTTTGAAAAAAAAAAAAGAAAAACACCAGTGCCTGGGCCCCTGCCCCTACACGGCCCCTCCTCCCCGACTCTGATGTAATTTGTGAGAGGTGGGCCTGGGTATCTGAATCGTCAAAGCTCCCTCCCCAGGTGCTTCTAATACGTGGGCAGGCGGAGTTGTGTGTGAGCGCACATCACAAGGCTCTGTATGCATGGATGTTACACCAGGGCAGCCTGGTCACATCAGTGTACATTTGAAGCAGGGCCACCTCAACTTCCAATCTGGCTTTGACAGCACCAGGTCAAGTGGTTCTTCCTAAGCCTGTCTGGACACCCATGCTGAAGGGAGGTATTAATACATGCTTCTGTGGGCACTAAGGAGGTTACACATCAGGGCAGGTGACACACAGCAGGTGCACATTAAAAAGCTGGCCACATCCCTGGTGCGCATGCTCTGTGTGACTTCCGCTTCAAATTCAATTCCACACACATGCAGGTGTCTGCTTTGTGGGCAGTGGAAGAAATGCAACTGTGATGGAAAGACAATCCCTGCCCTGTGGGAGTTTACAGTCTGGGGAGAACAGAAAGAAACAATCTAATAACAACAAAGCCTAGAAAAAGCCGCCAACAGCTCAACTCCATTTCTGACTTTCCCTCAATGCGTCCTCCTCCTGCTGCCTTCCCTAAATGGCTCTAAAGTACAATCAAGTCACATTTTTAATTGTTCCTTCAGTGAATTTTTATGTTATCAGTTAATTCTAAGAGAATGTGTGACATTTTATGATTCTCTTCTAAAAAAAAAATCTAAATTTCATGGCTTTCTACTTATAAATCTCATTGCTGACTTTTCTCTGTAGCTCTTTTGTCCATCATAGAAAAACAAAGACTTTCCATCTCTGCTGTGTACAGTCGACTAACAGAATTTTCTCCCAGTCAGTAGCAGAGCTTGAAGTCGTTACCAGATATTTTTTGCATCAGGCTATTATGAATAGTTCATGTTTAGCACCTTTCGCACAACTTGAGACATTCTTTCAACTCACAGTTTGCATGGTGCCAGGTCTCTTTGATTAGATAAACTTCAAGAACAATAGGAGTTAAATGATTTTCTTTTTTTTTTTTGTAGTTTTGGCCGGGGTCACTAGGCTTGAACCTGACAGCCCCAGTATATGGAGACAGCGCCCTACTCCTTGAGCCACAGGCACCGCCCAGGGGTTAAATGATTTCCACAGCAGTCAACAAAAACGTATAGAGGAACAGTCCTAAGAAAGAGGTCTTAGTCTAAGGCAGTAACAAGTTATGCACACACAACATACTCCCCAGGCAGAACTGCTTTCACTGAATCCAGCTTCTTTCCATGCCTGGGGCCCCAGCTTCCTTGTCAAATGCACTGACAATCCCTTACTGAATCCCAGTGCCACACCAGGGGCTAGAGAGGTAAAGTTTGATAGACTAGATCTCTGCCCTCAACCAGCTCACAGTATAATGGAGACAACAATGATGAAGACAGACAATTATCGTGAAAGGTGAATAAAAATTCTCTCTATCAGAATAAAGAAAAACACGCAGTAACTAAAGAAATAGCACAGTTAGTTAGTACCCAGCAATTGAGCAATTAAGGACTAAAGTGTCATCAAAGCCAGCTCCAGCATGGGGGTAGCGTTAATTATAATCATATTGAACATTTGTTAATTACTTATGCTAAGTATAGCATTGATTGCTTTATATATAATGACACACTTATCTTTTTTTGTATTTTTTTTGAGACAGAGTCTCAAGCTGTCACCCTGAGTAGAGTGCTGTGGTGTCACAGCTCACAGCAACCTCAAACTCTTGGGCTTAAGCGATTCTCTTCCCTCTGCCTCCCAAGTAGCTGGGACTACAGGCACCTGCCACAAGGCCTGGCTATTTTTTGGTTTTAGTTGTCATTGTTGTTTGGCAGGCCTAGGCTGGATTTGAACCTGCTAGCTCCAGTGTATGTGGCTGGTGCCCTAGCTGCTGAGTTACAGGTGCTGGAGCCTTTTTTTTCTTTTTTCTTTATTTTAAAGACAGGCTCTCCCACTGTCACCCAGGCTGGAGTGCAGAGGTACAATCATAGCTCACTTTAGCCTCCGATTCCTGGGCTTAGCCTCCTGAGTAGTTAGGAGTACAGGAGCGCGCCACCATGGTTGGCTGTTTTTTTTAATTTTTACAGAGACAAGGTCTCCCTGTATTACTCAGGTTGATCTCAAACTCAGTTTGGTCTCAAACTAGTTCAAGCTATCTTCTGCCTTCCAAAGTACCAAGAGTATAGGCATGAACAACCGTGCCCAGCCCTGACACTTGTTCTAGACCACTGGTTCTCAACCTTCCTAATGCCACGGCCCTTTAATACAGTTCCTGTGGGTCACCACCCATAGGTTGAGAACTGCTGTTCTAGACTGTGATTCCATTAGGTGGGTATTATTACTGTCCTAATGTTACAGAGAAGAGACCTGGGCCCAGAGAAGCCAGCTGTCTGGCTGATGGCCCCAGAGCCAGTGAGCAGGAGACCCAGGGCTAAGCCCCAGCCAACTGATCCCACAGCCCACAAGTGACCAAGCACTGTGTCCCATGCCTCAGTGAAGGGTCTTTCTAGGATAACAGGCCCTGCCAGGTAAGCAGAGGCAGCCCCAAGTAATTGAGCAAGTAACCAAATTTGCTATAAAAATAATAAGTTTAGTTACTGTTAAAAGTTATAGCGGGAGGAAAAGAATTCTGAGGTCATATGTAATTTTTGGGTTGAACAAAGTTAAACAGGTTTTTTTTGTTTTTTTTTTTTGGCCGGGGCTGGGTTTGAACCCGCCACCTCTGGCATATGGGACCAGCGCCCTACTCCTTGAGCCACAGGCACCGCCCAGTTAAACAGGTTTCTTTACAAAATTTCTGAGTTTCCCAAATAGTAACTCTGTGAATCATCCAGTCAAAAATATATATTATGTAGCATTTCCTGAGACTCCCTTGACCATGAAACTTTTTTACAAAAACTAAGTAGCCCTTGAAAACATATATATGACTGGTCTTCCCTATCCACAGGTTTGCCCAGGAAGGCAACTAACTGTGGATCAAAAATATTTTAAAAAGAAAAAATAATGTGGCAATAAAAAATAATACAAATTACAAAACCAATACAGCATAACAACTATTTATATAGCATTTATATTGTATTAGGTATTATAAGCAATCTAGAGAGTACATGGGAGGATTTCGTAAGTTATATGCAAATACTATACCATTTTATATCAGGTACTTGAGCATCCTCAAATTTTAGTATCCATAGATATCTAAACCATCCTGGAACCAATACCCCATGTGTAACAAGGGACAACTACATAAACTATCAGAAATACTGGTTTAAGGCTAAGGTGAGTCATTTTCATAATTAAGCGCTAGCAACCAAAGGCTATTGAACAATATAATTATAGCTGCCATTTCCCTTTTTGCTTTGTGTACTAGGAATCTCAAACCCAAACCTGCAGCCATGTTATAATAATGGTGTGGAATGTCAGAGCTGAGCATTAAGTGTCTCTATACTTACAAATCTCTGACCAGGGCAGGGTACAAAGTTGATAAATAAATAATACACACACACACACACACACACACACACACATTCATATTCCTCAAGAGTAAACCACCAGACAAGCAGGGCTAAATCCTAAATATCAAGATAATAAACGTCCACCAAATTATATCCTCTTTTCAAAAATGAACCTCACAAACTGTCATAAGACAGTAACACAGTTAGTTACCAAAGCTTGTACATCCAGGTGTAAGTTAAACACAAGTCAGAAGAACATAACGTCCACCTATGAGCAGCATTAAAAAGCTTTCAGAATAAGAAGAAAGTCTCATCTTAGTGTAGAGCAGTGAAGAAAACAGCCACGTGCATTAAGAGCTCATCTTCCTCAACCTGCCCACACGGGTTCCCTGCTCAAATCTGACTGTGCATCCTTCCGCTTTTATTTCAGTGTATCTCAGGCACAAGACACCCTCAGCTTCATCTGAGATCCACAATGCCCAGTCCCGGGACCAACAGGCATCACTGCTGGAGTGGACGTTGATTTGATTTAGGACATTCCCCAAAGCCTACTAGGAGGAATCTGAAGCCCAGAGGAGTGACGTAGTGGCACGCCCATAAATGACACTCCCAACATCCAGTCCAGCTCTAGTCCCCCAGGCTAGAAGACAACCAGACATGTCACTCCTTGGCCTCGCTCCCTTGTGAGTAGCACATTTTACTATTTGCTGGATGCATGTTACCTGTTCGAAGCGCTAAAAATGCTTTACTAATAAGGACCAAGAGGCATACCTCTAACTAGACACAGAAGTGGGGAGCTTCACGCTGATACATGACTTGACAACAGTGCTTCTGCCACAGCCAGAGCTGGGACCCTTCTCCGAGTAAAGGGTAAGGAAAGGCACCTGCTGGGGGCACCTTATCTGCTCACCACGGGTCCCTTCCTCCTGCTCACCACGGGTCCCTCCCCCCAACCCGACCCACTCACCCACCCTCCCTGTCTCTGGAAGACCCACCTCCACTACCACGCCCCACTTCTTCCTCTTCACTCTCACCCTCCGCAGTGGCTCTCTCCCCACCTATCCACACACGAACACCCAATTCTCATTCATGTAAAAACAGCAACTTAAAATCACCAGTCACCTTTCTTGTGACTGCCATCCTCTTTTCCTTCTGTTGAGACAGTCCCCATTAGCTGGGCACCCCTCCCTGTGTGCTCGGCTCAGTCGGCCGGGTACAAGCAGGTTTCACTTCCGTTGCGTTTCCAGTGACGTCTACTTCTTTGTGTTATTTTCCTGCCCTTATCATACCTGTGTTCTCTGTGATCTGTGACACAGCTGGTCACTCTTCCTTGTGACAGGCACAACATAGCTGCCTCAGTTCTGCTCCTATCTCTCCCTGTCTGCACGCTGCCAGCTCTTCTCTTATTCTCCATGGCCAGAATTCTCCAAGGGCGCATCTGACTGTTCTTAAGTCATGGTCCTATTCTCCCTTGGGGAGCCTCACATCTTCCTGTCTTCTGCATGCTTACAACACCCAATCTCTTTCTCCAACCACACTGCACCTGTCCTCCAGACCCCTGCAGACCATGATGACCAGCCCGCTCCTCCAGATGGCCTCAGCACCCAGGCTCCCAGGTCCCTGCTCAGAGGTCTGCTCTCCAGCCCCTACACAGCATGCCCTGCTCTTTTCTAATCTTTCTCTGTGAACACCAATACTTCACAGTCCCAGGCCCCAGAAACCTCACAAGCCCCCAGGGATCCTGCATCCAGCTGGGCTTCTGGTTCTGATGCTTCTCCTCCTCCTCCCCTCTTCCTCACTCCCCTCCCCACCCAACCCTCCCATCCAGACCCTGACTGTTCAAGCCAGTTGTTCATCACACCTCCCCTTCCAAGTGGTATGTCTTGTAGGGAGAGATTTGCTACATGACCTGGTTCATTCTGCACATCTGAGCTCCCTCTTGCACTTTCCTACAGCGACCTGGATCTTGCTTAGCCCCCAGCTTTCAAATGGCCCAAAATCCTGCCCACCCCACTCCCACCCAGCTTGGAAACCTCTACTTACCCAGCAGTAAGCAGCTGAAATACCTCCTCCCCCCACCTCAGGAGTCCCTCCTGCCTTCATCTTCTCCTGCGCAAGCAGAGTACCTGGTACAGACCTCTGAGCTGTGGTCACTACTATGACACATTTCTGTCCCTCACAAAGGTCGAGAGCTCCCTGAGAATAACAGTTGCCTTATCACATCTGCGGCCCTGCTCCTGAGCACACAGCTGGACACATGTGGCTAAAACAGAGTCGTTCACACAGCTGTGCAGGACCTACACCTCCCTGCACGGACTTCCCGTCAAGCGGTAAATGGGGATTGAATTCAGCGTACACTCTGCTCACCCCAGCTGTGTCCACTGTCTACTGAAGCGCCAATTTCTCACATGCATGATGGCTCAATACTGGTGAGAAGCAGCCTGGGTAGGTGAAGACACACCATAAATCCCTGGTTCTCCCACACCTCCGCAGTGGCCCTACTCTTTGCAAAAGTACCTAAAACTCAACATCCTGGCCAAAATGCTCTGTCCACCCCTGGACGTACTTGATGTAAAGGATTTCTGAAATGGTGGCAATTATGCTAATAACTGCTTGGATTGGAAACGCAAGTTTGCAGACCTGGACCGCCTGCAATATGGTGTGTGAGCGGCACGCAGGCCGCAGTCAAAATGTATATCCATACATACAGAGAGCGCCAAAAAAGATAAACAAATTTTAATAAAGGAAAAAACTATTCAGATGGCAATGCTCAGTACATACTCATAACAGAAGATGGACATGACTCACGTTTGAGCACCTGTAATTGCAGAAGTCAAACATGACGTGAGTCTGAGAATTTTAATATAGTTTTTTCCATTCTTAAAATGTGTATGCATTTTGGGCAACCTCTGTACACCTGCCTATGCTTTGAGTATAAAAAGAGTAGTTGGGTGCAAGACACGATTGCAAGAGGGACTTTACCTAACAAATTCAATCAGTGTAACCTGGCTTATTGTACCCTCAATGAATCCCCAACAATAAAAAAAGAAAAGAAAAAAGAGTAGTTGTTTTATCTCTCTCTACATCCACAATAAGTAATTTTCCCCCCACCAGGGGTGACAACCCTTCCATTGAGAATGCATGCTCTTGGGATTTCATGGTTAAGAGAAGTCGTCTACCACCGGCTAGACATAGTGCTAATACCCTGTGCATCTAAATGTTCAACTCCTTTAATTGAATTTTTCCAGATCCATTAGAAAGGAGGAACTGAATGGGCCTTGTCAGACCTCCAGAAGAGACTCCAGTGGCTCTGGAAGCCAGCGAATAACGGAGCCAGGCCCGACAAGGAGGACAGTTACAAAAATGAGATGTTTGTGTCTAACGAAAGCTGAAAACCGGGAGAGACACATTGGTAGGGGAAGTTGCATAGACAAGCAAACCTAAGATGGTATTAGAAACATTCGCAAATGTAAGAGAAAGTTCACTCTCTGGAAGGACTGTGAGCTCCAGCTTCTACAATGGAGGCATTGTCTTTCTGGCTGGATATATAGAACAAGACATTCTTGAGCTCAGTAAGAAAGCGGCTGTTGCCTAACTTGGGACCAATGGGCTGAGAATATGTTGCTGTTTGCACTGGGATTATGGCTGTGCTCTTGAGAGCGGGGAGCTTGGTATGTGATGGATGTTTCCCAGGGAATGCTGGAGTCCCATCATGTTAATTGGGTCACACTAGCTCCCTCTGACTGCACGATTATAAATAAGATGTGTCAAAAGGGATCCTTTATGCAAGCCAGGGACACCTTTATGCAAGCCAAGAACACCAGAAACAAACCATGAGCACCTGCTTTCTGTAGCTTGTGAAATTTCTAATTAAAAAATGCTGCTTATCTAGAGCCAAGTCTCCCTCTCATGTTCAACTTCACCAAGCTGTGCCCTTCAGCCACAGGTCCCTTTCCTCTCCCATATGTGACCTCACACTGACATGTCACCCATTGCAGGATGCCTCCCATGACAGGTCAGAAAATAAAGGCAACATCCTGTCTACACAGCCACTAGCGCCTGGGCTTGCAGAGTAGACTCAGCCTAGCACATGAGAACAAATCAATCCACTCAGCCTCCAGCATCCAGGAAGGCTGACTTTAGCAAGGTGATAGTCCCAGCATATGCAGCAGTGTTCTCAGATGGTCAAAAGAGCCAAGATCAAGGAAACAGTCAGAAATCAGGAAAAGGGGTTTTTTTTTTTCCTTTGATCCAAAGACTTAAAAACCAGGGTAAGGCATGAGTTGGAATATCCAACTTCTTAATGTTTTTGTTTTAAAAGCAGTAATTTGTAGAGCCAATGGCAAATAGTATGATAGAAACTTACCTCACATCTCACATTATTGTGAATTCTCAGAACTGTCCAGCTGCCAAGAAGGCATTGTTATCTCCACTTTCCAAAAGAAACTAAAAATCAGAAAAGTTGCATATCTTTCCTAAGATCACACAGCTAGAAGGAGGCAGAGCCAGGATTTCAACTCAGGACTCTCTGGCTCCTAAAAGCCCATGACACCTCTCAGCAGAATGGCTGGTATCACAGAGGTATGTTCTAAATCCAATGCCAAGTGCTTTCTTACAAGACACAGCACGTCCTGATGATAAGCACCTTACATAAGCCTCACCTTTATTCACATTGGGTAGCGTCTCTCTCCAGAAAAAGCACCTCCAAGTGCCACTTCTGCCTCAAGTTCCCCCTGAGAAGCAATCCTGACTGCACCATGGATCTGACTTTTATTTGGATGCAAATAAAGAAAAATTTTTTAAGCTTTGTGATAGGGGCCATCACTCTGAGCTCTCAAGCAAGAAGTATGTGCTGGTTTCTACAGTACTGGGTAGAGAGAGCACATGCTTAACGCTGGCAGCATTTCCATAAACACAGGAAAGTCCCTGCCTTCATTCTCTGACCATATTATGAACTGAACATACTTTGTGAAGGGTTCCCTTAAACCATGCCTGTTTTTTTTCCTTTTAACCATTTATCTCCAGAGTTAGCTGTAATTTCAGAAATGAAAGAGAAACAAATAGGAAAAACAAACATTGGGAATTAGAGGAATCGGGGTTCTTTAAGAGAGTACAACTACAAACAGCTTGAGTGGTTTCAATGAATAGCTTCCTCCTCAAAGACAAGGGAGGATATCGGTTTTTACGTAAGGCTGGGTCTAGTTCATTGTCCCCTATGTTGCCTGGTTAAAAACAAACAAGCAAAAAAAAAAAAAAAAACCCTGTGTGGGTTCTGGAGAAACGATTTGCATTTATTAGAAGCAAAGAACATAATAAAAATGGAAAACGCCACATGATAATTTAATAACCCATAATGATAAATGCTACAGCGCTTGGAAACTCAAAAGATGAAACAGAAGAAAGCTGAAGTGCAAGCTCAGTGCCATTACCCTGCGTGTTCAGGCTGGAGGAAGTCGGGAAAATAGCTTCAATATCTCATATCAGAATGAAATGAGACAGATTATTAGGAACTACTAAGAACACCATGAATCAAAGGTATCGGCTGAGAAACCAGAGGGCAAGTCACAGCAACTTTCTCCCGGTAATCAAATGTTAAGTTTCATTTACAAAAAGCTTCCTTATGGAATCTTGCCTCAATAAAACATTCTGTGCTAGGCCCTGATGATCAATAAGGTTGAGCTATCCCTTTCTATACAAGGGAATACACTCATTTCAAAACAACCCTAAATACTAGGACCTGGTAATAGGTTTCACTTAAAGCAATTCCCTGCAGCGAAATGCATCATATTAAACGTCTTGACACTTCCTTTCCCATTTCATTGTTTCCTTAAGACCTGGGATCCACAACTAGTAGGATCACTTTGGAGTGTAACTTCCTTTCTGCTGAAACTGATCATCCTGTTGTTAATAACTCCAGTGATCGGGGCTCATTTCCCTCACACAGACACCAAGTAAAATGCATTGTTGTAATAACACAGAGTTGGTTATACACCGGAGGCGCTGCCTTCATGCCCACAGGTCATTTTGCTTTAAAGCCATCTTTTTCATGTAAAATACATCCCCTCCGTAGTTCTAAAGATTGAACTTGAAGAGAGGTGCCTACACTGCTACAGGGTGTGAAATAATTGCCTGGGAACTTTGTTCCCAAAAGACAAACACTGAAGCAGCCACTTTTGTGTCCTCATAAAGCAAATTCCTGGAACCTCTGGAGACTCAAAAGTCACAATTCCAAGATGCCCCCTGTGGAAACCTAAGAACGAACCCAAACTTGAATCTTGGAGTTCCTCCAGGCTATCTGCAGCCTGTCCTGGCAACCTCTCTGACCTTTGGAGGGGTCACTGCTTTGTGCCTGTGTGTGGCAGATGGACATATACGGGGTGCCTGGGCTCTTGCAGGCTCTTGTGAGGTCAAGTGGGGCTCTGATGTCACCTAAGAGCCTTTTTAGAAATGCAAAATCCCAGATGCTTCCCCAAACCCAAAGAGGCAAGAGTCCACATTTTAACAAGCTCCCCAGGTAGTAGGAGGAATGTCGAAATCCAGAAACACTGCCACAGGCTACAGGGCTCTGGAGGGAGGGGGGAGATTCCACTCTAAGGCTCAGGACCCTCCTCCAAAGTCTCTCCATTCTTGGTTCTGTTGGATTTACCTTGGTAGATTCCGCCACCTGTCCACTACTGTGTCTCTACTGCCACCACCTGTGAACTGGTCACCATCACCCCCTCACCTGAGCTACCACCCCACTTGCCCTAACTCTCCCTGTCATCCATACGCTGTCTGGCAATTACAGACATTTGGAGTGCAAAGTCACATGGTAATACATTGTTCCATATTTTCTTATGGCTCCCCATTGCGCCTAGAATAAAATCCTAACTCCAGACCCTAGCCTACAAAGTGCTATAATATCCCACCTCTGCCATCCTCCCCATTCTCACCTCCTGCCACTGTCCTCACCACACCGGATGCCACCCTGCTCTGCTCCCAGTCCGACTTGAGATAATGTGTTGTTGTATCTGCCTGGAACAGTCTTATCCCAGATCCCTACACTCTGATCCCAGGTCACGACAAGGTTGCTGCTCACCAACAGGTCTCAGGGGAAATGTCCCCATATCCCCTCCTAAGAAAGGCTTTTCTTCACGCAGCACCCGCTTCCCTCCAAGCCAGTCTCTGTGGCAACACCCTGCTGTTTCCTTCTCACATTGAAGGGAAGCAAGCTTGTCTATTGTGTGCTTTTACCTCATCTAATTGCTACTAGCCTGCAAGTTCTCTAAAAGACAAAACTTGATCTTTGCTGATTGCTAGTGCCTAGAAGAGTGACTGGTGTTCAGCAGGAAGTTAGTGTTCCGTACGTACGGAATGGAGGGACAGAGACGTGGATGTATGAAAACATATTGACTAAAAGTTCTAGCCTTGTGGCTTGCCATTGTGGCTCCAGGTTAATCACCTGGAGATGTTTGGGAATTGCTGATACTAGACTGCTATGAACTGAATGTTTGGTTCCCTGTAAAATGTTCATATGCTAAAATCTAATGATCAGTGTGATGGTCTTAGGAAGTGGAGACTTTCGGAGGTGATTAGGTAGGATTAGTTCCTTAGAACAGAGGCTCCAGAGAGCTGCCTTGTCCCTCCTGCCATCTGTAAACCAGAAAGCTGGCCCTCACTAGACACCCGATCTGCTAGTACCTAGATCTTGGACTCCCAGCCTTCAGAACTAGGAGAACCAAATGTCTGTTCTATTGTTATACAGATAAGGGGCAGGTCCCAGATCTAATAATTATGCTATATATGATACTAAGTTGATAGCGTTCGCATGTGAAAGGAGGTACCTCACAGAGGTTCTGGGCTAGCACCTTCATAGAACAAGCCAGCACTGCACATTACAAGGCACGGAGCCTCAGGCTCATACACACATCTTGCCATCCAGCACCACTCGCCAAAATAACCCTGGGATCTAAGTAGAGGCCACGTGAGCTCAGAATCAGAAACCCAGGGAAATTTAGAGACTAGGATAAGGGGCAGACTAGGTAACCAGCTGAGGGAAGACAGCCGAGGTATACAGACATGAGCTGCAAACCCCTACCAGCAGGGCCACCTTAGGAGCACACATCTCCAGTGTTAGAACCTCAGGTATGACAGAGTTCACTGTGCAGAGAACCAGCAAAGTCCATTTAGCTAAAATACAGTCTATAAGAACAAGTACTCAAGTGTTGGCTACTACTAACATTAACAAAAGTAATTTTTATTGAGCATTTATTACACAGCAGGTACTATGCTAAGCACTTCTACAGATTAACCTCCTAATCATCGTACAATCCTGGAGATAAGTGCTATCTCTACTCCATTTTGCAGAGAGAGAAACTGAGGTTTCAGATGCCTAAGGCCACCTGGTGATAAGGTAGAACAGGATCAGAAATCGAGCAGTCTGATTCCAGACTCACACTAACCACTCCAAGCTACCTGCCTGTTACAAATCAAACAGTTATGCCTCTGTCACGTGTGTAACTGGAATTGCACAACTGAAATTAAGTGAATGAAGAGTGAAGAGCTACAGGAAGTGTATCTGTAAAAACCAAACCACTTGTGCTCGGAATGTGCTAAGAGGGGACTGCCTGCACCGATTCACTGGCCTGTCTCTTAACCCAAGCTCTGTTCAGATGACACTGCCAGCCCCCTCTCCAAGACAGAGGAATTGGGAGCACTGCAAAGAAAGCATTGATTTCCAGCTCCTGATATTCTGCCAGCCCTTCACTTTGCAATGGCAAGAGGACACGTGGTATTCTCAAATCAGTTAATAAGGCAACCAGACCAAACCACAACAAGGGCATAATTAAAGCTCTTTTACTTTGGTTTAAAGGTATCTAAAATCTGCCAAAGACAGATCACCACAGAGAGCAAAACAGCACATCACCGAGTGTATTTGAATTTTCCTTCTCCTGCTTGGTACTCTGAGAAAGCTAAGTATCTACTGAGCACATACAGTGCCAAGACCTGGGCAAGGTGCTTTCTACAAACACTATCTTATTAAATCCTGGTACAAACTGTGTGGCATAGGTATCACTAACTTCAATTTAAAGATACAAAGGGAGAGATTCAGAGAGGTTAAGCAACTTGTCCAAGGTAACACAGCTAGCCTGGCAGAATATTTTAAACGTAGGCAGCTGTGTTTAGCCCGATTTTATTAAACCATGCTCCTATCTTGAACATCTTTCATCACGAAGATAGAAGACAGAGAAAGAGTGGCAGGCCTTGAAAGTTTGCAGAATTGAAGTCTGTTTATAAGTATGAAGTGGCAAATCACCTCTGCAGGGCAGCCCCAGCAACCCTGGCATCGGCTGGGTTCTAAAAAGCCAAAGCTGCCAGGCCATGTCAAGATGCCACAATGAGAATAAGCATTGTTTGGCACCAGCTGCTGCAGGGCTCCTGTGCACACAGGCAGTCCCATGTGCCCAGGTAGAATGGGTGCCTCCCCAGGTACAGGGTTAGAGGCTGCAGTGTCTTAGTTAGGGAGGCCAGGAGGAGGCCTAAAATGAGAGCCTTATGCTTACTGTGGGAAAAGTTGAGCAGTGAGGGGTATTAAACAGCAAAACTCAGGCCAGAAATGGTTCAGGCCATCCTGAACTCCCAGGAAAATAGTAGGAGGGGGAAGGGGCAGGAAGAGATGACAGTGTCCTAAATCAAAACAGGGAAGTATTAAAGAATAAAGCGAAATGCCATCAACCTACGTGCCCATTCTAGATCCACTGTCAACTCTGAATTCCCAGGCATTTCTAAATGTGTCCATGACCCAGCAGGGAAGTAGGCACTTGACGGTGATAACAACACCTGGCCTTCATACACGCCAGTCACCTGTGCCATCTCACAAAAGGCAGTGAATGCTACCAAGGATTCTGTTGGAAGCTGAAGCTTGGCCACGATACAGACACATGCAGAAATGGAGAGGGAGGAATAAACTCCGCTCCCTCTCCCGGTCAACTGCAACTTCGGCTATAAGCAGAATTCTTTAACCTCCTGAGCCCAGGAGGTTCTGAACAATAATATGTGCATTGTAGACTAGAAGTCAGGCATAGTGGGCCAGGGCTCATCAGGCAGCCTTTGCCTAACTGGAGGGCCTGGGGCAGGAGTGGTAAGGGCATTAATGAGCCCTGATATCATTTTCTAGTTGACAAGAAGAATTAGCTTGTGAGAAAACGATACACTCTTCTAAGCTTCCGATGTGGATTTGTGTGCTCTCTTACTACTAGGGAAAAATGTTCCCTGGCACAGTTAGGGGAGACGGAGGGGAAGTGCAGAGCGCACCGCAGGAAGGGTACAATCAAAGGGAAAAAAGCCCCAGAGGCCAGGAGGGGTGCTAGGGAAATGGCTGATCAGACTTGCTTGCCCAATACTTAAACGAGGTCAGCTCAGCCTTCCTGTGGCTCACAGGGCCCTGCAGGATCTGGTCTTGCAGCTGGCTCTCTGCTCTCCTCTCCTCTCCTGCCACTTCCCGCGAGCTCCCTCTACTAGAGACACACTGGCCTTTCTGTTCCCAGACCACAGTCAGCAGGCTGTGACCTGAGGCCTTTGCACTTCCTGTTCCCTCTACCTGACACACTCTTGCTCCAAACAGCTATAGAATCTGAACTCACACTTGCTTCAAATCTACTCAAACATCATCTGCCCAAAAGGGCCTTTAAAGGAAGGTCCATCCCATTTGTTAGCAGCACAAAAAAATGAGGGTAAAAGGGGATGAAGGATTCAATTCTGAGAGTGTATGGCAGTTCACGGTGGGCATCTACCCCAAAGAGCCTGTTAGGAATGAAATCAAAGAAGAAAGCAGGTACTTGCTCAAGGGCCATCCAAGCAGTTTAAGAGTGGACATCTCACAAATGCTAGAACCAACTCAGGACCCCTACTGAGTCTTGCTAGAACACTGTGGGGCTCCTGGGCCCAGCTACCCAGAAGCAATGGGCTCCTTTTTCCCTAACACTCCGGAGTTTGGGCTGCTGAGACACAAGGGTCAGGGCAACCTTAAGAAGAAGGCTATGATTTCAGATGCCCTGTGTCTTTTGAAGCAGGGAAGATGCTGACCTCTGCCTAAAGAGAAGTGGGCACAGTCATCCTACCATCAGGAGCGAGCCCTCAGGAGGTGACCTTGGAGAAGGGAGATGCTGGGAAAAGGCCCAGTCGGGTGTGGGGCTAAGTTCTTGGGCCTAGAGATGATGAGAAGGGAGTGGAGAGGGTGACAAAGCCCCTGCTCCTTTTGGACCCTCCCAGCAAGGGACCCAGAGCAGAAAGGCAGGCTTAGCACCCCCACCACCTCCTTTCTGGGTCCTCATCTGGGATGAGAAGGCGTCCTCTTACTAAAGGAGCAAGAAGTGGAGAACCCACACAAGCTTTCCCCAGAAGCTACCCTGGGGCACTGGGGAAGAGCACAACCCCCGATACTCCTAGGACACAGGGAGCCACCAGAAGAGCTCCAGCAGGAGAACCCAGTATGCGGATAGACACTGACTAGTTAACCTCAGGGTGCTCAAGTCTAAAACACTAGGCTTTAAAAGAAAAAAAATTAAATGAGGTAATTTATGAAAAATACGCGGCATGGGGCCTGGCATACAGGAAGAATGGGGGAAAAATGTTTAATTCAAACAAATTATTTTGATGAGGTTAAAAAAAATGGTCAGAATTAGAACCAAAATCTAATTTTCAAAGTATTCTAAGGAGATACAAATTGTGAATATCACTTAAATCTCCTTTAGTACTGGAAAATAAACATTTCATAATAGTTCCTGATTTTAGTGATTCACATTATCTCTGTTGAAGACATAAAGGGGTTTTGTGGTTTTTGGCCGGGGCTGGGTTTGAACCCGCCACCTCCGGCATATGGGACAGGCGCCCTAATCCTTGAGCCACAGGCGCCACCCCTCTTTTTTTTTTTCTAAATAATTTTTTTCATGATTTAACGCCGCGATGTATTTTCATTGTTACAAAGGGGTCGCGACCCACAGGTTGAGAACCACTGGCATAAAGTAAGATAATTACAAACAAAACCAAGAGGGGGAAATCCCTTTGGAAATGACTGCTGCCATGTACGGAAATGAAAGCAGATAGGATGTGGAAGACGTGGAGGCTTCTGCAGGTCCCAGTGATCCGAAGTGAGGCCCGTCCCGTGGAGGAGCTCTTGGATCCCAGCAAGAGAACCAGGCAGAGACCGGATGTTCTGATCCCAGACTGGCACTGCTTCTCCTAAGAAGCCTCGCTCCCTGGCATTCCCTCTGCTGCCTCTGCTGATGGAGTGAAAAGGCAAACCAGAAAGAGGGGATCTAGAATATCAGTGCCAAGTTTCCCTCTTCTCTCTCCAAACAAGCAGATTTCACAAAGGAAGAATCCTGGGTACGTGGTATAAGTGAAACCCAGATCACTAACTGCCAGCTGTTTTTTAAAAATGGGGGGAGAGGGGATGAGGGAGTGGAAGAGGAGGATTTTATTATCAACCAGCCTCAAGGTATCTGGGCAACCTGATGAGTAAGAGGAGCTAACAGAGAGGCCTGGGCGTGGAATGGCTGGAGCACGTGGTCACCGCCATTTATCTCTCTGTTTGTAGCAGACAGCACCTGCCTGGCCGGCACAGTGACTGGAGTCCCATCTGCTATTCGCTTACTCTTCACGCACTGATAAGGCAGCCCAACCAGCTTCTTAAAGAAAGAGCTGATATTACATCTCCTTGGCATTCCCGGCAAAGCCTAATTGTAAAGAAACCTCGATGAGGTTATGGTTACCGCACATACTCAGTAAAATCAGAGTGGGACTGAGAGGTCACACAGGGTGGGGGGTGGAAGTGGAGGGTGGCAGCCCCCAAATCCAAGCTGTATTCATCCCTCTGCTTGTTCATTCACTTATTCATTTAGCAGATATTTACCAAAGGCTACCTAGTGTCCAGCCCTGAGCTGGGAACTGGGAACACAGAGAGAAGCAAACGCAGGAGTTCAACAACACATCATTCAAAACACATGAATGGTTTAGCCCCAGTTCATATCCTCTATGTTGCCTAAGAAGAGAGACACAAACGTCCCATCCTCTCACTGAGTGTAAGTCCTCACACGCCCCCTCCTGTGTGCAGATCTCACCAGGCTAAGAGCAATCTAATCTAATCTTCAGAGGCAAGCACGGTTCAAACAGCACAATCCCAAACTCACTGTTTACCTTCTAAGCAACGGAGGAATGGCCTTGGGTAATATCTCACCTCCAGAGGACATTCATGTCACCGGCTACTTTAGAACCAAACTTTCCAGTAAGCGGCAACTACACCCTGATCTTAAAAGGTATGAATTGTAATAGGATCAACAGCAAAAGAGGCCAGGAAAGAGGGGAACCCCAACCTGGCCAGGGAGACCCCACTCACGCATGACATCCCAGCTTGGTATTAAAAGATGAGGAGTTTGCCAGGCAAAGAAGTCACATTGCTTATGCTAAGAAAACCATCTCCTAAAGTCTAGCCCAAAAGAATAAGTCTCTTTTTTGTTTTTGTTTTTGAGATAGAGAGTCTCACTCTGTCATCCTGGGTAGAGTGCCATATTAGCATAGCTCACAGTAATCTCAAACTCATGGACTCAAGAGATCCTCTTGCCTCAGCCTCCTGAGTAGCTGGGACTACAGGCACCACAACAATGCTCAGCTAGTTTTTCTATTTTGGGTAGAGACGGGGTCTCACCCTTGCTCAAAAAAAAAAGAAAGAAAAAAAGAAAAAGAAGAAGGAAACATCTCTGTTCCATTGCTGGCAGTCTCTGCCTACTACTTATTTACTCCAGGGACCTGAATCCACTGTTCTGCTCTGACAACGTCTATGTGCTGACTTGCTGACGAATAGTCGTTAGTATTAAAAGCCTCTGATCCGATACACCTGTTTCTGAGCTGCTTTTAAACCTTCATTCTCAATGCCAAAAACCTTTCCTTTCTTTTTAGTCAACAGCTTAAATAGCAGAAGACAAAGGGAGGTGGGGAGTCTGCAGGTTGCCTAAAATGCAAGGCAAAAAAAAAAAAAAAAAAAAAATCTTGCTATGAGTAAGAGTGATGTCAAATCACTGGGTCTATTAGCTCAGGCTACTTCCCAGGTAACCACAAAGCAGAAATACAGACCTATGGCTGGTACCTGGAGAAGGGTTTTGGTGTTTAAATTCTGTCGTATGATTGGTTAAACAAGTATATATATATATATATATATATATATATATATATACACATACATATATATACATACATATAATATATATATATTATTTTTTTAAACCAAGTGGAATACTTTTCAAAATAAAAATTCATCAGTGAGGCCAGGGAAAAGATTCCCTCTGCTTCCTATCCCAGAGTAACAGTTTGGAACTTGACCTTCTCCAAAAGGTTTTATTCAAGGGCCCAGGAAAGCCAAGCAGCTGGTCTCGTGCCTGCTTTTATCACTGGCTGTCAGGTGTATCACTGGCTCTTCGGATAAGGTCCCTTCTTCCATCAACTCCTGTGAGAGAAACACATGCTTTGGACACAGATCTCAGAGCTCACGGGTCGGGCCCCATTCTGAGAGGGGACACTTCCCCTGCTGGCCAACCCTCTGGGCTTCCGTCTGCCGTCTCCACTGTATTCCCTCCCAGGAAATAATTTGAGCCTTACTGTTTCTAAAGGAAGCCTGCTTAACACTTGGAAGTCACAGACAGACACTGGGTCCCTTTACTGTGCTTCCTGGTTTTTAGAAGCCCATCAGCCTTCTCCCTAATACTTTTGTTTCAAAAGTTAAGCACAACCCAATGCCCTTCAAGGGATAAATGTTTAAACTAATGGTCTCCACCTCCATACCAGGGAATATCACTCTGCAACAAAAAAGATGAGTTACTGGTACGTGGAACAGCTTGGGTGGAGATCCAGTACCAGTAACTTGAGTACCAGTAACTCAAGTCCTTTGGATCTCAAAGGACTAAGCAGGGGAAAAAAAACACAAACTCAAAAGCCCACGTGCTGTTTGATTCTGTTATACATAACATTTGTAAAATGACAACATTAGAGAGACAAAGAACAGATTAGTGGTGCCCTGGGGTGAGGGAGCCTGGAAAAGTATGGTGTAAAAGGGAGACAGGTAGGACTGTTCTGTATCATGATGGTGGAAGTGATCACACTAATACATACAAGTGATGAATTTTCAAAGAACTAAATACGCGCACACACACACACACACACACACGCACGCATGCATGCAGGAGTGTGGGTGAAACTGAGGAAACCTGCTGGTGGACTCTTACCCCATCCATTTCCTGGCGGTGCGACTGTACTATGGTTTTGCAAGATGACACCACTGGGAGAGACTGGGTAACAAGCAGACAGGGTGTATACGGGATCACTCTGCGTTATTTCTTACCATTGCATGGGCATCTACCATGAAAATGAACAGTTAAAGAAATACACATACAAACATGCATATACAGTTTGAGAAGTTTATCTTCCTATCTGGACCACCTTTTTTTTTTTTTTTTACCCAAAGAGATGCAACATCAGGAGAACACAGACCAGCTTCATTCACACGCTCTGCATGAGCCCACCAAACATTTTATGAAAGAGATGTTTGTGCCCTCCTTGGGACTCTGGTGCCACCTCTGCTGCCATGCACAGCTATAATTACATACAATCTCGTCCAGAGCTGCTGAGATGATTGGCACCCCATCAGGGATCTTATTAAAAGTCTGATTGCGCACCAGAATTGAACAATCATTACCTGAAACAAAAGTTTCACACAGAAAGCCACAGACCTGTCCTCCAACCACGTCTCTACAGGAGGAAAGGAGACTATTGGCTAATACAAGATAAACCTATATAGTCATCAGAAGCAAAACATGATGCGCTGTGCAGCTGGAACTATTATATGAGTCCCATGGCCATCCTTTTTATCTCCTTTGCATTTTTTCTTAATTTTCAGCCATATTTTTTGCTTGTAACCTAAAATAACACACAAATGCTGACTTTGGTTTCATGCACACGCACACACTAGCTACAGTTGTCTAAGCATCCTATTCTCTCAAATATACACACCATTTCCCCCAAGTGTCATTTCAAACCATTAAATAAAAATGATGTTATACTGTCCTTGTGGATGTTACTAACCCTCACCCCCACCACTGACATCACTGTTTCCATAGTAACTAATGTACTTCAAAGTAGAAAATGCAGATGGTGGGTTAAAAAAAAAAAAAGGCAGACAAAATAAGTGATAGAAACCAAAGACATCGCAATGTAAATGGCAGGCAGAATGTGCCTGCATTGTGGGTGCCAACTCAGAGACAAGCAATAAATATTTGAATAGAACCTTTATGCTAACAGGTAATCTCCATAGCAGTGGTCTATCAAATTACATTGCTGCCTTGGAACAGCCCAATTCAGTGTGCTCCCTCCTCTGAATTTACATGTGAGTAAAAGTGTGAGTGCAGCTCACAGGCTGATTTTCAAAATAGAGTCACGTACTTCATAGATATATTGTAATTATGCCTAATTGAGAATAGCTATTTCAGAAATACATGCCAAGAACAGCAACCGTTCACAAGACCGAAAAGGATAGAACTGGTGGGGGCAGGGGGCAGTTCCTAGTCCCTATGTGTAAGAAAAAAAGCATAAAATTGCTATGAAATGCAACATTGTTTTCTTGAAGCTTGAGGCCCTTTTGATGAAATATGGGTACTTTCAGTTACTCTAAATATTTCCTTGTTGATACCCACGAACAGGGAATTTTCTGGACATGGAAAATCCACACTCTTGGGTTGTGAGGAAGGCAGCTAGGACGTGACAGTTCTGGATGGTAGAATCTGGTTTTAAAACATAACCGAGTGTGGTGGGAATGTTGTTTTGTCCCTGTCACAGTGCCATTCTTAGCACTGTCTGCACATGGAGCAGAAGCTCCAAGTGTCCCGTCATCTGTGGGAGCCAGCATTTCGAAGATCACGAGATGACACCATGTCCTGCAAACAGTCATCCTGCCCAGCTTCACCTCCAGGAAAACTGAGATTCTAGCATTCCAAAGGTTCCATAGGATGGCCTTGGTGTGGCCCCGTCACCTGCTAGATGGAAGAGGTGCCTCCATCCAGCCCCTCCCTCCCGAACTTCTGGCTACAGGAACAGATCAGACTATGAATCCCAAATACTTCGAGGCTCACTGAGTTACTATCTTCCTAGCATAGCTCTTCCTATAGTTCACACCACTGTTTGCTAAAACCTGAAACGATTCCTTTTGCCCACAAGATCAAGCCTAGCCTTCAGGATCTTCCCTTGCTTGATTAGACCTTCCATCCAGCAGGTCCTCCTCCTCCCCTTCCCAGAGGCCTTCCCTGAGATGCCATCACCTCTCCTTCGAGAGCATCCCTCCCCAAACTGCTGAGCCTCCGTTTCTGCAAGATCCACTGCAGTTTTCTCCCCTGTGACGTCAAGGTGCTTTCCCATCTCCACAAAGGGACTTTTACATTCAGCCACCAATACTCACTTTTCCAGGAATATATTACCCATTGTTCTGATGTCATAAGCAAAAGTACCATAACATAAGCTCCATAACAACAGAAATATTTGTGTGTTTTAATAGAGTGTGTCTCCAATATCTAGAAGAGTGTCTGGCAAATCACAGAAGCTGGATAAGTAGGTCTTGAATGTGTATCAGGTAGCTTCAGAGACTACAAACATCTAAAATTGTTAAGAGTGAGAGCAAAGAAAGCTGGAGGTCTGATATTAATATTAAAACCTGTGTGCAAGGACAACTGCCATCATTTTTTACAGACTTCACACCAAATTAATTAAAACATTAGGGCGGCGCCTGTGGCTCAACGGAGTAGGGCGCTGGCCCCATATGCCGGAGGTAGCAGGTTCAAACCCAGCCCTGGCCAAAAACTGCAAAAAAAAAAAAAAAAAGATTAAATAGCTTTGTAAGTGGTTAGGAGGCAACATAAAACATAAGGCAAAAGATTCTTACACATCAGAATTAAATGTAATGCCTCGGATCAATAAAAACTATCTTAAGGATCAGGAAATAAATCAAGGCGCATAAAGCTACCCATAATAGAGAATGACTTCAGGAAAGTAGTCTGTTTTTGTCCAAATGCAGAAGAAACTTATGGAAATGAGGTTTTCTCATTCAGTGGATTTGAATCAGATCCATTTTGGGTCAAACAGCAGGACCCCCAAAATACTGGCAAAAGTAAAATATCTATAATTAGCTGTTAGAATTATTGCTTGTGGGCTACAACGTGATTGGACCATGTCCATGCAGGGAGCAGAGAGAAGCCATCCCTGCAAGGTCACGTGGAAGGTACTGGGCTAACACAAGCAGGCTCGTCCAACACACTGGCTGGGAGAAAAGGCGCATGTGGGAAACAGCTTCAATTCTAGGGCCTTCAGAACCACCAGTTACCCAGCTGAAAGAAGGAACCCCTGTGTGGATGCCAGCCTTTTGTTTCCTCAGCCCGTCTAATATGTACAGGAGGGGTTTGCCCAGAGGAAGGAGTCAGCCTTCTGCTCTAGGTGAAAAGAGTGGGAAGGCTGAGAGAAATGCCACCCCTGGAAATGAAAGCTGAAGGCAGGAATATAACAGGAAACAGCATCGTATCTGGGAAGCTGGAACACAGATCCGAGGCCATAGCTCTAAGAATTCTTTACCAAACTGGGACAGAGGTCAGCAAACTTTTCTGTAAAAGGCCAGATAGTAGGTATTTTAGGCTTTGCATGCCGTATCACTTACAGACCATAGGGTCTCTGTTATATGATAATAATGTACACACCAAACTGCATGGCTATGTTCCAATAAAACTTGACTTACCAACGTAGATGTCAGGCTGGATTTGGCCTTACCAGACTACAGTTTGCCAAGCTCTGCTCTAGGATCATTATCACTGCTCCAGGTTTGCGACTGATTTTCAGCTACCCTCCCAAGACACAGCAGGACCTTCAGAGAAAAAAGGGCCTGAGAAACCATCTCCAGGGACCCATGGAAGGAATGACAGGCAGCAAGGATAGAACTGATCGCACACAGACCAGGCACCATGCTAAGTGCCACCCAGGTGGTAACTCATTTTGATATGTGGTTCCCCCATTCAAGGCTGGACAAGGGATCCTGGTTTGCCGAGGCCTGGGCAATTTCACAAAAGAACACCCTGACCTTTTGCCCTGAGTTGGAGGGACTTCATTCATTTGTCCATAATGCTCATTAACAACAAGTCCTGGCAAAATGTAATTCTTAAGACCTTATACCCCTAGACAAAGGACCCATGTGGAGACTTCCCATTGTGTCCTTCCTTCCCTCTGCCAGAAGTTCCGGTGCTTTTTACTCCTGTATTCCTTTCTGTCTAATAAATCCTACCTTACCACTGATCTGCAGTCCGTGGGTTCATTCTTCAAGTCCCCAAGACCAAGGACCTACTGAAGAAAGAAATCCTGGTAACAATTTCACACGCAGGGGAGTCCTCTGTGGTAGGTACTCTCATCACCTCCAAGTGACAGACGACTAAATGGAAGTCCAAAGGGTGAGGAACCAACCCACAGCCACACACGACGCGAAGAGCTGGGATTAACATCGGGGCAGTCTCACTGCAGAGTAAAGTTTTTATGCCAAGGATAGAATAACCTGGAAAGTTGGTGCTGACATCATGTCATTGAGCCGGGGACAAGATCATAGCAGGCAGAGGACAGGGAAGCAGAAGGAGGCAAGCAGCTTCAGAGGAGAAACGCGGCTTGGGTTCCACTCAGCTACAAAGTGGAACCATACTGCCACCTCTGAAGGACTAAAGATGATCGGCATCAAGAGTTTCATCCAGTGCCAGGCACAGAGCAGACGTCAATAAACGCTACAGGCTTTTATCCTGACACTGAGTCAGCTCCTGCTCAGGATTTCAGCAAATGCCTCATCTGCTAAAGCCATGATTTTTAACCAGTGTGCTGTGGCACACTGGTATGCTGTAAAAGGATCTTAGACATGATGCAAAATGTTTTATTTATTTATTTATTTATTTATTTATTTATTTTGGAGACAGAGTCTTAGTCTATCACCCTGGGTAGAATGTGCATCATAGCTTACAACAATCTCAATCTCTTGGGCTCAAGAGATCCTCTTGTTTTAGCCTCCTGAGTAGCTGGGACTACGGGCACCCGCCACAACGCCACGCTAGTTTTTCTATTTTGTAGTAGAGATGGGGGCTTGCTTTGCTCTGGCTGGTCTTGAAGTCCTGAGCTCAGGCAATCCATCCACCTCAGCCTCCCAGAGAGCTAGGGTAAAAGACATGAGCCACCGCTCCTGGCTGGGTGTGCTGTGAAAAATTTTAAAGGTCATTAATTAAATTATTTTCAAAAGACGTTCAAAGCACAGTTAAGTATATTCTTCTTTTTACTCTTTTTCTGGATCAACATAATTTAAGTGTGCCACAGAAGTTTAACTATAACACATAACTCAAGTCTGCCGTGAGATAAAAAAGGTTGAAAAACACTGTGTTAAAGGGTGCCAACACAAGTGGTTTCTCAAGTTCAAGGGAGTGACTGTACCCCTCACAAGGAGCAGTCTGTATGTCACCACCCCTCTTGACCCAGCAGCCAGTTATGCATTATGAGCTGCGCTCAAGCAGACTTTTTAATCCAAAGTACTTAAAAGAATTCCTTACCAGTTAATCTCATGTAATCAAGCAAAACTTAAATGTAGTTAAGCAAAAACAGCTTCCAATATACACGATCTACAAATTAAACTGCAGGGAAATGGTCAGATAAATTTGTGATATAGGACATTCCATAAAAGGTTCTGTAGACAGACAACTAGCCTGCTATCTTCAAAAAGTTAACATGGTGGGGGAAAGTAGGGACATTATTCTAGATTAAAAGAAACTGAAAGTTGCATGCCTACGATCACAGCAGCCTTATTCACAATAGCAACCAGAGTACCTTCGACAGATGAGTGGATAAGCAAAATGTGTGTGTGCATGCGCATACATACAATGGAATATTATTCAGCCTTTAAATAGAAAGGAAATTCTGACGCTGGATAACATTTGAGAACATTATGCTAAGTGAACTATGCTTTTCACAAAAAGACAAATACTGCATGATTCCACTTTCAGGTAGGACCTAGAGTGTCAGTATCACAGAGACAGGAAGAGAGCAGGATGGTGGCTGCCAGGACTGGGGGTAGGGGGAGAGGGGAGTTACTGAGTAACAGGGCTGCAGTTTCAGTGTGCAATGACAAAGAGTTCCGGAGATGAACGGCGGTGGCAGTGGCACGACGTGGTACAACGCTGTAGACGTACTTAATACTGCGGTTCCTCCCTCTCATCCATCTCATTTTCCTCAATTTCAGCTTTCTAAGGTTAGCTAGGGTCAGAAAATAGGTGAGTACGGTATAGTAACATATTTTGAGAAAGAGATCATATTCACATAACTTTTTATGGCCTTTTCTTTTCCTCTCCTTTTCTTTTCCACTTCTCTTTTCTCCTTTTCCTTTCTTTTCTCTGTTTTATTTTAGGAGATGGGGGTGTTGCTGTATCACCCAGGCTAGAGTGCAGGGGCATGACCATAGCTCACTGCAGTCTCAAACTCCCGCCTGCCTAAACCTCCCAAGCAGCTAAGACTGCAGGTGCACACCACCATGCTCAGATAATTCTTCTTTTTTGTAGAGAAAGGGGTCACACTTTGTCACTCAGGCTGATCTTGAACTCAAGAGATCCTCTCACGTCAGCCTCCCAAAATGCTGGGATGGCAGGCCTGGGCGACTGCACCCGGCCCACATCACTTTTATTACAGGATATTGTTACAATTGCTCTATCTAATTATTAGTTTTTATTGTTAATCTCTATTGCCTCTAATTTATAAATTAAACTTTATCATAGGTATGTGCATAGAGGAAAAAACCTAGTATATACAGGGTGTGGTACTATCTTAGGTCTCAGCCATCCCCTGGGGACCTTGGAACATATTCCCTCCTGGTAACGGGGAACTACTGTACCGCGGAGTTCAGTGCACACTTAAAAATGGATAAGATGGTAAATTTTATTTATTTGTATTTTGCCATAATAAAAAAATTGAGAGAAAAAGATACTGAAAGTCATATACCAAATGAAATGTACGATCTTGAATTGGTTTGTGGCCATTTAAAAACAGAAATAATTTTAGAGGAAGAGCTAGCTATACAGCTAGGAATGGCAAAAGAAATATTTTAGGAAGGTTTGGAGAAATCTGAATGTGCAGGGGGTATTAATTGAAATTAGGGAGTAGTCATTTTTGTCATGAATGATAATAGGATGATGCTTTTACAGGGAAATGACCACATTTTATGTGGAAGCACAATGACGTGTGGACGTATAAAGTGTTATTATTTCTATAATGTACTTACAAGTTGTTCTGGGGAAAAAATTATGTGTGTATGTGTATGTACGGATGTAGATATGTGTATACACATAGGAAAAAAGTCAAAATCTTAACAATTATTCAATCTTAGGGCCGAGTACATGAGCATTCACTATACTATCATTTCCACTCTTTTGTTTTGAGAAGTTACAAAAGAATTAAAAATAAAAGTGGAGCAAAAGTGCCCCACAGAGATGCCAGGACTGCTGTAAGTTCTGAAATAACGTCATTGTAAGGACAACATGCTGAAATCCACTAAACCAGGGGTCCTCAAACTACGGCCCGCGGGCCACATGAGGCCGTGTGATTGTATTTGTTCCCGTTTTGTTTTTTTACGTCAAAATAAGATAATGTACAGTGTGCACAGGAATTTGTTCATAGTTGTTTTTTTTTAACTATAGTCCAGCCCTCCAACGGTCTGAGGGACAGTGAACTGGCCCCCTGTTTAAAAAGCTTGAGGACCCCTGCTAAACCTTCCTTCCACACATGTAAATGGCCTTGTACTCACACTTTTGTCTTTGAGAAGAAAAGTGTGACCCCCAGTAAACAGATGCCTCCCCCCCATCAGCAGTCTTTTAACAAACCTCAAAACATTTCCAAGCCCTGCAGAATGCTTCTGCAATAAGGTAAATGTAATTTTGCACTGAGATTTTGAAAAATGACCATTTGCTGAAAAAGTAAATACTAATTAGAGTGTCTGCTCACACTGGCACAGAGCACTGTGTAATTTTGTGGAGGTTGTTATGGTAGAAATATTACATGATGGCCCATGTTTCTGAGCGGATGCTGTACGTTCAGATCAAGAACACAGGTAACAACATGCCAGGGGCAGGGGCCCTGTGACTGGCCTCGGAATGTATAAAACTTCTTGTTCAGAGTATTCCTATCACCTGCACGTGCCACCACGGTGTCAAGTGGGGGGTGGAAGGAACAGATCACAGATTCTCTAGCCCCAGTAAAGTTGTGTTCCGAGCTCATTACCTTTCACCTCAACCTCGAAAAGAAAGAGAGAACAGTGTTCTTTCACACGTAGTAACATATTAAAACAATATTAAAGTGCAACGCATGCTCAAGCATTCAGCTCAGCGGCTGCGATTTTTTGAGAGGAGGCAGCGTCTGAGGAACAAGAGAGAAAGCTAGGGCCCGGACACCCAGGGTCAGACACCAGCTGTGTCAGACGGGGAAAGTCCTTTACCATCTCTGGGCCCTAGTTTCCTCTCTGTCAATCTGAAATTGTGGCATCTACCTTGCAGGATTTGTGTGAGAGTCAAACCAGACTATTTACTTACTTCCTGGCACACACCACCTCCTCGAAAAATGGCTATTCCCTTTCCACGGAGGGTCTGACTCCTCCTTCTTTCGTGATCATCTCCTTGAATCTCATCATCTGATTTTGAAATTCTGAAGAGCAGTGAGAAATCAGAATTTATATCAGCAAAACAAAACTGGAGGCGACCTGCCATGCAGAAACGAGGGGACAGAATCTAATGAAATATGACAGAATATTATACCATATTCTCAAGTGGTGCTCAACACTTCCCAGTTAAAATGTAGGACTCAACTTTTGACAAAATCTCACTCTTCTCAAATCTTAACCAAAAAAAAAAAAAAAAAGTAGAGCAGAAATAAAATATTCATCAATAACAACAAAAAATAAGAAAATGAGCAGATGCTACTATTATAAATTCAAAAAGTACTCGGTAAGGAAAACAATGGAAGAATGGACTAAGGTGAAATTCACAGCCCTGGCATCCAGCACTCTCAGGAAAATAAAACTGTGAATAAATTAAAATCCTCAGAGTTTTCATTAACATCACCAAATCTAGAGAAAAACAGCTGAGTATTTATCCATAGACATCCCTCTTCTGACTAGGAAAATGTAAAAACATCCTCTGGGGAGAGAAGGATGAAATGATGCCCTGAAACATGGTGTTGATTATCTCTGCTGGAAGGCTGTGACAGCTCTGGGGGTCCGCAGTGAGATCTAGGACTGATCTGAGGCCAGAGAACACTGCCAGAGGGTAGGCAGTGTGTGCCCCACACACAGCAAGACGGAACCCACTGAACCCACTTAATAGGCCCTTCAAAAGACTCCAGAAGCAAAAGCTGCCAGGCCCACATCTGGCCAAGACCACTCCGCACCCAGCACACCACCTGCTGTAGCTCAGCTGGTCCCAGCCACTTCCTGCGTCTTCAGGTTATAAAAAGCATGGACAGAAACTGAAAATCTGCCTTCAAACTTCAGCTTGTGGCAAAAGAGACAAAGGGAGAGGCTTCTTTGAATGAAGGAATCAAACAAAGATCTGGGCTGACCAAGGCAAAAATAAAGTGAAAAACAAGGAAATGACCAGGGGAGGCCTCTATACACGTCTCCTCCTGGGGGAAAGGCAAGAAAGCAACACTGCATCGGACACAAAGACCTCGGCCTGAAAGAAAACAGAACTCAGGAAGAGGATTGCCCCCATCCAGTAAAAAAAAAAAAGACCTCAGAATTTAATAAGAGTATGAGATTAATACCCCAAGAGCTAAAAGCAACATATTAAAAAAAATCTCTTTTAGAGAACACAATTGTAAACCTAAAGTAATGAACTCCAGGGACTCAAATCAATCACAGAAAATAAATACATAAAATAGATCTACATAGAACGAAAGAAAGATGGCTTAAAATCAATTTATTGACTAGGGGAAAGCTAAAAATCAACACAAGGAATATAAACAAAATCAAAGGATTCAAATAATCAAAACAAAACAAACATTATGGAGTTCAAAAATAATCCAACATACAGACAACTGCCGTCCTTACACCAGCAAATTCACTACCTAGAACCAAATGCTGGCAGAGATAATACAAGAAAATTCTCCTGAAATAAAGAATTGAATCTGTCGATTGAAAGGATGCATCGAATTCCAACATGTATGACATGACATACATCACGCAGCAGTAATATATGTCAGGATTAAGTTATATGCCAAATATTCAGAAGCAATTTCTCGTACCTCTAATCTATAGGCAGATAATCTACAAGGGAGGAAAATTCAGCTTGGCCTTGGATGCTTCTATAACAAATTTCAATTGCAGAAGATAGTGACTTCTCTCAAGTTTTACTGTCAGTCTTCTGTTAAATTTCAGTGAAATTAAATATACTACTTTGCATTTTAAGAATATACATTTTACAAAGTATTATCTAGACTGACAGCCATTTTTCATGTATTAGTAAGAACACTAAATTGATATATTCCAGATAACAATTATTACAAGGGGTTTTATTCTTTCCTCCTCCTAGAACTCATACCTTAATACATACTGGAGGGCGTAATAGTGAAAAATGTGTCTGCTCTTCTAACTTTGCTCACTCCATCCTCCTCAAAGGGAGGATCAGCAACTCATCCAATTGGTAAAGTTTGGGGAGAAACCTAGAAAGCTTAGCTTGAGCTGCCTTTCCCTTTCTTCTGTGAACATCCTCAGGATACACACATTCTCTGCTCCTCCAGGAAGTAAGCTTACCCGAGCAGGTGTGCACCCGCAGGACAAAGCCTGCAGTTCTCATTTTATTCTGGGGACAGAGTAATGAGCAGCCTGAATCTGGCCACAAACCGCTTTTTCCAATCCAACCACCCACATTTTCTATACAAATATTTTATTTCAAGATAACATTTTAAAAAAGATAACATTTTAACACCCCCGTGGCTGGTCCTTAAGTCTACTTCTCAATTGATTCTTAATCAGGAAGGTGTTGGGGTGAGGGCAGAGAAGAAGGTATGATTTAATTGTCCCTCCTTAAACCCCAACATCAGTCATGATTACTTCTGAATGGAGACTTGGGAATTTTTTTTTTTTTTTTTTTTTTTTTTTTTGCGGTTTTTGGCTGGGGCTGGGTTTGAACCCACCACCCAGATCCGGCATATGGGGCCGGTGCCCTACTCCTTTGAGCCGCAGGCACCGCCCAAAATTTAGAATTTTTTAAAATAATTTTTATCTGAATTTTTCTTCATAATGAATATATATTGTTTTTATAAAAACAACAAGGTCATTTCTCTTTGAAGACATAACACCAGAGAAGAACATCTTAATGTTACAGAAAAGTAAATCATAATGGCTTCAGAGAAAGAGCAGGTTCCTAAGTAGAATGTATGGTAAGACCTAAATTTTATTTATTTTTAAAAATCATAATAGTAATACACACTGCAGAGAGGCCTGGCTAACCCTTTGGACAGATTACCTCCTCATCTAGTACTCACAAACTCATCTGAAGTAGTTATAAATATCATCCCAATCTTACAGATGACAAAATTGACAAAGAAGGAAAGCAATTTGCCCAAAGCCAGACAAAATTAATCAGTAGCAGACAAGGATTTCAAAGACCCGCAGACCCCACGTCCTTTACCACTGGTCCTAGAAGTCGCGTATCATTGTGGGTAGACAGAGAGAAACTTCAAACACACACATACCAAAATGTTGACAGTTTAGCTCCAGGTTCTTGGGATTATGGGTGATTTTTGTTCTTTTTCTTTAAATGTACCTATGTTTATCTGTATGTTCCAAATTGTCAACAACACACACATTCCTTTTGTAGTAAGTAAAACACTGATGTCTTTATATTATGAAAAAAGCCACAAGCATGAACTTGAAGTTCAAGTTAATGGTAAAGCCAGGTAATGATCTTCACTGGGCTGTTCAGCCAGCTCAGCCAGTGTGCAGGTCAATGGCCATCGGCAGGCCACAGGTGTGGAACAACGGTCTGGCCTGACCCCACAAACCATTCCACACAGGCCTTGAAGCTGAAGGGAAACCACCTCGGTTAAGTGCCCCACAGGCTCCCCGCCCCCAGATTACCTGGGCCCCTATCCCAACACAGGCTGGCTTCTCTCTCGGGCCCTAATGACTATCTATTCCAAGAAGAAGTGACCGCTCTCAGCAGCTTGCCAAGCTCTTCCCAGAGAGAACAGGAGGGGAAGTTTGAAGGGCCTCCATCCAATTTTTAAACTGTAAACTGCACGCCCACTTTTTGTTTGGAGACATTTCCTGTGTGTGAACACAGTTTGTTCTGTTACCAGCCTTAAAGTTATCCAGAACTGATATATGCGAGGCCAGGCAAATGTGCTTAAAAAAAAGTCAAATATATTAGGACCTTTCCTAATGCTGTTAGCTCATCTTGTAGAAATCTAATCTGCAGACAATACAAAAGAGAGGTTAGAGACAGAGGTGGCATTGTGTCCTCAGGGCCAGGACCCTACAGCTCCCTGTCCTCCTGCACTGCCCCCATCCTGGTGATCACGATGTTCTAGGACAACCCGTGTCCTTCAGCCCCTTGGCCCCATCATGCCATGAAGCCATGCTCACTTCTAGCCAAGTCTGAGCATGCCCTGGATATAGTTCCCTCTACAAGCTGGCAGACTGATTTCTATCAGCATTTTACCACCCCACTTCAAAGCAGGGGAGGTGGGGTAGAGGGACAGAAGCTATGCCAAGGGAGGTGCCAACAGCCCCCGCACTGCTAACTAGAGCAGAGATGCAAAGCACCAGCCCTGACATGCTCCTGTGTGGCTGTAGCCCTGGATTCCCAGCCTTCCCCTGCTCCACCAACATCTTCCCGATCTCAGCCCACCCTAGGGACCTCCTTCAGCCAGCCTCTTACCTACACTACACCTGACATCTTGCTATTAGACCCACCCTGACCGAGGCCGGGCAAATCATGTTCTATCCCCAACCATAAACATTCTTCCCATCCACCCAGGCCCATCTCCAACTCTCCACCTCCCACCTTGGCCCAACACTTTTTCTTTTTTCAGACACCACACTGTCCCGTGTAACACAACTAGACTAGACGCAAAACTTGAAGAGGGCTCGCTGCCTCCTGGCCCAGGAACCGAAACATTCTAATCAATGAGTCATTAATGAAAAAAATTATAAACATGCAACTCCCCCCACAAGGATATATCAACTCCACGAGGGCCAAGAACATGCCTTATTCAACTCTATATTGCTTGCCACACTTAAGGAAGTTGTCGAAGTTAATTAGTTTGGCAGAGACCAAGCTGACATTACTTTTTTTTTTAAGGAAGCCTGTGCTGAGAAATTCTGAGAATCATACCATTCCCACCCCCACCAAAAAAAAAAAAAACAAGGAGAGAGATGAGATTAGAATGCAGATGTCTGGCCCTAACTTAACACATACCTGGCCAAATCTGAGGCTGGTTGGCACAGCCTACAGTGAGTGAGATCAAGTCTCTTTTGGTCCCGCCAGATCTGATAGGGTTTCAGGGAGGAGACACAGCCAGCTGGAAATTATACCAGGCCCAGTTCTGGTAAGGAATCCCGGGCAGGAGGGGTGGGGGACACATAGGAGTACACGTGTGCATACACACATAATCCTCACCCACATGTCTGTCTAGAGTTCTTTTTTAACATGCATTCCCTTCATCAGATGATGTGATCATCCAGTCCGATCCTTGCATTCAGCTGGGCCCAGAAAGACAAAGGGACTTATTCAAAGCTACTCAATCATCCAATTGGGTTCACTCCCGCAAGTCCAACCACCACCATCCCAGAAAGAAAGAAACAAGGTGACCTTCTTACAAGAAGGAAACAGGGCTTGTCAGCATTTCCTCAGAGACAGGGGGGTTCCTGGAATAAGGGACTGTTTACCAACAACCCATAATTCTCTTACCTAACCAAAACCCTTAAGAGTTTGCCTTTGTTTTCTTTGTACCGCAGACTGTTTTAGGGTCCTTTGCTCTTTGAATTGTGTCCCCCCCCCCAAAGATATACTGATGTCCAAACCCCTGTACCGATTAAAGTGACCTTATCTGGAAACAAGGATTTAGTAAGCAAGTAAAATGAGATCATTCGGATGAGCCCTCATCCAGTATGACTGGTGTCCTTCTAAGAAAAGAGGGACACATGGGTGGCACCTGTGGCTCAAAGGAGTAGGGCGCCAGCCCCATATACTGGAGGTGAAGGGAAAAAAACCTGGCCCCAGGCAAAAACCACAAAAAGAAATAAAAAAAAAAAAGAAAGAGAGAGAGACACGGGGGAAATGCCATGTGGCAACAGAGGCAGAGATCACTCGGAATGATGCAGTAGAGGAATGCCAAGGCTCAAGAGCCACCATCAGCAGCCAAAAGGAGGGAAGGACAGGCTCAGAGGGATACCACCATCTCAGCAGGGGCAGGGCCCTACAGACACCTTGATTTCGGACTTCTACCTCCAGGACTGTGACACGGTAAATCTGTTGTTTTAAGCCACCCAGTTTGTAGTTAATTTGTTACAGCAGCCCTGGGAAACTCACAGACCTGGTTTCTTCCTTCAGAAAGGCCCAGAGGAACACATTCATCTCATGCACCCTCCCACTTCCAGGTCCATGTCCACCTCACCATCAAGGATAAACCATAAAAGTCCCTTTCTCGTTTGTATTATAAGATGACTCAATTTTGGTCTCCCATTTGAGGTACTGAAAATGTTCGAGAACATCCCTATCACCCAATGAAGTCTACAAAAGGAAAAGTTGAGTGAAGTGTGAAAACTCCACTCCCCCACCCCTGCTTCCCAAATAAAGTACAGAACTGGTCCAGGAAGGTAAGAATTAGCCACAGTCCATGGTGGCGGATTATATCTTCAAGGCATGTAAGAGGCCGGGCTCATCTGTCTCCTGGGTACAGGTGGTGGGAAGCCAACCAGAGAAAGAGCTGGAAGGATGGACATTAACACTGCATACGGCCAAAGCCTGGCATGCACGACTGTCTCCCTCAGGACCTGGATGATGACTCCCAGAGATCTCACCCATCTGACTATGACATCCCGTCAGGGTTGGTGATGTGTGACAATGACGGGGTCAGGGGCCAGCAGAGGGGGGTGGGAAGAAAATGAATAAACAACCAGAAGGTGACAGAGTTGAATTGGTCACAGGTGTGTGACCACAACAGCTCAGCTCATTGGGCACAAAGGGGAAAGCAGCCCCCAAAGCGACGAACCTGAATAGGTCCCTCTTTGGGGACCTAAAATGTTTCACCTGTCACACTGAACAGTCTCCCTGACGGCCTTGGGTGCCACAAGCCCTCAAGTTATTTTTAATTGCTGCCCTGTAACTTTAATTTTTAAACAAAAAGTATTCCCCATGAATACTTTTCATTCCCCATGAAATCCAAATTATCAGAAGGCAAATAAATAATATAAATACATACATTTTTAATCTGTTTGCTAGATTAAGGAAAGGTATAATGCCTCTTAGCAAACCTGAGCCTATAAAAAAAGAGGAACATTTTAAAAGAGAATGAGAGAAATTAGTTTATTTCCCCAGCATTCATCAAAACAATTTTTTTTTTGTTTATAATCATTATTTTCAAAAATAAAACTGTTGTCTCCACTTCCTAACTGCTCACCTGCTCACACCTGCTAGCTAATATGTGCTGACTCTGGAGTTGGGGCTGCAATTTGGGTAATTGGCTTAATTCTGTGCCCTGGTTTTGCCTACGACGAAAGTAACAAATGCAGAGATTCCAGAATGTTATATTTGAGAAGACCTAAGAACAGATCTCCCAATAAAAGGCCAAGGCTAGCCCTGGGACACAGAGATGACATGCTTACTGGACAATCAATTCTACCTGGGCATCTCTAGTAGGTGAATGGGGCTGCATTCGGGTTTAGCCCAAGCCCTGCTGGCTCCATGTGCCACTCTGAACACGAAGCAACAGGGAAGATCCCTTTCCTGCCCTCTCAACTGCAAGCTGCAATGTGGCAAAACTGCTCACTTTTCCACCTATTTATACACATCTCTTTGATGCATATATGTGGCCTGGCAAAGGTAAAGAGAAGGTGCTAATTTATGGTTTTTATTTCCAAAAGATGTCCTCCCTTTGGCTGGCTGAGAAACTATTGCTCGCATGTGAAGCTTCCCAACCTACGGAAGTATTTGCTAGCACTGGGGAAGCAATATGACGTGCCACATAGATCAGGATTCCGGCCCTTGATTTTTTTTTTTTTTTTTTGAAAAAGAATTATCTTTATTCTGGCAGGAGAAGAGTCAAAAGGCCTATTGGGGCAGACTCTCAGACTGATGATCAGCCAATGCTCAGGGCTATCCACAGGACTAACCCCCATGCTGGGAAGCGGGTCATCAGAGGGGCAGAGCAGTGAGACATTTCTCCATGGCCTAGAACTTGCCACTCATACAATCAAAGTGAGAGAAGGAGGCTCCTCCCACAGCACGTGGACCCATTCCAGGCTCTCCCTTCAATGTGCCCCTCTCCACGACAGTTGTGTAGTCTGCCACCTAAAGCAGGCAGATGACAGTGGACTGTATCCAAGAAAAAACTCAAAAGCTTGCCTAGACAGAGTGTTAGCTCAGAAACTGCTCTTTTACCTCAGTGGCTTAAGAATTCAGATTCATTTGGTAACAGTTTATCTTTGATGATGTATCAGTGCATGACTCAGTCCTATGGCGTTTAGCACCTCAATGCTGGGAATTTACGAAAGCCCATTTGACTTATTCCAGAGACAGCCCTGGACTTTGGCCCAGCCTTCCTCCTTCATCCTGGCTTCCATAATAGGAAATGTCTTGTATGTTGGCCAGTGGGAAGAAGTGCTAAGATGCTGTCCTTTCTGTTATTCATAGCTATAGTTCTTGGAGGAGTTCTCTGGCTTTTGAATCTTCTATTGAAGAACAAATATTAATTATCAGATAATATCTTTAGATAGAATTGTTAAGAATGGAAAGTAGGTTAAAAAAGACAGATAATCCAATTTTTCTTCAAACTTGACTTTGGCGAGATCAGAGTGAGGGCAACAGATGGTTTAAGGCAGGGGCTTGCCAAGTAGTGCACAGACAGACACATTTGTAAGGGTCGGGTCCGCCACAGTGCAGGTCACACAGCCTGAGTGCCTCTTCACCCAGCAGGTGAATTTATTCACCCACGAATAAATTCACATTGTCATTACTGCCCAAATCCTGTGGGCCCGTGTCCTTCACTTGTATAACTTTAGGGCCTTGGGAGAAATTTTCCCAAGGTATTCCTGGGCTTCCTCCAGGGTTTTTTGTTTGTTTTTTTTTTTTTTTTTTTTTTTTTTTTATTGTTGGGGATTCATTGAGGGTACAATAAGCCAGTTACACTGATTGCAATTGTTAGGTAAAGTCCCTCTTGCAATCATGTCTTGCCCCCATAAAGTGTGACACACACTAAGGCCCCACCCTCCTCCCTCCATCCCTCTTTCTGCTTCCCCCCCCATAAACTTAATTGTCATTAACTGTCCTCATATCAAGATTGAGTACATAGGATTCATGCTTCTCCATTCTTGTGATGCTTTACTAAGAATAATGTCTTCCACTTCCATCCAGGTTAATACGAAGGATGTAAAGTCTCCATTTTTTTTAATAGCTGAATAGTATTCCATGGTATACATATACCACAGCTTGTTAATCCATTCCTGGGTTGGTGGGCATTTAGGCTGTTTCCACATTTTGGCAATGGTAAATTGAGCTGCCATAAACAGTCTAGTACAAGTGTCCTTATGATAAAAGGATTTTTTTCCTTCTGGGTAGATGCCCAGTAATGGGATTGCAGGATCGAATGGGAGGTCTAGGTTGAGTGCTTTGAGGTTTCTCCATACTTCCTTCCAGAAAGGTTGTACTAGTTTGCAGTCCCACCAGCAGTGTAAAAGTGTTCCCTTCTCTCCACATCCACGCCAGCATCTGCAGTTTTGAGATTTTGTGATGTGGGCCATTCTCACTGGGGTTAGATGATATCTGAGGGTTGTTTTGATTTGCATTTCTCTAATATATAGAGATGATGAACATTTTTTCATATGTTTGTTAGCCATTCGTCTGTCATCTTTAGAGAAAGTTCTATTCATGTCTCTTGCCCATTGATATAAGGGATTGTTGGCTTTTTTCATGTGGATTAATTTGAGTTCTCTATAGATCCTGGTTATCAAGCTTTTGTCTGATTGAAAATATGCAAATATCCTTTCCCATTGTGTAGGTTGTCTCTTTGCTTTGGTTATTGTGTCCTTAGCTGTACAGAAGCTTTTCAGTTTTATGAAGTCCCATTTGTTTATTTTTGATGTTGTTGCAATTGCCATGGCAGTCTTCTTCATGAAGTCTTCCCCCAGGCCAATATCTTCCAGTGTTTTTCCTATGCTTTCTTTGAGGATTTTTATTGTTTCATGCCTTAAATTTAAGTCCTTTATCCATCTTGAATCAATTTTTGTGAGTGGGGAAAGGTGTGGGTCCAGTTTCAGTCTTTTACATGTAGACATCCAGTTCTCCCAACACCATTTATTGAATAGGGAGTCTTTCCCCCAAGGTAAGTTCTTGTTTGGTTTATCAAAGATTAGGTGGTTGTAAGATGTTAGTTTCATTTCTTGGTGTTCAATTCGATTCCAAGTGTCTATGTCTCTGTTTTTGTGCCAGTACCATGCTGTCTTGAGCACTATGGCTTTGTAGTACAGACTAAAATCTGGTATGCTGATGCCCCCAGCTTTATTTTTGTTACTAAGAACTGCCTTAGCTATACGGGGTTTTTTCCGGTTCCATACAAAACGCAGAATCATTTTTTCCAAATCTTGAAAGTACGATGTAGGTACTTTGATAGGAATGGCATTGAATAGGTAGATAGCTTTGGGAAGTATAGACATTTTAACAATGTTGATTCTTCCCATCCATGAGCATGGTATGTTCTTCCATTTGTTAATATCCTCTGCTATTTCCTTTCTGAGGATTTCATAGTTTTCTTTATAGAGGTCCTTCACCTCCTTCGTTAGGTATATTCCTAGGTATTTCATTTTCTTTGAAACTATGGTGAAGGGAGTTGTGTCCTTAATTAGCTTCTCATCTTGACTGTTATTGGTGTATACAAAGGCTACTGACTTGTGGACATTGATTTTATATCCTGAAACATTACTGTATTTTTTGATGACTTCTAGGAGTCTTGTGGTTGAGTCTTTGGGGTTCTCTAAGTATAAGATCATGTCGTCAGCAAAGAGGGAGAGTTTGACCTCCTCTGCTCCCATTTGGATTCCCTTGATTTCCTTGTCTTGCCTAATTGTATTGGCTAGAACTTCCAGCACTATGTTGAATAGTAAAGGTGACAGAGGACAACCTTGTCTGGTTCCAGTTCTAAGAGGAAAAGCTTTCAGTTTTACTCCATTCAGTAAAATACTAGCTGTGGGTTTGTCATAGATAGCTTCAATCAGTTTTAGAAATGTGCCACCTATGCCTATACTCTTCAGAGTTCTAATTAGAAAAGGATGCTGGATTTTATCAAATGCTTTTTCTGCATCTATTGAGAGGATCATGTGATCTTTATTTTTGCCTCTGTTAATATGGTGGATAACGTTTATAGACTTGCGTATGTTAAACCAGCCTTGCATCCCTCCTTGATTTTTTTTTTTTTGGATAAGGACAAAAGAGGCCTGTCTGAAGCTCTCTTACATCTAATTCAATGGGTATGAAATAGTTCCCTTTAAATCTCTTCTCCTCAGTCTCCTCAATCCTCACTTTGGTCATAAAATAAGCTCCTTGCCTACATTTCAGAAGAAGACTAGAAATCTGAACTCAGTCATGGAGTGTGCTGTGTACCCCACACATGCATAGCTTCAAGAAGAGGATGGTGTTATGTGCCACCCTGGAATACATGCAAATTATCCCTCAAGACATAGATAGTTCCAAGTGCCATCACCGTGGCACTTTGGGAAATGACACAGCCAAAGGATGCTGTTCGTCACAAGCCACAATGGTTGTCCTCACAGACGTCCCACTGAAAGGCATGAGCAATCTCTAAAGCTGACCTCAAGGGAGGCCTGCCCTCCACTACCTTGAGAGCTGCAATGACAACAGATCCAGAAAGAACCTCCCACACCTCTGGAGGGGGGCAGAGCTGGTGTTGATGCCACAGCTAGCCGAGTCCCAGGCGGACGGGTCTAAGTGGCTCTCAAATCTACTTCCAACAATTCTCAGACCCAAAAGCCAATACAGAAATTAACAAATCAGCACCATTCTTTATTATACAGGTTGGATCGCATTGGCCCCCCGTTTAAAACATTTGAGGACCCCTGAGAACGTGCCTATTTTATATAAGCTTTTTGCAAAGAGGAGAGGGGACAACAGCCTTTTCCAGGAGTAGTTTACAATAGTCTTCGATTGAGAAACACCCCCGGGATTCTGCTCTCCCTACATCAACCTGGAAACTGCAGAAATGAACACAGAAGTAATCATTTTTACCTTCTTCAGGTCCCTGTGGGTATTTAGGGAGTAGCTTGCCCACTGTTCCATTTTATTATATACTTTCTCTAGAACAATTTGTTGAAAGTCCACTCAACCCCTGTTATTTCTTCTAACTCTGCACAACTGGAAACTTGGGTGTTGATGGAGGGAGAGCTACAACAGGCTTTTAGAGGTGTCAAGAGAAAGTTCCAAGGGCTACCTGAATGGGAGACCAGAGACCCAAAAGTAGGTCCTGAAAGACAACTTACTGGATGAATTAGAATCTGCCACCGCTCAGCTCAGAACTCACTAAGGGAGTGTGGGTGGACAGAGGGACAAATGCAGATGCAAAAACAAATGGCATACCCCTGGGTTCCGACAGGACCCTGGGGATTGGGCGGTAATGAGCTTCTGCCACCCCCTAGCAATGCCGTGCCACTTACACCTCTGCCTGCTGGGATGGGTTTATGGTCACAGCCTGTTCCCAGAATTTTCGGAGGGTTCGTGGCAAAAATTTTAACAAATACCAATGCTAAGGAAGTAAGCCTTCCTCATTGCTGTCAGGGCGGTCTTTGAACCCATTACCAGGTAATTTAAAATGCCAGCTGGGATGTCACACCCTAGGATATTACATCCTGAAAAGGAGAGTACGGAAAAGGTGTGGTGGGGTATTTATGAAGTAAGCCATGAAGGCCAGGGACAAAGAGGGGCTGACACCCCTTCTCCTCCTCTGTAGCAGCCTATGTTTCCTTCTGCTTATAAATATTTTCAATGTGCCTTGACTAGAGGGAATAAATGTGACTTCTGTTTAAATCCAGGAAAATGCTAAAGATCCACTATAATACCCTCGATAGTGAACTAACATTCCATGTTGGAAGAGGACTGTCTGGTCACTTGAGAAATAATAGCTGGGTTGGCTATCAACGTTTCTGTTCAAGAACTTAGCTGCTCAGTTCTCAGTAAGGGCTTCCCTTTTCTGAGGAGCTTGACTCAAAACCACAATGAAGAACTGATATAAAGAAGTTGGGAGTTGCACACTCTGCCGAGATTCCCTGCACAGTCAGGGGAACGCTTCCGGTCTCTGCGTTGTCAGTGGAATGCCCAAATGAAGGCTGCCCAGGCCTGGTCATTCCATGGCTGTGGCTATGGCTGTGGCTATGGGATTCAGTGCTTTAGACACAAGTCCCTCCTCAGCAGACTCGCCACAGAGCCACAAGGGCTTTGGGACTCAGTGGTCCTCTGGGTGTATATTCTTTTTCACAAACCCCATGGTATTGGAATGAGTCTAAAAACGCACCAAAAATACACCCTGCAACCAACCTGCTTCACTGAGAAGAGCCCAGTTCATTCCTTATCCTGTCTAAGGACGGGACTGATCACACTGAGGGCAAGAAAGCTGCCTCTCCAACTACAGATGAGACAAAAGAATGGTGTGCACAGACAGGATCCTCCAGAAACTGCCCCAGGTCAGGAGCCGAGAGGAACAGATCCACAGGCTGGGAAACAAGACTATTTCAACAACTCCTTTGTTTTACTTCTGAGAAACCAAAAAAAAAAAAAGACCAAGATTGGGGAAACGTACACAAACGTGCTTGCTAGGGCCCATTTAAATACTGCAAGGGGGCTCAAGGTGAAGGCGCGAGACCTGAGCACTTCCGGGCAACCAGGCCTGAGCTCTGAGGTGGCACTTCTGAAACAGGGCTGCCTGGAGGGCAGCATATGTCCACAACATATGTCCCTTGGTCTTCCCACTCCCGACATCTCAGGCTCCCTTAATGTGGCCATTCAGCCTTTCATCCAGGGAAGCAAAGCCAACTAGAGGGCCCAGAGCGGCAGGTCAGGAAACAGAAACCCAGGCCTCATACAATATCTTGAATCCTCGGGCTCCTGGGAAGGACTTCTCTGTGGGTGCTGGTGTCAATGAGCAGAGTCATGCCACTATTGTCCAAGTGACTGTTGAATACTGTCTCTATGAGAAGAATTCGATCAGGTGTCTATTTATTTATACCTTTCCTCCACCTGTAACAGAGGCTCTCTCATTATCCCCATTTTCCAGGTTATTGAGGCTCAAGTAGGTCAAGTCACCAGGAGCTGATGAGTAGCAGGTTCAAGTTCAAACCCAGGCCTTCTAACTCTAAGTACAGCACACTTTCTGCTGAGCCTCAGCTGTCCACCACCCATGCTCAGCCTTTATACTCTGAGGTCACAGAGCAGAGCAATAGACACTGAGGACCATCAGTGTCATTTATTTTAAATAATGCGAGCCATCAAGGCACCTGCCCCCCCTGCAATCCCTGCTTGCCACACCCCACCTGCCCTGTAGCACCCACGACTGGGTTTATTTATGATCCACGTAAATAACCACTACCATAGTGGGTTCCTCTCTCACATGACTAATTTTTACAGCACCTTAAGATGAAATGGATTGCTGTATTTATAGTAAGAAGCAGAATTAGCATCAGGTATTTATTTCTTTCTTTTAAAAACCATTAACCTCCTAGACAAAAATGCTCATGCTAAATAAAACACTACTTGAGTAGGCAATTCACTAAAGCAAAACCCAAGCTTGATTAAAATAATTTTCTCATTGGTTGGAGCCACATAGTTAACCCGGGGCACTAAGTATGTATAACTGTATTATTAATAACAATAGCTAGTAGTTACTGGGCATTCATTATGCACCAGATAGTGTTCACAGGGCTTTACAAGTACTGACTCCGTTAATCCTCATAGCAAAACTGAGGTAGATACTATTACAACCCTGGTTTTAAAATGAAGAACTGAGGCACAGAAAGGTTAAGTAACCAGCCCAAAGTCACAGAGCTAGTAAGAGGGAGACATACGGATGAATCCCAGGTCTTCTGACACTCAACCAATGAACTGCAGTTGCCCTAAACATCTGCCATCCTCCACCTTGGAGTTTTAACCATCTAACTTGGAATTTGGTTAAGCAGTGATCCTTCTCATGCTAACTCATGAACACTTAGATTACACAAAATACAAGTGTCTTCAAACCACATCAGTTCACCTATCCTATGAATCAAGGTCAATGATTTCACTTTTGTTTCTGTTTATTATCTATTTTGTGGAGAAACAGAAACTGAAAACAAAAATAAATTTATAAAGCAAGGATGCTATCTTTCTGAACTATAGATCACCAAAGGTGACTATTTCTGGGAAGGAAGAAAATATAGCTTGTCTTTAGGGGAGACGGGGTTCCAAATCCATGTGTAAGCCATGCAATCAAAAGTACCACTGTGTAAAATAAATGATATATGCAGGAAGGTACAGAATAGAATAGAGTACATATGCAAAATAGAAATGAAGCACTAGCTATCCATCCTTCGATTCAACTTTGTAGAAACAAGCTTATTAAATGATGTATGTAGTGAAATCTGAGCAACACTGCTACTAGGGAGCGAAGTCTCCACCTTTTCTACATGAAATGCAGCTATATCCTCATCGTCTTTGCAACACTACACTCACTAATTCCCAGGCCAGTCTGCTACGTGAATCCGATCCCTGATCAAGGTAGCAGAACTCAAAGTTCACTTTTAGATACACAAAATAAATTCACAGACATCCTCTTGCTTGAGCTGCCTTTACCCAGAGGTTCATCAAGGCTTCACGCACTGTCCAGCGAAACACAGAACAGCACCCTTCCAGCAGGACACAAGATGAGCTCTAAATGCTGAGCAATTGATCAGCAAGGCTAGCCGCTGCAGGGAGGCCTGGCAGTCATCCCTTCCTCGAGGTGTCTAAAACTGAAGCTGAGACAGTAACAAAATTCAGGAAAGAGCTCCGGCTCACTTTACAACCAATTGGGTTCCTTCTGTTGTTAAACAGACAAATGAAATCCCTCTCAGAAACAAAGGTAAGTACAAGAAGCTAGTTGAAAGGAATTCTCACGCATGCATTTTTTTCTCCCCTCAATAATTATTAGCTAAACATTTTAAACCAAGCTGTAAGGGGAGGAGGGTAATTTTATTTCCTACTACCTGGGGCTACATAATAATTATGCAAGTGGCAGGGAATTTGTCACTTTGAGTAACCATAAGTGCATAAAATAATTTGATTCAGTGAAATACAGTTACCCTAGTCATCATACCAATTTGACAAGGACTTTAAAAATTCTCCCAGCTGTCTCCTCGGTTAGATAAGCAAAAACCCATCTTCAAAATGATGCTTCTTTAGGGAAAAGAATAACAAAACCAGCAGTTTCATCTTATACATTAATTGCAAGCCCACTGAATGTTCGTTCCCAGGCCTAAAAATTAGGTGACTATCAAGAAGTGACACGTAGAATTGTTAACCACACTCAATGATCTGTGTGGTTTTGTCACCACAACCTCAGACTTACATTGGCATAACGATAAATAGGAAGCTACCTACCCCCAGTTAATAGGAATGGCCTGCGTGCTCCATGCAGGACACTAGACTGGCCTTTTTTCAGTTTTCATGCTGAGGAAAATCAAATGCATTTGTATGTGAACTGTAACTTCCCAGAGAAGTCAGAGGTTTTAATTTCCTGTACACATCCTTATCTACACCAGTCCTCTATAATTTGATAACTTACAGAAATCTCTATCTGGAAGGCTACCCTCAGTGAATGGCTTGAAACATCTCAGAGGGTCTCTATAAAGCACAGATAAAGTACACACAAAATGACTTTCTCTCCCTATATTTCCCACATGCCTGTGCCCTCTCCAAACAATCCAAGATTTAAGCAGATGTCACAACCTTGCACACAGGTCAGTTCAGACTGGGGTCACCCAAGGTGAAGACCCAAGGAGAGGAGAGTGTTCTACCGATGATGACTATCAAACCAAGCAGGCCTCTCCACTTATGCCAAAAAAATTATTTCACAGTCAGTCAGGAAGTTGAAGTGACTTTGATATAGAACAGCCCTGTGACTGTTGTCTTATATGAAGCATGATTTCTAGTTAAGACATTTGCAAATGGAACATTTTGGAATCCACAGCTGGCCCAAGCCATGAGTCTGGCTGTCAGGATCAGTGTTCTCTGCCACTGCCTGGAAGGCCTGGACACCAAGGCAAACAGTTACAGGTCCCCAGACTAGCCCAACAACTGGCAGCCTTCTCATATACAGTACAATTCTCCCATGAATTTCTTCTTCTCTAGGACGATGGAAAGTGCTCTCTCTCTCTCACACAAGCGTGTGCATACACACACACACACACACACACACACAAAGTCTTGCTTTTAAGCTGCTTCTCAAATCGCAGGGAATTTCCTGCTTCAGTTCTGCAATTGAGAAGCCTATACTAGTGTCATTGAGGACATCAGGGAAATCTGTCTTTTCAGAAAGAAAAAAAGGGAAATGAAGTGAAACCTGCAAATATTTTTTTAAGGCATATGGGGAGACAAAATAAGAAAGTAGCTACATGGACTTTTGGAATCAGATAGGAAATAATGTCATTGGCATAGAATTTGTAATCACCCTCCTCACTATGAAAAGAAGCAATGTTGGCAGTGTCCCAAGGCAAGGCCTTCCTCAGGTATCTGAAAATGCTTCATTAGAGAGGCAGGCTGACTGCCAACATAAAGATCACAGATTACACACATCTTGCACGTGGACCCTGCTTGTGTGATACCTACAGACACAGGGCCTTAGGTTTCCTAAGAAAGCCATGATGATGAATTAAAAAGAAGAAATTTGCCTTTCCTGCAAACTGCCTACATTCTCCAATTATTCAGAGAAGTCTCTCGTGGCTGAAAAACAAAAAACTTTTTCTTCCTACCTCCAAATAACAGATGAAGAGAAAACTCTCAAATGGCCCAGGAGAGCAAAGCCCATAGCTAGCTGAAGCAGTCAACCCTGGCAAGCCAACTATTATTTTCACCTTGTTCAGATGGCCAGGGAAAGCCGAGGGCAGCCAGGCAAAGCAGAGCCCTGAGAACTTTATGCCTCCATTCCTAATAATCAAAATGAATTCAATTTCCTAGGCCTGTCCTTTCTTGGGCCTCCATCTGCTCTCCGTGAGTCACCTGTTGACTCCTGTTACCCGACCCCACTGAACCAAGCTTTCCATCAGCCAGGGCTAGAGAGGCCAGGATGCCTCCACCTCTCCTGCCTGCCATCCACCTGTTCTGGGATTAAAATCAACCTTCTATCTCATCGGGCCAGGCTGTAGAAGTCCACCATGGCAGGAGCATGCAACTTCTTTTTTTTTGAGACAGTCTCACTCTGTTGCCCTAGGTAAAATGCTGTGGCATCATGGCTCACAGCAATTTCAAACTCTTAGGCTCAAGAGATCCTCTTGCCTCAGCCTCCAGAGTAGCTAGGACTACAGGTGCCTGCCACAACACCTAGCTAGTTTTCCCATTTTTAGTAGAGACGGGGGTGGGGGGGGCGGTCTCACTCTTGTCAAGCTAGTCTTGAACTCCTGAGCTCAGGTGATTTACCCACCTTAGCCTCCCAGAATGCTAGGATTATAGGAGTGAGCCACCACTATTTCTTAACTTTCTAAAGCAGCTAGACCATTCATCTAGTTGAAGCCCAGCTTTATTACTTTGTAAAATCTTTAGAACATTGCAAGTGAAAAATAATAAGCCTACGTCTTAGTGTTTGCACATATGAATAATGCACTCTACTGGGCAAAATTGGTTTTAGACAAACTATTAAACTAGAGGTAGCTGTTGATATACTAATTACCTCCTTTTAAACATAACCCAGTTAGGTATTATGTATATTGCATATGCTATAGTACAGACCCACATATATTTTATTAATGTATATTTGCATCTTCTATGTGTACCTATTTAAATATTTTAGCAGTAAAATTCTCCCTAAGGAAGCTCAGATAAACTCCAAAACCATGGTTACCCCTGTTCCCAAAACTATGTATAACTATAGATGAAATGAATACATTTTATAAAACAGAAAAGGAAAATGTGCTCCTGGCGACAGCATTCACTTACACCATAAAAGTTATGGATGCATACAACAGAAATAAAGATGTAAACACCTTTCGTCTCAATTGGATCAACAGCAATGTATTTGACTTTCAAAAGCCCTGGAATTCTGTCATCCCAAGAACAGACCTGAGTTTCAAGACCCAACTCATATCTACACAACTTACCCAACACCAGAGACCAAGCACTGCTCGTACTTGCTTTAAAAGCAAGCCTGGAGAATTGAGAGACTGTTTATGAATGATACAGGGCCTCCAACGTCTGGCTGTTAATTAACTTTAATTCAAGGCCAGGGAAGAGAGATTAAAGGCAACATCAGGATGCCGGCTGATCTACCTCTGGATATGGTTATCCAACAGCCAAAGTCTTGTCCTATTCTAGCTCCATCAAACTTGCCCAGGAACACTCAATGTCTAGGACATTTGATTCCAGTTTCGGGTCACTAGCCAAGTAATGATTTAATACTATAAACTCTCAACAATCTTTTTCTGTTTCAAGAGGCTTGTCCTTGGGTCTGGAAGTGCACTCCCTGGAACTCAAATTGGGACCACCTGAGCAGGGCACGTGAAAGCCACAAAGTAGGTGCTTGGCAGTGCTGAGTCATTACAAGCTGTTTCCTCTGAAGCGACATGCACCCAGGGGCCTTTTGGGCATTAATATCCACTTTCTGGAAGCAAATAAAATACATGCACATTGAACAAAATGATGCAACCCTCTGTGGCCGAGAGACAACGGTAGGGGATAAAGCTCTAAGAGTGGGTAGCAAGGAACTACACAAACTCGCGGCTGCTCTCCAGGGACTGTAACTTTATCCCAGATGCTGAAAGGTGGCTATTGGGATATGGAATAGGAATATCCCCCCTGCAGACCCCGCAGATCAGACCCGCACTAGGGTACGTTTTACTTTAAGCTGTTAAATCCCCCTCTAATTGGCGGATGGGAAAAGCGCCCGGAGAAAATGATGCATAATGGATGTGTTCTCCAGGAGGATGGACTAGCGAGTGGCGGACGCGGGATGCTAACTGGCCGTTCTTCCCATGTGCAGGTCATCTGAAAACCCGATGTCTTCCTCTCCAAGGAGGCTCCCGAACTCACCATCTGGCTCCACTTTCAATAGGGGAAAGGAATGGTTTCACGCCCACCTGCCCACGGCCTCTCCTCCCCGGCACCCCTTGCTCCCCGCCGGGCGCGCGAGCTGCTGCCGGCATCCACGGTCCCGCCCGCTCCCCGCTCGCCGAGCGGCCCCGGCCGGCAGCTTCCCCGGCGGCCGCCTCTGCACCACTCGCCAACCTCCACGCCGGGCCGAGGTCATGCCCGCCTGCCCCCGGCGCCTGGACGGCCCCCTCCTCGTGCCAGCCAGCCACCCGGGAGCCGCGCTGGGGAAGGGGCCCGCGGCGGAGTTAACACGGGGACTCACCAGGTAGGCACCCACCGTGCCCTGAGCCAGCATCAGGGCGCACTCGGACACCAGAAAGATCTTGATGTTGGAGAAGCAAGACACCTTCTTTTTCTTCTTCTTGTTCCTCTGCGCCTCGTCCCCCTGCAGCTCGCCGCTCCGGCCGCCGCCCGATGAGCCGCCCGGCTTCTTCCCCTGCATCCTTCCCCCGCCGCCGCCGCCGCTTTCCCGCTCGCCCCGGGTGTCGGGGCCGCTGCTGGGCGGGGGTGAGCGCTGCGAGTCTGCGTGCCGTCCCCGCCCCGGGCCCGCGGCGGTCGCCCCCGTCCTGCCGGGGCTGGAGAGGTGGAAGGCACAGCTCCTCGCCGCCGCCGCGCTCGCCCCCTGCCTCCGCCTCCGCCTCCGCCTCCGCCCTCCCCTCGCCTCCTCCTCCGACTCGGGCTGTGCCAATCACAGGGACTCCTCGCGCCGCCCGCCGCCGCCGCCTCGCCTCCCGCGGACGCCCGCCGCTGCCATCGCCTGCTTTCCCTGGCCCACCGGCTACGCCTGTCCTCACCCCCGAAGTCCCAGCCGCGAAGGTTGGGGCTTGGATCTCCGCTGCGCGCCCTCGCCGCCGCGCCGCTCCGCCCTGCTTGTACGCCCCGGGGAAAGCAAGAGGGGAACGGACTGGGGGCGCTGGGGGTGGCCTGGTGGCGGAGGTTGGGAGTGTTCGGCTGCCGAGAGATATGGGGATAGCGGGGCGTCTTTGCAATTTAAGGGTGACCTAGAGGTAGGCAGGCGGTGCCCGGCCCCCGGGTGGCGCTACGGGACGCGGGGCGCAGCGGCGGAGACTGTAGTGCTGCCCCCGGGCGCCGAGACGCGGGTGCGGAGGCGCCCCCGGCGAGGCTGGGACCTAGTGTTCGGGCACAGAGCTCTAGGCCGGAGAGGAGGCGCTGTTTCCGGGAAGACAGAGTACGGAGTACCCAGAAAGGGCTTGGCGCGCGCTCTTCCCCTCCACTCGGGGATTTTTTGGGACAGATGTTGCGCTCTGGGGCTTGGGGAGATGCCAGAGGTCAGAGCCGCTTGAGGCTTCTGCCGCCTGCTGGCCTCTGCTCCTCCTCTCCCGGGCTACTGGGCGTGTTTAAAAGGCCCTACCCGAAAGGAGAGAAAGGGGAATTTAGGATAATCCGTCAGGAGGCGCATAGACTGTTGGGCGCCCCAGCCGTGGTATGCAGATGACTGCATGGTCGCAGAGGCCCCAGCAGAGGGCCTTGTCCGGTCCTCCATCTGCTTGGAACCCTGTGGTCGGAGCAGGCAGGAAGCGGTTAGCTGCAGGCCTGCCTCAGTCCCCGCCTCTCTGGCTTTGTGGCCCGGGCCACCATACTTGGCCTTGGCCTGAATACTCTGGCTGCTGCGCAGCGCCTTTTTATAGTCGTACCCATCCTCAGCATACCAAGGAGTTTGGGGCCCAGAGCACTGCCGGTAAGATCTGCTAGCTCTCAGCTGCCGCTTTGGAGGTTCAGGGGAAACTGGACAGGACTGGACAGGTACCAGGAAACATTCAGCGACTTTCATCTGAGTAGTTGGGGAGGTAGCCAATGATTCATTAGAAAATCTTTTCCTTAACAATCGTGTCAAAAAGAATGATCCGCTGTCCTGGGATCATATGTCCCAATGCAGACTTCAATTCAGAACTGAACAGTAACACTACTGTAATTTTTACTTTACCATAGAACTTGAATGAGCATATTTAGTGTAAGTCTGGGGCTGTTGTTCTGGCATGTCATTTAAATGTAAACGGCTTCATCTTTCTGGGATTCAAGACTTAATTCACCCAGGCTTGGTGTCACTTTGAGATACCCCTTCCTTGTCTATACCACCTACTGTCGGAATTGACTCCCCCTGCAGATGTATTTCCCCATTTTTTTCCACTTCCTGTCATCACCAGCCCCTCTATTCCCCACCAGTCCTATCATTAGAATCCTTAACCACAGGCCCCTCGTTTTCACCCACACCCTGCCATCACTCATAGCCAGCTTTTCTACAGAATCTTTGGTTCCCTCCCCCTTGTTCTTCATCATGGTGGCACCTCCTCACTTCCTCTGGAGAAGACCCTTGATGAGTTAGCTCTCTTCCCTGCCTCTGAATGTGAGCTGCAAAGCTGAGCTGCACTTTTGTCTTGTCTCAGCTGACAAGTAACAGCGATCCCATGATCCCATTGCTATTGAAATGTGCAGAATCCATTATGTTCTTCAACTTGTATTTACACACTTTGTAGTAAGAAGAGCTAATGTTTTTTGTGTGCTTACTCTGGCCAGGCATGTTCTAAGTGCTTCACCCACATTTACAATTGAATCCTGACAATAGTCCTCTAAACCAGACGCTATTGTTAACCTCTTTCATAGATAAGAAAACTGAACACCAGAAAGTTTAACCTGACCAATATCACTCCACCTAGTAAATGGCAGAGGCAGCTTTTGTAACCAGGATGTCTGCTATCACAGCCCAGTTTCTTAAAAACTACCTATATTTCATCTATCACTCAGCAGTTCTTCTAATGGGGAGGCCCAGACTGGTATTGTTCTTCTTTTATAAATGGAACCTGAGAGAAGTATAGTGAGTAGCCCAGTGTCACTCAGCTAGAAAGGGACAGAACTTGCATCCAAGTCCTGCCCTCTGCTCTGCACCACATTGCCTAATGTACAGGTTGAGAGGGACTGACACAGGCTTTTTTAATTTTAACCATTTATGTTAGATTAAAAATAGTAACTGTCTTTAGAGAATAATCACACAGTTTTACTGGCAGAGAAAAGATTCTGGATTAGGGTCATTTCTGTAATTAATGGTAAGCAGCCATAAAAGTAATCCTGCTCTTGCAGCCTTGAGAATCATCAAAGTCAGTCTGAAAGAAATCAGGCTGCAACCTCACAACAGGCAGAAAGAAGGAATTTAACCTATTTAGTTCCCTTCTCTCTTTGCTCATCCTTTATTTACTTGTAGATCAAGGCCACAGGATGATGAGGTGGGTTTATGAGTGTATGATGCTTCTGCTTGGCAGTCCCCTTGACCCATATGCTGACAGAGGGAGCAGCAAAAAAATAATAACCATCCTCATATCCGTATAGCACGTTAATGCTTGTAAAGTACTCTTATATCCTGCTTCTCAGTCAAATCTCACAAGGGGGAGAGCTGGTCTTGTTAACCCCATTTTACTCATAAGAAGAAACAGCAGCAAGTGGGTTTGGGGAGCTCACAGTTAGCAAGTGGCATGAATTGAACATGCATTTTCCACCTCAAATTGGTGGTAGCACTGAGAAGGAAGTTGGCTACATGGGGCTGAGCCCTCCCATGATCTGCAGCGCCCCCTCTAACCAGCCTTGGAAATAAGACCATTGACAATCATGTGAACAGAGAGGCCAACAGCTTAAACCCCACCTAGTACCTCAAATAGGTTTCCTTAAATGTTGCCTTGGAGAATTGCTCTCACTCCCACTTCCAGGCTGGGGCCTTATTCATTCATCTCTACCCTGATGGTAGACAGTGAATTTAAGAACAAGCCAGTATTATGAATGACTCTAGCACCCGTGTGATAACTTTGGGCTCTCAACTACATTTGTGAGCTAGGTGGCTTTTCTTTCTTTTTTTTTTTTTCCTTTTATTAAGTCATATACACATAGATCATGAATACATTTATGCTTTTGTGGGGTACAATGTGTTGATTTTTTTTTTTATTGTTGGGGATTCGTTGAGTGTACAATAAGCCAGGTTACACTGATTGCAATTGTTAGGTAAAGTCCCTCTTGCAATCATGTCTTGCCCCCATAAAGTGTGACACACACCAAGGCCCCACCCCCCTCCCTCCATCCCTCTTTTCAAAGTTAGATGAAAACATTTCTAGCTATGGCTGTGGTTCCATGATTCCTTACACTATTGGCTTCTAGAGCTATTCTAAACATTGAGAAATTTCTAATCTTGAAATTGCATATAGCAAAGGAAGATGGGGTAACATAAGAGGGAAAGCTATCTTTTATTTCTAAAATATTAAAAAGCCGTGGGTGAAGCTTAGTGATTGGGATTTGCAGAGCTTTTCTCCCCCACGTTAGAGAAGGTTCATTTCTGTGGGAGAGAAGTGGGTTAACTTCCTAGTCATGGGGCAAAAAGATGACAATATCTTCCTCTGTTACTGGGCTGTGGCCAGATTTCACAGCAAGCGGCCTCAATGTAATTCAACACAATGAGAAACTGTTGTTCAAGTAATTCACATGAACCATCTTTTGCCAGCTTCAATTTTGTTCACAGGCAAATACAAAGTTGGAAAATAAATGCAAAGAATGATTTCTGATTGTCACTGGGATGGAAAATAGATGCTTAGATTCTCACCCTGCGGATGGTTTCTTTTTTCTGAAAATATACCAATCATATATTGTGTCCAACCAAGGATAGAATTGGGGCTAGGCCAACGTCTTTGGCTTGAAACTAATATTTGGGCTGAATTGAAGCTTCTTTTCTTTTTCTCAGAGTTAGTCTCTCCCCACCCCCATTTTCCAGTTAGCTTGATCCCATATGCCTTTCTACCATAGAGCCTCTGTTTGCTACTTGCTGTATTCACAGTCTCATATTTAAAATTATATTTCTTAATTTGAATATGCCCTAAAGCTCAGCAAAGAAGTACAAAGGATAAACATCAGTGCAGATGCAAGTTTAAAAAACGGTGAATCCACGTGGAGAAACAGAAGAAAGAACACGAATGTAAATTGCAGAACTGATATGAGAAAGCTAAGGTTTTAGGAAGGTGTTGTGTTTATGGAAAATGAGCTTTGAGGTAAAGGAGAAAAACTAAAGATAACAAACATTTACCAGTGTTAGTGCATTTGAAGAGTATATCATTTGCTGGTTCTGTTGATACTCGTATAAATAGAATTTGTTTATCCAAATAGACTGTTGGCTTCTTAAGGATAGAGAGTGTTTTACTTTAAAAATAAAGGATCATTTGTTCTTCTCAGTGCCTACTAGGACTCTTGCCAAGAAGCTTAATATTTCTGATTAGGACAGAAGCTCCAGAAGGTGTCAAGTTTTATAGAAAACTTCCTTCTAGGCATTGTCCGCAGGGACCTTCTTCTCCATCCTCCCTGTGACCATGCACACCCCCTTCTTGCAACAGTAACTGTCTCCAGGAGCGCTTTCCCTGACATAATGCCTTTCCTCTCAGAGGAGGACTTTCCCAGCTGTGTTCCTGGTCTCTGAAAAATGCACACAGACCTTTGTATTTTAAGGGTAGGTAAAATACAAGGTGGGGGTGGGGTGGGGTAAATGACATGAGTCAGCCCTGAAAATGTGTCTAAGGCCCCACAGCATCTCCAACAAGGGAAGCGGGAGCTGTAGAGATTAGTAAAATGTCAAAAGTTTCATGGATTCTAAGCTCAGCAGAAAGTGGCCACAGCAGGCCCTGGGCAATCAGCGCATTAATCCTAGGGCTGATCCTAGAGAAGGAAGGAGTCCTGGCTAACTTCCCAGGAAGCCATGAAAGAAGATTTACAAGGTAGAGAGTGCCACTACAGGGAATCAAAACCCAAATCTAGAGCATGGGTAATGGAGAAACCACCTAGAGATGAGAAAAAGGTGACAAACCTCTTCCCGGGGCAGGTTCCTCCACACTCTGTCTCCTGATCCTCTAGCTAGGCTCCCCCCTCCACGCACCCCCAGACAAACAGAATGAGAACTCTGTCCAACCTCTGGTGACCTGTTCAGGGCTGAATGGTGTCCCCTAAAATGCATATGTTGAAGTCCTAACTCCTGGCACCTCAGAATGTGACTATCTTTGGAGATCGGGCCTTTAAAAAGGCAACTGAGGTAAAATAAGGTCATATGGGTGGGCCCTAATCCAAAGGACCATGTCCTTCTGAGTGGAAGGGATTGGAACGGAGGCACACAGGGCTGCCCACACGGGGTCACAGTGAGAAGGCAGCAAGCCAAGAGGGGCCTCGGAAGAAGCCAAACCTTCAGGTAGCTTGAACTTTGTTTGAATCTGAGAATTGGGTGAAAATACATTCTTGCAGTAGAATATGACCGCTGTTCAGTCTGTGGCATTTGTTTATAGCAGCACGAGCATGCTAATACACTACCTCACCCCTCTCCTATACTCCTTCACAGCCACCTATACTCTTTCCACACTCACCATGCTGTCTCCTCCTCCACACTTCGGCATAGCCTGTTCCCTCTGCTTAGAATGCCCTTCCCTCGCCCTTTCTTCTACTGGTTCATATCTGCTGGTATCTTAAAATCCAACTCAAGTGTCACCTCCTCCAAGAAGCCTTTAAAGAAAACTTTCTAACTGTACTCCTACCTGCTTCCTGTCATCGCCTGGGCCAACTTCTGCCCAGGGTAAATACACATTTACCCAAGCTCACTGTGCTTCTCCCTGACTAGCCTCTGCTTCATGTCTTTCATTTTTATATTTCTGCCTCCTGGTGCACAGAGCACAGTTGTCTGGGTTTGCTGAAGGCCCCAACCTGGCTTGGGAGTCAATAGGGGAGAGAACACTGGGGGGGAAATAATGAGACTTTACACTAACTTAATGCATAAAATCTGTTATCCTAATGGACTTGAATGCCACGTGGCAGACTGAGACATGCAGCAACTTTCTGACTTCTCAGGAACCTTTCATTGATCTCTGACATAAAGTGTATGTGCAAAATGTAAAGGTACCAAAATTCGAATAGTGTTAAAAGAAACCCAAGCCCCCAGGAAGACTGGATAAAGAAGGAAATGGCTGAATATTTGGGAATAATAGGGTAGACAGTTGTCAATAATAGGGTAGAGAGTTGTCAATAACTACCAATAGTGTATTTTTAGAAAAGGGGGAAGAGAAAACAAATTTTATTCCTGTAGGACAAGCAAGCCCGGTTCCCTAATCTAACTGCCAACCAGGAGTTCAAAGGATTTAGCTCTGCCTGGCTGCTAATTCTCAGCGTGCAGGGATAGTGACAATGACTTTGCCCTGTCCAGTGTGTCTCCCAGACTCTTTACATCTTTGGCAGTCTTAATGAGCCCCCCAAGGATGGTTCGTCTTTCGCCTGTGAGCTTTCCCCTGGATTGAGGTGGGCGCCCTGCTGAGATATCAGCCTATCTACCTCCCACACCCAGTGAACTACGGGGGTGAGAACAAATGAAGGAAGACCCTTGCCCAGTGGAGCTTACCCAGCAGTTGTGGGATAGGGCAAAATGGCAAGAAGAGCCCACAAGCATTGGGAAGAAAGGAGAAAAAGGACATGGTGATAACAGAAGCTATAAGGCCACACCTGCTTCCTTGGCTGCCTCAAAGATGGACCGCTGGAGCCTGGCTACTCAAAGCCTGGCCCCAGGGCCAGTAGCACTGATGCCACCTGGGAGCTTGTGAGAAATGCAGGCTTTCAGACTTTAGCCCAGAAATGCTAAATCAGAATGTAAAGTCACAAGCTCCCTGGGTGCGTAATAATGTGCATCAAGATTTGAGAGAAACTGGTCTAGAATGATATCAAAAGAAGCCTGGGGTTAGGCAATTTTAAGTAGCATTTTAATATTTGTACTTATTCCCTTGTTTGTTGTATTTGCAGCTTTAGGAAAAAGGATAAAGATGAACAATTGGCTCTAAAGAAGATGCTGGCTATTTTCATTCTCTTGGAATCATTGCACTGTGGACTGCCTCAGGGAGGGAGTACAGGTGACTAATGACAAGGCTAGGGAGCCGGGGGGAGGGCACCTGCTGTTCTGTGTCTGATTGATTTGGTGACACATCTGATTCTCAGAATGAACATGAACACTGAGATGCCAAATTTCTGATTTTCTTATGGAGTTTCCTATCCCAACTCCCGTTAAAATACCCATGAAAATCCAAAAAGGCTAACAGGACATAAAAGGGCTGAAAACCCAGGATCCTGAATGTGGATGGTCAGTTTCTCAGGGAAATTACCCCTAACACAGGGCAGATAGGAGAACAAGGAAAAGTGCCCACTTCCTCCATAGAAAGAGGAGAGGAAGGCTCTGCACAGGGGACCTGGGCTGGTCCCCAACCATCTGGTTGTCTGAGAATGCTCACCCTAGAAGTTTCACCTTTCTGACTCTATCTGTGCAGTTATTACTTCTAGAAACACACAGTGGGCCTACGTGAAATGGGTGGGTGGTTGCAGAGTACATCCTGGGATGAGAAGTAGTGGGAGCAGGGATGGAAATTTTTTAAAAATCATCTGATGATATTGGCACCAGAGCTAGGAAGACAAACAGCTTGGTGCCAGACTAGCTGGGCCTCGTTGGGGGTCTCTGTTTATGGGCTGTCCTTGTGGTCTCTCCAGCATGACAGCCTCGGGGCAGCTGGACTTGATACATGTATGCCCCTGGCTTCCGGTGCACATGCCTCAGATAGGGGGCCATGTGACTTCTATGTCCTATCCTCAGAAGTCACACAGTGTTATTTCTGCCGCATCCTGTTGTTAGAAGCAGCTACAAAGCTCCACTTAGATTCAAGCAGAGAGAACATAGACCTTACCTCTTGATGAAGGAGGTTCAATGTCACCTTTTTAGAGGAGCCTATGGGATGGGATATATATAATACAAAGAAATATTTAACAGTAATGAAAGTGGGAGAAATACTTGACATAGTCTAACAGTACACATTACTATAACAGCTAGGCCTCAGAAATCAGACTTGCTCTCCAGTTTAACATATAAGAGGAAGATTCTGGCAGATCCAAAGTACAACCGGCTTAGATAGCTCTCGGCTTAATAAGGAGTGAAGGTATATGTGTGTGTGCAGGAGGGACAGATAAGGATACATTGAAAAATATAATATAAAACAGAGGACTAGACCAACAAGGCAGAGAAAAGACAGTGTTTTAGTATTTATTTTAGGGAAAAATTGACTACATAAAACTAGAAAAAAATTGAATTCTACTTTTTCATGTTCTTAATACTAAAAGTATGTACTTTCTGAAATAAAAAAGAAAGCATTAGATGAAAAGGGTGATTCTTGAGATCCTGAGACTGAAAAGGAGGCTGGCACATAGGAATTGAGTTCATGTAAACTAAAAATAGAATTGTGGAATTAAAATTTAATTTTGATGCAATTGAAATTTCACAAAGCCAAATAATATAGAGAGACTGAGGCAGAGAAAAGAAACAAAAATAAAAATGGCGAAAGATAAGATGGATAATTTCATAGGTCAAAAATAAGGGCTTACTATATGGATGAGAAAGTTGTATCTTCCAAGAAAGATATAACCAGAACAAATGTTGTGTCAATGTAAAAAAAAATAATGGAAGACAAAAATTGAGCTGGAAAATTAATGTATATTTTAAAATACTGTACCATGTTCCAGGCAAATTTAAACCTGCACAAAGACATAATCTAGCAAATTTGTTTGAATGTAAAGGATTTTTTTTTTAATTCTAAAAACATTCATTCTAAATATATATGTTACTTTTGATAAAAATGAGAATAGGCTAAATTGAGGGTACATCACAAGGTTAGATCCCAAATGATAAAGGAGCAAAATCTAAATGGTTCTAGAAACTGCTATGACTCAACCTGAAGTGTTAATTTGCAAAGAAAACAACAAAACATTCTTAGATATTCTAATCAAGGGCTCAAAAAAAGATACTACCCTCATACTTTCCTTGAAAAACTTAAAGATGCATTCCAATAAAAGTCTGTTAAAGATAAAAACTCAGTAGCAAAAATGGGTTCAAAAGAATCGTTAACAATCCCAGCTACATATATCAAATTCAGTTTTAAAAGGTTGTAAATAAAATATCAGTACAGACAGAAATTTTTCTTGAAATAGAATAAAAGTAGCAGATCCATAATTCTAAGTGTCACTGGCAAAGAATGGGGGGAAAGGAAGGTGTGTGGGAAAGAAGAAAGGTACTAAATTCTTCATCTTATAAAAAAGGGGAGTCAAAGTTATATTACTCATGAATTTGATAGAGAATCTATGCATTCAAGTTGATCTTGAAAAATTTAATTTGAAGAATCCAAAGAAGAATATATACTTGTAAAAACAGTGAAAATAAAAACCAAGAAAATATAATATGTACATAATTAAATCTCTAGAGAAGGAAAGACATTGTAGGCATTAAAGCAATGTAAGTAATGATAAAGGAAAAGTTAGACTTTATACAACTGAAATTCCTCTACATGTAGAATCATCGTTTATAACAATCAAATTATAAATGGGAAAGAGACTAAAGAGAGCTAAATGAGATGTGGCCAGTGAAAACCTGAAGAGTTCCAGATAGATTTCTAAAGAGATCTGGAGTAAGTAAGTCTGGAGTTATCAGTCAAGGAGGCTAGTCTTTAAAATGTAAGGAAACCAGGATTTCTAGAAGTAAATACACTACACCAAGTTAAGACAAGAGAAAAGGGGCTCTTGTCCTTTCAAAGTTCTCACTGAAGAAAATGTCCAGAGGCCATTCTTTCTTCCTTTGTATTTTTATCTTTTAATGTGTTGAAAATTGATGCCTGAAAATTATAAAGACAGATACAGAACTTGTGGTAGAAAAGGAAAAACCAAGATTCTCCAAAACTGAGCCCCTGGGAAGACAATCTCTTCAAGGAGTGTATCCAAACCCTTCCTGGAATAGAAGATGATCAGCACTCCATCATACGGAACAATTACTCCTCAGGGTCAAGAATCAGTTGCATACCTTTCCAGGGGCCAAGAAGACATCTGCGATGACAGTTGAATGAAGGGGCATAGTCCCCTGCACCCCTGTAAGGTGAATCAGTCTCATTTGTGCTCCTTGAGGTACGAGGCCCTGAGAAGGAAAATTTCCAGTACTTGGGCTAGATGTGAGTTTTGGGGGATATTCTCCCCCAGCTCACAGAAATGGCTTTGCTGAAAAACGCAGGCAGTTGTGCCTTAAAGGAAAGAATGTGCCAAAGGGCCCCACCAAGTCACAGCTGAAGACAGATATCTGCCTGGGGCAATGGGCCATTGCACTTAATTCCCTACCTCTATTTACACAATAACTTTCAGTTAGTCATCTAGGGAAGTGGGCAAACAGAACAGACAACCCAGCCCTTTGTGGTTTATCTCCATTGTTGTTTATCTCTAAACAGGATGCTCCTAGTTTAGAAAGGTGTGTACTTACTTTGCTGTATTAACACTGATAAGGAATCTTAATGACAATTTTGATACCTTTTGTCTTCTTTATTCTTGGATTTTTTTTATCTGATGAGTTTGGATATATAAGAAAGTGAATAAAGACAGGCGATTGCTGATATGCCTGAGCGAGCACCAGCCATCCCTTTTAAAATCATTCATTTCGTCTGTGGTGCTGCCTCTGCGTCATCAACCAGTAGCCCAGGGGACGGCAACAGTTGAACTTGGAAGTTGGTGTAATAAGGCCACAATAAGATGGTGGCACAAAGACCAAGTGTTGAGAGTCTAGGAATGCATGATGTGAAGATAAGCACAAAATCAAATTACTATCAGGGCTGGAACTATGAAATAGATAAGGTTCAAGCTGGAATTTATTTGTTGTATCAATGTGCTAGAAAGTCTGAGAGATTGATAAAACCCCGTTGTATAAGAAGAGCCAGGCTGAGCAATTTAATCGTGGTAGTATTAGGAAAAAAGCCAATGGGAAGCAACACAGTTAAAAAGGAGTATTTTTTTCAGGCTAAGTTTCTCAACAACAGTAGCATTTTGTTCATTACCTGTGCTCACATGAACTCCTGAATGCCCAATATGGTATACAGCCCTCTCACTCACTTTCACTAGAAGAAACTAGCACACCTGGTTCTCTCTCTCTCTCTCTCTCAGAGTAGAATGGCCCTGGAATACACTATTATTGCCAGAAGGCAGAGATACCATCAAAAATGCAAGGGACAAAATGACATTTGCACTCAAATGTTTGCAGCAGCTCAATTCACAATTGCAAAGATGTTGAAACAATCAAAGTGCCCATCACCCCAGGAATGGATTGATAAACTGTGGTATAGCCATACCATGAAATACTATTCAGCCATAAAAAGATGGCTACTTTGCATCTTTTTTATTTACCTGGATGGCTTTGGAAGACATTCTCCTAAGTAAAGTATTTCAAGAATGGAAAAGCAACCATCCCTTGTACTTGGGACTGACGTGAAAACAGTAGACCAACAACTACAGGTTCACATGAGAGAAAAACACAAAGTCAAGAAGGGGGTAGAAAGGAAGGTGACTGGGTTAGTTCCCACCTATTGGGTACAGCATAGGGGTATATGGCACACTTCCTGGATGAACAACTCAATTGCAATTCAGACTTTGGACTCTACCTTACAAATGCAAATGATGTAAGCTACTCAGATGTACCCTTATTATTTTTATTAACCCATAATAAAAAAAAAATATGCCAGGGACAGTGTTAAAAGGACAAAAGAACCAGCTGACTGAGTTATAATTTGAGCAACAAAAAAAGGTATAATTGCGGTTAACTGAAATATGATGAGTTTGTGAAAGGCCATAATTTCATAATGATAGAAAAAAAGATAATATAAAGTACACTGAAGGTAATTAGGATGAACATGGAAGTTTGGCTATAAAGAGATATGTTTAATATTTTATAAATTTTAATGAGAAGAACTTAATGTAAATTGGTATTTTATTTCTTCTATTAGTTCTGTTTGATTTTAAAATATAGACATGATGCTAATGTCTATCTGCATAACTAGACAAGAAATAAAATGAAGAGTTAGCCAAATTGCCCTGGGAAAATGCACAGAAACTCTACCAAGAACAGAAAGGCATTATGAGCACCAGTGGTCACATACAACTAGAAAGAAGGATCAAAACTGTGTTCCAAGTTGATGAATTTGACAAATATCTACAAAGGAGTGCTCATTGTGCCACTTTGGTTTTGCTTCCCCTTGGAGATGAAACCGCTAGATGGCCCCACTAATTATAATTGATAAGGCAGCCATATATGTTGACAGATCAAGCTCAGTTATCAAACTGAGAGGGCAATAGTAATGCCAACATTGAACAAAGACTCTAACATTTGATGGGGAAGTTCTAGGCTACTGAAAACTAAAACCCACAGGAAAAGCATGGACTTAATTTTAATTGATGTTAAAGGCAAGATGATCTTGGAGAGGAAGTTTCAGCCTACTGTCCATGTTTAGACTTGAATAGTCTTCAGAGAAATAACTTGGGCTCTTCCCCTAACCAAGAATATATGAATGGGACATGATAAAACTAAAAAGGTTCTGCACAGCTAAGGGTACAACAAGTAAAGCATCCAGACAACCTTCAGAATGGGAGGAGATATTTGTATGCTACAAATCTGACAAAGGACTGATAATTAGAATCTACTGAGAACTCAAACTAATCAACAAGAAAAGAACAAACAATCCAATTTACAAGAGATATGAACAGAACCTTCTCTGGAGGAGACAGATGAATGTCCAACAAACACATGAAAAAAAACTCATCATCTCTAATCATCAGAGAAATAATCAAAACCACCCTGAGATATCACCTAACAGGGAGAACAGCCCACATCACAAAGTCCCAAAGTTCCAATTGCAACTCAGATTTTGGACTTTATTTATTTTTTTTTATTTTCTAATTAAATTTTGATTCATTTTTTTTTTTTACTGTTGGGGATTCATTGAGGGTACAATAAGCCAGGTTACACTGATTGCAATTGTTAGGTAAAGTCCCTCTTGCAATCATGTCTTGCCCCCATAAAGTGTGACACACACTAAGGCCCCACCACCCTCCCTCCGCCCCTGTTTCTGCTTCCCCCCCATAACCTTAATTGTCATTAATTGTCCTCATATCAAAATTGAGTACATAGGATTCATGCTTCTCCATTCTTGTGATGCTTTACTAAGAATAATGTCTTCCACGTCCATCCAGGTTAATACGAAGGATGTAAAGTCTCCATTTTTTTTAATGGCTCAATAGTATTCCATGGTATACATATACCACAGCTTGTTAATCCATTCCTGGGTTGGTGGGCACTTAGCCTGTTTCCACATTTTGGCGATTGTAAATTGAGCTGCAATAAACAGTCTAGTACAAGTGTCCTTATGATAAAAGGATTTCTTTCCTTCTGGGTAGATGCCCAGTAATGGGATTGCAGGATCAAATGGGAGGTCTAGCTTGAGTGCTTTGAGGTTTCTGCATACTTTCTTCCAGAAAGGTTGTACTAGTTTGCAGTCCCACCAGCAGTGTAAAAGTGTTCCCTTCTCTTCACATCCACGCCAGCATCTGTAGTTTTGAGATTTTGTGATGTGGGCCATTCTCACTGGGGTTAGATGATATCTCAGGGTTGTTTTGATTTGCATTTCTCTAATATATAGAGATGATGAACATTTTTTCATGTGTTTGTTAGCCATTCGTCTGTCGTCTTTAGAGAAAGTTCTATTCATGTCTCTTGCCCATTGATATATGGGATTGTTGGCTTTTTTCATGTGGATTAATTTGAGTTCTCTATAGATCCTAGTTATCAAGCTTTTGTCTGATTGAAAATATGCAAATATCCTTTCCCATTGTGTAGGTTGTCTCTTTGCTTTGGTTATTGTCTCCTTAGCTGTACAGAAGCTTTTCAGTTTAATGAAGTCCAATTTGTTTATTTTTGTTGTTGTTGCAATTGCCATGGCAGTCTTCTTCATAAAGTCTTTCCCCAGGCCAATATCTTCCAGTGTTTTTCCTATGCTTTCTTAGAGGATTTTTGTTGTTTCATGCCTTAAATTTAAGTCCTTTATCCATCTTGAATCAATTTTTGTGAGTGGGGAAAGGTGTGGGTCCAGTTTCAGTCTTTTACATGTAGACATCCAGTTCTCCCAACACTATTTATTGAATAGGGAGTCTTTCCCCCAAGGTATGTTTTTGTTTGGTTTATCGAAGATTAGGTGGTTGTAAGATGTTAGTTTCATTTCTTGGTTTTCAATTCCATTCCAAGTGTCTATGTCTCTGTTTTTGTACCAGTACCATGCTGGTGACCACTATGGCTTTGTAGTACAGACTAAAATCTGGTATGCTGATGCCCCCAGCTTTATTTTTATTACTAAGAATTGCCTTAGCTATATGGGGTTTTTTCCAGTTCCATACAAAACGCAGAATCATTTTTTCCAAATCTTGAAAGTACGATGTTGGTATTTTGATAGGAATGGCATTGAATAGGTAGATTGCTTTGGGAAGTATAGACATTTTAACAATGTTGATTCTTCCCATCCATGAGCATGGTATGTTCTTCCATTTGTTAATATCCTCTGCTATTTCCTTTCTGAGGATTTCATAGTTTTCTTTATAGAGGTCTTTCACCTCCTTCGTTAGGTATATTCCTAGGTATTTCATTTTCTTTGAAACTATGGTGAAGGGAGTTGTGTCCTTAATTAGCTTCTCATTTTGACTGTTATTGGTGTATACAAATGCTACTGACTTGTGGACATTGATTTTATATCCTGAAACATTACTGTATTTTTTGATGACTTCTAGGAGTCTTGGACTTTAACTTACAAATACTGGTATGAATGTGGAAAGAAGGGAACACTTACACTGCTGGTGGGATTGCAAACAAGTACAGCCTCTCTGGAAAGAAGTGTGGAGAATCCTCAAAGAACTAAAAGTAAACCTTCTATTTGATCCTGCAATTTCATTAATAGATATCTACCCAAAAGAAAAAATAAATCATTTTACCATAAGGACATCTGTACTAGAATGTTCATCACAGCTCAATTCACAATAGCTGAGATGTGGACTCAACCCAAGTGCCCATCAACTCATGAATGGATTAATGACCTGTGATATATGTATACCATGGAATACTACTATTCAGCCATAAAAAAGATGGAGACTTAACATCTATTGTATTTACCTGGGCAGAGTTGAAGAATATCCTTTTTAGTAAAGTGTTACAAGATGGAAAAGCAAGTATCCAATGTATGCAATACTAATATGAAACCAATAAACAACCATACCCCCATGAGAGAAAAACAAAATTAAATTCAAGTTGGGGAGAGGTGGAAGGAGGAAAGGAGAGGAGAGAAATTCAAGTACAACTTGAACTTTACCTAACAAATGCAAACAATGTAACCTAATCACTTATACCCTCCTATTAATCTGAAATTTAGAAAAAATAAAATGAGTCAACCAGATCCTATAATCTTGGCTGAGTTAATATTCTTTTTGTTAAGGATAAGAACACTCTACCCTTGGAAAGATTTTTAATGAAGAACCACTATAAACTTAGGAAGTATATGGATACTATTAAAATAATAAAGAAATGGGGAAGAAAACAAGATATTGACTTTTTAGGACGAGGCCTATAGGTGTAAGCATAGTAACATGTTTTGTAATCATCGTATTTGTGTAAATTTTGTTTGTCGTTTGATGTGTTTGAAGTGTTTAAAGGCATTGTCATGGAAAACAGAGACTGAAAAATTGTCCTGTAAAACAAATGACAGGCTTTTTTTTTAGCAAGTTTTAGTTTCCAAGATCAGTTTCCATTGCTGTATTGGGAGCAGAAGCTGAATGGCCTAGGCTGAGGAGTGAGTAGAAAGGGCTGAGGCTAAGGTGAGGGAAGAGAGGCAATTGTCTTGGGGCAAAAATGTAAGGGGGAGGGTGCCAAAAATGAAGTAATCAAGATTAATGATTTTCTTTTTCACATCAGACAGGTAATGTGTCCATGTTGTAACCAGGTTTAAGGAAGGCACAGGGCACCCATGAGCGTGAAAATCCCATTGTCATGTTTATGAACCGTGAAAAGATCAAGGGTGATAGTATTTTAAGTCAGTATTTGTAAAACCAAAACCAATGTAAAAAAGTCTACAGTGAACAAAATATCAACATTTTACATGCTGACAGGATGGAAATTGAGAGTGGGTGCCCACAATGGGTTCTTTGAGAGGCCGTCTGTGTGCAGGAAAGAAGAGAGCTTGGGCTGGGGGGTTAGCAGGTGTCCGTGAGGTGGGAGGTTTGTTTGCTTCCCAGATGGGGGAACCCTGAACATATTCCCATGCTAAGGAGGTGTCCTTCCTCATCCAGCAGCATAATTACAGGGCACAGTGATTCTTCTTGCGTATGTGGTATTGGGGTGGGGGGAGGAGAAGAAAAGCAGTAAGGGAACAGAGAGATGTCTGCCTCAAATGACAAGCAGCCTGGTCTTTTCCTCAGGCTGTGTTGATTTGATTAGACTCCCATGGGCCACATGTAGATTAGGTGAGGATTATTCTGCTTATCTGTGGTGTCCGCCATTGCAAAAACTATGCACGGACCTCTTTTGGTTCATCAGCTTTCGTTGGGGTTTGTGTATTTAATGTGTGACCCAAGACAACTCTCTTTCAATGTGTGGCAGAAAAGAAAAAAGATTGGACACCCCTGGTAAAGTGAAGCCTGAACACACTCCTAGGAATTCCTGGGTTTTGGTCACTTTGGATCAATGAGCTTGGTTGAAAAGGAGAATGGAACATTTCACCTGGATGAACCACACTATAACTGGGCACACTGCAGCCAAGTTGATAGCTCTTTATCATTTACTTGTATTAAGTACACTTTATAGCAGAGCTTTGAAAAAACAAGTAAAAGCATACTTACTGTTCAGTCTTACAACAACCTAGGATTTCAAACCTCTGAGTTTTAAGAGGGCCCAGCAACATCAGGCAAATCCCTGGGTGTGGTTTGCTGTAGAGCCATCCATGAGAAAAAGCCACTCAGAGATATGTGTATCAAAAAATAACCAACTTGTGTTTTCCTAGGCCTTACTATCTACTCAGCATAGAACAGAGTGCTTCTGTGACTAAATGGCTGTTTCCCCCACGCACTAAGTAATCAATTCTCCAGAAAATTCTCTAGTGGACACCAACTGGGTGTCCTCTAATTCAATTCAATTCGGATGCTATCTGCCTGAAGAGAGCATCAGATACTACAGGTTGAGGGCTCACTCCCACAAGGCTGCCCCCGACTTCAGATGTGGCTCAAAAGCCCTAGGCCGTGGCCTAGTCTTCTGACCAATGAGCTAGACATCAGTGTTCCCACCACACCCTCCTGGAATTTATTTATTTGCTAGAAAAGTTCACAGAACTCAGGAAAACACTTCATTATATAGGCTATTTCAAAGGATACAGCTGAACAGCCAGATGAAATTGACCCATAGGGTAGAGTCTACAGGAAGGGGCATGGAGCTTCCACGTCCCTCTGGGTGCTGCACCTGCCAGGAACGTTCATGTATCCAGTTATCTTGTCAACTCCCATCCTTTTGCAGGATTTTATGCTTCCTTGCACAGTCATGATTGATGACATCATTAGCCATTGATGATCAACTCAACCTTCAGCTCCTCTACTTTCTCCCCCGCCTGACCACCAGACATCTCATTAGCATGCGGAGGTCACTCTTATCACTCTGGAAGATTTCCAGGGTTTTAGGCAGGGGCTCTAAGTAAGGTGAAAGACAAATATGGTTATGCCTTGCTTATCTACTGGTGACGTAGTCTGAGAAATATGTGTCTAGATGGTAGAGCCTAGGGCACACCTAGACCACACTGAATAGTCTGTTGCTTCTGGGCCATAAACCTGTACAGCACGTTACTGCCTTGAGTACTTACTGTAGGCAGTTGTAACACAGTGGTAAATATTTGTATATTGGAACATAGAAAAGGTCCAGTGAAATACGGTATGATAATCTTATGAGACCACGGTTGTATATGTGCTCCATCTTTGACTGAAATGTCATTTTGCAGCATTGGCTATTGTCAGCAAAAAAGAATCTAAACTCTGTAAAATAATTTAAAGAGCTTTATTCTGAGCCTAATATATGCAATCCATGCCCACAAAGCCTTGACCCATGTTTGGGTTATGGTTTTGTTTTGTTTTATTATATTTTTAATCTTCTTTTTTCCAAGTCAGTAGTATTATTAGATACAGCTCAGTTTTATACATTTAGGGAAACAGGAATTACATGTAAAGTCATAATCAGTACATGGAAGTTGCACATTGGTTTGGCTCAAAAAGGCAGGACATTTTCAAGGTGGGGATTATAGGTTATAGGTGAGTTTAAAGATTCTTTGATTTACAGTTGGTTAAAGAAATGGAGCTTTGTTTAAAGGCTTGGAATGTCTTAAGGAAGGAAGTCTGTTAATCAGAGAGAAGCCTTCAGACATACGTCCAACTATCACAAGAATAACAAGACTCGAATGGTCTGTTAAGTAATTTGATGACCTACCCATAGGATTTCGCCTTTGTCTTACATGGCCTCTGTCTGGCTCATTAGTAACTTTGTATCATATGATTACAAAGAGTAACTCCAAAAGAGACAGAGCGCAGCTAGGCTTGTCCCACCTCCCTTCTCTTATTTTATTTTATGTTTTTAGAGACAGAGTCTCACTTTATCACCCTCGGTAGGGTGCGTTAAAAATCACAGCTCACAGCAACCTCCAACTCCTGAGTTTTGGCTATTCTCTTGCCTCAGCCTACTGAGTAGCTGGGACTACAGGCGCCTGCCACAACACCTGGCTATTTTTTTGTTGCAGTTTGGCCGGGGCCGGGTTTGAACCCACCACCCTCGGTATATAGAGCCAGCGCCCTACTCACTGAGCCACATTGTTTGGTGGTGGTGGTGGTGGGTTCCCCTTGGCCAAGAGGGAAGTCCGTTTAGTTGGCTGGGTGCTTAAAATTTTATTTTAGTTCACATTGCATTTATTTCAGACAGGAACTGAGATTTTTTTTCCCCAACCACTTTTTAGAAATCTCAGGAAGCACCTTAGGAGGAATGCTGGGATACACTGGCTTTTGCAGGATTATAGGAGTACTGGGTGTGAAGAGCGGTGCCCTGCCTTTACCTGCTGGAAGCCTCCCGAACCTGTTTCAAATGGCATTTCATTCTCCATTCCTACAGGCTCTTCCTCCACTCTGGAATGCTCAGCCTGAGGGGACAAGGCTGTTGTAGAAAAGCAGTGAAAGGGAGTGGTTTTAATACCCCATGCAAAAAGTATATGTAAATGGTGACCGTTTATCTTACTGTAGATCACAGGTGCTTTAGCAATAGGAACAAAATCAACTTCAGATTGAGGAAATCACTTATAATCAGGGGCATAACCCTATGTGCTTGTAAAAATGTGATTTTTTTTTCTAAAATAGTTTACAAGTAGGAATCCATCCTATTTCCTGTTTTGTTTCTAAGGAAAAGCTAGTCAGTGAAAAGATATATATATATTTTTTTTCTATATGAACACTTTGGAGATTGTCACATCACACTGAAGAAATTTAAGAGCAGCCCTGGTGGGAGCAAAATACTGTATACATATAGGAGCTGAGTGTGGAATGATGAAAAATGGGGACTTGGAGGGGTAAGAGATGAGACGGTCCGGATGACAGGAGGTTGCTTGGTGGACACCACGTGAGTTGCTTCAGTGCTATATACACTGAGGACCCTGACTTCAGCACCATGCAGTACATAGTGTACCAAAATTGCACTTGTGCCCTATAAATACACACAAACAAAAATAAATGGAAATTTTTTAGTTGAAAAACTAAAAGCAACCCTGACTTCTTTACCTAAGTGGGCTTCACATAAGCTGTCTCCCTGTCTAAAATGCTCAGCCCCTAAGTCATTTGTCCCAGTCCTCAGGATTTAGTTACACATCACGTATTCATAGAGGACTTCGATCTAAATTATGTCATGCTGCTGTGCTTTCTCGGTGCCACTCTGCGCTGTTCTTTTACAATTCTCATCACAATTTATAATCACTGTATTTCACAGAACCTAAGATGCCAGTGATGGTAAAATGCACCATTGTTGTATGTACCTCTGTGAAAGTTGAAGAAAACAAGCTCAAGGTGAAGAATTTAGCATAAGACTCCCTGCAGGAAGCTAACCCACCCATGGAAGGGCACGGGGAAACTAACGCAGCAGGTAGAAAGACACAGCAGGGAAACGTGCCACTCACAGCCTTGGCCCCAGGGGAAGAAGGAAGAAAAGTCTTCTGGGAATTTAAATCAAGAGGTGATGATTATATAGGTTTGTGGCTTAAAGCCCAACAACAAGTGCGGATGAGAAAATCTCAAGTGCAGAGTATGGTTTAAAGGGAGTGCCATGTTGAGAGCAGCCTGGGTGAAAGCAGCTGGTGCAGATACTCTCTGGAAGAGCCTGACTCCCTTCCAGCCAACTTGATCATAAGATATATTAATAGCACAATGTGCCTCACAACTGGAAGAAGCCAGTGCAAATACTCTCTGGAAGAGCCTGACTCCCTTCCAGCCAACTTGATCATAAAAGATATATTAATAGCGCAATGTGCCTCACAACTGGATATCCTGAGATGTTTAAAAAACAGTTACATTAAAAAATCAATGAAATATGCTATAATTTCTTTGCATGGATCTATGCTTATACCTAAGGTTCATAAACAGGGTTGGCATCTGTTTCCTCACAACTTTTACCTTCTTTGCTAAGCATAGTGAGCATTCAATAAGTAGAAATGGAATGAATCAGTGAGTGAAACAAATGCCTTCTGAGCTTCACTCATTGAAACCTTGACTTAAAAAAATTCCAGTTCTATTCATTTATGTATGTTGAGTTAGTCCTCAACATAGTGGAAAAGCTCTAAACCTAGAAATTGGAAACCCAGTTCTGGCCTTAGCATCCTTGCTGGTTGGCCCTAGGACCTGGGACAAAGGCTTTAATCTTTCTGGTCCACAAGGTACTTCTCTGTAAAATGATAGGATTGTATCTTATTATCTCCAGGGACTCTTCCAATTCTAACAAATTGTGCTTGGATGGTACGAAAAAATAATAAGGGGGGCCACAATTGTGGGGTTTTCATCATCATAGTTATTACCTAGCCTCTCCTGCTCATCAGATTGGCAGCTGACATGGTACTGAGAACTGGGAAATGTATGAAATCCTGGTATTTCATTTTAGTACCCTTACACTACATGAAGATTGCACTTTTCATGATTGCTTTAAATAGTTCCATGCAATGATGTAAATTTCAGTTAACGTGAATAAAGAATGAGGAAGTGAGCCTGAGGAGAATAAAATATGGAGGAATCAGGTGTGGATAAGAGGAAATCCAAACCTTTAAATCAAGGCAGAGATAAATAACCGAGGTCAAGGCAAATTGTGCATAAGAAGCATGGTAGATTTATAAGAAATAGGCCAATATAAACCCTGATGCTTTGAGACAAGCGGAAGATACTTTATGGGCAATCAGAAACCAAGGGATTCTTAGGAGCTAAAGGCAGAACGCGAAGCAAGAAGAATGCCAGGGACAGCCTGTGTGACTGAGGCAGCGGGGATTTCCAGTCCATTCTGCCCAGTATCATCTTGGTCAGGGTGCAAATCTTCCTCTCCTTTCACAAAACATCAAGCCTCTATTAGGCCACTATGAAGTGAACAGGGCCACTTGGGGGTGGGTTCTCCAGAGGCAATGGGTCAGTTGCGGAAGGGAGCCTGGTAGAGCTTTTTGCATTGAATTCTCAATGGCCACTAGTGAAGACTGCACTAGGTGACCCTCGCTCAGCAATAGCCCAGGACTGGTAAGCTGCCATGCAGTTTCTCCATCTTGGTGAAAGATGGGGACGTTCCCTTCCCTCATGCTTTGAGAACTAAAATGTGGTTATCTCTCCCTCCACTGACCAAGACAGCCTGGGTCTTCCACTGGCAGCGGCCCCTCCCCGTGGACAGCCCTCCTCCACAGTGGACTCATTTGGGGTCTTGTGTCTAGTCTGGCCAGGGCTCCCAGGATTGCTGTCTATATAGTATGTCCACTCCAACTTTATCCCAGGCTCTCCACTGTTGACCTAAACTTAGGGTGTGGAGTTGAGTTTCTTCTTTAGAAAGGGGGCTTCTTCTTTCAAAGAGTAAGAATCCAGGGAGGAGCCCTGGAGATACAGGTCTGTGGCCTTTGCTTTCCTCCATCTGCTGGCGTCCCGCATCGGCACCTGCTTGTTCTCTCCCCACCCGCCTCATTCTGATGTTTATCAGATCTGCTCTGTGACATATGGCTACCTGTACATACAGACTTACATCCCGGGAAATGCCTCCGGCCTTCCCAAATGGACCTAGGGGGCAGCACGAGAGTCCCCCGGAAGCCAAGGCTCAGCCAGCACCTATTTCTTTTTGGAGGCCACAGACAGGATGTGGGAGCTGGTCCTCACCTCCTGCTGCTTTGGAGGGGTGACAACCACAATCACTCCCACTGGGGATCCAGGACTACCCCAGGATCACCTCCACTGGAGGAAAGCTGTCCTGACTATGGCTAGAGTCAGGAGCCTGGGACGCAGGAGCCAGCACTGACAACCTGAGCTTCCTCAAAGGATGAGAAAGTTTCTCCACTGGCAGGAGGTAAGACTCACAGCCAATAGCAAGCCTCATCAGGCCAGAGACCCATCAGGCCTGCAAGGGGGATGAACACACAGGTTCAGAAGGAGACCTACGTCTCACTTTCTTAGAAGCAAGGAAATGTCCTTGAGGTGGGAAAGGGGGAGGGTAAGAAGTTTATTATGGGGAGAATGTATTGAATGTAATGGTTAAAAAGAAAATGATGAACACATATGTGATTTATTCTTCCTTGTAAGTGAAGCAACAATTCCAATGTAATCCCAGGGAAGACAGGGAGGTGTATGTCACATCTGAAAAAGGGAAGGTAATGTGTATGAGCCTGTCCCGGAGAAAAAGAATAGGAACAAGCCTGACCATCTGCCTGGTGGGTTGGGAAGGAGAAAGGAAAGAGCTAGACGAGGAGGAGAGACGGACCTGAATGTGCTGCATTCTTGTTCCAGACAGTGCCTCGTGAAATATATGTCCTGCCTTTATTCACGTGTGACCTTTGTTTTTCAGTTTTGCACATTTTCTTTCATTTGTTTTTCTTTTTCTTTTGCTTTGAGCAAGAGTCTCAAGCTGTCTCCCTGGGTAGAGTACCATGGAGCTCACTGCAACCTTCAACTCTTGGGCTCAAGTGATTCTCTTGCCTCAGTTTTTCTATTTTATTAGAGGGAGGATCTCACTTTTGCACAGGCTGGTCTCAAACCCGTGAGCTCAAGCAATCCACCTATCTCGGCCTCCCAGAGTGCTAGGATCATAGGTTTGAGCCACAATGCCTGGCATTTTCTTTTTATTTTAGTGTGTGAATGTTTATAATCCATTGCAAACACCTTTGGAATGAAGAGCAATATGTATGCTTTATAGAAATGGATAAAAATGGAGAAATAACCAGTATCTACTGGGCTCAGTGCAGATAAGGTCTTCAATTTTAGGGGGGAAAAGGTGAGGGCTTTACGGAGTTTATTTTGGGAATTTGGAAGTATAGTAGAATCCTAGTTTTCCTATTTTTTTTTTTTCCTGAGAAGTCAGGTGGGTGTGTATGCATGTGACTGTGTGGTGACAGAGGAATGCAGGCATGGAGTTGGTGCTAAGGGTGTTAAATATTACATGTAACTGAAAATGACAATTACATCTCTCTTACATGATGTCAAGGAATCAGGACACATCTCATTCTTACACACACACACACATGCACACACAGAGCCCATATGTCAATTTTCAGAGAATTAGAATGCGATCAAATTCACTTAAAACTAGAATTTGCTGCATATAATTTTAATCTTTCTTTGATGATTCAGAAGCTATTTTAGGCTCCTTATGCCTCTGGGTTATTACTATGAACATAAATTATTATCATGCAATTCTGCACAATTTAGGTTGTTCACATTCTTTCGGTTCTTTTATCCTGAATGAATAGGATCTTCCTATAGTACTTTAATTACTGTGCAGAGTTAATAATGAACGTGCAGATCATTTTGAAGTATGTTGGGTCGGCTTAGGAGAAAACAATAGGACTTGTCCTCAAGTGGAAATGTACGTGAAAACTCTGCTAGTTGTGCTTTTTTGATGATTGATTTCCCAAACCAAATATGTAAGAATTCCAAGGAGGAGGAGTTTATATTTATTTCAAGAAGTAATAGAAAATTGTAGTGAGGAAGTTGCATTTGAGCTCTGGGGTATCATCAATTAATTGAGATCAGAGGGCTTTCCCGGGGAAGTGACAGTAGGAACACAGGGGCTGAGGTGGTTTAGACAGAGTGCCTTCCTTCCTGCTCTAAGTTGTAGCGCACAGGAGAGACATCAACATCCTCTTGTTAGAAATGCAGAATCACTGGGCCCAGTGGCTCACGCCTGTAATCCTACCACTCTGGGAGGCCAAGGCAGGCGGATTGCTTGAGCTCAGGTGTCCGAGACTAGCCTGAGCAAAAGTGAGACTCTGTCTCTACTAAAAATAGAAAAATTAGCTGGGCGCTGTGGTGGGTGCTTGCATTCCCAGCTACTTGGAAGGCAGAGGCAAGAGGATTGCTTGAGCCCAAGAGTTGGAGGTTGCTGTGAGCTATGATGCCACAGCACTCTACCCAGGGTGACAGAGTGAGATTCTGTCTCAAAAAAAAAAAAAAAAGAAGAAAGAAAGAGGAAGGAAGGAAGAAAGGAAAAGAAAAAAGAACAAAAGAAATGCAGAATCTCAGGCCCTTACTCCAACCCAACTAAATCAGAATCTATAAACTTGGACCAAGATCCCCACGTGATTCACATGCATATTAAGTTTTGAGATATCCTAGTTTAGGAAATCATTTCTATTGTTTTTAAGTAAGGCTGAAGTTTGTATTGTGTTATGAGGAGCCTTGATACCATAGTAAGTGATCTAGACTTTATTTGGCAGATTATGTAAAGTGTTATCAGCTTATGAGCAGATACCGATGGGCAGCCTAGACACTAAATTACCAACTGCTGATGTGAAAATACTTTAGGAGTGTTACTCTGGATTTTGTGTTTCAGATGCATATTAGCGAGGAGACCCAGAGTCCAGGGGAGAATACTTAAAAGGCTTCAAGATTGTCCAAGTCAGAGATTTAACTTTTTAATTTGAGAGATGACAGAGAAAACAGACCTGAGGATAAAGATACCTGAGAAATTGCATACATAGGAAAATCCATTTAACAAGGGTACCTTGGAGTGTATTCACCCTTCAATTACAGAACTGAAGTTTTCACTCCAGACTTTGGTTGACAGTAATTAACGGAGCTCCCTCAATCTGACCAGTGTTGATTTAATTTCTCCCCATGTCAGTATTGTCTGATTCTGCTAAAAACGAGGGATGGATGCACATCCTCCCCTCAAAATCTGCTTAATTAATTCAGTTGGGCTTCAGCTTTAAAAGCATTTATTTATTTACTCTGCATCTGAATACACACCAAGAGAATGAGGGCATGTTGGCATTAAGTGGCAGAGTTATAAAATCTGTGTGTAAATACAGTCAATGCATTGTTGTTATTGACAAAGAAAGAAAACCAACATGTATTAAACACTGGCCAAGGTCGGTTACTCAGTTAGTGACCTTCCATAGTCCTTCCATAGGGGACTTTCCTTTCATTTCTGTAACGAATTCATGAGATAGTTATTTTTGTTCTTGTGCAAAAACATGAGTCCAGAGACCGGCATGTGCTGTTCACCCAAGAGTCCCAGGCTCCGAGCCACACGATTCAGACTCAGGGCTGCCTGACTTCAATGACTGGGCTTTCTCTCTCACACCATGATACCTCTTGGAGAAAGTATGATCTAAGAACTCTTTTAAACCATGGTTGGAATTAAATTTTCCAGTGAAATGGATAGGAAAAGGAGACATGAAAAAGGAAGTGATGGGCGGCGCCTGTGGCTCAGTGAGTAGGGCGTCGGACCCATATGCTGAGGGTGGCGGTTTCAAACCCAGCCCCGGCCAAACTGCAACAAAAAAAAAAAAAGAAAGAAAGAAAAAGGAAGTGATATAAGAAGTCAGGTCCCGGGTGGGGTGGGCTGTGTGGTCAGAGGTCTTTAAGCCAGTTTAGGATTTTCCCTGTATTAGGGGACTGCCACCCGGCTCTTCAGAAAAGGCAACACATGCGAGTGAAGCTAAAAGCTTAGGGGGAGAAGTGAGTGGCCTCTGAGAACAGGGGTTGAGCGATCTTATAGACATGAAGTTTTTGTAGGAAAACAATGTCAGGTTTTCCCCAGTGATTGGGTCTGTGAGACATATAAACTCTCCAGGGTTAGCGCAATGACAATCAGTTTAGGAATTTTGATCTTCACGATGTCTTTTAGCCTCCAGGGGGTTTCTGCTACGCCCTCTGTAATAAAGCCAGTGGTGGGCATGATTAAATGCTTCACCTTCAGATGATGCCGCTTATCCCTTACAATGGTCCCATGAGATAGCTATTTTTATCCCCACGTGCAAACAAGGCCATTGAAACTTAGAGAAGTTGCTTAAGGTCACAGCTAGTGAGTGCAAAACTATGGTTTGTACTTACTCTTAGGTCTGTCTGTTGATCACCCAGCCAAGTTCTCAGAACTGGTAAGCCTGTTATGCATCTTTTCTTCCTGGCTGTTTATTAACTTTGCTTCCTCTCTCACTGGATTGTGAGCCATTTGAGAACAGACCTGGGTCTTATCTCTGGACACTTGAAGCCTAGGACCTCAGTACCTGACACTCAGTAGGCACTACAGATGCACTGGAAGGAAGAAACAGATAGACGGAGGGTGGGCTAAATTATTAAAATATGTAATGTCTATCCATGCCTTTTCTGTACATAAATGTAAATCTTTCTACATATTTAATCTACGTACTTTCTAGTATCCTGAATTTTTCACTTGATAGTGTAAAATGAGCTTCTTCTAAAAATTATTTTGGCATTAGAAAATAAATATGTACGACTGTTACATATTTATAATAATTAATTTTTTAAAATAATGTTTCCCATTTCTCTTCCCACTAGAAAAACAAGCTGTTTATTGAGGAAATATATCAAAGTGCATAACCTTGAGATTTGCTCATGGGTTGTTCTGTCTTCTAGAACTCTATGAAAAACTTAATTTTCACAAAAAAATAGCTATCCTCAAGGTTGGACTAGATGGAGTTGTAAGGACAAAGATAGGTAAGGTTATTTCCAAGAGCCACAATATTTTAGGAAATGAATCTAAAAGCCTCAAAATAGCACAAAAGGAAATCTTCAAGCTGATAATAGATTACTATTAGATTACTACAACACTCCAGATTTTTATGTTGTTGTTTTTTTGTTTATATTGAGATAGTATCACCATGTTGCCCTCGGTAGAGTGCCGTGGCATCTCAGTTCACAACAAACTCAAACTCTTGGGCTTAAGCAACTCTCCTGCCTCAGCCTCCTAAGTAGCTGAGACTTACAGGTGCCTGTCACAACACCTGGCTATTTTTGTTGTTGTTGTTGTCATTTTTGTCCAGCAGGCCAGGGCAGGGTTCAAACCCACCAGCACTGGTGCATGTAGCCAGTGCCTTAACCACTGAGCTCCGGGTGCCAAGCCCAGATTTTTATGTTTTGAAAGGATAAAGTAGTTTGCCACCAAGAAACTGCACATTTAGTCATGGACAAATGTCGTTAGCATTCTCGATGAGTAAATGGTTGATTGTATTTGGCAGGTTAATTTCTTCCAACCTTGTTTCCAACAACTCCACACTTCCCCTTCAGGGCTTCATGTGGGGCCAGAAATGTGATCCAGGGACTTGGAGTCCAGGAACTTAATCCCAGATTGTGTTGTGTTTGGAGAATCCAGGGGCCATCTTGTGAAACCTGCCCAGATCTGGGCATTTTGTTTCTGTTTCTGAACCTGTCTAAAACTTTGCTGTGGATGAGGGAGAGTAGGCTCACGTAAAACCACCTAGAGAGCAATGAGTTCTTGCTAAGAGGGCCGGTGGCTCGTTCTATATACTTCGTGCAGGTCTTCCCACCTTCCCCCTCTAGAAGTTGACTTCAATCTTCTCATCCCAACTAATTGAACTCCTTCTGCTTTCTTGCAGAAGTATACACTGGTTACACTTGCACAGGAGCTCTGACTCACTTTGGTCCCTTATCAGAATTCTGAGGAGATACAAGGGAAGAATGTGTCTCTAGCTGATAGCACAGCAATTGGGAACATGGAAAAATATACAGCAACATGGCTGAGCCCAGCCCATAGGTCTGGAGTCACAGAGATTTAAGAATCTAGTTGCATAATCTTGCTAAGCTTCCTATTACTTATCTGTAAAATAAAGATAATAAATATACTTTATAGAACAGCTGTGAGAATTAAATGTGAAAATATATGGAAGGAATAACATCAGTCTTGTGACTAAGGTCTTCTTCATCCATTTAGGTTTTGTATCAGGTACTGAGGGTCCAACAGCAAGACAAATGGATGTGATTACTCTCTGAAAGGAGATTATATTCTAGTGAATTCAGCAAATTTTAGTAATTTTTTTTATGGTTATTACATAGTTCATTGGTTATCTATTGCCATATAAAAATTGTCTCAGCAACTTAGAGGTTTAAAACAATAAACCTTTATTATCTTTGTTTCTCTGGGTCAGGAATTTGGGTTAGCTGGGTGGATCTGGCTCAGGGCCACTCGGGCTGATGGCTGGAGCTGCAGTCATCTGAAGGCTTGATTGAGGCTGGAGGATCTGCTTTCAAGATGGCAGCTCACATGGCTATTGGTGGGAGGACTCCGTTCCTCACCACACAGACTTCTCTACATCGTTGCCTGAGTCTCCTCCCAATGTGGCAGCTGGCTATCCCCAAAGTGAGTGTTCCCCAAAAGAGAGTCACGTTCTATCACTTCCACCAGCTAGAAGTGAGGCAAAAACTTAGCCCATGCCCCAAAAGAGGAAAACTAGGCTTCACCTTTTAGAGGGGGGCATTTGGAAGAACACGTGAACCTATTTTAAACCCACCACACAGAGATTAGGGGAGAGATGAGAGAAGAGAGTGGATGAGTCAGCAGAGGGTAGACTCTGAGGAGTCAGGCAAGGCACACTGAAGAGGTGGAATTTCCAGATGGAGGTAACAGGAACCAGCTGGCCGTTACAGACAGTGATTTGTGAGCATCAAATCCGTGAACAGATCACATTGAGATCACTGAGATGGCCTAGGGTTAGAATTTTTTCTGATATAGAATGTCAAAAAAAAAAAGAAAGAAAGAAAGACTAATTTTCTAGGATATTCTTGGTTACCCTTGCATTTCTGCTTCAAGATCTGTGAGAAGATCTTTCTCCTTTCAAAAATGCAGGAAATGAAACTTGAGATATTTTTCTTTTTAATCTATAAAGAAACTTCTTCAAGTTCAAAGACTTATTAATATTCATATAGCTGGAATAGTATGATTAGTCACCATAAGTAAGCACCATCTTTCTGAATTTCCTAGAAACGATTGAAAACCTTGAACGCTCAAGCCCTTTTTTCTTATGCCATAGTACTTTCTCAGAATGGATGAATATACATAAACTTCAATGAAAGAAACAAGACTTACCTTTAATTTGCCTCATTTTGTTTATTTATTCCTTCTAGGAAAATGCATATATCTAAAAGGGCCTGGGATCCTTTAATAAGAGGGAAAATTTCCCCCCCACATCACGCAGAACACCTGTGATAAAATGCAGGCCATCAGTAGTCAGGCATTGGTGTGTTTGATTTATATGTGTGCTTAGTCTTCCTAACCACCACACTGAGTGAGTAGGCACCTTAAATCTGTTAGTTTATAGACAAAGCAAAGAAAAATCATCTGCTTCTTCCATAATGGTGTTTTAAAGAGTGACTGAAAACTGAGAACGGATGCAAGATTTCCATTGACAAAGCATTTTAGAAGCCAAGTTGGGCCCTTTGTGGATTTTCAGGGAATAGTCTAGCCACACACCACTTGTCCTATTGTTAATGATCTGTGAAAGAAAGAAAAGCAGAAAACACTGTTCCCTTCCCTCCAGCTAAGGTGGGTGTTTGGTTGACCCATTTCCTCTGGCAAAGTAAGATAGTTTGTATCTAATTTGGCAGTCCAATGTTTTTCTGCTCAGCACCTTTTGGGGTGGTGGTTGGTGTTACTGTTCTTAGGAAAAAGGCAAAATTCCTCACTTTGGGCCACAAAGCTGTGCATGGCCTGCCCCTTTCTCCCTCTCTGTCTGCACTTTACCTGTTCTCTCTGCAGCACTCACAGTGGCTCTCTTGTCCCTACCAGTTCTCACACTCCCTCCTGCCACAGAACTATTACACCTGTTGTCTCTGCTCACAGTGATCTTGCCTCCCACTGTTGCTTTCAAATCTCAGCACAAGGCTCTGGAGGGGAGACTTTTCCAACCTTCCTGGCCAGGTAAAATCCCCTGATAGGTTCCCCAGGTGCCATGTAACTCTTCTTTCTTACCATGTTTGTTGCTACTTCAACATATGTTGGGTTGTCTCATTCATCTTATTTGGAAGATGGAGGGTAAAGACTGTTTTTTGAGACAGAGTCTTACTATGTCAACCTCTATGCAGTGCTATGGCATCACAGCTCACAGCACCTTCAGACTCTTGGGCTTAAGCAATTCTCTCATCTCAGCCTCCCAGTAGCTGGGACTACAGGCACCTGCCACAGGTCTGGCTGTTTTGTTGTTATTGTTGTCGGGTTTGAACCCCACCAGCCCCAGTGCATGTGGCCAGCACCCTAACCACTGAGCTACAGATGCTGAGCCACTGTGTCTGTTTTTAATCACTCTGGCTCCTAGGCACTTAGCACAGTGCCTGGGACAACACAGGTACTTAATGAATATCTTCTGAGTAAATATGTGAATGCCTTTGGACTTCCTACACTTCCATTTTCTAGCTGCATGAGTATGGGGCACAGAACTTAACTTTTTTGGCGTTAAGTTTGCCTTCTGTCAATGGACTTGGACTTGAACTGCCTTCATTATCATGAAGATTAAGTGAGATAATTAATATAAAATTGCTCATCATAGTGCCAGGCATTTGGCAGAAAACAAATGTTCAAGTATTTGTATAATATTAATCTTTAGCCATCTCTTATCCCTTCACAAAACACAGTGGCTTCTTTTGTACTTAAAACTCAACATGGGGCAGCTCCTGTGGCTCAAGGAGTAAGGCGCTGGCCCCATATACCAGAGGTGGTGGGTTCAGACACAGCCCTGGCCAAAAAAAAAAAAAGAGAAAACTCAACATGATTGGGTCATAATGCAAGGGTAAACGTCAGATCTATTGGTATAGAGCAGGTGTCCTCAAACTTTTTAAACAGGGGGCCGATTCACTGTCCCTCAGACCGTTGGAGGGACTATAGTTTAAAAAATAAAACTATGAAGAAATTCCTATGCACACTGCACATATCTTATTTTGAAGTAAAAAACAAAATGGGAACAAATACAATTCATACCGCCGCAAGTGGCCCGCGGGCCGTAGTTTGAGGACCCCTGGTATAGACTATAAATGTCTTAACACAACAATTAGGTAAACAAGATGAGGTATATATTAACCAGTGTGATGTAAGAATTCCTAATTCTATATGAAATCAGCACATCGTATCCCATAAATGCATTAACATATACGTGATCTATGTGTTTATGATTTAATAAAAAAATTTTAAAAAACATGATTTTTAGTTGAGTCAAACCAATGCTTTCTCATCTGACAGATGAGGAAAGGAAGAAAAAGAAGGGTTTAGTTTTTATAACCCAGGGACAGTTACAGATGCCCTTCCTCATTTGGGCCGGTGGACGTTATCTTCTTAAGTCCAAAATTCAGTCCAAAATACAGAGAGTAACAAGCCAGTAACCTCCTTTTTGTGTTTGCTTGTTTTTCAGTCTTTGATTCCCTTTTCTCCTTTTTGTGTTTGCTTGTTTTTCAGTCTTTGATTCCCTTTTCTCTTCCTCAGAATTTCCTCCTTCATTTTTACCTGAGATTCTCTCTTCCCTCATGTTTATACTTGAACAAACAATGTGATATGAACTCTCCCTCTGAAGAACTAAATTTGGATCTGTTGCCAGGAGAACTGGGTTCCATATTCTGTTCTCTACCTCATGTTCACAAAGCCCAGTCCCGGAGGAGGGGAGAGAAGAGACAGATGGCATCTCTGGGGATAGATGGGGCCCAGGAGCGCCCATCAGACAATCTGCCTTGGGAGTTTGGGGCAGGGGGAGGTAACTTCCATATCTCACCCACTGGCAGAGAGTGTCCACCCCTCCTTTGAACTTCAAACAAGCCTGCCCCAGCCCTGCGTCGTGTGACTTGTGACTTGGGGTCAGTGTAAACACACCACCCATGTTCCAGCTTGGATGTCACACTGCTTAGGAAACAGTTTACTCACATTCAGATTTTTGATTTTGTCTACTATTTTTTGAACCTGTTCCTACCCTTTGGATGTAACCACTTGTGCTTGGGATTTTGGGCTTAGTCTTCAGCACTAATGATGATAAAATAATAATTCATATATATCACAAACCTACCATGTATCAGAGAGAATATATTTATAATTTCTACAGTAATCCTTTATTACCCTCAATTTACATACAAGGAAATCGAAAGTGAGCGATATGGAATGACTTTCTCAAAGCCATACAATTTATAAATGGCTGAATCGAAACTTGTCCCCAGGCCTTTTTGACACCTACGCTCTGTGCTTTTTTACTATGTCTCATGTTTCTCTAAGGACTTTATCTTGGCCACGGCTTCTGTGTTTTTCTGTTCTTGGCTTCCTTGAGAGAATCTATTCAGTTCTTACTCAAGCCAGACCCTAGAAGTTGCCCTCATTTGGAGCACTCCAGTTCCTGGTGAAGCAGGGGCACGGTCAGCCCCACCAAGCACACCCTGAACTGTCTCACTGTTGAGTCTGAGGCCTTCCACGTCTGCTGATTCACAGCAAATCAGAGAACAGGGTGGGCCGTAGGACCAAGAAGGGGTTAGGCATGGTGATGCAGCAGGACTGCGGCAGGGGGAGAATGTCAGGATGACGTCCTGGAGAAACCTGTGCAGAGTCAAAATGGTCTTCATCCACCAATCGAAAATTCTTTTATGACTCAATTACCCATAAAACTGCAGGACCCATTTATAATGGGAGCTAATCCAAGGGTGCATTTATTTAATCATCCTCCCCCTCCTCCTCCCTCGGGACCCTAGGTCTTCTTAACACTGAGAGTGTATGGTTACTTCATAACCGACTTGTCCCCGAAGGCCTGAATGCTAGCAAAGGAAATAGCTCCCTGGGGAGGAACAGAGACTAAAAGTTTGTGGTTATCATAATGCCATTACTGAATGGACCCACGAAGACATGGGGACTTCAGGTGATGGTGCTCAAAGCATTAAACAGTGTGCTAATTTCATAGATAATGTTTGATTTCAGGATCTTTATGGCTTAGGGCCATATTCACCAAGCATAGTCAAGCTATGGTCTCAAAATAGCTGTTGCCTTTTGACTGTGGGTAACAGCACATCTTTTTCAATCCATGAGCCACGGCAATGATCATCCCAGATAAGAATAATCCCATTCTTACCGCAATCTCTTAGTCAAGATGATAACCTAGAGAATTTCCTTCTATCCTTCATCTTACAACTTGATTTCTAGTCTCTTTTGAAATCTTTATCCTCTGCGGCATTTAATGCTCTGGAGCTTGGGAAACTCCAACGACACACTTTAACTTGCTTTAACCCATTTGCCTCTTGTCTTTTCCCATTTAGCTGTTTAGCTGATTTCTGTCTGTCACACACCTCTTGCCACTTTTGTCAACCACTCCTCCTTATCTCAATAAAGGAAGCCCGAGCTCTGGGCCCGGAGGTGATGATTCACTGCAAAGGATGGAGCAGGCTGAGTAACAGGGCGGTAGAAGAAAAGCTCAGTGATTATCTGGGTGTTAAAGACGTTTTTGTTAAGATGCACAAGTGAGAAATTTCTCCTCATTGCTATTGTAATTTGCGCCTACATAAATACCATGATAAGGGCAGGGGTCCTGGTAATCCTCAGGCAAATGAGCAGGCCAGGTGCCACAGCAGCTCCTGGCTTGAGGCACAGTTAATTCTCGGGTAGATTTCACATCCGTGGGCTTGGGCCAAGGTGCTGTGCACTGGATGAGCATATGCATGCTGTTGTGGGCAATTTTTACAGCCCTCCGGGGGAGAAGATAGTAAGCTTCTCCACACAGCAGAGAAAATGGAGGCAAAGAAGGGACAAAGTGACTTGCAAAATGTCAACTGGCTGTGGGTCACAGAACTTGAATGGGGTCCGTCAAATCTGAACCCAGAAGCCTTGCTTCACACCACACTGCTTTGACTGGATCCCGCCACTTCTTTGAATCTTTGATTCATTTCATCTGCCCCTGTAGGTTGCTTGCCCTCTAGAAGGTCACAATCTGGTGTCTGACAGGAGGGAGGCAAGTGACAGCTCGGGTGGGGGAGGCGGGGACCTCAGAGTGCTGGCTGCTAGCTGTGCGTGCTGCGGCACGCGGAGACCTTTCCCAGGACGAAGAGAAAGAATCTAGGAAGGTACCAGAATGCTTTCTCATCCCAAATTCCCCAGAGAAATCCCTCCTCTGTGGAGGAGGAGAATTTGAGCACTAATGGACGATAAGGAGGCTCTGGTGGCAAGACCCCGCCAGGCTTGAAGCATGCTGACGGATCCAGAAGCCAGCCGCAATGCCCTCCTGCCTTCCTGACACTTGGGCTAAGACGTTGCATGTGCCTGCCCCTCCAAAGCAAGGCCATCTACACTTGCCTGCAAAAAAATAAGGAGGTGAAGCTTCCTGACAGTTGTATCCTGCCTTATGAAAGCTCAACTTTTAAAAACAAAATGTATGCAACTTGGTAGTTGGTTGCTCCATGTAACATTTCCCTTTATTTAAATAGTCTGTTATGTTCACAGGAGGGCACAACTGGGCTGTGGACATTCGAGCTTTACACCAAAACACTGACTATAAAATAAAAGTTTTACCCCTTGAATTGGAAGTCTGTGGTGATAAAATGCAACATAAACACAAAATATTTGCAAATATGCAAAGACATGGCCTCTGTGCTCTTATGAACAATGGGGTTAACGAGGTTTCTAAACCTGCTTTGCCTTCTCTCCTGGCCAAGAACGGTAACATTTTTCACCTCCGGCCATCTCACCCACCAAAATCTGGGGCAGCCAGCAACCCTATCCATGTTGGGGATGGTGGAGAAGCAAGTCCCAGCCAAGGGCCATACCTGGGCTACTGTCTCCGAATGGTGTCAGATAGCTGTTTAAATTTTAAATCTATCCATCAACCTTGGGTTCCAGGCAGGCACTGGTTCAAAGCAAGGGCACAGGAGTGATCTGAGCTGTTTGTTTGCGGCCTCTGCAGGGGGGTCAGATGACCGCATCACCCGTGCACCATGCTGATCATACAATCTCAGCAGGGATTTATTCTGGGCTCTGTGTCACAGATGCCACTTGGTTTCCGGACTGGAAATAGCACGCCCTTTTTAGAGCCTCCAGTAGCTCTCAAGAAGTTTACCTCAAATAAAAGCCTCGAGTCCACTTTGGGGGTTTGCCAGCATCTGACCTGTAAGTCTGCCCATTCATCCTGACAAGATTTTTTTTTACCCATTTCCTGCTTTCATACTTTTACCCCTCAGACCTAGACCACACTGATGATTTCTCCTTGGAAATTAAGCTTTTCTGCCTCCTCAATCCTGCTAGGATTGGACCGTCACGAGGACAATGACACCATCTGTCTATTTTTACTTAACAGTTGTGTCCCCAGTGCACAGCCCGCTGCTTGAATTATGCCTCCCGTGACTGTACTGCCAACTGTTGGCCAACCTCTAAGGCCCCAGTGATGCAAACAGGTTCACAAATGAAGAGATCAGTCCCTGGGGCAGAAGAGAGAGCCCAGGAATGAATCAAAGTATATATAAAGATCTACTTTGTAGTTTGTTCATTCTACAAATACTTACTGAGCTAGTCTGTGCACCACTCTTGTTGAGAGTTCTCCATACCGCCTTCTAAAAAGGTTGTATTAGTTTGCAGTCCCACCAGCAGTGTAAAGGTGTTCCCTTCTCTCCACATCCACACCAGCATCTGCAGTTTTGAGACTTTGTGATGTGGGCCATTCTCTCTGGGGTGGGATGATATTTCTGGGTGGTTTTGATTTACATTTCTCTAATAATTAGGGACCTTGAGCATTTTTTCATGTTTGTTAGCCATTCATCTGTCTTCTTTAGAGAAGGTTCTATTCATCTCTCTTGCCCAATGATCTAAGGGATTGTTGGCTCTTTTTATGTTTATTAATTTGAGTTCTCTGTGGATCCTAGTTATCAAGCTTTTGTCTGATTCAAAATATGCAAATACCCTTTCCCAATGTGTAGGTTGTCTACTTGCTTTGGTTGTTGTTGCCTCAGCTGTACAGAAGCTTTTCAGTGTTATTAAGTCGCATTTGTTTATTTTTGTTCTTGTTGTGATTGCCATGGGATTCTTCCTCATAAAGTCCATCCCTAGGCAGATAGCTTCCTGTGTTTTTCCCCACACTTTCTTTGAGTATTTTAATTGTTACTTTTATAAGTAGCTCATATATTTTCCTTTTTAAGAAATATTTGCCAAAATAAATAATTCTGAAAATATTTTCCTAGAGCCTCTATAATCCTTTTAAAATTGAGTTTTGTATTTGGGTTAAAGTAGGGGTCAAGGTTTGTTTTATTTACTTTGTTTTTGTGTGTGAGCATCTAGTTGATCCAGTACCACTGATTGTCAACAATATCCCTTTTTCTCTACTCTGTAGCATCACCTCTGCTATACATCAAATGTCCATATATGTATGGCTCTGTCTCTGGACTCCTGTTTCATCAATCTACTTGTCTATCCTTGTACTAATTAATATCCTAATTATAGTGGCTTTGTAATAAGTCTTGATATCTGATGTTAAATTATTTCTAGTTTACTCTCACTATTCTTGGATCTTTGCATTTCCATAAAAATTTAAAAATTCAATGCATCACTTAACACATACACACACAAAGAAATCTTCTGGAATTTAGATCAACTTGGAAAGATCAAAAAATTTACATCAACTCTTCCAATCCTTGAAACATAGTTATGTCCCTCCACTCATTTAGGTCTTATTTATATTCTTTCCATAAGATTATACATATTTATTCATAGAAGTCTTGCATATTATTTTATTTTTAGTTATTTACATGTTTTGGACACTATTCTACCTGGCAAGTGTACTAATTCCTTTCATGAGAGTTCTGCCCTTGACCTAATACCTTCTCACGGCTCCACCTCTTAATACTATTGGGATGGGGATGGGGTATCAACACAGGACTTTGTGGGGGAAGGTTGGTGGGGAATCAGCACTCATACCATAGCCAAGATGAGGGTGTAAAGTTGTCATCCTTGCCTTTTCCTCTGTAAGTCAGCAGAAATAAAGAAGACAGTGAAAATTTAAAACACCACGTCCATTAGTAGCACCAGGACCACTTAGTGGCCTGGCAGCTGAATGATGTCAGGGAGTCCCGGAACACTCCGTGAGCACCTGACTCTGCCTTGAGCTCCAGTGTTCTGCCTGGCCAGCTGCTGAGACAGCGGCCAGGTGGCAGTTCCCCTTCAGTGTCATTTGGCAGACAAAGCGGAAGATGTTTTCTGAACATCCCTCAGGGTCTGGCAGCCAGCCACTGCTAATACCAACACGGAGGACTCCCCCAGGCATAGATTTCAGATGTTGGAGGTTCCTTACTTAATTTTTTGATGACTGTGGCAAACCAGAGGACATTCAGGAAAAGGTTAAAGGTGTGGGGTTTAGAGCACTCACTTTTGTTTAAAAGGATTGAGTCATTCAATAAGCTAATTGGATGGTGACTTCCTGAGGAGGAAATCCACCTGAGCCAGTGGGTTTTCCAACAAGCACATTACTGTGTCCTAGAGACTGACGTGAAGTCTCTTATCAGGATGCCCAAGAGCAAGGGAGAAGAGGGGAGGGGAGGAAAGAAAGAGGCTGAGCTATATGTAATCACTGTTGGAGAGGAAGGCAGGGGGTAGGAGAGGAGGAGAGAGACAGGTAGGCATTTTCCTCCAGGACCATGAACTGGCAGATACGACACTGTTTCAGAGGGACAGAGAAGTAGCTAAACCCCTTACATGTCTGCATATTGATTAGATAAAGTGTTCATGCCATGCCTCCAGGTGTCTTCTGGGGACACCTATGTCACAGTTAATTTTGAGTTCCAGCAGTTCAAAGTAAGGCCCAGGGAAGGACACTAAAGGGGGAATTATTTGGTGTGTGTGGGGGGGGGCAGGAAAAAAGGTGAGGCATAGCCTTGAGGTAGAAATTGATACACGCAAGGGTGCAGTTCAGGGCAGCACAGCCACCTGCTACAGACTGTCAAAACACTCAGCATGGGGTCATGGAGGAGATAGCACCTGACAGTCTTTAGCAATAGGGTAAATACTTATTTTTGAAAATTCACCTGTGACTCTAGATCAAGATTAATATGGGTACTTGAACAGCAAATGTTCCACCCACTCATCTATCTGCCATTTCACCCATCCACCCCTCATCTACCCACACATCTCTCATCCATCCATCCCTCCATCCATCCCTCTATCCCTCATCCATCCCTCCATCCGTCAATTCATCCCCCATCTATCCATGCCTCATCCATTTTCAGTTATTCATTCCCTATTCATCCATTCTTCATCCATCCATGCCAAATCTATCCAACTAACCAAGTGTGTGTTACAGAAGACAGTCACTGGGAACACAGAAATGAATAAGACATACTCCAAAAGCACAAAAACTCATAGGAGACAGGTGCATGGATAATTACAATGAAACTTCATTAGTCGTATGATCTAGTTAACAACCAGTTATGTCAGAAGAGCTGTGTATAGATGTTAATCCCAAGGCTTGGCAGATGTTTCTTACCTCCGTGAAGGCACAGAGCTGTACATGGCATTCCTTCTCTTGTTTCATGGCTAGAACAAATCCTAAAGGGGCTTGTTAGTTCTTTCAAAGGACTGTGTTTTGTTTATTTTTCTTGGCCATCAGATGAACCAGAGATGCTGGTCCAGCTCAGGCAGCACCAAGTTCAGGGACTGGTATTAACTAAGGAACCCTGGGGAAGCTGTTACTAACAGGTGTGTTTACAATAACAAGACACAATGATGTTAATTTAGTTTAGCAATGATAATTCCTTAGTAATGAGTGACTGGAAATGAATTCTGGAACCAAATACTTCTTGTACCTGCAATTGATCTAGGGTAGGGTTTGTGTGCATGTATGTATGTGTGTGTGTGTGAGAGAGAATATATATGCATCCTCAGTTATGTAGTGATATAGTGTCTGGATATATAATAAGTATATGTATATAAGTACATTTTATGGAGAGCTGTCTGAGCTTAAGTCATCCTTTTAACAAACCAAATATAGTTTGTACATTCGAAATCAGTTTTTTTAAAAAGCGTAGGTTTATCTCTGAAAGATCATTTTCATTAAATTTTGGAAATTCAAAGAAGGAATATTATATATAGCTATCATTTACTAAAGGCCTACTATAATCCAGACTCATGTCATACTCACAACTTTCTGCAATAGGCTGATTTCATTATGAAGATAAAACAGGCCTCAAAAAAGGTTCAATTTAGTACTTTTCCCACACAGCTAGTAATTATCAAAGGTTCTGTTTAAGTTCAGCTTGCCTGCTTTGGGGGTCATATCTCTCTCTCTCATTTTACACGGCTTTATCATATAGAGGATTTTAGCCAAAGGGTGTAGCTCTCTAGGCTTTTAGGCCTTTAGAACCTGGAATAAGTCAACCAAGGAGGCCTTGCACGATGGATATGAACAGGATTGTCCTCCTCAAAAAGCCAGCTTGCATGCAACATCCTCAGGTTCAGCCAGACAACAATGTCCACAAAGAGAAAGCTACTTGTCTATCCCCCAGGTGGTCAGAGTGTCCCAGGCCAGTATGCAAGCTTTCTAGAAGGTCACTCTTGGGAAGATGAGTTTAAAGAATGACTTCTCTGCTCTCAAGGCCCTCATACAATTTGAAGAAAGAGATCATTTCAGGATACACTCCAATTAAAAGATATGTCTGAGGACCTACAGATACATATGGAAGAAGAAAAGGCCTCTATAGAATTCATACTTAAAAAACAGACACATAGGGTGGAATTATTTGTGTTCCAAATGATCATTCTATTTAATAAGAATCTCCTACATGATAATAACAAGCTTCTTTTGTATTGTTCAGATATGGCAAGGACAGATTGGTTTTTTCTCCCCTCATTTAGGAGTATTGTTCTTGGATAATTCAAGGTACACTTTAATAAAGAGAGCCCTGCCAACTCTAGCCACATGGCCCTGCAATACTCAAGGGGAAGGGGATTCAACAATGGAGTCAGGCCAGAGGGACCTGACCTTGGCCCACTTTGGGTAGGAGGTTGTTAGTCATTCACTGGAGAAGCAGGAGCCCCAGGGAATGGCATTTTGAGGTCCAATGTGGGCATGAAGGATGCCCAGGAGGCTCCCTGATTGGAATGGACCTGCCAGAGAAGACGGAGGGGCACATGGCATGTATGGGAGGGTCACCCCAGAGTTGGAGCTCAGATCTACAGCCTGTGCCCCCTGGTCCCACATCTGTGCCCATGCTTCTTATGGAAAAGTTCCCATGTTCCTTGAAATCTCACCAAATCAACTCAGGTGCCTTCTTTTCTCCTCTCTGTACCCAAAGTTCTTTTCCTTCTCTCCTCCTAAGCAAAGCTCTTCTTTGCTCCTTCACTGGGATCCTTATCACATGGGACCTGATATTATAACTAGTCCAATTTGTGTCCTGTATTCTCTACTAGATTATCAACTCCAGAGGGAGAGACTGAGTCTGGCTTGCTGACTCTTCCTCCATGTCCATGAACTGGCAGATGTGACACTGTTTCAGAGGGACAAAGAAGTAGCTAAACCCCTTAGGTATCTGCATATTGATTAGATAAGGTGTTCATGCCATGCCTTCCAGTGTCTTGTGGGGACACCTATGTCACAGTTTACAGAAGCTGGCTTTGCCTTTGCATACTCAGCACAGAACATGGCACAGTGCACAGTAAAGTGGCAGCAGCTCTTAAGGGAGCGAATGAAAGAAGTGTAGGTGCCCAAAGAAGTCTTTGGTGACTGAGTAGGTGATGTGCTGACAGACTGAGTTGTCAACCTGTCGGATTCTTTGAAATGTGGTCATATCCTGGCTTTGCCAGGCCTTGACAGGGCCAATGTCCTCACATCTCCACAATTTTGCAGACCTCTTAACTTGGCAACTCAAGATAATAGGGATCCTTTTGCGAGATCAGCTTCCCAGGACTTGGGCACACAGGGGTCCTGGGATATATGCTTAGTACTTCAGCATCAGGCCAGGCTGGGGCAGGTCCTGGCAAATTCTGAGGCTCTGGTCTAGTGACTGAGAGTCCAATTATCTGATAATGTCACTGTGCTATCTTCAAGTTTCCAAACAGGTGGAGTCCTGGCCCTGAACATCAGTCTTCGTGGGCCTGCCCTGGACATCCCTGGCATCCCCTTCCTGTATCCTTGCATCTGTCCAGGTTCATCTGGCACTTCCACAGAAGTCCCATGCCTTTTGTTGAGAGACAGATCCTAACCTAGGCATAGGGTTTGAACAGATGCCAACCCTGTTGTAGACATATGTTGGAGGCATCTTTCAACAGATGCTGAGCTCGAGCTGGGCTCTGTGAAGGTCCTCAGCATGCTGTCAAGGCAGGGAAGATGGTGTCAGCATCAAGCATTAATAACAAAAACCCAGAAGGTTTGGCAAGGCTTCTGACTCCCAACCTATCTTTCAAAGGCATATATTGTTTCAGACACCTGTAAAAATAATAGCCATGAATTATTTATAGACAAATATTAATGCTGCATCCATATTAAAGCCAAGCACAAATTGAATAGTTTTATCTATGTAAGGCCCCAAATAGATTTAATAGAAATTTCCTCCCAAGTCATATATTATTTACTCTGGATATGCAATAAAAATTCACACCAGTGAATGTAATGCTTTTGACACCTTTCACTTACAAACATTACGAAGAAAGATTTTCAGCGAGATTTGAATTATGATTACTAGACCTGTTCCAATTCCGTCTCTGTCAACTCTGAAATTCCCAGCAAGAACTGCTTTACTTAAGAAGAGAATTGCCATTTAAAAGACATATATCTATAATGGGCAGTCCTCCAGCTTCTAACCCCCCTGCCCAATGGATCTGAACATGTCAGGACTGAAAGGGACATCAGAGGTTAGCCACCTTAAATCCCTCATTTTTCAGGTGCCTAGAGAGGTGAAACGGTGGAGCCTGTGCCACTCAGGAAGTTAATAGTAATTAAGAAGCCAGATGATGTGATCACAGGTGTGACATGCAAGAGGCTGGGCAGAGAAAGATGAAATCCAAGCTGTTTCCTTTATGTGTGAAAATATGTGAAAAAGCTAGATTTCTACATGTAATGAAAATGTGGATAATACATGGGAACTGTGTCACACCAAACGGAGAATTTCAGGTCGATCGTTTCAAAACAACAAACATACAAAAGGCTCAAGGCTCTCCCATACTTTTCTGTGTATTGAATTCAGCCAAGCCGTTCTGAGAGATAACTAGTTAGCTAGCGAGACTGAACAAACACACACCACCAATGAGAAAAGGACAAGGCGAGGGAAGACATAGACTAAAGTGTTGATTTTTCACTGGCTTCTGATATTTTTTATGAAATTATAATAGAAATGTGAGTCTTTTATTACATTACTACCAAGCCATCTTAATGGAAAGAGAGAAGATTTTCCATCTTACTGATTTGGGTTGGCCTATGGGAAAACTGCCATCTACGTAAACGCGTTAGCGACATCAGTAATGAAACCACTGCTGTTCATTTGACCTGGCAGAATGTATATCTTTCTGTGAGGCCAAAGTCATTCTAAGCACCATTGACTCATTATTCTCTTTATAAATCCCAGGAGAAGGAGGACACAGTCTCTACCCAAGAGGAGTTAAATATTCAGATGATACAAAAGGAAGGAGAGCAAATACAATGTCTGGCAGAATCAAGATTTGAAGTGATTTGGGTGGACTAGATTCTACACCGAAATTAAATACAGAGACAAAAATAAATAAAGTCCTGTCCTTGGGTATAAAAACAGAAAAAGTTGCCCAGTACAGGGTAGGGGATCTGATTTGTAGAAAAGGTCTGGACGGGTATATTAATTTGCTTGGGCTGTCACTATGACAAAGTGCCACAAACTGAGTGGTTTAAACAACAGAAATTTATTGTCTCACAGAGCTGGAGACGGGGAGTCTTAGATCAAGGTGTAGGAAGGGTGGCTCCTCCCGAGGGCTATGAAAAACAGTCTGTTCCATGCCTCTCCCCAGCCTCTTATGGTTTGCTGGCACTCTCTGGCGTTCCTTGGCTTATAGAAGCATAGCCCCAATATTCGCCTTTATTTTCACAGTGTGTTTACTCCATATGCATGTATCTCCAAATGTCCCCTTTTCTTGAGAACACTGTTCATATTGGATTAGAAACCACCCTAATGACCTCATCTTAACTAAATAACATCTGCAATGACCCTAATCCCAAGCAAGTTCACATAATAAGGCACAGCGAAGGGTGGGGGGGTTAGTTAGGACTTTGATATATGAATTGGATGGCGATGGAAGGCACAAATTTAATCCATACAGAGGGGTTTCAAGGTTTAAATCATAGGTTAGGTGATGTTTAAAATGTAGTTAATATATACAAAGCCTAGCATAATCTTTGGCTATATTTATTAAAATATAATTTACAAATCTCGTAGGAACGGTCCTGCTGGACTCCACAACCAGAACATGGGGTAGGATTGCTCATTGGAATATTACACAGGGTCAGACAAGAACATGCCACGTAGATGATTATTGGCAGAGGAAGAAGCATAGAAAGTGGGATTGGAGACAGTACAATGTAGGGATTGAGGACCCAGGCCTTTGAGCCATCTGCTTAAATGTGAAAGCTCATGGCACCTAACAGCCATGGAAGCAAATTGCATCATCAATCTGTGCTTTGGTTTTCTTGTCTATAAAATAAGGGTATAACACCAGCCTGCTGGCAGTGTTGTGAGGATTATATGAACTGGTTTTAAGTGGTGTCTGATACCTAGTATCATCTACAGAAACTAGACAGCAGAAGATACAAAACTGAGTGACTATGGAGACAGGTCATGAACGTGATTGTTATTAACAAAGAAAGCTGCTGCTCCCAACACTTTCTAGAAGGAAAAGATTTAAACATGGCTATCACTGGAGGTAGGCGCTATCCTGGCGTCTCCATGGAGTATCGCTCCCATCTCTCAGATTCCTTTCGTTATGACTCCAGGTCACCAAGAAGACTCTTACTATTGAAAAAAATTCTCTTAGGCCTGGCACAGTGGCTCACACCTGTAATCCTAGCATTCTGGGAGGCCAAGATGGGTGGATTGCTTGAGCTCAGGAGTTCAAGACCACCTTGAGCTAGAGCAAGACTCTGTCTCTAAAAATAGCCGGGTGTGTGGCAGGCACCTATAGTCCCAGCTACTTGGGAGGCTGAAGCAAGAGGATGGCTTGAGCCCAAGAATTTGGGGTTGCTGTGAGCTATGATGCCATGGAACTCTACCCAGAGTGATAGAGTGAGATTCTGTCTCAAAAAATAAAAAATTCTTTTAATTGTGGTAAAAAAAAAATGCCCACATAATACAAAATGTACCAGCTTACCCATTTTTTCAGTGTGAGGTTCAGTGATGTTAAGTTCACATCCTTGCGGAACAGCTCTCCAGGACTTTTTTCCTCTTGCAAAACTGAAACTCTATCCTAGTTAAACAAGAAAAGGTCCCTATGTCCCCTTCCTTCAGCCCCCTTGCAACCACCTTTCTCTGGTCTCCCTGGATTTGCCTGGATACTTCATATAAGTGGAGTTATACAAGTTCTTTTTGTGACTGCCTTATTTCCCTTGGCAATAATATCCTCAAGGTTCATATGTGTTGTAACATATGTCAAAATTTCCTTTATTTCTAAAGCTGAATAATATTTCATCGTATGTATATACTAGCAAACTCCCAGCTATTAATTTGACCTTCTGGGCACCATAAAATTTGTCTGATTTAAACAATGGACAGACTGATGAAGCGATGCTAATAATTGGAAAAGGAAAAAGGTCAGAGTTCAACCTAGCCTGTATTCTCTAGAAAACAGTCTAATTACCAGGAAGAGAGTTAACATCTCAGGGAGTAAGGCAGACAAAGGGACAGCTCCAATAGGAGGATAACTTTCCACCAGGCACCACTGCTTACTGAATAATGAGGGGCCAAGGGGCGCAAGGACGAAGGGACAGTCCTCTGAGAAGCCTTAGTCATGTGTCTCAGGACAGCAGAGGAGAAAAATAGGGATTTATTCTGATTCCTATTTCCCATTGGTCAAAGATTCACTGTATAGTAATAACTCCCCCACATTTTGGGGTTGTGCACAGGTGGACATGAGGAATTTTGCAGCTCCTTACACCTCTGGGTCAACAGGTGCAGCTCCTTAGACCTCCCAGTCAAAAGGATGGCCCAGGATGGAGAGAAGTGGCCATAGACAGAAGGAGGTCACTGCTAGGTGAAATTAGTCAGAGCCCACACAGAGTTGGCCACTGCAACAGTAGCTGGAAGGAGAACAGTGAGGCCAAGAGCATCTGGAAGGATTCAGGAGAAGCATGTGATACTGTAGGCAAGGGAGCGCACTGATATGGGTCCCCACGATGTTCCAGGCACTTCACAGGTCAGAACTAATGCAACCCTCACACCAACTGCAGGCATTACCAAAGCTCAGAGAAGTTAATTAACCTGCGCAAAATCACATAGCCAAGAAATACAGGGAGCACATTTGGATCAAGATCACATTCTAACCTAGTACTTTTCTTTTTTTTTTTCTTTTTTATTGTTAAATCATAGCTGTGTACATTAGTGCAATCAAGGGGTACAATGTGCTGGTTTCATATACAATCTGAAGTATGGTGCATCTTAGAACGGGTACAGGCGAAACTTACTAAATGCAGAATACAAATGTCTACATACAATAACTAAGAAAATGCCACGAAGGCTACGTTGAACAGTTTGATGAGAATATAACCTAGTACTTTTCTAATGAGAAACTGTAATCCCATTCTACCCATGAGTCCTTTGTAAATGTGTTTGAATTAACCTTGCTCATTCTGGGTTCTCGGTTAAATGGAATTAACAAAGACCAGAATCTGGACTATAGTAACCTCACTGAGGAACATTCTGAGATGGCTTCTCTCTGTAATATCTTCACCTTGTCTCTCGTACTCTTAAAATATTTTCCAGGCTGTCAGGAGCCCTCTTGAGAGGGTGTAAATTACGGGGAGCAAATTTCAGTTCCATATAAGATTTCATAAACATAGGCCACCTGAGCAGGTGATACCTTCTGGTATTAAAGACCTGGGTGGATCATGGCAGCACTAGTTTCCAAGAAGAGAAAGATCTCACTATGTTGTAACTCAGTATGTTAAGCAGTAGAGGAGAAAAATGTTCTCTTCTCAGGGTATAAGCTGATTTCACTCAAGGAAGATCCGAGTTGCTATGCCTCATGACAATCTTTATTCTTTCATCCTTCCTCTTTTTTGTTATCCCTTCCATCCTTTCTTTCCTTCTTATTTTTACTTTCTTATCCTTCTAATCTTTCATTTCTCCTTCTCCCATCTTCCATCTTTCTTCCTCTCTTGCAATTTCCTTCTGTTCATCTTTCCATCCATATTTGCCAATTATGGCTTTTTTGGTTGTAAGCAACAGATGCAAACTCTGGCCAATTTAAGCAAAAGAATATTTTGGAAAAGGATATTAAGAAGCACTAAGAATCAATAATAATGAAAAAAAGACTTGCGAGCAGAATATTATGACACATAGAACTGATATTATGACACATCAGAACTTTTCAGGTGGGGCTCAGCAGCTAGGGTGCCAGCCACATACACCAGAGCTGGAGGGTTCATATCCAGCCCAGGCTTGCCAAACAACAATGACAACTACAACCAAAATATAGCTGGGCATTGTGGGGGCACCTGTAGTCCCAGCTACTTGGGAGGCTGAGGCAAGAGAATCGTTTAAGCCCAAGAGTTTAAGGTTGCTGTGAGCTGTGATGCCCCAGCATTTTACAGAGAGGGACATAGTGAGACTGTCTCAAAAAAAAAAAATTCTTCAGATGGGATGAATAATGCCCAACATTTTTTTCCTCCATCCTTATGTCATTTAAACAGGACACAAAGCCCCAACAGAGTGTAACAGAGGCCAATTTATGTTGTATACAGAGTTAATAAAAGGGAGGATCTAGTAGAAAGTCTTTGAAGGGAACTCTAAGCCATTGTGATGGGAATGCAGGCCATTTTCATAGTACCCAGCAAGTAAATCTTGAAATAAAATCAAGGTATACTTACGAAAAAAAAATGATGCTTGGTAGCCAAAATATTATGTACAAATTGGTATATGTTTTTTCACCATTTCACCCCACCCCCTTCTTTTCCACTTTATAACAGGAAGGCTTTAGAGTGGCTCCCATGATCAGCTGATTCTGGTGAAGGTCTAGGTCAGTGTTTTAAGCCCTTTCCTTCCAAATGAGAATATACTGTATCAAATAGAACCTTGCAATCTTTCATGCACTTGAAAATCCACAATCTCGGGCGGCGCCTGTGGCTCAGTCGGTAAGGCGCCGGCCCCATATACCGAGGGTGGCGGGTTCAAACCCGGCCCTGGCCAAACTGCAACCAAAAAAATAGCCGGGCGTTGTGGCGGGTGCCTGTAGTCCCAGCTACTCGGGAGGCTGAGGCAAGAGAATCGCTTAAGCCCAGGAGTTGGAGGTTGCTGTGAGGCGTGTGAGGCCACGGCACTCTACCGAGGGCCATAAAGTGAGACTCTGTCTCTACAAAAAAAAAAAAAAAAAGAAAATCCACAATCTCTTTGCACGTTTACATTTATTCTGTGTTATGAACTGGATTGTGTTCCTCCCCCCTCGCCCCGTTTGTGTGTGGGAGAATTAACATCCAGTACTTCAGCATGGAGCTCTACTTGAAGAGAGAACATTTAAAGAGGGAATTAAGTTCAAATGAAGCCATTAGAGTGAGCCCTAATTCAATCTGACTGGTTTCTTTAGAAGAAGAGGATGTTTGGGCAGGCAGAAGGACACCAGGGGTGCGTATGTGGAAGAAAAGCTGTATGAGAACTCAGGGAGAAGGCAGCCATCTGCAAGGCCATGAGACAGGCCTTAGAAGAAAGCAACCGGCCCACATCTGATTGCTGACTGCTAGCCTCCAGAACCATGAGGAAATAAATTCCTGTCATCCCTCAGTCTGTGGAATTTTGTGACGGCAGCCCTGGAAAGCTGATATGTCCTGCATGTAATGACCATTATTGCTCAGCTAAGAAAGCCAAGAATCAGAGAGGTCATGCCATATGTCAAAGTCCCACAGTAAATAAAGAGGAGAGAAACTAGATCCTCTCTTCCAGTCTAGTTTTCTCCTTTCTGCGTCACCCTATTTCTTTACTTCTTGCTCCGATATTCCTGCTTCCAACCGAGCTCTGACAAACCTGTGTCCTTTCACATCAAGCCCTAAGTTTATAGATGAGGGGAAGAGCCAGTGGCCTTGAGGTTGGCTGTACCTTGTTCAGCCGTCCTCTTCTTCAGTCCTCCTAGTGCCAATACAATAAGATGAGCCTTGAACCCAGGGACTACTTCTGACAATCAGCAGGACAGCCGACAAGGGGTCACTCTCAAGTATTGGCTCTTTTGCCAGACGTGTGATGGGGAGCTTTAAATGAATTTCATTAATTACCGATTTCATCCAGGAATCTTATTTCAATACTGATTAGCCATCTTGTTGGAAAAAAGTCATAGAAAATTGGATGATGCCATTATTAAGATTATATATAAAAACACCAAAATTATGTTCAACAGGGCCCCCGGCCAGACCCAAGTCTGCTGGGTTTATAGTGCAACTCATATTACGTTTTGTAATCTTATCCTTACTGGCTTAACTTCTGGCTCCCATCTAAACTGTACATTTTTGATAGGAGTGCATGTGCATTTTATAAATAAATAAAGAACTGTTCTAGGCGGTCCTGTGAGATACCTGTTAATGAAATAAATCCCATTATGTCATCTCATTGTCTCCTTTGGGTGTCCAACAGCTCAGTGTCTCTTGGCTTTGAACTTCCTTACAGCCGATTCTTCTTCCTAATGAGCCAGCTCAAAGAATGAAAGAACACTTTGCCCAACTCTGAAACCTTAGATTTCAGAGTGTAAAGCCGATCCAGATGGATTGCACCACAAATTTACCATGATGTGTAATAACATACCCAGCAGGAGAATTTGTCACGTGCACGGTCCTGAGATAGCTTGCCTGTGGCTGGTTTCAAAGGGCTCCAAGTTGTATTTGCACAGATGCCTTCCTTAGGACTGTCACCCCACCAAAGCATAGAATTGAAGAGAGACACTTTGAGATGTGCTAAAAAATTATAAGCACGGTCATATTTTTCTATCTTCCAGGGCAATGCCTTATACTTGGTGCTTTTCAACCAACAAAAAAATGCTCATTGATTTTGACAGGATGAAAGACAAATTTCCCCAACAGGCTGAACGTGATACCGTCACCAAAAGAAATAGGAGTCTGAGGAACGCTAGTCATAAAAGCAAAGGCTGACCTACTGGAAAGGAAGGCATTTGTTTCAATTCAGTAAAATACTGTGTAGCCTCCGTTTTCTGTTCTCTCCATTTATACCTGCCACGTACGAAATGCATATTGGGATGCTTAGCATGAGTTTAACAAGAAGAAATTTTTTTGTGAGGACACTCATGGATTATAATATTGAAACAGTTTTATCTAGCTGCGTATTAGCCAAATACACAAGACAAATATTGGAAAAACATGTAATGTGTTTCAAAACCTCTAATATTGTCAAACTCCAGATAAGGATGAATAAACCAGGAGTTTTCTTTAATAGCGTTTCTCTGTTTTCATAACTCGCCAGCACCAGTTTCCAAATGTGAAGTTCATGGTTTTCAAAGGTTTTCGTAAGTGATATGCTTATATAAATGTAAACAATTTTGATTTTATATGGTTCCTGTAATGAGGTAGGAGATGCTGGCAGAGAAGAGAATGGACTCTGATGGTTGAATAATATAATACTATATCACATTTATTGGGATATAAATTCTAAAGGATGGGGAGGTGGCTGGAGGAAGCCTTTTGTGTGTAGTTCCTGGTGCTTGAAACCATGGCACATGTTCAGTAAAGCAGGGGTCCAAATAACAAGGACTTGGGGAAAGGATCTGGGGGAGACATTTGTGGGTGCTCACATCCAAACAGAGAAGGAGGCTAAGGAAAGCAAGAAGCCCTGGATATAAATGTTCCAGTGTGAGGGTCTTTGCTAGGTGAGTGCAACATGAGCGACCAGAGAGCTTTAGCTAAGTGTTTATGAGATTTGTCACTGTGAGTTTGGGGGCCCAAGCCCTTTCGTCTCCGAGGGCCTCCTGACCCTAACCATCACTGCCCTAACCCCAGCACAGTGGTGCAGTTCTTTTATAAGAGCTCTTTGACACCAGCTGCCTCCTTCAAAGTACGATATTTCAAATAATTTCAAAAAAGCATTTTTTTTTTTTTATTGTTGAGGATTCATGGACGGTACAATAAGCCAGGTTACACTGATTGCAATTGTTAGGTAAAGTCCCTCTTGTAATCATGTCTTGCCCCCATAAAGTGTGACACACACCAAGGCCCTACCCCCCTCCCTCTTTCCCTCTTTCTGTTTCCCCCCCATAACCATAATTGTCATTAATTGTTCTCATATCAAAATTGAGTACATAGGATTCATGCTTCTCCATTCTTGTGATGCTTTACTAAGAATAATGTCTTTTACAATCGCCAAAAAAGCATTTTTACACAAATGTCTCAGCTAGAAAGCAATTTCATGTAAAAATAATATAAGAAAATAAAAATGAACCCAGAGTTGACCCCTAGGCAAAAGTAAAAAGTGTTCGTGTGTGCGTGCATTCCTACTTGTTTTCAAAATGGGAACATATCATAAAAACTCATGCAAAGTTCTACAGTCAATGGACATATTTCCAAAATTTAATTTTAATTGTTGGGTAGTGTTCAATATTATGATGTATTTAACTAATTCCCTATTGTTGGGTGCCTAAGACATTGGAAGTTCATATAAATAATGCTATACTGAATGATTTCAAAACGAAACCTTTGTGTTCACCCCTAGGAAGAACGTTTGTAAATGCAATTACTGGAACAAAGCATATGCACAATTTTAAATCTTTTGATCAATATTTCCAGACTGCCCTTCAAAATGTACCGAAGTTCACTCTCACGGGTAACACATGCGCATCTGTCTCCTTGCACTTTTGCCAGTCAAGAGTATTATAAATTTAAAATTCTGCCAGATTATTTTCATTGCATTTCCTATTTCTGTCTTTGGATAGGGATGATCTTGCCAATCTCCTCTCCCCCAAAACACATGTGTGCACATTCACACACACACGTTTAACCATGACTACACCAGTGCCATTCTTGAGCTACACACCAGTACGGAACATGACGAGAGGATTTGTTATAAGCTATTTTCACACACGCAAGGGTACAAGAGTGGCAGGACCTGTAGACTGCTGATACCAATTCCTATGTGCTGTTTTAACAACTTGTAGGCCATCAGAATGCTTGCACTTATCATTGACGTTTGTTTCTACCTAATGTGCATAGGTGCTGTTAACTAATCGTTAGACCCCCGTTCCCCACTGTGGGTGTGTGCATGCGTGTGTGTGTGTGTGTGTGTGTGTATGGATGACTTGTGTAAAGCTACACTGAAGGGAGGGAAAGGGCTTGGACACAGTCACTGATAACAAGAGTTCTAGAGAAGAGTCCAAGATGTAAAGTCAGAGGAAGGCTAGAAGGCAGTTGGAAGTCAAGAGTCTGAGGGGAAGGGGAAAAGAGAGAAGCTTTGGGAGGCACTGGCAAGGGTTGCAATATCTCCTTCTTCTCTCGGGCACCTGTACTTCCCTGTTTCCTTCATTTAGATGGAGCCATGTAACTGTTCTGGCCAGCCAGTTGTGAATGAAAGTCATATTTGTCACTTCCAGGCTGTAGATTTTGAATTGCCAAAGTGTAAGCCTTTCCCTCTGTCTTATCCTGCCGTGGCCACATGGAGGGCTGCAACTGAGATGTTGGAGCAGCAGCTACGCTGGGCCCCCGACGGTCTAGGGCAGCAGAGCTCTCTGCAAGCCCACATTGGTTATATAAGTTGATATGAGTAAGAAACAAACCATCATTGTGGTAAGCCAGCAAGATCCAGGGGTTGATTTTTGTAGGTTGACTTAGTCTAGCTTAAATAATGCAGAAACATCAACCAGTTCCTTCCAAACAAAGACGTAAGGGGAGGAAGATTTATCAGTAATTACCTAGAGACTTTGTATAGTAGTGGGCCTGTTCTACAACCTTCCTATATGTGAAACAGAAGCAGAGCCACTTTGGGTAGGCTTCCTTCCTCCCGTGTCAGCCCCGGAGAAACCTCTTCAGAATACACTATGACTGTGGTTTGGAATCACTGTCCTGAAGATAAACAATTAGAATTCTTACACTGGCAAGAGTATTTTTTTTCCCCAAATATAAACATTTATTTATTTATTTGATTTCAAATTCCTATGAGGGTACACATTTTTAGATTACATTCTTTTCATTTCCAGGGTAAAGTTCCAGTTGTAAAAGAGCCGCTCGCCCAATGTGGGTCACACACTAGGTGAGATCTCTCCATATGCCCTCCCTCCTGCCAATCATCCTCCCCCGCCCCCTTCCTTCTCCCTCCTCCCTCTGCCCCTGTATTAGACTATATTTATGTTTTATTGTTCATGTGAGCATGTAATCATTTACATATTGGTAATGAGTTCATTGGATATTTATTTTTTCCATTCTTTCAATACTTTACTAAGAAGAATGTGTTTCAGCTCCATCCAGGTAAATGTAAAAGATGCAAAGTCTACATCTTTTTAAGGGTTGAATAGTATTCCATGGATATAGTCCATATATATATATCCCAGCTTGTTGATCTATTCATAGGTTGATGGGCATTTGGGTTGCTTTTGCAACTTGACAGTTGTGAATGAATGCAATAAATGTTCTGGTGCAAATGTCTTTGTGGTAAAATGATTTTTTTTTTCTGGGTAGATACATAGTAATAGAATTGCAGGATCAAACAGAAGGTCTACTTTTAGTTCTTTGAGGATTCTCCACACTTCTTTCCAAAGAGGGTGTATTAGTTTGCAATCTCACCAGTAGTGCAGAATATTCTCTTCTTTCCACATCCACACCAGCATCTGCAGATCTGGAACTTTGTGATGTGGGCTAATCCTACTGGAGTTAGGTGATATCACACAGTGGTTTTGATTTGCATACAATAAAAAAAGAGAAAACTGGCTTGGTGCCCATAGCTCAGTGGTAGGGCACTGGCCACATACAATGGGGCTGGTGGGTTAGAACCTGTTCCAGGCCTGATAAACAACAATGACAACTACAACAACAACAGAAATAGCAGGGTGTTGAGGTGGGCACCTGTAGTCCCAGTGACTTGGGAGACTGAAGCAAGAGAATTGTGTAAGCCCAAGAGTTTGAGGTTGCTGTGAGCTGTGATGTCACGGCACTCTACCGAGGGCAAAATAGTAAGACTCTGTCTCAAAAAAAAGAAAGAAAGAAAAGAAAAGTAAAGAGAAAACAGTCCTGTCTATGAGTGGGCAAGAGAGTTGAACAGAAACTTCTCCAAAGATGACAGACGAATGGCCAAGAAACACATGAAACAATGCTCATCGTCTGCACTGGCAAGAATATTATGCTTAGATAGACCAACCTACATTAGGAAGTGGCTGCTTAGAGTAGGGAAACTCTTTCAGCCCAGAATAGGTCCAATAAATCAGGGGATCTTTGGCTTCTGGACTAAAGGTTTCACTAGTTGGCCAAGAGTAAAAGGAGGAGGTGATGCTGGAGTGAACCCTATGCCCTTCAGGCATTAAATGAGGTGCAAAAGGGAGTGACCAAATGGACACTTTGCAAGAAGCAAATCTCAATTAAGTCTTGCCTCTCTTCCTATTTGGGGCAAAGAGTGCTATGTGGAGGTATTTGCGGTAGACATTACACTTTTTTTCCTTAAGTGAAAATCCCTGGGGATTTCAAACAGCAGGGAGCTCAGTGGAAAGCTCACAATTAACCGATTAATGTGATCGTGCAAAGGAAAAACTGGCAAAGCAGGCCAAGAAAAAAATCACTCTGGCCTGGAATTTAAAGAATTCGCTATTCACATCAATCAGGTTGGAGAAGTGATTGCCAAGACTTTGTTTTAGTTTGTGCTGTGTGGGCAGATATAAAGGCCTGCTCTATCTAGGAGCAAGATTTTAATGATACATATTTTATAAAAAACAGCTACATGCTGCCTTGGAAACTTAGCAAAGTTAAGTCCTCTGATGTCAGAATATTTCTCCCTCTCTCATTATTGGAATATTCAGAGCTTCTTATTATAAACTGCAAGTATTTGGATCCCTTCTGATAATCCTCTGTCACATTACACTTTGCTGCAGAATCAGAAGAAATTTAGGAGGGTAAGGAAATGCAAATCAAATCTTCTGAACTTCAGAAATATCTTTCCTGGTTTTAAATCTTATGCATTCAGTTTGGGGTATAATAATTATCTTTGGCGCTGCAATCAACAAACTTTCTGAAAAAATCCACCATGTGGGGTGCAATTGCAAGGATATGTCATACCATCTAAGGAGGTATGATGGCAAATCTTATGTGTCAACTTGACTGGGCCACAAGGTGATGAGCCATTGGTCAGACATTATTGTGTGTATGTGAGGATCTTTCTAGATGAGGTTAATATTCCAATCAGTAAACTGAGAGAACAGATCCCTTACCTAATGTGGGTGGACCTCATACAATCCATTGACGGCCTACTTAAAACAAAAGGGCCAACTCTTTCTTCAGGAGTCAGAATTCTTTTTGCCCAATTGCCTTCAAGGACATTTTCCTGCCTTGTGCTTGAACTGAAGCATCTGTTCTTCCTGAGTCTTGATTCTGCTGGCATTCAGTCTAAAACTCATGCCATGGACACTCCTGGGTTTCAGTCCTTTGGACTTAGCCTGGAAATTACATCATTGATTTCCCTGACTGTGTATCTTGGGACTTGTCAGCCTCCATACTCACATGAGCCTACTCCTTAAAATAAACCTCTTTCTCTCTCTCTCTGCATCCCATTGTTTCTCTAGAGAACTTGGACAAATAAAGCTGGACATGACGTCACATCACATTGAGGGTGACATGACTGGCCAACAGAGCACTCAAAATAAAAAATACCCTTTTGTATTCTGACTCTCAATCGGACGTTAATGACACTCAGAGTGACTGCTTTGGGGTTGGGTTCAGGTCTTGTATATTGTTTGCTTAATGAGGATAATTTTCAGAGAATGTATTTGGTGTTAATCCATTGCTTTAGAACTAAGTAACAGCTAAGGAGCAGAAACATCCAATGCTTTCCTTTAAGCAGGAAGCCCAACATCGTCAAATCCTCTCTAGAGTTAAGAAATGTTAATCGTGTTTTGCCCTCCTGAGTGTTTGAATTTCTGGCAATTAAAAAAAAATCACATTGCTGATTTATTTTGTGTTTGACTTATCATGAGCAATCTTAGAGTTCAAGATCTGAAGTATTTGGATTTCTCCATGATCCATTGTTCTCTTGTGCCTATGTACTTTCCATATTCTATTTCCTTGGCCTGAAAAAGGAAATCTTATTACAGAAAACAACCCTGCTATTCATTCTTGACCTTCTAGTTCAAATGTTCCCTCTTCTGAAAAGTCTTTCCTTATTCACTAGAACATTTGGGAAAACTCCTGTCGAGTTCCCTAGTGTACTCACCTCCACTATTGGCATTGTCTTATCTCTTCATTTGCTCACTTTAAACCCTACTTTCCCACTGGACACTGAGCTTACGGAGACAAGGCCTTATTTGCGTCTTTTCCATATTGTGTTGCTGTAATATGAATGCTAGCATTTACTGAGCATTTGTGTTCCAGAAACTTAATATGAATCAATTATTTCAATCTTCATGGCAAGCCTGTAAGTTAAATTTTGTTAGTATCTGTGTTTAAGCCAAGGAAGCTGAGTAAAGTGACATCCTTACTCTTGTGTAGACAATTCTTCTTTTCCAGTTAGTTGGTGTAGACAGCTGTTTAGCTAGAAGTTTTCTTCTGATGCCAGTAGTTCTGAAATTTCCTTACTCCTGCAGAACCTGGCTTCCATTTGCTAGTGGTGGCTACTTACCCACCTGAGTGTGGGGCCCACCATCAAATCCCCAAAGAGGAACCAGGCAAGGTCAAAGGAGACCAGTGCAGGAGCTGAACAAGAACTTTGTCATTTGTGTTACCTTGATTTCTTCCTAATTTTCTCTTTAACTCACACACACACACACGACTTACAAATTTTATATACAATTTCCAAATTACCTATTTAATGACAATTTTGAGAGTATAACAGAGAGGACAGACAGAGAGAATTATCTGCATTATAGGTGGAGAGGAGACAATGGTGTGGACATGTGGTGCATCTTACAAGGGTATATGTGAGGCTTGGTAAATGTGGAATGTAAATGTCTTAGCAAAGTAACTAAGAAAATGCCAGGTGTAATCCCATTAATCTCCCTCCCTCCACCTACCTTCCCCCTCCCTCCCCTCCCTTTCCCCCTTCTCCCTATTCTTAGGTTGTAACTGGGTTATAGCTTTCATGTGAAGGTCCTACATTAGTTTCATAATAAGGGTGAGTACATTGGGTACTTTTTCTTCCATTCTTGAGACACTTTAGTAAGAAGAATATGTTCCAGCTCCATCCATGTAAACATGAAAGAGATAAGGTCTCCATCTTTCTTTAAGGCTGCATAGTATTCCATGGTGTACATATACCACAATTTATTGATCCATTTGTGGATCGATAGGCATTTGGGCTTATTCCATGACTTCATCTTACAAGGGTATATGTGAATCTTAGTAAATGTGGAATGTAAAGGTCTTAGCAAAATAACTAAGAAAATGCCAGGAAGGCTATGTTAACTAGTGTGATGAAAATGTGTCAAACGGTCTATGAACCAAGGGTATGGTGCCCCATGATCATCCTAATGTACACAGCTATGATTTAATAAAAAAATAAATAAGTATAAAAACAAAAGAAAATGCCAGGAGGGCTATGTCAACTAATGTGATGAAAATGTGTCAAATGGTCTATGAACCAAATGTATGGTGCCCCATAATCATATTGATGTACACAGCTATGATTTAATAAAAAAAAAAAAAAAGAAAAAGAAACAGTCCCAACTCACTTCTCAGGGCTGAATTTGCTACCTGCCCCCACATCCATTCACCTTTACCTTTTCCTACAGTAGCCCCTGTTCCTCAGTTGATTTCATGAAGATCAGCAAGGATCTCTTCCCCTTGTGCCCCTCAAAAACTATAACTGAACATCTCAGAGAAACTGTTGATGGGCCAAGTGAGGTACGAAGTCCCTCCTGAAAGCCTCTTGATTCTAGTTGGGAGGTCAGATGTTGAAGGGGAAGCTGCATTCTTACCATGAGGAACTATATATGGACCTGCTTGAAGGAATCAAGGAGAAAGACAGTTGGTCAAAATCAGGTGCCACGTCATGAGATGTCTGGAAAAAATGATAAAAGAATGTATAATATCTCAACTTTTGGAAGAACCACACATGTGTGGGAGGTCCTTGATCTTAGATGTTAAAACTCTCTTTTTAAAATTGCTGGCACAAAGAAAAACCAAATACAGTAGAACCTCTGTAAGTTGACCACCCAAGGGACGGTAACAAACTAGTCAACATAAGGAACTAGGCCTGCTGTACTGATATGTACATGTGGTACGTGTCTGGTCTATGAAAGTTAGGTCCACTTAAGGAGATGGTCAATGCAGGGAAGGGGAACCACCTATGGAGGTTCTACTATACTTGTCTCTAGCAAGGTACTCTCACACTTCTGAGTGTGAGAAGTGGAGCATCAGCCTGCAGTCCTGAGATTTACATTATACATCTCATCATTTTCTCTGTGTGTGTGGGAATGAATCGCTGCGTAAATGAATGAATGTCTAACTAAAACAGCTTGGAAAGGACTGATGGCTTAGAAACAGGATTTTCAAGTCTCTATCAACTCTTTGAAGCAGCCCTAAGATGTTCTCCTTAGATAAGAATGCAGATTAGTTTTGGTGAGACTTCTCAGAAGATGCTGGCTTTCAGAGTGCATATAAAGTTGCTTCCAGGCTCTTGAAAAAAGAGACAAAATTCCACTTTCAAAGATGCTTTGTGCCTAAGGTCCATATGATTTTTTAGTCCTTCTCATGTCAAGAGAAGTAGGCAAGAGGCTGGTGAGTTATTGGATTGCCAGTCAAGCAGGAGAGTATTAAAGAGATTTCCTTTTCCACAGGAATATGGGGGTCATTATAAGCAATGTTGGTAGTTAAAAATTTTTTTAAAACCCTAAGATAGTACTTAGAAAATGAAAATGTGGATTCATTCAGAATTTTCCTATTCAGCAACCACCAGCAGTGATTCCACACACCCCCGCCCCCAAAGCACACAGGTGACCATCACTGCCCTAAGAGATCAAAAGACACCAGGGGTCTCCTCCCAGGCGACTAGCTCTGCCAATGAAGCACTTCCTTGCCAGATAATTCCCACTACGTCTGAGAAGAGGACTTCTTGTTGAAATTTTATATATACATATTTTTCTACAAAATACAGGAAACTGGACTAAGAGACTAATTTTGTTCAAGGCTTTCCAGCTGAAGGAGCCCACATTCCCAAGAGAATGACTGGAACTCTGCAGTGATGTTCAAGTTTAAACAAACCACCATAGGTGTGAAGGCCCCAGGCATAGGGTTCTCTGTTCAATGTCCCCTCCAGGTTAACAGGCCTTTCTGCAAAGGGCGCTGATGCCATAGCCTCCTGACAGAACATGTATAATAGAAAACTTCATTCTGCAAGCCAACCTAGGCCACTGTTTCCTGAGATGGGGACTTAAGTGTGCCAGTGACCCCCTTACCTCTATAGAAGGGCCACACATTCACAATATGACCTCATCACACTGAAGCTTGATATTCAGCGCAGACTTGGGAGCTTCCCCCTATTATAATTTCATGCACACTATTACTGTGACCAGTATGAAATGAGAATTTGTGACAGGGGCTTATTTTAAATGTCCTTGCCAGTCAGTGCAGACTGTGGGCCACGGGAGAGACGAGGCTGCTATTTTCCTGAAAAGGGAGCTATAAATATGTAAATCACACTATCTTTATTCATAACCTGGCAGGGATCAGACATAAGATAACAGTCAAAAAACACTATGTTATCCATAATATTAAGTGATTTAATATCTCAAATCCTTGAACACTGGGAAAATAGCATGAAAAAAAACACATTTTTTTTTCCTGGTCAGCTTCTTGATGAGCACTGCTTAACAGGTCTGTCAATTCTTTCTGTGCACAAACTTGGAGCTGCAAGTTATATGTGTATGTGTGTGTGTGTGTGTGCTCACATCATACATACACACACTATGTATATAGTTCTTCCTTTCCTGAGCCACCTTGTACTTTCAGCTGAACGTAATGCTTCTTTATTTTTAATTTTAATTTTTATTTATTTTTTGACACAGAGTCTCACTATGTCACCCTCAGTAGAGTGCGGTGGCATCACAGCTCACAGAAACTTCCAACTCTTGGGCTTAAGCGATTCTTTGGCCTCGGCCTCCCAAGTAGTTGGCACTACAGGTGCCTGCCACATGCCTGGCTATTTTTTTGTTGTAGTTGTCATTGTTGTTTAGCTGGTCTGGGCCAGGTTTGAACCTGCCCGCTTGGGTGTATGTGGCCAGCACCCTACTCACTGAATATAGAGGCCGCCTAATGCTTCTTTTTTCAAAGAGAGAAGCCTGGCTTTCTCCCTTGTGGTAATTCCCTTGTTGTCAGATGCTACTTCTTCAACTGTGGCCCCATCCTTCTTATTTTACTAGGCCCTCATGCTCCTATTTTCTTCTTAGGCTCTAGGACCTCCCAAAGTGGAGAAGTCCCCTGAGGCAAAACTTTCACGGACTGCCATTCATCCTGACCCCCAGCCTGCTGAAGTCTGTTTCTCCTGAGATTCAAGTCACCAAAAGGGCTGAGAAACAACCTTCCTGTAGAAACCAAAGAGCTCATTTCCTTCCGAGAGGTATTTTTCTCTGGGTCATCCAATTATCCTCACCCACAAGAGTGATTGCTGAGAAGCCATGCACTCTTGGGATTGATGGAATTTTAGAGGTCACCCAGCTGGGTCCATATCTTGGGTTCTCTGACAAATAATCCCCAGAAAGATGGAGATTCTCAGCCCAGCTCTGTCATCCCCCAGCTCTGTGACCTCACCCGAGGTAGACTGCTTTACTTCTGAGCCTTGCTTTTCATGTCCTCAAAACTGGGATAATGATGCCAACCTTAGAGAAAAGGGGAGAGCCCCGAGGGGAGGTGTTAACACATCATGTGGCACAAAACAGTCCCTCCAGAAATGTGGATTTCCTCATTTGGAGAGGAAAATGATAAGAGTCATTAACCCTGGGGTCATACTGATGAGACGGTTCTTCCTGAAACAGCACATAGTCATCTCGTGGCATGTGATCTACATGGCCCTTCCACACATGTCACCTCATCTTGTCCTCACCAAGAGGGCTGGTGGGCATTGCCCACATTTTATGCGCGAGCCCGTGGGGTCTCAGAGAGGTTGGTCCAGTTCGGATCTCTGTTTTCATCCCCCATCCTGCTGTTGGTTTCTTTCCTTCTATAGCACCTTCATTTTCCAATTTACATGATTACTGTTTATTATTCCTCGTCTGTGGGTGCCCACCAGAATCACAAGGGCAGCTGACTAATCTGCCTCTTGCCTGATGTAACCCGAGTGCCCACACAGCATCAGGCACTTAGTAAGCTAGCAATATCTGATGAAGGAGCTGATCAAATTCATGCGATTTGTGAGCAACAAAAAAGAGATCAAAACCCAAACTATCTGTCTCTAAATCCCATTCATCAGCTGGCACAGCTGTGATGTGGATTAGTATTAAACACCATTTCAGCTGATCAAGGAGAGAGGATGGAGGGGAAGAAACAGAGAAAAAGAAAAAAGGAAGAAAGGAGGGAGAAATGAAGAGGAGGAAAGGAAAGGGGAAGGAAAAGCGAGTATTTGTGGGTACGTCTTGTGAAGGGGAGGCACAAAATGCCCTCTCCTTTAATGTGCAAGGTAGGAATCACGACCCCCCCATCCAGCCTGTTGGGCCTGAGTTCCAAGATGAATGAGGTGTCTGCCCTGGCTCTGTCATGGATGTAGGGAGACTCTTTAGATCACTGTACAACCCTCAGAATGCCCATTCTACTTAGTTCAAGACACGGGCCCATAGGAGCAAGAGGGGCAACTTGCTTTCCTAACAGTGCAAACCCCAGATCGCATCCCTCTGGGTGTTGGCAGAGCTCAGGATGGACCTCAGAGATGGGTGTCCTCAGCGTCCAAGACAAACACGAAGCAGTGATGTTTAGGGACATTTTAGTACTTCTGTTTACTTGAAAAAAGATGACGCTGGGCGGTCTGGCCAGTAAGGAGGTCACCAGTACGACACTGGAAGGTTTCCTGGAAGCTACACCAGAATTCCATAAAAAAAAAAAAAAACAAAGATGGTGGTGGGGGATTTGTACATAAGCCATCTGGAAGGTCTACAGATGGAGGCTTCTGGGAAGGAGTGCTCACAGGCCCCACACCTCACAGTCAATTTCCAGAAACCTTTATTTTATTATCTGTGGAGATTTCCTGTGCCCAAACCACTGTGCAGTATTTTCTGTCTTCCTTGAGTCAGCATACAAGAGCGTGAGAAACCCTCTCTTGTCCACCACAGAGTGCCACGTAAGAGCTTCTTTGATTGTTAGGGGACACCTCAGGTCCCTGTGCACTGCCCTCTGGCAATGTGGCCATAGCCCTGGGGCCTCTGTGGACCCTTTTCTTCCTTGCACAGTCTATTCTCATTATTTGCTGGAGCTATGTTCTGTGAATTCTTCTCAAATATTGAATTAGCCACTACTGAACCACTGTTCTTAGGGAAGCATAGGGTTGGGTTCCTGCAAGCTTCAGGTCCTTATTTTTGCTTGCCAACCAGTGCACAGTCTTGTATGTGTGTTTCTGTTTAAAGACACCTTATTTAATGTATGTTCTTGACTCACTAACATTGACCTCACAGCCAACAAGCTCTATAACTCATGTCTGAGTGAAACTTTCTAACACACATACCTTCTCTGAAGACACATCACAGCTGTCTTGCATGTAGGAACAGTAGACAGCACTTTAGCCCTGTGTTTGGAGACTATTTTAAACAGCAAAATCACCAAAAAAAAGCACAGAAATGAGAAAAACATGGCCCTGAATAGATTTCTAAAAGGACCTTGTTTACAGCATGAGTGTGAAATAAGAAGGCAGAGTGTCGCCTTGTTAAACTTTGGCTGTGAACATGTGAGTGTTGGGTGACTCAAATTTTTCACCACTCTGCACTTGTCACAGTAATGGCTAAGTTATTGTTGTGAGTATTGATTTTGGGATTACAAATAAGTTTTGGTGAGTACAGGATTTTTTTTTTTTTTTAATGTCTCACTCTGTTGCCTCAGGCTAGAGTGCTATGGCCTCTGCCTGGTTCACAGCAACCTCAGACCCTTGGGTTCAAGTGATCTTTTTTTTTTTTTTTTTTTGTAGAGACAGAGTTTCACTTTTTCGCCCTCAGTAGAGTGCCGTGGCGTCATATAGCTCACAGCAACCTCCAACTCCTGGGCCTAGGCAATTCTCCTGCCTCAGCCTCCCGAGTAGCTGGGACTACAGGTGCCCGCCACAACGCCTGGCTATTTTTTTGTTGCAGTTTGGCCGGGGCCAGGTTTGAACCCGCCACCCTCGGTATATAGGGCCGGTGCCCTGCTCACTGAGCCACAGGCGCCGCCCGGGTTCAAGTGATCTTATCTCTGCCTCCCGAGTAGCTGGGGCTACAGGCACCTGCCACAATGCATGTCTAATTTTTCTAATTTTAGTAGAGTTAGGGTTCTCACTTTTGTTCAGGCTGGTCTCAAATCGCTGAATTGAATGGATCCTCCCAGTTTGGCCTCCCAGAATGCTGGGATTACAGGCCTCAGCCGCCATGCCCAGCCGTTAAGTATGAGGTCTTTGAATAAAGAGGATCTCTGGACTTGCTAGAAGGGACTGGCGGTGTTAAAAGGCTTCTCGGAGAAGAGAGTTAGATCCTTATGTCAACGAGCTCTAACCAGAAGCTCATGATTCCCTGACCCTAACTTAGACAAGATTTCAATGCAGCAAGCAGCAGGAATCTGGACAATCTAGGGGCAAATTTTCTTGGCAGAGGCCCAGATAGTAAACATTTTAGATTTTGTCAGCCATGAAATCTTGGTCACAACTCAACTCTACCATTGTAGCACAAAAGCACCAAAGAGAATAATAAGTGAATAGGTGTGACTGACTTCCACTAAACATCATTGACCCAAACAGGCCCATGAACAGGCTCATCTCCTGTGAATTATTTTCACTCTCTGTTTTCCCTGCCCTCTCCTTCCGTGGAATTAATCACTCCCTCCTCACAAGCAATTCTGGACTTCTTACATGTTTATTATTATCATTATCATTATTATCATTACACATGGAGTAATTAATTGCAAATATTAGTCTGTGCATCTCTTGGTCCTGTTCATGTCTGTGTCCCTTGTCATTAGTATAGTGTAGCCTTGCTCTGGCATACACAAAGTGCTCAATAGATGCTTGCTAGGCAAAAGGAAATTTGTACTGACCTACTTACTATAACACTGTGGTTACATCTGGAACTAGGATAAATTGCCACCCTGAGTTGGACTCATGTTCCTTTCTAGTCCCTTTGAGAAGAGCAATTGCTATTTAGTAAGAGGGAGACCAAATTGTCCTCTAAATTTGTCAATCTAAAAACCATCTACAGATGGCATGTGTAAAGTTATCTAAACTTTTCTATAATAAAACTAGTATCAAATGACATTGTCATTTTACTTGAAGCTTTCACAGACTGCACTTTATTTCACCCTCAGCAGGGAGGCTGCTGGAGGTGATGATGACACTTTGACTGGAAGGAACACTGGAGACCTGAGTGACAGTCCCAACACTGTCTAGCTCTATGATTATGGGTAGACACTAAAATGTTTTGACTCACTGTCTTCCTCTTTGTATGGTAACACGAGACTCATAATCCTTTGTTCTTGTCTTGACAGGATTCTCCCAAGTTTCACACGAGATAGTACATGTAAATGTATATGAAATTTACAAAACATTTTGAAAACAGGTGTTTCTGTAATCAGATTTATTAGTGTTTCCCCCATATATCTTTTTTTAAAATCTGAGGGTGTTCTACTGTAACAGGACACCATGACCTCACAGAGCGGCCTGGTTGCTCTGTACATGTTGCTGCCTTCATCGCCTGTGCTCACTCCAGACGTAACCAATCAACTACAGTACTATTTCCTGGGCTTCTAAATGCAAAACTCTGTCTAGGACAATGTTTCCCAAATCATCTATCAGGAAAGGCCAAGATTTCTTCCCTCTTATTAAATTTCTCATCTTTTGATGACTGGAATGAAGTCAAGTACATGACTACAACTCAAGCTGCATGAGTCTCATCGAGTGAGTTCGACAACACCTAAACTGGTCCATACCCTGCTCAGTGAAATGAGTCTACTGCTCGGATGTCATGGCAACATTAAATTGCTTTAAGAGTTTCAAAGTATTTATTTTTATTTTCATTTTTTTGCTCTTGGATTACACTTCAGATAACACTGTGGTTGGCAGCAGGTCTCAACTGACATGGGCTGCCTTCTGAGGTTAACTGCCTCTGCCACTTCTGGCCCTGATTCTTTTTCTGAAAAATAAGATGAATATCATCAACTTTGCAGACTTCCAAGGGAATCAGATGAGACCATAAGTGAGAAAACTCTTTGTGAATTCTGCCACATTATCCAAATGTTAGGTTATTATTGTAATCTCCATATCCATTTCCTAGTCATTGAAAATTATATAACAATATATGTAAAAGCTTTGCTCAACAAATGCAGGGTATTTTCTCATTATTATAGTTTTCTCTTTGTGTTTGTTTCCCTAGACCAAATATGTTCATTGATTGTTCTGTTCTTATTTGCTGGCACTGCAGCTCTATTGTAAGAGGGTGTTAAAATGTCACTTGCTCTGTCTGTGGCTTTCAGCAGGGTCCCAAAGACTTAGAACAGGATAGTAGGTGCCAAGGCAGATCTCATGCTGGGAGATTGGAAAACCAGTCTGCAAGAATGAACCCTTCACCCACTCCCAGGCTTACTAGAGTTCAGAGAGGCTGGTTAAAGCAGGCTTTCTGTGGACAGAGTTATCATGGTGCTGGGCTCTGCCCTGTCCCCTGGGTGGGTGGAGGAAGCTTTGCTTCACTTTAAGTCTAATGAGAGGCCTTCGATCAAGCTTAAAAGCTTCTGCATAGCTAACAATACAATTAAAGCAAACAGGTAACCTTCAGAATGGGAGAATATATTTGCATTGTTATGAATCTGACAAAAAGCGGATAACTAGAATCTACACAGAACTCAAATTAATCAACAAAAAAAGGCAAACATTTTCATCTATCACTGGGCAAGAGATGTGAACAGAACCTTCTCTGAAGGAGACAAATGGTCAACAAATTGCTCATCATCCCTAATCATCAGAGAAATGCAAATCAAAACCACCTTGAGATATCAACTAACCCCTATGAGAATAGTCCACATCACAAAGTCCCCAAGCTGCAGATGTTGGTGTGGGTGCAAACAGAGGGGTGCACTGATGCCCTGTGGGTGGGATTAGAAACTAAGACAGCCTTTTGGGAAAGAAGTGTGGAGAATCTTCAAAGAGCTAAAAGTAGACCTTCCATGTGAGTCTGAAGTCCCATTACTAGGTATCTATCTATCCATCCAGAAGAGAGGCTTTTGAGAGGGCCACCTGAAGAACCCAGCATGTGCCTGTGGGCACCTGGGACATATAGAAACATGTCTTATCACAGACGAGAGAAGACAAAGGGGACCAGCTCTGGCCCATACTGCCCCCTCAGAGCATCCAGGATGAAGTGTTCTCTAGACGCCAAATGTGGGCCTGGTGAAAGGGACCAAAGAAGAAGTCCTGGAGGCACCATGTGATCCCAAGAGAGAGGTGGCCCATCTGATGTCCAGGCTGAGGAGAGAGGTTTTGCCATCGCTAAGAAAGCTATTCTCGGAGCTGTGAGTACATGTATGTGTGTGTGCATGTATGTGTGCCTGTGCATGTATGTGCTTGACTGTGTGTGTGTGTGTGTGTGTGTGTGGAGGGCAAGTTGTTAAGGACTCTTCAGAAGTTCCCCTGAGCTCAAAATCCAGCAACTGTGTGCCTTCTACCCTCCCTCCAGAGGAGCAGTGCCAGATGGCAATGGTATCAGCACTTAAGACTCTTGCCTTTCCTCCCAGTTCCACATCATGGGTGTGGCAGGGACCAGGCATACAGACTGGTCATTGGTTGGGCATTGGTTGGGCAAGGGATTTGCAATGTTATGATTATTGCACTTTATCCCACTGGAATTATGTAATTACTAGATTGGGCTCAGCATTTGATGGTGAAAAAAAAAACAATTATTGGTTTAATAAACTAAAAAGTGATTTAAAAAGATATATTCCTGTCTGAAATTTTATCATAGAATATAAAGAAAAGTTGGGTTTGAAGGGGACAAAGGGAGAAAGAATTAAATTGATTCATCTAACCCTTCATTAAGTTAAGCTTCATGAAAACAGGCTTTATTATCAGTTATTTCTGGCTTTATTACAATAAACAGGCTTTATTATCAGCTATATTATCAGTTGTCCTTCCTTGAATTTCTACAGCTGCAGGAAGTTTCTGGATCCAAGGTCATGTGGGATAAGGTGCGGAGCCTGAAAACTGTGGAAGTCCTACATGGGGAGGGATTGCAAATCTTCCCATGTATACCTCTGAAAGTCTTACCCTGATGACCATGCCAGTCAGGGCTGTTCTCTCTCTGAGGTAGCCATCTGGCTTTAATAATTACACAGTGAGGCCATGACATATATACTGTGCTACTACCACTGCCATCACCACTAGTGGGATGATTGTCACTCCCCAAACAATCAGCTCCACCTCCACCATCTCTGCCACCATGGCAACTGACATTCCCACCCACTTCTACCACCACTGCTGACATTGTTGCCAACTCCACCATCACTGCTATCACCCCCCACCACTGATGTCTCCACTGCCACTGCTGTCACTACTGCCACCTCCATCTCTGCTGTCCCGCCACTGCACCCATTGACACCATTGTCACCACCACTGCCACCACCGCAGCCACCATTGCTAATACTACCACCAGATTCCACCACGACTCCCTCAACCTTGGGGGTACTGCCATTGCCACCAGCACCATCACCTCTGACACTGCTATGTTAGTTTCTGCCAAGCACAGTGCCAAACACTGTATGTGTAATGTCCTTTTTTAATCCTCACAACTGTCTTTGGAGATAAATATTAGTTTTCAGGGGTGGAAACAGAGGCTCAGAGAAGTTAAGTAACTTGCCTACAGATGCAAAGCTTGCATCCTAATCTTAATCCTACTCCTAAAATTAGATAAAAGGATAGAAATATTCTTCTTTGAAGAATTCTCATTTCAACAGCATCTTTCATGAGGTCTTCATCACAAAGATATTCTTCCTTCTCATGGATTATTTCTTTAAAGACATTCTTAAGGAGAAAATACATAGTAAGCAGAAAATTTCTAAAATGCACTACAAGGCTAAAAATCTCTCTAAAACCTGATTTCAAGATGTGTATGAGTATTTTCAAGTACTTGTTGCTCATTGGTGTGTCTGTGTGACTCGATGCAAATTAATAACATCTACTTGGTCCATAATGCATTGAACTGAGTGACCTGGGGAGGCCACCACCAGACAATCTTCTCCACATGGAGATGCAAGTGGGTGGCCCCTCCCAGTGATCCTCACAGGCTTTTATTGAAGGCAGGCATGAGAAAATACAGCACGGCAGAAATCTTCAAAGAGAGAGTCAAGGTTAAAAAACAAAGAAGTTTTTCTTTGACTGCATTATTTAACTCTTAACACTTTCTGTTGACTGCACTTCTGTCTTGCCTTTTTCTTATCACTGCTGACTATGACTTAGGGAGGAGACAGTATGCCATGTCTAGTGAGTATTGTTTGTAGTACTCAGGGCCAGCAGTAATGCTTGGCTTTTTTCCAGATCACTCCATCCCTGGTGCCTTGCTCTTTAAACCCTATGCTCTGTCCTACATCGGTGATGACAAGCAATGGAGGGAGAGTGAATAGGAGATCCTCCCTCTTCCAGAAAAGCCCCTGTGCCTCCCAGTGGTGGCTTCATTATGAGCTTCCTGGAGTATCTCCTTGTTTCTTAAACACAGTGGTTTTGTGCTCCTTGGCTAGATTACTGCACTAATGAGGTGAGTGAGTTTTGGGAACTGAAAAAATAGGGAGACTGGAGATAATTTTCTTCCCCATTTTTAATTTTTAATGGGGAAGATAAAGATCCCCAGTCTCAATGCCATCTTAAAGCCTCCATCCCAGACTCTTCCTGTCTCAATCCTCCCTCTGCGGTCCTACCATCATCCTCCCTCATTCCTAGTCACAGCCCCAGAAGTAGTCTGTCAGGTTTTTTTTGCCTACTTCTATGTGATTTTACATTTTTGTTTATTATTAAATCATAGCTGTGTACATTAATGCGATCATGGGGCACCATACACTAGTTTTATAGACTGTTTGACACATTTTCATCACACTGGTTAACATAGTCTTCTTGGCATTTTCTTAGTTGTTGTGTTAAGACATTTACATTCTACATTTACTAAGTTTCACATGCACCCTTGTATAATGCACCACAGGTGGAATCCCACCAATCACCCTCCCTCCACCCATCCCTCCTCTCCCTCTCCCCCTTCCCCATATTCTTAGGTTATAACTGGGTGATAGCTTTCATATGAAAGCCATAAATTAGTTTCATAGTAGGGCTGAGTACATTGGATACTTTTTCTTCCATTCTTGAGATACTTTACTAAGAAGAATATGTTCCAGCTCCATCCATGTAAACATGAAACAGGTAAAGTCTCCATCTTTCTTTAAGGCTTCATAATATTCCATGGTGTATATATACCACAATTTATTAATCCATTCGTGGATCGATGGGCACTTGGGCTTTTTCCATGAATTAGCAATTATGAATAGGGCTGCAATAAACATTCTGGTACAAATATCTTTGTTATAATATGATTTTTTGTCTTCTGGGTATATACCTAGTAGAGGAATTATAGTATTGAATGGCAGATCTATTTTTAGATCTCTAAATGTTCTCCAAACACCTTTCCAAAAGGATTGTATTAATTTGCATTCCTACCAGCAGTGTAGAAGTCTTCCCTTTTCTCCACATCCACGCCAACATCTCTGGTCTTGGGATTTTGTAATATGGGCTAATCTTACTGGAGTTAGATGATATCTCAACATAGTTTTGATTTGCATTTCTCTGATGATTAAGGATGATGAGCATATTTTCATATGTCTGTAGGCTGTGTGCCTGTCTTCTTCAGAGAATTTTCTCTTCAAGTCCCTTGCCCAGCCTGTGATGGGATCACTTGTTCTTTTCTTGCTTATATATTTGAGTTCTCTGTGGATTCTTGTTATTAATCCTTTGTCAAAGACATAACCTGCAAATATCTTCTCCATTCTGAGGGCTGTTTGCTTGCTTTACTTACTATTTTCTTGGCTGTGCAGAAGCTTTTTTGTTTGATCAGGTCCCAGTAGTGTACTTTTGAAGCTGCTTCAATTGCCCTGGGGGTCCTCCTCATAAAATACTCGCCCAGACCGATTTTTTCAAGGGTTTTCCCAGCACTCTCTTGTAGTATTTTTATAGTTTCATGTCTTTTTTTTTTTTTGCAGTTTTTTTTTGGGGGGGGCCAGGGCCAGATTTGAACCCACCACCTCCGGCATATAGGGTTGGTGTCCTACTCCTTTGAGCCACAGGCACCACCCCTGTAGTTTCATGTCTTAAGTTTAAATCTTTAATCCAGTGAGAGTTTATCTTAGTTAATGGTGAAAGGTGCAGGTTCAGTTTCAGCCTTCTACAGGTTGCCAGCCAATTCACCCAGCACCATTTGTTAAATAGGGAATCTTTTCCCCACTTAATGTTTTTAATTGGCTTGTCAAAGATCAAATAACAGTAAGTAGCTGGATTCATCTCTTGGTTCTCTATTCTGTTCCAGACATCTACTTCTCTGTTTTTGTGCCAGTACCATGCTGTTTTGATCACTATCGATTTATAGTATAGTCTGAGGTCTGGTAGTGTGATTCCTCCTGCTTTGTTTTTATTTCTGAGTAATGTCTTGGCTATTAGAGGTTTTTTCTGATTCCATATAAAACGAAGAAATATTTTTTCAAGATCTTTAAAGTATGACAGTGGAGCTTTCATAGGGATTGAATTAAAATTGTATATTGCTTTGGGTAGTATGGACATTTTAACAATGTTGATTCTTCCCAGCCATGAGCATGGTATATTTTTCCATTTGTTAACATTTTCAGCTATTTCTTTTCTTAGAGTTTCATAGTTCTCTTTATAGAGACATTTCATATTCTTTGTTAGATAAACTCCCAAATATTTCATCTTCTTTGGCACTACTGTGAATGGAATAGAGTCCTTAACTATTTTTTCAGCTTGACTATTGTTGGTATATATAAAGGCTATCTATTTATGAATGTTGATTTTGTAACCTGAGACACTGCTGTATTCCTTGATCACTTCTAAGAGTTTTGTAGTGGAATCCCTGGTGTTTTTCAGGTATACAATCATATCATCTGTAAAGAGTGAAAGTTTGATCTCTTCCGACCCTATATGGATACCCTTGATCACCTTTTCTTCCCTAATTGTGATGGCTAAAACTTCCATTACAATCTTAAGGAGCAGGGGCGACAATGGGCAGCCTTGCCTGGTTCCTGATCTGGGTGGAAATGATTTCAATTTAACTCCATTCAATACAATATTGGCTGTGGGTTTGCTGTAGCTGGCCTCTATCAGTTTAAGAAATGTCCCTTCTGTACCAATTTTCTTAAGTGTTCTGATCATGAAGGGATGCTGGATGTTATCAAAAGCTTTTACTGCATCAATTGAGAAAATCATATGGTCTTTGTTTTTTAATTTGTTTATGTGCTGAATTATACTTATAGATTTATATATATTGAACCATCCTTGAGACCCTGTAATAAAACCGACTTGGTCATGATGTGTAATTTGTTTGATGTGTTACTGGATTCTGTTTGTTAGGATCTTGTTGAATATTTTTGCATCTATATTCATTAGTGATATTGGTCTATAATTTTCTTTTCTTGTTGGTTCTTTTCCTGGTTTGAGGATCGGGGTGATGTTTGCTTCATAGAACATGTTGGGTAGTCTTCCTTCTTTTTCTACCTTTTGGAACAGGTTGAGTAATATAGGTACTACTTCCTCTTTAAAGATTTGGTAGAATTCTGATGTGAAGCCATCTGGTTCTGGGCTTTTCTTTTTAGGGAGATTTCATATGGTTGATACTATTTCAGAACTTGATATTGGCCTATTCAACATTTCCACTTGATTCTGGCTAAGTATTGGAAGGTGATGTGCTTCCAAGTATTGGTCAATTTCCTTCAGATTTTCATATTTCTGAGAATAACGTTTCTTATAATAATCATTAAGGATTTTTTTAATTTCTGAGGAGTCTGTTTTAATTTAGTCTTTGTCGTTTCTGATTGATGAGATTAGAGATTTTACTCTTTTTTTCCTGGTTAGGTTAGCCGAAGGTTTATCTATTTTATTGACCTTTTCCAAAAAAACCAACTTTTTGACTTATTGATCTGTTGTATAATTCCTTTGTTTTCAATCTCATTTAATTCTGCTCTAATTTTGGTTATTTCTTTTCTTCTACTGGGTTTGGGGTTGGAATGTTCTTCCTTTTCCAGTTGCTTGAGATGTCCCATTAAGTTGTTGACTTTCTCTCTTTCTGTTCTCTTGAGGAAGGCTTGCAGTGCTATAAATTTCTCTCTTAGGACTGCCTTTGCGGTATCCCAGAGGTTCTGATAATTCGTGTCTTCATTGTCGTTTTGTTCCAAAAATTTGACGATTTCCTTTTTAATCTCATCTCTGATCCAGCTATCATTCAGCATAAGGTTATTTAACTTCCATGTTTTTGTATGAGTATGCAGATTCCTGTTGTTACTGAGTTCATCTTTTATTCCATGGTGGTCGGAGAAGATGCAAGGAATAATTTCTATTCCTTTAATTTTACTGAGGTTAGACTTGTGACCTAAGATGTGATCGATTTTGGAGTATGTTCCATGGGCTGATGAGAGGTATGAGTATTCAGTTTTGTTGGGATGAAATGTTCTGTAGATGTCTGCTAAATACAAATGTTGGATGCTTAGTTTTAAATCTAAAATTTCTTTGCTCAGCTTCTTATTGGAGGATCTATCCAACACTGCCAAAGGAGTGTTGAAATCTCTGACTATTATGGAGCTGGAGGAAATCAAGTTGCTCATGTCCGTTAGAGTTTCTCTTATAAATTGAGGTGCATTCTGGTTGGGTGCATAAATATTAATAATTGAAATCTCATCATATTGAGTATTACCCATAACAAATATGAAGTGACCATTCTTATCCTTCCTTACTTTTGTTGGTTTAAAGCCTATTGTATCTGTAAATAGAATTGCAACACCTGCTTTTTTCTGATTACCATTTTCCTGAAAGATGGATGACCATCCTTTCACCCTGAGTCCATATTTATCTTTTAAGGTAAGATGTGATTCTTGTATGCAGCAAATATATCGCCTGAGTTTTTGTATCTAGTCAGCCAACCTGTGCCTCTTTAGAGGACGGTTTAAGCCATTCACATTAATGGAGAATATTAATAAGTCTGGTAAAATTTTGGGTATCAAGTTTTTCAAACGTCCAGTGAACATTTTTAATCCTTTCACCACTGTGGAAGTTGGGGTTTGATCAAAAGTTTCTGAGTGAGTTCACTTTTGTGGTAGAGGATTAGGGTGGTGATTATGGAGGATAGGTCTGAGGATATCCTAAAGAGCTGGTTTGGTTATAGCAAATTTCTTCAACATCTGAATGTCATTAAGGTATTTAATTTCTCCATCATAAATGAAACTCAGTTTACCTGGATATAGGATCCGGGGTTGAAAGTTATTTTATTTTAGGAGATTAAAAGAGATTAAAAGTCAATGACCACCCTCTTTTGGCTTGAAAAGTTTCAGCAGAGAGATTTGCAGTCATTCTAATATTCTTCCCTTTGTAGTTAGTGGATTTCTTCCATCTGGCTGCTTTCAGAATTTTCTCCTTCATATTAACTTTGGTGAAGTTAATTATGATATGCCTGGGGGATGTCTTATTCTGTTTGAGTCATGCTGGGGTTCTGAAACTGTGTGCTATCTGAATTTCAGAATCTCTTGACATGTCTGTGAAAATTCTCTTTCATAATTTCATGGAGAAGGGCCTCTGTGCCTTGCGAAGCCTCTTCATCACTTTCAGGGATTCCAATGAGGTGGATATTAGCCTTCTTCGAATTATCCCAGAGCTCTTTGAGAGAATGATCCATTTTTGCTCTCCATTTCTCTTCCTCTTTGAGTGTCTGGGAGCATTCAAAAGCTTTATTTTCAATGTCAGAAATCTTCTGCTTGGAGCACTCTGTTACTAAGGGATTCTACTGTATTTTTCAGATCTTTGAGGGATGCAAATTCTTGCTTCAGTGTGTCAAAATCTTTGGTGGTTTTGTATTTAAATTCGTTAAATTCTTGAGACAACTTTTGAATTTCTACTCGAATTTCTAATTCCAAATTTTCCTCCATTCTATTAATCTTGTTTGCAATCCAAATTCTGAATTTGATTTCTGACATCTCAGCTATTGGTTTATGAATGAGATCTTCAGTTACATTTGCCATAGCTTTCCTTGTGGGGGGTTGATCTATTCTGGTTATTCATGTTATCAGAGTTTTTCTGCTGATTCTGCCCCATGATTATTTTACACCGTTTGACTTTTCCCCTGGAGCTTTGTCGAGGACCAGTACAGTGCTACGGCTTGAGACACTGGGAACCTGTTTGGTGTGGTGGGGCTAAGTGGTTCTGTCTTGTTTACAGCTGGTCTCTGTCCGACCCTAGTGAAATAGTTACTCCGGGTTGAAGTCTCAGCTATGGAGAAATACCAGCAATTAAGTCACCTCGCCCCCCCCCCCACAGGAAACAATTGGAAAAGGAAAATCAAACCTTCCTACAACTACACACCTAGGGCACCACTTGGATAGTCCTCGGGCAATTGGCTCAGTTCAAAAGGTCCAAATAAATTGTCTCAAGTCAGCACCTGTCTCAGGTGGGAGAGTTTAAAAATCTCAGTTATCTGGGAACTGGAACACCGGGGTCTGCTGACAACTCAAATATAACTTGCTCTGGTGCTCCGTGAAGTCAGGAGGACCCACCCAGCAAATAGATTAGTCTGGGTAGGTTGATGCCTCCTTCCCCACCTTGTACCTCTGTCACATCCAGTCACTGGTAGCCCCACTGGGCTGTGACCCAGTTGCCTCCAATGAGCAGATACTCCAGGTGTTTACACCTGCCTGAATCATAAGGAAATCTATATCTGCTCAGCCAGGCCGCTGCTCTCTGTCTCTATTCCATAGGGGAGTGAGGCCTGACGACCTCGGGTGCTTGATGGAGGATGGGGGGTGTTCACTCAGTTCCAGCCCTGCCCCTGTTTAATGTCACTGGCAGAACAGAACAACTTTGCAGGAATTCGTTTCTGTTCCTGCTAAATTCCCCTGCAGAAGAGAAGCCGTTTTTGTGTTCCCAGAACCTGTGCCTCAGGCCCTGTCTTTGCTCCTGCAGGTTTGTATTCACAGCATGGTTAGCTGTCAGTTCTAGCCTCCTGTCTTCCTTTGTCTTTAGGGTGATGATACCCTGAGGGCCGGTTGTGTCTTAGGCTCAGTAACGTGGTCCTGCGGGTCAGCCCTGCCCTGGGAATTTCCCAGATCTGCGCATGTGTTTTCTAGTCTCCTTCACCAGACGGGTACCGCCTCAGGCAAACCCTTTACTCATAGTGCCTGCGTTTCAGTCCCAGATCTGTTCCATGGTGGTTGCCACCTGAGAAGATGCCTGGCCTCCTCTGGTTGCCCAGGGAGATAGGAGGTGTGGCTTTGCAATATCCGGGGGTAAGCCCTATTGTTGCCAAAAATGGCTGGTGCTCTGTGCCTCTGGGCACCACCGCTCCAGTGTGGTTCCCTCTCAGCCACCTCTCCTCACTCCTGTGCTGCAGAATCAGCACTGACCAGCTGCAGTCCAGGTCCTGTCCACACCCCTGGAGAAATCACCCAGAATCTGGACTCCTGGGGGACAGGCCTCCATACCTCAGAGTGAGAGTGGAGGGGAGTGCTGGGAGCTCAGAATTGCAGGTAGAGAATATATATGGTTGTATGCAGTTTTATGTCTGGCAGGAGAATGCCATGGCACCCTAGTATGGGAGGTAGGTCCAGTTTTTAGAGGGTCTCTCCCATGAAGTATAGTGGGAGGACCTTGGAACTCTGCTTGTTTGTTTGTGGGGCACTCCACGCTGTTCTCATGGGAGAGGGGATTCCTGTCTGCTTGGTGATGGATTTTGTACCTTTGTTTGTATCCTTGGGGTCGCAGCTCACCTCAGTGGGGTTGATGTGCATTCTTCAACCTTCTCTCTTGGTTCAGCTCTAATCCACCAGTTTACTTGCTAAATTTCTGTCCTTTAACTCTCCTTCTGGATGGGAGCCTCTGTGGAAAGCTGGCTTCAGTCAGCCATCTTGTCTCTGCCCCCTATCATTTTGCATTTTTTTTTTTTTGACAGGGTCTCATGCTGTCACCTGGGCTAAAGTATAATGGTATCATCATGGTTTACTGCAACCTCCAACTCCTGGACTCAAGATCCTCTTGCCTCAGTCTCCCTAGTAGCTGGGACTATAGATACATGCCCTTACCACCAAAATTAGCCACCTAATTTTTCTGTTTCATGCTCAGGGAAGAGCACTACTTATAATAGTGCTCTCATAAGAGGAGATATGATACACAGAGGAATATAACAAAGTCCTTGTCACAAATATTAAATAAGACAAAGGAATTGATATACTCTTTCAGCAAATATTTTTTTTAAATGTCTGAGATTCTGTGTTGAGAGTAGGGGCTATAAGGATTAACTGTAAACTGATAGGAATATTCTAATATGTATTAATCATTTAATTATTGCATCACCTTGCTGGTAAGCGGATTGAAAATTTTAAGTTCTATGCTTGTAGCTTGTAGCTCAAGTGGCTAAGGCGTCAGCCACGTACACCAAAGCTGGCAGGTTCGAATCCAGCCCGGGTCTGTGAAACAACAATAACAACTACAGCCAAAAAATAGGTAGGTGCTGTGGCAGGCACCTGTAGTCCCAGCTTCTTGGGAAGCCAAGGCAAGAGAATCACTTAAGCCCAGGAGCTGGAGGTTGCTGTGAGCTGTGATGCCCCAACACTCTACCCAGGGCAACAGCTTGAGGCTCTCTGTCTCAAAAACAAAAACAAAAAAAAAAAAAACAGAAAATGTGAAGTTCTAAAACAGTTGTTCATGAAGTGGTCAATCAGTTAACAGCCAAAGACTGGTTAATCAGGGAATCTGTCTCAGAGGAAGTGATGTTTAGCTGAGATATCCAGGAAAAGTGAAGTTAGTTTGGAGATGAGAAAAGATAAGAGGAGAAAAGTGTTATAAGTAGAAAAGTCTATGCAAAATGGATCTAACCAGAAAGACATTTTCTCCCTTGAGGCACTTAATGAAAATTATTATACTTGAAGATGAGACTATCAGGCTGTCTATGATCAACAGATATTTTTAGCTTATTACATTAAAATGTCAGCCAAGAGATTTTTAAAGTTTTATTGCCCTGGGTAATCACCGTGTCTCATTTATATAGTTTCAATGTTTTACTTTCCTAGACAAATATTATAATCTCTTATTCATCCTAACCACTTACCTGGACAAATACTTCTTTCGAATAAACGTTCTCGGCACCTTTATATAAATAGTCTTTTGAAGTTTTACAGCTTAGGACAGGTCCTTGTGCTTGCCCTCTGGGGAGGTGGCCCTGTGCATACAGCACTTAAATGATAACGTGAACTCTCCCTCAGCCTCTGCTTCTTGGCATGGCATGCTGCTTTCCTCATATTTTGTTAAGTTTCTGTAGGCAAGGTAGTTTTACTGAATTATTCATGTTTAGGGGAAAAAAGAGAAAATCTTCCTTAAAATTTATTTAAAACTCTTCCTATAAACAAACAAATGTAAAAAGTGACAGGTATAAATAAATGAAAAATAAACAATAAAAGTCAGTCATCATCATGGACCACAGAGATGATTATGATGAATACTTTATGTGCTTCTTACGAGCCATTTAAACTATATTTTATATTGCATATTTCATGTCACTGTGAGTATAGAACACATATGTATGGTTGAATACCTTGTTTATTTCCTTTTCATGACATTACAAATGAGTTGAAAACATTATTTGTATGTGTGCATAGTATTCCCTCATGTGAAAGGGGAATTGAAAAAACATTTTACTCTGATAGCATAAATTTCATAGGTAGAAATCTGTCCTCTGGGTGTAGGACATCAGACTGGGTTTAGGTTATTTTGGAAGAGAGAAGGTCATTTTAAGAAGGATTTGTACATGAAATATCTTGAGTAGAATTCTAACTTTCAAGAAGTTAGAGTTATTAAGTTATAATTTAGTACCTATAATTCATAGCATTAGAATTATTATATAAGCTCAGCACTTGTTTTCTTTTCTTTCTTTCCTTTTTTTTGTTGCAGTTTTTTTTTTTTTTTTGGCTGCGGCTGGTATATGAGTCTGGTGCCCTAGTCCTTTGAGCCACGGGCACCGCCCAGTACTTGTTTTCTTTTTTAAAATTGAAGTTGTTCTTTCTGGTCTACTTTGAAAATTTGCCCACTGAGTGAGGGAGCTAGAGGTTTGAATATAATATTTAATTCCAGGAATATTATTACAATTATACTAGGATAAATGAAATGTTGCCTAAATTACAGGCCAAATAAGCCATCTTATGCTTTTTTGTTTGTTTGTTTTGTTTTGTTTTCTGTAATGAGGAAATTCTAGGAACAAAGGCGCTGGAGACTAGCATACATTTGCAGCATCCTCCGGAGACAGTACGGTCACCCAGTAAGTGACAAGTGCCACCTCCATTTGTATTCACAAATAGTTTAGAATGTTAGAATTTGAGGGGCTTTATAATGAATAAATAGAGGAAAGGGAATTAAAAACGACAAAACATTAATAAGAGCTCTGATTTTAAGAGCGCAGAGCCAGCATTCTTCCAGAGAAGCCTGTAAATTTGGAAAATTTTTCATCCTGGGTGAGTGATAGAATTTGAGGCACTGATGCCCTCATAGCAAGTTGTTCTTTGAGCACCTTGCAAGCTGCTACCCCAAGAAATTCGACCTCCAAGCAGTTGTTTCTTTTCTTTTGTAGCTCAGATGTTTGTGGTTGCATTGGGTTCCTCACCATTGTGACCAAAGAGCCATCCCCATTCCGAGCCTGAACCTGGACAAGCCACTTGGTGTCCTCACCCTCAGCCTCCCCACTGCTACATTCTCCATTGCAGAGTTGGCACTCACTGTGGTACGAGAGAGTATGTGTTAGTGCATTTTATAAAACTATAAGGAAAGAATGAGAATAAGTACTTTTTCTAGCAATTTTGCAAGTATAATAGCAGGACTTTGTTGACAAATACATCTACAAATAGGATTCATTTTTGCCAACTCTCAGGACGCAATGACAGGGAGAATCATTGTTCTCCCATCACCATCTCCTGCCTGTGAGTTGCATTTGATATTTGATGCAATAATTTTCTATCTCTTTAGAAGCCAATGAAATGGCCACCTCATATCCTCTGACTCTCCTGGGATGATCTGACTCCTTTTGAGGTTTGATTGTTAATAACGAGTGCAAAGCCTCTTGAAAGACTTTTGGTAAGTAATTCCAGAGAAGGATTGAGAGACGAAGTGTTAGCCCAGGCATGAATTTTCCCCCCATGGGCTATGAGCACAGTCTTTCGCGGCAGTGGTTCAATCAGCAATGGTGACAGACAGTGCAGGGTCTGGAACGAATCTCTCCCACTTGTATTTCATACACCCACGAGATGCCTCTGGGGCTCAGGCTAGTGTTTAATGAGAAAGGTGCCTTCTCTCGGATTTCTCTTGCTCAAGGTCAGGTGTGTCATAAGAGTCACATTAGTCAGTGCTTTAAATATCTCTCAACAACAAAATCCTGGAAGCAATCAACAACAGTGTCATCCGGCTCTGTACCAGACTGATTCGGGAATACAGCAGCTAGTGACTCTGAGGCTTGGTTGTATTTCTTCGTTAACAGATATCTTTGTTTTTCTGCCAAGAATGAGTATTGCGTAGCCCATTTCTATGAGGGGGGAATACTTGTCCCATAGACCTCTCTTCCCAGCTACTAAAGAAAACGTCTAGGTGTTTCTCTCTTGCGTGTGATTTCATACATTTGTCTAATTCTTCACTGGTTGATGTTTGTGGCCCTGGTCCTCAATTCCTTGCCTACACTCATTTGTTTGTCCAGATGAACAATATGTCAGTGGCCAAAAAATGCTTAAAGCCGTTTGTGTGTTCTTGCTTGCTCCCTAGGCTTTGCCAGCAGCTATGTGTCCACTGCCACTTGGCATGTGCTCGCTAATGGAAGGGCATTGTAGCTCACGCTATTTAAATTATCCCCTCCTTGTCTTGCTCTTCCTTGGGCTTTTCCCTTTGAGGTGCCTAGGTTGTGCAGTTGAATTAATGAGAGTGAAGTGTTCCTACTACACACTAAGCATCGGTCCACGTGCCTGGCTCATTGCCATAGTCCACCTGTTTCCACGCAGCCCCAGACTTGAACCAGAGCAGGCCAAGGCAGCATCTGCCTCTCCTGACCAGGCTTCTGTGGATCAGATTCTTTTACCTTCCAGCTTGAGTTGATGTTCATCAGCTTCTTCGATTTAGAGGCCTCTTGCTGATGCACCAAAGCCTAAGCTCAGTCCCTGCTCTGCTTTCTTATTGTCTGTCTGACTTCGATTATTTGGGGGCATGTGTGTTTGGAACGTTATCTGAAAATTGGAGGGCAGAGGCATCCACTCCTTACATACTTTCGTTCTGCAGGAATTTTCTTATCCAGTTTGGGGTGCCCCTCATCTCAATAACTACCCCTAAGCTCCAGTTAAAAAAGAAAATTAATGCGAGCCTGTTGATTCCTTTTTAAACAAAAATTATCATTTGACACAATATGCCTTATTCTGTATTTTGAATTTGTATTTGATATACAATTCTATATATAAACATAATTTTATATTTATACATTTAGTTATATTAGGTATTAAAATATACGAGTTATGTATAGAGAGACACTTATACTCACACACAGATATACTCATTTAACTGAGCTGAAGTTTGGTCATCCTGGTCTTCATCTGCCTGCCTGAGCTGCGTCTAGCTCCTGGAGTGGGCTCCATGCCTTCTGCTGTGTAGGGCGCAGCTGGCTGAGCCGTTGGACCTTTCCAAGAGTGTTCAGTGTTTCCTTGGGGGAAAGCTGCTGTAGGTTTGTAATGAAAATGCTGTTAGTGCACCACAAACTATTTTCTCCTATTGCACACATACATTTTTTGTTGTTGTTTTTGAAAAGAAAAAAAAATGTTTCTTATGACTTGAAGAGGAAGAAAGTTAAAAAGATGTCTTCCTGGGGTGGGTAGGGCACCAGTCATATACACTGAAGCTGGCAGGTTTGAACCTAGCCCGGGGCAGCTAAAACAACGTTGACAATTGCAACAAAGAAAAATAGCTGGGCACTGTGGCGGGCACCTTTAGTTCCAGCTGCTTGAAAGGCTGAGGCAAGAGAATCGCTTAAGCCCAAGAGTTTGAGGTTGCTGTGAGTTGTGACGCCATGGCACTCTACCCAGGGTGATAGCTTGAGACTCTGTCTCCAAAAAAAAGCAAGGATGTCTGCCTGGGTTATACCTTGGACAGGTGAACTCAGAGCATACCATTTAATACTTAGGGACATATTGATTTTACTAACAACCATATGTTGCTTAACTGATCTCCCATGTTTTTGTGAAAATGATTTGTTTTCAAATGGCCTTTCAGCTCTCATTTGATTTGCTGAGGGTGTATGCTCCTGGCTGTGTTGTCTCTATAAGCACAACTCTGGTCCTGTGAATAAGCCCTGCTGTGTCAGGGGAAGTGCTGGAGGGCTGATGTCAGGTAAATCTAGATTTAATGCTTGGCTAATAATTTGACTTAATGCTTGTGACATTTAGTCATTCCACTTGTAACCATGGGGATAATAATGACTGTCCTGTGGGGCTGGTCATAAAATAATGATCATACAGTCCTGGCACCCTCATCATTATTTCTATGCATTGCAAAAATAGGTGTTCAATAAATGTGCAATTATTAAATGCCAACTGCTCTGCTGCTGCTTGGGACCAGAAGCAAGCCAGCTGCTTTGGGGAAGGCAGCAATTTGGCTTCCCAGTAATTATACTTCATCTCCTTTGTCTGCTGTGTCCATTTGCTGTCTATATTGATTTTATAGCGTGATGTGTTGCAGTGGAGATAGACAGGAGAAATATGTTAAAAATATTCACCAAAGAGGGCAATTTTTCAGGCAAATGCATAATGAAGCTTCTGATCATCTCCAATGATTTATCCCAGTGACTATTCATAAAGGCTGGTACCCTATTTTTTTTCAGTGAAGTTGGAGATTTCGGCATAAGATATAAGACTTGTGGTTTTCGAGTATGCATAGAGAAAAATTCAACAATTGAACTCATAGCTGATGGTAGAGTCACTGAATTTACTGAATTGTTTGCTTAATTGTGCAATCTCTTCAGAGTAATCTTAATAAACTGGAGAATTAATCAACTCCTTATGTTTCTCCTTTTATCTTTTCCTTATCTTCTCTATGAGTTGGGCAGAGAGGCAAATCTTTTGTGGCCTAGCGATCTAATGTTCCCAGATGGAAAGTACCCAGGGAAGTTCTGTCAAATACTGACTTGGAGATGATCTAACACCGTGGTCTGTTTTCTGTGTCTCATAAAATGCTTTTAGATTTTTAACTTTTACTTCATAATACTTTTTCACAGTTAATACAGAGAATTCCCATATACCTTGTACCTAGATGTTCTAAGTGTTAACTTGATACATAACTGTGGTATATTTGTAAAAACAAAGAAATTCATATTGCTACAATACTGTTAACTAAACTACAGACTTTATTTTGCCAGTTTTTCTAGGTCCTTTCTTTTTGTCCCAGGACCCTGTCCAGGATACTACATTGTATCTGCATTGTCTCCGTAATCTCCTCGACTAGGTGACATTTTCTCAGTCTTTCCTTATTTCCCATGACCTTGACAGCTGTAAAGAGTGCTGGTCAGATATTTTGTACAATGTCTCTCAATTTGGGTTTGTTTGATGTTTTCTCATGATTAGTCTGGGGTTATGGGGTTTTGTGGGGGGAGGAGGATTCCACATTTATCATAGTAAGGGACATGTCATGACAGCGTGACTTATCACTGGTCATGTTACCCTTGATCATGTGGTCATGGTGGTACCTGCTAGGTTTCTCCACTGTGAAGTTACTCTTATCACTTGTCTGTAAACTAGTTTCTCGGATGCTGGAAAACGAGTCAAGCCTGGACTCAAGGGAAGGGGAATTAAGTTCTACCTCTAGGGAGAGAGAGAACCTACAGAGGTTATTTGGAATTCTTTTATAAGAAAGATTTATCCATTCTCTGCCATGTATTTGTCTATTCTATCAGTTATTTATATCGGAATGGGTTTGTGGATTTGTTTTATTCTTCTAGTTACAATCCAACATGATTGTTATTCATTTGATTGCTCAAACTGTTCCAGCTTTGTTCCAGTGCTCCTTTAGGCTGGCTCCTGGGTCCCCCTCTGACAAGCCCTGCTTATCTTCCTCCCTCTCTCTCCCCCTTCCACTCCTTCATCTCCTTCCTCCTGTTAGGTCTGTCTGGATGAACCCTGTTCCCAATGTCAAGAATGAGTACTAGTATTGAGTCAAGACAATGACAGACTGGTCACAGATACAAAGCAATCATACACATTTTTTGCACAGTGAAAGTACATACTAAAGGGAGAGATGGGTCATTCTCTGCAAGCAAAGACCCAACAGACTGGCCACACATTGTCTTTATATGCTCACTAGTTTGTCCCGCCTCTCTCCTGGCAGGATTGGTTGCTATTTCTTGCCTTTGGGGTGATTGACAAGTTAGAGTTATATAACAGATTACGTAACAGGTTACATAAGACGTTGGCTATGTAAGGGTTTCCTTACTATGCATGTGTCCTCCTAGAATCCTTCATAAAAATGCCACCCATACTATGCTAATTAGATGGTAATAAGTTTCAGGTTAGTTCAAGGTCACTAGGAGCTCCTTACTGCGCCTATGTTCCCACTAGGGAACAGATCCTAGCCAGAATTTGGTTTCTAAATACAATTCAATTCCCTTTCTCTGCCCTTAGCCACTTCCTTGCTACTAGTTTACCTTCCGCCACACCTAACATGCCCTCCTGTTCTTCCTTCCTTCTTATATTTTTTGGGAGAGGGTGCCTTCCTTACTCTATGGAACTATGAGATGTGTCTGAATCATCTTCTGTTTCACCTCCCCCAACCTTAGAATCAGACATTTCTCTAAAGTCATGCAGTTCTTCTTTAACACAGAGTTTTTGGCCAGAAAGTGTGGATTTTAGCTTATTCTATAAGCTAACTGACCATTTAGGGCAATTTTTTCAAACCTCCTAGTCTCAGTTTCCATAGCTACAAAAATTATATATATTAATAATAATACATGGTGTCCCAAAGGTCACCATTCATAGGGACAATTTGAAATTGTAGTTGAATGTAACTTTCTTTGCAAAATAATCATTACAAAATTTACAAAATATTTACATACACAGTCTTTTCTCCCTCTCATGGTGAACACATTCCAAGATACAGTATCTACCATTATAAATTCTCCTATGTATGGTGACTTGTGGAAACCCCTCCTGTATTTCTTCCATTGTGGGTTTCTCATGTGAATTAATCCATGTAAAGAATGAAATGCAGTCTCTTGGCTATGACTTCTCATTGCCCCACTTGCTTTGCTAGCAGAAGCTCTGTGAGGAATAATACCAACAGTGAAAAGAAATTCTGTGAATCCCTGAGTGGCAGTGCTAGAAGTTTTGTAGGAAGGGAAGGCAGATCCATATCTAGAATACGTTTCCGTTCCTGTAAAACGTATTCCGTTCTGTTTCTGTTAATCTCTCCATGACATAGGGGGCCCCAAGACAATTGATCAATTGTCAGTGGATAGGCAGGTCTCCAGAGGAAATGGTACCACATCCATGACTCAGCATTGGTTTTCCCTAGTAAAAATTTGGGCTTTCAGTAAGGGCACTAGCCACGGCTGAGTGAGGAGGACAAGGCTTAGTGAGGGGGAGTCCAGGTTTCTGAGCCCTCTGTCATCAGGGCCACTTGGTTCATAGGCTCTTTGAGCAAACACTACATCTATGAGAAAAGAGATTGGCTGACATTTACAGGATAGATAATCTCATCTACCTGATTGCCAGTGGCACCCTCCATCCTGGATGCCTTCTGGGGAGGGCATTTATATGAAATATAAATATCTTCACATTTTTGTTACCAGTTGACTGGCTTGTTCTCCAAGGATGGTCTCACTCCAAACCCTGTGGGTCTGCACAGAGATTACTCTGTTGGGTTTCACCAGGTCTTTCATAATGCTTCTCAATCTGCTCCAGACATGTGACATATTATTGGATTTGCTGAATCCTAACAACTGAATGGAGATACACCTCCTCCTGGAGCACAGAAGTAACAAGAAAGGGCAGGTAGTGGATCTATAGGGTCATTAGTCAATACAGTCAGCTTCCCCTGACCACCCTATCTAGGGAATCTGTTTCCTTGCAGTGCTCTACCATACACCTAGTTTATTTTCATCATGACACTTAGAATCATGAGCATTTATCTTGTTTATTTATTTACTTGTTAATAGCTTATCTATTAAGGGAAAATAATCTATCTAATGCATTTCTGTATTCCCAATGCATGGCACATAATAGAGTCTCAGTAGATGTGAGTTGAATCCATGATTAGTGTGAGTATGTCCTTCAGCTCTAGTATTCTGTCATTCATTGGGTCAATAAGCTTTTGATAACTATTAGCCATTCTTGTGATAGTTTATTTTGTTTTACTCATCACATAGTCTGCATAGCTTAGTGGTTCTAGAAGGCCATTATTTTCTGTCAGTCTAGGAAAATCTCTTTTAATGATGCAGCCACCTGTGGTATAGAATAGCTATGCATTTTGAAATCAGGCAGGCACATCTAAGTAACTATGACCGTGTATGAAGCTAAAAGGCACTTTTCAAATGTTTGGCATATGTGGGAAAACCCATACACAAACACACACAGCGGCATGGCATTTGGTCTCGCAGAATTCCAGGAAGGCACATGGATGCTGCCTTTTGCCCCAGTGAGAATGGGCCTTTGTAACCAGGGAAAGGACCTGGTCTCCGTCCAATGTAGCTCTAGAAAATTCCTCAGCCAAGAACAGGAACACATTGTTCTGCAAAACCCTTGTTTCTGGGTTATCTTAACTCCTCAGTTCCCATGTTCATTTGACCCCAGTTGTTGTAACAGGGACAGGAGCCAATCTCCACAGTCTGGACAGTCTGAGTATTCTGAGATGCAGTCCATAGCTGATAGCCTCAGCCCTCTGTGTGGATTAGCAATCGAAGCAACTGTATTCAAGAGTGAGCTGGCCACAGGATCTCCGGCCAGAGGCCATTTTGAGAGGACAGTATTCAATTTGCATTTTAACCATAAAAGTTACCCAAAGGAAAAAATCATAGGATTTATACCAGTAGAGATTGTAGCTTCATATTTTTTCTCTTTGTTAACTGGCATCAAACTCAGAGCTTCTTGTCTTGGCTATATCATGAGACCAAAATGTCAGATGCAGGGCAATTGTATGGGGAGTGGAGTGAAGTGAAAAGGGGGATCTCTTGAAGATACACTTAATCTCTTTCAAATTCATCACATTTGGGGGTCCTAGCTTTACAGAGAAGCAAACCTCACTTATGCCTACTCTGAGACCCTCCTACAGCATGAAGAGTGACTCCACTGAAGACAGTCCCTACAGGCAGTATCATGATGTGGTTCTTCCAGGGGCTCAAAAACCTCCTCTTCCCTGGAGACTGGGAACTCGTAGGGACTAAAAAAAGTGTCCCATCCTCTTCCTACCCTATCCTTTCCAATCTCCACAAGGCTAACACATGGGTCCACATAAAGGTCTTTGATGAACAAGGGAGGAAATTTTCGGAAGGAAAATACAAGATAAGAAAGGTAACAGAAAAAGTTCCAGCTAATTTGGAATGTCTTTGTTTTACACAAAGGAAGATATGTCTGACACATTGACTGCCACACTAGAAAAAAAAATTTTTCATTGAGTTCCACATGGCTCCCAAGGAAAAACCAAGGTAAAAAGATGAGTTAGTTATATATATTTCATGAGGGCCTGGGCTCAAAACTAGTGTGAGTTAAATACAACTCACAAGACAGTTAATGTGCTAGACTTAGGCAAAGGTGGCGATGTCCTGGCAGAGGTGTATTTGCCAAAAGCCTAACAAAATTTTAGCATGACCCTGGTAGGAGGAGAGGTTCTGGCATTTGTACAAGATTTTTGTACAATTTGCAGAAGATTTTAATTATAGGGAGTGAAGAGCCACCTCTTATTGCCATCCCATTTTATTCACTATCAAAATCCTCTCCAGTTGGCATAAGGTGGGGGAGTGGGTGGTTATTGGTGGGGCCAAGGTCATTTGTGAAATATGGAGAGAAAAGTTGTGTTGAGGATATACTTAGTTTGCTCAGTGTAAATTATTGCTGTAGCTGCCTGTGTGGTTGCCAGTAGCTATAGCAACTGTCTTGTAGAGAAGTGGCTTGCAGTGGTTCTCAACCTTCCTAATGCTGCGACCCTTTAATACAGTTCCTCATGTTGTCGTAAGAAAATAATTTTATGATTGGGGTCACCACCACATGAGTAACTGTATTAAAGGGTCGCGGCATTAGGAAGGTTGAGAACCACTGGAGAGGAACAGCTCTGTCCTGCTCCGTGTGCCCCCTCTCCCAGCATTGTCACACAAGGGAGCATGGCCCACAGTCGTGGGGTACCTCAGGGAGGCCCAGCATCACAGTGGGATACAGATTCTGATAGTAGGCTGGAAAACGCTTCCAAGTCCAATAGCTCCTAGAAAAAAGAAAGTAAATATTAGTGCTCTGGAATCTATAACAATTTCAAAGAAATGGTGTAACATTAGTATTACCAAAGAAATGTCCTAAACTCTCAATAATAAATAAATTTTATTCTTGTGTTCTAAAGAAAATATTTAACTACTTTCTTAATTTCTCCATAGGAAATGTTATAAAATACCAGAATATTTAGTTAAAACTGTGGACAAATACCAAAAAAAAAAAAAAAAAAAAGGTATGGGCCAAACTATGAAGTCATCAAAATACACATACTTTTTGAATCTCCTTATGTTGCCGAGGCTGTTTTTTAACTGCTAGACTCAAGCAATCCTCTTGCCTCCTGTTGAATGAACCAGTGACGCAGAAAGGTGACAAAATAGACTCTTGTAGGCCTCCATGTCTTCATGTAGTCCCATTTGTCAAAAAAGTTGGACAGACATATCTCTCCAAACTCTCAACTAGACTTGGGAGCCTCTTTCAAGACTTGAGAAAAAAATCCATTTTACCTTGGCTAGTTTTTAGCTTATGCTTAGAATCTGAAGGAGCACTGAAACTAATCAGGATATATTCATCCCTGCTAGTACTCTGAGCCCAGGGAGTAGGGAAAATACAGATTTGATTTGACATTTGACTTTTCTGCACTGCCCTAAATGAGGGTGAGGGATCAAATTTCTTGTTTCTCACTTTTTGTGAGCTGGTTCATTTGATATGTATGTTGGCAAACTCAACATCCAGTCAGATTTGTATAAGATCTTGATTAAATTTATTGCTCTGATCATTATTGGATTTTAGCAAAAATACCTAATGGTGAAGGATAGATGATATATTGATTGAGTACTTGATTCAAGAGATTTGGGCTGTATGTGCACTAATGTGTTATTCCCTGTTACCTTGGGCATAATTGCTTCATGTCTTTGTCCCTGTCCCTGCAAAAATTGGCCTCAGTGGACCCTCCACATACTTATCCTTGTGAATGTTTTGTGAAGTATAGAGAGAGTAGGGTACTGTAAACTCCTTGGAAGAGAACACTGCATAATCTTCCTATTATTTACCGTTACACAATGGCTTCTCCATAAGCACTCAGCGCACATTATGCCCAAGTGTCACATGCCATAATTTATGACCCTTTTGCTCTGAGCCCAGATTACCTTTCTCTGTTTTGAAGACTCAGCCGTCTTCAAAATGTGCTTTCCTATTTAAAAAATGATCATTTTGCGAAAGTGGCAGAGATTAGCAACTGAGCATCAATCAGCACTGAACATGGGCCTTGGGACCTTGAAAGGGCTTATGTTGCTCCTTTCCAGTAGTTAACTACAGTTCTCATTCCCTCCTAGAATGTCAAGAAGAGGTATAAATAAAATCCCCCTTGAGATTAGTCAGTCTCATTTTATAATTTTAAATTTAGAGGGGGAGTCACATGAGGTGCTATAATGTTGTCCAATTATTAATCCAGTATTTGGTGATTTTATTTATTTATTTATTTATTTATTTATTAAATCATAGCTGTGTACATTGATATAATCATGGGGCATCATTCACTAGCTTCACAGACATATTTGGTGATTTTAGTGTTGGCCTTGTCACTAACATTCTTGGTCATTAGGAGATGTCACTGAGAATTAATGTCAAATGTCTCTTTTTCAGATGGCTAAAAATGGGGTCGTCAGACTCAGTGGAAAGTAGTTCCCTTGTTCTATTGCCCAGAAGCTTTCAGAGACAGAGATACTAACTATGGCCAGAACCTAAAGCATTTCTTTTGGGTATCTTTCGTGGTGGTAAATTTTTGTCCTTTAAGCCTGACTTGGTGGTGGGAGAGGAAGAATAGCCTGAAGTCATTTGGGACAAATCTGGTATATAGAAAAAGGAGGCAGTCATGCTGGTAGAAAACACCTTATTCTGGTCAGAAATAAAGCAAATAAATCAAGCAATGAGAGTGGCTTCTCATCTCTTTGGTTTCTTCCGTCTTCTCCTTGTGAAACTGAGCAATGACTTGGTGGATTTTTAGGGCAGGTCAGACAGGACAGCTTCTATCCAGCAGGTGCATTGTTAAGTGTACTGCAAAATCAGAGCTTGCTGGATAGAGAGATGGCTTTCCATGATGGAGAGAACATTGGTTTTAGAGTCATGCCAACCTGAGTTTAAATCATAGCAATTAATTGTATGGCTATAAATAATTTATTGAAACTCTCTGAATTTCAGTTTCTGCATCTATAAATTTGGGAGTTTTAGTACTGTCTCAAAAGGTGAATGCTAAATGAGATTATATGTTTTAGGAACTGACATAGGGCCTGCCACATAGTAGGTTTTCATTCCCTGGAAGCCATTGTTATTGTCAACCTCCAAGCCCTAATCTGACTATATTTTACAAATAATTCCTGAGTCATGTCAGTTACCTACCCTCAACCTGCACAGCAAAGGACCAGTCTTATCAAGAAGAGTGGATAACATGTAGCACACAGCCGGGTTTGCACTTGATCACTCAAGTCCTTCACCACCCATATTGCCTAACTCTCAGAAGGGCACCACTTGGGAATATTAATGCTGCTTACTTCAGGCTTAGCTGCCATTTACCTGTTAACTGAATGAAGAAAATGGTAAGGTTCATAAATTTGGAAAGGAGAGCTTTATTTCTTATAAAAGGTTGTAAGAAAATTGGTAGATATTCTTCAAGGTTGACCAAGGTCTAAGACCCAGTGTCAAGAGTAGAAAATTCCACTGCTCCAAAGAATTCCCTGCCCCCATCTTTCTCTGGTGTGTTCTATTCTCTGTTTTCTTGTTCAAGTCAGCTGATGACTTTTCACAAAAGGGAAGTGTTAGGGTGTGAGGTAGTACAGAGCTAGTGCGCATAGGTTTGATAAAGGTTTCTTCAAACAGTGATTATTTGTTTGTTTGGTTTTTTTTTGCAGTTTTTGGCCGGGGTTGGGTTTGAACCCACCACCTCCGGCATATGGGGCCGGCGCCCTACTCCTCGAGCCACAGGTGCCACCCTCAAACAGTGATTAGAATGTAAAAGTATAAAGCTTATTTTATCACCTTAGAAGGAGAGAGGGAGTGAGAGAGTGAAAGAGAGGAGGGAAAAAGAGGGAGAAAAGAGCAGGGAGATGGCAGTGTGGCATTCCAAGGAAAGAAGAGGGAAAGACCAGCACCTGAGGCCAGGTAGCTAGGGGACTTTAAAGGGGGTTGGAAATTGGCAGGGTATAGTCGAGAAACTGCTGCATTGGATCCTTTCTTTCTTCTTGGCAGCAGGTAGATAAGAAAAACAAGCTGGGCCAGAAAGTTCAAGAACTGGATCCTCTGCCTTTCTTGGGAAATGGGATTATTGATATTGTCTATTACAGAAGGTAGGCTGAGTCTGCCCTCGACATATGGCTGAAGCCTGAAGCCCCTTCTCTGCTGTTTCCTCGGGAAGTCTGTGGCAAACAAATTCTCAAAAACAATTGACAAAGAGAAAGATTTACATCTCCTTCTGTCTGTCCCTTTTCAGAAGTTGGGCAAAACAGAATTTCTATAGAGTAGGGTGCCTGTTAGCAAGAGAGCTTATAGGATTGATCTTTAACTGTTATAAGGAAATTGGAGGACTGGGCATTTTCCTATAATTTTTTGCAATTTTTGCAAAGCCATCCCTTTCAAGAAACTTAGGTGCTCTTGGGAAAATTAGGAAGGTATGCCCTGCATCCTGTTCTAATACTGAGAGGCTGGTACCATGGAGTCCTGGGGTATCTTCAGCTGTACACTTTGGGGGCTGCTCTCTCATACATGACTTAGTGCTGAGACATGTGGCTGTGGTGATGGGATGAAATGGAATAACATCCTGGATTCACTGGACACCCAGAGAAGTAGCTTTTATACTGTGCTAGTTCTGGATAGACACAAGGTGCTGCTGATGTCCAGATGGGTGGGGACACTTTGTGGGTGCAACTCTGACCACTGGTGTACAGAAGTTAGCTTTCGTGGGGTGGTGAGAGCAAGTTGTTACTTTTAGAAATTCTATGACCTGATTAAATAGAATCATTAAAAATTAAAGTAAATAAACATGCAATTAAATGAGTTACATTAAAAACAAAGAAAAGCACTCAAAACTCATCATTTCACTACATTTTTCCATTACCAATCCCTCTTGATGTTTCTTATGTCTATTTTAACGACATGGGGAAACATACACAGTGGTGTCCTATTGAGCATCTCTCTGCAACGGCACAATTAGTGACATTGGCCATAGTGGGAGCATTTACACACCACAGAAACTGGCAAAAGCTACAAATCAGAACTTTGTCTTTCCTGGAGAACCAGATGTTAATAACCAGGAGACTTCACACAGACTTAGGGGTTTGGAAAATCTTGAGGAAGAACGGAGAAGAACCCAGGCTATGAACCAGGGTGTAAGAGTGGGCGCTGGGGACTTGAACATTGGACTTCTGTGATCAGAATGGGGGATGCAGTAGTGACTGGCTGGTTTGAACTGAATTTGTCCCCCTCCAAATTTATATGTTGAAGCCCTAATTCCTGACATGAATGTTTGGAAATGGGGCCCATGAGAGGTTATTCGGTTATTCATAGAAACTCCATGATAAGATTAGTGCCCTTGCAAGAAGGGACACTAGAGTGCTTATTTGCTTTTTCTGTCTCATCATGTGAGGACACAGCAAGAAGGTCATCTATAGGTCAGGAAGAAAAGCTTTACCAGAAATCAAACACTGTAGGACCTTGGACTTCCCAGCCTTCAGAGCTGTAAGAAATAGATTTCTGTTATTTAAACCACTCAGTCCATGGTATCATATTTTGTTACAGCAGCCTGATCCCTGGGTAAGGAACATGAAAACATTATAAGAAGAGCAATGCAGGGCTTGACAGGGGAGTGTAGGGGTAAGTGTGGGGCCTGCTAGTTGGGGCATCCTAACTAGGATGTTGGCCCTATATAAGGTGCTACAGAGGAGGGAACAGGCAGCTGAAATATTTTTATACTTTAGCCCACACATCAGTCAGAGTCCAATCAAGACACAGAAATCACAGCAATTATTTAAGCAGAGAGGATATAACATCAAGAATCACTACTAGATTGTTATCCTGTTACGTGAAGGGGAATAAAGGCAATGTCAAGGTTGCAAAGTGTCACAACTGCAGAAGTAGTAACATTCTCCAGGGCTGGAAGAAGAAAGGGAGTGATTGGATTTTTTTTTTTTTATTAAATCATAGCTGTGTACATTAATGCAATCATGGAGCACCATGCACTGGTTTTATATACAATTTGAAATACCCTCATCATGGATTTTTTTTTTTTTTTTTTTAACTTAGAAGCTCTGAAGAAGAGCCCTGTGGAATTGAAACTCAAATCCTGGGGCGGTGCTTGTGGCTCAGTGGGTGGGGCGCTGGCCCCATATACTGAGGGTGGTGGGTTCGAACCCAGCCCTGGCCAGCTAAAATAGCAGTGACAACTGCAACAAAAATAGGCATTGTGGTGGGTGCCTGTAGATCCAGCTATTCAGGAGGCTCAGGCAAGAGACTTGCTTAAACCCAAGAGTTGGAGGTTGCTGTGAGCTGTGACATCACAGCACTCTACCAAGGGCAACAAAGTGAGATTCTATTCCCACCCTTACCCCCCCCCCCAAAAAAAAAGAAACTCAAATCCTTCCTGAGGGGTGATGCTTGGCTGCCACTGAACTTTATAGGATTGAGGGAGACCAATCAGCTGCTTTTTGCAAATGTTGAAAAAAACTGGATACAGCTTCTGCCACAGGACAGAGTTGCTACTGCTGCTCAGGTGAAGGAAAGGCTGCCTTGAGCCTGAAAGGAGCAGGAAACAAACAGAAAAAAACAAGTTTCGTTCTTTCTTCTGCTGCCTGGCTGTCTCCCTCAAGCGCCCCCTGTTGGTAGTGCCTGCCAGGAGATCAAATGCAATGTGATTAGCAGAGCTCAGGGTTGGCCTTCCTGGACATGCAAGGCTGTCCCTAGGAGTAGGAGGCAATTAGGCCTGGAGGTGGGCAGAGCATGAAGTTCAAGGACAGACAGCACTGCCTTTCTGCCAAATCCAAAACTGAAAGCAGAGACAGCCTTAGTGCTTCCTTGCCAAAGCTCTGCCTTGCCTCCTCCAACATGAATTTAGGAAGGAAAAACACTTAGCTTCAGCTTTTGCTAGGGTCAAAAGCTTAAGGAATAGTGTTTGGGAAATGAGACAGAATTTTGGAAAGAGTACAAAATAGTTATTTGATAAAGAAGGATCTGATATCAAACGAAAGTCTTGATAAGCACATTTATTGTCAGCATTTCTTTTTTAAAGTGGCCCATTGAAAATGGGCTTATGTTAAGCTGTTTTTTCATTAGGTGGGAATTTTGACATCTTATGTACTTGAGATTTTTACATATATTTTAAGTTTTAAACTCCTATCTTATTCCAAACTGACCTTCTTTCTATAAAGGATTGGAAAAATCCGTATCTCTGCCTTGCCATCCAGTGATTATCAACGAAACTCTAGGTCACCTTTTCTGATAACAATGTCTGCCTCAGTAGAGAAAAACTTTTGTCCTCTTGAAAAGTATCTTAGCAACTGAATCTCAAAAGCTATAAGCTGCTTGCTCACCTCTCCAGGGGAGGCCAAGCTCCTAAAACACTTAATGGTGAAGTACATACAGTTTCTGCCTATAAGAGGTCATAATTTAATAGAAGAGGCAGCAACACATGGAGATGGTGTTTGGAGGGGCAATAATTCTGCCTAGGGGTAGGTTAGGGGGCTGGAAATGGTTAAAAAGTGGGAAATCTGCAGAAAAAAAATGAAACACTTTTGGTATCAACTGTTTATGCAGAGGCTACACACATGCCAGTGTCTGAGCTATCCATCTGCCAAATCATACCTCAAAATAAAGTTACTTTGGTAAAAACTCCAAATCTTATGAAGTCCCAACTTCCCCTTACCTTTAGCTTCATATACTCTGCAGGTTCTGTCTAGTGACTAATATGTCTCCTTTTCATGCCATGGCTAGATAGAGATGGCCCAAGTCAGAGAGGCCTTCCTTCCCCCAGGGACCATACTTCCTACCCCACACAGTGGCTCTGCTCTGTGCCCTTTTGAAACTCTTCCTAGGATCTATGGGCTAGCTTGGGCATGTTCCTCTCACAGAGATGGCAAAAGAGCAAAGGGTGAGTGTAACGTGTGTGGCCTCTTAAGGTACAGACTTGAAACCACTCGCTATCCTATTGGCCAATGTAAATGTCATGGCCAAACCCTAAGTCAAGGCTCAGAAAGTATACAACCTGCCCACCATGAGGCCGTCACTTCAAATGTGAATGCAGAGAAGGATGAGAAATTAGAGCCAAAGATGGAATCTACTATAGCTGTCTTGGCGGTTTCATTCTCTGGCTCTGCTGCCAATTCCTCCCTCCTCATTTGGGTGGGCTTTAACAGAAATGGAAACTCAAACTGCAAAAGGGAGCTTGGATCTCACTTTAGTGGGTTATTGTTAGGCTATCTATTGTTGTGTCTTTGTACAGTACCAAGTCAGCTAAGCTGGAACTACATTACCCGGAGTTCCCTTCCCTGTACCAGGTGTCCTGGTTAGGGTTGGCCGTGAAGAAAGTTGTCTCAGATTTGCGAGGTCAGTATAGAATCACCAGGTACCATTGCAACCTGATCTTGTTGGTGCGGTGCAGCGGACAAGCCTGTGTCTCCTTCAGCTCGTGTTAGATTTCCTTCAGCAAATTCTCTGAATCTTGGCCAAAGGGTACATAAAATTCCATGGAAATAGGCGCCAGTATGACTTGCCTTGTTGAGGCTAGAAGCTGAAGTGTGTCCTGATTCATTTTCATGAGTTCCAGTTTGATTATGCTTCCTTCATTTTATGTCCATCTTTTCTTTTTTTTTCAATTAAGTCATATATACATAGATTGTGAATAAATTTATGCCTTTGTGGGATTCAATGTGTTGATTATTTGTACAAATTGGAGTGCTTACATCCTACTAATTAACATAGCTTTCACCTCATTTACTTAATTACAGTGTTAAGACATTTGTGTTCTATACTTGATAGATTTGACTTGTACCCTTGCAATATGCTCCATAGATGTGTTCCCACCATTAACCCTCCTCCATCGAACCACCTCTCTCCCTTCCCATCTCTCACCCCTTCCTTCTTTCATCCTGGGCTATATTTGTGATTCATCTCTCATATGAAAGTGTGTTTATAATTTGGTTTAATATGTCCATCTTGTCTTTCTGATCGATTGCCCTGCTGCTTCAGCCCCGCATTGCCTCAGATGTAGAAACAACAGCCTTACATGGACTGTTTACTTAGCTTTCACAATTGTGTAAGGTCTAATCCTTAGAATAATAACTCTTATTCTGTATCACTCATTTTGATACTGGTTTTTTGATACACTTTTGATTAGAACAGGTAATTTTAAATAGTTGAAAGTAGATTGTGGGCTGGTCCCATTTATTTATTTATTCATTCATGTTTTCTTTCATCCATCCATCCATTTCCTGAACACTGCCACATGGTAATCCACTTGCTCTGAATATACAGGCCTATAATATAGCTTCTATGCCATAGGTTGCTGCTCTGGAGTTGTTTGCAGTTTACTGACAGCAATGCAATAAGAAAGAATTATAATGCAATATGGTAACTGCTACAATAAAGAATGGCAAAGTGCCATATAGATATTGAGGTATATAGAAAAGTATACTTCACGCTGATGAAATTAAAGATCATCTTAAGAAGTATTGGAATAGCTTGGGTTTAAAGGATAAAAAGGGATTTACCAGTTGGACAAGATGGGGAAGGTCTTTAGGAATGGCCATTCATTATATCCACAGTGGAACAATACCCACTGACAAGATATACATCTTTGAGTAATGACAGCAAAATGACAGTTTCCCCGTAGAAGCCCTTGTTCAGTGCATGGCTTTCAGGTCTTCGAAGTACATTTAGGATGATTTATTACCAGGGTGTCTTTTTACATTCCATAGTTAAAATCAATTTTTTTCCTTCCATTCCCTGCTTACCAAACTGAAGTGTCATGTGGACATAGAAAGAGATGTCAGGTGGTGAAATTGTGGTGGAGTTAATATCCCAGGTCCAGTCATTGTGGACTGTGGAACCATGACTGGGACTCCTGATCCAGGTGTCTCGTTGGCCCCCCAGAGTGGAACGGTTGGACTTGTGCCACCCATGGATTCAAGACAGGAGCACTTTTATCACAAAGCATGACCATCCCACTATGATGACATATGTATTCTAGTAGGAAACTCTCAACTTTGATCTTCATGTAGCTGGTTATTAACAGAGTTTTCTGTCTTCCATTTAGCATTTCTTGTCCACAGATGTGTTTTCCTCTGTCCTGACAGCTGTTCTCCACATGGGACACATCACTGTGTTGCTGGAGATGGCTCAGCAACACGTGCTGTAGGATGGTCTGTTCTCACCAACCTCTTACAGACACACATGTGTATGTAATTTGGCTTTTATTTCCTTGTTTTACTTTCTACCTCTTACTAGCAGTATGACTGGACAAAACTGCTTAAATTCAGTGTGGTAGATTTCTCATGTTAGAATACAATATTGGGATCATAATTGTGCCTATGTCACTGGGTTGCTGGGAGGAAATACATATGAAGTGTTTAGAAGAGTGCCTGGTTTATCTGGTGAAGCCTATGGTTACTAATGTAACTATTCCTGTCATCAGATCTTTTTGTCCTCTGGTTTACTGTGCTCATCCATATCGCTGGCCTGGGACAATGGAATGACACCGAGCAAAGGAGTAAATCTCTAGAATAAAGAGATGAAAGAACACAGAGTCCCATTGTCCTAAAATACAATCTGTCCAGTGAAACATAGGGCTAATTAACACTTCAGAGAATAGATTGGGATGCCATTCAAGTTTTCTATGGAAGCACCAACTGTATTTTTTAGATAGTGGCCTGTCTTATCTCTCTTGCCTTTTCCAAAATTCATTTACTTGGAGAAGTTCTTGGAGATCAAATATTCTGTGACCATAAAATATCATGGCATTGATAATGGCTCTAACCCAGAAGAAAACAATCAATGTGAAACCGGCATTAAATCAGCAGCAAGCGACTGAAGGTGAGGAAGGAAGGAGTCTATAAATTGTGTCAAACTAATGGGTTTAACCCAAAGAGAAACCACATAATGAGAAAGATTATAGTGGTGAGGAGGCTGAACGGGATACAAAGGGAAAAGAGACAGAGTTTCACTGAGAATGAAGCAAAGGGTTTGCTAATAGTGAAAAATAACAGAGAAAGAAGCAGGAGAAGACAGTAGGAAGTGTTCAAGTGAGAAGTGAAATTTTCAAAGTCGTTGGTGGGCGTGTGAAGGAAGGAGGAGGCCACAGGTTTCCTGGAACTCAAACAGAGAGGAATGAGAAACGAACTTCAGGCAACAGAAAAAGGCAAAGATGAGATCAAATTAGGGGCAACCTCAGATCCACAGGGGATGTTTCAAAATGGGACAGGGAGAACATTTAACATAGAAAGCCAGCCCTGAAAATTCAAAGGCTAAGATGCTAAGATGCTGTGGAGACAAGAGAAGGTGGCTTTAAGAATTCACAAATGTATTATTTTTTCAAGATCTTTAAAGTATGACAATGGAGCTTTAATAGGAATTGCATTAAAATTATATATTGCTTTGGGCAGTATGGACATTTTAACAATGTTGATTCTTCCCAGCCATGAGCATAGTATGTTTTTCCATCTGTTAACATCTTCGGCTATTTCTTTTCTGAGAGTTTCATAGTTCTCTTTTTAGAGATCTTTCACGTCCTTTGTTAGGTATACTCCCAAATATTTCATCTTCTTTGGCACTACTGTGAAAGGAATAGAGTCCTTGACTGTTTGTTCGGCTTGGTTATTGTTGGTATATATAAAGGCTACAGATTTATGGGTGTTGATTTTGTAGCCTGAGACATTGCTATATTCTTTGATCACTTCTAAAAGTTTTATAGTAGAATCCCTAGTGTTTTCCAGATATACGATCATATCATCTGCGAAGAGTGAAAGTTTGATCTCTTCTGACCCTATGTGGATACCCTTGATCGCCTTTTCTTCCCTAATTGCAATGGCTAAAACTTCCATTACAATGTTAAAGAGCAATGGAGACAATGGCAACCTTGCCTGGTTTCTGATCTAAGTGGAAATGATTTCAATTTAACTCCATTCAATACGATATTGGCTGTGGGTTTGCTGTAGATGGCCTCTATTAGTTTAAGAAATGTCCCTGTTATACCAATTTTCTTAAGTGTTCTGATCATGAAGGGATGCTGGATATTATCAAAAGCTTTTTCTGCATCAATTGAAAGAATCATATGGTCCTTATTTTTAAGTTTGTTTATGTGTTGAATTACATTTATAGATTTATGTATATTGAACCAGCCTTGAGACCCTGGGATAAATCCGACTTGGTCATGGTGTATAATTTTTTTGATGTGTTGTTGGATTCTGTTTGTTAGGATCTTGTTGAGTATTTTAGCATCAGAAAAAACCTCGAATAGCCAAAACATTACTCAGCAATAAAAACAAAGCAGGAGGAATCACGCTACCAGACCTGAGACTGTACTATAAATCCATAGTGATCAAAACAGCATGGTACTGGCACAAAAGCAGAGAAGTAGATGTCTGGAACAGAATAGAGAACCAAGAGATGGATCCAGCTACTTACCGTTATTTGATCTTTGACAAGCCAATTAAAAACATTCAGTGGGGAAAAGATTCCCTATTTAACAAATGGTGCTGGGTGAACTGGCTGGCGACCTGTAGAAGATTGAAACTGGACCCACACCTTTCACCATTAACTAAGATAGACTCTCACTGGATAAAAGATTTAAACTTAAGACATGAAACTATAAAAATACTTGAAGAAAGTGCAGGGAAAACTCTTGAAGGAATCAGCCTGGGTGAATATTTTATGAGGAGGACTCCCCAGTCAATTGAATCAGTGTCAAAAATACACTACTGGGACCTGATCAAACTAAAAAGCTTCTGCACAGCCAAGAACATAGTGAGTTAAGCAAGCAGACAGCCCTCAGAATGGGAGAAAATATTTGCAAACAAAATATTTATACCTCTGATAAAGGTCTAATAACCAGAATCCACAGAGAACTCAAATTTATTAGCAAGAAAAGAACACGTGACCCCATTTCAGGGTGGGCAAGGGACTTGAAGAGAAACTTCTCTAAAGAAGATGGACGCAAAATCTACAAACACATGAAGAAAAGCTCGTCATCCTTAATCATCAGAGAAATGCAAATCAAAACTACTTTGAGATATCACCTAACCCCAGTAAGAGTAGCCCACATAACAAAATCTCAAAACCAGACATGTTGGCGTGGATGTGGAGGAAAGGGCACACATCTACACTGCTGGTGGGAATGCCCACTAATACGTTCCTTCTGGAAGGATGTTTGGAGAATACTTAGAGACCTAAAAATAGACCTGCCATTCGATCCTATAATTCCTTTACTAGGTTTATACCCAGAAGAACAAAAGTCACAATATAACAAAGACATCTGTACCAGAATGTTTATTGCAGCCCAATTCATAATTGCTAAGTCATGGAAGAAGCCCACGTGCCCATTGACCCACGAATGGACTAGCAAATTGTGGTACATGTATACCATGGAATACTATGCAGCCTTAAAGAAAGATGGAGACTTTACCTCTTTCATGTTTACATGGATGGAGCTGGGTGGGGCCACATCTATGGTGTATCTTAGAATGAGTACAGGCAATTGCACTAATGTACACAGCTATGATTTAACAATAAAGAAAAAAAAGAATTCACAAATGTAAAAGAATATGGTGGAGAGAAGGGTTTCTCAAAAAAAAAAAAAAATGGTGGGAAAAAACTCCCTGAGACATAATGACTCTATTCAACACTATTTATTAAATACCTGTGCTAAGGTCTGTGCTGGAGTAGGAGAGATTAAATAACCATGATACCCACCACCATGATCACAATTATGGCTCTCAAAAATTGGCCCTGTTTAGTGATGCATGGACAAAATGTCTACTTTCCCATTAGTTTTGCAGATGATATTTTTTTACATGATTCTCACAGCAGCCCTGTGGAGTACAGAGGGCAGGCATTATTGTTTTAATTTCACACACGAGGAAATCCAAGTTTGGGGCAATGAAGTGAGTGGCCCATTTGGCACAGAGGCCAAATGCATAGCAGGCCTGGAGGCCTCACCTCTCACCTCCTCTTCCTGTACCAGTCCCCACCGCTGCCTTGTAATGGGTACCATTTGTGTTGATTAGACCCGGGACATTTTCTATGATACCTATAAATCTGTATTTCTACTTTTCACTCTTGGAGTATGATTCTTCTAAGAAAAGCCTGAGGCATTTTCAGTATTTTAAATTCTGATTCATTTAACCATCCTTGGGAAACATAGAATGACATGTAATTCCCAAGTGGTATGTGCTTAATAGAAAAACAGAAATATAGCCATTTACATTTCTTTGTGTGTATATAAAAGCAAACAAACAAATCTCCAATCGCCTGGTAGGAACATAAATGTAATGAAAAGAGATTAGAACAAATAATGAAGTCAGATCATAATGAGAGAGCCCCTTGGAAGAATTGGAATATTTGTATTCAGAGAGATTCTCATAAAGGGCCTCAAGTCCAAAAGCATGAAAGTGAGGACTGACCATATGGACCAGACAAATAAATAGGACCAGAAGGATGTCAAGGTTGGACATAATCCTGGAAAATTGGTTTTCACAATACAGCGGTGTCTTCTTCCTATTGTATTTTTTATGCCACACAGTATAAATTGTCACAGGCGTATACTTTCAGGGTTTTTGGGTTGTATACATCTTGCCTTCCTTAATGTATGTGTTTGTTTTCATAGATTCAGTCTTTACTTTCTAAGAAGAACTAGATTTTTTTCAGAAAAGCAAGTCACATGAACATTAATATTCCACCTTTCCCCAAAAACTCCTATTTGGGGCTGACCTTATTTACCTGGGTTGCTGTTTCCCTTCCCATCCTCCTTCCCTGAACACCCCTTCCTTTGGGGGGTGCCACTGGATCCTGGATTTCTGCCCCTGTGCATGTTTTGTGTGGGTGTGGGTGGGTGTGTGTTCTCCAGAGTCACCTGCTCCCACCACTGTCTGCACTATAACCAGGGACAGGGTTCTTAAATGCAGCTCTCAGCCTGCCATATCTGTCCTTAAAGTATCTCCATGGGTACCCACTGGCTTTAGGATAACCTTAGTTTGGTGTGCAAGGTCCTTCCATTTCTGACCCCACCTTTACCATCAATCTCATTTAAAAAGAAAATTCTAATTCACTTGAGATCTTGATGCATAAGGCTTATCTCTGCTTTTATATCTTTTCACAAGTCTCACTGAAACATCATTTCCTCTTTTCTCTATGATCTCAGGCCTGTGAGCTCCTATGTGAGATACCCCACCTATTTGTCCCTTACCTCTCTATTTTATACTTAACACATTAAATTTTAATTTTTTATTTATTTATCTGTTTCTTCTCCTAGAGCACTAGTATCCTAAATTTTCTAGTAGCTACATTTTTGAAAAGTATAAATATATCCCAGATGATTAACTTTAACAATACATTTTTGTTGAACCCAAATATATCAGAAACTATTACCATTTCAACATGTAATAAATATATGAATTATTAATGGAACATTTTGCATTCTTCTTCCCATAGTAAGTCTTAAGAATCCAGTGTATATTTTACACTTACAACAAATCTTGATTAGAAGATGGAAATACTTGACCTATACTTAAGATTTCTAAACATTTAGAATTCAAAAGGGAGACTTACATTCCTATTTTTCTGAGCATATGTAAAAATTTACAATAGTGAAGTTGAGTATTCATTTTTAAATTAAAGTTAATTTAAATTAAAGAAAATTACAAATGCAATCCATTAGCTGCACTGGTTGCATTTTGAGTGCACATACCTGCAGGTGGCCAGGGCTAGGTTATGGGTTGGATAGGCAGTACATCCTTGAGGGCAGGTGGTCCTTGTAGTTGGACAACTCCAGGGGGTATCTCCTCACTGGGCTCTGTCCCATGATGTTGCTGCAAGGGGTGCCATGTCTCTCTCCTCTCCACAGAGGCTTGCACACAGCAGGTGCTCAATACATGTTTCAATAAATGGATAGTTGACAATGTGGGTTAGTGGTGAGGGCAAAGGCAATGAATTTAAGCTGTGTTGTCTAGTTTCAATTTTCAGTGGAGATATATGAGCACAAAAACACACCCAGATTCTCCTTCTGAGTGATGAGAAGTTTAATATAGTGAGATTTAAAAGAACAAAAATCCCTTAGCTAACTTTATTTCCAGAAAGTTTGCCTGATTTTTAAGTGTCTGTATGATTCTTTGGATTCCATCCAGATCCCAATATGGCACCACCAGGCTTTAAAAGAATGAGATTTCAGTGGCAGGCTTATCCCTATGGGAAAGGAGTTCCAGAAATGTGACAAGGGTTTTAACAGTTTCTTTGGGAAGATGTAAGAGCTTTGAAAACTTCTGTAATAAGCTTTAAAACGAAGAATTTGAACATCCGATTGGTTTTGGCCTTCATAGGGGTTATATTAGAACAATGCAGAGGTAGATGGCAAAAACACACCCACTCAAAACTTCTCATCCCTTGGAAGAACAGAGGTACTTCCCCCCACGTCCCACCCCCCATTAGAACTCTGGAGAAGTTCAAACAGGAGAGCTAGGGCAGGGAGAAGGGGAGGGAATTTGGCAGGGCCCAGAGGCCTGGAAAGATAGGATACAGTATGTTGTTGAAAGGGCTGTGACCACCAGGACAGTTCATTCAGAACCAAGCATTTACAAATAATTCCCCTTTGCCTAACACGTATACTTGGTGGAAAAATATGAGAGCCCATCACTGCTAGAATCAATGCCACTTAGAGGAATAGTTTATGAAAGAGACAGTGTGGCAGGCTTGTTTCTCAGGTACATCCTTCCTAGCCACCCCCAGGTACAACTCTGGCTGGCTTGAGGCAAAAATCTCAGTGACTAGTAAAACATTCTGGGAGGCTCCCCACCAGTCATTCTCAAATTTCAGCTGAGAACAAATAGCTCCCTTTATGTCATGATGCAGCGTGGGGAAGGGGAGTGAACCAGAGTGGAATTGGTGGGGACTAAGAAAAATACAGCATAAGAGAAGAGATGGAAACAAAGGATGGGATCAGGAGGTCTGATTGAGCTGCTGGCTGCAGCCAGCACCAAAGCACAAAATCAGCTTTATTTTATAGTATCGGTACAGGGTTGTCCAGGGGGAAGTAGCATAGACAGAATGGGGAAATAGCATAAACAAAAGACATAGTTTTGGTCTTATAGTGCAATAGGAAAATGTAAATGACTTTAACAAAGACAAATCATCTTGTTAATAGTTTCTACTCAACTTTGTTAACATATGACAAGAAGCAAGAAGGGAAAGATCACAAGGATCCCAGCATAGTTAACAAGACAAAGGAAGAACTATGTGACTTGGTGGTTACTACTTAACTTTGTTAGCATATGACAAGGAGAGAGAAGGGAAAGATTAGGGGTCTCTGCATAGTTAACAAGACAAAGGAAGAACCACCTGACTTCTGGCAGAGCAAGCATGAAGAAAGGGCCCCCTGTGAGGCTCTGCCATCTTACAGCCCATTCTCCACACCTCTAAAACTGGAAAAGTCCGAAGGGAGCAAGAACTTTGGCCCATATCACTCCTCAGGGCCCCAGAAGTGCCCCCAACATTCATCTGTATTTACCACTCTCTCTTCCTAAAAGCAGAATAATCCATATATTCTCATCCTTAGGAGATATATTTCTTTTGTGGAGTGACAGGACATTTCAGGTTGCCTTCACCCACCAGTCAGCACTGGCTGAAGGTGGGAAAGGATTAAGTTACACGAAGCAAGCAAAACCTTTTGCTTCCCCTCCCTAGGCTGATGTGCTGTGGTTTACATAGTTGAGCTAGAGAAACAGTTAAGTAGAAGGTAAGCTGAATCACTGCTGTTAACCAACAAGCTTGTGTCTAGAAAATCTCTTCAAGGAAAAAGAAGATCCGGGACAGACAAGGGAAGAGAAGAAAGTGAAGATGAAAATCTGCTGTGCAGAGGGTGCTGTGGTACACAACCCTTTAGGACAAAGGTGCTTGTTTCCCAGCTGCCCGAGTGCTTCTGCTGACTGCACATAGCTTCATCTTTCCCCAGGAATTGACTTCCTGCAAAGGAAGCTGCCTCTTCCAAGGGCACGCCCATTCCTGGGACATGTAATAGCTGGCCAGGGTGGGGGATCATTGGCCAGCCCCACTGCTTCAATTTGGGACAATTCTAGAGGGCCATCCCAGGTCCAGTGTGCCCTGGGGATTGGCTGGGCCTTGTTGACACTTCCTGGAAGCTCAGCTTCTCCCTCTGCCTATTGTTTCTTCCAGCCCCTTTCTAACTAGCACTGACACAGATCATCTTCACTTCCATGGAGCACTGGATAAAGTACTTAGCTTGAATTCAGAGTCCATGATATAAGAAAGAACACCTATCTTCAAATACAGGAATTCACTTCACTGGAGAAAAATGTTTGCAGGAAGTCAACCTTATGGAGGGGATAGAATATTTAGATCTTCTAAACCATCCTGCCATCTTGCAACATAAAACGTGACATGTGGAATGTCTTTTCTTGGGTGGGGACAGGTACATATAATTGAATTCATTTAACTTATAAGTGTGTAGAGTGTAATTTACATTTATATATTTGTCATTCTCAATAGACTGTGAGCTCTTTGAGAGAAGGGTCTGTGACTTGTATGTCTTGAATCTTCTGTTTTTGACTTGGGGAATGGTACATATAAGTGCTCAATATTTGAACATCAGGGGCCTTTCCAATTACCTGTGACTACACAAATCTTTTCAATGTAGTGATTTTTCTCACCCTCTATTTAGCCACACCCATTCATTCATTATTTTAGTACTACTTTTTAGGCATCTTCCCTGTGCTAGGCACTTAGGAGACCAAGATGCATGTGGTAAACTTGGTGTTTGTCTTTGCAGAACTTACTTTCTAGAAAAGACTACAGATTAAGTATCACACACTTTGCTATGTGGTTAGAGTTGTGGTGAGAGAGGATAGCCGAGAAGGGTGAGGTCTAGGAGAACAGGTCTTCTCAAGGAGACCACAAGGATACACATGCAGGGTCCTCTCCACAGTGACTCAGCTCTTGGGAATTTGTAAACTTAACTTCCTGAAACTTGGAAATTTCCAAGTTTTGTGAAATCCTGTAGTTCTGTAGGGGCAGGAATAGCATATCCTGCTTGATTCAAACTGGCCAATGAGAAGGGTACCTGTGGGGTGGAACTTTTTGACTGTCAATAAAAAGGGAAAGACCAAGCCAGTCAGGGAGTGTGGCCATTTGGAATTCTTCTATGCCCTAAGCTCCTGGCTGGTGAATAAAGCCCTTCCTCTTATAAACGTGGTGTTTGGGTGCTCTTTCTCTCCGTTGGGCCTTGTCTTCCTGCAACATTACTGGTTCCCTGACCAGGAATAGAGATCACCCCTGGAGAGAACATGCACCTGGTAGTTGCCGCCAATCCTCTGGACACCCACGTGGGGGCCCCTGATCGGCCTGGGTGACATGAACCACTGAGCATGCCAAGGAGGCAGTTTGGCCTCCCTGTGTGGATGCCTCAACTGGGCTGAGAAAGGACCCCACTGGCGGGTCTTCAAGGAGTCAAACACCAGGAGGAACTGGCATGTGGGAACAGGTACCTACACAGGGAGACGTCTAAGGCAAGGTATGATCAATCTGGGGATCCTACTACAGTTTTAGTGGAAGAGGAGCCTGATAAACTCCTTGGGCATTAGATTGCCAGCAGGTCTGTTGAGAGGTGTGTGAGAGTGTGTGGATGTGGTGTGACTGAGAGAACTCTGAGGGTGGAGTTGGACCTCCCTTCACAGGGCCTATGGGAGTGTTGGTTTGCCTCCTATGGCTAAGTAGCAGCTCAAGTGGGAAATCAAGGCTGCCCAGGTTGAGAAGTGAGTTGGAATTGTGTGCATGTGAGTGCTTTGAGAATGACTGAGATGGGTAACAGTAGGTAGGGTTTCGCCCCCCCACCCCCATTCATGGGGTGAAACGAATGTGTGAGTGTGCCCTTCTTCCCTGCTCCAACCTTGCCCCCTGGCTATTCTGAGAGAAACTGGAAGTTCCAGGTTTTCCCACTTTCTGTCTTTGGTGGCGGCCACGTGGCCATGTGGGACTTGGGAGAAAATGAAAACACATTAGAAAGAATGTTGTTGTAGTTTTGTTACTGGAATTTCTTCAGTGAGTGGTCTCAGGAATTTGAGAATTAAGCCTGCAGGCCACAGATCAGTGCTAAAATGGCATTTTGTTGGACTTGAAAGACTTGGGACAAGACCCCCACTCTGTCCTGGATTACGACAACCCCCAATCAACCACAAGAGACGACACTTGATGCAATCAGCAAGAGGGTTTTATTCCAGCAAGCTGGGGCTTAGCTCGTAACTCTCTCAGAAGCAGAGGAGTCAAGCCCCGAACAGCAGGTTTTACAAGCTTATAAAGGCAAAAACCACAAAGTAGGGAGGGGTAGCAGACATGGCAGGGGCTTTAACCACAAAGTAGGGAGGGGTAGCAGACATAGCAGGGGCTTTCTAGATAAGAAGAACTCTGGTTCATTACTTAACTGTCTTAAGACAAGATTAACAGTTAAACATTTGCTTAACAGTTAAACATTTGCTTAGCCCTTTTATCTGCTTTAGCTCGGGGCTATCTCCTGGAACAGTTACAAAAGGTCACATTCTCATGGTAGGGGGCGAGAGGTGCTGCTTCAGGTCACATTCTTATGGTAGGGGGCGAGAGGTGCTGCTTCATGGCTGGTTCCCTCCCCCCCCCCTTTTGGATTTGGTAGTACTTTCCTTCATTCCCCCATTTGTTTTTTTGGGAAGTTCTAATCATGGAACTTCTGGCTCTATGTATTCCCTCTCGCGGCTATCATCTCGGCAGAGAGACTGGTAATGCTGTCTGAGCATTAACACTTGTACAGCACTCACTCTCTCCCAGATGAAGGTGACTAAACGGTTGAAAATGCAGGGCCCAAAGGTAAGAATTAGAAGCAGTATAATAAGGGGGCCTATTAAACTGGAAACGAGAGCGGTGAACCAAGGGGATTGGCTGTACCAACTTTCAAACCACCCTTGATGGGCCTCCTGGTCTCATTGCCTTTTCTCTAGTCTCTCCCTGAGTTTAGACATGGAGTCTTTTACCATACCAGAGTGATCTACATAGAAACAGCATTCTTCTCTTAGTGCAGCGCATAACCCTCCATCTTTTAGGAACAGGAGATCGAGTCCCCGTCTATTCTGCAATACTACTTCAGATAAGGATGATAGTGACTCTTCTAGTTTTGTGATTGATTGTTCTATGGCTTTTAGGTCCTCATCTATGGCTGCTCGCAGTTCTTCGAGATACTGTGGGGTCTGGACAAGCGCAGCCGTTCCTGTTCCTACTCCGGCCGCCACCCCTATACCCATTAGGACAGCTAGGGTAATAGAGACTGGTTCCCTCTTCTGTCTATGGGGTCTGAGATTGAATTCTGCCTCGAAGGAACTCACCTCATGGTAGATAATTCTAGGTATTAACTGTACGAGGATACAGTAGTCTGCAGTGGAGTTAAACACTGATGAGGAAATGCACGGGCTTAGCCTGGTGCTGCAAGCCCACCATCCTCTTTTAGGGGGCACTAGATAATAATTGGTAGTGGTTGATGGGCTCTTTATGATCTGATTACACAGATGCCGGCGATTTTCGGGGATCGTGCTAGGCAAGTGCCTCGTCCGGAGACTGCTGTAAGGGTGATCTTAGACCCCCAGTCACAGGAATTATGGGAGGTGGTATTTTGGAAGATACCTGAGAAGGCGATTCCTTCATAATAGGGTGGGCCTGAGGCTAGGCACAATCAGCAAGATTCGGTAAGATTAGGGTTGGAAGTATTGAGGACATTGAAAGCCCCCTGTATTAAGTTAAGGAGTCTCTGCCCAGTGCTTGGAGTCTCCGGGGATGTTACCTGGGGAGACAGTTCCACAGGTGATGGGGCTGTGCTGGCCCCAGTTAATTGGGTGCTCCCCGGGGTCTGGGGCATACTGGGGAAATAGGCGGCCTGGCTGTTGGCTGCTGTCCCGAGAGTACGTTGTTGGGTCCTACCTGGACAACGACAGGGGTTTCTATTTTTAATTTGATAAAGAAGGTAAATCCCTTATCCCACCCTGACATATGGAAACGGAATCCCCATGTTCTTCCTTTTATCCAATCTCGGGCTTGTTTCCCCCTCTCCGTGAAGGAAATATTTAGGGGGTTTGACCCTGCCCTGGTACTGCTCCTCTTTATGGTTATTAAGTCCCAAGAGGAGAAGGGGTGCCAGAAGGCCTGCCCAGTCGTCTCACATCCCCATTGTTTACAATAGAAATTTTCTACCCCCCCACATCTGTTGGCCTGGCTTCTCGTTCTCCCATCCCAGGGACAGATATAGAACTCCGTTTGTCGCATCCGGCGCTGGGCGGGCGAGTTGCCACAGCCAGGGGCATCTGCAACGTACTGGCCTTGGGATGTGGAGCCTTGGGTAAGCGAGCGCTTTGCTAAATGATGATCAAGGCTCGATGGAACCTCCTTAAAGGTCTCATCGGAGATATCCCAATTATCTAGCCCTGCTATTAAGGTGCAAATATCTGCGGTGAGGGACGGCCACCAGGTCCAAGGAGGGTCCTCTTTTGTAGTACTCCATACTACATCACCAGTCTGAGAGAGAACCTGCCAGGTTAACCTCTGGGGGGTATGGGGGTTGGGACCAGAGCTACTTATCACCGGGAGTTTTATCAGCAGGAGCAGGGCTACTGCGGGGAATGCGGAGCTTGAGGGAGTTGTCCATCTTTTCCACTTCCCACCCGGAGTCTGGCGGCGGTGCTGGTTTGACATGAGACGCGTGGATCCAGGCTGCGATGCCATCAACTTTTACCACGGTTGGGGTTGTGAGCAGTACTAGGTACGGTCCTTTCCACCGTGGTTCAAGGTTGGCTGTCCGGTGGCGCCGGATGTACACCGAATCTCCAACCTGGAACTGGTGAGGTATTTGCAGATCCCCGGGCTTGTAGGCCTTGATCAGCCGGCTCCACACCTCCTTTTGCACAGTTTCAAGGGCTTTTAATCTGGTGTATAGAGATTGAGAGGAGTAAGATTCTGGGGAAGGGAGGTGCTGCATGGTAACGAGCGGGGGGTGAGCTCCATATAGGATTTCAAAGGGGGTCAGCTTGAGAGTGCTAGGGGTGTTGCGCACACAGAACAGACCAAAGGAAAGGAGGACTGTCCAGTCAGTAATGCCAGTCTCTAAGGATAATTTAGTCATGGCCTCTTTTAGGGTTCTATTCATCCTCTCTACCTGCCCTGAGCTTTGGGGCCGATAAGCACAATGTAATTTCCACTCAAGCCCCAGGATTTTGGCTAAACCCTGACTAACCTGGGGAACAAAAGCGGGAGCGTTGTCGGATCCGATTACCTTGGGTAGCCCAAATCTTGGAAAAATCTCTTCTAATATTATTTTGGCTACAACTTGAGCAGTCTCCCTTTTTGTAGGAAAAGCCTCAACCCATCCCGAGAAAGTATCTATGAATACCAGCAAGTACTTGTATCCATACTTGGCCGGCTTAATCTCAGTGAAATCTGTTTCCCAGTAGCTTCCAGGGCGATCTCCTTGGAGTCGTTTTCCCTGAGATAGTTTGCTAGGCTGGGTGTTTACTAATTGGCAAGGTCTGCACTCTTTTGCAGCTGCATCAATGAGCTTACTTAATTCCATAATATAGTATGGGGAGGACTGAACAATAGTTCTTTTTTTTTTTTTATTGTTGGGGATTCATTGAGGGTACAATAAGCCAGGTTACACTGATTGCAATTGTTCAGAAAAGTCACTCTTGCAATCATGTCTTGCCCCCATAAAGTGTGACACACACCAAGGCCCTACCCACCTCCCTCCTTCCCTCTTTCTGTTCCCCACCCATAGTCATAATTGTCATTAATTGTCCTCATATCAAAATTGAGTACATAGGATTCATGCTTCTCCATTCTTGTGATGCTTTACCAAGAATAATGTCTTCCACGTCCATCCAGGTTAATACGAAGGATGTAAAGTCTCCATTTTTTCTTAATGGCTGAATAGTATTCCATGGTATACATATACCACAGCTTGTTAATCCATTCCTGGGTTGGTGGGCATTTAGGCTGTTTCCACATTTTGGCGATTGTAAATTGAGCTGCAATAAACAGTCTAGTACAAGTGTCCTTATGATAAAAGGATTTCTTTCCTTCTGGGTAGATGCCCAGTAATGGGATTGCAGGATCAAATGGGAGGTCTAGCTTGAGTGCTTTGAGGTTTCTGCATACTTTCTTCCAGAAAGGTTTTATTAGTTTGCAGTCCCACCAGCAGTGTAAAAGTGTTCCCTTCTCTCCACATCCACGCCAGCATCTGCAGTTTTGAGATTTTGTGATGTGGGCCATTCTCACTGGGGTTAGATGATATCTCAGGGTTGTTTTGATTTGCATTTCTCTAATATATAGAGATGATGAACATTTTTTCATGTGTTTGTTAGCCATTCATCTATCGTCTTTAGAGAAAGTTCTATTCATGTCTCTTGCCCATTGATCTATGGGATTGTTGGCTTTTTTCATGTGGATTAATTTGAGTTCTCTATAGATCCTAGTTATCAAGCTTTTGTCTGATTGAAAATATGCAAATATCCTTTCCCATTGTGTAGGTTGTCTCTTTGCTTTGGTTATTGTCTCCGTAGCTGTACAGAAGCTTTTCAGTTTAATGAAGTCCCATTTGTTTATTTTTGTTGTTGTTGCAATTGCCATGGCAGTCTTCTTCATGAAGTCTTTCCCCAGGCCTATATCTTCCAGTGTTTTTCCTATGCTTTCTTGGAGGATTTTTATTGTTTCATGCCTTAAGTTTAAGTCCTTTATCCATCTTGAATCAATTTTGTGAGTGGGGAAAGGTGTGGGTCCAGTTTCAGTCTTTTACGTGTAGACATCCAGTTCTCCCAAGACCATTTATTGAATAGGGAGTCTTTCCCCCAAGGTATGTTCTTGTTTGGTTTATCAAAGATTAGGTGGTTGTAAAATGTTAGTTTCATTTCTTGCTTTTCAATTCGATTCCAAGTGTCTATGTCTCTGTTTTTGTGCGAGTACCATGCTGTCTTGAGCACTATGGTGTTGTAGTACAGACTAAAATCTGGTATGCTGATGCCCCCAGCTTTAATTTTGTTACAGAGAACTGCCTTAGCTATACGGGTTTTTTTCCGGTTCCATACAAAACGCAGAATCATTTTTCCAAATCTTGAAAGTATGATGTTGGTATTTTGATAGGAATGGCATTGAATAGGTAGATTGCTTTGGAAAGTATAGACATTTTAACAATGTTGATTCTTCCCATCCATGAGCATGGTATGTTCTTCCATTCGTTAATATCCTCTGCTATTACCTTTCTGAGGATTTCATAGTTTTCTTTATAGAGGTCCTTCACCTCCTTCGTTAGGTATATTCCTATGTATTTCATTTTCTTTGAGACTATGGTGTAGGGAGTTGTGTCCTTAATTAGGTTCTCATCTTGACTGTTATTGGTGTACACAAAGGCTACTGACTTGTGGACATTGATTTTATATCCTGAAACATTACTGTATTTTTTGATGACTTCTAGGAGTCTTGTGGTTGAGTATTTGGGGTTCTCTAAGTATAAGATCATGTCGTCAGCAAAGAGGGAGAGTTTGACCCCCTCTGCTCCCATTTGGATTCCCTTTATTTCTTTGTCTTGCCTAATTGTATTGGCTAGAACTTCCAGCACTATGTTGAATAGTAAAGGTGACAGAGGACAACCTTGTCTGGTTCCAGTTCTAAGAGGAAAAGCTTTCAGTTTTACTCCATTCAGGAAAATATTAGCTGTGGGTTTGTCATAGATAGCTTCAATCAGTTTTAGAAATGTGCCACCTATGCCTATACTCTTCAGTGTTCTAATTAGAAAAGGATGCTGGATTTTATCAAATGCTTTTTCTGCATCTATTGAGAGGATCATGTGATCTTTATTTTTGCCTCTGTTAATATGGTGGATAACGTTTATAGACTTGCGTATGTTTTTTTTTTTTTAATTTTTTTATTAAATCATAACTGTATACAATGATATGATTATGGGGCATCATACACTCACTTCATAAACCATTTGACACATTTTTATCACAGTGGTTAACATAGCCTTTCCGGCGTTATCTCAGTTACTGTGCCAAAACATTTACATTCTACATTTACCAAGTTTCGCAAATACCCCTGTAATATGCACCACAGGTGTGATCCCACCGATTCCCCTCCCTCTACCCACACACCCCCCTTTCCCACTTCCCCCTATTGTTAAGTTGTAGCTGGGTTATAGCTTTCATGTGAGAGTCCCAAATTAGTTTCATAGTAGGGCTGTGTACATTGGGTATTTTTTCTTCCATTCTTGGGATACTTTACTAAGAAGAATATGTTCCAGCTCCATCCATGTAAACATGAAAGAGGTAAAGTCTCCATCTTTCTTTAAGGCTGCATAGTATTCCATGGTATACATATACCACAATTTATTAATCCATTCGTGGATCGATGGGCACTTGGGCTTTTTCCATGACTTAGCTATTATGAATTGGGCTGCAATAAACATTCTGGTACAAATATCTTTTTTATGTTGTGATTTTTGGTCTTCTGGGTATATGCCCAGCAGAGGAATTACAGGATTGAATGGCAGATCTATTTTTAGATCTCTGAGTGTTCTCCATATATCTTTCCAAAAGGAATGTATTAATTTGCATTCCCACCAGCAGTGCAGAAGTGTTCCCTTTTCTCCGCATCCACGCCAACATCTCTGGTCTTGAGATTTTGTGATATAGGCTAGTCTCATTGGGGTTAGATGATATCTCAAAGTAGTTTTGATTTGCATTTCTCTGATGATTAAAGATGATGAGCATCTTTTCATATGTCTGAAGGCCGTGCGCCTGTCTTCTTCAGAGAAGTTTCTCTTCAAATCCCTTGCCCAGCCTGCGATGGGATCCCTTGTTTTTTTCTTGCTGATGCATTTGAGTTCTCTGTGGATTCTGGTTATTAAACCTTTGTCAGAGTTATACCCTGCAAATATCTTCTCCCATTCTGAGGGCTGTCTGCTTGCTCTGCTTACTGCGTTCTTAGCTGTGCAGAAGCTTTTTAGTTTGATCAAGTCCCAGTAGTGTATTTGTGAAGCTGCTTCAATTGCCCGGGGGGTTCTCCTCATGTAATACTCACCCAGACCAATTTCTTCAAGGGTTTTCCCTGCATTCTCCTCTAGTATTTTTATAGTTTCATGTCTTAAGTTTAAATCTTTAATCCAATGAGAGTGTATCTTAGTTAATGGTGAAAGGTGTGGGTCCAATTTCAGTCTTCTGCAGGTTGCCAGCCAGTTCACCCAGCACCATTTGTTAAATAGGGAATCTTTTCCCCACTGAATGTTTTTAATTGGCTTGTCAAAAATCAAATAGCGGTAAGTAGCTGGATTCATCTCTTGGTTCTCTATTCTATTCCAGATATCTACTTCTCTGTTTTTGTGCCAATACCATGCTGTTTTGATCACTATCAATTTGTAGTAAAGTCTGAGGTCTGGTAGTGTGATTCCTCCTGTTTTGTTTTTATTTCTGAGTAATGTCTTGGCTATTCGAGGTTTTTTCTGATTCCATATAAAACGAAGTAATGTTTTTTCAAGATCTTTAAAATATGACAGTGGAGCTTTAATAGGGAGTGCGTTGAAATTATATATTGCTTTGGGTAGTATGGACATTTTGATAATGTTGATTCTTCCTAGCCATGAGCATGGTATGTTTTTCCATTTGTTAACATTTTCAGCTATTTCTTTTCTTAGAGTTTCATAGTTCTCTTTATAGAGATCTTTCACGTCTTTTGTTAGGTAAATTCCCAAATATTTCATCTTCTTTGGCACTACTGTGAATGGGATAGAGTCCTTAACTGCTTTTTCAATTTGACTGTTGTTGGTGTATATAAAGGCTACCGATTTATGAATGTTGATTTTGTAACCTGAGACGCTGCTGTATTCCTTGATCACTTCTAGGAGTTTTGTAGTAGAGTCCCTAGTGTTTTCCAGATACACAATCATATCATCTGCGAAGAGCGAGAGTTTGATCTCTTCTGACCCTATATGGATACCCTTGATCGCCTTTTCTTCCCTAATTGCGGTGGCTAAAACTTCCATTACAATGTTGAAAAGCAATGGAGACAATGGGCAGCCTTGTCTGGTTCCTGATCTGAGTGGAAATGATTCCAATTTAACTCCATTCAATATGATATTGGCTGTGGGTTTGCTGTAGATAGCCTCTATCAGTTTAAGAAAAGTCCCTTCTAGACCAATTTTCTTGAGTGTTCTGATCATGAAGGGATGCTGGATATTATCAAAAGCTTTTTCTGCATCAATTGAGAGAATCATATGGTCTTTGTTTTTTAATTTGTTTATGTGCTGAATTACATTTATAGATTTACGTATATTGAACCAGCCTTGAGACCCTGGGATAAAACCAACTTGGTCATGATGTATAATTTGTTTGATGTGTTGTTAGATTCTGTTTGTTAGCATCTTGTTGAATATTTTTGCATCTATATTCATTATTGATATTGGTCTATAATTTTCTTTTCTTGTTGGGTCTTTTCCTGGTTTGGGGATCAGGGTGATATTTGCTTCATAGAACGTGTTGGGTAGTCTTCCTTCTTTTTCTACATTTTGGAACAGGTTGAGTAATATAGGTACTAATTCCTCTTTAAAGGTTTGGTAGAATTCTGACGTGAAACCATCTGGTCCCGGGCTTTTCTTTTTAGGGAGGTTTTGTATAGTTGATGCTATTTCTGAACTTGATATGGGTCTGTTCAACATTTCCACTTGATTCTGGTTAAGTCTTGGAAGGTGGCGTGCTTCCAAGTATCGGTCTATTTCCTTCAGATTTTCATATTTCTGAGAATAAAGTTTCTTGTAATATTCATTAAGGATTTTTTGGATTTCTGATGAGTCTGTGGTTATTTCGTCTTTGTTGTTTCTGATTGATGATATTAGAGATTTTACTCTTTTTTTCCTGATTAGGTTGGCCAGAGGTTTATCTATTTTATTGACCTTTTCAAAAAACCAGCTTTTTGATTTATTGATCTGTTGTATTATTCTTTTGTTTTCAATTTCATTTAATTCTGCTCTAATTTTGGTTATTTCTTTTCTTCTACTGGGTTTGGGGTTGGAATGTTCTTCCTTTTCCAGTTGCGTGAGATGTCCCATTAAGTTGTTAACTTCCTCTCTTTCCGTTCTCTTGAGGAAGGCTTGCAGTGCTATAAATTTCCCTCTTAGAACTGCCTTTGCAGTGTCCCAGAGGTTCTGATAGCTTGTGTCTTCATTGTCATTTTGTTCCAAAAAATTGGCGATTTCTTTCTTAATCTCATCTCTGACCCAGCTATCATTCAGCATAAGGTTATTTAACTTCCATGTTTTTGTATGGGTATGCAGATTCCTGTTGTTAATCAATTCAAGTTTTATTCCATGATGGTCCGAGAAGATGCATGGAATAATTTCTATTCCTTTAAATTTACTGAGGTTAGACTTGTGACCTAAAATGTTATCAATTTTGGAGTAAGTTCCGTGGGCTGATGAGAAGTATGTGAATTCAGTTTTGTTGGGATGAAATGTTCTGTAGATGTCTGCTAAATCTAAATATTGGATGGTTAGGTTTAAATCTAAGATTTCTTTGCTCAGCTTCTTTCTGGAGGATCGATCCAACACTGCCAAGGGAGTGTTGAAATCTCCAACGATTATGGAGCTGGAGGAAATCAAGTTACTCATGTCTGTTAGAGTTTCTCTTATAAATTGAGGTGCATTGTGGTTGGGTGCATAGATATTAATAATTGAGATCTCATCATATTGAGTATTACCCTTAACAAATATGAAGTGACCATTCTTGTCCTTCCTTACTTTTGATGGTTTATAGCGTACTGTATCTGCAAATAAAATTGCAACACCTGCTTTTTTCTGATTACCATTTGCCTGAAATATGGATGACCATCCTTTCACCCTAAGTCTGCATTTGTCTTTTAAGTTGAGATGTGACTCTTGTATGCAACAAATATCTGGCTTGAGTTTTTGTATCCAGTCAGCTAACCTATGCCTCTTTACAGGACAGTTTAAGCCATTCACATTGATGGAGAGTATTGATAAGTCTGGTGGAATTTTGGGTATCGAGTTTTTCAAAGGTCCAGTGGACATTTTTATTCTTTTCGCCAGTGTGGAAGTTGGAGTTTGTTCCGAAGTTTCTGAGTGAGTTTACTTTTGTGGTATAGGATTGGGTTGGTCATTGTGGAGGATAGGTCTGAGAACATCCTGAAGAGCTGGTTTACTTATGGCAAATTTTTTCAACGTATGAATGTCATTGAAGTATTTAATTTCTCCATCATAGATGAAACTCAGTTTAGCTGGATACAAGATCCTGGGTTGAAAGTTTTTTTGCTTTAGGAGATTAAAAGTTGATGACCAGCCTCTTCTGGCTTGAAAAGTTTCAGCAGAGAGATCTGCAGTTATTCTAATATTCTTACCTTTGTACGTTATAGTTTTCTTTTGCCGGGCTGCTTTGAGAATCTTCTCTTTCATGTTAACTTTAGTGAAGCTAATTATGATATGTCTGGGAGATGGCTTATTGGGGTTGAATCGTGCTGGGGTTCTGAAGCTGTCTGCTATCTGAATTTCAGATTCTCTAGGCATGTCTGGAAAATTTTCTTTCATAAGTTCATGTAGAAGGGCCTCTGTGTCCTTGGCAGCCACTTCATCATTCTCCGAAATTCCTATAACCCTTATGTTGTTTTTTTTCGAATTATCTGAGAGCTCTCTGAGTGAGTGATCCGTTTTTGCTCTCCTTTTCTCTTCCTCTTTGAGAGATTGGGAGGGTTCGAAGACTTTATCTTCAATGTCAGAAATCCTTTCTTCTGCTTGCTCCATTCTGTTACTGAGGGATTCTACTGTATTTTTCATATCTTTGAGGGCTGTAAGTTCTTGTTTCAGTGTGTCTAAGTCTTTGGTGGTTTTGTCTTTAAATTCGTTAAATTCTTGAGACAATTTTTGAATTTCTCCTCGAATTCTTAATTCCATTTTATTAATGTTGTCTGCAAACCAAATTCTGAATTCGACTTCTGACATCTCAGCCAGTTGTTTATGAATGGGATCTTCAATCACATCTGCCGTATCTTTTCTTGGGGGGGTTGATCTATTCTGGTTATTCATGTTACCAGAGTTTTTCCGCTGATTCCGCCCCATGGTTTACTCCCTTTGGTTTTTCCCCTGGGGTTTTATCGAGGGCCCGTACAGTGTTGTAGCCTGAGAAACTGGGGCCCCGTCTGGTGTGGTGGAGCAAAGTGGTTCTGTCTTGCTTTCAGCTGGTTTCTGTTCGATCCTATTGCAACTTCTACTCTGGCTTGAAGTCTCAGCTGTGTGGAAAATCAGCAATTAAGTCACCCCGCCTGCCCACCTCTGGCCCCAGTTGGAAAAGGAGAATCAAACCTTCCTACAATCGCACACCCAGGGCACCGCCTGAAGAGTCCTCAGTCTATTAGCCCAGTTCAAAAGGTCCGAATCAACTGTCTCAATCGGCACTTGTCTCGGGTGGAGGGGTTCAAGAGGTCTCTGGGAACTGGATCACAGGGGCCTGGTGACTCCTCTGACACAGCTCACCCCAGTGCAGCGTGGAGTCAGGGGGAGCCACCCAGCAAACAGAGCAGTCTGGGAAGGTTGACGTCTCCTTCCCCACTTTGCCCCTCCGTCGGACCCAGTCACTGGTATCTCTGCAGATGGCTAACCCAGTTGCCTGCAGTGAACAGACACTCCAGGGGTTTGCACCTGCCTGAATCACAAGGAAGTCTGCCAGGCCCCCGCAGACTGCCGCTATCTAGCAGGAGGAGATGGGGCCTGACATCTTTGAGTGTTTGATGCAGGTGATGGGAAGGAGGTGTTCACTCAGGCTTAGCCCCATCCCTGATGCATGCTGCTAACAGAACAGAACAGAACAGAACAGACAACTTTGTGAGGTTCTGTCTCTGTTCCTGTCGTCGCCTACAGGAGATGGGCTGTTTTGAGTTCAAACGTCTTTGCTGCTGGAGAATTGCGTCTGAACACCTCTCTGGGTCGGCCCCGCCCTGGAGGCTTCCGGGTTTGTGAGCCGTGTCACCGGTGGCCTCCTCTGGTTGCCCAGGGAGACAGGGGGTGTGGCCTTAGAATATCCAGAAGTGGGCGTTCTGCCGTTAAAGAAAAAATGGCTGTTGATCTACCTCCAGGGAACTGCTGCTCTGGTGTGGGCACTCAGGCGACCGTTTTCTCCTCTGTCCCGTGCCCCAGAGTCAGCACTGAGCGGCCGCAGTTTGTGCTGGGTCCACACCCCTTAAGAGATCCCCCAAGAATCAGAACTCTTGGGGGATGGGCCCCCAGACCCCGATTGGGAGTGGGGGGGGGAAGCTAGAGTTTCATTCAGTTTCACGCAATACTACGGTCCGGGGAGGGCTCCTGCACTGCACCGCAGGGAAGTGCCGCCAAGGCTTGATTTCCCCTCAGCAGAGTGCCCTGTCCTCGCTCACGTGTCCCAGAGTCAGCGCTGACCTGACGCAGCTCAGGCACTGTGCACTCCCCTCGAGAAATCACCCAAGGAGCCGAACTCCTGGGGGATAGGCCCTCAGACCCCGAGTGAGAGTAGGGGTTCTCAGCTCTCAGCGGGGAGGCCAGAGTCTGATTCAGTCTTGGGCCCCATATGCCTGGGGATGGTTGCTGCACTGCACCGCAGGGAAGTGCCCCCGAGGCGTGACTCCCCCTCAGCCCGGTGCCCTCTCCTCACTCGTCGCGCCTCAGAGTCAATGCTGACCAGTCGCAACTCGGGGACTGTCCACTCCCCTTGAGAAATCACCCAAGGATCCGAATTCCTGGGGGACAGGCCTCCAGACCTCAGTGGGCGGGACGGGAGCGCCGGGGATTCAGGGTTGCAGGCAAAGGATTCCCAAAGTTTTATTCAGCCCTATGTCTGGCAGGAGAACGCCACGGCACCCCAGTAGGGGAGGTAGGTCCAGTTTTTAGAAGGTCTCTCCTGTGGAGTGTAGTGGGAGGGCCTTTAATTTCTGTCCACTTGTTCAATTGTGGGGCTCTAGAGCCGGTCTCATGGGGGAGGGGGACTCCCGTCCGCTTGGTGGTGGATTTTGTACCTTTTGTTTGCATCCTTGTGATCACAACTTGCCTCAGCGGTGTTGATGTGCGTTCTTCAGCGTTCTCTCTTGGTGAGGCTCAAGTCCACCAGGATACTTACTAAATTCCTGTCCCTTAACTCTCCTTCTGGACGGGAGCCTTTGTTGAAAGCTGGCTTCAGTCCGCCATCTTGTCTCCCCCAGACTTGCGTATGTTAAACAAGCCTTGCATCCCTGGGATGAAGCCTACTTGATCATGATGAATGAGTTTTTTGATGATAAGCTGTAATCTATTGGCTCGGATTTTGTTCAGAATTTTTGAATCTATGTTCATGAGTGAGATTGCTCTGAAATTCTCCTTTTTGTTTGGGTCTTTTCCTGGTTTTGGTATCAGGGTGATGTTGGCTTCATAGAATGTGTTGGGGAAGATTCCTTCTTCCTCAATTTTTTGGAATAATTTCTGCAGCACAGGAATAAGCTCTTCCTTGAAGGTTTGATAGAATTCTGGAGTGAAGCCATCTGGACCAGGGCATTTTTTGGTTGGAAGATTTTTTATTGTTTCTTTGATCTCAGTGCTTGAAATTGGTCTGCTCAGGAGCTCTATTTCTTCCTGGCTAAGTCTAGGGAGAGGGTGTGATTCCAAATATTGATCCATTTCCTTCACATTGTCAAATTTCTGGGCATAGAGTTTCTGGTAGTATTCAGAGATGATCTCTTGTATCTCTGTGGGATCAGTTGTTATTTCCCCTTTAACATTTCTGATTGAGGTCACTAGAGATTTTACTTTTCTATTCCTCATTAGTCTGGCCAATGGTTTATCTATTTTATTCATTTTTTCAAAAAACCAACTCCTTGTTTCATTAATTTTCTGAATAATTCTTTTGTTTTCAATTTCATTGATCTCTGATTTGATTTTGGATATTTCTTTTCTTCTACTGAGTTTAGGCTTAGATTGTTCTTCTTTTTCCAATTCCATAAGATCTCTTGTGAGATTGTTGATGTGCTCTCTTTCTGTTTTTCGAATGTAGGCATCTAAAGCGATGAATTTTCCTCTCAAAACTGCTTTTGCAGCATCCCACAGGTTTTGGTAGCTTGTGTCTTCATTGTTGTTGTGCTCTAGGAAGTTAATGATTTCCTGTTTTATTTCTTCCTTCACCCATCTGTTATTCAACAGAAGATTGTTTAATTTCCATGCCTTTGGGTGGGGTCGAGCATTTTTGTTAGAGTTGAGTTCCACCTTTAGTGCCTTATGGTCTGAGAAGATACAAGGTGAAATTTCAATTCTTTTGATTCTGTTGATAATTGTTTTGTGTCCCAGGATATGATCAATTTTGGAGAATGTTCCATGGGGTGATGAGAAGAAGGTATATTCTTTGTCTTTGGGATGGAGTGTTCTATATGCGTCTATCAAGCACAGTTGTTCTAGGGTTTCATTTAAGTCTCTTATATCCTTGTTTAATTTCTGTTTAGAGGATCTGTCCAGCTCTGTAAGAGGAGTGTTAAGGTCCCCTGTTATTATGGTATTATAAGATATCATATTGCTCAGACTGAGTAAGGTCTGTTTCAAGAATCTGGGAGCATTTAAATTGGGTGCATAGATATTTAGAATTGAAATGTCTTCTTGTTGTATTTTTCCCTTGACCAATTTAAAGTGACCATCTTTGTCTTTTTTGACTTTAGTTGCTTTAAATCCACATGTATCTGAAAATAAGATTGCAACTCCTCTTTTCTTCCGAATTCCATTTGCCTGAAAAATTGTCTTCCAACCCTTGACTCGGAGCTTTAATTTGTGTTTTGAAGCCAGGTTTGTTTCTTGCAGACAGTAAATGGATGGCTTGTGTTTTTTAATCCAGTCAACCAATCTACGTCTCTTCAGTGGGGAATTCAAGCCATTAACATTTATTGAGATAATTGATAAGTGTGGTAGTATTCTATTCGTCTTATTTTGTGAGAGTCCATTGCTTAGTTTTATCTTTTGCATCAGTGTGGAGGTTTGGTTCTGTCCTTTAATTTCTGAGTTCTTACTTTGCTGCTGATCCATTGTGGTGGTCAGTGTGCAGAACAGGTTGAAGTATTTCCTGTAGAGATGGTCTTGTTGTGGCGAATTTCCTCAATGTTTGTATATCCGTAAATGATTTGATTTCTCCATCAATTTTGAAGCTGAGCTTAGCAGGGTACAGAATTCTGGGCTGGAAAATGTTCTGTTTAAGTAGATTAAAGGTAGATGACCATTGTCTTCTTGCTTGGAAAGTTTCATTAGAGAAGTCTGCGGTCACTCTGATGGATTTGTCCCTGTAGGTCAACTGGCGCTTACTCCTGGCAGCTTGCAGAATCTTTTCTTTTGTCTTGACTTTGGATCGGTTCATCACAATGTGTCTTGGAGAAGCTCAGTTAGAGTTGAGGCGAACTGGGGTCCGATAGCCCTCTGAAAGCAGTGTGTCAGAATCTTTGGTGATATTTGGGAAATTTTCTTTTATAATATTCTCTAGTATGGCTTCCATTCCTCTGGGGCATTCTTCTTCCCCTTCTGGAATTCCTATAACTCGTATGTTGGAACGCTTCAGAAAGTCCCAGAATTCTAACAGTGAACGTTCTGCTTTCTCTCTCTTCTTTTCTGCCTCTTTTACTATCTGAGTTATCTCAAAAACTTTGTCTTCTACCTCTGAAATTCTTTCTTCTGCATGGTCTAACCTGTTGCTGATACTTTCCATTGCATCTTTAAGTTCCCTGATTGACTGTTTCAGTTCCTTCAGCTCTGCTATATCCTTTTTATATTCTTCATATCGTTCATCTCTGATTTGATTCTGTTTTTGGATTTCCTTTTGGTTATTTTCCACTTTATTAGCAGTTTCCTTCATTGTTTCCATCATTTCTTTCATTGTTTTCAACATGTGTATTCTAAATTCCCTTTCTGTCATTCCTAACATTTCTGTATAGGTGGAATCCTCTGCAGTAGCTACCTCATGGTCCCTTGGCGGGGTTGTTCTGGACTGGTTCTTCATGTTGCCTGGAGTTTTCTGCTGATTCTTCCTCATGGGTGATTTCTTTTATCTGTTTCCTTGCCCTAATTTTCCTTTCACTTCCTCTTGCTCTTTAAGTTCTCGTGCCTGTGGACTAAGGGTTACAGGACCAGATGGGTGAGAAGGTTGAAGAGCAAAAAAGGGATGAAAGAAAGAGGACTGAGTGATAAGCAAAAAAAAAGAAAAATAGAGAAAGGAGAGGGGGTGGGTAAAAGGAATATTGACAAAAAGAAGAGAGGCACAGAAAGAGGGAGACAGAGCAATATAGTTGTACTGTAGGGTACTTTGATACAATTTAAAAAAAAAAAACCACCTTATGGGGGTGCCCAGTGGGGTGGTTCCCTTGAGGTCAGCAGCTCTTTGCTAACCTGATCAGACACAGTACCCCACCTCCACCAAGTAGAGAGGAAAGACAAAAATGCTATAAATCAAACCAAAACAAGCAAACAGAAAACTTTACGGGATAAAATTGGCTGGAAAAACCAAATAATAGTGGTAGAAACACTAACAAAAATGAAGTTCTAATTATTGAAATAGGCAGCAATGGGAAATTATAATTAAACTAGAAAAATTGAGAAAGAAAAAGGATCTGTATGGAAAAGGTTGAACTTAAAAAACAAAACAACAATCCACAACATCAAAATAAACAAAAAAAAGAACCAAACCAAAAAACAAACAAAAAAGAAAAACACAACCAAAAACAAAGCAGTATGTATGTGTTATTGAATATTGTCTGGGCATCACGTGGTCTTCTGGGGTATGAGATGTTAATCACAGTTCTGATACAACTGTAGGCTGCTAGTTTCTCAAACCCCAGCAGGTAGACACCCTAAATCTCTCTTCAGCCCACTTAAAAGGCACTTTGAACTTGTTCACTTACTGAGCAGAAGCTTTCTCAGGGAAGTGCTTGTCGCTGGAATCACTACTGAAGTGGCTATCCACTTACCCTGTGTGTCAAAACTGGTCTCCCTCTGCCACCGAGGGTTAGGGCTGCAAGGCGGCTCAGACCCCGCCCTTAGGCTACTTGGTTGCTGCGTTACCAGCTCCCACCCAATTCCAGCTCTGCGACCCTGAGGGCAGAGCTTGCCGGGGCAGATCACTCACAATGGCTGCCTGTGACCCAGAGCCAAACACTATTAGTTCCGTCTGGCTCAGCGGCTCAGCCTGGGGCCCCAGACAAAGGCCAAAGTTCTCCGCACTCCCGCTCAGGCTCTCCCCAAGGCGGTTCAGCTGAGTGCCAAGTCCAAAGACACCAAAACAGTTCACAGGTAAGGCCTTTCTGGTTTGCAGTCTGGCTGCTACTGAACTTACAGTTGTGGGCGGGTTTAGATGGATTGAACACACGCGACCACTTGCCGGTTTTCCACTGTTTTAGTCCTCCTCTTGGGGTCCAGAAGTCTCTCACTAACTGCCTGTATCCTCTCAGGGGTGATGATAGGCAGATCCCAGCAGCCAGAGATGCCTGGAGTCCTATATCCCCAGACTCACGATCTCCAGATGCAAGGAAGCTGTTATTCGGGTGCCATCTTGCTCCGCCTCATAACAGTCTGAACAATAGTTCTTAGATGCTTGGGGCCCAGATGGGTTAATTTATGAAGTTGTCCGAGAAAGGTGATCACCTGCTCCTCAGGGAGGATGATTTTTCCTTCCGGGGTTTCTTGGATCCCCTCTGGGGATTCTAAGTGGAGGCCTAATCTGTCCATCCTCTCGAGATCCCGCTCCGAATATTTAAAGTGTTTGACAAGGGGGGATGCTATTTCTTTAAGGCTAGGCCTTAAAGTGTTTTCATATAGCGGCAGGATGTTGAGCCTTTGAGCCGCTCGCTTAGCTTCTTGGTTCGCTCTTTGGTTTCCCTTTGCAACTCTGGACCCCCCTTTCTGATGTCCAGGGCAGTGGATAATGGCCACTTTCTTAGGGAGGTGAACAGCCTCCGGTAGACTTAGGATTTCTTCCTTGTGTTTAATTTCTTTTCCTGCTGAAGTCAGCAGTCCTCGCTGCCTGTAAATGGCCCCATGAACATGGGCTGTAGAAAAAGCATACCTGCTATCGGTGTATATGTTAACCTTTTTCCCTTCTGCCAAACGTAGGGCCTGGGTCAAGGTGACAAGCTCGGCCTTCTGGGCCGACGTCCCTTCAGGCAGACTACTTGCCCAGATGGTCTGCTTATCATCCACTACTGCCGCTCCGGCCACCCTTTTACCTTCTATTATGGAGCTGCTCCCATCAGTGAACCAGGTCAGCTGGGCATCCGGCAGGGGCTGATCACAGAGGTCCCTCCGAGTTCTAGTCTCCTCAGCCAGTACTTCTTGGCATGTGTGTAATACGTCCTCCTGGACAGAGGTATCAGGTAGTAGGGTAGCTGGGTTGAGGATGACAGGTGGGCCAAACTGGACTCTATCTCCATTTAATAGGAGACTCTGGTAATGTGTCATGCGGGCATTGGACAGCCACCGATCAGGGGGCTGTCTGATGATGCTTTCTAAGGCATGAGGGGCAATGACTGTCAACTTCTGTCCCATAGTCAATTTGTCTGCATCTTTTACTAGTACCGCCACTGCCGCCACAGACCTCAGACAGGCTGGCCAACCACCAGCAATGGGGTCCAATTTCTTGGAGAGGTATGCCACCGGTCTTTTCCATGGCCCTAAAGGCTGCGTTAGCACCCCTCGGGCTATCCCTCTCTTCTCATCTACGTATAGGACAAAAGGCCTTGTTACATCTGGCAGAGCCAGGGCCGGGGCCGATAATAATGCCTTTTTAATGTTGTCAAAGGCCCGCTGTTGGCTGGCACCCCACTCAAAAGGAATGCCTTCCTTGGTCAAAGGGTAGAGGGGAGCTGCCAGAGTAGCAAACCCCGGTATCCATAAGCAGCAGAACCCCGCAGTCCCTAAGAATTCTCACACCTGGCGGGGCGAGCGGAGAACTGGAATCTGAGTCACAGTATGCTTTCTGGCTTCTGTTAACCATATCTGCCCTCCTCTTAGGGTGTAACCCAGGTACGTTACCTCCTTCTGGCAGATCTGGGCCTTCTTGGCAGAGGCTCGATATCCTAAGTGGGCTTGTTCTTCTAGCAACAGTTCTGTGCCCTGATGCCACTCTTCCTTTGTCGCTCCAGCTAGTAGCAAGTCATCTACATATTGTAGGAGTGTTACCTGGGGGTGGCTGGCACGAAAGTGAGCTAGGTCTTGGTGGAGGGCTTCATCAAAGATGTTTGGGGAGTTCTTGAACCCCTGTGGAAGTCGGGGTTCCAGAGTCCGGGTCTCTCCATTCAAACGCGAAGATGTTCTGGCTAGAGGAGTGTAGTCAGAGGCAGAAGAAGGCATCCTTCAAATCCAGGACGGTGTACCAGATATGGTCTGGAGGGAGAGAGCTTAACAGATTATAAGGGTTAGGCACGGTGGGGTGGATGTCTTGTGCCCGCTTGTTTACTTCTCTCAAGTCCTGCACAGGGCGATAATCTCCTGTGCCGGGTTTCTTGACGGGTAATAAGGGGGTGTTCCATGGTGACTGGCACTTTACTAGTATGCCCAGCTGTAGGAGACGCTGAATGTGAGGCCTAATCCCTTCCCGAGCTTCTCGAGTCATAGGATACTGGCGCACCACCACAGGAGTGGAAGTAGCTTTAAGTTCTATGACTATAGGCGGCCTTTCTGCGGCCAGTCCCATTCCGGCAGTTTCGGCCCACGCCCTGGGATATCTTTCTAGCCAGTCTTGTACGAGACTAGTCCCTTTCTCCCGCTGCTTTTCAAAGAGTCTATGTTCATCCTCCAAACATATGGTCAGGCTGTTACTCTCTTATTCTGGGTTACCTCTGGGCCATCGGGGTGAAAGAGATTTGGGCTTCCATTTTGGTGAGTAAATCTCTCCCGAGGAGGGGCGCAGGGCACTCAGGGATAATTAAGAACGAGTGGGTTACCCGTCCCACTCCCAAATCTACTGATCTTTGGGTAGTCCATGAGTACTGCTGATGCCCTGTGGCCCCTACAACCCAGGATTTTTTCTTGGAGACGGGTCCTGATGGTTCGAGTAGGACTGAGTGTTGAGCTCCTGTGTCTACCAGGAATTCAACTGGCTTCCCCTCCACCTTAAGTATTACCCTAGGCTCGGGGAGGGGTTCTGAGCCCCGTCCCAACTAATCTTCTTCTTCCTCTAGGGCCAGTACTTTCTTGGAGAGTTCTTTCTTCCTTTTTTTAGGACATTCCCTGGCCCAGTGCCCCTTTTCTTTACAGTAGGCACATTGATCTTTATCTAACGGGACGCGGTTGCTCAGGCTACCTGACTTCTTAGTTGTACCTTGGGTCTGTTCCTGGCTCTTCTCCCCTACTACTGCGGCCAAAATCCGTGTTAAGTTCTTCTCCTGTCTTCGGTCTCTCTTATTTTCCCTTTCCTCTCTCTCTTTCTCCTTTCTCTGCTCTTTTTCTTCCTCAGTTTCTCTTTTATGGTATACTTTCTCAGCTTCCTTAACTAAATCCTGCAAGGTATAGTCCTGCAATCCTTCAATCCTCTGTAGCTTTCTTTTAATTTCTATAGCTGACTGCCCTATGAAAGTCATGGCCACGGAAGCCCTCTGTCCCTCAGAGGCAGGGTCAAATGGGGTGTAGTGTCTAAAAGCTTCCATTAGACGCTCAAGAAACACTGAGGGGGGTTCCGTGGCACCCTGTATTACTTCTCTTACCTTAGCCAAATTAGTGGGGCGTCTTGCCGCCCCATGGAGGCCAGCCACTAGAGCCTGGCGATAGACTGTCAGTCGCTCCCTACCTTCTGCCGTGTTGAAGTCCCAGTCAGGTCTGGAGAGGGGAAAGGCAGCCTCGATGATGTTGGGGAGCTGGGTAGGACGTCCGTCCGCCCCGAGTACATTCTTCCTAGCTTCTAGTAAAATCCTCTCCCTCTCTTCAGTAGTGAAGAGAGTCTGTAGGAGCTGCTGGCAGTCATCCCATGTGGGCTGGTGAGAGAACATCAGGGACTCTACCAACCCAGTCAGGCGTTGGGGGTTGTCTGAAAAAGGGGGGTGATTAGTTTCCCAGTTATACAGGTCTGTGGAAGAAAATGGCCAGTACTGGAGGGGCTGGAGAGGAGGTGGTCCCTCATCTGTTGCCACCAGCGGGGGGCCATATGCCCTCAGGAGTAGGGCAACAGTAGTGTCGGGAGACATTCCTCCCTGGCGGTGACTCCTGGTACCTTGTGTGGGCCCCCGTGAAGGTTCCCCCAGGGGTGCAGCGGGGGCAATCGCCAGATCCGGCGATTCTGGTCCCCCCTGCCCCCCGACAGGAGCCGAGGCAGGAGGGTATGGGGGAGGAGGGGGTGGAGGGTCGAGGAGAAGAAGATCAGCCTGAATTTCCTGGTAGATCTTCTTAGGGGGGTCTGAGTTGTCGTCCCCTGTTCTGAAACCGGAAGATTGAACAGTCAGCACTCGAGGATTAGACGGGGGCCTGGATGTGGCAGTTCACGGCCGAACCCAGGGGGGCGGATTCTGCACCAGGTCCTGCCAGACTATGATGTAAGGTTGTTGATCCAGATGGGCTCCCGGTCCTTTCTGAAAAATAATCTCTTTAATAGCAAAAATAAGAGATAAGTCAAAGGTTCCTCCTGAGGGCCAGCCGACGTTAAAAGTAGGCCACTCCGAGGAGCAAAAAGTCTGCCATGGACCTTTTTTAACCTCTACTGACAGATCACGACCTCTTCCCTTCACTTCAGTCCAGTGATCTAGAGTTAAACTCAGAGGGGTTGTCACAGTCTGTCCCATCATCAGTGGATATGTCAGAAACACAAATAACAGGAATAACAGAAATATTACAGATACAAAGACCCACCTACCACACTTGGTCCTTCACAAGCCTATAACAGAATCAGACAGGCGCGTGTCCCGTAATTTTTGATCGAACAACCGGACTCGATCAGCGCCCTTACAGTAGGAGACTACCAGGCGTCCCTGGTTCTCCTCAATTCCTGGGGCGTCCCCCAGGATTTCAGCCTATGTTCCTCTGGGCACGTCTACTGACCACTGTCCGGCCACTCTCACGAGGTGCCGAACGGCTGCGAAATCGAAAGTGCGCACACAAAGTCAAACAAAAGGACTGAAGACACAGACTAGACAGTTTTCGGGGTACCCCTTTCTTACCTCCAAGGTCGACTCTGCAGGTGAGGGGTGGTCGTTATATCCCGGACGAGCCCCGAAATGAAAGACTTGGGACAAGACCCCCACTCTGTCCTGGATTACCACAACCCCCAATCAACCGCAAGAGACGACACTTGATGCAATCAGCAAGAAGGTTTTATTCCAGCATGCTGGGGCTTAGCTCGTAACTCTCTCAGGAGCAGAGGAGTTAAGCCCCGAACAGCAGGTTTTACAAGCTTATAAAGGCAAAAACCACAAAGTAGGGAGGGGTAGCAGACATAGCAGGGGCTTTCTAGATAAGAAGAACTCTGGTTCATTACTTAACTGTCTTAAGACAAAATTAAGAGTTAAACATTTGCTTAACAGTTAAACATTTGCTTAGCCCTTTTATCTGCTTTAGCTCGGGGCTGTCTCCTGGAACAGTTACAAAAGGTCACATTCTCATGGTAGGGGGCGAGAGGTGCTGCTTCATGGCTGGTCGCCCCCCCCCGCTTTTGGATTTGGTAGTACTTTCCTTCAGACTGAGGGGCATGCAGAGAGAGTGGAAAGTGCCAGAGCTATTGGCAGAGGGGTCGTGCCTTGAAAAGTATTGTGGTTCGGGCAGTCCAGTGAGCTCTGGATGGCCCTTGAAAATCTGGGGAAGAGAGTGTAAATCTCATGCTGGACGAGGCTATATCCATATAAGAAACAGATCTCGGAGAGGGAGACAAGATGGCGGACTGAAGCCAGCTTTCAACAGAGGCTCCCGTACAGAAGGAGAGTTAAGGGACAGGAATTTAGTAAGTATCCTGGTGGACATGAGCCTCACCAAGAGAGAAGGTTGAAGAACGCACATCAACACTGCTGAGGCAAGCTGTGATCACAAGGATGCAAACAAAAGGTACAAAATCCACCACCAAGCAGACGGGAGTCCCCCTCCCCCATGAGACCGGCTCAAGAGCCCCACAATTGAACAAGCGGGCAGAAATTAAAGGCCCTCCCACTACACTCCAGGGAGAGACGTTCTAAAAACTGGACCTACCTCCCCTACTGGGGTGCCGTGGCGTTCTCCTGCCGGGCATAAAACTGAACAAAACTTTGGGAATCCTTTGCCGGCAACCCTGAATCCCCGGCGCTCCCGTCCCGCCCACTGAGGTCTGGAGGCCTGTCCCCCAGGAATTCGGATCCTTGGGTGATTTCTCAAGGGGAGTGGACAGTCCCCGAGTTGCGACTGGTCAGCATTGACTCTGAGGCGTGCGAGTGAGGAGAGGGCACCGGGCTGAAGGGGAGTCACGCCTCGGGGGCACTTCCCTGCGGTGCAGTGCAGCAACCCTCCCCGGGCACAAGACTGAATAAGACTCTAGCTTCCCCGCTGAGAGCTGAGAGCCCCTACTCTCACTCGGGGTCTGAGGGCCCATCCCCCAGGAGTTCGGATCCTTGGGTGATTTCTCAAGGGGAGTGGACAGTCCCCGAGTTGCGACTGGTCAGCATTGACTCTGAGGTGCGCGAGTGAGGAGAGGGCACTGGGCTGAAGGGGAGTCAAGCCTTGGCGGCACTTCCCTGCGGTGCAGTGCAGCAACCCTGGGCAACATTACGGGGCAGGCACAAGACTAAATAAGACTCTAGCTTCCCCGCTGAGAGCTGAGAGCCCCTACTCTCACTCGGGGTCTGAGGGCCTACCCCCCAGGAGTTCGGATCCTTGGGTGATTTCTCAAGGGGAGTGCACAGTGCCTGAGCTGCGCCAGGTCAGCGCTGACTCTGGGACATGTGAGCGAAGAGAGGGCACTCTGCTGAGGGGAAATCAAGCCTTGGCGGCACTTCCCTGCGGTGCAGTGCAGGAGCCCTCCCCGGGCCGTAGTGTTGCGTAAAACAGAATGAAACTCTAGCTTCCCCCCCCCACTCCCAATCGGGGTCTGGGGGCCCGTCCCCCAAGACTTCTGATTCTTGGGGGATCTCTTGAGGGGTGTGGACCCAGCACAAACTGCGGCCGCTCAGTGCTGACTCTGGTGCGCGGGAAAGAGGAGAAAAGGGTCGCCAGAGTGCCCACACCAGAGCAGCAGTTCCCTGGAGGTAGATCAACAGCCATTTTTTCTTTAACGGCAGAACGCCCACTTCTGGATATTCTGAGGCCACACCCCCTGTCTCCCTGGGCAACCAGAGGAGGCCACCGGTGAGCGGGGGATTTCCTGACACGGCTCAGAAACCCGGGAAGCTTCCAGGGCGGGGCCGACCCAGAGAGGTGTTCGAACCCAAATCTCCTCCAGCAGCAAAGACGTTTGAACTCAAAACAGCCCGTCTTCTGCAGGCGATTTCAACAGGAACAGAGACAGAACCCCGCAAAGTTGTCTGTTCTATTCTGTTCTGTTCTGTTCTGTTACCAGCATCCATCAGGGACGGGGCTAAGCCTGAGTGAACACCTCCTTCCCATCACCTGCATCAAACACTCAAAGATGTCAGGCCCCATCTCCTCCTGCTAGATAGCGGCAGTCTGCGGGGGCCTGGCAGACTTCCTTGTGATTCAGGCAGGTGCAAACCCCTGGAGTGTCTGTTCACTGCAGGCAACTGGGTTAGCCATCTGCAGAGATACCAGTGACTGGGTCCGACGGAGGGGCAAAGTGGGGAAGGAGACGTCAACCTTCCTAGACTGCTCTGTTTGCTGGGTGGCTCCTCCTGACTCCACGCTGCACTGGGGTGAACCATGTCAGAGGAGTCACCAGGCCCCTGTGATCCAGTTCCCAGAGACCTCTTGAACTCTCCCACCCGAAACAAGTGCCGATTGAGACAGCTGATTTGGACCTTTTGAACTGGGCTAATAGACTGAGGACTCTTCAGGCGGTGCCCTGGGTGTGTGATTGTAGGAAGGTTTGATTCTCCTTTTCCAACTGGGGCCAGAGGTGGGCAGGCGGGGTGACTTAATTGCTGATTTTTCCACACAGCTGAGACTTCAAGCCAGAGTAGAAGTTGCAATAGGATCGAACAGAAACCAGCTGAAAGCAAGACAGAACCACTTTGCTCCACCACACCAGACAGGGCCCCAGTTTCTCAGGCCACAACACTGTACGGGCCCTCGATAAAACTCCAGGGGAAAAACCAAAGGGAGTAAAATAACCATGGGGCGGAATCAGCAGAAAAACTCTGGTAACATGAATAACCAGAATAGATCAACCCCCCCAAGAAAAGATACGGCAGATGTGATCGAAGATCCCATTCATAAACAACTGGCTGAGATGTCAGAAATCGAATTCAGAATTTGGATTGCAGACAAGATTAATAAAATGGAATTAGGAATTCGAGGAGAAATTCAAAAATTGTCTCAAGAATTTCACGAATTTAAAGACAAAACCACCAAAGACTTAGACACACTGAAGCAAGAACTTACAGCCCTCAAAGATATGAAAAATACAGTAGAATCCCTCAGTAACAGAATGGAGCAAGCAGAAGAAAGGATTTCTGACATTGAAGATAAAGTCTTCGAACGCTCCCAATCTCTCAAAGAGGAAAAGAAATGGAGAGCAAAAACGGATCACTCACTCAGAGAACTCTCAGATAATTTGAAAAAAAGCAACATAAGGATTATAGGAATTTCTGAGAATGATGAAGTCGCCTCCGAGGGCACAGAGGCCCTTCTGCATGAAATTATGAAAGAAAATTTTCCAGACATACCTAGAGATTCTGAAATTCAGATAGCAGACAGCTTCAGAACCCCAGCACGATTAAACCCTAATAAGTCATCCCCCAGACATATCATAATTAGCTTCACTAAAGTTAACATGAAAGAGAAGATTCTCAAAGCAGCCCGGCAAAAGAAAACTATAACGTACAAAGGTAAGAATATTAGAATAACTGCAGATCTCTCTGCTGAAACTTTTCAAGCCAGAAGAGGCTGGTCATCAACTTTTAATCTCCTAAAGCAAAAAAACTTTCAACCCAGGATCTTGTATCCAGCTAAACTGAGTTTCATCTATGATGGAGAAATTAAATACTTCAATGACATTCATATGTTGAAAAAATTTGCCATAAGTAAACCAGCTCTTCAGGATGTTCTCAGACCTATCCTCCACAATGACCAACCCAATCCTATACCACAAAAGTAAACTCACTCAGAAACTTTGGATCAAACTCCAACTTCCACACTGGCGAAAGGATTAAAAATGTCCACTGGACCTTTGAAAAACTCGATACCCAAAATTCCACCAGACTTATCAGTACTCTCCATCAATGTGAATGGCTTAAACTGTCCTGTAAAGAGGCATAGGTTAGCTGACTGGATACAAAAACTCAAGCCAGATATTTGTTGCATAAAAGAGTCACATCTCAACTTAAAAGACAAATACAGACTCAGGGTGAAAGAATGGTCATCCATATTTCAGGCAAATGGTAATCAGAAAAAAGCAGGTGTTGCAATTTTATTTGCAGATACAGTAGGCTTTAAACCATCAAAAGTAAGGAAGGACAAGAATGGTCACTTCATATTTGTTAAGGGTAATACTCAATATGATGAGATCTCAATTATTAATATCTATGCACCCAACCAGAATGCACGTCAATTTATAAGAGAAACTGTAACAGACATGAGTAACTTGATTTCCTCCAGCTCCATAATCGTCGGAGATTTCAACACTCCCTTGGCAGTGTTGGATCGATCCTCCAGAAAGAAGCTGAGCAAAGAAATCTTAGATTTAAACCTAACCATCCAATATTTAGATTTAGCAGACATCTACAGAACATTTCATCCCAACAAAACTGAATACACATACTTCTCATCAGCCCATGGAACTTACTCCAAAATTGACCACATTTTAGGTCACAAGTCTAACCTCAGTAAATTTAAAGGAATAGAAATTATTCCATGCATCTTCTCGGACCATCATGGAATAAAACTTGAATTGAGTAACAACAGGAATCTGAATACCCATACAAAAACATGGAAGTTAAATAACCTTATGCTGAATGATAGCTGGGTCAGAGATGAGATTAAGAAAGAAATCGCCAATTTTTTGGAACAAAACGACAATGAATACACAAACTATCAGAACCTCTGGGACACTGCAAAGGCAGTTCTAAGAGGGAAATTTATAGCACTGCAAGCCTTCCTCAAGAGAACGGAAAGACAGGAAGTTAGCAACTTAATGGGACATCTCACGCAACTGGAAAAGGAAGAACATTCCAACCCCAAACCCAGTAGAAGAAAAGAAATAACCAAAATTAGAGCAGAATTAAATGAAATTGAAAACAAAAGAATAATACAACAGATCAATAAATCAAAAAGCTGGTTTTTTGGAAAGGTCAATAAAATAGATAAACCTCTGGCCAACCTAATCAGGAAAAAAAGAGTAAAATCTCTAATATCATCAATCAGAAACAACAAAGACGAAATAACCACAGACTCATCAGAAATCCAAAAAATCCTTAATGAATATTACAAGAAACTTTATTCTCAGAAATATGAAAATCTGAAGGAAATAGACCGATACTTGGAAGCACGCCACCTTCCAAGACTTAACCAGAATCAAGTGGAAATGTTGAACAGACCCATATCAAGTTCAGAAATAGCATCAACTATACAAAACCTCCCTAAAAAGAAAAGCCCGGGACCAGATGGTTTCACGTCAGAATTCTACCAAACCTTTAAAGAGGAATTAGTACCTATATTACTCAACCTGTTCCAAAATGTAGAAAAAGAAGGAAGACTACCCAACACGTTCTATGAAGCAAACATCACCCTGATCCCCAAACCAGGAAAAGACCCAACACGAAAAGAAAATTATAGACCAATATCACTAATGAATATAGATGCAAAAATATTCAACAAGATCCTAACAAACAGAATTCAGCAACACATCAAACAAATTACACATCATGACCAAGTTGGTTTTATTCCAGGGTCTCAAGGCTGGTTCAATATACGTAAATCTATAAATGTAATTCAGCACATAAACAAATTAAAAAACAAAGACCATATGATTCTCTCAATTGATGCAGAAAAAGCTTTTGATAATATCCAGCATCCCTTCATGATCAGAACACTCAAGAAAAATGGTCTAGAAGGGACTTTTCTTAAACTGATAGAGGTTATCTACAGCAAACCCACAGCCAATATCATATTGAATGGAGTTAAATTGGAATCATTTCCACTCAGATCAGGAACCAGACAAGGCTGCCCATTGTCTCCATTGCTTTTCAACATTGTAATGGAAGTTTTAGCCACCACAATTAGGGAAGAAAAGGCGATCAAGGGTATCCATATAGGGTCAGAAGAGATCAAACTCTCGCTCTTCGCAGATGATATGATTGTGTATCTGGAAAACACTAGGGACTCTACTACAAAACTCCTAGAAGTGATCAAGGAATACAGCAGTGTCTCAGGTTACAAAATCAACACTTATAAATTGGTAGCCTTTATATACACCAACAACAGTCAAATTGAAAAAGCAGTTAAGGACTCTATCCCATTCACAGTAGTGCCAAAGAAATATTTGGGAATTTACCTAATAAAAGACGTGAAAGATCTCTATAAAGAGAACTATGAAACTCTAAGAAAAGAAATAGCTGAAAATGTTAACAAATGGAAAAACATACCATGCTCATGGCTAGGAAGAATCAACATTATCAAAATGTCCATACTACCCAAAGCAATATATAATTTCAACGCACTCCCTATTAAAGCTCCACTGTCATATTTTAAAGATCTTGAAAAAACATTACTTCGTTTTATATGGAATCAGAAAAAACCTCGAATAGCCAAGACATTACTCAGAAATAAAAACAAAACAGGAGGAATCACACTACCAGACCTCAGACTTTACTACAAATCGATAGTGATCAAAACAGCATGGTATTGGCACAAAAACAGAGAAGTAGATATCTGGAACAGAATAGAGAACCAAGAGATGAATCCAGCTACTTACCGCTATTTGATTTTTGACAAGCCAATTAAAAACATTCAGTGGGGAAAAGATTCCCTATTTAACAAATGGTGCTGGGTGAACTGGCTGGCAACCTGCAGAAGACTGAAATTGGACCCACACCTTTCACCATTAACTAAGATAGACTCTCATTGGATTAAAGATTTAAACTTAAAACATGAAACTATAAAAATACTAGAGGAGAATGCAGGGAAAACCCTTGAAGAAATTGGTCTGGGTGAGTTTTTCATGAGGAGAACCCCCCGGGCAATTGAAGCAGCTTCAAAAATACACTACTGGGACTTGATCAAACTAAAAAGCTTCCGCACAGCTAAGAACACTGTAAGTAAAGCAAGCAGACAGCCCTCAGAATAGGAGAAGATATTTGCAGGGTATAACTCTGACAAAGGTTTAATAACCAGAATCCACAGAGAACTCAAACGCATCAGCAAGAAAAAAACAAGGGATCCCATCGCAGGCTGGGCAAGGGATTTGAAGAGAAACTTCTCTGAAGAAGACAGGCGCAAGGCCTTCAGACATATGAAAAAATGCTCATCATCTTTAATCATCAGAGAAATGCAAATCAAAACTACTTTGAGATATCATCTAACTCCAATGAGACTAGCCTATATCACAAAATCTCAAGACCAGAGATGTTGGCGTGGATGCGGAGAAAAGGGAACACTTCTGCACTGCTGGTGGGAATGCAAATTAATACATTCCTTTTGGAAAGATATATGGAGAACACTCAGAGATCTAAAAATAGATCTGCCATTCAATCCTGTAATTCCTCTGCTGGGCATATACCCAGAAGACCAAAAATCACAACATAAAAAAGATATTTGTACCAGAATGTTTATTGCAGCCCAATTCATAATAGCTAAGTCATGGAAAAAGCCCAAGTGCCCATCGATCCATGAATGGATTAATAAATTGTGGTATATGTATACCATGGAATACTATGCAGCCTTAAAGAAAGATGGAGACTTTACCTCTTTTATGTTTACATGGATGGAGCTGGAACATATTCTTCTTAGTAAAGTATCCCAAGAATGGAAGAAAAAGTACCCAATGTACACAGCCCTACTATGAAACTAATTTGGGACTCTCACATGAAAGCTATAACCCAGCTACAACTTAACAATAGGGGGAAGTGGGAAGGGGGGGTGGGTGGAGGGAGGGGGATCGGTGGGATCACACCTGTGGTGCATCTTACAGGGGTATTTGCGAAACTTGGTAAATGTAGAATGTAAATGTTTTGGTTCAGTAAGTGAGATAACGCCAGAAAGGCTATGTTAACCACTGTGATAAAAATGTGTCAAATGGTTTATGAAGTGAGTGTATGATGCCCCATGATCATATCAATGTATACAGTTATGATTTAATAAAAAAAAAAGAAAAAAGAAAAAGAAACAGATCTCCAAGGTGAATAGCCTCTGGAAGGGGGGAGGAGGCCCAGATCGGAGGTTTCCTGCATAAGTCCTTTTTCTAGGGGTAAATAATTTTCCCTGAGAGATATTTTGGCCAGGACTTGGTAGATGGGAAAATACCTTTACAAACTGAAGGAGTGTTCTAGCAAATGAATGAATGCAGTGCCTCACCTTGGACAAGGTTATTAGGTCTTTGCTGCATGTTTGTCTGGGGAGGGGATTAGGGTGTGTGCCCCTTAGTCAGGGTGGAGCCGTCCAGAAGGTTTCTGGCTGCTTTGTTCATGACCTTGCTGGGGCTCAGAGAGTTTGTGCCTGGATACGGGAGTCTGATTTCTAAGCTCACCTGAGCCTGAAAAATGGGGGTTCCCTGTCCAGCCCTCAGTGGGAAAATCCTGTATCAATGTTACATCTCATAAAATGTCTCTCATTTGTAAAATGTAATAATTTGGTTGTTTAAATTGTTGGGGAAACTGAATCTTTGTCAAAGGATAATATTCTTACCTTTTAGTTATCAGTTTGACTGAGTGAATGGGTGACTTCATGGTAAACTGGGATCCTGTTTTGTGGGAAGTGAGTTTTTGAGAGTAAGAGAAATCAGACAGAAAGGAGAATGGCATTAGGTAAAGAAAGAATCTTGTGTGATAAATTTTGTCCTGAAGCAGAATGGTTGTGTAAGAAAGTGGAAGGCAGGGCAAAAGTTAAAGAAAGTTTAGAATGTTTGTAGATGGTCTGTGTAGGTTAAATGAAGCTCATAAAAGAGAATTTGTGAAAGAATTTACATGTGATCCAGTTGACTATGTATTTCCTTTAAAATATTTTGGCTTATAATTTTCTTTAAACTGTTTTAGGCCTTTGATATTTGACAAACCTTCTAAAACAAAAACTCTAAATCTGGGGCTTGGCGCCCATAGAGCAGTGGTTGCAACGCTGGCCACATGCACTGAGACTGGCGGGTTCAAACTTGGCCCAGGCCAACAACAAAAAAAATCCCACAACTTTAAATTTGGTCTTCTTGAATTATTAAGACCACTGAAAGTCATGGGAAAACAAATTAAACTTATTTGATTTATTAAAAATATATAGGAAACATTGTCAAAAATGAAATGGTGATGAATTTTGTGTGAGTTATGGTTATATATATGTTCCAATATTATAAAGCATTTGTCTGTCCTAATGTATAAAGCATTGGTCTGTCCTAAAGTATAAGACATTGGTCTGTCCTAACGTATATTATCGGTAATAATTTTAATTCATCTAAAAAAAAGTATTTTTTATGTAACTGGCTGAGTCCAAAGTTTATCCTAAAAGGAAAAAGAAATATTAAGAGAGGCTGACAAATTCTCTCAAATTCAAATTTCTGATGTCTTTGGAAATTTAATACCTTTGGACTAAAAAGCAGATTTTTAGAACATTCACTGGAAAGTTAACATGTCTATGAGTATTGCTAACCTAACTTCAACAGAACAGAAATCCGTTACGTGGAGCTGTCTAGTTTGTAATGGCTTTTTGTTCGAAATATTGTTGATTATTTCTGTGATCTGTTTTCCAGAAGTCAAGAAAATAATTTTCTGTCTTTTGAGCTATTTGTAGCTTTTCAAGCAATGTAGGTACTTATGAGCAGAGTTTGAAACATGTATTTTTCTCTCTCCTTTATTTCTCTGGAATTTGAAAGCCATTTGTAAGTATTCTTAATTTCTGACAATACAGTTATTTGCATAAGTTCAATAAGAATCTGTTTTGTTCTATAGGACACAATGAAGGTACTGGTTATTTTACCAAGGCTTTGGCTGGAATAGCATTTCCAGAGGTGTCCAGACTGTGTTAAGGAATTATGGTTGACTTTATAAGGCCAATATAAAAGCCCTTTGGAAAACTGGCCAGATGCCCATCAGTAACATTTCCTGATCTGTGGTAAGTAATGAAGGTCGCTTGCTGACGGGTCCAGGAATTGAAATGTGCTTGGGGACCTCAAGAGAAGAGGGATTTACCCAATGTATACAGATATCTAATGGCACAGCTGAAACCTTGGCTCTGAAAGGCTTTCAAAAAGTCCAGCCTGAGATTCCTTATAAAAGGTTCCAGCAAAGCCAATTTTAAAGGAAAGAAAAGCCTAGATGGCTAATAATTAATTATTCTTACTGCACTTTATGCAAATAATCAGACCCTGCATACTGAAGGTACAGTTCATTTTGGCAAATAAGTTAGTTCTACTATAATTTGCCTTTAGTAAAGAGAGAAATTGGAGAGAGAAAAATAGTTTAAAAGGAGGAAAAAGAGGCTGTGGTCCACCTGTATTTAGATCCCAGCCTTCTCTGTACTCATAAAATGAGCCATAACTGTTTTACTAAATTGATCTGTTAAATGGGACTAAGAGACTGGCCGAAGTATAGAATTATATACAGTAATTATATTTACTCTGAAGCCTTAAGACTCCACAAAGGTTGCCTGTTGGCTACACTGGAAAACTTGTGCAGTATTAAATGTTATCTAGAATTTCCCAGTAAATGGTGTAACTGTAAACACTGCACCCTACCCTGCTGAATCTGCTGCCAGCAGAAGCCTTTTTCAGTATAAGGCTGGCTCTGGGAAGCCAGAGGCTGTTTGCTTTCCAGTGGAAGAGACCAGACATGGAAACAGTACACATGGACCAGGTTGCCACAGGGGTTCAAAACACCCATGATTTTCGGAGAAGCACTGGCTTGTGACCTCCAGAAATTCCCGGTTGAGGAATTAGAATGTGTGCTGTTCCAATATGTCGATCACCTCCTTCAGGACACCGTACCCAGGAGAGCTGCACCTGAGGCATGAACTGTCTTTTATGACATCTAGAGGTATGTGGCTATAAAGTATCCAAACGGAAGGCCCAGATTTGCCAGCAGCAAATAAGTTATCTAAGAATTAGTGTCCAGCAGGGGTAGAGGTATGTAGGCATGAAATGGAGGCAGGTCATTAATCGCCTCCTCAGCCCCACGAGCCAAAGCAGTTCTGGAAATTCTTAGGCCCAGTTGGCTTCTATCATCTTTGGCTCCCCAACTTTGCCGTCTTAGCTAAGCCCTTTTATGAGGCAACTAAAGGAGATGAGGGAGAGCCCTTGGAGTGGGGAGGAGAACAGGAACATGCCTTTTCCCAGCTAAAGATGAGGCTGATGGCTGCACCTGCATTGGGACTGCCAGACTTCACCAAGCCCTTACTCTGTATGTCTCAGGGAGAGAAAAAATGGCTGTGAGTGTGTTAACCGAGCTGATTGGGTTCTGGCCAAGGCCTGTAGCCTACCTCTCTAAGCAGTTGGATGGAGTGGCAAAAGGACGGCCACCCTGTTTACAGGCTCTAGCCGCTACTGCTCTCCTTGTACCAGAAGCTGATAAGCTGACTCTAGGGCAGGATCTCAGAGTGAAAGTACCGCACTCTGTGGTAAATTAAATGGACACTAAGGGACATTTTTGGCTCTCTAATGCAACACTGTGAACCAAGCCGTGCTCCTTCCAGTCAGTGGAAGAGAGACTGAGCATGACTGTACAGAAGTTATAGATAATGTGTACTCTAGCAGACCTGACTTGCGTGACCAGCCCTGGACAGATGCAGACTGGGACTTGTATGTAGATGGAAACAGTTACGTGATGGCGCAAGGTGAACGGAGTGGTCACCTTAACAGAGACTGTGGAGGCTAAGCTCCTACCCCAAGAAACATTGGCTCAGAAGGCTGAGTTAATTGCCTTGACCCAAGCCTTAGAACTAAGCCAAGGAAAAAGTGTAAATATTTACATCGACTCTGAGTATGCTTTTCTGACTCTCCAAGTGCATGGGGCATTATACAAGGAAAAGGGACTTTTAAACTCTAGGGGAAAGGACATTAAGTATCAGCAGGAGATAACTTCAGTTACTAGAGGCAGTATGGAAACTCCGGAAAGTGGCAGTCATGCACTGCCATGGACATCAAAGAGTTGCTTCCACCATCGCTAAGGGGAACACCAGAGCTGATACTGAGGCAAAGAGGGCTTCCTCCCAGCCATACCAGGTGTCACAAGTGGCTCCCCTCATCCCATGGATTCTGGAGCTCACCCCTATCTACTCCTGGGAGGAGAAGGAATGGTTGGCAGCAGAGGGGAGCCAGGAAGCAGAGGAAGGATGAATAAAGATGCCAGACAGACGAGTAGCAGTCCCCCAGATTCTAGGAGCCACCGTGGTGACAGGAGTATTTGATGAAGTTGCTGGGCCAGTACTTCTACATCTCCCACCTGGCAGCCCTGGCCAAAACTGTCAGTCTACAGTGTGTCACCAGCAGCCAGTTCAACGCATGCCAAGGACCAACGGTACCCCCAGGAATCCAGTCATATGGAGCAACGCCCTTCAAGGACTTCCAGGTAGACTTTACTGAAATGCCCAGGTTTAGAGGGCATTTGCTGGCTGGTGATGGTCTATCAAACTTGGAATAGGTAAAAGCCACTGGGATAAAAAGGACTCCTGAAGTAGTAAAGTATTGCCCAGAGAAATCATCCCATGATTTAGGCTGCCACTCTGTTTTAATTTTGACAATGGTCTAGCCTTCATAACAGAACTAGTGCAAATAACAAGCTAAAGCTTTGAATAATTTATAGGCCTCAAAGCTTAGACAGGGTGAAGGGCATAAACAGGACCATAAGAGCAGAAATTGGTAAACTCTACCAAGAAGCAATGCTTAACTGGATGCAGGCCTTGCCACTGGTGTTGTTCAAAGAGGCCTCTGTCAATCCTCTGTAATTTAGCAGGAACTCCCAAAAGAACTAGAAAAGACTGAACTGAATAGACAAAAACCCTAGAAAGAGTAACAAGGAAAATCTCCACTGGGGTAATTAACTGTGTTCTGTTTAGTCTTTTGCGTCTGTACATCTTTTCTCTCTGGAAGATCAAGGGGACCAAGTCTAGGTCTGGAATCAGAAATGGTCCCCTGAAACCAAGGTAGAAAGGACTTTACACCATCATCCTGACCACATGCACATTAATGAAGATGGGAAGACTCCTCACCTGGAGTCATCACGGCTGGCTGAATAGGGCTTCACTGCTCCTTGGAAAGTAAAGGTAACATTTAGGACAATCAATACGCCCTGCTTCAGCCACATACTGGAAGCTGGCTGGTCAACACACAGCTGAAGCCTGAGGAAACTCCTCAAGGGACTTACCTTAATTGGACTTTGAACTTTGGGAAAAGGGGAGAAATGTCACAGGGAAAAGTGACACCACCATGGTACTATTAAGGCCTGAGTAGAGAACCCAAGAAAAATCACAGTCCCTAAAACCTCAGTGCTGAAAAGTAATTAATATTGGCACATGCAGAAACAAGCTGATATTGAGACCCCAAATTAAAATATATTGGAGTCTCAAAAGTGGGGAATGAGAGAGGATGGCCAAGAAGGGTGAGGTCTAGAAGAACAGGTCTTCTCAAGGAGAACACAAGGATACACATGCAGGGTCCTCTCCACAGTGACTCAGCTCTTGGGAATTTGTAAATTTAACTTCCTGAAACTTGGAAATTTCCAAGTTTTGTGAAATCCTGTAGTTCTGTAGGGGCGAGAATAGCATATCCCGCTTGATTCAAACTGGCCAATGAGAAGGGTACCTGTGGGGTGGAACTTTTTGACTGTCAATAAAAAGGGAAAGACCAAGGCAGTTGGGGAGCACGGCCACTTGGAATTATTCTATGCTGTAAACTCCCGGCTGGTGAATAAAGCCCTTCCTCTTATAAATGTGGTGTTTGGGTGCTCTTTCTCTCCATTGGGCCTTGTCTTCCTGCAACAGTGGTGAGTCCTTCTAAATGCATATATACTGTGCAAGGAGAGCTTACAAGAGTGAGACACAAGTCTATCTGGGAGCTCAGCAGAGGCTTATTTTGGGAAATGACATTTTGGCTTAGGCAAGTAGAGTCAGCCAGAAGCAAGGGGCCAAGGGAAGAGCACTCCTCCCTTGTATGCATGTCGGAGGCCTGGGTGGATGGCTGGGGCCTGGGAAATACAAGGCAGGTAGCTCTGGGCCACACGAAGGAGGTGAGAAAAGGACCATACCTGCAATGGCATGCTAAGGATGTGAAATATTATTCCAAGGGCTGAGCTTAAAATGCATTGAAAAAGTTTAAACAAAATATGATCAGATTTGGGTTTTATAAAGCATTGATTTGGTTCCTGCATTAAACAGGATAAGAAGAGATCCAAAGACAATTAATAGGTTCCTGAAGTTGTATTAAGAGAAAGATGATGGCAGCCTGGGAGAGAGTGAATTTTAGAGATAATTCAGAAGTGCATGAGTGGAGATTTAGAGTCTTATCAGACTTGCGGAGGATGAGTTTGAAGATGGACACTTAGCATGGTCACGGCTGGGACCATTTCTCCTAAGCGTTTGTGAACTTCCAACTCAGAACTTCTCATGGTTGTAAAAATGATACTTTCCATCCTCATAGTAACAAGTATGCATTCTTCCACATGAGGAATATTTTTTACAATTAGACTTTAGCTTCAGGAAAACAGGGTGTCAACAAAGCTTGAATTAAAGTAAGAGGTGGAACATGATCAGAAGAGCACATTGGCTACCAGAAAGTTCTTTTCATCGGCTCGTGGGAGGCATGAACATTAGGCTATGTAGCTACTTTTTGCAGTGTGAAAAAAAAATGCAACCTCCTTACCTCATTCTCATAGTACTGGTGAGAGAGTCACAAAGGTCAGCTGGAGAATGATAAGCTTTCAGTTGTAATTTTACATTTTTCTTCATTTAAGAAAAATGACTCATCTCTTGTCTCTTTTCAGCATCACTTAAAACTATGAAAGCCGAGAGAAGGGCAAGAATGAAATTCTACTCCATGTCACTGAAAATCATAACCTTTACCACCTAAAACATACCACTTGTTCAGAAAGTGCAGTTTTTAAGCACGGCGAGAGGAACCAGGGAGAACAAGATCAAAATGAACAGTTAGTAGCAGCTTCTTATTACAAGCACTCTACAATCATATCTTGAGTCATGTATCAATTCAACAAATGTTTACTGAACAAATTATATGCATGTGAAAATTTGTGAAACGGTGCATAGCATGTATGAGTAAAGCTTGTAAGAGGGAATAATCTCTAAGAACTACACCATAGGAGCTCTCACTGGCTGTCCAGGAAAAAAGTAGAATGAAAATAAAGACAGCTGTAACTCTTGGATCATTAGCTAAACCAGTGGCATCATGAGAAGAGGTCTACCGGGAAAATGCATGAGTCCTAAACTGTGAGACATTGCAAACACCAGCCTCAGGGTCTTCATCTGAAAATTGCTCATTGAATTGCCAAAGACCCTTCAAAGTCTTCTTCCACTTCTAGGATTCTGTATTTTACTCTGAGGTTGGCCTTGTTCCCGTGTGACATTTAGGGCTTTTACTTTGCATGGAATTAACCCTACTGAGAGGCAAAATTGGGGCCTGGTTTAAAACTCCCTTCCCCCCAGGGAAGTATTTGTCAAAGACTTCACAGTCCATGAAATCACTGCTCAAAGAGACAAAATACCTCTTTAATGTAAGCAAAACACAACTTCATCAGGATACTGTGCAGAAACAATGCACAGTATTGTTCAGATCCTCCTATACAATCTGTCTGCAGCAATCCAGACGATAAAAAAATGTTGATCAAGGCACCGAAAAACTCTGTCACTCCTTGTAAGGACATTGCTGACACAACCAGAGTGAACCCTGGAGGCGTACTATAAACTCCAATCAACCATGAAAAATGAAACTTCTTGGGAGCAATGAAGAATGAACGGGCACCTCCTTGGCTGGCAAAGCCTGAGGAATGACCTGGTATAACTTACCCTCTTGGTGCAGTGGAGACCCATCTAGGGTAATTTGCATCTGGGACACTGACTCCTCAGAAAAAAAACCCTGGCATAATTGCTTCTTAGAGAAAGTTTCTAAAAATGAGTCAAGGGTAGGCATTCCTGATTTTTCCAGTGTTTTGCCGGCAACTTTTCCTCATTTGCTCCAGATGCACAACCCCCAAGACTGATTTTCATGACATCATGCTAAATTAACCTCTCATTTAAGGCGGCTGCTTTCTGTGATTCAAAGATTTGGAGAAAACAAAACAAAACCTAGTATTTTGGTTGCTATATGTAGGCCAAGACTTAGCTTCCACCACGGGCCCATCTGCTTGCAGGACTGAATCTTATCTGATCATTTCCATGGCAACAGCTGTGGGATTAGAATAGGATGAAGGTTTAGGAAGAGTTGCCGGAATGCAGTCCTAGACGAGTGAGGATTATTTAACTACACACTTGTGTTGCCATGGAAATGAAAATTTACGAATCAGGCAGGATTTTTCTAGCTCAGCAGCACAGTATTATATTCTTAGGGCTCCTTCAAATTTCCCTATTCCATTTCTTCTCATGGGCAGCAGGGAACAGGGGGGAGGGCGGTGGGAAGATCCCACTACACATAATTTAATTATTCCCCAAATACTTTATATTTTAATTTGTGAGTCAGAAATATGGATAGACGAGGACCAGGATCATTATTCTTAAAATGCTTTTCTATCTTATTTTTTTAAAGCAAAATTCAGTTTATTCTAATGAATCTCAAAAATATGATAGTGAATGTTCTTAGACAGGAGTCAATTAAGTACCACGTAAGTCCAAACCAAAATTACGCTGGTTCGAAAAAGAACTGATATCTATTTCTTGTAGGGTCAGTCAGCCCCAGACTTTTAATTCATTTGACAGCAATTTAATGTCAGGAAATCATCAATACTTCATCTCTGACCACTGTTTTAGCATTTACAAACCACTTTCACAAACAATAACTTGTCTGATTTTGTAACACGCTTCAGCAGACGGGAGGGAAGATGTCAAGAACAGCATTTCAAGATGGGAAAGTAAGCTCTGGAGCAGTCGGGCGGTGGAGGGTGGGGTTGGGGAGGCTTGCCCAAGACCAGCTTCCTCTATGCATCACCCGAGATTTCTTTTCTTCAGCTTTTTGGTCTGTTAATGGAAATATCCATTAGGACTCCAGCAAGGACTTTATTTAACTTGTAATGTTACTTCTAGAACTTCTGGAAAATGAATTCTTTTTATCTTTCTTACCTGCCCTTCTTTCCCCAAGCTCTATTTATAGCACATTCTTTGGGCTGGGAAAACCTATAACCTCTCTTGTCTCCTATTTTGAAAGGGGGGGGGGTACAGCATGGGAAACAGTATTATAGCACGTTTTAGAATATACTTATACAAGAGCCACTTAAATGTGGCAAAAATGGCCTGACCTGGAAAAGTTGGGCTTAGTACCCATCCCATGTTAGAGATAAAGGAAGGAAGACCCAATTTACAGGTACTAAGTCCTGTGGGGTAGCCAGGGTGAGTACCAGGCAGTGTTATTCAGCAATGAGCTCACTGCCCGATGCAAATAGGAGCCGATGGTATGGGTACTGGCTTTTGAGAAGAGAAAAAGGATTATCACAAGCTCAACTGGCAAGGAGACAGTAGGCAATGTTCAAACATGTTTCCCCAAGCTTGGGAATGGGGGAAGGTTTTATAATAGGAAAAGGCAATGAGCTGTGATATTCTGAGGGGCGGTGGTAGTTTCTTGGCTCTTAAGTTTGTATTGTAACAAACCAAGCAGCCTTTCCTTCTTTATCAGTCTCTGTTCCTTAATCTAATTACTTAGGTACCACCTGTGGTTGACTTTTTCTTTCTGGATGGCTTGGGGAGTGGGGGGATTGCAAATTAGGCATTTTTGGCTTATCTGGGAATGCTCAGGTTAAGTGACTTATAACCTAGGAGTCTGTTGTAACTGAAAAACAACTCACTGTTTTGTGACTTTTTGTTAATGACAAAATTGAATCAGATTGAACTGGTTCTGTCATTGCAGGAGCAGAAACCAAAGCTGGCATGGGGTGTCTGACAGGGGTGGAGGAGTTCTGATGGGGACTGCTTCTTACCACCTAAGTGGAAGTTCAAGGTCAGTGGGACAAGCCTCTGGAAGGAATTAATGTTGGCTCCCCTAGCCCTGGGCTAGGACTTTCCGTACTGGGCTCAGAGGCTGGGTGGTATATTTTTCTTGAAAAATATTTTTTAAATGTTTTTTAAAGTTATGCAAAGAAGAGTAACAACCTTGAATCACAGTTGAATTCACACCCTCTTTACTTGTATCAGAGCATCTGCAAGGGAATCAAAGGTGCCCACAGTATTATTCCAGGTACTTTTTTATTGGCTCCCTACAAACTCGTAAATAGCCATTTAGTTATTATCCCTACCTCCACGTCCTTCCTCACCCCTCCACGCACACAAATTCTCAAAGCCTTCTGCCACTGTCATCCCCACCAACTGCTTTTGTCAATGCATAAAAAGATTTGTCAGAAGTTAAGTGGCTTCCCTCAAGATTAAGCAGGAATACAAAGGGAGAACTGGGACCATCAGTAGGAGAATCATAAAGTCAGAACATGAGCTGACACGACCCTTTCTTAGACAGGCCTATTTGCATATTGATTGTGTCTCTGGCAGAAGTCAAGGAGGCCCAGCTGTCAAGAAGGAAAACTGCAGAGAAGGGAGCAGAGTGAGCGTCTTCCTTTGGATAGGGCAGAATGCTAAGTCCAGAACACATCATTACTGTGTCAGTCTAAAACTTCAGCCCTGGCAATGGTTGGGTGGGGTCAGGGCTATATTCTGAGAGAGGACAGAACTTTTTGTACACCAAGAGAGATTTTGAAACACATGCTGGCTTCTCATCCCCTTGGAATAGGGCTGGGTGGAGGGTACTGTTTTGTAGGGCGATCTAGTCACATTTATCAACATTCAAAGATGCATGGCTTTTAACCTGTAAATGCACCCTAGTAATTATCTTACACCAATACACAGAGATGTTTATTACAGTATACTTTGCAATATAAAACAAAAACCATTCACATTTGAAGACAATCTAAATACCTCTTAACAGAGAGCAGATGATACAAATATAGCATCAATACCCAACGAACGCCATGCTGCTGTAACAAGATGTGATTGGTCTATAAGTGCAAACATGAAAAGCTCTCCAAAATAGAGCACTAAATAAGACAAACAAGATGCAGAGTAGTGTGGGGTCCAATTTGTGTAGAAATATAGGCACCATATGGACATGGGCTATGAATGTGTAAACAATTTCTAAAGGAAACTGTAAGAAACCATTCACAGCAATTACTCTAGAGAGTGGGACACCAGTATACAGAGAAGAGGGGAGCATTTATTTCTCATTTTACATTTCTCAGCACTCATTGTAATTGTTACACTGTGCACATGTGTTCCTTATTAGTAAAAACTCATTTATTAGAAAATAATAAAAGGGAAGAGATTAAATTAATGCAGCAGACAAACAAAAGGCTGGGGAAGGAAAAAAAAGGAGAAGCAGGGAGAAAAACAATGTACTACTTTAATTGGCAGGAGTGGAATGATCTTTACAGAATCCTTTTTTAAAAGAAATGTTAACAGCTTTGTTGACATATAATTTACGTACCTTAAAATTCTATACCATTTAAGGGGTAGAATTCTATGGTTTTAAAGTGCATTTATAAAATTACCCAATTGTCCCTATAATTTAATTTTACATTTTCATCACCTCAAAAGCAAACTCTTCCACATTAGCAGTCACTCCTCATTCCTTACTCCTCTCACTTCCATCCCTGGGCAACCACTAATTTGCTTTCTGTCTCTACAGATTTGCCTATTCTGAACATTTCATGCAAATGGATTCAGAAAGTATGTGGTCTTCTGAGACTGGCTTCCTTCCCACAGCATGATGTTTCCAAGGCTCATCCATGTCGTAGCATGTATCCATATTTCATTCCTTTTTATTACCTAATAATATTCCATCATACGGAATGTCACTTTCTGTTTATCCATTCATCAGTTGATGGGTATTTGCGTTGATTCCTTATTTTTTGGAGTGTTATGGATAATGCTGCTCTGAACATTCATGTAAAAATTTTGTGAGGATATGTTTTTAGTTTGCTCAGTTAGATACCTAGAAACAGCTAAAGTAGATGTGTGTCTAATACTTTAAGAAACTGCCTTACTCTTCCAAAGTACATGTCATATTTCCACCAGCAGTATATATGAGTTCCAGTTCTTTGCACATGTTTACCGGCCATTCGTACATCTTCTTTAGTGAAATGTCTATTCAGATCTTTTGTTCATTTTAAAATGGGTTATTCATCCTTTTACTACTGAGTTGTAAGAGCACGTACACATACACACATTTATGTTCTCTGAATGTCTCTTATCAGATACATGATTTGAAAACATTTTTTCCCATTCTATAAATGGTTTTCACTTTCTAAATGTCATTGTTTGAAGGGAAAAAACCTTTCAATTTTGATGAAGTCTAATTTATCTATTTTTTCTTTATCATTTATAATTTTAGTGCTTTTTTTTTCTTTTTGGGACAGTCTCACTTTGTCACCCTGGGTAGAGTGCTGGGGCATCATAGCTCACAGTAACCTCAAACTCTTGGGCTTAGGTGATCCTCTTGCCTCACCCTCCCAAGTAGCTGGGACTATAGGCACCGACCACAATGCCTCACTATCTTTTAGAGACTGGGTCTCATTCTTGCTCAAGCTGATCTCCAACTCCTGAGCTCAGGCAATCCACCTGCCTCGGCCTCCCAGTGTGCTGGGATTATAGGCATGAGCCATTGCACTTGGCCTTATCATTTATACTTTTAGTACCATAGTAAGAAAACATTGCCAAATATAAGGTCACAAATATTTATGCCTGTGTCTTCTTCTAAGAGGCGTATACTTTGGAAAAATAGTGGAAAAGGGGAGAAAGAGGAAGAGCCATTGGTTAAGACCTGTCAGCCAATTTGTTTAGAGTCATCCATTCTTGAGCATTTATTGAGCACCTACTTTTTGCCAGATAAGAGAAGTAGTGTTGAACAAAACAGGCAAAAATTCTGCCTTTGTAAACCTGACATTTTAGTGGAGGAAGAAAGACATAAAAACTTGAGTAAGTAAAGCAAGTCATATGCCAGATGGTGACAAGTACTATGCTCAAGGATAAAGCAAAGAGGTGGGAGCATGCATGCTGGAGTTGGGAGGAGGGTTTGTCATTTCAAACAGGGTATTCAATGCCAAAAAGCTCTCTGTGGAGGTGATTCAGGATTTGTACCCATTCACAGAATATCCTGCCTGGGACCCAAAATGGCACCTGCAGTTCAGAGCAGAAGTTAGGAGCCAGAAGGTGGATGTGGGTGACACCCCGGACAGTTTCTTTACACATGGCTCAGCTTCTTGTTTTCCATTAGAGGCTTTTGCTGTGTTTGTGGGGTTAGTCCCTTCAGAACATGGCACTGTCACACACAAGTTGTAAATGTCACCCCAGCATGTCAGAGACTTGGAGAGGTCCCTGCTGCCGTCTGGAGCCCACATGGAGAGGGTAACTAAAGCAGTGCTGCATTGCCAGGGAGCTGGGGAGCTGTGGAGCATGGCACTCTGTGCACTGGTGTTCACTCCTCTACTGAAAATCATCATTCTCCCATTCTACAAAGTCCTGGGAAGCAGGAAGTAGCATTCAGTGATGTATCCTCATGACAGGAATGGGAGGGGCACAGGACTGGCCTCTGGTGGGAACCCATCAGTGGGACATGTTCCCCCCATGATTCTCCCCCTTTCTGAATAGGGATAAGGCCCTAGGCAATGCCAAGGAGGGGGCTGTGGCCCTTTGCTTTCTGGATTATGCACAGACTTGATGTCATCCAGTGAAATAGTGTCTTCACTACATTCAGAACTGCTTTTTCTGCTCAAAATATTAAGACATAGAATGTAGTTGTTCACTGCCACTGGAGGGGTAGGTGAGGGCGCAGCATGGAAAGAAAACTTTCACATTCAGTTATTTACAGGGTAACTGATGAGACTCAGGGAGGCAAATAATTTCACATGCTCAGAAAGTAGGAAGGAAATGCTGCCCCAAATGAAAACTTCAAGGGATCTTTTATTGAACATGAAAAGTGTACATGTATAACACGGAACAAAAAGTTAATTATAAACAGAAAGAAACTCTAACTTCATTACTCAATATAAAGATAAAAGTCATTTTTTACCATATCAGTAAAGAACAAGGAAGTAATAAGAAAAAGCAAAAGAGAACATCTCAAAAACAATGTCATATAATTATCAGGTAAGAAAGTTAAAAGAAATGGGTACGATGCTTAGGGAGTAAAATTTAGCTTCCTTGACTCACTGTTAGTCCCATTCTATGCTTTGACATGTCCAGCAGGTGCTAATTTATAATTGGTAAACATTCTATTTAAACCCTCAGGCTGTCCCTGATCTTTCCACCCATGTCTCTAACCCATAATAGAATGTTAGTCAAAGCTGTGATCCCCACCTAGCAGAGATCTCTCTTGCAGAGGTGTGTTAAATTAACAGAGCACAATTTTTTTTTCCAACTTTACCAAGGGGAACTGCCACTTATGATCTCCACCAGGTATAAATGTGACATGTATTGGTTAGGAATTTCTTTAGGTACAAGGACCAGAATACCCAGTAGCCAATGAAGTGAATGATAAATCTATTTAACTACGTAGATGTAGACCAGGCTGGTGGGAGGCACAGTCACATTAACAAGAACCTAACTCTTGTATATCTCTGCCCTGTCATCTTTAACCTTTTAATTTCTCAGTCCTCCCAGTTTTTGCCTCTTGGTCATAATGTCAGCCAGCATTCATGGCAGGAGGAAGGAAGATGGGCAGCCCCAGTATCACCTGTTCTATTAATCAGGAAAGCAAACTTTTCCTACAAGTACCCCACACAGAGAACCTCTCTCTTATGTCTCACTGTCTAGAACTGGGACCACAGAGTCATCTCCTGCTGTGAGGGAGGCTGAACTTTGATTGAAAGCAATGGGTTGCAAACTCAGGTGAGCATGAGAATCATCTGGAAGGTTTGGGGCTGAGATTCTTGGGCCTCTCCTTGTACATTCTCATTTGATAGGTCAGAGGCAGCCCTGAGAATCTGCATTTCTAGCAAGTCCTCAGGTGATGCTTCTGTTGCTGTTCCAGGGATCCACTTTGAGAAACAAGTTTAAAGGAAGGGTTTAAAGGAAGTCTTTTATATTTTTATTAAACTCTTCTAAGCAGACCCTAATTTGTTTTCACTGGAACTTTTATAATAATCTCTCAACCATTCTCCCTGCCTTTCATGCTATACATCATTGCCATACTTATTTTCCTAGTGCCATCCCTAATCACACTCTCTGCTCGAAAGCTGTCAGGAATACTCATTGCTTAGATTTCTCTGGAATCTGTGGCCTTTAATGATTGAATAATCTGTGCTTCATTTACCTGTGGCCCTTAAAATAGGACCTTGTGATGATCAGTATCAGACCAGTTGTCTTTCTGAGAGTAATTATAAAAGCTGGATCAAATGCAAAATATTGTTGTGTGAAAACATCACAAAGTAATCAAGCCAGATAGGCTTCAGAGGTCAAAGCCCAAGGAAATTGGGGGAATGCAATTGTTTAAGGAATAGTGATTCCCAATATCATACAAACTTTTCCAGAGAATCTAAAAAGAGGGAGTGCTCCATAATATATTTTATGAAACCAGCGAAACTTTGATATCAACCCGATAAGACATTGTAAAAGAGGAAAACAATTTGCTAATGTTTCTATTTTTTTTTTTAGAGACAGAGTCTCACTTCATCGCCCTCGGTAGTTGCTAATGTTTCTGATGAGTAAAGGTGAAAAATTCTAACCATAATAATAACGAATTGAACCCAGTATTATTAAGAATAAGGATAATATACCACAACCAAGCTGGAATCCAGGAATGCAAATATCTTGATATTTATCAACTTGACCCTTTTAAACTTCAGTTTCTTTATCCAATCATGGTTTGTCTAGTTCATAAGTAGGACAGTTGTAAGGCTTAAATGAGATAATACATGGAAAGATCCTGGTATAATACTTGACACATAGTAAGTATTTTATAAGATTGGCCAGCAATGTTGTTTTATTATTATTTTACAAAAGTGAGGTCATACTATACAATTCATAATACTCTCTGCTGCCAGGTTATGTAGGCTAACATTCACAACCAGTCACAATATTGTCCCAGCAACTTTTTCAATATTTTCTCCAACTTTTCTCCATATATTCTCATGAATTTTTCCTTGAACATACAGCCTCCCCCCACCCAACACACAAATTAGAACATTTTACTAATCTGTGAACACGTTGATGGCAATGAAGGACCATACTTTTATTTGATTACATACCATGAAAAAGCAGCTCAGTGATGGGTCAAGAGAGAAATACAAAATTATTTGTTGTATAAGTAAATAAATGCTATATTGGGGGCCTGAAAAACCACCTTATGCCATCATTCTTCTGTTGGGCCCTTCCTGATTCCTTAAACACGCTATGGACTTGCCCTTTAAACTATCATAGTATTTCTCTGTCATGGCACTTGTTACATTTGGTCTTATATTTTGATGACAGCAGATGTCAGCAACCTACAATAACCTACAGTAACCACAACTGTGACCACAACTACATTCAAATGGTAAAGCTTTACTTTACATAGAACATAAGAAACTTAACAATAGTCTCTGTCCATTCCTCCCTATCTTTTGTGTCATTGTTGTGATGCATTTTACTTCTACTCATGTTCTAAAACCCATCATTTATTATTCCCACTTCAAATATCGTAGGCAAATAAGAAATAAAACTAAATTTTAAATAAATCAAGAAATGCAAGAGCATTTTATGTTTATATACATATTTATCATTTTGGGGCTCCTCATTCCTTTTAGATCCAGTATCCATCTAGTAGTGGTACCTCTCAGCCCAGAGAGGAGTGTTTTTCAACCTTTTTTACCTCACAGTACCCTTGAACCTATAGTTAAGTTCTGTGGCACACTTAAATTATGTTGATTAAAATATATATATATACTTACTGTGATTTGAACTTCTTTCAAAAACAATTTATTTAATCGTCTTTAAAAATGTTTGCAGCACACCTAAGATCCTCTCACGGCACACTGGATAAAAATCATTGCCATAGAAGAGCCCCTCACCCAGGGGGCATGTTATACACCCTCACAGTGTGCACTGTAGGTGAGATCTCGCCTCATGCCCTCCCTCCTTCTGCTACATATCCTCCCCCTCCCCACTCCTATTTCCCTCTACCCTGAACTGGACTTTGATAGTGTTTTATTGTTCTTAGGTACATGCAATTGTTTATATATTGATTTCATATTAGTGTGGAGTACATTGGATATTTATCCTTCCATTCTTGCAATACTTTACTAAGAAGAGTGTATTTCAACTCCATCCAGGTAAATGTAAAAGATGTAAAGTCTCCATCTTTTTTAATGGAACTCTTCTGCAAATGGAACTTTACCCTGGAAGTGAGAACAATATAACCTAAATATTGTACCCTCATATTAATTTGAATGAAGTTAAAAAAAACCCTTTGCCATAGAAATTCCTCTAACATTTCTCCTAGTCCTATTCTGCTGGTGATAAATTATCTCATTTTTTTTGGTATGCAAATGTCCATATTTTGCCTTAATTTTTTTTTATTAAATCATAGCTGTGTACATTAATGTGATCATACACTAGTTTCACAGATCGTTTGACACATTTTCATCACACTGGTTAACATAGCCTTCCTGGCATTTTCTTAGTTATTGTGCTAAGACATTTACATTCCACATTTACTAAGTTTCACATATACCCTTGTAAGATGCACCACAGGTGTAATCCCACCAATCCCCCTCCCTCCCTTCCCTTTCTCCCTTCCCCCATTCTTAGGTTGTAACTGGGTTATAGCTTAATTTTTGAAGAATATGTTGTTGTTTTTTTTTTTTGGCCGGGGCTGGGCTTGAACCCGCCACCTCCGGCATATGGGACCGGCGCCCTACCCGTTGAGCCACAGGCGCCGCCCGAAGAATATGTTTTTCTGGGTATAGAAATCTAGGTTGATTTAGTTTTCTTCAGCCCTTTAAAGACAGCGTTTCTGGGCAGTGCCTATGGCTCAGTGGATAGAGCATTGGCCCCATATACCAAGGGTGATGGGTTTGAACCCAGCCCCGGCCAGCTAAAACAGCAGTGGCAACTGCAACAAAAATAGCTGGGCGTTGTGGTGGGCACCTATAGTCCCAGCAACTTGGGAGGCTGAGGCAAGAGAATCACCCTGGCCCAAGAGCTGGAGGTTGCTGTGAGCCATGACACCATGGCACTCTACCGAGGGCGACAAAGTGAGACTCTGACTCAAAAAATAGAATAAAATAAAATAAAGATAGTGTTCCATTGTTTTCTGGTTTGTATAGTTTCTGATGAAAACCTGGACTTTTCTTTCTCTGTTTTCCCTTATGTAACATCATTTTTCCCAGCTCCATTTAATATTCTCTATCACTAGTCTTCATCAGTTTGACTATAAGGTGTCTCAGTGTAACTTTCTTTGTAGTCACCCTGCTTGGAGATTATTGAGCTTCTTGGATCTGTGGATTTATTATTTTTAAAATCTGATTGAAAAACGTTCAACCATTATTTCTTCATATATTTTCCCCATGTATCTTTCTTTTCTCCCCCTCCAAACACATGCTTATTAAAGGACTTGATATTGTCCTGCTGTTACTGGGGCTCTGCTCAGGTTTTCAAGCTCCTTTTAACCATGTGATTCTGTTTGGGTAGTTTCTATCATACCTGACGTTCACTGGCTGTACTTTTCTTCTGTAATGTCTAATCTCCCAGTAAGCCCAGTGTTGAACATACAGCCTCTGTAGATATGTGTTTTTTTTTTCACTGTAGATATTGTTTTTTTTTTTTTTTTGTAGAGACAGAGTCTCACTTTATGGCCCTCGGTAGAGTGCCGTGGCCTCACACAGCTCACAGCAACCTCCAACTCCTGGGGCTTAAGCGATTCTCTTGCCTCAGCCTCCCGAGTAGCTGGGACTACAGGTGCCCGCCACAACGTCTGGCTATTTTTTGGTTGCAGTTTGGCCGGGGCCGGGTTTGAACCCACCATCCTTGGTATATGGGGCCGGCGCCTTACCGACTGAGCCACAGGTGCCGCCCTAGATATTGTTTCTTTTTTTTCTGGTCAGAATTTCTCTTTGGTTCTTTATTACAGTTTCTTTTTTTCTCTATTGATATTCTCTATTTATTCTACACCTTATGATATCTATGTTGCCTTTCAAATTCTTGAAAGGGAAATTTATAGTACCTGTTTTAAAGTCTTTACTTCATTATCTCTATAGTTTGGGTCTGTGACTATGATGAACTGATTTTTCTCCTGGTTATGGATAGATGTTCCTGCTTCTTCACAAGCCTAATAATTTTCTATTTTATGCCAGATATTATAAATGCTGTATTGCTGAGGATTTGGATTTTATTGTCTTAGTGGTGTGTCATTGCATGGTATCTTGTCTCACAGGCATATAATTTACTTACGGCGTAGCTTGTTGACTTGTCAAGGTTGTATTTAAGCTTTGTTAAGATGACTCTAGAAGAGGCTTTACTTTGGAATAGATTAAATCTACACCTGAAGCATAGTTTTGCCGAGATTTCTACTGAATGCTGTTTGACCAAGTTTATTCACTCTAGCTCTTTGGAACTTGAATGTCTCCCATTCTTGTGAAACCTCCAATAGTAATTTAGGTCATTATTCCATTAATTATGTTTTCTCCTGAGTTCTTTGCCTTATCTCATGGAATCATTCTCTGTATATGCACAATTTATTATTTGGCTAAAGGCTCTTTAGCCAAATAAAGGGATTGCTACATAGTTTTTGGAGCTTTTCCTCTGCATAGCCCTTTTCTATTTGGTTTCATGCCCTGCAAGTTTCTGCTGCCTCAGTAGCCCCAAATTCTGATTTCTGTCTCCTAAGCCAAAGAAATCATTGAATTCTATTTGGGATCTCTTTTCTCGAAGTCTTAGGATGGAAAGTAGTTCTAGGCAGAAATCCCAGGTGATTGTGAGAATTGTTTCATTTATTTATTTATTTATTTTTGCTCAGAGATCAGAGTCCTGTGTTGCCTATTATTTAAAATATGAAAAGAGTTATTTTTATTATTTTGTCCAGATTCTAGTTGTTTGTGGTAAAGAGCTAGACTAGCACCAGTACACTGGCAGAAAGAGAGGTTATCGCTCTGTGTGAAGAATGGAGTAAAGGCATGAAAAGAAAATAACAGATTGACCAGGTGAGAGGCTAGTATAGCAGTCCAGGTAAGAAATGATAAGGTTTGAGCTATAGAAACTAAATTTTAATGGAGAGCTTATGAAATGGAGACTCGACCATAAACATTCTTATTCTCTGCCCATCTGATTTATTAGTTGTTTCTTAAATTTTTTTATGTATAGTAACTTGAGGGGTTGTTTGAGATTCTAAAAAGGAAATTTAAGAGATAGCACATATATTTAGTTTTGTTTACATGGATATCGTCTGTATGTACGCACATCAGAAGATTTTCATGTGGGCACTCAGAGATAAAATTTTCATTTTTGTAACGTTTTTGGAAAAATACATGAATGACATTTTGAAAACTGATTTCTCCTTTTCTCTGACACATCTTAATATATACTGCTGTGCAAAAGAAATTGTCTTCAGCAGCTGGAAGTGAGAGTTCCTCTAACTTGGGGTCCAAGGCCACTCCTTCACCTCCAGGAAGGCTGCAGGGTGCTGAAGGTACTCAAATGGAGAGAGAGCTGAGTACACATAATCAGTCTCCAAGCATGGCAGTCATAATAGAAAGCAAGGTAGGAAGCAGCCCAGTGTGTTCATGTTCAGCTGTCCCAGCATCCCTGCTTCAGGGAGTCTATGCCCCAAAAGACAGAGGCTGGAATTTGAAAAAGCCAGTTGAAAGCAAGGAACATGTCAGTAGACATAGACATCCTTCAAAAGGTGAGGTACCCAGCACTCTGTAGGTTCCACAGAGTCTGCAGTAGTGAAGGGAAGGCACTTCCTCCATTTCAGGAAAATGCAACAAGAGCAGAAATAGCAGCTCAAGGCCAAGGCAGCAGCAATGGCTGTGAAAATGGCAAATGCCTGGAGTGGAAGGGATCAGTTAGCGCTGTTAGAGTTCAGGGGAAACATACCTTCTCTTAGACCTACTGCTTTGTTTGCAAGCAACTGTAGCCCAACCAGAAGAGAGTAATTTAAGATGGGAGACTTGTCAACATAAGAAACTCTATATAGAAGGAAAGAGGGAGTGAGAGGGAGGAAAGAGTGAGGAAAGATAGAGAACGACTGGAAAACTAGGAGTTAAGAATTTCTCTGTAATTTTACTATAAAGACGGACCATCCTTACAGCTTTGCTTTTGGTGAGTTTTCCAAGCAGAGGAGATAACCGGTAGGTTTTGGCTTTGAGCCGGTACAGGGAGACTGAGGACAGGGAGACTGTGTGGCATCCCAAAGAAAGACAGGAAAGAATATCCATGGTAGCAGTCAAGTAGCTAGGTGAATTTAAGGGGACAAAGAAAAAGGGGAATTGCAGCCAAATTCACAAGGTATCGTAGATGTGAATGTTGCATCTGTTTTTTCTCCTGCAAGATTGAAGACAGACTTTTTACAGGTGTTTCCAATCCTGGGGCCTGATGTTCATACCCCATTGTTTGTGAGTCACTCAGGAAGCACTTGAGGCTAAGGGGGGAAAGTTCTAAAAGACTAAGGAGTGGGTGAAGGTAAAGAGAAGAGTTTACATTTCCTTTGGTAATATTGCATCTGCTGGGCTCCTCAGTAGTTTGGGGAAACAGAAATCCACGGGGCAGGGGGTGCTGCTAGCAAGAGAAAGAGTAAGAAAGCAGCACAGGAGAGATTGACTTGCATCCTTACTGGAAAACTAGGAGTTAAGAATTTCTCTGTAATTTTACTATAAAGACGGACCATCCTTACAGCTTTGCTTTTGGTGAGTTTTCCAAGCAGAGGAGATAACCGGTAGGTTTTGGCTTTGAGCCGGTACACTGTTTGCTTTGGTAAAGCCCAGAGGGCAGTTCCATCCATCACAAGGGATGAGGTTCAGTTATATTCAGCAAACATCCAATGAGTTTTCTGTGGCAAGCATCTTGCTAGAGGATGGGGGTACAATGCTGACCAGCGTCCTTGTGTGCAGCCACCTCTCTAGGGCAGAACTCAGATACATGGTATGATCTGCAAGGCTGTGGTTGTCTTCACATTCATGGGCCTTCACATTGGGCACTCAAGCGCGTTGGTGAGATCCATCAGTTGTTAGAGGGTTCTTATGAATGTGTCACAGACCAAGTAAAGTACCAAATAAAGTACCAAAGTAACAAGTAAAGTACCAACTTTTGAGAATAATTTACTCTAGATCAGTGATTTTCAACCAGTGTGCCATGAGAGGATCTTAGTGTGCTGTGAAAAATTTTAAAGATCATTAATTGAATTATTTTCCAAAGACGTTCAAATCACAGTAAGTATATTCTTATTTATTTATTTTTTGATTAACATAATTTTTTTTTCGAGATAGAATCTCAAGCTGGGTAGAGTGCCATGACGTCACAACTCACAGCAACCTCAAACTCTTGGGCTTAAGTGATTCTCTTGCCTCAGCCTCCCAAGTAGCTGGGACCACAGGCATCCGCCACAATGCCCTACTATTTTTTTTTTTTTTTGTAGTTGTCATTGTTGTTTTTAGCTGGCCCAGGCCAGGTTTGAACCTGCCAGCCTCAGTGTATGTGGCTGGGGCTTCTGGTGCCCACTGAGCTTCAGGTGCTGCCTGATCAACATAATTTAAGTGTGCCACAGAAGGTTAACTATAGGTTCAAGTGTGCCATAAGATAAAACACTACTGTAGATAAATAAATCATGATGTGTTTATAGCTATGCCAAAAGTAGTGTCACTTGCTCACTTAAATTTCAGCATTTAATGAGAAATAGGGATAAAGTTATGGCTGAAAATTATTCCTGCACCACAAAAGATGACCTACACAATCCTAAAATTACATATGAAAGCTCTAGTTACATCTGTTGTTTGACCAATGCTATGAGTAACTTCAGCTTATTCAGCTAATTGAGGAATTTTGTTTCAGGCATAACTGTCCTATATGTGAGGGGGTAGATACCTTTTAAAATAGAATTGTACGGATAAATGGAATTGGAGCCAGTGATTCATGTGATTACCTGGCACCGTTAAGTTGTCTGAGGGCAGGGACCTCATCTCTGTGTCCCCAACAGAGCCCAGCACAGGAGGTGCGGCCTTATACATGCAGGTGATCCACAAATGCTTAGAGATTGAACTGAGTGGCAGATTTGCTGGCTAAAATGGCAATCCTCTGCATTCAGGACTGCCATTGTTGTAGTGTATTATTCAGGGCAATAGTGATTGAAAATGACAGAAACCTTCTCAAACTGGTATGAGCATAGCTCAGATGTGCCATTGAAATATTATCCTTCTCTTTAGACTTTGTAATCCTTTCTGTTGGCTTACAAATTCTATCTACTTGTTGCTCTAAAGGTATGTTCTATTTGCTTAACACCCAGTGGAAAAAGAATACCTGTTGGTTATAGCAATAATGTGGGAGGTTGGTCCAGATCAGCCTGGCATGGTCACATGCCCAATGGGATATGGCTATTTCATGGACCAAGCCATATACCAGCCCCCATGGTCTGGTGTGCTCATCAAATTGGCCAAGATAGGAAAGGGATGGTTCCTCAAAAGAAAAAATAGGTTACTATTTCTAACTGTATAAGTAGTTATTATTTGTAGCAGGTACTATCTGAAGAAATGAACATTCAGAAAAATGAAGTGGCTTGACTAAACCCACAGAGGTAGTAAGTGACGGAGACTGAGTTTCATGCGGTCTGTTTGACTCTGCAGCCTGCCCTTAAAAGGGAGGACCCATGAGACTAAGGTGGCTGAAACTTCAGAGTCACTCATGGTCCATGGAAGGGCCCTGTCAATTTCTCAAAAAACACTTCGGCGGTATTCCTTTGCTCAAAGAGTGCTGTGATTTCTAGTCCTTATCTTAAACATTGTTATTGTTATTAAATGTCAAGTCTTTTTAATTTTTAAAGGCAAAAAAAAAAAATGGAAACCTAATTAACACATGTATATGTAAAAAAAAAAAAAAGAGTGCTATGATCATTGTGAAAGCTCTAGGTCCCTCCCACAACTGAATTTGATTCCTGTTATTTTCTTTCTCCTGTCTGGATGCCCCTCCCTGTCTGCCATAACAGCCTACTTTTGGAAACATTTCCCCCAAATTCAGATACTTTAACCAATTCTGAAGTGAAAATTTCTCCAGCTTCCCCAGTAAAATACAATCATTTCCTACGCTTGGCACTTTCTCTGCAGATCTTGGGTACCTGTCATAGGGTCCCTTCTATCATTCCAGTTGTTTGTGTGAATATCTTATTTTTTCTACTAAAACATAAGTCACTCTGAGGGCGACTTAGTCATTTTTACAGTATTTGTGGTAATACGGATATTGCTACTAGTGGGTGGGTATCCAATGATTTCATGTTGGGTGATGGGCAAAGTATCAGCACATACTTCCTGGAACTCCTCACTCTTTTATAAAAATATATTTTGTGACAATGCTACCTTGGTTTTCCAAAAACAGGAAATTAGTTCCTCAATGCCAATGAATGTGGAGGCTTTTCTAAGTAGAGGCTTTGAAAGATAAAGGTGCAGAATACATTACAAACCAAATGATCACTTAGTTTTCCAGGAGTCATAACGGATGCAATTGAAGGAGAAACTAAAAAACACCATCTTATATAATTTCCCTGTGTTTCTCTCTGCTGGGACACTTTTGCCACTTATTTCAATGTTTAAGGGGTGGTTGGGTTGCTGTCCAGCTTTTACTGGTAAATTTTTAATCAATAACAGCTTTCTTCAAGCCTCTCTAATGGTGAATGTACCAAATAATGCAAGAAATAATAGACTTCTCTCAAGTGTACCCCGGATTACCTATAGGAAATGCATGACTCCTCTGCAGAAGCAAAAATGCTTTTTTTACACAAGATAACTTGATTATTCTCCTTTGTATTAGATAAAGATTTAAGCACTTTATTCTAATTACTTTTAAATGCAATTTATTTTTACCTATTGAAAATGTAATACACCTTCACTGTGGAAAACACAGAAAAAACACAGACCAAGAAAAAATGCCTGTATGAATATCTTCTTTTGTAGATTTCTGACCATACTTCAACTGAAGATTTTAGGGCTGTGGAGGGTCATTAATTTCCTCCTTCTCACAGTAGATCTCTGCGTGTGCCCCCACTGAGACCTTAAGATGCTATTTTAATACAATGGGGGAGGAAACATCACTTTTCCAACCTTCTCTAAGCTATTAAAGATTATGATTCAGACGAAAGAAGCAGGCTTGAGAAAACAGTGTACATATGTCAAAGAAGATGAATCCAAGCCAGTGGGCCAGGACCACAGGCAGCCTAATCTGCATACAGGCTGTAGTTATATTTCCATTTCAATGAACAGATTACAGTCTGAAAACACCTTTATTGCCAGGCTTTTAAAATTGCCCTATTGTTATTAGTTTTCTCCAGTAAAAGTTGTTTTTGCAAAACTCCTAAATTCTTTTGGGCAAACTATAAAAGCAAGAGAGTTTTTATAGTGGGTACAAGGAGGAATTATGGAGTCCTCTGACTGGATGTGGTGTTGATGGAGCCAGGACCTACTTCTGGGAGGCTGGAGAGCCCAGTGTGGGTCTTCAAAAGGTCTTGTTTCCCATTAAGCATTCCCTCTCCTGCTCTGCATGGGTCCTCAGAGCCGTCTGCCACCTCAGGAACTGTCCACCAGGACTGTGTGGCTGCCACCCACATCTCCAGGCTAACCCCAGCTGGCACCAAGCCTGGACTGTGAGGAGCCATCTTGCTATGGCTCTTTTTCCACTAACTCCCCTAATTCTGATAAATCCACCACCAATCTCCTACTATCCCAGTCCATAATTCACAGTCAAATTTTATTTCTGGTTGTCATTTTCTTAAATTTATTTATTTTGAACCACTTTATTGAGGAATGATTGACATATAAAAGCTGTCCTTATGGTATATATGTATCTTGAGTTTGAGGAAAGTGTACACCTGTGAAAGTATATCCTATCAAAGCCACGAATATATTAATCACGTCTCAAAACTTCTTCCCACTTCTTTTACTATTATTGTTTTTTGGATTTTTTTTGATAAGAGCATTTAACATAAGGTAGACCCTCTTAGAAATTTTAAGTATTGTCTTGTTAGCTGTAGGTTCTATTGCTTTTTAGCAGATCTACAGAATTTATCTCGTATAACTGAAATTTTGTTATACCATCACCTCCCCGTTTCCTCCTCTCTGCAATCCCTGGTAACCTCTTCCACTCTCTGCTTCTATGAGGTTGTTTTTTTTTTTTAGATTCTAAAATATCTGGCTTATTTCACTTACCATAATGTTCTCCAGGTCTACCTTTCCTGTCCTTTGCCTTCTACCACTCCCCTTCCTCCACTCCTCACCAAAATAGTTACCAGATCCTGTGAATCTTTTCCTTTTGTAATTCCTTTTAAATCTTTTGTTCTCCAGCTACATATATTATGCCTTCTCCAGGAAGTTGGTCATCTTTAGGTACCCCCCTTACTAATCTCACTACCACTACAAAGAATCACTGTATGCACTCTAGTCTATTAACATTTCTGCCCTTAACAGTCTTTTGTTAGTTTGATGTTTTTGAGACAGGATGTTATTCTGCCACCCAGGCTATGGCAGGCAGTGGCACGACCATAGCTCATGGCGGGCTTGTACTCCTGGGCTCAAGTGACCCTTCCACCTTGGCCTCCCAAAGTGCTGGGATTCCAGGCATGAGCCACCACTCCCAGCCCAACATCCATTTTTTGCAGAATTCTGGCTGCCATCACTAACTTAGCTTTAGACAAACTTCTTGGCCATATTTATAACTGTATATCTGGCAAAAAATTGATAACTGCCATATGGCCCATGCTTAAAAACCTTCTGCTTCTCCTTTTCATTGCTCCTAGGTTAACTTCTGAAGTGTTCCACACATGCTTGTTGAATGAATATATAAATGAATAAATACCTGGATCCTTGCATCATCCTATGTTTATTAGTGTTATGCACCAACTATTTGTAGCTTTCTGCCTAGGAGACAATGATAGCATTGAACTATTTGATCCCTTTGTATTTGGGTTGAGCCATGTGAGTATTTCTGGTCAATGAGTTATGAGTGAACATGAAGAAAAATCCAGAAGTGTGTTAGTAAATATTTAACTACTGAGTATTTGGAGACTGGGAGGAGGGAGAGGGGACTGTGATTTTTAGTGTTTGCCAATTTCTGTGGTGTAAATATTCCCACCATGTCTGATTTCTATCTATGAACATGACATCCCTGGGTGTTCAGGAGAGGCGTACATAATTGGCTCTTGTGGGCAATATAAGTTGGCTCCAGCACACCATTGTGTGCCAGTTCAGTGACAAGGCATTTAATGTTGGCATGAAACCCTCTAGACTAGAGCTTTCTTTCCTTTTGTCCTGGTAATTGTCAAAGTTCAAGGTAATGGCACTAACCATCAGGTTAGATCTCCATGTGAACGTAAAGAGGAGAGTTCCCTATTTCCAGATAATGAATAGGTCCTCTGAATGAGAAATACATAATTGTTTGTTTTAAGTCATGAGAGGTTGAGGGCTCTTTGTCTCTTCAGCACAACTTAGCCTAATCTGCCTTATAGTCTCCTAACTGGCTTGTTTGGAGTACGTCATGCTCTTTCCAAGTATTATTTTATACTACTGCCAGATTAGATTTTGTAATCATGTTTTCTTCATATTTCATCTCTAATGAAAACAGTTAGTGGTGGTCTCACTCTGCCCCTTGCCCCATGCTAAAAATATAAAGTCCCAACTTTTTGGCCTAGCACTCAAAGGTCACCAATGTATGTGCTCTCATGCTGAGTTTTCTGTCTTATTGCTCATTATTCCTTTTACAGACTCACTGTTCATCAACATTCCTTTTGCTTTTCTGTGCTTAACCTTTGTCTTTGTAGTTTGCATAGAAAGTCGAGCATGAAATGTTTGTTGAATGTTCTTTTTGCTTATCTCTATTTATCTCATCCAACCAATTCTCATTTTAAATGAAATATTAAATAAATAATTCCACAAGGAGAGAAAATGTTCTGGTTACCTTCAAATAAATGCAGGGTATCCACAGAATGAGAAAGTATTTGCTAAGTAGAAGAAATTCTCTCCCTTATGAATATATTTTAAATGCACACATACACCAATTATAATGCTTAGAGGCAAGAAAGGTGCAGCAGAGATAGAGCTGGACAAAGAGAGGGAAACAAAAAGACAGAGACAAGACAAAGAAGGAACATGAGAGACAGAAAACCTAAACCAAAGCTTAGGAACAGTGATGAGTGGCAAGAACCCAAAACCAAGGACAGAGAACAGTGGGTTTCTTCACGAAGGAGCAGGAGGAAGAAGCTTTAACAGGGAAGCTCAGCACAGACTTCAATTAAACAACACAAATTGCTAAAATTTCTGTGGGCTGGGGACTGGGAAAAGCTCACTTTGTCTAATTATTGCACTTCTGTGAAGAACAGGTGTTGCTTCTATTTTTTTTCTGATTTAGAAATTGAAATGTAAAGCCGTTAAGTAATGAACCTGAGGTCTCACAGCTAGTGAGCTACAGTTCCTTGTTTACCTGTCACCTTCCTTTTTCTTGGTATACCCCCTTCATCTCACTCACCCTCCTCCATGAAGCCATGTGCCTCTAAACCTGCTCTGGTACCCCCACTTCCCTGTCAGTGACTGGTTAAATGGTATGCATGCAACCTCATTCTAAATGAAGAGATACGAGAAGACTTCTTGGAAGCTTCTGGGGAAAGTTTTGTCCCTTTCAAAAAGAGACCCCAAAAAGAGACAGTCTCTCCTTTCACTCTATGTTACTATAGTGGGCTAGGACACATGCCCACTAACCTCTGAAGACTTGAGGTTAACTTCTAGATCCACGGCTATCATGTCCAGCCAAACTTGGGACACATTCAAAACACTAATGATGGTAAAGAAAAATAGAAAGAATAGGGGTCTGTGATGACTTCCTGAAGTGAAAAATGTAACCACCATACCTTCCAACTTCTTTTTTTTTTTTTATTATTTATTTTTATTGTTGGGGATTCATTGAGGGTACAGTAAGCCAGGTTATACTGATTGCATTTGCTAGGTAAAGTCCCTCTTTATTTTTGTAGAGACAGAGTCTCACTGTATCGCCCTCGGGTAGAGTGCTGTGGCGTCACACGGCTCACAGCAACCTCTAACTCTTGGGCTTATGCTATTCTCTTGCCTCAGCCTCCCGAGCAGCTGGGACTACAGGCACCCGCCACAACACCTGGCTATTTTTTTGTTGCAGTTTGGCTGGGGCTGGGTTTGAACCCGCCACCCTCAGCATATGGGGCCGGCGCCCTACTCACTGAGCCACAGGCGCCGCCGGTAAAGTCCCTCTTGCGATCGTGTCTTGCCCCCAAAAGGTGTGGCACACACCAAGGCACCACCCACCTCCCTCCTTTCCTCTCTCTGCTCTTCCTTTCCCCACCCCTCCCTCCTCCTTTCTCTCTCTGCTCTCCCTTTCCCCCATTTCCACTGTGACCTTAATTGTCATTAATTGTCCTCATAACAAAATTGAGTACATAGGATTCATGCTTCTCCATTCTTGTGATGCTTTACTAAGAATAATTTCTTCCACTTCCATCCAGATTAATACGAAGGATGTAAAGTCTCCATTTTCTTTAATGGCTGAATAGTATTCCCTGGTGTACATGTACCACAGCTTGTTAATCCATTCCTGGGTTGGTGGGCATTTAGGCTGTTTCCACATTTTGACGATTGTAAATTGAGCTGCAATAAACAGTCTAGTACAGGGGTCCTTATGATAAAAGAATTTTTTTCCTTCTGGGTAGATGCCCAGTAATGGGATTGCAGGATCAAATGGGAGATCTAGCTTCAGTGCTTTGAGGTTTCTCCATACTTCCTTCCAAAAGGGTTGTACTAGTTTGCAGTCCCACCAGCAGTTTAAAAGTTTTCCCTTCTCTCCACATCCATGCCAGCGTCTGCAGTTTTGAGATTTTGTGATATGGGCCATTGTCGCTGGGTTTAGATGGTATCTTGGGGTTGTTTTGATTTGCATTTCTCTAATATATAGAGATGATGAACATTTTTTCATATGTTTGTTAGCCATTCATCTGTCTTCATTAGAGAAGTTTCTATTCATGTCTCTTGCCCATTGATATATGGGATTGTTGGCACTTTTCATGTGGATTAATTTGAGTTCTCTATACATCCTAGTTATCAAGCTTTTGTCTGATTCAAAATATGTAAATATCCTTTCCCATTGTGTAGGTTGTAACTTTGCTTTGGTTGTTGTCTCCTTAGCTGTACAGAAGCTTTTCAGTTTAATGAAGTCCCATTTGTTTATTTTTGTTGTTGCAATTGCCATGGCAGTCTTCTTCATAAAGTCTTTCCCTAGGCCAACATCTTCCAGTGTTTTTCCTATGCTTTCTTGGAGGATTTTTATTGTTTCATGCCTTAAATTTAAGTCCTTTATCCATCTTGAATCAATTTTTGTGAGTGGAGAAAGGTGTGGGTCCAGTTTCAGTCTTTTGCATGTGGATATCCAGTTCTCCCAACACCATTTATTGAATAGGGAGTCTTTCCCCCAAGGTGTGTTCTTATTTGGTTTATAAAAGATTAGGTGGTTGTAAGATGTTAGTTTCATTTACTGGTTTTCTATTCAATTCCAAGTGTATCTGTCTCTATTTTTGTGCCAGTACCATGCTGTCTTGAGCACTATGGCTTTGTAGTAAAGACTAAAATCTGGTATGCTCATGCCCCCAGCTTTATTTTTATTACTAAGAACTGCCTTAGCTATACGGGTTTTTTTCTGGTTCCATACAAAATGCCGAATCATTTTTTCCAAATCTTGAAAGTACGATGTTGGTATTTTGATAGGAATGGCATTGAATATGTAGATTGCTTTGGGAAGTATAGACATCTTAACAATGTTGATTCTTCCAATCCATGAGCATGGTATGTTCTTCTATTTGTTAATATCCTCTGCTATTTCCTTTCTGAGGATTTCATAATTTTCTTTATAGAGGTCCTTCACCTCCTTCGTTAGGTATATTCCTAGGTATTTCATTTTCTTTGAAACTATGGTGAAGGGAGTTGTGTCCTTAATTAGCTTGTCATCTTGACTGTTATTGGTGTATACAAAGGCTACTGACTTGTGGACATTGATTTTATATCCTGAAACATTACTGTATTTTTTGATGACTTCTAGGAGTCTTGTGGTTGAGTCTTTGGGATTCTTTAAGAATAATAGCATGTTGTCAGCAAAGAGGGAGAGTTTGACCTCCTCTGCTCCCATTTGGATTCCCTTTATTTCCTTGTCTTGCCTAATTGTATTGGCTAGAACTTCCAGCACTATGTTGAATAGTAAAGGTGACAGCGGACAACCTTGTCTGGTTCCAGTTCTAAGAGGAAAAGCTTTCAGTTTTACTCCATTCAGTAAAATATTAGCTGTGGGTTTGTCATAGATAGCTTCAATCAGTTTTAGAAATGTGCCACCTATGCCTATACTCTTCAGTGTTCTAATTAGAAAAGAATGCTGGATTTTATTAAATGCTTTTTCTGCAGCTATTGAGAGGTTCATATGATCTTTATTTTTGCCTCTGTTAATACGGTGGATAATGTTTATGGACTTGTGTATGTTAAACCAGCCTTGCATCCCTGGGATGAAACCTACGTGATCATGATGTATGACATTTTGATGATAAGCTGTAATCTATTGGCTAGGATTTTGTTGAGAATTTTTGCATCTATATTCATGAGTGAGATTGGTCTGAAATTCTCCTTTTTGTTTGGGTCTTTTCCTGGTTTTGGTATCAGGGTGATGTTTGCTTCATAGAACGTGTTGGAGAAGTTTCCTTCCTCCTCAATTTTTTGAAATAATTTAGCAGTACAGGAATAAGCTCTTCCTGGAAAGTTTGGTAGAATTCTGGTGTGAAGCCATCTGGACAAGGGCATTTTTTTGTTGGAAGCTTTTTTATTGTTTCTTTAATCTCAGTGCTTGAAATAGGTCTGTTCGGGAACTCTATTTCTTCCTGGCTAAGTCTGGGGAGAGGGTGTGATTCCAAATATTGATCCATTTTCTTCACATTGTCAAATTTCTGGGCATAGAGTTTCTGGTAGTATTCAGAGATGATCTCTTGTATCTCTGTGGGATCAGTTGTTATTTCCCCTTTATCATTTCTGATTGAGGTTACTAGAGATTTTACTTTTCTATTTCTTGTTAGTCTGGCCAGTGGTTTATCTATTTTATTACTTTTTCAAAAAATCAACTCCTTGTTTTATTAATTTTCTGAATGATTCTTTTGTTTTCCATTTCATTGATCTTTGATTTGATTTTGGATATTTCTTTTTTTCTACTGGGTTTAGGCTTAGATTGTTCTTCCTTTTCCAATTCCATAAGGTGGCTTGTGAGTTTGTTGATGTGCTCCCTTTCTGCTTTTCTAATGTAGGTATTCAAAGCGATACATTTTCCTCTCAAAACTGCTTTTGCATGGGTAGTGCCTGTGGCTCAGTGAGTGGGGTGCTGGCCCCATATAGTGAGGGTGGTGAGTTTGGACCCAACCCTGGCCAAACTGCAACAATAAAAAAAATAAAGAAAAAAACAAAACAAAACTGTCTTTGCAGTATCCCACAGCTTTTGGTAGCTTGTGTCTTCATTGTTGTTATGCTCAAGGAAGTTAATAATTTCCTTTTTTATTTCTTCCTGCACCCATCTGTCATTCAATAGAAGGTTGTTTAATTTTCATGCCTTTGTGTGGGGTTGAATGTTTTTGTTAGAGTTGATTTACACCTTTAGTGCCTTATGGTCTGAGAAGACACAAGGTAAAATTTCAATTCTTTTGATTCTGTTGAGGTTTGTTTCGTGTCCCAGGATATGATCAATTTTGGAGAATGTTCCATGGGGTGATGAGAAGAATGTATATTCTTTATCTTTGGGATGGAGTGTTCTATATGCGTCTATCAAGCACAGTTTTTCTAGGGTCTTATTTAAATCTCTTGTATCTTTGTTTAATTTCTGTTTAGAGGATCTGTCCTGCTCTGTAAGAGGAGTGTTAAAGTCCCCTGTTTTTATGGTATTATCAGATATCATATTGCTCAGACTAAGTAGGGTCTGTTTCAAGAATCTGGGAGCATTTAAATTGGGTGCATAAATATTTAGTATTGAAACATCTTCTTGTTGTATTTTTCCTTTGACCAATATAAAGTGACCATCTTTGTCTTTTTGACTTTAGTTGCTTTAGATCCACATGTATCTGAAAATAAAATTGCAGCTCTTCTTTTCTTCTGAATTCCATTTGCCTGAAAAATTGTCTTCCAACCCTTGACGTGGAGCTTTAATTTGTCTTTTGAAGCCAGGTGTGTTTTTTGGAGATAGTAAATGGATGGCTTGTGCTTTTTAATCCAGTCAGCCAATCTATGTCTCTTCAGTGGGGAATTCAAGCCATTAACATTTATTGAGATAATTGATAAGTGTGGTAGTATTCTATTCATCTTATTTTGTGAGAGTCCATTGCTTAGTTTTATCTTTTGCATCAGTGTGGAGGTTAGGTTCTGTCCTTTAATTTCTGAGTTCTTACTTTGCTGCTGACACATTGCGATGGTCAATGTGTATAAGAGGTTGAAGTATTTCCTGTAGAGCTGGTCTTGTTGTGGCGAATTTCCTCAATGTTTGTATATCCGTAAATTGATTTCTCCATCAGTTTTAAAGCTTAGCTTAGCAGGTATAGAACTCTGGGCTGGAAATTGTTCTGTTTAAGTAGAATAAAGGTAGATGACCACTGTCTTCTTGCTTGGAAAGTTTCATTAGAGAAGTCTGCGGTCACTCTGATGGATTTTCCCCTGTAGGTCAACTGGTGCTTACTCCTGGCAGCTTGCAGAATCTTTTCTTTGGTCTTGACTTTGAACAGGTTCATCACAATGTGTCTTGGAGAACTCAGTTAGAGTTGAGGCGATCTGGGGTCTGATATCCCTCTGAAAGCAATGTGTCAGAATCCTTGGTAATATTTGGGAAATTTTGTTTTATAATATTCTCTAGTATGGCTTCCATTCCTCTGGGGCATTCTTCTTCCCCTTCTGGGATTCCTATAACTCATATGTTAGAAAGCGTCCTAAAGTCCCATAATTCTGACAGTGAACGTTCTGCTTTCTCTCTCTTCTTTTCTGCCTCTTTAACTATCTGAGTTATCTCAAGAACTTTGTCCTCTACCTCCAAAATTCTTTCTTCTGTGTGGTCTAACCTGTTGCTGATACTTTCCATTGCATCTTTAATTTCTCCAATTGACTGCTTCAGTTCCTTTAGCTCTGCTATATCCTTTCTATATTCTTCATATAGTTCATCTCTTCTTTGATTCTGTTTTTGGATTTCCTTTTGGTTATTTTTCACTTTATTAGCCATTTCCTGCATTGTTTCCATCATTTCCTTCATTGTTTTCATCATGTGTCTTCTAAATTCCCTTTCTGTCATTCCTAACATTTCTTTATAGGTTGAATCCTCTGCGGTAGCTACCTCATGGTCCCTTGGAGGGGTTGCTCTGGACTGGTTCTTCATGTTGCCAGGAGTTTTCTGCTGATTCTTCCTCATGAGTTTATCTGTTTCCTTGCCCTAATTTTCCTTTCACTTCCTCTTGCTCTTTAAGTTACTGTGCCTGTGTACTCAGGTTGTGATGAGTCCTTTTGGTACAGGACCAGAAGGATGAGAAGGTTGAAGAGCAAGAAGGGATAAAAGAAAGAAAAAGAAGGAAAAAAAGAAAAGAAAATAGAGAAAGGAGAGGGGTTGGGTAAAAGGGAATATTGACAAAAAGAAGAGAGGAACTGAAAGAGGGAGACAGAGCAATATAGTTGTATAGTAGCATACTTTGACACAATCTTAAAAAAAAAAACCCAACCTCTGGGGGTGGCTGGTTGGGTTGTTCCCTTGAGGTCAGCAGCTCTTTGCTAACCTGATCAGACACAGTACCCCATCTCCACCAACTAGAGAGGAAAGACAAAAATGCTATGAATCAAACCAAAACAAGCAAACTGAAAACTTTATGGGATAAAATTGGGTGAAAAACCAAATAATAGGGGGAGAAACACTAGCAAAAATGAAGTTCCAATTATTGAAAAAGGCAGCAATGGGAAATTGTATTTAAACTAGAAAAATGGAGAAAGAAAAGAAAGAAAAAGAAAAAAAAGAAATGAAAATATCTATACGGAAAAGGTTGAAATTAAAAAACAAAACAACGACAAAATAAACAAAAAACAAACTAACTAACAACGACAAATAGACAACCAAAAAGAAAGCAGTATATATATCTTGTTGAATATTGTCTGGGCAACAGGTGGTCTTCTGAGGTATGAGATGTTAATCACAATGCTGATACGACTGAAGTCCTCTGCTGATTTCTCAAACCCTACAGTGTGGAGACCCTAAATTTTTCTTCAGAAGGCACTTTAAACTTCTAAACGTGGCTAAGCAGAAGTTTTCCCAGGAAAGTGCTTGTCGCTGGCATCACTACTGAAGTGGCTATCCACTTACCCAGTGTGCCAAAACGGGTCTCACTCTGCCCCTCAGGGTTAAGGCTGTAAAGTGGCTCAGTCCCCGCCTTTAGGCTGCTCAGTCACTAGGTTATTCGTTCCTGCCTGATCCTTGCTCTGTGACCCTGAGGGCAGAGCTTGCCAAGGCAGTGCTCTCACAATGGCTCCCTGTGGCCCAGAGCCAAACACTATTAGCTCCGTCTGGCTCAGCAGCTCAGTCTGGGGCCCTAGACAACACCCAAAGTTCTCCGCACTCTTGCTCAAGCTCTCCGCAAGGCAGTTCAACTTAGTGCCAAGTCCAAAAACACCAAAACAGTTCATAGGTAAGGCCTTTCTGGTTTGCAGTCTCACTGCTGCTGCACTTACAGCTCCTGGTGGGATTAGACCGATCGAACACATGCAAACACTTTCTAGTTTTCCACTGTTTTTGTCCTTCTCTTGGGGTCCAGAAGTCTCTTGCTGACTCTGTATCTTCAAAGGGGTGATTATAGGCAGATCCCACCGGCCAGAGATGCCTGCAGTCTTATCTCCCCGGACTCATGGTGCCCAGTTGCAGGGAAGCTGTTACTCAGCCGTCATCTTCCAGAGGAAACTGTCATCGTCTATTCTATCATAAGTTTATTTCTAAGAGCAAATTTTTGGGAATCTTGGAAATGGCCTTTTCTATTAAGTGTCATTGGGCTTTATATAGGGGCACTGGATTGAGTTGCTGAAAGGTTCCTGACCCAAAGATAAAATCATTCCCAGATGTGAGAAGAAAGGGAAACAGAAATCCAATTGGTGCCACTAAAGCGGCTTTTATTCCACCTAGAGGACAGGTGTGGCGAGATTCCCGACTTCTTGATGTAAAATAAGAATTTCTTTTCTATGTAAGGCACTTGAGTTAGGAGTTTTACATTATTTGCATCTCAAAACACTCTAAAATATGAAATGAGGATTTAAATCCATGTCTGTTTGACTCCAAAGCCTATACATGTCTTCCCCATGTGGGGATTACTTAATGTTCCTAACTATCTCCCTAGCTTGGGAAGACAAGTGTAAATTTTCTTACAAGCCATTTTATTGTCTTAGACAAAAAGAAAAAAAGGGCAGATATATTGGAAATGAATTAAAATAAAGGAAAAAATCCCTCATGACTTAAGAGGAGATTCTTCAATTTTAAAAGATCCTCTCTTTCAAAATGGACTCCTCAATCCTTAGACTATCTCAGAGGTTACTATTGATTATGTCCAACCAAAATTATGTCCGTGTTCAAGTCATTCCTTGAAGATTTCATGGCCTCTATATCCTTGATGTCAATGAGTTCTAGCTATTTAGTGAATGCTATGAGGTATGTCAGTAGCCTGAAAGATAAATGTGATATGAGGTCAAAGTAATATTATTCATCAAATTGAAAAACCTATTACCATGGCTTGCAGTGATGATTTATTTTCAATGCCCTCCCAATTACTCTCTGCCTCGTCTGATAATTCTTATGACAGAAATCAAGTGTAGTTGATATAATTTTTGGCTCTTAATGACCAAGAGTCATAACTGTTACTGAAGAAAGAGATACCGAATACAATAACCAGTAAGAATTTGAAACAATTCAAATCAAAAAATTTACCAGCCCATTTAGACAACTGGATCTCCGATCCTAAATTTGAATTCTGAAAGTTTTCTTGAACGAAAATATAAGCATACTATAGGAAAGAAGTACCAGCAGGAAAATTTAACTTTCTTCCTCAAAAGACATACACAACTGAAAGTGTGCAAAATGAACACTCGAGAGATCACAATCTTGAAAGAAAATTGAAAGAGCTGGGCCATGAAAACTATTTAGTAAATAGTTTTAGCACTGTAAATGAGTTCTGAAAAGAAAGTGTGTTTTCTCAGTAATCCTTCATTACTCATGACTTATGGGCATTCTCCAGGTGCCTTTCTCAAGGTGAAAGATTATTAAAATTAGGTTAGAAGTAGGGGATTAACACAGAACTAAGAGGGGAGTGAGAATCTAATTTTAGGAAGAAGTATCCTAGGCAAACATGGGAAGAACAATGACCAAATTACATATTGGCAGCACTAAGTATAACTATTACTGAAAACATGATTTGGGGGTATAGGCAGGAAAGAACTTGGGGAGAAGAGATACACTGAGATTTCTGAGAATCCAAGAATAAGGTACTCTGATGAAAATCCTATGTCACCTTTTACCCAAGAGATAGATGTTATACGTATTAATGGAAAGAGCCCTGAATTAAAATCTGAAGACTCAACGTTCACTTCTAGATCCACAGCTTATTCCAACCCAGCTCCTTATTCATAAAACTGAGACAATGATAATACCTAACTTGCACTGTTGATATGCAAATTAAGTGGGAACACCTAGCTCAGTATTTGGCACAGAGAAGGCTCCACCAGTGTTTTTTCTTGCAATTTATCCAAAAGTAAAGCATGCACAACGCTAAAGTGATTAGTTATGACTTATTTCTTGTTACAACACTATAAATAAAGGTCAGAACCCACTACAAAGTCAGCCTGTCAATCATAAATCAAAGTGAATTTACTGAGTAGCATGTTTTGAATGCCTTTCCCCTTAAATTAGTTATCCGAATATTGAGATGGATACATTTCAACTGTGTTGAATTGAGAAGGTCTGCAAGGCCGGTGCCTTCCCCAAAGATCTGCCCTCATGCCTCCACCAAGTGGACCACAGGTTCTTCTGCCACGGATCTTTTGGAGGCCAACAGATGGCGCTGTACTAGACCGTGTGTAAATGGATTTCCCATAGAAAGTCTATCCCAAAGTTTCCACTAAACAGTAACCAGCATAGCAATCAAGCTGACATCACAGTTTATTTTCCTCCCAACCACAGTAATTCCTCTCTTTGCCCACAAAGTGTGTGGCAATTGCTTCCAGAGATCTCAGGAAATGCTCTGTGGGTAAATGAAAGGGGAGGCAAAAAGAACTGATAATTACCTATGTGCTGAACAGCACATCGCCAAGTTCTCCTGTGGCCACAAAGAGGAAGCACTGGAAATGACTGAGGGAGGCTGAGTGCACACCCCACACCCGCAGTAACTACAGCAGCGGAAAGAGGCGTATGCTGGTGGTATGCAGCAAGGAGGTGTGGGCGTCAGAGGATCATGAAATGCTAAGACGTAGGCTAGAAAGAAAAAGTCCCATCTCAGTTTCCTCTTCTATGAAATCAACATTACTACTCAATCTCCTTTTCTCATAAGCAGAGATAATTCTTAAAGTGCAATCATTTTACTCTGGAACCACACTGTCTAGAAGAACTTTCTGCAATATTGCAAATGTCCTTCATATCTGCATACTCGTGGTGATCATTACTAGTCACAGGGGACAACTGGGCACATGAAATATGGCCAGTGTGACTGAGAAGCTGAATTTTAAAATTAACCTAATTTTAATTAACTTAAATTTAAATAGCCACCACACAGTGGCTTCTGCGGTAGACAGCACAGTGAAGTTATCTAATCCAAACTATACTTTTGGTCTTCACGGTTTCTACAAACACCCCAAATTTGTAATTCAGTCTTTGTATAGACATCACTTAATGATGAGAAGATTGTAATCTTTCAGGATGATCCCTTCCACTTTGGGCTCCTCATTCTTTCCAAGTCTGCCTTTTGGCATTTTCTAACCTCTGTTACCAGCACTTTCTTCTGGGAACAGCTCTAGATGTAATTCCTCAATCTCAATAAGGGTTTTTTGAAAACTTGAAACATTTAATATGTCACTGGCTAGTCCCACCTCCAGATGACATGTGTTTTGAATACCATCTAGTAGTTAAAAGCACAAATTCTGAAATCAGATTGCCCAGTTTTAAATTATAGCTTCACCATTTGCCAGATACACAACAAAGGACAAGTTACCAGTCATAATCCCTACTTATGAGTTTCCTAGTCTGTAAGACCATGGTAGGTATCACCACTGGTAGAGTGCATGGCCCATTGTAAACAGTCGAGAAGTGTAAGTACCCCTTATTGTTATTGATCTCCTCTGGATCTTCCCATTTATCAATGTCTTCTTAAAAGGCAATGTCCAGGACTCTGCAAATGTGTGCACAAGTGCTTCATAATCTAAAGGGCTACGAATATTTATGGTATATTGGTTTTGTTCTTATCATTTCCCTCTCTCATTTTCTTTCCTTATTTTAATTATCTTGGTGTTTTGAGGTTCTTCTGTATGCTAAAGTAATATAACAACATCTTTGGCTGGAAAAATCTTAGGACGTTTTATTGGTTCAAGCCTGTCAGAGAGAAACATTTGCACACGTTTGTAAGTCAAAATATTACCATATTTCCCAGTCTCTGTTTGTGAGCTCTTCCCTTCTACAAGGCCAAATGCCAGAAAGAGTTGGAGGAAAGACGCTTGAAAATGTATAGCCATGAGATTTACTCTCCTTTCATATGGCAGAGTTTATACCCAGACCACAGCCAAAAGGCAATTCACTTAGATTTCACATGTCAATGGAACTTGAAAAAATAATTATGGGTGTTAAAAAACAAATAAAAACAGAAATAACAAAACCCACAGTATCATCCAATTGTACACTCATCAAAGCCATGTCTTCAGGTGATGATTCACAGAAAGGAGGACACGCAGAGTCAATGTGCTGGAGCCTGCTTAGTACCTTGAAAGAGCTCATTGTTAAATCTTCATATAATTGACAAGCTGGCCAACTATAGAGTGGTAGCTTGAAATTGGGAGAATTGACACCCAAATTGGTAGATGGTACCGAGCCTACCTTCTTTAACTCTTCTTCTCCATTTCAAGCCTCCTTGCTCCATTTGTATCTCATTTCTGCCTTGAATCCAAATATAAGGGATGTCTACCTCTTGAGTTTAGAATGGAATTTTGGAAACTTTGATACCACCAGATCATGTTGGAATAACCGAAATAATCAAGAACTCGAGGAAGAAATCTTTAGATGTTGTGATGGAAACATCTTTGCTCATGTATCTTGTGGACTAATGCCGAGTTCTAATGCTGCCTGTATCATGCGACTCATGGTGGGATCCTAAGGAAATCATGTGGTCTTTGATTAGCTGCCTGGGGAGTGGAAACCTTTGTAAGTCTTTTCTGACATAGATCGCAAGATAACTGAAGAACAAGACACAGATTTCAGTGGAAATATAAAATGAAATTTCATGAAAACAACTTTGATGGTCAACTTCCATTTAGGGAAGTAAAAAGCCAGAGGCAGTGTTGCTCATGGTCTCTGATGGGGTTGACCAGTTCTTGTCCAAGGCAGGAGTGACATGTCTATGGTCAGTAAGTTGTTGATCAAAGAGAAAAACAGTCAAGGCAGTTCTGAAGTGACACAAGAAGGGATGGATCAATGTACTTTTGGGGAAGAGAAATTATACAACCAAGCATGACTCTAATGCAAAAACAGTACAGAGTAGAAATTAAACCCAGGTAGAGCTGCATTTTGCACTGGATAAGACAGGTTAATTTGTCAGTATTTTTATAATGGCCAGAGCTTCTGACTAGACTGAGTCTGTTGTTCTGTTTACAGGAGCCAGGTGCTGGATGTCACAAGACTAGCTCCCAAGTCCACAGCAGAGCTTGTCATCCTGAAACCTCTCTGTGCAGCACCCAGAGCCTCAGAAGCATCGTTGCCTACCTCACTGCCTCAGTTTTTCTTTGTTGAACCCACACCCACCACCTACATGGGGAAAAAGCTTGTCACTGAAAACTGTGTCTCTCTTTAGCCATTTTTATTTTCCCTTATCACAAGAAGGGTTCATTTGATGCTTTGCAGGGAAGTTCATGCAAACCTTGCATTGGGGAGCATTTTTCTTAGTTTTGGCCATTGTTTTGTTCTTGTACACAGAAGGTCAGACTCAAGGTATCAGGAGACAGAAAGGCAGGAGAGAGATATGTTATTCAAGAGAAAAGCCAGGAGGTCCAGGGATTCTGCTTCTAATCGGTAAGATCAGTTGATTTAAGAGCATATAATTGGGCTGGATAACTGGAGATAGTAGGATGACTCAAAGGGACCAAGACTCATTAAAATGTTTTATTATTTTTATAAGTATGTCAAAATACATTTTTCATGTTGAATACTTGAACCTGGGATTCCTGAATAAAGGCATAGTTGACAAGACTTAGCAAGTACTATGTCTTAGTAGGACTTTGGAAGCCATTACTTTCAGAGTAATTATGGTGTAATATAGAACAAGATGTCAGTGGAACCCTTTTTTCCACTTTCTAAAATCTGTTTATATTTTAGGAAGCCTGGTATTATTTGGTCTGTGTAAGGCAGGAATACACTTCTCTTTGCATCTTGCAAGTTCTGGCTTGTTATTCTTTGAGCTGTTACATCGAACTTCGTGTTTTCAACCTCCCTTGTAATCAATTATTAATCTCTTCTAGGATCATTCCTTCGTTACAGGAGTTCTTTCTCTTTTTTGTGTTTTTCATCCAAAAAGCCATATAGTAGTAATATTAACTTTGTAAAATAAAAATCAGCCATATTAATCCTCAAACTCTATACAACTTTTCATATACACATATAGTTTTCTAGCATTGGCCTTTATTAACATTTTTTTTAACAGCAACAGCACATAATACAAAATTTAATATTTTTAAGTTAGCATTGTATCATGAAAATGACCACCTTCTTCCTATGTAATGTTGAAATATAATTTTAATATTTTGTTATATTTCTGCAAGCTGATGTCCCATAATATATAAAAGAACTCTCCATTATTGAGCATTAATATTGTTTCCAATTTTGCTGTTACAGTAAGGGCTGAATGAAGACTTTTGTGGAATAAATTTCTCATTCATCTTTCTGAATCAGATCCTAGCACAGAATCTGGCAGGCAATAGGCACAAATAAATATTAGAGAAGTTAATGAATGAAGGATACTCGTGTTTCCTTCTGGTCAACTATTTCTTTAGGATGAACTTTTAAGAATAAAAGAGGTTGCCGGGTCAAAGGGAATAAACATTCTGAAGTTGTTAATAAGTTCTTGTACAATGACTTTTGAAAAGAATAACATCAGTTTATTACAGCTCTCATTATTATCATTATTTTGAAGTTTGGCTTGACCATTAAAATGATGCCCGCAAGTCTGTGTTAATCTCCACAGCAGAATGTACACAGCATCATATTATTATTGGTTACTTTACTCACCTTTTCCCCTAACTAGAGTCTGGATGATGTCTTGATCCCTCTCAAATTCCAGATGCTCAGCACAGGGTATGGTGCATAGATTAGATGCTTAATGAATACAGTTATCCCTTAGTATCTGCCATCCAAGACTGACCCCCACAATAACCAAAATCTGAGGATGCTCAAGTCCTTTGCATATAACCTATGCACATCTTCCTGTACTTTGAAATCTGTAGATTATATATAATACCTAATACAATGTAAATGCTAAGTAAATAGTTGTTATACTGTATTTTATTAATTAGTTAATTTATTATTTTTGTGAAAGAATCTCACTCTGTTGTCATGGCATCAGCCTGGCTCACACCAACTCTGACTTCTCGGCTCAAGTGATCCACCTGCCTCAGGCTCCCAAGTAGCTGGGACTACAGATGCCCACCATAACACCAGTTAATTTTTCTATATTTATTAGAGACCAGGTCTTGCTCAGGCTGGTCCAGAACTCCTGAGCTCAAGTGAATTTCCCACTTCAGCCTCCCAGAGTGCTAGGATTACAGATGTGAGCCACCATGCCCAGCTTTTATTTGTTTTATTTGTTGTTGTATTATTATTAGTAAAAAATATTTTTAGTTCCCAATTGGTTGAATCACAGGATGTAGAAGTCAGGGGTGTGAAGAGCCAACTGTATTAAGTCAATGAATTGTAGCACGTTTTGGATCATTTATGTTATTTAATTTAATGTTTTGGAATACCTAAAAGAAAAAACATGGTGTACATATACCACAATTTATTAATCCATTCATCAGTCAATGGGCACTTGGGCTTCTTCCATGATTTGGCAATTATGGATTGAGCTGCGATGAACAATCTGGTGCAAATCTTTGTTGCAAAGTGATTTTTGGTCTTTTGGATATATACCTAGCAGAGGAATTGCAGGATCAAACAGCAGGTCTACTTCTAGATCCCCATGGAATACTATGCAGCCTTTAAAAAAGATGGAGACTTTGTCTCTTTTATGTTTATATGAATGGAGCTGGAAAATATTCTTCTTAGTAAAGTATCTCAAGAATGGAAGAAAAAGTATCCAATATACTCAATACTTTTATGAAACCAATTTATAATTACTCACACTTTCTTATGAAAGGTAGATCACAAGTATAGCCCAGGATGAAGGAGAGAAGTAGAAGGGGATGGAAGTGGAGCAGGGAAGTTCGATTGAGGGAGGGTAAATGATGGGACCACACCTATGGACCATATTGTAAGGGTACAAGTCAAATCTGCCAAGTATAGAACATAAATGTCTTAACACAATAATTAAGTAAATGAGGTGAAAGCTATATTAATTAGCTTGATGGAACCATTCCAAATTGTATTAAAAAATCAACACATTGTACCCCACAAATGCATAAATGTATTCATGATCTATGTGTATATGAAATAAAATGAAAAAAAAAGAAACGAGTATAATTGTGATGGATATGTTACTTAGTTCAATGTAAGCATTTCACATTGTATATCAAAGCAGTACACTGAACCCCATATTTTCATCAAGGTACAAAATTATGATTTAATAAAAAATAATAATAATAAAAGAAAAAAACAGAAGTACGTGGTTAAAGCATACATTGCAGAGTCATTCTACAGGCTCTAATCTTGACTCTGCTTTCTATCTATAAGACCAGGCGGGGAAGTGAAGTTTATATAAATGCATCTAATGTGAAAGTCACCTGGCTAGTCCTCGGAAGGGTTTAAAGATGCTGCAGGATATGAACAGCCTACTCAATCCTTGCAGGGTGCTCTGTCCATGCATAAGCAAATTTTCTTTCCACACTAGTTAATTTTATAAAACATTTGTGTTACCAAGGCTTGAATTATAAAGGCAATTGATTCAATGGAGACAAAGTTGCTTTGTGCTTTAGGGTTTCATTCGGCAATAACAGCATTATTTTTCCTTCAGGAATACTGAGAGTAAAGGTGTTTTTATAGCTATAAAAGAACAGCTATAAAAAATTGACATCACTGAATAATACAGCTTTGATCAGAAGGAGCTTATATGTAGTGGTAATGACCTTTCCTTTCTATTCCTACTGACATTATTATTGGCACTCAGACTCCCACACATTCTTTCCATCTTTATTACCTGATGAACAAATTGCAAAGCCCCTCAAACAGAATTGCCCTATAGCCAGTTAGCCCAGGGGCTTTCCTTAGTCTCGTGTGAGTTGATGGTTTCAAATGCTGATTATAACATTGCCAGTACAGTTCCCAGGAATTCGAATCATCCTTCTCAGCCAGTCAAATTATCAAAAAGTAATGTAATGAAAACTCGGAAACAGAAGTAATAAATGCTTCAGTTTTTTTTTTAATGTCCTCTAATGAGGTAAGAAAGAGAGAGAGGGAGGCGAGAGAAAGAAGAGAGAGAGGAGAATGAAATAGGGAAAGAAAAATAGAGAGAAGAGGAAGGAAGGAAGGAAGGAAGGAAGGAAGGAAGGAAGGAAGGAAGGAAGGAAGGAAGGAAGGAAGGAAGGAAGGAAGGAAGGAAGGAAGGAAGGAAGGAAGGAAGGAAGGAAGGAAGGAAGGAAGGAAGGAAGGAAGGAAGGAAGGAAGGAAGGAAGGAAGGAAGGAAGGAAGGAAGGAAGGAAGGAAGGAAGGAAGGAAGGAAGGAAGGAAGGAAGGAAGGAAGGAAGGAAGGAAGGAAGGAAGGAAGGAACCAAAGACTGGTATTCCTTTTTCTTTCTTTTTTTTTTTTTTTTGAGATAGTACCTCACTTTGTTTTCCAACTCCCAGCCTAGCTCACAGCCACCTCAAACTCCTGAGTTCAAGTGATCCTCCTGCCTCAGCTTCCCCAGTAGCTGAAACTACAGGCACCCACCAGGATTCCTGGCTAGTTTTTTTGTTTGTGCTCTTTTTTTCTATTTTTAGTAGAGAAGGGTCTCGCTCTTGTTCAGGCTCATCTTGAACTCCTGAGCTCAAGGGATCCTCCTGCCTCAGCCTCCCAGAGTGCTAGGATTACAGGTGTGAGCCGCCATGCCCAGCCACGCTGGTGATTCTTAACAATATAAATTTATTTTCTCATAGTTCTAGAGGCTTGAAGTCCAAGATCAAAGTGTCATAAGGATTGTTTCCTTCTGAGGGCCATGAAAGAAGGATCTGTATCAAGCTTCTTTCTTTTACTCATACGTGGCCATTTTTTTCCTGTATCCTCACATCATTTTCCCTCTGCACAAGTGTCTGTGTCTAAATTCCTCTTTTTTAAGGACCCCAATCATATTGGATCCGGGCTCACCTGAATGACCTCATTTTACCTTAATTACTTCTTCAAAAGCTCTGCTTCCAATAGTCACATTCCAAGCTTTTGAAGATTAAGACTTCATGGTGAGGGTTTGTATCCAACCCGGCTCACCAAACACCAATGGTGGTTGCAACCAAAAAATAGCTGGGCATTGTGGCGGGCATCTGTAGTCCCAGCTACTTGGGAGGCGGAGGCAGGAGAATCGCTTGAGTCCAGGAGTTGGAAGTTGCTGTGAGCTATGATGCCATAGCACTCTACCTAGGGTGACAGCTTGAGGCTCTGTCTCAAAAAAATAAATAAAAAAAAGACTTCAGGGTGACATAGTTCACTCCCTAAAAGCCCCCTCATCAATTCATAGAGGCAATGAGGAAACTTCACAGAATAAGAAGAAAGAAAATGGCTCACTCAAATCCAAAGTGAACCACTGTTAAAATGCTGACAATTTTTTCTTCCCATTTTCATTTTTTATAATGTGCAGTTTTGTTTTTCCTACATGATTGAAATCCTACTGTATATATAATCATATTTCTGCTTTCATCAATTCATATTGTAAAATAAGAAGTTTTCAGATATTACATGTTTAAAATTTTATGGCGTTTTCTCCAAGTTTAGGGGTCGCAGTAAAATTTTCCTGACAAGGAGAATTTTATCATATGATTTTAGTTCTGCCATCCGTTTATTTATGTAACAAAGAGATTATTTATTCATTGAATGTCTGAAACAATTTAACAATGTGATTCTGATTTTTTTCTAAACAGCTAAACTATGATATCTTTGTACTTTTATTTATTTAATTTTTGGTCCTGGGTCTGCCTAGGCTCTTCGTTCATGAATGTTTGTATTTATGGTTTTTTTAATAGGACATATGATTCATTGCTGTTCGCAAATTCAATATCATTTATTAACATAGTATTTATAATCTTTTTTATATTGGTTGTTTATCCTTTCTCTCTTTTATCTGGCTCATTTGTTATTTTTATCTATTTTTTCATTATTAGATTTATCAACAGTGTATTTTATTAGGGTTTTCAGAGATAGAGTCATGATATTTATTTATCATTTCTACTGTTAATGTATATTTTACTAAATTTGTTTCTTCTTTTATCTTAATTTATTTCCTTTAATTGTCTTTGATATATTTATCTTTTTGCTCTTTGAAAATTCTAATTGAATTCACACTTGTTAATTTTTTATAACAAATATATTTTAACTATATTTTACTTTTATTGTTATTGAATATTCTGTCCTTATATCCCTAAATAACTCCCTAAACAACGACTTAAGAAAGAGAGTGACATTACCCCCTTTTTCCCTTGAGATCCTTTTTGGTTAATATTTGAGAAAATAACTTACCAGTAAGCTGGTATTTCAAGATGTGTCCTTGTACAGAGTGTCCTTGTACAGTTGTACAGGTCAAACTCAAGATGCCCATCGTAATGGAAAATTCCATTTGGAAGGAGTTTTGTGAACAGCACGTCTGTGACTTGTGCCTGTACAATCTGCAAGAAGTTATTTGAGGATCCAACAGACAAGGTTCATGCCTTTTGCCTCAGTAATTCCAGTCCTAAAGTTTTATCTTGAGAAAATAACTCTCTAGAAAAAAATAAGTATTAATTATTATTTATAATAGTGAAAAACTAGGAACAATGATTATATTTTAGTTTGTAGCCTCCACAGTTAGAGATAATCATCATGTACCCCAAATAGATGAGCTATTGAACATTTTAATAATGATAATTATAAAAAAGCAGAACAAATATCTAGACCTAATTGTTAAATCAAGAATTACAAATTATTATATCCATGCTGACTTTTTGTGTCCATATTTATTCACATTGACAAAAATGAGGACATATTAAAAAAATAAAAGTCATTATGGATTTTTTTCTTTTATAAAAAACATTCTCCACTGTTACAGTCACATGTAATTTTTTTCTGATGCAACCAAAGGAAAAGAGCTATGGCTCCTCAAAAAATAACAATCGGTGCTTTTAAAAGTCAGAGCAATGTTCTTTTGACTGAAACATGCTTTTTCAAAAGGGCATTTCAAGCATACCAAGTGCTCCACCCTGCCTTGCTATGGAAGAGGTGTCTGTGTCCTCCTTTGTCATAGGCTGCCTGGGCTTCTTCCTGTCACTTTCCATCTTTGCACCCTTATGAATTTTCCAAGCTCCAGTATGTGACGTCTCCCTAGCCAGTTAACCACAATCACAAGGGCAAAGGCAGTTTTTCCTTTCTTACCAGCAGAGATAATCCCTGGGAAGGCTGGTTTTCATACAGTGGGTGGTTTTCAGTCATTTCTACAGCACCTCATGGAGCTGGCACCTCTTTCTATAGCACAGCAGGAAAATTGCTCAGCTGTCAATCTATCCGTGAAGACATGCCATTTTCCAGAATTCCCCTCGAAAGCTTGCCCAATTTTTGCTAAAGCCATTGGCTGCCTTTGACCACAATTAGAACATTAAAACAATGTAATAGGGTTATTTGGTGTCATGTAGATGTTGTTTGAATTCAATTGTGTTCTATCTCAAGAACTCAGGTTACATGGACTGTAGCATATTTTGTGTACAGCTTTAGGGAATTATAATGCAGAGTTTCTTGATTGGATCTGGGTAGATTCTCATTTCTGATCCCAAGGCCTTTTGTTGTCAGGCCTCTGAAAAGAATAAAAATTTCATGCATAAACAGACAAGATAAACAGAACGTGTTTAATTCCATGCTATGGTGTAGACATTAGTGATAGTTCAGCCAGGACCTATCTGAAGAATAAATAGAAACTTTTGATTCTAGGCTGATTTATTCCTCTGAAAAACAAACACACCGTAAATGATAAACATGATGTCAGTAAAACCCCCAAATCTGCTATTTAGAACTGATTGGGTACACTGTAGATTTTAGTTTCAAGTGAACTCAGAAAATAATCATTTGCAGAAATAATCTCTTTTTCAATTTACAAATTGGATGTAGTTGACTGCCTTGTGTAACCCTCGAGTTCTCTTTCTTTCATGGTTTTCATCAATTTTATACTTAATATCTGTTACTAAAATGGAAAAAATTGGCCAAATGTAATCTAGAGACTCAGTGCTGCTTTGCATGTCTTGAATCTATGTGAAAAACGCTTTCAGAAGTTTCTTGAAAATTTGGACCTTTATCCTTTCATTCAATTCCACAACTCTATATCCAATCCTTGTGTCCTTATCCAGAGATACACTGGAGTTGGAAGGAAAAAATAGGTGCCATTTTCAGGAACAAAGAGGTTTCAGGAGCAGAATCATGTCTGAGTTAGGAGAAGAGTTTAAACAGGGTATCAATAATCTAAATGGACTAGCCAATAGTACAATTTATAACTAATCAAATGTGGTGGAGATAACTTCTAAGGCTAAGTCAGACTGGCATAGCTTCTCCTTTTTTTAAAAAACTGAATCATTAGCAGTGGAACCCTGAGCCATGATGTAGGAAGTTTGATTTCCCAGGAGCAGCCATGCTGTAGGAAGTTTGATTTCCCAGGAGCAGCCATGCTGAGAGGGAGCCCAAGCCAAGTAAGTGCTCTCATCAGCAGCTCCAGGCAGCATCAACCACTGGACAAATGAGTGAATACACCTTAAAATAATGCCAATGCCCAGCATTTGCGTCACCACCAGCCATTATGTTCTCAGATAAATTCTAGTTATCAGAGAAGAGAGATAAGCTGTCCCGTCATGCCCAACTCATAATAAAATGGTAGTTTGGGGCCAGTAAGTTTTGGAGTCCTGTTTTAATGCATCAGTTGTTACTCAAACAAAGGGAGAGCAGAAATACACCCACTGAATAGATAAATATATACAAAGTATCAGGGTATCACAGTTTATTTGTTGATCTCTCAGCTCACCTTAAGTTTTAAATATGTATTCTAAATTTCTCAAACATATCTCCCTCTTCAGGGAGGGTAAGAGAGATTTCAGTGGTTCTTTTAAGCTACAGTATAAAATCCCTACTAGAAGTAATAGAGCAAACTTACCTGAAGTTCCTAAGTGAAAGGTCTGGCTTAAATGCCCAGGGAGGGTCACATGGAAAAGGACAAAAAGAAAGTGAAATATGTGGATGTTCACTGTATCAGTTTGTATATGCTTGCAGGTCTGAAATAATTCATAATGAATCATTATTTTTTATGTGGAGATTTGACACAATCTGTAAGAACCATATACAATAGTTTGTGTATGTTTGTGTGTGTGTGTGTGTGTGTATGTGTATTAATGAATCCTCCTGAAAATAAAAAAGCTTAGGTCATGGAGCCAAGACATTAAACCTGGAAACTTAAGAATCAAATAAGCACTGTCTGAGTTAAGTTGGATTGTGCAGTGGCTTCTGTTATATTTCTTAAAACTTTCATTGACAGCAAGGCTCACTTACTCTCATGGACCAACAGAGATATGGTACCTGGCTGAGTCTTTCAGGCATAAGCACCAATCTTTATCAGGGTCCTCTTACACTTCACAGACCATAAACCTCAGTATTTCGATATTCTATGGATTTGGGCAAAACTGAAGAGGTATCCAAAAATGCATAGCAATGGAAATATAATTGACCAAGTGTAACTTACTAGATTTGGAGAAATTGTAGACAGCCATTGAGAATGCTTTGCAATTAATGAATCAGCTCTACTGCAAAGAATGGGTGAGCCTCAGCCCAGACCCACACAAAATAGATCAACTGGTATGTGAACTAGTAGAGGATGCTGAAACATATCAGCAGAGAATGTACTAGAACATGATGAATGGTGAAGGAAACCCAGATCAAAGTCAAGATTAGATATCATTTTAGCTACCATGACTAGAAATTGATTTCCCAGTAAAGAGATTGATAGTCAACTATAGATCATTTGTCATTTATTCTATGTGTTTTCTGCTTGAGAAACATCCATTTCATGGTGAAGTGTTTATCATCCTCAACCTACGTTTTGGTTTTCTTTATCAAACCCTAGGGTTAAAGCAATGCTTTTAGTTATATCTTTGCAGACAGGCACCTGATTCAAGTAGACCACACATATCTATGTAGATGAGTAAAAATAATAGGGGTAGAATTACTCATAGTCTACCAGGAAGAGTGGAGAGCCAGGTTTGGAGAGTGAAGGCCATGTTGCTAGAACCATAGTCCAAATAATGGTTAAGAGCCAGTCCAGTGAGAACATGGCTGCTTCCATTGGGCACCAAGATACTACAGCTGGCATTTCTGCCCCTGGATCCCCAGTAAGCCAGGTGTTCCTGCTATCAGGAACGCTCAATGGGAGGTTTTTATAGTGTGGGACTTCTTTGTGGTGCAGTCTCCCTGGTCAACAGCTGGGAAGTTGATTGATCAAGTCTAGGGGTGTGTGCATCTGATTGGCTAACTGGTATCTGGAATTTTAATTTTCTGGTTCCTACCAAGATGAGAAAGATATGGAATTACTTAAATTCAGGAATATTATGGTTGTTGCATGGAACCAAGAATGACGAGGATATTTGCTAGATACTTTAAACACATTTTTTATTCATTCTTGCAAGAAACTCTAAAGTTAAGAATTGCAATTATAACCAACATATAGATGAGAAAATTAATGTTTAGGGAGTTGAAATAACTTCCCAAGATTTTATATATGAAACGAGAATGCATACCTGGGTCTGTCAGACAACAAAATATGAATAGAGCAGGGATTCCCTGAAAAATTAATACTCTTCCTTACAGCAGATCTAGGGGACTAACAAATTCATTCAGAGCCCAGCTGAGCCTAAAGTTTATAGAATATAATTTTATGGATGGAGAATCAAGAGAATGTGTTCTGTAGTAACACATTTATTTCTCTTCCAATATTTTTAATTGATGAATTATGTAAATGAAAATTATGGGAATCAAAGTGATTCTGGAGATTGACTTATGTGATTTATAGATATATGTGATTTATATTATTTATCTTTATAAATAAGATTTATAATCTTATTGTGATTCAGACCTGTTGTCTGACAGACCCAGGAAAAATACGTTTGGCATGGAAATTAGCCAAGGCTTCTTGTGTGATGAGACCAAAATCGTCCATTTTCTTTGAGAATATACGTGTTACAGGATTTCACCTTTCACTACTAAACAGCTGGTGCAGCATACAAGCTGTTAAGTAATGTAAACCCTACTGACTTTATTACAATGTTATATTCAGGTGATCAAATGAGTAAATCTAGAGCCACAAAAAATAGAACACTGGGACAAGCCACCAAACTAGAGACAGGCGAGTCTACCTTCCACAAGTGCTATTTAACAAGCCCTCCCACTTGGGATTCTAACCATTACTTCATATTGGAAGTATGATTTTCTGAAATCAATCACTGGTAAGCCCATGAGTTCTTCCTTCAGAAGGTTATTGTGTCATATATAAATGGGGGGTAATTTTTTTTTTTTTTGAGACAGAGTCTCATTATGTCACCCTCAGTAGAGTGCCATGGTGTCACAGCTCACAGCAAAATCAAACTCTTGGGCTTAAGCCATTCTCTTTCCTCAGCCTCCCAAGTATCTGGGAGTACAGGCACCCGCCACAATGCTGGTACTTTTTTGTTGCAGTTGTCATTGTTGTTTAGTTGGCCTGGGTCGGGTTCAAACCCACCAGCCTCGGTGCATGTGGCTGGCGTCGTAACCACTGTGCTATGAGCGCCGAGCCAGGAGAGTAATCTTTTTATAAGATCCTAGAAGCATGGCGTTTGAAAGACCCTTAGGAGCACATACTTTCCTGAATATAGTAAGTTATTGAAATTACTCTGTACACTGGGCTTGGGTGAATATAGTGAATTATAAAAATTACTCTGTACACTGAGTGTTTCTATATATGGGAGGAATGTGATTCTATATAATTTTTTCTTATCCCTAAAATGGCAGAGAATGGAAAGAGGGAAGTATGTCATCAGTTTCTGGAAAAGAAAATCTGAGATACATCTGTGGTTACTCACTCAGTCCAGGAGCCCTACCAAAGATCTTTCTTTTTTCCTTTCCACAAACACACTTGTCCTTATATGTTATGACTCAGCAATGTCCTATAATGTTGAAGTCTTCTACCATGTCTCCTGACCACTGGTTATTTATTCTCTAGTTTACCTTCTTTCAAAAGCAAAGCCTCAGGACATGGATTTGATTATAGGTTGTTTATTTGGAGGTGACTGTAGGAGCCTGATGAGGGAGAAGGAGGTGGGCTAGGAGGTGGAGGAAAACTAATAAAAGATGCATTAATGATCATATTTGCCAAGTATGTGACTGAGGCCATTCCAGCTGGTAACTTGCTAATAAATTATGGAGAATACAGGGTGGTATTAGTCCACTCAAACTGCTATACTAAGGTAGCACAAACAGGATATAAATAGCAGAAATTTATTTTCTCATCATTCTGAAGCAAAAAAGTCCTTAATGATCAAGGTGCCAGCAAATTCAGTTTCAGGTGAGGGCTCTCCTCCTGACTTACTGATGGCCACCTTTTTGCTGTATTTTCATATGGCCTTTCCTTCATGCATGCCAATGAAGGGAGAAAGTGAGAGCTATGTAGTGTCTTTCATATATGGACACTAATCCTATTGGATCGGGGCCCCACCTTTATGATCTTGTTTGACCTTAATTACTCCTTTATAGGTCCAATCTCCAAATAGAACTGCACGGGGATTTGAGATTCAGCATCTGAATTTTGGAGGGACACAATGCTCAGTCCATCAATGCAGAAGCAAGAAAGCTGGGGTATTTTCCCACCAAAATCCTGCCTTTTTAGGTGAAGTTCAAGCTTAATCTTGAGGCATTAGTGAGCTCAGCAGCCTGGAAGCTTTTCCTTTTGTTCAAAGTCCTTCCTATTTTAAAGTCATTTATTGTTATTCAGTTTATCAACAATTAAGTTAACCTATACAGTATGTGTAGCAGCTTTTACTTACAGGGTGCAAATATTGACCTCTTGGGAACCAGAACACAGCAGAGCTTTGATTTCATTATAGAAGATGCAGAAGAAGGGAATTAAAAAATGAATATTTATTTAGTGTCTATCATCACAACAGCTAATTTATTATAGTGCTCACCAAGTCCCAGACATGTTCTAAGAGCTTTGCATACTTAAACCTCACAAAAGCTTATGAAAACACAATGCTACAGGAACTATTCATTCCACATTTTATAGACAGAAGACAGAGAGGTTAAGGAGCATTCCCATAGTCACACAGCTATGCTACATGGGAGAGTGTGTAGCCCAAGCAGCCTGGCTCCAGAGGCCACAGTCTTAACCACAAAGGTACCCTCCTCTTCATGCACACTCCTGTGTCCTCAGGATGGTCAGGGAACTTGTTAAAGACTTCTAGGTGGTGAGTGGTGGAACCTATTTCCCTCCTAGAATATTTTTGTCTCTAAGTCCTTCAGTCTAAGCAGTAACTGGGTGACCCTTTATGCTGCAAACAAGTTTGCTTCTTCCAACTTCTGTGTGGTATTTTCTTGACAGATTTTCATGGGAATCTGTTTGATGAGAGTACTCCACTTATTCAATTTTTATGCATTCCTGTGTTTATATCTCAGCTTACTTTACAGAGAATTTGACATAGCTAATTTTTGGTATATTTTGCTTCATGATTTAGATGTTTGGTTTTTCTAAACCTAGCCTCACAGAGAGAAGGAGGTGGTAGATTAAAACTAGCTTATAAAAGGTAAATTTAGGACAAATAAATATAAAGATGGTATGGGGCTTGTTATTCTAAGACAGTAAAAATGTAAATAGGTTCAAAGATGGCTGAGATAAAATTATAAATTGCAGCCCTTTAAAGATCTTACTAAGGAAAATTGTGTGTAGGAAGAAATGTATTCCTATCCTGCTTATGAAATTTTGTCTAGTTTGTACGATTTCTCATTTCTTCATTTTTAGAATGGCTCTTCTTTGTCTTCTACCAGTTTCTCAATGAGAGAAAAGGATTCTTTGGGCTCCCTGGTTTTACTCTTGTTGCTAGCAGAATACTGAATGAGAACTGAACACCACAAACAAGGATGCCTTGCATGTTGGCTGATGGCCCACACTTACATTGTGCACTTAAAGGCTCCCATCTGGTCAAAGAGTCGAGTTCTATAACAAATACTCAGGGCTAAAACAATACCTCAAAAATGTATTTCTTGATGCAATTTGAATGCTAGAAGGACTGAAGTCATGTCCCCACAAATTTATTTGTCACTCAGATAAAACAAAGCTAAAAGTACTCATCAAGGAATTATTCAGGATTGCAAGGAGTCTTGGAGGCCATGGAGGCCAATACTTTCATTTTGCAGATGAAGATACTGAGGCCCAGTATTGATGGATAGCAAAGTATCCCTGAATTTAGATGCTTAAAATAGCAATTTTTTATTACAGTTGACTCTGCTACAATGTGGGGGTTACCATCCCCTGCGCAATTGAATATTTGTGTTTGACTTTAGACTCCCCCCCAAATTAACTACTAATAACCTACTGTTGACTGGAAACTTTACTGATGATTTTAACTGTTGGTCAATACACGTTTTGTATGTTATATGTATTAAATACTGTGTTCTTAAGCTAAAAGAAAAGAAAATGCTATTAAGAAAATCATAAGGAGAAGAAAATATCTTTACTACTCATAAGTGGGAGTGAATCATCATAATGGTCTTCATGCTCGTCATCATCACATTGAGTAGGCTGAGGAAGAGAGGGGATGGTCTTGCTGTCTCAGGAGTGGCAGGGGTAGAAAAGAATCCCAGCATAAGTGGACCCACGTTGTTCAAGGATCAACTGTATATTTTACAATTTTGTGACTCATGAATTTGGCAGGGCTCATATTATTGATTCTTGTGCTCAATGTCCATGTGTGACCACTAGCTATTATTTGGCTGATAGAAGATCCTTTCATCTCCCTAAACATCAAACCATGTAACTCCCATGTAGCCACAGTGCATCTCTCCCAAAGTGAGTGGGTCACTGGAGAATTCTAAGCCGCTCCACAGAGATGTTTGCCAGTGACCTACCCAGGCTGCATCACAGGATATATGGTGACAGCATGTCAAGGAGCTTTTTTTTTGTCTTCAGTTCTGTACCCTACCACCCCTCATATTAAGTTCCTCTTCTTGTCTATATCAGTTCAGCCTCTATTAGCTATTAGCTGTATTTTTGTATTATTACTTCCCCACACTTCTTTTTGTGTGTGTGTGTACTTGTTCTTGGTGGATGACTGGCCTAATCCTTACTAGGACCCAGGAGCGCGTGCTTTCCCAAGTATGTGGCCATGTCAGAAGGAAGCGAGGAGCCATAAGGGTTGGGTCCATGTGAGCTGGAACACTACCTTTCAAGCTAGCAGCCCAGAAATGTGCAGTTCCCGACATCACAGCTTCTATTTTCTCCTGGACAGTGAAAAAGGGGTAGCAGGTGCCAAGGGACAGCAGCAGCCCAGGCTGTCATTATTTCTGGACAAACCAGCTGTTCTGATGAATGATATCTGGTCTGAATCTGAGACTGGATGTCTCTCAGTTCTTCTTGAAGTTTTCTTCTGGCTTCCTTTTAATGACAAAATGCGAGTGTAATCCCTATAAATTATTTTCCAATACAGGCATCATAGAAAGCATAAAAATAAACAACTGCTTTATTATTTAGCTCCAAGTGGCTAAGAACTTCATTTTCAATTTATTTTTCTATATCCACATTTTTATTTTCTAATCCCTTCTTCCCTAAATCTGCAGAAAACCAAACAAGCATCGGTAAGGGTCAGTGGTACATGGGTGCCTGTTCAATGGAGTTATTTGTTTAAATTGTAAAATAAAATAATTGATTGAAGCACAAAGTTACTGAATATAATAGAAGGGAAATATATTGGCATTGGCATTAGACTACTCTGAGGTTCAAATTCTAGCTCTGTTATTTATTTACTGTATAAGCCTCAGCAACATTAAAAATTCTCTGCTCCTTCCACCATGTGTGGATCAAGGAGAAGGTGGCCAATCCCTCACCAGACACTGAATCTGCTGGCACCTTGACCTTGGACTTCCCAGATTCCACAACTGGGAGATGTAAGTTTCTGTTGTTTATAAATCCATCCAGCTATGGTATTCTGTTATAGATGCCTGAACTCATTATGACAATTGGTGATATTAACTTGATCAATAGGTTGAGGTGACATCTGCCTCACCAAAAATTTGTGTTTTCTTTTGGAATTATCAGGTATCGCGTGAGACTTGTACATGTGCTATTTGTCATCATGCTTTTGCCCACTAGTTTTAGCATTGTTGATGATTCTTACTTAAAATGATTATCACTATGGTGGTCACCAAATGGCAATATTTTAACTCCATCATTTCTTCTACCTTTAATTGGAACTCTTCTGTAAGGAAGTGCTTTCTTTCTGCAACATTCATTCATTCATTTACCTGTTTTTTTATTCTTTATTAAATCATAACTGTGCACAGTAATGCATTGACAGGGTACAATGTGCTGATTTGATATACAGTGTGGAATGCTTACATGTTTATCTGTGAGGAATTGCAAGTTCTTGGGTTGACTCCAGTTATTTACTTTATTACTCAGATTGTTCCATGTTTGATTAGTAGAAGTCCCTTCAATTTACCTTTTGTGTCCGTTCAATAAGAACCCCATTTTGTATTATTTTTGCTTCAGCCTTAGAATCAGCCATTTCCCCCAAGGAGCCTTCATTTTTATTAAAAAATAATCTATAAATGTGGAGAGACAGGAGTACTTTTGTACTGTTGGTGGAACTGAAACTAATGCAATCTTTTTGGAAGGAAGTATAGAGAATCTTAAAAAAAAAACAAAAAACTCAAATTAGACCTCCCCTTTGATCCTGCAATCCCATTAGTGGGCATCTACCCACAAGGAAAAAGATCATTTTATCATAAGGACATCTGTGCTAGATTGTTTATCACAGCTCAATTTACAATCACCCAAATGTGGAAACAACCTAAATGCCCATCAATCCAGAAATGGATTAACAAGCTGTGGTATATGTATACCACGGAATACTATACAGCTATTAAAAGATGGAGACTTCACATCTTTTTTATTAACGTGGATGGAGTTGAAACACATTCTTCTTAGTAAATCATAAGAATGGAGAAGCAAGAATCCAATGTCCTCAATATGAATGTGAAGCCAGTAGACTATCTAATGTATGCCCACATCAGAGAAAAACTCAAATCAATTCAAGGTGGGGGGCAGGGGAATGAGGGAGCAGAGAGAGGGGAAGAGGGTGGGGGATGGGTGTGCTCCCACTTAATGGGCACAATGTCAGGGAGTATGGCGCACCTCTTGGGGGTGAAACACAATTATAAGAGGGACTCTACCTAAAAAATGCAAACATTGTAACCACATTCTTGGTAATTCTCAAATTAACCTGAAACAATAAAAAATATTTTTTAAAAAGCTATAAATTGCTAAGCTCTAAAAACTTAAGCCATCTGCAGATTATATTATTTTACAAGAATCAGAGAAAAATTGACATTTTATTTAAACTAACAAGTCATCATATTTCATATGTAAATTCCACATTTTCCATAGTGCAAGCCAGATACAGGAAACACTCATTTGCCTTAATTTCCTTAAGGAGGCTGGATGGTGTGAGGTGGAAAGTGAACAGAGACCTTGGCTAGTGAAGTACAGCTTTTTTTTATCTGGTGGGATTTTATTTAAATAGCCTTGATTTTGGAGTTAGCATAGTCAGCAGTTTGTGCTTCTTCTTGTGCTAAGGCACCCTTTTTTTCAAGTTTAGTCACATTTACAGACTGAAGGTCTGCCCAAATTAAGATAAGCTTCTCTACTCTTAACAGTTGGCCTCTCTCTTGCCATCTGGCCAGCAACTCTAAATATGGACTGCTTTTTTCCTGTGATGTAGGACAGAGAAGCTGGGGATTAGTGGGGAACAGGGACTGTGAAAGTCCGGGGCCCCTCATCCCTGCAAGGGGTTGTCAGACCCCTGCCTTGAGTGACGTGGGAGACTTCTGTGTGCTACGTCAGGAAAGCAGGAGGCTGGGATACCAGGTTAAAGGACCTGTCCACCATCCTATTGAATTCTTAGATAAACTCTGAGGTTTATACTTTGATTATTTGGCAACATATAGAAAAGCTGAATGAATTTACAGTCAATCCTGTATACCAGTAATTTAGATTTGACCCTTGACATCTTGCTTAAACACCTATGGACCAACCTCTCTCTCCCTCTGTCAATGTATTGGCCCATCTTATTCAGGGGATGCATTTCAGTGTAAACCAAGACTTCAGTGTACTTCCAAGTATGATACCCCTACCATATCGTATTTCACCAAAAGGATGTTATGGCTCAGCCACAGTATGTTCCTCATCAAAGGACACACAGATTTAAATAGTAGGGCCAAAATGTGAATCCAAGTTTGCTCTACTTAGAAGCCTGTGTTTTCCTTCTTTATCCTGTGGCTTCCTTTAAAGATGCTGCATTTTATAAGGAAAGCTTGTCGGAGCCCCTGCCTTTTGGGTCTGTGTCCATTTATAGCTCTCAGTAGTATCTCGCCGCATTGTAAGTAATCCTGTATCTTCTGCTTTCTGATTCCATCACCACCAGGGACATCCTCCATGGTGGGAAGATACCTGGTGTAGGTCATTTGTACTAAATTTTATCCTTTGAAACTATTGCAATTTTATTAGGATTTTAAAGCTATATATCATGAATTTGAGTATTTTCACATACATCCCCTCCCATTTTAAAGTAGTTTCTGACACACAAAGCAGGTGCACATATTTATTTTGCATCATGTCTCTGGAAAGTAGAGGACAGGAGTTTCTCACCATCCTTGACATTGACCACTCTCTAGGCCAGCCCTGCTCTGGTCAGTTTTCAGTGTCAGGAGACGGTCAGAGAGCCTGGTCCAATTTCTCCACCCTATTCCCAAGGAATCTCTGCCAGGTCCTGGCTGTGGCTGCTGAACACAGTCCTGTCCTCGGATGCTGCTGGGGACAGCAGATCGTCACCTGGATGCATCATTCTCTTTGGTCCTCTGTGTCTTTCCCACTGAATCTGAGGCTCTGGTTTGCCAACCTGTTACAAAGAGTGAAGAAATACACGAGGAAGTATGTGATTAACTGTGCGGATACTTTGTTAGTATGTCTCTCATGCAATATTTGGGCCATTTTTGTGCTGGAAAATTAGTCTGTGTTTATTTGAAACTCACATTTGACTGGGAACCCTGTGTTTCACCTGGTACCTGTACTCTTATGGCAGCAGAATTCAGTAGTGACTTCTAGCCCTGTGATGCCTTGCTCCCAGCACCCATGGGGGCCAGCACCCTCTCGGGGACCCTGGGGATCACAGCTTGCTTGCTCTGCCATTGTGCAACAGAGATAGGTGGGTGAATTGCACTTTGTGGGAATTTATAATCAGATGGTGAATACAAACTCCATGAGATAAATTAGCTATATTAGGTTTTATTTAAACTATAATTGAATATGTGAATAGAAAATTAGTTTAATGTATTGATACCATCTGCTACTCCAATTTACACCAGTTTTTTTCATCTGTCTTAATTGAACCAAGATTGAATTTTCCTCCTATGTGTGATTTTGTTCCATTAATTACTCTGTTTTCACTTAGATACCATTGTGTTGACCAGAGTCCTAAGTGATTTAATAATTTGTGGATAATTGAACAGGTGTGATGTCATCAATAAGCCAATGTTCTTCCTAGTTATAGAGATACCAAGACTCAATAGTTCACCTGCAGACCAAGATTGAGAAATTTCCAATGTAACATTGCATTTCCCCGCAGCATGTTTAAGCCAGCTCAAATAATTCCCTTGTGTATCCCTTCTGTGTCTTTTTCTTAACTGCCTACTACATACCAGGGATTTACTGGGAACTGAGGATAAAAAGAGCTATAAGACATAGTCCTAGCATCTATAGCATCTCGATTTGGTGAGAGATTTAGACCCATAAACAGAAAAGAGTAATGTGACTGAATAAGGCCCAATTACAGTGCTCAGGGGATACAGAGAAGAGAGTCCCTGATCTGACAGAAAGAAGAGAAATGAACAGAGAAATGAGCAAAGAAGAGACAGCCAGAGAAATAAGCAACCCAGAGGCAGGAAAAAGAGGTTATCACAATCCCATTTTCTAGCTCTATTGTTTAACTGCAAGTACTTTAACTCATATAGGGCTTGTGGTTTAAGAAGCACAGACACAGATTTTCACCCTTTCACACACACATTGTGGACAGGAGCGGTGTGAGGTTGTCTTTTTTTTTTTTTTTTTTTTTTGAGACAGAGCCTCAAGCTGTTGCCCCGGGTAGAGTGCTGCGGCATCACAGCTCACAGCAACGTCAAACTCCTGGGCTCAAGCGAGTCTCCTGTCTCCGCCTCCCAAGTAGCTGGAACCACAGGCACCTGCCACAATGCCCGGCTATTTTTTGGTTGCAGCCATCATTGTTGTTTGGTGGGCCCAGGCTAGATTCGAACCCACCAGCTTAGGTGTACATGGCTGGTGCCTTAGCCGCTTGAGCCACAGGCGCTGAGCCAGTGTGTGAGGTTGTCTTTAAGGGAAAACAAGCACAGAGTAAAAGAAACAAAAGGCCAAGGGCTGGACATTTGGGGTGCTCATCAAGGAAAGTGAGGTGTAGCCGGCTTAACTGGCCTATGGTCTGGGCTGGTGAGAGGTTTTTCCTTTGTGTCAATTTCTATTTTCTTGACTTTTCTGCCTTATACTTGTGTTGCTGTGGTGTAATTTCTATAAGACAAAGACGGGCTGTAGACACATTCCAGAGTAAAGGAGGCAAGGGCTGTGTGGCTGACATGCAGAGCCTGACCCTGGCCTGGATCTGTACTGGAGGAGGATGCCGTGGGGACCCAACTTGGGATGTTTGATGGAATATGAACAGGAGATTGAGCTACTGTGTCCCTCTGGAGTTATGCAGTAGATGACTGCTGTAGCTGTGTAAGAGAGGATCTTATTCTTAGGAAATGCAGGCTAAGGTGCTTAGTATTAAGGACCATGACGTATATAACTTGCTCTCATGTGATTCATAAGGTATTTATACATACGTATACATACACACACATTAAACACACATAACTCTTTTATATATTTTTTTATTAAGTCATTTATACATAGATCATGAATACATTTACCCCATTATGGAATTCAATGCATTGATTATTTATACAAATTGGAGTGCTTACATCCTACTAATTAACATGGGCTTCACCTCATTTACCCAATTACAGTGTTAAGACATTTGTGTTCTAAACATACGCGGAAAGATTTCCAGTGATAACTGATAAAGCAAGTAGGGTAAAACCGTTAATAATAGGTAAATCTGGACAAAGGGTATATGTTGTTCTCTGTACCATTTTTATTGCTGCAAGTTGTAAGTTTAAAATTATTCACAAATGAATTTTTCTTTCTGAAACCAATTTTATGCACCACATCTCTGATCCTGACAATCACCAAAGGAAAAGGGCCTCATCGTTCCCAAGATACAGATGAATAAACCAAAATGAAATACTTAAAATCACACACTACTAAGTGGCAGGTGCAGAACTGGAACCCGTTTCATCACTATCTCGTCAGCCTTCTAAGGAACCCAGGCCATGTAGCACATCTGCCTGGATTGTCACCTGTCCTCTCTGGGATCTCCTGCCGCCTCTGAGCTGTGTGCTCCCTGGCGGCTGAGGGCTCTCCTCTGGAGGCTGTCATCGTGCCCTGTGGAACTCCTGCCCCCAAAGGGCAGCTCTTCTACAACTCTCAGCTCTTTGTAAACATTCTCCTTGGTTATTGTCTCAACTAAAACTTGGTCCTGCCACGAGGACCCACCTCCCCTGTGTTTCTCCCATGCACCAGACCTAAGGAAGGGTCAAAATTTGGCTCTGGATTTTGTTGGCTCTCAGCTGCCTGCTTCACATCCGAACTTTTCTACTTCACGTATAATTCTCTGCTCCTCTACAACTTGATCAATTTGGCTAAATTATTCTATGCCCCCTCCTCATTCTCTCCAGTGTGGCTGGCTGATCCCTTCCCCTCCCTTTCCGAAGGGTTTGACATCTGGCTTACCATATTCCTCTTCTGCCAGCTTCTACCGTTACTGTCCATGACATTGTCCGGTCACCTCCAGTGATACGTATCTTCACCACCCCTCCCCCACCCACACCAGAGCCATGCCCCAGACGTGCACACTGGGCAAGACCACTTGTTTCACATAGGGACATTAATTATAAACAACAGATGTCAAATCTGGCCTGTGAAACTAGATGTACGATACACTGGAAGGATCTTTGGTAGTGTACAGAATAACAGAGAAAATCAGAATGCTGAGTCATAAAACAGCCAAGGGCGGAGATAGCCTGGACAGCTGAGGGAGAACATGCCTGTTAGGGTGCCTTCGACATCCACAAGCACAGCACTGCTCCCAGCACTACACTCCCAGCTACTGGAGTAAATCACTTACTGTCCCGTCTTGGTCACACTGCTTTAGGGTGAGGGGTATTGGGTGATAAAGAATAATGTCTGAGTGCAGTTCATGTGTGCGCTTCTTCCCAGCTAGCTCTAGAGATCTGGGCAAAGGGATATTTCCCCTATTTCAGCCTCCTCAATGGGGCAGGGGTATGTGTCTCTCTTCTGGGTTTACCTTAATGAGAAGAGTGTGGGACAACGGGAAGGCGAAATTGGTCAACCCTCATTTGTTCTTCTTCCCCTAATCATCTTCCAGAATCACCTGGCTACTGAAACACACTCTCGTATGCTGCAAACTCATTCATACCTCACCCCACATGGACCCCAACCAAGTCTCTCAGCAAATGCTGACTCTGGGTTTGAGGGTTCTGGATAACATCTATTCCTCCCCTGCTTCCCACTTAATTCAGCTAAAGATTTTGAAACTTTGAAACAACACAGTCTATATAAAAATGAATACTGGGGAGGCTATAACCCTTGTAGTGCAACTGATGTTAATGTCACAGCTGATGTATACAACTCTCCCCAGTGCCCTGTACTTGTCTTGTTCCCTAGGCTTTCGGCCAGCACACAGGGTGACCAGGGATGCTTCCTAGTGAGATGACTCAACCCTTCCTTTCTGAAGGATATGAACCCTTGGGAGTCCTGTCCATTAGCATCTTATGTTCAGCGTGGCTGAGCTAAGAGGTGCCCAAAGGAACACCAGTGCTCCATTTATAATTCTTCACACCCCACTGCTTAATTCAACACCATTTCTGCTTGACAGGATTAAATGCCCCAGCCAACTACAGAGCACCCCTTTTTGCTGGTTGATTGAATAGCATGAGAAGCTCAAAGTGGCCAGATGGCATTCTTAGTTTTCAATTCCATGGAATCATTATTGTATTCATGGGTGGAAGCATTCACTAACTGGGTACTAAAACTTCTAAACTCAATAGAGCCTATAATTTTAGGAGGGAAAGAAAAATTTTTACCAGCAAGTCATTAGATTTAATTATGTGATAGGCACCCAAGTTCTAGCCCTTACAATATGACTATGAAATTCACTAAATTAAGTACTAGAAGCTGGTCTCAGCACATTCCATGTTTTGTAAGACCCTTCCAAGGAAGGAAATATCCATCCCCTAGGCTAGGGATCTGGTTTTTCAACACACACACACACACACACATTATATAATATGACATGCTCAGGTAACTAGCAGAAGTGTGACTGGCAAGGGAAGAAAATCCAAATTTGGAATCTGTCTTTCACTGGAAAGGAACTGATATTTTTTCGAAATGGAAGAGGACTTAGGAAATCAAACAGGTTCTAGATACCTGGATGGTTCTCCAGGATACTCTTCTAATTACTCACAATTATCAATAGTTGCTACTGTTGGAATGCTACTGAGTCGGATAAGACTTGGCAAAGAGAAATCCCGGTTGTGGGTCACTTGTGTTATCTCCATTCCCGCCACCATTCACCTGCCCAGCAGGCAGGCACTGAGGCTAACTTATACTCCCAGACAGGGTTAGTTTTCCCTCCTGATTGTTAAGAAGTTACTTTGTGGTGGGAGTACTTTCTGGGGCCCACATATTAGATACAGATATTTTTACATTCTGGGCCCATTTCAAAAGTTCCATATATCTCTTCTCCAAAGGTTTTTGTCACCAGTGCTCTGGAATTGCTTCTTCCAAGTCCCTGACCATCTGACCAAACCAAGGGCCACTACCCACAAATCAGTGTAAATCCTCAAGTCATGCTATCTCTTCTTCTAAATAAAATGAGCAAGTAGTTGGGAGGCTATAACCCTTGTAAATGCTATGATTTATTCCCTGAGCCAATTTGCCTTCTCTGTTCTCTTCCAAGGACATCCTTGAGTAAGCTGTAACATTGCATTGATTAATTTTGGCAACTGCTAGAATATCATGCACAGCCATCCCCAAAACAGGGTTGGATTTTTTCCTTTCTTAGTCATCTGGCACCGGGAGCAATCTGTGAGGACCCAGGTATGGCTGGACACAGAAGCAGCCCATGTGCTGATGCACTGTTTCTCCTATGCAGTCTGTAACATCCAGCTTTACATATTATAGGAATTAACATGCACATTCATGTTTTGTATACATGTCTGTATATAAATCCTGTATACATGCATGTATTATGCAAAACGTTGAAAGCATTTAAAAACTGTTAAGAAATGACTATAATTGTGATGGATGTGTTACTTAGTTCAACGTAAGCATTTCACATTGTATATCGAAGCAGTACCCTGAACTCCATAAATGCAAGTTATGATTTAATAAAAATAATTAACAAATTAAAAAAACAAAAATAAAGCATATTGAGGGCCAAGACCTTTTTTATCATTCCTAACCACTCTATCCCTATCTGACACAATGCCTGGATGGCAGTAGTAGAGTTGTTAGACTTAACCAATTAAAACACAGGACACCCAGTTAAACTAGAATTTCAGAAAAATAATGCATAATTTTGAGCATAAATATATTCCATGCAATATTTGGGAAAGTTATACTAAACATTTATTGTTCATCTGAATTTCAAATTGTTAACTGGGCATCCTGTATTGTATCAGGTAACCCTAATACATTTTCAATAAATACTTGCTACATTCATGAATAAACACAAAAAATCATGGGATTTACTGAGTGCTTGTTGTTTTCAATTCATTGAACTTTTCCACAGCTACAGAATAATTGAATGTACTGATCTCTTCTTCTGCGGCTACTAAAAATGGCCACCTTTGCTCCATTGGGAAGTTGTCTTAGGAGTGTTGGAGAATACAAAACATAAATGTTTGGTCTTAAGATGGGAAAGTTGGAGAAGAATAGCTGCTAAACCTGGACATGGGCAAAAAGGAGGAAAGGGAATCAGAGAGCTATTCCTAAAAAGATGGTGGTTATTTTGCCAGTTGGTTGAATTTTAGGTGCAGAAGAATGGCAGACTCCCCAGATAGATTACAGTATCCCAGAATAGAGTGTGCCTCTGTCCTATTGTCTGTCCAATTTCTTGAGAGAATTAATCAGCTATTGCTGCATAACAAAATAGCTACAATTTTTTTTGTCATATAGCACTAGACATTTAGTTCACCACATAGGTTTTCAAGTTGGTTTTAGGCTATGATTTGTCACCATGTGTCCCAAGGGGTGCTCAGGCTGGAGGGGAAGTGACTATGGCAAATATAGGAAACCTCCAGAATGGGGATTAGAAATACCTTCAAGCCTAGCCTCAGTGCTCAGACACTCTTGCTTCTGATTACATACTACCGGCCAAATCAAGTACAGAGCTAATCTCAACATCAAGGGGAAAGTAGATGATTTCCTTGTAAAGGAGATAAAGAGGGGAAGGGGTGAACATTGTTCCATAATAATTGAATCAACCACCAAGTAAACACTATAAGACAGTTGCATGTGATATTGAACTAGAAGGGTCTGAGGCAGCTTCATTGAGAGATCCTGGATACTCTTTGTGAAGAGAAAAGAGCAGAAAAATGATTTTCCCCTGTTGTCTAGAATGGTGGGCAAACCACAGGCACCATGCCTGGAATATTGTATAACTGCACTGTCTTGGCAACTCTGCCATAGGCTTTGGTTTTATCCGTCATCTACTTGGACAATATGCATTGGACATATTAGTCACCATTTTTGGAAGACTCAAGAGTGTAGAATGTGCCATTTTTGTCTCAATGACTCCTATTAAATCATATACTATTCATAACATATACTATTATTCCTATTTTGTCCACTAAAAGGCTGAGACTGGGAAAGGGTCAGGGTCAGAAGAGCCAGTACCAGGACCAGTGTGGGTCTGGCATGAATCCTACAGCTTTCCACAGCTCTGTACCGTGATGCATGAACCCAGTTGCCTCTCTGAGAGTTGTTCTCTTCTGTCTTGCTCCAAGGCCTGTGAAGTGCTCTTAGAAGTCAGCTTAAAGCCACAGCTATGCAAAAACTGCAGAAAAACTTTACAGGGTGAATTAGCAGCTTTCCCAATAGGGGTGAAGTAAAGGTCTTGCAACCAAGACCAGTGGTGTCCAGAAAAGTATCTCTTCCAAGAGGCATTGAGAAGGCACAGCTGGCCTGCCTCCAGCCAGCCCTGGGAGTCCTCCTGAAGAGGAGGTAGGTGGAGGCTGTTGTCGGCACTGTGTGCTGGCAGGCAAGAAGACAGGGCTGGCAGCTTCCAGCAACAGCCTTGGAGTTTGACTACCTCCTGTATCACTCTATTTATCAGGCTCCTGGCTCTGCGAATTGCCTTGTCAGCTGCTGCTGAGTCAGGGTGGATATTTAATTAAAATCATTGTGCCACTGTAGAAATGAGACATTGGGAAGATAGCCAGTCTCTGCAGCCCTTCTCCTCACTGCTTGTTCCCTGTAAAGCCCTACTGCCAGGCCTGGGGCCTGTGATACCCACCTCGGTCTTCTCTCACCCAGCAACCCCCACAATCATCAGCTCCTGTTATAGGGCCTGGCCTACCTACAGGCTTTGATCTCAACAGCACAGTCGCTGGTGCTTTTGAAAGTGGTGTGTTTGGATGGAGGAGATGCAGCTCCTGTTTCATTAATAAATTGTTGTGTAGAGGCTAGTGCCAGTGGTTTGAAGGAGAGTTGTGATGTTACCAATTGCACCATGGAACAACATATTGCACACAGAAGCAGCAAATGAGAACCAGGGTACCCCTTCTGCATCATCATTAACTGGGGTTATCGCCCAGGCATCTCAGATGAGTCCTCTGGGAATCCGGGCCAGACCAGGTGGCTGAGGCCAAGGTAAAAAATGGGCCCTACTCATTTCCTAAGCCCAAATCATAAATTTGGGATTTAATTGTCTTCTGACAATAGACCTCTTGGCACAGCACATAGAAGTGTGCCCAAGCATGGGTGCTCAGGAGGATAGCGAGCCTGGATAAGGGGCAGCCAGGCCATGGGGCCAATTCTGGCCAACTAAAGTAATTGAATGAGTGTAAGACAGAGAGGAGGAACACTCCCCAGCTTGTCACTGTACAACGTACTGAACACGTGGACCAGCAGAGCTCTCAATTCCTCTGACTAGACATACCCCCATGCAGAAGGCAGAGGGCAGCAAGAGGCGGGGGCCCAACCCACACTTGCTCAGCACCAGGCTGGGGCCCAGGTGTTCAAACATGAATAACAGAACCTGCCCTAGTGCCTTTGTTTTCTCACCTGAAAAATGGGCACATTTTTTACAGGGTGATTAGGAGATCAAACTGAAATTACAGTGGAACCTCTGTGAGTTGATCACCCAAGGGACTGTAACAAACTGGTCAGCATACAGAGGTGGTCAACATAAGGAACTACGCCTACTGTACAGGATGCATGTTCATGAAAATTTGGTCAACTTAAGGACGTGGTCAATGTAGGGAGACGCTCAACCACAGATGTTCTACTCTTTATTTACAACTCCTCTTCAGAATCAATAAATGGTGGCAGCTTCAGCTTTGTGACTCTCAAACCAACTCTCCCTAAATGCATGTTTTTCTTATAATAATATGTCCTTCCCAAGTGATACCATTTTCCCACCATTTCAATCAATTGGAAAAAAAATCCATTATTTTATTTGATTAAGAAGTCAGATGGTTAACATACATGTATTTCATCTGTTTAGTATCTGCTTGAGACATTGACAGTGTATCTCTATTTGTACTTTGTATTCATCATCACAGGAGGAAAAGGTCTCAGCAGTATTGTGAACTTAGCTTGCCCTATTTATCAAGAACTGAAATAAGTAAATAAAGTAGCACATTTCTAAACAAAACCCAGAGTCGAAATCACAGACATTGCTGCTGGACACCCTGTGTTTAGACATATGGACATTTTGTGTAAGTCTTCACCGATTCATTCCTTCAGTAAAATTACAAATAAATACTACTTACCAAGTTTAAATGTGCAATTGCCTTCAGTTATTCAACACTGGATAAAACAGCCAGCTGTGAGAGTTCCTCAGGAGAAAATTAACTGCTCTTGAAAAGAAGAAAAAATAGAAGTGTGCCACTTTGTATCCAATCTACAACCTTTGGTGCCACAGTATTTAATGCTTTTAATTTCTGGCTGAGCAGTGATGGAGACCAGAGCAATTAACAATCCATTTTTCATATTCTCTGCCTTTGAGGTTCAGGGGAAGACCCAGCAATTGAGGAGTGCTGTTCTGATTTCAAAAACACAATTTCCATGAAGAACAGCACTTGAGTAGAAGTTTGGAAGTGCTTTATTCTAGAGCTTCTTTATATCTTGAAGCGGTTTGTTTATTAAATCATATCTGTATACATTAAAGCATTTATGGGGTACGATGTGCTGATTTGTATACAATTTGGAGTGCTTACATCAAACTGGTTAACACAGCCTTCACCTCACTTATTTAATTATTGTGTTAAGACATTTATACTCTACACTTTAACATATTTGACATGTACCCTTGAAATATGTACCATAGGTGTGGTCCCCCCATTTACCCTATCTTGAAGTTTTAATAGAAGAAAAAGGTGTGACAGAGCATAAGATGCTGAAAGGTGTGAATCTTTCATTTTGCTGCAGGTATTTGTTGCTGGCCAAGTCCTTCATCAGCAGAGAGACTCCAGGTCACCAAGCCCAGAGTTCTTATGCATCTAGTTCTGTGTCTGAAATGCAGGCACATTTTTACAAGAGATTCACATTTTATATAGGTAGGAGAGGAGTGGTCATCAAGACACCTGTCTGCTTCCCCAGTTCCTTACTGGTTCACCTAAGACAGTGGTCCCCAACATTTTTGACACCATGGACACATTTCATGGAAGGAAATTTTTCCATGGATGGGGAAGTGATGGTTCAGGATGATTCAACGCATTACATCTCCATCTCAGATCATTAGGTGTTAGATTCTCACAAGAAGCACGCAACCTAGATCCCTCACGTGTGTGGTTTATGTAGGGTTTGCACCCCTGTGAGAACTGGATGCCATTGCTGATCTGACAGGAGGTGGAGCTCAGGTGATGATGGGAGTGATGCGGAGCAGCTGTAAACACAGATGAGGCTTTGGCTACCTGCTGATCACCTGCTGTAGCCTGGTTCCTAACAGGCCTGGGACTGGTACCCACCTGGGAGGTGGGAAACCACAGCCCTAAGACACTCATCCTTCCCTGGATCCCAATTTCCTCAACTGTAAAATGAAATACCTCGGCTAGACGGGCTGTACATGTTTTTAATATCTCTTCTTTCTCAACTCTAGGAAGTAACTATTCCAGATGGCCAGGATATTTGTCCAACGGTTCTTCCATTGATGATGAGAAATATCATCTTTTAACTTTTACATGTAGTTTGGGAAAGATCAAAAACCTCTGGCCCTGAAATCTGGCTGTGCATTGGAATAACCTGGGGAAATATTTTTAATTTCACTATCATTGTAGTATAATAGTTTTAAAAACACCTATTTGTGAGTTTTCACAGAGCAAACACACACACAGAACTAGTTAGATAGAGAAATGTCACATTGTCCCCTCTGAGGGAGCTTTCTAAAGCTTCTATACCCAAATCCTACTATAGACCCACTGAATCGGAATCTCCAGGACATGGACCAGGAATCTTTGGTGATATGTATGACCCAGAAAGGTTCATGTTATTTGGCAACCTCTGATTTAGATAGTGATTTTTTTGTTGTTCAGATAAACATGATCACCCATGTGCTAGACCCTGGGTATTAAATTAGATGTGTTCGCCTGGGTCATAGCGTGTCAGAAGTCTGGCCAGCATGGAGTGACTACCCCATGGGGAAGTGTTGCATCCCCAGGTTGTGCTGTCTTCTTAGGACATTGATTGCATTAGTTATAACTCCCATAGTGACCCATGATCGTCGTATTACACTCTAACTTTACAGATGAAGACACTGAAGCTCTGAAAGGCTAAATGAGATACCTGAAATCACACAGCCAGTACCAGTGCTGAGTTTCAAAGTCAAGTTCAGTCTGATATACAAATCCACAACCTTGCCACCTCACATGTGACACAGACTTCATCTCAAGATTAAAGCCAGTCCCTACAAACAGCTACTGAACACATATCAGAGTATTTCGTGGCTGACATTGGTGTTAGTTCTCATCATATTTTTCAAGCATTGCCTCAATTCCAGTCTTCGTCAATTTTAACTGCATTATGAAGGTTCTAAAAAACACTTACCATTTCTTAAGATCAGAAAATAATGTGTCTCCAGATATAAGATTTACAGACTAATTCTACTATTCTAGAAATGTAGTTAGCGTTGGTCATAAGGAAATGCAAGGGGATGCACAGAGTCTTTTATCGATTCAGAATTTTTGTTAGAGTTGATCTTAGGAAAAATGCTAGTTATTTTCTAAAGCTTAAGTGTGTTATATTACTTTTCCAATTGGATGTATCTGATCTTGTGGTTACTTTGTAGAGACAAGCAGAATCAACATTCTACAAAACTATGTCCGTGAAATTCATAGTAGACTCTCCCACTCCTCTTCTTCTTATTTTATTTTATCTCATTATTCTTTTAGTTTTCATGTTTTGGGGCTAGGAGGTGTTAGTGCCTTCTATCTGATATGTGTGCTCTTCAAGAAATATGGATATGGGATATATTGTCTGCTGAAGCTGTCGCTAGAGCTGCTGCCACTGCTGCCATGAAGTCTGAGGGAGCAGAGCTGCGATGGAGGCTACCATCCAGAAGGAGAGTTAAAGGACAGAAATTTAGCAAGTAACCTGGTGGATTAGAGCTGAACCAAGACAGAAGGTTGAAGAACGCACATCAACCCCGCTGACATGAGCTGTGACCCCAAGGATATAAACAAAAGGTACAAAATCCATGACCAAGTGGACGGAAGTCCCCTGGAGTGCCCCACAAACAAACAAGCAGAGTTCAAAGGTCCTCCCACTATACTCCACAGGAGATACCCTCTAAAAACTGGACCTACCTCCCATGCTAGGGTGCCATGGTGTTCTCCTGCCAGGCATAAAACTGTATAAAACGGTATATATTCTCTACCTGCAATTCTGAGCTCCCAGCACTCCCTTCCACTCTCACTCTGAGGTGTGGAGGCCTGTCCCCCAGGAGTCCAGATTCTTGGGTGATTTCTCGAGGGGTGTGGACAGGGTCTGGACTGCAGCTGGTTAGTGATTATTCTGCGGCACGGGAGTGAGAAGAAGATGGTTGGCTGAGAGGGAACCACACCAGAGCAGTGGTGCCCTGAGGTGAAGAGCAGCAGCCGTTTTTGGCAACAATAGGGCTCACCCCTGGATATTCTCAAGTTACACCCCCTGTCTCTCTGGGCAACCAGAGGAGGCCGTGCATCTTCTCAGGCGGCAACCACCGTGGAACAGATCTGGGACGGAAACGCAGGCCCCCTGAGATTTCAACCCAGAGTAACTGTTTCACTAGGTTTAGACAGAGACTAGCTGAAAATAAGACAGAGCCACTTAGCCCCACCACACAAAACAGGTCCCCAGTTTCTCAGGCCATAGCACTGTACAGGTCCTTGACAAAGCTCCAGGGGAAAAGTCAAACGGTATAAAATAATCATGGGGTGGAATCAGTGGAAAAACTCTGGTAACATGAATAACCAGAATAGATCAACCCTCCCAAGGAAAGATATGGCAGATGTAACTGAAGATCTCATTCATAAACAGATAGCTGAGATGTCAGAAATCGAATTCAGAATTTGGATTGCAAACAAGATTAATAGAATGGAGGAGGGGAGACAAGATGGCGGACTGAAGCCAGCTTTCAACAAAGGCTCCCGTCCAGAAGGAGAGTTAAGGGACAGGAATTTAGTAAGTATCCTGGTGGACTTGAGCCTCACCAAGAGAGAGGCTGAAGAACGCACATCAACACCGCTGAGGCAAGTTGTGATCACAAGGACGCAAACAAAAGGTACAAAATCCACCACCAAGCGGACGGGAGTCCCCCTCCCCCATGAGACCGGCTCTGGAGCCCCACAATTGAACAAGCGGGCAGAAATTAAAGCCCCTCCCACTACACTCCACGGGAGAGACCTTCTAAAAACTGGACCTACCTCCCCTACTGGGGTGCCGTGGCGTTCTCCTGCCGGACATAGGGCTGAATAAAACTTTGGGAATCCTTTGCCGGCAACCCTGAATCCCCGGCGCTCCCCTCCCGCCCACTGAGGTCTGGAGGCCTGTCCCCCAGGACTTCGGATCCTTGGGTGATTCCTCAAGGGGAGTGGACAGTCCCCGAGTTGCGACTGGTCAGCATTGACTCTGAGGCGCGCCGAGTGAGGAGAGGGCACCGGGCTGAGGGGGAGTCACGCCTCGCGGCACTTCCCTGCGGTGCAGTGCACCAACCCTCCCCAGGCATAGGGGGCCCAAGACTGAATCAGACTCTGGCCTCCCCGCTGAGAGCTGAGAACCCCTACTCTCACTCGGGGTCTGAGGGCCTATCCCCCAGGAGTTCGGCTCCTTGGGTGATTTCTCGAGGGGAGTGCACAGTGCCTGAGCTGCGTCAGGTCAGCGCTGACTCTGGGACACGTGAGCGAGGAGAGGGCACTCTGCTGAGGGGAAATCAAGCCTTGGCGGCACTTCCCTGCAGTGCAGTGCAGGAGCCCTCCCCGGACCGTAGTATTGCGTGAAACTGAATGAAACTCTAGCTTCCCCCCGCCCCACTCCCAATCCGGGTCTGGGGGCCCATCCCCCAAGAGTTCTGATTCTTGGAGGATCTCTTAAGGGGTGTGGACACAGCACAAACTGCGGCCACTCAATGCTGACTCTGGGGCACGGGACAGAGGAGAAAAGGGTCGCCTGAGTGCCCACACCAGAGCAGCAGTTCCCTGGAGGTAGATCAACAGCCGTTTTTTCTTTAACGACAGAACACTCACTTCTGGATATTCTGAGGCCACACCCCCTGTCTCCCTGGGCAACCAGAGGAGGCCACCGGTGACACGGCTCACAAACCCAGAAGCCTCCAGGGCGGGGCCGACCCAGAGAGGTGTTCAGACGCAATTCTCCAGCAGCAAAGACGTTTGAACTCAAAACAGCCCGTCTCCTGTAGGCGACGACAGGAACAGAGACAGAACCTCACAAAGTTGTCTGTTCTGTTCTGTTCTGTTAGCAGCATCCATCAGGGACGGGGCTAAGCCTGAGTGAACACCTCCTTCCCATCACCTGCATCAAACACTCAAAGATGTCAGGCCCCATCTCCTACTGCTAGATAGCGGCAGTCTGCAGGGGCCTGGCAGACTTCCTCGCGATTCAGGCAGGTGCAAACCCCTGGAGTGTCTGTTCACTGCAGGCAAATGGGTTAGCCATCTGCAGAGATAACAGTGACTGGGTCCGACGGAGGGGCAAAGTGGGGAAGGAGACGTCAACCTTCCCAGACTGCTCTGTTTGCAGGGTGGCTCCTCCTGACTCCACGCTGCACTGGGGTGAGCTGTCTCAGAGGAGTCACCAGGCCCCTGTGATCCAGTTCCCAGAGACCTCTTGAACCCTTCCACCTGAGACAAGTGCCGATTGAGACAGTTGATTCAGACCTTTTGAACTGGGCTAATAGACTGAGGACTTTTCAGGTGGTGCCCTGGGTGTGCGATTGTAGGAAGGTTTGATTCTCCTTTTCCAACTGGGGCCAGAGGTGGGCAGGCGGGGTGACTTAATTGCTGATTTTTCCACACAGCTGAGACTTCAAGCCAGAGTAGAAGTTGCAATAGGATCGAACAGAAACCAGCTGAAAACAAGACAGAACCACTTTGCTCCACCACACCAGACAGGGCCCCAGTTTCTCAGGCCACAACACTGTACGGGCCCTCGATAAAACCCCAGGGGAAAAACCAAAGGGAGTAAACCATGGGGCGGAATCAGCGGAAAAACTCTGGTAACATGAATAACCAGAATAGATCAACCCCCCCAAGAAAAGATACGGCAGATGTGATTGAAGATCCCATTCATAAACAACTGGCTGAGATGTCAGAAGTTGAATTCAGAATTTGGTTTGCAGACAAGATTAATAAAATGGAATTAGGAATTCGAGGAGAAATTCAAAAACTGTCTCAAGAATTTAACGAATTTAAAGACAAAACCACCAAAGACTTAGACACACTGAAACAAGAACTTACAGCCCTCAAAGATATGAAAAATACAGTAGAATCCCTCAGTAACAGAATGGAGCAAGCAGAAGAAAGGATTTCTGACATTGAAGATAAAGTCTTCGAACGCTCCCAATCTCTCAAAGAGGAAGAGAAATGGAGAGCAAAAACGGATCACTCACTCAGAGAGCTCTCAGATAATTCGAAAAAAAATAACATAAGAGTTATAGGAATTTCGGAGACTGATGAAGTGGCAGCCAAGGGCACAGAGGCCCTTCTACATGAAATTATGAAAGAAAATTTTCCAGACATGCCTAGAGAATCTGAAATTCTGATAGCAGACAGCTTCAGAACCCCAGCACGATTCAACCCCAATAAGCCATCTCCCAGACATATCATAATTAGCTTCACTAAAGTTAACATGAAAGAGAAGATTCTCAAAGCAGCCCGGCGAAAGAAAACTATAACGTACAAAGGTAAGAATATTAGAATAACTGCAGATCTCTCTGCTGAAACTTTTCAAGCAAGAAGAGGCTGGTCATCAACTTTTAATCTCCTAAAGCAAAAAAACTTTCAACCCAGGATCTTGTATCCAGCTAAACTGAGTTTCATCTATGATGGAGAAATTAAATACTTCAATGACATTCATATGTTGAAAAAATTTGCCATAAGTAAACCAGCTCTTCAGGATGTTCTCAGACCTATCCTCCACAATGACCAACCCAATCCTATACCACAAAAGTAAACTCAATCAGAAACTTCGGATCAAACTCCAACTTCCACACTGGCGAAAGGATTAAAAATGTCCACTGGACCTTTGAAAAACTCGATACCCAAAATTCCACCAGACTTATCCTTACTCTCCATCAATGTGAATGGCTTAAACTGTCCTCTAAAGAGGCATAGGTTAGCTGACTGGATACAAAAACTTAAGCCAGATATTTGTTGCATACAAGAGTCACATCTCAACTTAAAAGACAAATACAGACTCAGGGTGAAAGGATGGTCATCCATATTTCAGGCAAATGGTAATCAGAAAAAAGCAGGTGTTGCAATTTTATTTGCAGATACAGTAGGCTTTAAACCATCAAAAGTAAGGAAGGACAAGAATGGTCACTTCATATTTGTTAAGGGTAATACTCAATATGACGAGATCTCAATTATTAATATCTATGCACCCAACCAGAATGCACCTCAATTTATAAGAGAAACTCTAACAGACATGAGTAACTTGATTTCCTCCAGCTCCATAATCGTTGGAGATTTCAACACTCCCTTGGCAGTGTTGGATCGATCCTCCAGAAAGAAGCTGAGCAAAGAAATCTTAGATTTAAACCTAACCATCCAATATTTAGATTTAGCAGACATCTACAGAACATTTCATCCCAACAAAACTGAATACACATACTTCTCATCAGCCCACGGAACTTACTCCAAAATTGATCACATTTTAGGTCACAAGTCTAACCTCAGTAAATTTAAAGGAATAGAAATTATTCCATGCATCTTCTCGGACCATCATGGAATAAAACTTGAATTGAGTAACAACAGGAATCTGCATACCCATACAAAAACATGGAAGTTAAATAATCTTATGCTGAATGATAGCTGGGTCAGACATGAGATTAAGAAAGAAATCACCAATTTTTTGGAACAAAATGACAATGAAGACACAAGCTATCAGAACCTCTGGGACACTGCAAAGGCAGTTCTAAGAGGGAAATTTATAGCACTGCAAGCCTTCCTCAAGAGAACGGAAAGAGAGGAAGTTAACAACTTAATGGGACATCTCACGCAACTGGAAAAGGAAGAACATTCCAACCCCAAACTCAGTAGAAGAAAAGAAATAACCAAAATTAGAGCAGAATTAAATGAAATTGAAAACAAAAGAATAATACAACAGATCAATAAATCAAAAAGCTGGTTTTTTGAAAAGGTCAATAAAATAGATAAACCTCTGGCCAACCTAATCAGGAAAAAAAGAGTAAAATCTCTAATATCATCAATCAGAAACAACAAAGACAAAATAACCACAGACTCATCAGAAATCCAAAAAATCCTTAATGAATATTACAAGAAACTTTATTCTCAGAAATATGAAAATCTGAAGGAAATAGACCGATACTTGGAAGCACGCCACCTTCCAAGACTTAACCAGAATCAAGTGGAAATGTTGAACAGACCCATATCAAGTTCAGAAATAGCATCAACTATACAAAACCTCCCTAAAAAGAAAAGCCCGGGACCAGATGGTTTCATGTCAGAATTCTACCAAACCTTTAAAGAGGAATTAGTACCTATATTACTCAACCTGTTCCAAAATGTAGAAAAAGAAGGAAGACTACCCAACACGTTCTATGAAGCAAATATCACCCTGATCCCCAAACCAGGAAAAGACCCAACAAGAAAAGAAAATTATAGACCAATATCACTAATGAATATAGATGCAAAAATATTCAACAAGATCCTAACAAACAGAATCCAGCAACACATCAAACAAATTATACATCATGACCAAGTTGGTTTTATCCCAGGGTCTCAAGGCTGGTTCAATATACGTAAATCTATAAATGTAATTCAGCACATAAACAAATTAAAAAACAAAGACCATATGATTCTCTCAATTGATGCAGAAAAAGCTTTTGATAATATCCAGCATCCCTTCATGATCAGAACACTCAAGAAAATTGGTCTAGAAGGGACTTTTCTTAAACTGATAGAGGCTATCTACAGCAAACCCACAGCCAATATCATATTGAATGGAGTTAAATTGGAATCATTTCCACTCAGATCAGGAACCAGACAAGGCTGCCCATTGTCTCCATTGCTTTTCAACATTGTAATGGAAGTTTTAGCCACCGCAATTAGGGAAGAAAAGGCGATCAAGGGTATCCATATAGGGTCAGAAGAGATCAAACTCTCGCTCTTCGCAGATGATATGATTGTGTATCTGGAAAACACTAGGGACTCTACTACAAAACTCCTAGAAGTGATCAAGGAATACAGCAGCGTCTCAGGTTACAAAATCAACATTCATAAATCGGTAGCCTTTATATACACCAACAACAGTCAAATTGAAAAAGCAGTTAAGGACTCTATCCCATTCACAGTAGTGCCAAAGAAGATGAAATATTTGGGAATTTACCTAACAAAAGACGTGAAAGATCTCTATAAAGAGAACTATGAAACTCTAAGAAAAGAAATAGCTGAAAATGTTAACAAATGGAAAAACATACCATGCTCATGGCTAGGAAGAATCAACATAATCAAAATGTCCATACTACCCAAAGCAATATATAATTTCAACGCACTCCCTATTAAAGCTCCACTGTCATATTTTAAAGATCTTGAAAAAACATTACTTTGTTTTATATGGAATCAGAAAAAACCTCGAATAGCCAAGACATTACTCAGAAATAAAAACAAAACAGGAGGAATCACACTACCAGACCTCAGACTTTACTACAAATCGATAGTGATCAAAACAGCATGGTATTGGCACAAAAACAGAGAAGTAGATATCTGGAATAGAATAGAGAACCAAGAGATGAATCCAGCTACTTACCGCTATTTGATTTTTGACAAGCCAATTAAAAACATTCAGTGGGGAAAAGATTCCCTATTTAACAAATGGTGCTGGGTGAACTGGCTGGCAACCTGCAGAAGACTGAAATTGGACCCACACCTTTCACCATTAACTAAGATAGACTCTCATTGGATTAAAGATTTAAACTTAAGACATGAAACTATAAAAATACTAGAGGAGAATGCAGGGAAAACCCTTGAAGAAATTGGTCTGGGTGAGTATTTCATGAGGAGAACCCCCCGGGCAATTGAAGCAGCTTCAAAAATACACTACTGGGACTTGATCAAACTAAAAAGCTTCTGCACAGCTAAGAACACAGTAAGCAGAGCAAGCAGACAGCCCTCAGAATGGGAGAAGATATTTGCAGGGTATAACTCTGACAAAGGTTTAATAACCAGAATCCACAGAGAACTCAAACGCATCAGCAAGAAAAAAACAAGGGATCCCATCGCAGGCTGGGCAAGGGATTTGAAGAGAAACTTCTCTGAAGAAGACAGGCGCACGGCCTTCAGACATATGAAAAAATGCTCATCATCTTTAATCATCAGAGAAATGCAAATCAAAACTACTTTGAGATATCATCTAACTCCAATGAGACTAGCCTATATCACAAAATCTCTAGACCAGAGATGTTGGCGTGGATGCGGAGAAAAGGGAACACTTCTGCACTGCTGATGGGAATGCAAATTAATACACTCCTTTTGGAAAGATATATGGAGAACACTCAGAGATCTAAAAATAGATCTGCCATTCAATCCTGTAATTCCTCTGCTGGGCATATACCCAGAAGACCAAAAATCACAACATAACAAAGATATTTGTACCAGAATGTTTATTGCAGCCCAATTCATAATTGCTAAGTCATGGAAAAAGCCGAAGTGCCCATCGATCCACGAATGGATTAATAAATTGTGGTATATGTATACCATGGAATACTATGCAGCCTTAAAGAAAGATGGAGACTTTACCTCTTTCATGTTTACATGGATGGAGCTGGAACATATTCTTCTTAGTAAAGTATCCCAAGAATGGAAGAAAAAATACCCAATGTACACAGCCCTACTATGAAACTAATTTGGGACTCTCACATGAAAGCTATAACCCAGCTACAACTTAACAACAGGGGGAAGTGGGAAAGGGGGGGGTGGGTAGAGGGAGGGGAATCGGTGGGATCACACCTGTGGTGCATATTACAGGGGTATTTGCGATACTTGGTAAATGTAGAATATAAATGTTTTGGCATAGAAAGGAGAGGAAAGATGCATGGTAACCAAAACTAAATGACATTTATCAGGGCAATTTTTCTGTTCCCTTACTAAGGAAAACCAAGTCTTCAAACTGTGACTTCCCACTAAAGGTAGTTGTGGTAGAATCATTGATGGCTTTAGTAACTATTTTAAAAGTCTATAATAAAGCTTATCATTTTAATTAAACCACAAAAAAAAAAAAGATTAATAGAATGGAGGAAAATTTGGAATTAGAAATTCAAGCAGAAATTCAAAAGTCAGAATTAGAAATTCGAGGAGAAATTCAAAAGTTGTCTCAAGAATTTAAAGAATTTAAAGACAAAACCACCAAAGATTTTGACGCACTGAAGAAAGAATTTGCAACCCTCAAGGATCTAAAAAATACAGTAGAATCCCTCAGTAACAGAGTGGATCAAGCAGAAGAAAGGATTTCTGACATTGAAGACAAAGCTTTGAACGCTCCCAAACTCTCAAAGAGGAAGAGAAATGGAGAGCAAAAATGGATCATTCTCTCAGAGAGCTCTGGGAAAACTCAAAGAAGGCTAAAATCCGCCTCATTGGAATCCCTGAAAGTGATGAAGTAGCTTCGCAAGGCACAGAGGCCCTTCTCCATGAAATTATGAAAGAGAATATTCCAGACATACCAAGAGATTCTGAAATTCAGATAGCAGACAGTTTCAGAACCCCAGCATGACTCAACCTGAATAAGACATCCCCGAGGCATATCATATTCAATTTCACTAAAGTTAATATGAAGGAGAAAATTCTGAAAGCAGCCAGACATAAGAAATCCATTACCTACAAAGGGAAGAATATTAGGATGATTGCAGATCTCTCTGCTAAAACTTTTCAAGCCAGAAGAGGGTGGTCATCGACTTTTAATCTCCTAAAAGAAAATAACTTTCAACCCCGGATCCTGTATACAGCTAAACTGAGTTTCATTTATGAAGGAGAAATTAAACACTTTAATAACATTCACATGTTGAAGAAATTTGCCATAACCAAACCAGCTCTTCAGGATATTCTCAGACCTATCCTCCATAATGACCAGCCTAATCCTCCACCACAAAAGCAAACTCACTCAGAAACCTTTTATCAAACTCCAACTTCCACACTGGCGAAAGGACTAAAAATGTCCACTGGACTCTCAAAAAACTCGAAAAATACCCAAAATTTTACCAGACTTATCAATATTCTCCATTAATGTGAACAGCTGAAACTGTCCTCTAAAGAGGCACAGGTTGGCTGACTGGATACAAAAACTCAAGCCAGATATTTGCTGCATACAAGAATCACATCTTACCTTAAAAGATAAATATAGACACAGGGTGAAAGAATGGTTGTCCATATTTCAGGCAAATGGTAATCAGAAAAAAGCAGGTGTTGCAATTCTATTTGCAGACACAATAGGCTTTAAACCAATGAAAATAAGGAAGGATAAGAATGGTCACTTCATATTTGTTAAGGGTAATACTCAACATGATGAGATTTCAATTATTAATATTTATGCACCCAACCAGAATGTGCCTCAATTTATAAGAGAAACTCTAACAGACATGAGCAACTTGATTTCCTCCAGCTCCATAATAGTTGGAGATTTCAACACTCCTTTGGCAGTGTTGGATAGATCCTCCAATAAGAAGCTGAGCAAAGAAATTTTAGATTTAAAACTAACCATCCAACATTTGTATTTAGCAGACATCTACAGAACATTTCATCCCCAAAAAACTGAATACACATACCTCTCATCAGCCCAAAGAACATACTCCAAAATTGATCACATCTAAGGTCACAAGTCTAACCTTAGTAAATTTAAAGGAATAGAAATTATTCCTTGCATCTTCTCCGACCACCATGGAATAAAAGTTGAACTCAGTAATAACAGGAATCTGCATAATCATACAAAAACATGAAATTTAAATAACCTTACACTGAATGATAGCTGGGTCATAGATGAGATTAAGAAGGAAATCGCCAAATTTTTGGGAAAAAATGACAATGAAGACATGAATTATCAGAACCTCTGGGATACCGCAAAGGCAGTCCTCAGAGGGAAATTTATAGCACTGCAAGCCTTCCTCAAGAGAATGGAAAGAGAAGAAGTTAACAACTTAATGGGACTTCTCAAGCAACTGGAAAAGGAAGAACATTCCAACCCCAAACCCAGTAGAAGAAAAGAAATAACCAAAATTAGAGCAGAATTAATTGAAATTGAAAACAAAAGAATTATACAACATATCAATAAATCAAAAAGTTAGTTTTTTGAAAGGGTCAAAAGAGTAGATAAACCTTTGGCTAACCTAACCAGGAAAAAAAGAGTAAAATCTCTAATGTCATCAATAAGAAATGACAAAGACGAAATAACAACAGACTCCTCAGAAATTAAAAAAATCCTTAATGAATATTACAAGAAACTTTATTCTCAGAAATATGAAAATCTGAAGGATACTGACCAATTCTTGGAAGCAAGTCGCCTTCCAAGACTTAGGCAGAATCAAGTGGAAATGTTGAACAGGCCAATATCAAGTTCTGAAATAGCATCAACCATACGAAATCTCCCTAAAAAGAAAAGCCTGGGACCAGATGGCTTCATATCAGAATTCTACCAAACCTTTAAAGAGGAAGTAGTACCTATATTACTCAACCTTTTCCAAAATATAGAAAAAGAAGGAAGACTACCCAACACGTTCTATGAAGGAAACATCACCCTGATCCCCAAACCAGGAAAAGACCCAACAAGAAAAGAAAATTATAGACCAATATCACTAATGAATATAGATGCAAAAATATTCAACAAGATCCTAACAAACAGAATCCAGCAACACATCAAACAAATTATATATCATGACCAAGTTGGTTTTATCCCAGGGTCTCAAGGCTGGTTCAATATACATAAATCTATAAGCATAATTCAGCACACAAACAAATTAAAAAACAAAGACCATATGATTCTCTCAATCGATGCAGAAAAAGCTTTTGATAATATCCAGCATCCCTTCATGATCAGAACCCTTAAGAAAATTGGTATAGAAGGGACATTTCTTAAACTTATAGAGGCCATACAGCAAACCCACAGCCAATATCATATTGAATGGAGTTAAATTGAAATCATTTCCACTTAGGTCAGGAACCAGACAAGGCTGTACGTTGTCTCCACTGCTCTTTAACATTGTAATGGAAGTTTTAGCCATCACAATTAGGGAAGAAAAGGCGATCAAAGGTATCCACATAGGGTCAGAAGAGATCAAACTTTCGTTCTTCACAGATGATATGATTGTATATCTGGAGAACACCAGGGATTCTACTACAAAATTCTTAGAAGTGATCAAGGAATACAGCAGCATCTCAGGTTACAAAATCAACATTCATAAATCAGTAGTCTTTACATATACCAACAATAGTCAAGCTGAAAAAACAGTTAAGGAATCTATTCCATTCCATTCTAGTGCCAAAGAAGATGAAATATTTAGACTTTATCTAACAAAGGATGTGAAAGATCTCTATAAAGAGAACTATAAAACGCTAAGAAAAGAAATAGCTGAAAATGTTAACAAAGGAAAAACATACCATGCTCATGGCTGGGAAGAATCAACATTGTTAAAATGTCCATACTACCCAAAGCAAAATACAATTTTAATGAAATCCCTATTAAAGCTCCACTGTCATACTTTCAAGATCTTGAAAAAATAATACTTTGTTTTATATGGAATCAGAAAAAACCTCAAATAGCCAAGGCATTACTCAGAAATAAAAACAAAACAGGAGGAATCAAGCTACCGGACCTCAGACTATATTATAAATCAATAGTGATCAGAACAGCATAGTACTGGCACAAAAACAGAGAGGTAGATGTATGGAACAGAATAGAGAACCAAGAGATGAACCCAGCTATTTACCATTATTTGATCTTTGACAAGCCAATTAAAAACATTCAGTGGGGAAAAGATTCCCTATTTAACAAATGGTGCTGGGTGAACTGCCTGGCAACCTGTAGAAGACTGAAACTGGACCCACACCTTTCACCATTAACTAAGATAGACTCTCACTGGATTAAAGATTTAAACTTAAGACATGAAACTATAAAAATACTAGAAGAGAGTGCAGGGAAATCAGTCTTGACAAGTATTTTATGAGGAGGACTCCCTGGGCAATTGAAGCAGCTTCAAAAATATACTACTGGGACCTGATCAAACTAAAAAGCTTCTGCACAGCCAAGAACACAGTAAGTAAAGCAAGCAAACAGCCCTCAGAATGGGAGAAGATATTTTCAGGTTATGTCTCTGACAAAGGTTTAATAACCAGAATCCACAGAGAACTCAAACGTATAAACAAGAAAAGAACAAGTCATCCCATTGCAGGCTAGGCAAGGGACTTGAAGAGAAACTTCTCTGAAGAAGACAGATGCACGGCCTACAGACATATGAAAAAATGCTCATTATCCTTAATCATCAGAGAAATGCAAATCAAAACGATGTTGAGATATCATCTAACTCCAGTAAGATTAGCCCATATCACAAAATCCCAAGACTAGAGATGTTGGTGTGGATGTGGAGAAAAGGGAACACTTCTACACTGCTGATGGGAATGCAAATTAATACATTCCTTTTGGAAAGATATTTGGAGAACACTTAGAGATCTAAAAATAGATCTGCCATTCAATCCTATAATTCCTCTGCTAGGTATATATCCAGAAGACCAAAAATCACATCATAACAAAGATATTTGTACCAGAATGTTAATTGCAGCCCAATTCATAATTGCTAAGTCATGGAAAAAGCCCAAGTGCCCATCGATCCACAAATGGATTAATAAATTGTGGTATATGTACACCATGGAATATTATGCAGCCTTAAAGAAAGATGGAGACTTTACCTCTTTCATGTTTACATGGATGGAGCTGGAACATATTCTTCTTAGTAAAGTATCTCAAGAATGAAAGAAAATGTATCTAATGTACTCAGGCCTGCTATGAAACTATGGCTTTCACATGAAAGCTATAACCCAGTTATAACCTAAGAATATGGGGAAGGGGGAGAGGGAGGGGAGTGAGGGGGGAGGATGGGCGGAGGGAGGGTTATTGGTGGGATTATACCTGCGGTGCATCTTACAAGGGTACACGTGAAATTTAGTAAATGTAAAATATAAATGTCTTAGCACAATAACTAAGAAAATGCCAGGAAGGCTATTTTAATCAGTGTGATGAAAATGTGTCATATGGGCTACTTATTGGAGGGTGGAGCAAGATGGCAGCCGAGTAACAGCTTCCTTGCATCTGGGCACCGTGAGTCTGGGGATATAGGACTCCAGGCATCTCTGGCTGGTGGGATCTGCCTATCATCACCCCTGAGAGGATACAGGGAGTCAGCGAGAGACTTCTGGACCCCAAGAGGAGGACTAAAACAGTGGAAAACCGGCAAGTGGTCGCGTGTGTTCAATCCGCCTAAACCCGCCCGCAACTGTAAGTTCAGTAGCAGCGAGACTGCAAACCAGAAAGGCCTTACCTGTGAACTGTTTTGGTGTCTTTGGACTTGGCACTCAGCTGAACTGCCTTGGGGAGAGCCTGAGCGGGAGTGCGGAGAACTCTGGCCTTTGTCTAGGGCCCCAGTCTGAGCCGCTGAGCCAGATGGAGCTAATAGAGTTTGGCTCTGGGTCACAGGCAGACATTGTGAGCAATCTGCCCTGGCAAGCTCCGCCCTCAGGGTCGCAGAGCTGGAATTGGGTGGGAGCTGGTAACCCAGCGACCAAGTAGCCTAAGGGCGGGGTCTGAGCCGCCTTGCAGCCCTAACCCTCGGGGGCAGAGGGAGACCAGTTTTGACACACAGGGTAAGTGGATAGCCACTTCAGCAGTGATTCCAGCAACAAGCACTTCCCTGAGAAAGCTTCTGCTCAGTAAGTGAACAAGTTCAAAGTGCCTTTTAAGTGGGCTGAAGAGAGATTTAGGGTGTCTACCTGCTGGGGATCGAGAAACTAGCAGCCTCCAGTCGTATCAGAACTGTGATTAACATCTCATACCCCAGAAGACCACGTGTTGCCCAGACAATATTCAATTCCATATACATACTGCTTTGTTTTTGGTTGCGTGTGTGTTTTTTTTTGTTTGTTTGTTTGGTTTTTTTTTTGGTTTGGTTGTTTTTTTTGTTTATTTTGACATTCTAGATTGTTGTTTTGTTTTTTAAGTTCAACCTTTTCCATACAGATCCTTTTTCTTTCTCAATTTTTCTAGTTTAATTATAATTTCCCATTGCTGCCTATTTCAGTAATCAGAACTTCATTTTTGTTAGTGTTTCTACCACTATTATTTGGTTTTTCCAGCCAATTTTATCCTGTAAAGTTTTCTGTTTGCTTGTTTTGGTTTGATTTATAGCATTTTTGTCTTTCCTCTCTACTTGGTGGAGGTGGGGTACTGCGTCTGATCAGGTTAGCAAAGAGCTGCTGACCTCAAGGGAACCACCCCACTTGGCAACCCCAGAAGGTGTTTTTTTTTTTTTTAAGGTTGTATCAAAGTACCCTACTGTACACCTATATTGCTCTGTCTCCCTCTTTCTGTGCCTCTCTTCTTTTTGTCAATATTCCTTTCACCCAACCACTCTCCTTTCTCTATTTTTCTTTTTTTTCATTTTTTTTTTTTCTTATCACTCGGTCCTCATTTCTTTCATCGCTTTTTTGCTCTTAAACCTTCTCACCCTTCTGGTCCTGTAACCCTTAGTCCACAGGCACAAGAACTTAAAGAGCAAGAGGAATTGAAAGGAAAATTAGGGCAAGTAAACAGATAAAAGAAATCACCCATGAGGAAGAATCAGCAGAAAACTCCAGGCAACATGAAGAACCAGTCCAGAACTACCCCGCCAAGGGACCATGAGGTAGCTACTGCAGAGGATTCCACCTATACAGAAATGCTAGGAATGACAGAAAGGGAATTTAGAATACACATGTTGAAAACAATGAAGGAAATGATGGAAACAATGAAGGAAACTGTTAATAAAGTGGAAAATAACCAAAAGGAAATTCAAAAACAGAATCAAATAAGAGATGAACGATATGAAGAATATAAAAAGGATATAGCAGAGCTGAAGGAAATGAATCAGTCAATCAGGGAACTTAAAGATGCAATGGAAAGTATCAGCAACAGGTTAGACCATGCAGAAGAAGGAATTTCAGAGGTAGAAGACAAAGTTTTTGAGATAACTCAGATAGTAAAAGAGGCAGAAAAGAAGAGAGAGAAAGCAGAACGTTCACTGTCAGAATTATGGGACTTTATGAAGCGTTCCAACATACGAGTTATAGGAATTCCAGAAGGGGAAGAAAAATGCCCCAGAGGAATGGAAGCCATACTAGAGAATATTACAAAAGAAAATTTCCCAAATATCACCAAAGATACTGACACACTGCTTTCAGAGGGATATCGGACCCCAGGTCGCCTCAACTCTAACCGAGCTTCTCCAAGACACATTGTGATGAACCTGTCCAAAGTCAAGACCAAAGAAAAGATTCTGCAAGCTGCCAGGAGTAAGCGCCAGTTGACCTACAGGGGCAAATCCATCAGATTGACCGCAGACTTCTCTAATGAAACTTTCCAAGCAAGAAGACAATGGTCATCTACCTTTAATCTACTTAAACAGAACAATTTTCAGCCCAGAATTCTGTACCCTGCTAAGCTAAGCTTCAAAATTGACGGAGAAATCAAATCATTTACGGATATACAAACATTGAGGAAATTCGCCACAACAAGACCAGCTCTACAGGAAATACTTCAACCTGTTCTGCACACTGACCACCACAATGGATCAGCAGCAAAGTAAGAACTCAGAAATTAAAGGACAGAACCTAACCTCCACACTGATGCAAAAGATAAAACTAAGCAATGGACTCTCACAAAATAAGACGAATAGAATACTACCACACTTGTCAATTATCTCAATAAATGTTAATGGCTTGAATTCCCCACTGAAGAGACATAGATTGGTTGACTGGATTAAAAAACACAAGCCATCCATTTGCTGTCTGCAAGAAACACACCTGGCTTCAAAAGACAAATTAAAGCTCCGAGTCAAGGGTTGGAAGACAATTTTTCAGGCAAATGGAATTCAGAAGAAAAGAGGATTTGCAATCTTATTTTCAGACACATGTGGATTTAAAGCAACTAAAGTCAAAAAAGACTAAGATGGTCACTTTATATTGGTCAAGAGAAAAATACAACAAGAAGACATTTCAATTCTAAATATTTATGCACCCAATTTAAATGCTCCCAGATTCTTGAAGCAGACCTTACTCAGTCTGAGCAATATGATATCTGATAATACCATCATAACAGGGGACTTTAACACTCCTCTTACAGAGCTGGACAGATCCTCTAAACAGAAATTAAACAAGGATATAAGAGACTTAAATGAGACTCTAGAACAACTGTGCTTGATAGACGCATATAGAACACTCCACCCCAAAGATAAAGAATATACATTCTTCTCATCACCCCACGGAACATTCTCCAAAATTGATCATATCCTGGGACACAAAACAAATATCAACAGAATCAAAAGAATTGAAATTTTACCTTGTATCTTCTCAGACCATAAGGCACTAAAGGTGGAACTCAACTCTAACAAAAATGCTCGACCCCACCCAAAGGCATGGAAACTAAACAATCTTCTGTTGAATAACAGATGGGTGAAGGAAGAAATAAAACAGGAAATCATTAACTTCCTTGAGCATAACAACAATGAAGACACAAGCTACCAAAACCTGTGGGATACTGCAAAAGCAGTTTTGAGAGGAAAATTCATCGCTTTAGATGCCTACATTCGAAAAACTGAAAGAGAGCACATCAACAATCTCACAAGAGATCTTATGGAATTGGAAAAAGAAGAACAATCTAAGCCTAAACTCAGTAGAAGAAAAGAAATATCCAAAATCAAATCAGAGATCAATGAAATTGAAAACAAAAGAATCATTCAGAAAATTAATGAAACAAGGAGTTGGTTTTTTGAAAAAATAAATAAAATAGATAAACCATTGGCCAGACTAACAAGGAATAGAAAAGTAAAATCTCTAGCAACCTCAATCAGAAATGATAAAGGGGAAATAACAACTGATCCCACAGAGATACAAGAGATCATCTCTGAATACTACCAGAAACTCTATGCCCAGATATTTGACAATGTGAAAGAAATGGATCAATATTTGGAATCACACCCTCTCCCTAGACTCAGCCAGGAAGAAATAGAGCTCCTGAACAGACCAATTTCAAGCACTGAGATCAAAGAAACAATAAAAAATCTTCCAACCAAAAAATGCCCTGGTCCAGATGGCTTCACTCCAGAATTCTATCAAACCTTCAAGGAAGAGCTTATTCCTGTACTGCAGAAATTATTCCAAAAAATTGAGGAAGAAGGAATCTTCCCCAACACATTCTATGAAGCAAACATCACACTGATACCAAAACCAGGAAAAGACCCAAACAAAAAGGAGAATTTCAGACCAATCTCACTCATGAATATAGACGCAAAAATTCTCAGCAAAATCCTAGCCAATAGATTACAGCTTATCATCAAAAAAGTCATTCATCATGATCAAGTAGGCTTCATCCCAGGGATGCAAGGCTGGTTTAACATACGCAAGTCTATAAACGTTATCCACCATATTAACAGAGGCAAAAATAAAGATCACATGATCCTCTTAATAGATGCAGAAAAAGCATTTGATAAAATCCAGCACCCTTTTCTAATTAGAACACTGAAGAGTATAGGCATAGGTGGCACATTTCTAAAACTGATTGAAGCTATCTATGACAAACCCACAGCCAATATTTTACTGAATGGAGTAAAACTGAAAGCTTTTCCTCTTAGAACCGGAACCAGACAAGGTTGTCCTCTGTCACCTTTACTATTCAACATAGTGCTGGAAGTTCTAGCCAATACAATTAGGCAAGACAAGGAAATAAAGGGAATCCAAATGGGAGCAGAGGAGGTCAAACTCTCCCTCTTTGCTGACGACATGATCTTATACTTAGAGAACCCCAAAGACTCAACCACAAGACTCCTAGAAGTCATCAAAAAATACAGTAATGTTTCAGGATATAAAATCAATGTCCACAAGTCAGTAGCCTTTGTGTACACCAATAACAGTCAAGATGAGAAGCTAATTAAGGACACAACTCCCTTCACCATAGTCTCAAAGAAAATCAAATACCTAGGAATATACCTAACGAAGGAGGTGAAGGACCTGTATAAAGAAAACTATGAAATCCTCAGAAAGGAAATAGCAGAGGATATTAACAAATGGAAGAACTTACCATGCTCATGGATGGGAAGAATCAACATTGTTAAAATGTCCATACTTCCCAAAGCAATCTACCTATTCAATGCCATTCCTATCAAAATACCAACATCATACTTTCAAGATTTGGAAAAAATGATTCTGCGTTTTGTATGGAACTGGAAAAAACCCCGTATAGCTAAGGCAGTTCTCTGTAATAAAAATAAAGCTGGGGGCATCAGCATACCAGATTTTAGTCTTTACTACAAAGCCATAGTGCTCAAGACAGCATGGTACTGTCACAAAAACAGAAACATAGACACTTGGAATCGAATGGAAAACCAAGAAATGAAACTAACATCTTACAACCACCTAATCTTTGATAAAGCAAACAAGAACTTACCTTGGGGGAAAGACTCCCTATTCAATAAATGGTGTTGGGAGAACTGGATGTCTACATGTAAAAGACTGAAACTGGACCCACAGCTTTCCCCACTCACAAAAATTGATTCAAGATGGATAAAGGACTTAAACTTAAGGCATGAAACAATAAAAACCCTCCAAGAAAGCATAGGAAAAACACTGGAAGATATTGGCCTGGGGAAAGACTTCATGAAGAAGACTGCCATGGCAATTGCAACAACAACAAAAATAAACAAATGGGACTTCATTAAACTAAAAAGCTTCTGTACAGCTAAGGAGACAATAACCAAAGCAAAGAGACAACCTACACAATGGGAAAGGATATTTGCATATTTTCAATCAGACAAAAGCTTGATAACTAGGATCTATAGAGAACTCAAATTAATCCACATGAAAAAAGCCAACAATCCCTTATATCAATGGGCAAGAGACATGAATAGAACTTTCTCTAAAGACGACAGACGAATGGCTAACAAACACATGAAAAAATGTTCATCATCTCTATATATTACAGAAATGCAAATCAAAACAACCCTGAGATATCATCTAACCCCAGTGAGAATGGCCCACATCACAAAATCTCAAAACTGCAGATGCTGGCGTGGATGTGGAGAGAAGGGAACACTTTTACACTGCTGGTGGGACTGCAAACTAGTACAACCTTTCTGGAAGGAAGTATGGAGAATCCTCAAAGCACTCAAGCTAGACCTCCCATTTGATCCTGCAATCCCATTACTGGGCATTTACCCAGAAGGAAAGAAATCCTTTTATCATAAGGACACTTGTACTAGACTGTTTATTGCAGCTCAATTTACAATCGCCAAAATGTGGAAACAGCCTAAATGCCCACCAACCCAGGAATGGATTAACAAGCTGTGGTATATGTATACCATGGAATACTATTCAGCCATTAAAAAAAATGGAGACTTTACGTCCTTCGTATTAACCTGGATGGACGTGGAAGATATTATTCTTAGTAAAGCATCACAAGAATGGAGAAGCATGAATCCTATGTACTCAATTTTGATATGAGGACAATTAATGACAATTATGGTTATGGGGGGGGGAAACAGAAAGAGGGAAGGAGGGAGGGGGGTGGGGCCTTGGTGTGTGTCACACTTTATGGGGGCAAGACATGATTGCAAGAGGGACTTTACCTAACAATTGCAATCAGTGTAACCTGGCTTATTGTACCCTCAATGAATCCCCAACAATAAAAAAAAAAAAAAGAAAATGTGTCATATGGTCTATAAAACCAGTGTATGGTGCCCCATGATTGCATTAATGTACACAGCTATGATTTAATTTAAAAATAAATAAATAAATAAGGTACAAACAATGTAAAAAAATAAGAATATGGATATAACAGATATGAGAAATAATGGAGATCAGAAGATGAAGCAAATCATTTCTTCTCATTGCTACTCGGGACATCAATGTAATGTCCTAAGGTAGAAGAGTACTCATAATATTGTGTGTAAATACACGTATCATATAGCTCTCTCTAACAGGCATTCTGGGCATGGGCTCTCAAGTCCTTTAAGCATGGGTTATCTAGCTTAGGAAGCTGGAGGACTCATAAAAGAAGAATAGCAGTGCATTACTCATGGGATCACATGACATGTTTCTTTGGGACAACATCTGGGCCTGTTTCGGCTCCTGGGGAGTATTTGGCAGTGCCTGGAGACTTCTCGTTTTTCTAAGGGGAAAGAGAATCGTGCTGGCATGTAGCAGGTAGAGGCCAAGGATGCTGCTAAACATTCTATCTGCAATACGCAAGGCAGCCCTCCATGAGAAAGAACCACCACATCCAAAATACCAATGTGCCAACCCAGAGAAATCCAGGCTTAGGAAATGATAACAAATCTCGCATCAAACAGATTTTCTATAAAAACAATGAGAATGTCTAACTTTTGTCAATAACAGTATACTAAGGAGACCATGTATCTGAAGGGGCTTGCTTAGATTCTAAATTAATTTCCCTCAGGGCTGTAATGGAAAATAGAGCTAAGAAAAAAACCACTTTCTCATTGGAACCTGAGTCATTAAGCCTTTCTAATCTCCTCTGCCCCCAGTAATCTCCCCTCCCTGCTAACACTTCTCTGAGGGCAAAATTTGCTATTCTAACGAGAAATCAGCACACAAACTAAAAAATGATAGCAATGCAAAAAACATCTTTCTTGAGCAAAGTTAATTTAGGTATATAAAACCCCAATTAAATACTGTGATTTTTTTTCACAATCCTAACTTTGAATAAATGTGGCTGCCATGGTGTCCTTAGGAGAGAGTTGCTAAGGAAACAGAAAGCCAACCCCTCCCCCAGTGCTCTGGATCCCCATGAAATACCATTATGGCCCATCAGTCATTGTGAGAGCTAGCGACACCACAGAGAACAAAATGACAACTCTATCTGTTTATCCCAGGAGAATAGTTTCAAGAAATACATTTACCCAATGCCATCAGAAGATTATCTAATGCCCTCTCCTGGTAATGAGACAGATAATAGATGTCACTCACAGAAGTGCACATTGTGAGTATGCAAGCACAAAGTGTATTTTCTGATAGGTTGAGAGAATACACCCGCAGTAATGACTATCAGCAAGGCCAACTGTATACTGCATTTCGGTGGTTATTGTTTGTAGCACAATGCATTAATTTAAACAATAACCCTTCTGTGGTTGCTACTAAAGCTGGAAAAATTCACAGAACTTGCTAATAGTTTATTCTGCTGTATTTTTTACCAGTGTTATTACATCTGGAATGTTACTCCAGATCAAGGCCACAGAGAGAGTTTTCAGTCACTGTAACCAAGATTACAATGCTGTGGAAGGAATGTTGTCAGAAACTGGAGTGGTTCATCTGATAAAGACTATTTTAGGAGAGTAAAAACTGCCTCCTCATCCCTACAGGGCTGACCTGCTAGCGAGCCCTGGCTCCAGACACAGCAGTGCCCAGGCATGCCCACCATCAGTGTCAGCTTGTCTGTGCCCTGGAGTTTGTTTTCTGTCCTCCTGCTGCAAACACCATGCTCTCCAGACCTTGTACTCTCCACAGGACCCCTAACTCTACCTGCCTGCTCACCAGCGCTAGCTCCAGGCTATTTCTGCTTGCCCAGTGACCATGGGCCACTGCTGGCTCCAGAAAGCCAGAGAGCTTCTCTGCTATGCAGTAGGCTTCAACTATACCTTTTCTGATGGGACAGGGAACTTCTTCCCAATTTATCCTTCTTGGGGTATTCTGGCTCAGCTCTAGATTTTTCTTTCCATCTTTATAATTGCTCTCCATTTATAGCTTAATGATTACTTATACTTCACCTGTTTGAATGATTTCATGGTGTCTGTCTTCTGGGTGGAACCTGAATAATATATCCTTCTTCCTGCATACCCCACCACCTAAGAATTTATGTTAGATCATTAAAATGAATGCCAATGTCATTTGTTTTGTTGGCATGGAATAAAACTAAAAAATGCATACAGGCTCCTAGAAGCCATTCTGCATTTCCCAGTGGCTGGTCTCTGGGAGGTCAAAGGTAGGTCATTCAGCATCGATTTAAAGAAAGCACAACTTTCCTTGCTTCCATTGTCCTAGGCAGACAGCAAATGTCCCCTTTGTTTCAACAAATTGCAGTGATTTATGTGTATTACACAATATTACATCAGAGCACAAGTTCTGTGTTTCCTTAGTAGAGTCACTTTCTCCTCTCTGCTGCATAAATGTTATTCCTCATGCCTACGCACACCTGTCCTCATCACTCTGTGTGTGTGCATGTGCATGTGTGTGTGATGCGGTTAACATGACATAGAGCTTACTATTTGTCCATCATTATTTTATATCTTTATATATTAACTTGTTTAATCCCAATCACCCTATTAGCTAGGTACAATTAACACTCTCATTTACAAAGGAGAAAAATCAAGGCTATGAGAGCCTTAGCTTAACTTGCCCAAGGTGGCATTTCTTGCCCACTTGACATTTCTCAATTTGTCTGTGTTGCTGTTAAGGTCGACTTCACTCGTAACCAAAATAAGAAAAGATAGGAAGCTAATGAGCCAGTGACCCTAGGGAAGTGTCTCTTCATTATACATGATCAAGCATGGAAAAATGTTAATCATAAACATGAATTTTGTTTCCTCATTTGCTTTTAACTTAGTGTGTTGGAAGAATGAAAATAGAGCCAAGGTTGGGCTTGGCTCTCTCCCTCCTTCCTTTCCCAGGCTGGTGAGTCCATCCATCTCTAGACACCCAGTTCCTTACTTTACAGGAAAGATTGTAAGAGACCAAGAAGACACTGGCTGGAGGGAAGGTCATCTCAAATTCAAACTCAAAAGTTCTTAGGACCGTAGCAAAGGGAACAAGGGGACCAAGGGTATGATGACTTTGTAATTAATCAAAACTAGAATAATTTCGAGAGTGAAAAAGGGTAAAATTGATAGTTAAACTGGTATGAATCATGTAAATCAGAATTTTCCTGGGCACACTCAGAGATATAGTATGCAATCTAACTATACACACTATTAGCAGAAGGTAAGACCACCAGGATCCAGGCATGAATTAAAGTTGTCATTGATCTAGAGAAAGTTAAGGAAGGGCTGGGTATGGGTGGAAATTCAAGAACCAACAAGGGAGGGAGTTACCAAGGGATCAGCAGAGGCAGAAAGAATGACCAGCGTGACCTGGAGCAGAAAAACAGGGTTGCCCAAAGAGCTGGGACTCTGAGAAAATCAGTCTTTACCAGAATTGCCACGAGGCAGGTAGGAAAACATTCCCTCCTTGCTTCAACATACAAATTTTAGAGAGGACACAATTCTATCTACAGCACCCTACAGAATTGCAACCCTGTTTAAATCCAACATTACACCTAGTCCGTGTCTGCAGCTGAACATGGCAAATGTTAAGCTGACTGGTCAAACTTTAAATACTTAGCCATTACCCTGAAGCAGACTTTCACTGCTGTCACTAATTCCACAGCATTTCCCTAATTCAGTTACCCCTCTCTTCTCCCAGTTGATTATTTCTATTTCTTTCTTCTCAGACCTTCAGTATCTCTTCTCTCATTTTCATGTTCAACCCATCACCTGCTTCCCATTTCACTGCACATAGTTGGAGCCATCAGAAGGCAACTCCCGCGCATTTCCATTGCTGCCTCTGCCTGCTAAAATGCATACACATCCATTTCCTGTTTCTGGGGATCAATTGGATATTCTCTTTTCTCTGGCCAACTCCCCTACACTTGGTGATCTACCTGTTGCTTCCTTTCTATTTTGTATCATCAATTGCCCTCCGGTTACCAAAAGCTTGGCCCTTGTCCACAAAGCCATATTAGAAAAACAGGTTGAGGAGAAGCCAGCAAAGGAGGAAAAATGGAGGACTATCATCTCAAAGTGCCAGATGTCCTCTACATAAGCAAAAATAGAGCTTTTAATGGGAGGGCTTCCATTTTAGGCTATTGTCTTTTAACTACAGTTGATGATTCTAATCATCCCACCTGTGCTGTGACCTCTGCCCATCTGGGAGGCCCACTGGGACCTCTGCCTCCAGACAGTTCAGCAGCACAGAGAATAAAATATACTCCCTCGCCCCTCCCAACCACCACCAGAGGCAGGGATGCAGGTCTCTGTTTCCAAAGAGTGGGGGAAGTTTTAATGAAGGGTCTAGGTGTGGATGGGAATGCAAGAACCAACAAGGGACAGAGATTACCAAGGGACTAGCACAGGCAGAAGGAGTGACCAGCATGAGTTGGAGCAGTAAAGTTAAGGGTTGCTGAGCGAGAACACATTTTTGCTCTTTTTTCAGGCCCTTCTCTCTGTATACTACCTCTTCTTCATTGGCAGGCAAACATGTCATAGTTTCTCATATCCCCCCCCCACCAAATTCCTCACTTGCCCCACATTTCTCCTCAGCTACTATGCATATTCTTATGTTCTTTTTTAAGGGAAAAAAATACAATAAAGTCATTATCTCCATTTCTTTTTCCCCCACCTTCTCCTGAATCCACTGTCAGTCAAGTTTGTATCGGCTACTCATCCCTGTCTCCTCACCACCAAAACGGCTCTTCTCAAGGATATCAATTACCTCCTATCTCCATATCCAGTGGGCGATTCTCAGCTTGCATCTTACTCCATTCATTACCATTCCAGACAGCCGATGGCAGCCTCCTCCGTGCACATTTTTTACTTAGTTGTCCAGGTGCTGCTCTCTATTCTCCCACGTCATTGGCCAATCCTTTGACCAATCATCTAGCAAGGTGACTAGTTCTCCCTTCTCTCTATCTCTAACATTGGGCATTTGGGGGTCGCTATTGGACTTCTTTCTTCTATTTATATCCATTTTTTGCTGACAGCTTCCATTCTCATGATTTTAAATAACACTCATGGCACAATGACTACCAAATGTGTACCTTCAACACAGGTCTTCTGCCCAAAATCTACACAATGTTCATATATCCAGCGGTACACGTGCAGCATATCCATCTGGGTATCTGACAACACTGAGGCATTTCAGACATGACCTGTATGAAACAGATTTTTGGACACTCTGGTTACCCTCCCCAAGCCTGCTGCTCTCAGCGTCTCATTTATTGCAGTACATGGCAACTCTATCCTCACAGTTGCTCAGGCTGAAGACTTGAAGTCATTATTGACACCATTTTTCTCACCCCATGCATCCAAACTACCATCAAATCTCAGCTCTATGCTCAAAATACACCCCAAATCTGCCCACATATTACCACTCCAGTCTCTAACGCCTTCATACAAGTCTCTGTCGCCTTATCTCTGGATCATTGAGAGAACTCCTGGTCAGTCTTTCTGCTGCTTCTCTGTTCTTCTCCTGTCTCTCCTTAGCACAGCAGTCACAGTGTAAGTCACATCATGTTATTTTTCTGTTTGAAACCAAGCAGTGTTTCCTGTATCCCACAGAGCTCATGTGAAATAAAGTCTTCAGCATGGCCTGTGAGTTCACAGAGGATCTAGTCATGGTGTCTCTGGGACCTCATCTCTTTGTACTCTTCTTTTGTTCACTGCATTCCCATCATACTGGCTTTTTTGCTAATACTTGACTATACCAGACATTCTCACAAGCCAGGGACCTTGCACTTGCTGTTGCTTCCAGAAACACTCTGTCATGGAGAGTTTCATGGCTGACACATTTCATTCAAGCCTCTTCCTTTTCCTCTTACATTATCACACTTGGACATACCATAAATTATTTATTCTTGTTTCTTTGTTTGATTGTCATCTGTTCCTTCCACTGGGCTATAGCCTCTATGATGGCAATAAACACTCAGTAAATACATTTTAGGCTGGACACAATGGCTCATGCCTGTAATTCTAGCACTCTGAGAGGCCAAGGCAGGAGGATCCCTTGAACTTATGAGTTCAGATCAGCCTGAGCAAGAGTAAGACCCTATCTCTACTAAAGATAGAAGAAAAAAATCTAGCCAGGAATCTTGGTGGGTGCCTGTAGTCCCAGCTACTCAAGAGGCTGGGGCAGGAGGATCAACTGAGCTCAGGAGTTTGAGGTTGCTGTGAGTTATGATGATGCCATAGCACCCTACTCAGGGTGACAGAGTTAGACATTTTGAATAAAGAATTGAAAGGATTTGTTTGAGATGGCCATGGAGTTTGTATACCAAAATTCTCTTTTTTCTCTCTCTGACTGCAGGTGAGCCCAAGAATAGTCAAACCAAACCTGATAAGCACATCTTTGAGAATGACTATTTCAACATTAGCATATCGTCTTAATGCAGTGATTTTCGATTAGTGAGACAGTCTTAGGTGTGCCACAAAATTATTTAAATCATTAATTAAATTATTTTTGATAGAAGTTCAAAACACAGTACATATATTTTTTTCTTAACTTTTTAAAAAAACAACATAATTAAAATTTAAAAGTTTAACTATAGATTCAAGTGTGCTGTGAAATAAAAATGGTTGAGAAACACTGTTAGTGAAAAGCATCTTAGAGATTCAAGGGAAGTAGTGATTACTCATACAGACTACTTTAAAAGGGGTCAAGGGCACTGTGCACTGCAGTGAACATGCCCATTTAGGGTATTAGGTTTTACCTTTTGTTCAAACTATTCCCTGCCCAACTCCAGACCCATCCCTCCAGAGTCCTCTTTCTGACACCCTCCCTGTGGGAACAGTACACTGCTAATGTGCTGACACCTGCCTTGACCCCGGGCAGGCCCTGGCCAAACAATGACATATTCCACAAAAAGCCATGGCATAACTTGCCATTATTCTCTCCCTCTCTCCTATAAGAAGTATGTCCCAGCAAGAGTAATGTCATCAGCTTGATCCCAGACTGAAGACTTCACGTAGAAATGTAGCCAACCAGGAGGGTAAATGTGGTGGAAGTGATATTTAAGTGTCACAGTAGGACACCAAGCTTTGGGCTGGCTGGTTATTACAGCACAACCAGTGAACACTGACTAACACAGATGGCAAAAATAACACCACAAACATCTGGAACATGGGCAAGGGAAGGAACTATCACTGCCCCTCTTGTCAGTCCACCATATGCAAATGACAAGGTTCCAACTCTGTTTAAATTCAACACACATCCGTTCCACACCTATATCTCTGCACCTGACCATGGCCCTCTTCTGCTGACTCATTAATGTGTGCAACCATTAATCCGAATGTGTCACAAAGACTAGTCCTAGAAACCAGTGAAGTAGGTGATGTCTTGACTGGAACCTGATTGATATGAGGAATCCAGTTACACCAAGATCCAGGGAGAAAATATGAGCAGAAGAAACAGCAAGTACAGAAGCTCCAAGGTTAGAGGCAGCTCAGTGGATTCAATGAAGAGAAAGGAGCATGTGGCTGTGAGTCAATGAACAGAGGGCTGAGTGCTACAAAATAAGATGGGAAGGACAGCTGGGGGCTGGACTGACATCTTCACAATTATATTGGCCAAGGTAAGGACACTGGGTTTTCTTTACATGACATAGGGAAGCCATTGGAGGGTTTTAAGTGAGGAAGTCATGGACTTCTGGTGTCTGTTGCTGTGGATAAACCACTCCTAAAGTTAATGGCTCAACATAGTGATATCTATTTTGCTCATAGCTCTGCAATGTAGGCATGGCTTGATGAGGTTAGTTTCTGTTCCACTGGTGGAGCTGGAGCAGCTCAAAAGTTGAAGTCAGGGTCATCTGAGGGTTCACTCACTCACACAACTGGGTGTGCTGGCTTTCAACTGGGACCTCAGGTGGACCTTCTGTGTGACTGCTTGACTTCCTCACAACATGGTAGCTGGTTCACCAAAGTGGCCATCCTAGGAGAGAGAGAGCCACATGGTAGCTTGTATTGCTTTTTTAACTTGGCCTTGAAAGTCTGCTATGTTCAACTTATAGAGGCCACCCCACCTAATCCTGCCCAGCATCCAGGGATAAACCCTACCGTTGATGGAGGAGTCTGAACATCTCCTTGTGAGAGCATGAGGAACAAAATTTATTGGAGTAGCTGTCGTTGGAAAATACAACCTGTCTAGACTGAATGTGATTTATGTGTTTGAAAAATGTGATACTATGTGATACTATGGCTGCTTTGTAGAGAGTAAATTATTGAGAGGTAAAGGTGGAAATGGAGGCTGATCTGGTGGTTCAAGCTGTCCTGGGGAGAGGTGACAGTGACTTAGACTCTGATAGGACGAGTGCATATAAAAAGCAGGGAATGAATTCAGGAATTAAGTGCCTGGTTTGGACACAGGTGATTTAAAGACCCAAAAGTTTCCAAAAACAAAGGAGAATGAGCAAAAGGGAGGGAGTGTGAACAGAGACTCATCTCTCACCCTCAAAAGTGCAAAGGGGGTTGATTCTCAAAGGAAACAACACGTTTATGTTTTCCCTCACTCTCTTCCAAACTCTGGGACTTGCTGGAGGAGGTTGATGAAGGATGAATTTGTTGGTTTGTTGATATTATTATCATTGTTTTTATACGCTCATATTTAGAATAGCTGTTTCAGCAGAACAGAACCGCTATACTCAATAGAGAACTGTGATAGACCAGCATTTAACACTGCACCTTGGTAGTGGAAGAAAAATACCTAGAAAATTGCCTCTATTTCTCCAGAGTATCTGCAGGACGATAACTACTTTGAACGGAAATAGGCCAGGGTCAGTACAAGTGCATTTGACCTCCTTTTTGGCAGGTATGTCAATATAGACTCCTTTCTAGTCATGTGGGCTATATTCTTTAAAAATAAGTTATCGGGACTTCCTGAGAAACCATGGTACTCACTCCCAGAGGTCCCTACACATTTGTAAGACCTGATTCCATCTTTGTCCCCGAGTCCTACATTCCAGGCCTCTCCTAGTGAAGCTTCCTTATTCCCACTACAACCCAAAGAATGTAGGAGAGAGCCTCATCTTAGAAATCAGACAGTGCTAAGGTTCCAATCCCAGATGAGCTGCTGACAAGTTGTTTGACCTTGAAAAAGTTATTTCACCTTTCTGGGTCTCAATTTCCTCCACCATAAAATGATAATGAGTTGTGATAACCCTACCTCCTGGGAGTCATTATAGAGATTAAATGAAACACCAAGAGAGTGGCTAGTACCAAGTCTGACACATACTATGTGCTCAATAAATTACAATGATAACTATCATATTTGAAAGGGTAAAGACACCACCATATTTAGAAATCTCTCCCCCAATACACAGCAGCTAGTGCCAGGCCTACAGAATGGCTGACTCTGCATGCTGGCTTTGGTCACGTCCCATCCTTTCATGGATCAGTGACTTAACATTTAGAAGATGGAACTTTCACAGAAAGAGCAAGTTGAAAAATAAGTAAAACCCCAGAGAGCATTTAGGCACAAACCAACTTAGATGAACATGAATTTCTCAGCTCAGCCTGCCAGCTGGATGGCTTTTATATTCTGTTTGAGCTGAGCTGTGCTGTCCCAGAGGTTGCTGCAAAATCACCAGTGCTATATGCATGTCAAAAACTCAGGGAGAGATTTGCTTTCAAATGCTGACATTTTTGTACATATGGAGGAAACCTGGAGCAAATGGGAGTCTGAGAAACACTTTGAGTGCCTTAGAAGGGTCAACAAGGGGAGTTGTCACCAGAACTAAGCTTCCAGGTGACACAGGGAGTACCATGGGTCATCTGGATCATCTACATGACAGCCAAGAATTCAGGAGTTAGAAATGCCCAGGTGATTGATTTTTTTCACTTTCTTTTCAATAGTCTGCTATCAGATAGATAGCTTAATGCACCCTGACAATGCATTCTAACTGATAGATTGAAATCTAGTCTTTTGCTAGATATGATTGAGGCTTTCTTTTCACTGCCAGTTTATAGGGTCTCTTTATTGAAATGCAAAGGTGACAAGTGTTACTGGACGAAGAGAATCGGCCACCTGTCACTGTCTAGCGGATATGCAGAGAGGAGGTTTTGGGTCCCAACAAGCTTAATTATCAGAAGGCCAGAGATTCTGGAGAAGTGTGAGAGTAGCCACTCAATTCTGTTCTTCCTCAGTTATTATTCTAATAACTTTTATAATGAAATACAACGAAACCCAACTAGAAAATTTTAACTTTATCTGATAGGAAGTAACATCAAAATAGTCTCCATTCCACCAATGCAAAATGTTTAAACAACAGAAAAGTAATTTTCACTTTAACAAAATATCTAAGAGAATCATCAGAGAAAACATCCTATCATCAAAGTAACCTTCATTCTAAAATATCACAATAGCTATTGTCTACGTGTGACTACCTCCTCGGAGTCTCCTGAGGTAACATCCTCACAATGGGATTGAAATCTTAACTAGATGATCATGGAGGATTGGCTGGGGTGCGGGAAAGAACCTGAGCTAAGTGGACTAGGTCAGCTGTACTGCTTCAGCCTAGCTTCTCAGACGCCATGTTGCAGACCACTTTTCTGGCTTCACAAGCACCATACTCGATCCTACACACACAATCTCATTTTCTCATAACAAACATGTATTCATCCACCTAACAAATATTAGCCGACTCTCTGCAAAGTACCAATGACAGGGTGCCATTGTACAATTGAGCCACTTGAGTTTTAGGGGAGGTAAGCGGTATGTGCCAGGTCACACAGGAGTGAGTGTGACCACATATACTGAAACATCTCGGTTCATACCTATTGATCTGGCTCCCTGGCTCCCTTTTCATCTCTCCATTGTCCCCACTTGGAAAATAAATTACATGGCCAACTCACCTGTCATCTTATCAACCAGATAAAACCACTATTAACATTTTATTATAATCCTCTCCAGTTAGTTCTTATAGGTATTTAGTTAGTTAGTTCTTATAGGTATTTTATATCCTTGATCTCATTCTGCATATAAAATTTTATACACTAATTTTATATTTACAGTAAAATCCAGGAATTTTATGAGATTATTCAAAATATTTTACAGATATTTGAATGTCTACATTAATTTTATTCTCATTTGTTTAATATCACCCTTATCTTTGGAGACTTCATTTACTTGCAAGTATTAATAGTATAAACAGCATCGCAATGAATGGTTTAGGCAGAAAACTCTCTCTTCATTTCAGATCATTTCCATTAATAGAATCCAAGAATTTCCAAGGTAAAGGTTACAAGTATTTTCAAGACTCTTGAATTGTGCCCCACATTCCTTCCTAAAGGCCAGAGGCACTTGGCATACCTTCCTGCTGTGTTGAGTGTGTCTGCTCACTATGCTCAGTCTCTGATATTACAGTTCTGTTGATCTAAAAGGTTAAAAATAGCATTGCATTGTTATTCTAATTTCCACTTTGTTGATAATGAGTGAGGATAAAAAAATGTTCAAATGTTTATTACCCATTGATGTGCCTCTGTTTTATTGTCTTTGTTCCTTTCCCCTTTATTTATTAGGAACTTAGTGCTTTTATTACCCTTTGGCATGCGTTCTTTTAATGTTAGGGAGATCACCCTTTGTCCTGTTTGAAGCAAGCACTTCTTCTGGCTTATTTACTTGTCATGCAATTGTGAAAGAAATTGTAATTTGTATGTGAAAAACCTACTGATCCCTCTCTCTGTGTGTTATTTTTTCCAATTCTTTTGAGCTTAAAAAATTCTCATCCCAGTTATAAATTTAAATTGGATCACTATTTCCATTTTCCATTAGTATTTTTTATGATTTATTTATTTTTAAACAAGCTCAATTCTTCTTAATGTGGCCATACTCTATATGGCTGAGGTTTAATAGGAAGTTATCATTTATATTTTGTTTTGTTCTTGTTCTTGGAAATTCTATTGCTGTTATTGATTGCCTGTTTTAATGAGGTACTTGTGTGCCAAGGCAATTATACAAAGACACAATAGGAAACATAAATAATGAAGAATAAATGCTTTTTCTTTCACTTCATTATTCAGATAGAGAAATGCTTATTGTTACTCAGCACAAGATGCACCTTGTTTTTAACTAAACAAATTTGGCAAAAAATATACATTTTTTTTGGTCTGGAGTAATGGTAGAAATGAATTTAAGTGTTGAATTATTAAAATCTGTTGTTCTCCAGGTAACTATGCACAGTATCTAGCATCTATGAATGAATTCCAGTCCAAAGGGTTGCTTTGATTTGTTAACCAAAAATTCAGTGACAAGGGCTAGCGTAATTTTACAATGCAAAAGAAAATGCCTAGCAAATTCTCCAGACAATAGACTATTTATCACAGTTTGTCCAAGTGCAGCAAGTACATAATTTTTTGATCCAGCTGACACATTTAATTATCTTCTAAAAGTTTCTATCACAGGACTCCTTTTAGCCATTTATTTGGTACAAAAATGTAATCCATAATTACAGATATTTCATGTGCCTTATATCAAAAGCCCAACAATCCTTTCCTGAGGCTTTCTGTCTTCCAGACACACTGGAAAAAGAAAATAAATGCTTGGCAATCAAGACTTGCAAAGTGGCCATGAGGGGCAGTCAAGAAGCTGACAGCTGAAAACAAGAAAAAATATATACAATACAGCCTAGGGTTTGGGTTTGCAGAGGAAATAATTTGTTGTATACCATAGACTCACAGATGTCCGGGACTGAAAGGGACTTTGTAGCATCAATTTAGTATATCTCCCTGCTTTTCCTATAACCAGTAAAACTTTCCAAATCTAAGGACATATCTTAAAAATTAAAGTGTGACCTGGTGCAAAATCAGAAGCCAGGTTTGTGGCCAATTCTACCATTTTCTAATGACATTTGCTTGGGAAATAACATGTTTAATCCAAATAATCTTGGATTCTTTTCTGAATAGATAAAAGTATTTAATATTTTCCTGGCTGGATTTTTGTAATATTCATAGGATACCATATATGAGACTGCCTGCTCCTTGTTAGCAATAAAGGTCAATCATTTCTCTCTCCCTCCCATTGCTTGCCCCTCCCTTCTAAGACTTGGAGAGATAAAGCTGTAAACTAGCCTCAAAATATTTACAAATACTTACCGACCTCCTAACATTAAAAAAAATAATTCCTACATTCACAACTTATGTTTTTTTCATGTTATAGCTTTAGCTCATTTCTTCTGGTTTATTTTACTATGGACTTGTAGAATGGAGGGTAAGATAACCTTTCATTTGACGTTTTCGTAAACTGGATAACTGCTATTCCAGGATGGCTCAGGAGTCTTTTCTTTTCTTTTTTTTTTTTTCCTTTTTTTTTTTTCGGTTTTGGCCAGGGCCAGGTTTAAACCCAGTTTGGGGCCGGCACCTTACTCCTTGAACCACAGGCCCCACCCAGGAGTCTTTTCTTTCTTTTTTTTTTTTATTTGTGGTTTTTGGCCAGGGCTAGGTTTGAACCCACCACCTCCAGCATATGAGACCGGCGCCCTACTCCTTGAGCCACAGGCGCCACCCAACAGGAGTCTTTTCTTCCTTCCCTTGGGCCTTCATGCTGAAAGAGAGATAGCAAGAAAAGTGTCTTGACAAATAACATTTGAAAAATCAAGAAAGGACAGATAAAGGGGCTTCAAGAGGGATTGGACAAAAGCCTGTCCTGCTAAACAAGGACGTCTGGAGGGCCCATAGAAACATTATGAGAACACTGTGATAAGCACTCAGCAATTCTCACTAAAAAAAGAAGGAATGTGGGTATGAGGTAACCTAGTTAACCAATGACCAGTAGAAAAGGACAATTATCAAGGACCAGTAGGAAAGGACAATACTGCCTGGAGGTGCAGAGGGACCAATGAAAGAGCTACAAACAATTTTAAATGGAGAGAAAGAAGATATTTACACCTCTACACAGCATATGTATCTCCATCTCTCTCATCTCAGTTGTGAGAGGGACCCACTTCCAGCTCTCTTCAGAAGTGCTCCAAACTTTCTCTTTATTCCTAAACAAAATTTTTATTTGTTATGCTAAAGCTTGCGTGAAGTTACTTTTGCTTTCTATTCACATTACCTGGGCTGCTCCAGTTTTACTATTGGTTTCTACCCACTTTGGTTTTAATTTGTGCCATGCCTCAGTTGAACTTTCTAGTTCCTCTGAGTAAATGAACCATGTCAAGTGGGTCAGGGAACCGGGACTCATAACCCCCAACACAAATACCTTCTCTTCACCTTTGTATCTTATCCATCTCCCCTACTTGCCCCTTACGTGCTCAACTTTTATAATTCTAGGAAGGAGTTTCTAAGACATGATTTCTGGTTTTACATTGGGCTTTCCTCTTCAAGTTGGCTCTCCATTCACAGCAAGGGCCAAGGACATACTCTTTTATTTTCATTGTCCATGAGCTATTTTGTGGCTAAACTAATCTTGGCATTTGATTGCAGCCTCCCCTCCAGTGAATGCCAATTGACTGCATTAAATGTTTTTCTGTTTTACTTACAATGTACGAGGCTGACTGGGGTAAAGCAAATGTCCTTTCATTTATGGAAAATACTTAATAAAATAGGAGGAACTTAAGAGACCATCTTTTCATTTTCATTTTAGGAAAACTGAGGCTCACAGATTTCTAAGGAGGTACCAGCATCATAAATGAGCAAGTCAATGTACAGCAAAGGATGCTTCATACTTGATCACTCATTTAGTTTCTGATTTATTTATTCTCAAGTTGACAGAAATGATTTGCATGACTCAGACCACTGTCTCTGAAGTCATCCTTTAAAATCACACATCAAAGTCACTATAAAGTTGGAAAAAGCTTAATATTTCCTGGGAAAGTGGCTAAGAATTTGGCAGAGAATTGGCAAACAAACAAAGTAAATGGAAAGAATCAATGATTATTTTTCTACTTACCAATCATCAGGATCATCATGATCATTGTAATTTTGATATATATATGCATATACAAAAAATTATTATGGTAGTTGAAATGATTATTCAGCAAAAGTTCACTTCTTTCCCATCCTACTGTGGGTGGAATTTACCCTAGTCCATTGATGTTGATGTTACCACATGACTTGCTTTGGCCAATGGAATGTTAGCAGAAGTGATGTGAGACAAGGTCCTAAATGTGCTTGGTTCTTTGGTGACTCACCTTAAAAACAGCATGGCACAGGTACCTGTTACTTATTAGCTTTGGCCCTGGAATAATCAATGAAGAAATAGAACTGAACCTGATCAACAGCTGGAGCCAAGACCAGCTAACTCACAACTTGGGGAGCAGAACTGTCCATTCAAGACAATGGTAATTAAATCAATCTGCTGACTTTAAACAAAAGAATCCATGTGAATCACTGAGTTTTGGGTGGTCTAAGATGCAGTATAACTGTGGTGATAATTTCTAGTATACATAGTTAACTTTTGTATATGAACAGCCTTGATGATCAGCACTTAAATGATCTCAATTCAATCTGATAATAATACCATTAGCTAGGTGGCATTGTTAATGCTACATTCCATGAGGCTATGGGGCTTCAGAAGGTTTAGGGAACTTCCAAGAAGTGGCTGGAACATGATTTGTTTGTTTGTTTGTTTTTTAATTTGCCTTTCTATTTTATTTTTTTCATTAATTTTCTATTTATTGTGATGTTTTTCACACATGCAAAAATATTTCGTATGTGTTCTATTTCTTTTTTTTATTAAATCATAGCTGTGTTCATTAATGTGATAATGGGGCACCATACACTAGTTTCATAGACCGTTTGACACATTTTCATCACGCTGGTTAACATAGCCTTCCTGGCATTTTCTTAGTTATTGTGCTAAGACATTTACATTCCACATTTACTAAGTTTCACATATACCCTGGTAAGATGCACTGCAGATATAATCCCACCAATCCCCCTCCCTCTGCCCACTTCCCCCTTCCCTCCCCTCCCTTTCCCCCTTCCCCCTATTCTTAGGTTGTATCTGGGTTATAGCTGAACATGATTTGAATTAATGTCTTTCTGATTCTAGCATCATTATTATGACTTAACTATTAATAGTTTCCGGGGAAACTATTTGAAACTATTTGTCTTCCCCAGAAACAAAAGAAATCAAAGCTATGCTTGGTACTTATGTTATCAAGGAGTTTATTTTGTGGGCATAGAACCAAGCAACTGACACTCAGCTCTTTCATCCCATTCCCAACTGTTAACACAAATAAGTTATTAAGGGTTGCATTTCAACTTTTGCCAAGAACTGGGCTGATTCTGCTGTCTCAGAAGTTAATTTCAAGGACCAATTGATAAAGAGTTCTCCTAGAGAGATAGACTAGTAATTTCTCAGATGATTTCCACAGTGAAATGCCTGAAATGCCATTAAGCCTTGGAGATGCACATCTTGGCCATGAAAAAATGAGTGATAACACTGCTTTCATGTTCCATGTCATTGCTTGAACTCTCTGGAGCCCTGGATATCATTAAATATGAAGTATTCCCAGTGTTGAGGGTGGTGAGAGCAACCCAACAAGATATTCTATACTTCAAGAAAATAATTTTATATAATTAGCTCCTTGAGGGTTTTATTAACTTCATGAGTGTTTACCTGAGGGCTTCAAAACTATCTCAGTATGTTCTTATTATAAAACTCTGAAAAATCTTGATTTATTATAAAAAAGGGAGGGGGGACTCTCTGATTAAACTCTGGCTATTGCCTCGTGTTTTTCTGATTTATTTTATGGGTCCCCTCTCCTACAAATTCTGGCATCATTTAGACTTCACTAAAGCTGTGAGGAAAGGGCCACCTCACTTCCCTAGCCTCATGGAGGGTACTTTCTTGAAACAACACAGAGGCAGGGGATGGAAGTTCTGTAAGTGATAAGGTGGATATGGCCTCTCCTAAGAAGGTTTGATCTTCTTGTTATAATGGAAAGGAGGTAGGAAACAGGTAATCAAGATTGGTCCCCAGCTAGAATGCAATATCCAAAGGGGAGTCCCTGAAAAGGTTAAGTCTTGAGTATATGAATTTTATGTATAATATTTCTGAGGCCAAGAAACCAGATTGATCAGGGATAGAAGCAATGCTACCAAGTGCCCACAAGTGCATAAGTGCTTTGACCACCAAGGACCTCATCTTTCATTTTCTGGCCCTAAGATTGGATATCTTGTAACCCTATGGTGAGACTGAAACAAAAAAATAACCAAAATCCCTAGTGAGTGGAGGATTCTAATGTAATATCTGATTCATTCCTTCATTAAACCATTTGACAAATATTTATGAAGAGTTTGCTATGTGAAAAGCATACAGTACTGAACAAAAGAAGCAAAGGTTCTTATGGATCTTACATTCTAGTGTTAGATGAGCAAAGATAAACAAATATAATACACAACTTCAGTTAGTGCAATGGAAAAAAAGTCAAGCAGGATAAAGGACAGATTGAAATAATTTACTTGGAGTGGTCAGATAAAGTATTTTTTTTAAGAAAGAGATATTTGGTGGGCAGCGCCTGTGGCTCAGAGGAGTAGGGCATCAGCCCCATATGCTGGAGGTGATGGGTTCAAACCCAGCCCCTGCCAAAAACTGCAAAAAAAAAAAAAAAAAAAGGAGATATTTGGATAAATCCCTCAATAAAATAAGACATAAACCATGTAAGTATGTAGGGATAAAGAACTGTGGCCAATTCAACAGTCTAGAACTGTAAGTGTGTTTGGCATGGTCAAAGAACAGCATGGGAAGCCAACGTATATGTAGAACAGTGAGGAAGGAAAACAGTGGCAAGTGGACAGGAGCCAGATCAGGTAGGACCTTGTAGGAGATGATGGGAATTTGGATTTCATTCCTGGTAAAATGCCATTAGATGGTTTAGGTCATGAAAAAGATCTGGCTTTTCAAAAAGAAATCTGACTATTGTGTTAAGGGAGATAACCTTGAAAGAGTGAAAGTGATATGATAAGAAATTAATAATAGGGGGGCATATCAAGGTGGCAGACCAGAAAGATCATTCAGCTGAGCTCTCCTAGAATGACTGGAGAAAAAGAGAGAACCCAGCATTACCTGGCATGGGGATCTTACCCAAGGTCAGAGCTCAGGGAGCACAGTGAGGAGGTGGTAAGCTGGATACAGCGTATGATCCCCCATGGAGTAAATCTGATGATAGGCAAGTGTTATTACCAGCTGGAATCAGCTGCCCCACCACAGAGGTCTGGGATGGGAGGAAGCCTTTCTGGAACTTTAAGCAGTTGAGGGAAGCTGTGTGTTGAATGGAGAGACTAGAGTTGGTAGACTTGAGCAGTAGGAAGCAACCAGATGCAAATGCCAGTTGGAGTAGATTTGCCATAGGTTTGGTGGCTGGCAAGGCAGCCATACTGAGAAGATGTCTTGAAGGCCAGGGGACTGCCATTGTGGGGAGGTCATGAGAAGGTCTTACCAGGGGCCTAAAGTACAGCCATCTTAATTCTGTGTGCTGGGATCAGAACTACACTTTTGGGAAAAGATAAGGGACTCCCACATGCCACAGGAACTGGTATCAGGGGGCACTGTGAGGCCTGCCCCTGAAGGATTTTTATGAGCTTTAAGATCCCAATCCTGCAAGGTTAGAATGCTGAGGAAACAATCAGGCAATCACCAAAGGCAACTAAGTTTGGATTAAGGACCACAGAGGTTGCTGGGTGTGCTGTCTCCTAAAAAAGCCACAGTGCCACCTGGTGTCTGGGTGACAGTATTGCAACATACTGTCATCAAGAGCAAGGACTTCTGTTTGAAACGAAGGAGGCAGTGGGAAGGAAAAAGAAGGATAAGGAGGTAAACAAGAAGAAAATACATGAGGAGGAACCAACAGAAACATTCAGGCAACATGAGAAACAAAAACAGAGGAACTCCCTCAAGGGACCATCAGGCAGCTACTGCAGAAGACTACCTATAAAGAATGAATGGACTTGACAACCTATAAAGAATAAATGGACTTGACAACCTATAAAGAATGAATGGACTTGACAGAAAGGGAATTTGAAATATATAGATGATAAAAACAATAAAAGGAATGGATAAGAAAATAGAAAGACAAAAACAAAAGTTGGATGAGAGATATGTAGAATATAGAAAGGATATGGTGGAACTTAAGGAAATGAAAGAGACAATCAGGGAATTTAAAGATGCAGCAGAAATATCAAAAATAGGTTAGACCATGGAGAAGAAAGAACCTCAGAGATAGAGCATAAAGTTTTCCAGTTATCCCAGGTAGTTAAAGAGGTAGAAAAGAGAGAGAAAGTAGAATGGGTGCCTAGAGAATTATAAGACTCCATGAAGTATTTAAACATATGAATAATAGGGATTCCTGAAGGGGAAGAAGATTGTCCCAAAAGAATGGAAGCCCTACTGGAGACTATTATAAATGAAAACTTCCCAAGTTTTACTAAAGACCTTGACACACTCCTTTCAGATGGATATTGAACCCCAAGTCATCTCACCCAAAACAGTGCCTCTCCAAGTCACATTGTAATGACTCAGTCCAAAGTTAAGATGAAAGAAAAAATTCTGCAAGCAGCGAGGAGTAAGCACCAACTGACCTGCAGAGGCAGGGCCATTAGAATGACGGTAGGCTTTTCAACTGAAACCTAATAAAGCCAGAAGAGCATGGTCATCACCTTCAACATTCTTAAACACAGAGGTTCTCAACCTGTGGATTGTGACCCCTTTGGGGGTCAAACAACCCTTTCACAGGGGTCTCCTAAAACCATCATATACACCCTGTACAAATACAAGTGTATGAAAATAATTTTATGGTTGGGGGTCACCACAACATGAGGAATTGTGTTAAAGGGCCGTGGCATTAGGAAGGTTGGGAATCCCTGCTTAAACAGAACAATTTCCAGCCCAGAATTCTGTATCCTGCTAAACTAATCTTCAAAATTGATACAGAAATGAAATCTTTTGTGGATATACAAGCAGTGAGGAAATTCACCACAACAAAACCAGCTCTATAGGCAATACTTAGACCTATTCTCAATACTGACCACCAGAGAGGATCACTAGCAAAGTAAGCACCCAGAAGCTATAGGTCAAAACATAGCTACCACAATGGTGCAAAGGTTAAAACTTGTGAAAAAAGACTTTCACAAAATAAGATGACTAGAACTCCACCACACTTATCAATTCTCTCCTTAAATGTCAATGGACTGAATTCACCACAGAAGAGGCACTGGATGACTGACTGGATAAAAAAGCGCAAGCCATCTGTGTCTCTAGGAGACATACTTAGCCTTGAAGGACAAATCAAGAGTCAGGGTTAAGAGATGGAAAACAGTATTTCAAGCAAATGGAAATCAGAAGAAAGGAGGGGTTGCAATCTTATTCTCAGATGCAAGTGGATTTAAAGCAACTAAAGTTAAGAAAGACAAAGATGGACATTTTATACTGGTCAAAGGAACAATACAACAAGAAGGCATTTCAATTCTAAATATTTATGCATGCAACTTAAATACTCTCAGATTTATGAAACAGACCTTGATAGGTCTGAGCAATATTATATCCCATAACACCATAATATTCATGGACTTTAACACCCCTTTGGCAGAACTGGACAGATCCTCTAAAGAGAAACTAAACAAAGATACAAAGAATTTAAATGTGACCCTAGAACAAATGGGATTAATAAACATATACAGAGCACACCATCCCAAACCTAAGAAATATACATTTTTCTTGTCACCCTACAGTACGTACTCCAGATTTGAACACATCCTAGGATATAAATAAAACCTCAGCATAATTAAAAGTGTAGAAATTATACCTTGTATCTTCATAGACCACAGGGCAATAGAGGTGGAACTCAACTCCTACAAAAATGTTCATCTCCACACAAAGATGTGGAAATTAAACAACCTTATGCTGAAAGTTGGGTTCAGGAAGAGATAAAAGAGAAAATCATTAAATTCCCCAAACATAACAACAATGAAGACACAAGTTACCAAAACCTGTGGAATACAGCAAAAGCAGTCTTAAGAGGGAAATTTATCCCATTAGATGCATACATTCAAAAGACAGGAAGCGAGCACATTAAAAACCCATGAACCATCTTATAGAATTGAAAAAAGAAGAACAGTATAATCCCAAACCCAGCAGAAGATAACCAAAATTAAATCTCAGATTAATGAAATTGAAAAGAATCATTCAGAAAATAAACAAAATTAAAAGTTGGTTTTTCAAAAAAACAAAATCAACAAACCTTTGGTCAGATTAACTAAAAACAGAGAAGTAAAATCTCTAATAACTTCAATCAGAAATGATGAAGGGGAAATAACAACAGATGCCACAGAGATACAAGAGATCATCTATGAATACTATAAGAAACTCTATGCCCAGAAATTTGACAATGTGGAAGAAATGGATCAATACCTGGAATCACATCCTTTCCCCAGACTTAATCAAGAGGAAATAGATCTCTTGAACAGACTGATTTCAAGAACTGAGATCAAAGAAACAATAAAATTCTCCCAACAACAAAAATGCCCTGGTCCAGATGGCTTTACACCAGAATTCTATCAAAACTTCAAAGAAGAGCTTATACCCATATTGCAGAAATTATTCCAAAAAATTGAACATGTTCTATGAAGCAAACACATTCTCCAACAAGTTCTATGAATCAAACATCACTTTGATACCAAAACCAGGAAAAGACTCAACTAAAATGGAGAATTTCAGACCAATCTCACTAATGAATATAGATGCAAAAATTATCAACAAAATCCTAGCCAATAGATTACAGCTTCTCATCAAAAAAGTCATACATCATGATCAAGTAGGTTTCATCCCAGGGATGCAAGACTTGTTTAACATATGCAAGTCCATAAACATAATTCACCATATCGACAGAAGCAAAAACAAAGACCATGTGATCCTCTCAATAGATGCATAAAAAGCATTGGATAAAATCCAGCATCTTTTTCTAATTAGAACACTTAAGAATATAGGCATAAGTAGCACATTTCTGAATCTGATCAAAGCCATCTACAACAAACCCACAGCTCAAATTATAATGAATGGAGTAAAACTGAAAGCTCTTCTACTTAGAACTGGAACCAGACAAGGTTGTCCTCTATAATCACTACTATTCAACATAGTGCTAGAAGTTCTAATCAATACAATAAGCCAAATGGGTGCAGAAGAAGTCAAACTCTCACTCTTTGCTGATGATATGATCTTATACTTAGAGAACCCAAAGACTCAAGCACAAGACATCTGGAAGTGATCTAAAAATACAGCAATATCTCAGGATGTAAAATCAATGTCCACAAATCAGTAGCCTTTGTATATGCCAATAACATCCAGGATGAGAAGCTAATCAAGCACACAATTCCCTTTACAGTAGCTTCAAAAAGAAAAAGAAAAGAAAAGAAAGAAAGAAAGAAATACCTAGGAATAGACATAACAAAAGAGGTGAAGGACCGCTACAAAGAAAATGATGAAACCCTAAGAAAAGAAATAGCAGAAGATTTTTTCTTATTCTTTTTCCCCCCTGCATTTAGAGTTACCATTGTGTCCCCCAGCATCCCCAGCACACCATTATGTCTTCCAAAGCCAACTCTTCCTCCTTCTGTGCTTTCACCCACAGAATACACCTCTCCAGCCACCCACTTGATCATCACTTTCTTCAGTAAGCTTCCTCTTATATCCCTGCACTAGTTTGGGTTTCCACTTGTTTTTCTGTCTTCTTAGTGAACTATAAGCCTTTATGAAGGCAGAAATGCCATTGAACTTACCAAGGTTCCCCACCATTCCTAACATAGTTGTTGTATGTGCTCAAGAATACTTAAATGTTTGTTTAGACAAAATGTGAAAAAAAGTTAGTTAAAAAAATTTTAATGTTTGTTAATTGAATGAAAAACACCAACATTTTGACCCTGCAAGACAAAATTTGGTGGAGCCATTAACAGACAATTATGTGGTTGTGGGAGTAGGGGTGCTAGCTTTGGGAGAAAATGATGGATTCAGTTTAAGATGACAACTAGATAGGCTCGGCACTCATAGCTCAGTGGTTAGGGCACCAGCCACATACACCCGGGCTGGCGGTTTCAAACCCAGCCCAGGGCCTGCTAAACAACCATGACAACTGCAACAACAACAACAACAACAAAAAATAGCCAGGCGTTGCAGCAGGCACCTGCAATCCCAGCCACTTGGGAGGCTGAGGCAAAAGAATCGCTTAAGCCCAAGATTTTGAGGTTGCTGTGAACCATGGCACTCCACCAGGGGCGAAAAAGTGAGACTCCGTCTAAAAAAAAAAAAAGAAAGAAAGAAAGTATTGGTTTGGGTAACAGTAGAAGATATTAACAAATGGAAGAACATACCATACTCATGACTGGGAAGAACCACCATTGTTAAAATATTTATAATATCCAAAGCAATCTACAGATTCAATACAATCCCCATCAAAGTACTATCATCATATTTTCAAGAATTGGAAAAAATAATTCTTCATTTTGTATGGAACCAGAAGAAACCCCATATAGCTAAGGCAATTCCTAATAATAAAAACAAAGCCAAGTGTATCACTCTACCAGAGTTTCTGCTATACTACAAGGCCATAGTGATCAAAACAGCATGGAATGGCACAAAAATAGAGACACTGATATTTGGAACTGAATAGAAAACCAGGAGATAAAACTAACTTCTTACAGCCACCTGATCTTTGATAAATCAAACAAGAACATACACTGGGGAAAAGAATCCCTATTCAATAAATGGTGCTGGGAAAACTGGATAACCACATGTAAAATACTGAAACTGGGCTTGTACCTCTTACCACTTACAAAAATTGATTCAAGATGGATAAAAGATTTAAAGCTAAGGCATGAAACAATAAAAATTCTTGAAGAAAGTGTGGGGAAAACACTTGAAGATATCAGCCTGAGGAACAATTTTATGAAGACTTCAGTGGCAATTGCTACAAAAACAAAAATAAACAAATGGGACTTAATTAAACTGAAAAGCTTCTGTACAGCTAAGGAAACAAGAACCAAAGCAAATAGACAACATTCAGAATGGGGAAAGATATTTGCATATTATGAATTGGACAAAACTTGATAACTAGGATCTATAGAGAACTCAAATTAATCAACAAAAAGCCAATAATCCCATATATCACAGGCAAGAGACATGAATAGAACCTTCTCTAAAGAAGACAGATGAATGGCTAACAAACATATGAAAAAATGCTCATCATCCCTAACCATCAGAGAAATACAAATCAAAACTACCCTGAGATATCACCTAACTCCAGTGAGAATGGCCCACATCACAAAGTCTCAAAGCTGCAGATGCTGGCATGGATGTGGAGAGAAGGGAACACTTCTACACTGCAGGTGGGACTGCAAACTAATACAACCTTTTTGGAAGGAAGTATGGAGAACCCTCTGAGAACTCAAATTAGACCTCCCATTTGATCCTGAATCCCATTACTAGGCATCTACCCAGAAGAAATAAATCATTTTATCATAAGAATGTTTTCACTAGACTGTTTATTGCAGCTCAATTTATAATTGCCAAAATGTAGAAACAGCCTAAAAGCCCACCAACCCAGGAAGGGATTAACAAGCTGTGGTATATGTATACCATGGAATACTATTCACCCATTAAAAAAGATGGAGACTTTACATCTTTTGTATTAACCTGGATGGAGGTGGAACACATTCTTCTTAGTAAAGCATCACAAGAATGCAGAAGCAAGAATCCAATGTACTCTATTCTAATGCGAAGGCAGCAGATGAGCTAATACAAGGAGGGTGGGTGGGTAGAGGAATGAGCAAGTGGGGAGAGGGGAAGAGTGAGGGAAATGGGGGGGTATCACGGTATATGGCACACCTCTTGGGGGCAGGACACAATTATAAGATAGACTTTATCTAACAAATGCAATCAGTATAAGCTAATTCTTTGTACCCTCAATGAATCCCAAACGATAATAATAATAATAGTGAAGAAAAGTAGACACCAAAAGCACAATCCATCAACCAAAACAAAAAAGAACAGATTTAATGGACCTTGTCAATGCTTTGTATGTTAATTAGTTTGATTTAAGCATTCCACATTGTATATCATATCATCACATTGTACCCCATAAATGTATACAGTTATGATTTAATAAAAATTAAGTTAAAAAATAAAAAAATAAGAAATTAATAATAAAGGCAAAACATAATGGTGATTGAAAGAGCCTGACTGTAGTGTAGGGGATGAGGAATGATGAGACGATGGATCTATTCTGGAATTATAATCAGTAGAATTTGATAGGAGATTGGATTTGAAATATGAGAGGAGGGGGAGAGGATTCAAAGCTGGTTCCAAACACATTGATTTGAGGAACTGGGTGCATAATGGTGCCATTTAATATATGAGAAGTATTGAGAGAGGAAAGCATCAGTGTAGGCAGGGGAGAACTTAACAATTCTATTTTGAGATATCTGTTAGATATCGAAGTGGAAATGTTACAGAGAGAGTTGAATGCACAAGTGTGGAGTTCAGAGGTGAGATGCTGGCTAGAGATAGAAATTTAGAAGTCATGAAGAATGTTCATAAGGGGGATATGTTTCTACATTTAGAGGTGGAAAATAAAAGTATTTAACAAATTAGATCAAGAGGGCAACCAAGTGAGATTGAAGAAAAATCAGGCAGTTGATATTCAGAAAGAGGCAAAGGAAAGAAAGTGGTTGAAGGAGAGAGTGATCAACCTTGTGAAATGTTGCTGGGTGGTGAAGTAACAGGACCACAGAACGTTGGCTGTGTAGCAATGTAGATTTCACTGATGACAGTTATGAAGCTCTTTCTCTAGAGTGACAAAGGTGAATGTATTAATGGAGACGGGCCAAAGGAGAGTTGCTCTGATGAATTTTGCTACCAAGATGCAAAGAGGTTAGAAGAGTCAAGAGAAGTCATGTTTGTCTCTTTGTTTTAAATATGGGAGGTACAACAGCCTAATTTTATGTTACTGAAAATAATCTAGGAGGAAGGAAAGATGTGATGTGGAAAAGAAAGTGAGCGAGACTGAGGGCAGAACTAATGGTTATGAGAGTTCTGGAGAATGGGATCCAGACACATGTGGCAGAGTTGGTCTTGGGCAGCAGTGTGGATATAATTCACAGTAACGGGTGAGGAAGCAGAGGACAGATGTCATTACAGAGGGAGAGGGCTAGGAGACTGGGATAGGGGAACGAGGAAGTACTCTTTTTATAGATTCAATTTTCCCAGCAAAATGAGAGTGTCACCAGTTGCCGCTGAGGATAAAGAGGGGATACCAAAGTTTTGAGGGGGAAAGAGAGACGAGTAGTCACCTGGGAGGATAGAAAATGTGACAAAGATCACGTGTAGAGTTCCTGGGCAGTGATGGGAGCTCAGGAAGTCTTCAACTGGAGTGCGGTCATCAGCCTGGGTGTGACTTTGAGACCACTTTCAGCCTGTGCACAGTAGACAGGGAGTTGAACTGAATTTAAGTGGGTTTTACCAGACGGGTGACAGAGAGACAGGGACAGGAGAGTGAATAACTTAACAAGCTTATGATGAAGAATAATTAATCCAATGACTTCTAAGCATTTTGTAAATTTTGCTGTCAAAAATAATGTTTTACTGTTCAAAATAGTTCAAGGTGTAGTACTGTCTTAGAAGTAGAACTAGCCTATGACTATTTTCATTACTGATACCAAGCACATGAATATCATTGTATTTCACAATGCCATTAATAGCATGACATTGCAAAGTGGAATCAACCTTTTGTTAGACTGATAAAACCCAATTATCTCAAGGAAAGTGCATCTTAAAACAATCAACATTACAGATATACTAGAAATAGTAGAAACCCAGACTAACTGCATGAACTCTTCTGTCAACCTTCATAAAACATAAAGGTCAAAATCATAGAGAATTCAGTCTCCCTCCTTCAACCTCAGTTCCATGGCCAGCTCTTTCTTTGGGATAAATTATGTTTGAGTTTCCTTCATTGCCTTTTTTCCTTCTGTCTCTCTGATTTACATTATTTTGTTTCCTTTTGTTTTCTTTTTCTCCCTTTCTTCTTTCCCTTCCTTCCTTTCTTTTTTCCCCTTTACTCTTTCTTTCCTTCCTCCCTGCTTTTTTATTTTTCTTTATTACTTTTCTTTTGTTTCCTTTTTATCTCCCAATTTTATTTCTTTCTTAATATTGAGGCTTACCATTAAGTAAGAAGAAAAAGCCCAACTTGTAGAATCTGGTCATTCATATGCACTAAAACTCCTGCACCTTCCTTCTGCTCTCCAGAGCTTTATCTGATCATATCACTTCAGAACCTGGAGAGTTTCCATGGTAACAGTTTCCCAATCTTTTCCTTTGAAAAGAATCCCTCCTGTCCTAAGAGAAATCACCTGCAAAGTAGCCATCCACTGCCTTTGTTCCTGCTCTGTCTCTGACTTCACCCATTATCTATAGTCAGAGTTAGGTCAACAGCCTTCTGTGACCTGTGATCTGTAAGTGGAGCAGCTCCCAGAACAGCTGCCCCTCCACCATCCCCACTTTCAGTACCTGGACTGAATGCAGGGAGAGGGGGCACTGCAAAATTTCTTTTCAAAAACACCTGGATTTTTCTTAAACTGATGCCCAACTTCTAAGAAATCATGTCCCCAAAGCAAAAGCAGCAACTTCAATCAGCTGCCACTTAAACAAGATCAGATTTATCACATTTGGTCCAAAGGATACTTGTCATAATTGGAATATTCAATGTGTCAGCCAGGAGGAATGTTGGCTGTGATGCTTTCATTGGTTACTTAATGGATGCTGCCTCACTGACATCTCTATCTGCCCTCCCAGCTCTCAACATTCCTGCTTCCCATCACTATGGCACAGTTTTTTTTCCTAGTCCAGAATTTACTCTGTGGCTACAGTCATGAGAAAGTATTAGAAATTAGTCACTTAATGGTAAAGTGATACAAGAACTTAGTCCCTGATATGGAGACTCCAGCAATTTCTTTGCATGGTTCGCTTTGTGCAACACCCAAGGGCTGGCATTTATTCCCTGATGGATCTTATCTTTCTCCCCAACAGTCAGGAAGAGTTTATCAGACTCAGTTCTGGGGGTTACTTTGGGTATTGCATGCATGCCTATGACTTTGCAGTCTTGGCCGGCGTCTCAGGTAGACCCAGGAACATAATAACTGGTTGCCAAGGAGTTGCAACAGCCCTTGTCTTTTCTTGGAGTAAAAAGAAAAACTTCAGTTTAAGAAACCAGAATTATTTTTCCTTATTGGGGGCCTTTTTACTGAAGTGAAACTACTATGATAGACAACTAAATGAGACATTATAACTTCAGAGTATAAATTTGTGTCGTATGACTCCATGGTTTAGGGGTAGGCTGTATTATCTCCCTCTTCCTCTTCTGCTTCCATTTTGGAAAGCTAAGAAGAAATCCCAAATGCTCCCTCCTTTGGCACCAGTGGGAGTTTCAAAAATCATTTAAGCAGCCAGGCTCCGTGGCTTACGCCTGTAATGCCAGCACTCTGGGAGGCTGATGTGGAAGGATTGCTTGAGGTCAGGAGTTTGAGACCAGCCAGACCAAGAGTGAGATCCCATCTCTACTAAAAATAGGAAAACTAGCCTACGTTGTGGTAGGGGCCTATAGTCCCAGCTTCTCAGGAGGCTGAGATGGGAAGATGTCTTGAACCCAGGAGTTTGAGGTTCCTGTGAGGTAGGCTGACACCACAGCCCGCTAGCCTGGGCAACAGAGTGAGACTCTGTCTCAAAGACAAACACACGCACAAGAGCTACCCTAAGGGTAAAATCTTGTCCATCACTCCATGCAGTAAAGAGGGAAGAAAGAAAGAAAGAAAAGAAGAAAGAAGAAAGAAAGAAAAGATAAACAAATAAAACAAAACCATGCAAGCTCTTTCTTGCCTGTGAGAACCCTCACCCTGCCCCCACTCCGTAACTGTAATAAAATTCCCAAGTCTGTTTCCTTTCCCTGTTCTCTCAAGCCATTTTTAAACCATCATGAGACCCATGCTCTACCCTTCCCAGAAATCCTAATTATGAAAGTAATAAGCTTTTTCATACCCTCTTAATATATATGTAGTCTCATCAGTCATGGCACCTAAACCAAATCTTGAGTGGAGGAGTTCGTCTTGATATGATATAATCCCCCCCCCACACACACAATCTGGGTACAGGAGGAATGAGAAAGGCTCTCTCTGAGCAAGCACAGAGCTACCCTAATGGTAAAACCTTGTCCATGCAGTGAAGAGGGAAGTTGTAGGTCTAGAGTAGACCCTGACTTCAGTTTCACACATATGTTCCCTGAACCCAGACTAAGCATCAGGCAGAGGACAGACTTGTTCACACCATGATCAGCCAAGTCTTATCTAGGGGAGAATTCAAAATGCCATCCTTGTCTAAGGCTTGGTCATTTTGAAAGCCGAAAATGTTCGGCTGAGAATTTTTGTAGAACATTATTAAATCAAGAAAATTTTAAAATCTCTGTCTGACTTTGAACTTAAAATTTGGAATTAGAGCTGCTTTCACACCCAGAATAAGGAAAGAATGTTAATCATTTTTAGCCACATTATCTGTTTTTTTTGTGCCTCTGAAAATCTTCATGAGATACCTACCCCCCTGTCTCCCCCCAAATCTTTCAGGCCATCAGGTTCAGGGGCTCCCCACCAAATAGATGAATCCTTGGGATACATTAGAAAGGTTTGAGGAGAAGGCTTTTAAACACCTGTGTGGCTGACAGGAAGTGGTAGAGCATTTTCCTCTGACATCTGCCTTGCATTTTGCCTTATTATATTGAGTTTTATGAGGATAAAAAGGCTGTCTGGTGAGACACTTTAGAAAATCAGATGGCATTTCTGGATTCATATATATATATATATATATATTTTTTTTTTTTAAGGAGTATATGTAGGTGGCACATTTCCCTCTCTGTTCATTCTTTTGATTGTATTGGAAAAGTATTTGTCTTAAATTTTATAAAACTACAAAATGGAAAAATGTAATTGTTTTATAATTTGGAGATAGTATTTAAAAACAGCATTGTTTCTTTATGCCCAAGAAGGAATCTGATTAGCACACACATTGGGATATTTCTAAACTCTTAGGTTGCTCACTTCTCTCTTTGAAGTTGCTATTTCCTAGAAAAGGAGTGAGAGTATTTGGAGGTAAGCTTCTTACCCCTGGGACCTGATAAACTAATGGAGTCAATTTACAACCTTCAAATTCACAAAAGTAACCCAGAGGTGAGAATGCATCAGCAAAAATGAAACAATCATTAGCTCATTTTTTTTTTGCAGTTTTTGGCTGGGGCTGGGTTTGAACCCGCCACCTCCAGCATATGGGGCCAGTGCCCTACTCCTTTGAGCCACAGGCACTGCCCCATTATCTCATTTTTTAAAATACATTTTTCTTGATAAAAAAATAGGCAATGAGGGAAATCAGTTGTTCATTTTTAAGATTCTTTAGCTTTTAATGGTAAAGAATTTCTTTAAATTCATAAGTCTTAGATAAGTCATCATGAGATTTGGGTGCAGATACAAACTCAAGTAAATCTCAGGCTGCTTCATGAAGAAGATTTTTAGAGTATAAGGAAATTTATTAGTATCTTGCAGACTTTCATCCCTCCTCTGCGAAAGTAGTAATTATCTGAGTAGACTATTGAAGGATTTTATTAATTTGAATTCAATTATATTCAATGTATTGTAAACTCAATGAAAAAAGAAATTATAAAAAATCAATTTCTTTCTGATAATTAGTTATTATACAAAATGTAATATTAAAAAACCCATGATGATACAACTATAAAATACTTATGAAAATCTTGAATAAAATAACATAGACTCATGTGAAGAAAATTATAAAGTCTTACTGAAGTTATGAAACATCTAAAATAAGGAGATCCAAATTTTCATTTCTGTAGAGAGTACTCAACATTCAAAGGTATACAGTTATCTCAAATTAATCTGTAAATTCAGTGCAATTTCTAATAATAATCCTAATAAGGTATTTCATCACACTTAGGTTAATTCTGTATTTTATTTGAAGGCATCAATGCACAGAATTAGCCAATACATTTTTAAAAAAACTACCATGAATAATGAAATTACCCTAATTATTAGGAAAAATATAAACCCTCCAAATCACTAGACCAAACTACAAATTCCAGAAACAGACCCTTGTCTACTTTGAAATTTAGTACATAAATAAGATAAATATGGTAGGCCAGGCGAGGTGGTTCACGCCTATAATCCTAGCACTCTGGGAGGCTGAGGCTGGTGGATTGCTTGAGCTCACGTGTCCGAGACCAGCCTGAGCACGAATAAGACCCTGTCCCTACTAATAATAGAAAAACTGAAGCAAGAGGATTGCTTGAGCCTAAGAGTTGGAGTTTGCTGTGAGCTATGATGATACCATGGCACTCTACCCAGGGTAATAGCTTGAGACTCTGTCTCAAAAAAAAAAAAAAAAAAAAAAGAGATAAAGATGGTAATTCAAACTCAATTCAAAGATATATGATAGAATATAATGTATTAAATTTACTAAATTCTTAGGACCCCTGAAAATTCAGAAGAAAAAGTCAAGCGAGTTGTCCAAGGACCCAGACCTTAGTTAGCACATGGCAGAGTCAGAGTTGAACATTACTCAGCTGGAGAGAGTATTCAACGGGTAGGTTTTTCCAACCACAGCTAATGCTGATCGACACTGTGGGAACTCAGAAGAGTTCTGGCCGGTTCTGCAATGACATCACCCTCCTATTTAGGAGGCAAGATTTGTATTATTATTATTTTTTTAAGAGCTATAACACAATTTGGGAAACCAGAAGAGAATGATGCAAGTAAAAAGTCTGGGAGCTGTCTATGGAAAATGTTCTAGCTAGGATGAGACCTTAACATCAGTCACGCAGTTAGTTCCTCCTCACAAGCTGATACTCCTCTCCTGTGATGTATGACTCTGAGATGTATGGATGTACCTTTTCTCCAGGCTATGCCTGGCTGTCTTTGATAATGTAAGTAATTAGCTATTCCTCTTCCCTATTAAATTCCGAATATTATCACACCCATTCTGGCCAAATCAAACTCAAGAGGCCACCATTAAATGAAACAAGGATTAGGAAATCTGTCTTCGTTAAATGTAATGGAGAGGGTCAAGAAGGAAAAGTAAGCTGTTTTATTGTGTGAGGGAGGCTAATAAGAGTCAATTGCCTAGATTTACAAACATTTTAGAATTTAAACCAAAGCATGGCTTGTTCTGTTAGTTAAAATTCTTTCGGGGAATGTTTTTATTTCCTTACACTTTCCACATCAAAGTTTGGATATGGTCCCTCATTTTACTATTTTAGAATCAGGTGTTTGAATTTCTAAAATTGTATAAGAATATTTGATATTTTATGTGGCAGAAACAAAACTAGATTCTAGTAGATTGAATTTCTTCTAATTCTACACCAATGGAATATGCAGTAATGAGCCAATGATTGTTTACCTCTATACCGAGTTGCTGTAGAAAGTCAGTTTTATCTGAGATGAAAAGCTTTAAACCACAAATTTGTGACAACAAAAAAAATATTGTTTATGCTTCTGAAAAATGTTTCTGAACTGCACCAGTGACATGTATGAATATAAAACATCATCCAACATGTATGTCCCCATTGTACAGCTACTGTCACCACAAAAGTAGCCACTTACCAAGATATACCGGAAGAAGAAATTCAAGGAAAACGTCCAATTTGACTGCTTCAAGACCCGAGCCCTTTTCACTTCTCTAGCTTGGCTCTGAATTTTAAGCATTGTCAGTGAGTGACATTTATTATTAGAGGAAAGGGAGGATATTAGAGGGAGGCACACAAATTAGCAGGAGAGAGCAATTTAATTACGGAGGAGCCAGGATCCTTACAGAGAAATATTGATGACTGCGTCCTGAAAGTTTCCACCTTGTCTAAAGTGTATTGAAACTGAAAAGTGAAGGAAGTATGACAGATGCCCCATGGCAGGCCTAATTTGGAAAATAGGAAGGTAGATCGACTGTGTAATGGAAACTCCATTTAAGGGCTAAGTTTGCTCACTAACTAAAGTCATTTTATAATCATTTGCTCAATAATCTTCCTTGTAAGGTAACTTGACTAATGGATTGAAGGAATGAAATGTGAAGATTAGCACTCCTGTGCCCCTAACTGGCTCTGTAACCTAGAAAGGAAACTTTACTTCATTGATTCCCCCACAATGATCCACGTGTTGTGCTAGGTACCATCACTCCAGCAGACATGCATTTTGATTTGATTCTCCCTTTACATCAGGCCCTGGGTAAAGATCTGGAAATGGGAAGATGAAAAAAAAAACAACAACAAAAAAAAACTTTTCTCTCAAGAGGCTCACAGTCTAAGGACAAACATGAAATCAGTGAGGGTGATCAATGCTATATGTACTGCAGACAGAGTGTAAGCTGCGTGCACATGGAGACCCAAAGGAGGAAGTGACCGTGCCTTATCTCATTACATCCTCCTCAGAGAACTCTTGGCTAGCTCACTTTAGTAGACTAGGAAACCAAAATGTATAGGAGTTTTGTGATGTTGGAAAAAAAATCACACCCTTCCAAAGCATTATGCTCCTTTTACTGCACCAACGAAGGGGACCCATCAACCTCATTTTCTAGAGAAAGTGACAGCAGAAAGTGACCATTGCAGTGCAACAAGCAGGGGATGGAAGCACGTGATAAGGACGCTTGCTTACTGAGCCCTTACTAGCTTCCAGGCATTACTCCATTATGTATTTAATCCTCATACCACCAATGAAGTTAGATGTCATGATTATCATCCTGATTTTACTGATGAGAAAAATGAGACGGGGAGATGAAGCAACTTGCTTAAGAGAACACAGCTGGGAGGAAATGGTAACATCAGGATATGAACCCAGGCAATCTGGCTCTTGAATGGGGGAATGGGTGTGTCAGAATAAGACCAGAAAGTTTTCCATATAGGAATGCTGTGGGGTTGGGCAGGAGGCCCACTTTCTCTACACCCAGGTCCACTCTGGGCATTCATATTGACACGAATGAGTGTAGCTTGAGAACTCACCAGCCAGGAAACCTGAGAGATGTTCCAGCTTTACAGATGAGAACATTAAGGCTCAAGTGTAGATGACTTCAAACAACACAGCCAGGATGTGGCAGCATTAGACTTGCCCTTTTCAAGATCATGGGCATTGAAATTCCATTCCAGTCGTTTATGAGAGTGTGATTTTGCACAAGTTGTGTAACTTTTCTGAGTCTCTACTCTCTCATCTGAAATTCAGAATGGTCACCCAGAATTTATAAAATTAAATGAAATAATGTGTGTGCGTGATAAGTGCTTGGAAAATGATTGTGTTTGGAATAGTTTATCATTGAATCGTGTTTTGTTTCTCATGGGTAGTAAACACGTTTGCGTAAGATTCCTTGATGGGGGAGAAGTTTAAAACTTTCTCACCTGAGCTTGAATAGAAGAATTAGTCAGAATAGACATGTAATCCAGGGATCCGAATGGCAAGACCAGAAGAGAGAAAGATGTGCCCCTGCCTGGGATAAACTAGGACACGGAGCCAGGACGTAGGACAGGCCCTTGTATCCCTGTCTGGGGGCTGCTGTTTCCCCAGGTCAGACTGACTGCTAATTCCTTATGGAAACCCATTTCTGGCCTGCAAGTGCAGTTCTCCAAGAATTCCAGAGCATCTTTGTTCTCTCACTGTCTGGAACTCTTCTACCTCCCATGGCTCAGCCAAAGTATTAAATCATTTCATTTTTATTTATAGTGTTAGAGAAGCCTAAACACTTTTGCATATGGAAAGACAAAATACTGAAGACTAGACAAGTATGGGAAACAGCTCGTATTTATACTAATATAGCCCCAGTTATCCCATCATCCAGGACTGTAGCTAACACAGACATCCCTACACTTCCTTCCAGTATTTTTTCAGTTTGTCTAAGCACCTCTGTGTACGTGCCTAAGTGTATGTGTGCATGCACCTGTTTTTCTAAATAACATGGCACCTTCATACTGTCACCTTATAATGGCTTTCATGGCAGTTAAGTTCTTCCTAAATGTCATTTAAAAATTTTTGAATCGTTGTGGGTACATAATAATTTATAGAATACATGCGATGTTTTGATAAGGTATACAATGTGAATTAATCAGATCAGGGTAATTGGGGTATCCATTACCTCAGGCATTTAACATTTCTTTGTGCTAGGAATATTCCAGTTCCATTCTTTTAGTTATTTTAAAGCATACCTTAACTTACTGTTGATTATAGTCATTTTATTGTTCTATCAAATATCATTCATTTTATTTAACTATCTAACTATATTTTTGCTCCCATTAACTATCTCCTCTTCCTCGTCTTCTCTCCACTATCCCTCCCAGCCTCTGGGAACCATCATTAGACTTTCTGTCTCCCTAAGATCAATTACTTTTAATATTTGCTGCCACATATCAGTGAGAACATCCAAGATTTATCTTTCTGTGCTTGACTCATTTCACTCAACAAAATGTTCTACAGTTCCATTGATGTCACAAATGGTAAGATTTCTTTTTTTTTGACTACATAATATTCCACAGTGTATATGTACCACAATTTCTTTTTCCATCCATCCATTGATAGACACTTACATTGATTCCATATCTTGGCTATTGTGAATAGTGCTGCAATAAATATGGGCGTGCAGACATCTTTTCAATATACTGAACTCTCATCCTTGGGATATATGTGTATACCCAGCAGTGGGCTTGCTGGGTCATACAATAGTTCTAATTTCGGGATTTTTTTTTCTATTTTCAGTTTTTTGAGGAACCTCCATACCATTCCCCATAATGGTTGCACTAATTTACATTTCCACAGTGTACAAAGGCTCCGCTTTTCTCTGCATTGTCTCCAGTATTCCTTATCACCTGTCCTTTTGATAAAAGCCATTTTAACTGGGGTGAGATGATCTCTCATTGTAGTTTGGATTTGCATTTCTCTGATGACTACTGATGTTGAGCGTTTTTTAATACACCTGGTAGCCATTTGTATGTCTTCTTTCAAGAAATGTCTCTTCAGAGCCTTTGCCCATTTTACAATCAGATTATTTGATTGTTTTTCCTATCAAGTTATTGGAGCTCCTTATATATTATAGTTATTAATCTCTTGTCACATGTATAAATTTCAAATATTTTCTCCTAGTCTGTGGATTGTGTCTTCACTTGGTTGGTTGTTTCCTTTGTTGTGCAGAGCTTTTTAGCGTGATATGCCAAATGTCATTTTTGATGTTTCATGTTGACCCTGGTAAATAAATGCTGCTGGGCAGACCAAAAACATTTGCTTTATTAGATTCCAGGGCCACTGAATGTTGGTGTCATCAAAGGCAATTTGCATGTACAATTCACAGGATACTTTGCAACCTTTCTGATTTAATGATTCAGTAGAAAATGATCAAATAATCCCCTCATAAAGACTGTCAAAGATAAGTACAATGATACATTTTTCCATCATCATTGTCCTTGAAATATACACTTTTAGCACATTATGTTTGAAGCAAAAAACAAGAAGCTTGTTCTGTTAAGTGATTTGTGGGAGGGAAGCAATTGCCTCAGAAGAATTTTTTTACAATACTTACTTTTAGGGAATGTTACCAGAAATCAACTGATTTCAAAAAATTAACTATTATAGACTATGTCAGGTTCTCTGATTTTTAAATTTAATTTACTCTGACTTTCTAAAGTAAATATGAAATTCCAGTGTTGCTGGCTTTTTTTCTCTACTCTATTTCATACCGTTTATAACAGAATGTTACCTGTCTTGCGATAGGACCATATCTCAAGTCCAAAGCCCTGATGTATATAGGCTGTTTCTCTCTCTCTCTCTCTCTTTTTTTTTTTTTTTACTAGTACAAGGATAGAATTTCAATACTCCAGTAATGTCCAAGCCAGGGTTACCTTTGCTTAAGGAAATACAATCTCTTAAAATGGATCTCACAGCCATATGCTGCTGTTCATTCTCTCTTGAAAAAGTCTGTTCACCCACTGTTGTGAGTAGTACGCATACCCACCACAGCTTTTGAAATAAGCTTTTAATTTAGTATTCATCCTGTTGCTATAAAGAATGTTGAGCCATAAATATAATCAGAGATGGTGAATGATGTTTCAAAATATTTTCAATCAAATAAGATATGCTTCTCTCCTGAAATCCAAATTCTAAATAAGCTAGCAAAAACAAAATAATAATAATAATAATAATAGATCTCTGGGATTTTTTTGCTCAGGATGAGATCATACTGTGTGACTGGCATGGATATTAAAGAGACTTCTGTGGTCTTTGTCCATTTAAATGCCTGCCTTCATTTCCTAGGGCTGTGGTAACACAAACTTGGGTGCCTTAAAACCACAGACATTTATTATCTCACAGTGCTAGAGATCAGAAATCTGAAATCAAGGTGTCAGTAGGGCCATGTTCCCTCTGAAGATTTCAGGGGAGAATCCCTTCTTGGCCTCGCCTGCCTTCTAGCAGCTCAGGTGTCCCTTGTTGGGGCTGCTTAACTGCCGTCTCTGCCTCCATCTCCACATAACTTTCTCTTCTGTTTCAAATTTCCCTATATTTTATGAGGACATATAATTAGATTTAGGCCCCATTAGTGTGATTCGTGGATCTCACCTCAAGATCCTTAACTTAATTACATCTACAAAGAGTCTTTTTCCAAATAAGTTCACAGGGTATGGGTAGACCCTGTGGGGTGCCATCACTCAACCTACAACAATACCTAAATAGTGTTTAATTTTAAAAACATATATTGTTTGCAAATTGTTGTTTAGTCATAATTATTAGATTGGGGGGGGTTGTAAATACTGGTAACATCCAGTGGTTGGGGGCAGGCAAGTGCTGTATTTCTCCTCTCCTATCCCCTTACTACTTGGTGGTAGTTACAGTGAAAGCAAGTCCCAGATCAAATTCTAGCACGCATGAATTCGTTAGCACCCTGGTGCAAAAGCTTGTGTCCCACTGGTCCTATCTGTCACTCTTTTTGGCCTTCTAGGCTCTCCCACCAGCACCTTACAGGAAAGACTCACCCACCAAACATGCAGCAATATTCTAGAGGCAGGATTCTGCTAGCCCTCTCTCTTAGGGTTTTTCAGACTGCAGTATGCCTCTTACTAGTATATTGTAAAATGAATTTAGTAGGTTACAACCGGCAGTCAAAAAAACTGAAACATGAAATGAGGCAAGAACCACATTCTCTGGAGTCTTTCCTTTGTGTGTGTGTGTACTAGGTCATGATGTAAAATATATTTGTTACTGTGATCTAAAAAGAATGAGAAATTCTATCCCAAATTCTGTCCTGGGTAGAAGATGTAACGGAGTTCTTTGGCCTAAGCCATTAATGCAAGAGCTGTAGGCTGATGGGCATCCTAACTCTTATGACCAGTCTGTGGAAGGGAGGTTGTTTCTCTATAATTATTACTAGACAATTGCAGAACCACTCATTTCAGCAATATAAAACTACTACTTCTAACATCTTTCATGTTAATCAGCAAATATTCTAAAGATATGTTATGGCTTATAGTATCTTCACCTAAAATGTTGGCTTCTCATTAAATTCATTAAAATATTAAATTCGTGAAGTGGGGAGGGGGAGAAGGATTGGTAACCTCTCACTTAACAGGCACAATGTAGGGGTATGTGGCACATCTCATGGGTAAAGGGCTCAAATGCACCTCGGACTCTACCTCACAAATGCAAACAATGTAACCTAAACATATATATCTTCATGTTAATCTGAAATTAAAATAATATTAACTACCCTTGCAGTATCTATCCCTGATTAGAGTGCACCAGCTATTGCTTACCCATACCTAAAGTATGAACAAACCAATATAGACTCAGTGTTCTCACCCTCCCGCAGTCCGTGGGAATCCAGCACTTGTTTTGTCTACACGAGGTGGAATTTGAGGGCCACTGAATTCCTATACTGACTGAACCTCCCTTGAGTTCAGATACTCAGCCTTCTGTGCCACAGATGACTAGATCTGTCTAATCTAGCAAGACACATTATGACTAAGAAGGATTTAGCTCCTTTGGGTCCATACCTCCTCTTACCCCTTTGAAGAGTACATTAAACCCAGAGGAGACAAGAGCCACTTTTGGCACAGAGGCCTACCCTGCCCACTTACCTCAGGGCAACTGCCCCTGGAAAAACATGTGCAGACTGGGAAGTATCTTTCTGTCTACCCGTGGCCAGGGACAAATTGAATAAACGCACAGAACACTTGAATAAAGAGAAATCAGGGAGGTATCCCCACTTCTCCCTAATGACTCTTTGGTTTTTCCACCTGCACAGCCTCCCCTGGGCCAACCTCCGCTTTCAGCAGGGCTGACAGCTCTCCTCACTGCCTCTGCTTCTCTCCCCCTTCTGTGTCATTGCCATCCAGATCCACCAGCACCCTGCCTCCCCCACCTACTTAAAAGAACAGTTTGAAAAATCCATTTGAATGAAATGGCTTGATTACATCAGGGAGACAATTGGTTGAATAAAGTCAATTATCTTTCCAGTGACAGGTGCCCACTTTGAAGTCTGGGCACCTGCTGGCATAATCACTGAGGCTGACATTTCCAGGCCCTTATTAAAAAGGGAATAATAGAATTCTGGGCCTGAATTTTTTGTGTGTGTTGTTCGTATTTTTTTTTTAAATGCAAGGCAGAGGGGTAAGAGTGATCTGCAGCTGCTGGGTCATTACCTTCCCATCAGCTACCACATCGGAGCTGGGCACTCAATGCTGCCAGAGCTGTCAGAGGCTCAGAGCCGTCCAACTCGGGTGCAGGAAGGAGAACCAACTCTTAGCAGAGCAGAGGTCTGTGCTTACAGCTTTAAGAGCCTTAACTACTGAAACCTGGAGAGCATTCTGATCTGAATATTTAGCAACAGGAATGAGGGAATCAGAGCACATCTTATTAAGCCAATTAGGGAGACAACATATAAAATTGAAAACAAACAAACAAATGATTTCTCCTGTGCCAGGATGGTATTCCCATATCATCAGGTTCACCTGCAGCCTGTGTTCTCAGCCTCTTCTTACTCTGCAAAGCCTTCTCGTCTCTTTCTACATCCTCACTCTCCAAGATGCGTGGACACTGGTCATTCAAGCAGCAGATGGTTACAGTAGGAGTGGAGGATGGTGGCCCTGGGAATGTCTGGGGACCAAGGAGTGAAGGTGAAAGTGTTTGTTCAATTAAAATATATTACTAAGTTAGTTGTGCACAGAGAAGAATGTATTGTGGTACTTGCCCTCTAGGAATTCATAATTTAGATCAGGAGTTAAAAGCTTACAGTGCTTACAGGTCCAGGCAGGTATTATAAAGGCCTAATGCCCACTGATGGATAATGGGGACTGGGGAGGAGGGGACTGTGGCAAATTAGAGAGCCCTTGTCCTAACAGGCCACCTGGATTCAGCTCTAGCTGTGAGTTTTTATGTTGTCGTGTGGGCCCCAGGATTGACACAGCTTCCAACTTTCCAATAGAAGTTGACATCTGGATTTTATAGGACACTTTCTGATACTTTAAAGCAGGCATCCTCAAACTTTTTAAATAGGGGGCCAGTTCACTGTCCCTCAGACCATTGGAGGGCTGGACTATAGTTAAAAAAAAAAAAACAACTATGAACAAATTCCTATGCACACTGCACATATCTTATTTTGAAGTAAAAAAAAAAAAAAAAAACGGGAACAAATATAATCACACCACCTCATGTGGCCTGCGGGCCGCGGTTTGAGCACCCCTGCTTTAAAGTATGTGTCAGCCTGCAAAACACTTGCAGTCTGGGGGCCACTATTTTATGACCCACACTCCAGAATGATTTGACTTCCTATCCTAAAGGAGTTATTAAAACATTGGAGAGTGGGGGATCACTTCCAGTCCATTTACTGAGTTTTGCAACATGCCAGAATCATTCCTTGTCTCTTGTCACCTCATGATATTAATACATATGACAAGGTCATTGTTTTATTAATTTTATACATAAGAAAACTGGCTTATGTGATTTCTGTCAATCAGATTCTGAAGAGAAACAGAAGAGACACTCAAACTGAGAGATAGGAAAATTTAGTAAAGAAATTAACTACGAAGGAGAGGGCATGGGGATGGGGCAAAAGGGTGTTGCTTTTGCCTACTTCCTGAGCCAAACACTCCTGAAAATAATCAGAAGTAGCAAAAGATTCTATTTGCAGGAATATGTAAAGCATGTTAAATGAATGAAGAGATAAAAACCAGTTGTGAACTTAAAAAGCACTAAGGTGCTAATTAAGTAATAATAAATAATATTTTGGAACAAAGCCCCTGGAATGTATGTGTCCAAATGAACATTGTTTCCTTCAAAGTAGTCCCTTTGGGAAAATAAATAGTTATTCCAATAATACTGCCATTGACCAAACTATATGTGCAGCAGAACTCTATCTTTCGAGCCCATTGTAGGATTGCATCTCATTTTTCACAGTCAAAACCAAGTGTGTACAGCTTGAACATCCATCAGCATCTTCTAGAGCTCCCCTGGGAAACAGAAATGCACTGGAAGTGGGTCCAGATGGCAGGTTGCGTCCTCTGTCTTAATCGCCCAGTGTCAATGCCACCTCCCCATGCACTGAGCCTCTCGGCATTTTGGCTTCATAACCTAGTTCTGACTCAGTAGGCTCTTTAGGCATCAATATTTTTTAGCTGTTTGCCCTTCCTTCTCAGAGTTCATCTTGGTTATTTTGGCATTCATGAAATGCACTTTGCAAACTTCCAGTAAGGGTATTTAGCCGGCAGTGACATTGATGAGGGGCCCAACCTGCTGCACTCCACAAGGAGAACAAACTTCAGCTGCAGGGTGCTCCTGGCCAGCCACGGAGCAAGACAGGAATACCATTCCAGGGAGAAACGGGACTCCACTGATGGCCAACTTTAGTTCAAGGGTTCCCAGTGACCATACCAACCCTCCCTCCTTGGCCATCTAGGACACTCACCCCCTGTTGGTAGGCCTAAGGCAGACACACACACACTCTTGCCCCAATCCCCTGAGTCCTGAAGGAGGAACATACTCCTGGAAGGTCATCTGGTCAGAATTCAATGTCTCATTTGTATGAGAGGGGGTGTGTCAGCTGGGAGGGTGGGGGGAACAAGGTGTTATTAATTAGTCAATTTTCATATCTGATTTGCATTGGTGTGGACCAAATTCTCAGCACTTCTTTTCCAGTCCATCAAAGACCCTATGAAAGCAGCAGTATCTTAGCCCTCCGTGGCAGACACAATGTCATGCTTTTCCTGGGCTTGTTTTGTCATTAAACCTAGCCAAGAACTGAGCCTTCTCACTTTTCATCAAGGTCCAATGGCCCTCCCAGCCCCAAGTCCCCTCCCCATTTTCTCTCACGTGGACATTTTGCCTCATAAAAAGCTTTATACATTAAATCTTATCTTGATTTAAACTAGTATAGTCCTTTTACTTGTTTCCATGGTTTTATTTGTTTCCATTGCCATTAGAAGAAGCTTTCAAGTGACTTCAGCCCTCCTTCCCTGACCAGCCTGCTCAGCACCCAGAAACTCTCAACGTCAGTCAGAAATGCCCACTCTGGCCAACCTCTGTCCTGACCCTTTGAGGGGGTCTTTACTTCACCCTTTTAACTTATAATAATAAACTCTATTTAACTTTCATCCACCTGCGGCATGCCTCCTTCACAGCACCCAATTTGAAGGCACTGAGAATGTCCCAAGATGCCATATAAACTCTATAGGCAGTTCCCAGGAGGAGACCCACATCCCATGACTGTTCTGAGTCCTTGGAAACATCGCTGGAACAAATATCTTGCATCTGATAAGACTGTTTTGAAGACAGAACCATGCATTTAGGTGCTCTGATGTGTTTATTAAAAACACAATATTGTGGTTTTATGGTCCCGCCTTGTGTACCAGAAATACATAATCAGAGAAGAGACAAAATGTGTCCTGGGGTTAATGTTGCCCAAGTATTTGGATTGCGGGTGTGGGAATTATTGTTGCTATGGATTGACTGATCTGACCTAGGGGGAGCACCCTAAACTTTCTGCCCAAGAACATAAAGGCACTACTGCTCCAGTTTTCAAAATCCAGTTCCCACAATTTTCTGGGACTTTTATAACCTGGATAGTTCTTGTCCAGACAACTAATCTAGGAACAGGCTGGTTATTGGCTGCCATAACAGAAGTGTGGAAAACACTTGGCTCCATTTCCAGCACCCAGGGGTACTCAATTAAAACATTAGGTCCTTTCTACACTTTTATGAGCTCATTTCTTATGTTCAAGTACATTTTAGAAGAAAAACTTAAAGTCATTCTCATTCCAAAAATTTAATAAATTGGAAAGTGTTATTCTTTATTTATTATCAGATAGTCAGGAAAGAGCGGTGGGTAAGCTGTTGCATGTCTTGATCCAGAAAATATGGAAAGGATGTCTGCCTTCCTAGGAACTTCTTTCAGGATTTTAAAATGCTCACCCAGGGCCAAAGTTTCTCATCACCAACTGTGAGTAGTGACTACAGAAAATAGAAGGGAGAGGAGTCAAAAACTGCCTCTCAAGCTTCCCATAAGAAAGTAGGGGCTGGGGTGACATAGTATGTATCCAAGGCAAATGTCATCAAATAGGGCCATGAGAGCTGAGAATGCTGTAGTGTCTGAGAGTGGTCATTTATGAGACCTCCTTAGAATCTACTGAGTAGCAGTGTCATTTTGGAGTTCATTGCCCAAATGCTTTCCTGCCAAGCTAGGGAGAAAACATAGGTAAAATCCAGATCTGCTTGGATTACCAACCTCTATTCAACATTTTAAATAAAACATCCTGGACTTCCTGCTGGGGAATGAACTTCTCAGTGATGGATTTGGGAAGTGTATATCTTCGAGTGGCGATGGCAACAAAGGATAAAGGAGGCAGGATCTTTCCTTCCTTTAGGGTTCTAACAATTTTAAAGGATTCTTTAAGACACTTGGGAGCCCCTTCTCTTTTTCTGGCATTAATCAAAAAAAGTCATTGGCAACATAAATTATCTAGCAGTGTTGGTATCTTACATCCGTATTTTGTAATCTTATATGTGGATGACATACTTGTATTTGGAAGCATATCAAAACTGCCCTTCTACTGAACTACACCAGAAAAAGCACTCTGAAATCACTGCCTCGTCATAGCAGTCAGTTCTGCTGGCTTTGGTTTAGTTTGTAGGGTATCATAATAAAGTGAATGAATAGTGGCCCCGAAGACCATCACTATTACCAATTGGACCTATTAAAGTGAAATTTTAAAGCCTTGTGGAATTCAGGGGGTATTCTGGAGATTTGTATAAAAGTATTCCATTGCCCCCAAACTCTTCAATTGTCAAAACCTTGACCCCCTCAATTTGCATGGGAAACATTCACAGGAAAGGAACAGCTCCCAGGACAAGAGGAGAGCCCAGTGTCCTGACCCTGAAACTTTTGAGGATATTGTGGTACCTTGTGTGGGCAGGTGCTCAGGTGCTCAGGTGGCCTATTTAGTGGGACTCTTGATGTGGCATTTGCTTAACCGGCCTACTCTTTGCCTGCATTCTGAGGGCGGGTCTGGTGGCCTACCTGGTGAACTGCAGTGAGTTCAGGAAGGCCCTCATTTTTGCCAGCAGAAGTCTGCCTGGGAGTGAGATTCAATATCTTTTCCACAAACTACATAACTACCATACAGAATGAAGAACTAGTGGCACAGACTGTATTTTGCTTCAACATGGGAAGCGTTTGGTATTTCATTGGTAAAACTCCAGATGACGTTTGTGTTTAGGTTATCTTGTATAAAATAATATATATATTTTTAAAGGCTAGAGCCCATCTGTACGCAAGATTCTTATACTGTGTACATGCTGGGAGACCCGAGGCCCACAGAAGGAGCAGCAGGCTTACATCACAGTATGGGACACATGTTCCTTGCAAGATAACAGGACAAATCAGCCACACTTTTAAAATTGCTGTGTTCCTTGCTGAGCAGCAACAGTTGAATCCATATCAGTTAAATGTTGTGTAGGGACCATTTGGAAATTTACAAACATAAAATGAGACATGCAAGAATATAACTTTAGCTTTCTGTAACTGAACACCTTCACTAACCAGGCTATGCTAACTCCAGTGACAACCCCTGAATCTCAGGAACTTAAAGGTTTATCTCCCACTCATGGTGTAGGTCCAGCATGGATCTGTTGTAATCAGGGTGATAAAATCTTTATCATCTTAACATAAGACTTCAGGATTTCCCGAGGTCTAAGAGAGAGCAGGGAGAATCATGTTTCAGTCCATAAATGCTTCTACCCAGAAGTGATATTCATCGTTTCCACTTGTATTTTATTGTCCAAACCAATGTGTGTGGATGGCCACACACAAAACTTTACAGGACTATGTGACCCAAAGGAGAGGGCAATAGACATCTGGGTAAAAACCAATAATAGTTAGTCTACCATCTTCACTTTGGAGTTGCCATTTCCACTGAGGTTGAGCATTTCTTAATCTTGGCATGTAAATGGGATCATTGCAAGTTTTATGCAAATCAAGCTTCACATCAAGTCTTCCTGTTCTTCCCTTCCAATATAATTTCTCAATTTCTACCTCTAGCTCTTTTGTGTAGTAATTCTGAAATCTCCAGTGAAAGTGACTCAGTTCCTTCTAGTTTAAACTGTCTCCTGGGGATAATCAGGCAATCAGTTTAGGATTTAAACTCAATCAAGTTCACACTCTCTATAAGGACTGCAGACTTCTCACTCTACCTCCCCCACTGTCACCACCCAAGCTGGAGAGACAGCACAGGAAAATCATCTTAAAGCCCAAAGAGAATTTCCTGATTATACTGGGTCATCTGAGTAGGGAAAGATCCAACAATTAGTCTGTGGCCATATCACCCTGATCATGCTGCTCTTGTCTGATCTCAGAAGCTAAGCAGGGTTGGGCTTGGTCTCTCCTTGGGATGGGAACACTGTGTGCTGTAGGCTTAAAAAAGAAAATTCAACAATTATTGTAAATTTTTTTTGGTGGGGGGGTTACCATAAGATTTGAGGACATCAATTTCTAGCTATAAAACTGACTCTCAAAGCACCTAGAGGAAAAACTTTCTTATCTGGAAAACTGATGTGGAAATAACACAAAGCAGTAATCCATTAGCTAAGTGTGTAAAACCTTCTTGTCTTTTTAAGCTGAGAGCCAGAACCTTGGCTATGCATTTGCAGTGATTGATCACTCCTGTTGTTATGCAGACTCTTATCCTACCAGAAACTCAGGGACTAGATGACAACCAAAAATCCAAGGCAAATTGAGATAAATTTTCCTTAAAGCATCTGCTTCCTGGTAGCAACTGCTGTGATGGTGGAAAGACTTTGAGGATCTGCTGCTGTAGATAGCATTCCAGTTAGCTCGGGGATAAATGTTCTAGACCATACCCTATACCTTTTGAAGGGTTCTTCACGTGAAATATTCAAGCAAATGGTATTTTTAGCCGTACAAAAATATCTTTAAGTAAGAACAAAAATCAGCATGGAGTGTTCATTGTTCATGACTCAAAATAGCTATGTGTTCCATGTGAGCTTTGAGATATAAGAAGGAATTGGAGGTTTAGGAAATCTTTCCCAGTGTAAAGCCAAAAGCAAAAGGAAAATTCCAGAGGACTTCCAGTTAGCTACATCTCAGCTCTGTCTCCTCTTTGCTGACGATAAGCATTATGTCTGCAGCTGAAGGCAAGAGTTCAAAAAAGGTATCAAACACAAGGCTATTTTGGATATCTCTGGTAAACACAAAGCATCTGACAAGTTAAAAACTATTCTCATTAAGTGGTGTAACAACAGGGGGTTCTATAATAAATTGACTGAAAATCCCCTGAGTCTGGAAAAATCAAAGGATTTGTTAATTGCCCTTAGGAAACTGAGGGGGGAAAGGCTAGCTTTTTGCCACTTAGTCCAGAAAATGGAGATTGGGGTATTTAAAGCTATCATCTCTCAGGGCTCAGGGAGAACTCTTGCAAGTTGTCAGTTCCTACCTTACTGGGAGCAGGGTCCATCAGAGCGGAGCTTCTGAGTTAGAATCTGCCCTGATGACACCCCAGACTGAGAAGAAAAGCTGCTCATGCCACAGGTCTTAAACTGTGACCTGTAGACTTGAGGTGACTGTCCAGCACCGGATACTCCTGTGATGTGTTCAGGGTCGAGGAAACAAGAAGTCGCGTTTAGGGGAAATTACAGTCAATACGAGGGAAGACTCTCAACTTAAAATGGCCTTAAGTCAAAGAGTAGCAGTTACTAGAGAAGAAGCCACCAGATGTCATGGAAGAATCCATCCTTTTCAAATTCTGGACCAACTCTCTTTCAGCAGTGACATCATTAGATTGCAATCGGCATCATGGCATTAGTCAGTGGCGCCCAGCAGGGCGTGAGCAGCTGCCCCTGCTTTATTTCAAGCCAGGATTGGTGTGCTGGAATATGGAGACCCTGGGAGCCTTAGAATTTTCATGGAAGAAGAGGGAATCCTGCAGGTGGAAAAAATTATATCCTTGCCAAAGCAATATGGGCCTGAGCCCTTAAATTGGAAAAATAGAAAGATGTTCCCTTATTTTGAGGCCCAAACTTTTTAGATAAAATATGTCACATAGAGAGTTTCTTAGTTGTTTGTGGGTCTTTTTAACCGGAACTTGAGTTACTGGACAGTAAGAACCATGTTCATTCATCACTGTGTATTGTAGAATGTATCACAATTCTTTACAGCTGGGGTCAACATTTTCTGTAATGAGCCAAATAGTAAATATTTTAGTCTTTGTGAGGAATATGGTCTCTGTTGCAGCTACTCAACTGCCATTGTATTGCAAAAGCTGCTATAGACAATACATAAACAAATGGGCGTAGCTGTGTCCCAATAAAATGTTATTTACAAAAACAAGAATCAGACCACAGGTCCACAGTTTGCTGACCTTGCATCATAGCACAGAGGTGTGGAAAGGCCACAGGTTTTAAGGCAAGATAATCCTTCTTTCGGATTTTAGCTCTGCCTCTCACATAACCTATTTTTAAAATTTCATTATGGTCGTTATTATTATTTTAGAGATAGGGTCTCACTCTGTTTCCCTGGCTGGAGTTCACAGTCATACCTCACTATAGCCTGAATACCTCAGCTCAAGTGATCCTCCCACCTCAGCCTCCCATGTAGTTGGGACTATAGCCGTGCACCACCACTACTGGTTAATTTTTTTAAAAAATATTCTGTAGAGATGGGCTCTCACTATGTTGCTCAGGCTGATCTTGAACTCATGGCCTCAAGTGATCCTCTTGGCCCAGCTTCCCAAACCACTGAGATTATACAGATATGAGCCACTGTGCCAGGCCCACCTTTCACATCTTTTACTCACAGTTTTCTTTTCTGAAAAAATGGAGTGTAATAATATACCACACATACAAATAAAAGTCATAGGCATAAGAGATCTTTAGAATATTTGGCACACAAGAGAGTCCTCAGTAAGATAAGTTTCCCTAGGATGTGCTTAATTCATGGAATTTAAATTGGAAGATGAAAACACTTTAAAATGTGTCTTGAGTAGTCTTTCCTAACAGAGTTCTTTACCTCTTACCTAGAGGTCGAGTTTGTCATCAATTTCAGCAGAAAATGATGCAATAAGAAAGCTCAAATGGAATTTGGGTTGTAATTCCGATTGATACATGTTGATTTCAATCTCTAAGGCCAATGTAATAACTCATAAAGTTGAAAGGAACAGGGAAGTGGAGCCTTCAGACTTACTCTGTTATTAACCTCCAACACACAGAGATAAAGAGCATAATAAATGTGCAGCTTTTGCTACACTCTCTTGATCAGGGGTCCTCAAACTTTTTAAATAGGGGACCAGTTCACTGTCCCTCAGACTGTTGGAGGGCCGGACAATAGTTTAAAAAAAAAACAAAAAACTATGAACAAATTCCTATGCACACTGCACATATCTTATTTTGAACTAAAAAAAAACAAAACGGGAACAAATACAATATTTAAAATGCAGAACAAGTAAAGTTAAATCAACAAACTTACCAGTATTTCAAGGGGAACTACTATGGGCCTGCTTTTGGCTAATGAGATGGTCAATGTCATGTTCCATATTTGTCATGCTAGTGGTAACAAGTGATGCAAGTGTGCGTCAGTTAGTCTAGATCTGGTTGGAGATTTCAGATGTTTCATTCTGGAAAAAGTCTGTTCACAGACATAAGTGCTGCCAAAGATGGTTGCCATTTTGAGTGCATGGTTCCTGAGATGAGAATATATCTCAGAGGGGAGAGATGCATAGAAATTAGGTGCAGGAAGAGACACGATTACAGAGCTGCTGGACTTGAATGCGTCTTTCAGAGAGTCACAATTCTGCAGTTCAGCCAGTTCCATTTGGTAAATTGTATCCACATTTTCAATGTCAATAGAAAATGGGTTACGGAAAAGCTGTATGTCCTGTTCATGGAGATGAAGCTCTTTAAATCTAAATTGGAACTCCTTTTGCAACTTTTCCAGTGAATCCACACATGTTTTATTTGGGAATGCAACCAATGGATTTTCCGCTAACAGATTCTGAGTTGTGGGGAGATGGCAGAAATTTTCCTCCTTCACTTGTATGATGAGGAGGCCTAATTTTATTTCAAATGCTTTCACATGTGATTGCATATCACAGATGAGCTTCCCCTTGCCGTGAAGTTGCACATTGAAACTGTTGAGTAGCTCTGTTACATCTCTCAGAAAGGCAAGGTGCCATTTCCATTCTGCATCATTGAGCTCTGGTACTTCTTTGTTTTTTGAAAGCAGAAAAGCTGTAATCTGTGGAAGTAAGTCATAAAAATGTTTCAAAACTCTCCCTCAACTCAGCCAATGGACTTCTGTGTGGTACAGAACATCTTCACAGGCAACATTTAGCTCAGACAGAAATTCCTGAAATTGTCTGTGGTTTAGTGTATTACCTGTAATGAAGTTAACACAAGATACCACAGTTTTCATAACAGAGTCCCACCTCAGTGATTTACTACACAGCGCTTGTTGGTGGATGAGGCAGTGTATGGCTATTGGATGAGAATGGTTATGTTTGTCCATCTCTTGGTTAATGCTAGCAATTACTCCTTTCTTAGACCCCATCATGCCAGGAGCACCATCAGTTGTCACACTGGCTAGTTTTGCCCAGACCAGCTCCAAACTATTCAGTTTGGCAAAACTTTTCATAGATATCTTGTCCTGTAGTTGTTCCTTTGATGCTTTGCAGTGCAGCAAGCTCTTCTGTGACTTTGAAATAGTCAGTCGTCCCACGAATAAAAATTAGAAGTTGCACAGAATCATGAACATCATTACTTTCGACGAGTGCCAAGGAAAAATAGGAAAGTTTTTTTTGCGGAGTTTTGCAAATGCTGATGCAAATTGTCTCCCATTTCTTCAATCCTTCGTGTAATTGAGGGTCCTGAAAGACTCACTATACTAAGTAAATCGGCCTTCTCTGGACACATCTCTTTGGCAACAGAAAGAAGGCATTCTTTAACAAATTCTCTCTCCACGAATGGTCTGCCAGTGCACACTATTAGCTTGGCAACTTGAAAACTTGTTCTCAGTGATGAAGTATTTAGCTGTTTCTGCTTCACAAAAGTATTTTGCTGATTTGTCAATGTATATTTCAGTTTTAATATTTTATCTTTTCTCACTTCTCCGACCAAACAATCATATTTATCTTTATGTTGAGTTTGATAGTGTTGACACAAATTGTATTCTTTGAACACAGGCACTATGTTCTGCCATATCAAACGCACAGCTCTTACCTTGTACTGCATGAAAAAGTAATCATAAGTCCACTGTTCTTTGAATATCCTACACTCCGAGTCAATTTTTCTCTTTCTTGATATTGTTTCCTAGAGATTCCAAATTGCTATCAGTAAAATACCAATATATATATACAGCGCTCCAAAAATAATATACCAGCAGTAACTTTGCCCACATAGAGACATATAGACTGCACTGCCCATCAATGCAGTCTGATCAGTGTCCATCAATGCAGCCTTGCCAGGTCCACATCATTTAAGCTTCGCCAGTGCCCATATGGTGGAACTCCGCTTTTACCTCAGGCTCACACTGGTGTGGTGTGGGAACAGGCACGATTACAGAGCCGGTTCCTCCACCACCTTTCCAGTTCACACTACCCTATGCAAACTGCACTGCGATCTGTGAACTCGCACAGGAATCTGATTGCACGGGTGAGAAGATCCATGCCATCAGATTCCACTGCAGGAAAAAAGAAGACACGTATGCCTTTTTCTTCCAAATCTAATGTGAGTTCAGCCATACAAGCATATGGCTGAACTCACACTGCTCAGAGATCACAACAGTGTGAACCGGGGCTTACACAGCACACAACATACAACATCATACACAACTGAATAGCAATCAGAATATAAATGCACTTACTGGCAATTAAATTGGGTTTCCTACTCCTCAGCTGTCTACAGAGCTGGATTAAGTTCCCATGGGGCCCTAGGCAGATTACCAGTTTGGGGCCCCCATGCGATAACACTGAGCATGGATCATTTGCATTAACACTGACCGTTGACCATTACTGCTGACAATTCGCATTAATACTGAGCACTAACAATTTGCATTAGCACTGAGCACTGACTATTTGCATTATCACTGTGATGCAACCCCCCTAGAAACCACTCCCAACCAACTAACCAACTTAAAAAAAAGGCTCTCCTAACTTCAAAAAAAAGGGCTCTTCTAACTTCAAAAAAAGGTGTCCCCTATCTGAAAAAACAAAAGACCTCCTAACTTCAGGAAAAAAGGCCTCCCTTAACCACAAAAAAAGGCCCTACTAACTGCAAAATAAAATTTAAAAAAAGACCTCCTAACTTAAAAATATACATATATCCTAACTTGTTCTTACCTCGGTCCTTAGGCAGCAGCAGGCAACCTGGTGACTCCTCCGATTACACAAGAGACTGAGAGGAGGAGTGGAGAGACAGAGAGGAGGGGAGTCAGAGAGTAGGAGGGGAGTCGGAGAGTGTGGGGCACATTCCACACATGTGCACTGCGGGCCGGGACGAGTGGGCTGCTAAGCAGAACGGGCAGGGTGGCAAAAACACCCGGCGGGCCAGATAAATGTCCTCAGCAGGCCACGTGTGGCCCAGGGGCCATAGTTTGAGGACCCCTGCTCTTGATGGTGAAATTAAAAAAAAAAATAAGTAGAGTCTATAAACAGTAGGAGATTGTTCAGGAGACTCATCTGAGTTGGGTTAATATCTCAACAAATCATCCTGTGATGAATTCCATAATGACAGCATTTATTGACCTGAGTATTGGAGAGAAACACTATACACGAGGAATTTGCTGTAAAATAGGCGTTTAATGGGAAGAACAAAGCTAATGTTTGGAATGCATTTTTGTTTGCCAGGGGTGTAAACAAAGTGCTTTATTTCTCAGTTCCCTCTGTGGAGCTCTGCTTTAAACATTATGCTATAATAAGAGCAATTACACATGAAGGGACAGATTGTTATATTTGCTTCCAGTGAAAATGGCCAGAATTATGAGCTCTGTCATTGTTTTATTCAGTTAGGTACCACAGACGTAGAAGGCTGGCACCTGCATCCTCCCAGCCTTTTCAGCACATGAGGGGCTACTGTGACACCCAGGTGGCGTGCTTCTCTCTTATAATGCTTGGTGTGAGTGGAATATAATGTTTCACAAATTATTCCTTTCTCTACAAATCCATTTCCATTTCTCCCTCCAACTAAAAATGCATACTTGTTTTTAAAAATAATATTGAAAGGATTGTTTTTGTGGAGAGGCATCATGGTAGGGCATTAAATTTTAACATAAAGACACAGGTACTCAAATGTTCACACCAGCCTATTTTACAATTGCAAAGATGTGGCCCTTCAACCCATAAATAGATTAATAAACTGTGATATATGTATATCATGAAATACTATTCAGCAAAAAAAGAAAAAGATGAAGACCTTATATTTATTGTATTAAACTGGATAGAGTTGGAGAACATTCGCTTTAGTAAAGTATCACAAGAATGGAAAAGCAAGTATCCAATGTATTCAATACTAGGTTGAAACTAGTAGATTAAAAACTATAGGCCTACATGAGAGAAAAATACAATTAAATTCAAGAAGGAGCAAGGATGGAGAGGTTAGGTGGGTTCCCACCTAATGTGTATAATGCAGGGGTATATGGCACACTTCCAGAGAGGACTCAACTACCACTCAGACTTTACCTTACAAATGCAAACCATGTAACCCAATCACAAGCACCCTTATATTAATCTGAAATTTCAAAAAAGCATGGCTTTTCCAAGTGCCCATTGATCCACGAATGGATTAATAAATTGTGGTATATGTACACCATGGAATATTATGCAGCTTTAAAGAAAGATGGAGACTTCACCTCTTTCATGATTATGTGGATAGAGCTGGAACATATTCTTCTTAGTAAAGTATCTCAAGAATGGAAGAAAAAGTATCCAATGTACTCAGCCCTACTATGAAACTAATTTATGGCTTTCACATGAAAGTTATAACCCAGTTACAATCTAAGAATAGGAGGAAGGGGGAAAGGGAGGGGAGGGAGGGGGGAAGTGGGCAGAGGGAGGGGGATTGGTGGGATTACACCTGCGGTGCATCTTACAAGGGTACATGTGAAACTTAGTAAATGTGGAATGTAAATGTCTTAACACAATAACTAAGAAAATGCCAGGAAGGCAATGTTAACAGTGTGATGAAAATATGTCAAACTGTCTATGAAACTAGTGTATGGTTACCCATGATTGCATTAATGTACACAGCTATGATTTAATAATAAAATTAATTAATTAATTAATTAAATTAAAAAAGCATGGCTTTGGTGAATTCTGATTATGAATGACCAGCAAAGAGACCTTGTATAAGTTACTGTGCTACTCAGCTTCTCAGAGTCTCTGTTTCCTCATTTATAAAATGGGAGAATAATAACTATGTTTTCAGTAGTGGAAATTAAATGATAATGAATATAATGCACAAAGCATAATATCAGACACAAACCATGTGATCAATAAGTAGCATCTAACCCTTATTACTTATATATATATTTTATTTACCCAAGTCATTATGCTTTTCTGGATACAAATAAGTTATTAGAGGAAATAGAACTGCTGAGAAGAATTTCACTAAAGAGTGGAGTTATTCACTAAACCCTGCTTGATTTGATTTGGCACAGCCATCATTCTTATGCTCTGCTGGGTCCAAATTAGGCCATAGATATTTTCTCAGCAATTTTAATTAGAATCAGATGGAAGAAGAAACAGAGGCATTGAACATAAGAATCTGTTTTATATCCATCCCCCGAGGAAGGACAGAGGAAATAACAGGTCTTTTCAATATTTAATTTTAAAGACTCAAACAGGAGAAAGGTTACCAGCACAAATGGAGCTGTTTTGCCTCCCCTAGATACAGGGTAATTTGATATAAGCTTCCTTTTCCAATAACAGAAGTTAGGGCCGTGACTCAGCAGACCAGTCAGGCAATAGACTAAAAAAAAAGTCTGTGTCCCTTCTGGACTTTGGATTGAAAACTGCCTGTTTTATCTGCTCTCCTTATCATATTACTCCACTTTCACAATAGGTGCGCTATTACAGCCTTGGGTCACCCTTCACCAAAGCTATCACCACATTTGCTATGTGCTCACGAGAATACTGATGTCAAGACTGTGACAGGTGAATGGACCACATTGTTGCGTGCATCTCTCTTTTCATGTGGCTAATAGCATGTGCAGTGTGCACCTGCCAAGATAACCATATGTAGACAGGTTGGGGTGGGGCGTTTGGCCTTTGTGGTCCTCTTCAGTGCTCAGGCAGAGGGATTCAACTTCACTGTGCATCTTCCATGAACAGGCTGAGGAAGTTAATTATCTCTTACAGCTCCCATTAAATCGAGCATTTGTGCTCCTCAGAGTCATATATAGAATGAAGCAATACAATAAACAGATTCTGAGCCATGCAAGTTACTGAAAGACCACCTGTGACCAAAAGATGCATCAATTTCCAGCAAAAATTCTTTGGAAAAATGTGCCCTATGATTCACAGCCCAGCCACACAGCTGTTCTCCTTTAGGTTGGCTGCTGACACACACGTCCCCCAGGGCAGAGTTGAGCAGTGTGCTGCACCCTGAGAATACATGGGGTTTTATCTCTCCTTTTGAACCTATAGCCAACTCTGAGTTCAAAGACATTAGTAAGTGTCTTACCCCCATTCAGGCTGCTATAACAAAATATCATAGATTGGGCAGCTTACAAACACCAATATTTGTTTCTCACAGTTCTGGGGTCTGGGAAGTCCAAGACCAAGGGGCTGGCAGATTTGGTGTCTGGTGTGTGTATATTTCCTGTCCACAGATAGCATCTTTTTTCTGAGTCCTTCACACAGCAGATGGAGTGAGGCAGCCTTCTGGGGCCTCTGTTATATGGGCAATAATCCCATTCATGAGGGGCTCTGCCCTCTTGATCTAATTACCTCCTCAAAGCCCTACCTCCTGATACCATCACCTTAGGGGTTAGAACTTCAACATATAAACTGGGGGGAGACGAACATTCAGGCAGCAAGGATCAGGGAAGGACAATCTATCGGTTTTTCAGAAGCTAGTTTAGCTTTTTATTTAGTTGTATTTTGGTTTATTTTAGTTTCCTTTTCCCTTCTATTAATCTTTGCTACATTTATCTTTTCCTTGGTCATAAGCTAAATTATGCTATTGCAGGAAAGGTTGAATAGAAAAGGAAAAAAAAATACCCAAAAGCATAAAGACGTGAACAGTGAGTATGATTCTGGTAAACCAGCTTTTGGGGCAGTGGTGAGGCCTGGGTTTACAGTTTTTGCCAATTTCCATGGTGTAAATACTTCAGAGCCAATTTCAAACTACCAACATTTTAACAACTAGCTCTCAAATTTCTTAAATATTTAACAATAGGCTCTTGCTAGCCAGTTCCAGAAAACCACTGGGAGAGCCCCGCACCAAGATGCAACTCGTATTAGGAAAAATACTTGTTGCACAGGGCTTGGAGGCAAACAGAGCTAGGCTCAAATAGTAAAGTCATTATTCGCCAGTGGTGTGGCTATGGGAACACTATTTAACTTGTTGAATCTCATTTCCTCACCTTCCAGTTGATGAGGTGCCTGACGAACAGTGCCCAATTGGCAGAATAAAAATAGTTGGCATGTATTCAGTGAGCATAGAATTTTAGTTCTTTCCTTCTCTTTTAACAGTTGGTTTGTTTTTAACTGCATATACCAGTCGTACCAGTTGGGAATGTCCTTCTTGAGTCCCTTCTCATGAGAAAGAGCAGAACAGTACCATTGCAAAAAGTGGCCTATATTCTCAGCCGGCTTCAGTTTCATAGAGCATCAGCTCCATCTTCTTAAGCTCCTATACTTTTTAAAAGTGACTTGCTAAGTGGGAGTGGCCAAGTTCACAGACAGATAGTCAAGAGAACTGAGGACTGTGGATACATTTTATAGCTTATTCAGCTGGTTGCATAAAGAAAATGTGATTACTAGAAAGGACTTGTTTTTATGAAGAACCTAAACTGTAAAAAATAGTAGAAAAATATTTATTACATGATTGAATTTATACATATAATGTCCATACATATATGTATGTAATATCAATGTTGGTAGCATTTAATGCATTTAGGGCAATGCTTATAAATTCTATGCTTTTCTGTTGAAATGCACACTTATTTAGAACCCTGCTTAAATCAAAATAGGGAAACAAAAGTGTTTCATTAAGGGTGGCCAAACTGAAAGTTTCTCCTTTTCCTTCCAATGACAAGGACAACATAGCGTGAAATTGCATGAACAGGGCTGAAAAGGAAGATGCAATTGAGGGTCCACATGCAACACAGACTGCTAGCTGCCTACCAATATTCATTCTTCCTCACTTTTTTGTGAGTAGAACCTCTGGAAGTCAAGGCCAGTACCAGTCTTGTGCTCCATATCACGGGACTTATGAAAACATAAACTTTAATCTTGTTTTAGACTCCTACTATTTGGGGTGTCTGTTATATGCCGTCAAACATAATACTATCTGATTTCTCTCATAATCCAAATTCGGGAGTCCTGATCCCTTAATATGTAATGCAAATTAAATTAAAATTGTCAGAAGACCAGTCAAATGCATGAAAGAGCATACAATTATAGCAGTCATAAAAACAGCCAGTCAGTGGTCACCTACTATGTGCCAGGCATTGAGTTCTTAAACACATTATGTTATATAACCATTGTTCTCACGTTGTTCAGAGAGGTTAAAAAAAAAAATCAGAGTTCCGGGTGATGCCTGTGGCTCAAAGGAGTAGGGAGCCGGTGCCATATGCCAGAGGTGGCGTGTTCAAACCCAGCCCTGGCCAAAAACTGCAAAAAAAAAATCAGAGTCCCAAGGTTACTTTATACAACTTGCAATGGAGCCAGAATTCAACTTTAAGCTTGTCTGACTCTGAATCTAATAATCTTAACATCCTCTTATCAGCTATTTCAAAGAAATAAGGAATCCAAAGGCACTTACCAGTGGTCTCAAAAACCACAGTTCTTCAATAAAGCCTTTAAGAATCTTGCAGTGCCCCAATCATTTCTGCAACATGAGGAAAAAGGAAGAAAATTAGTTTTAATATTGATTTTAAATTAATATGGAAGTTAATCTTTAAACTATATCAGCTGAAGATTAACAGTGCTTATATAAAAAGTGAAAATGTATGAATAGATTCACAATTCTGCACTATCCACATCCTTTAGCATTTATTTTTCCTTTCTGGCTGACAATTTTTACAGGACAATGGGTAATTACTCTTTTGGAATACATCACCTGATTCTAGTTTTTCACTTGAATTCATGTTCCTCTGATCAGAAGAGAATTGTTCATTCCTATGGCAACCCAGGTTTTGTTCTCTGTCCTTTCCCCTTTAAAAATCCAAGCAGATACCCTTTATTTAATAATTAGAATAAACAGAGAAACTAGTGACTCAATTTCTAAAACATGTTTTTCTTCATGGTCTCCTAACATCAAGAAATATTCTTCACAACCTCCCCTCTATTTGTTATCAACTTTGTTCTTAAGTATTGTCACTGGGGCAATTATCTGCCTGGCTGACATCTTATCAGAAGGGCCCGGGCTTAAGACTGTCCAGCTATACTAGTCTATGCTTTTCTTTGAGATAGGATGAAGAAGTTCTTTAAAGATTGGTCAATCCCCTCTTAAAGATTCTCTGGAACAAATCAGAGATGCCTATGGTTGACAGAAAGATGCCTCATACATTTCAATAAGAGCCAGCAGAAGCAAAGGTGCTTGTTATAAATATAATTAAATGTAGCCCTTTAAGGTCTTCCCCTGTTTCCAAGAGCACAGAGGCCTTCAAAACTGGCAACTCCAAGTACCAGAAAGCTAAGAAATGCTCTCTGGGGTCGCAATGCCACCAAATGTTAGGCACAACAGGGCCTAGCAGATGGGAACTTTAAGTCATAGCTGTACCCTAGTGGCTAGTCTCCCACTGCCTCATGGTGGTGTTTCACCTGATACTGAGCTGTTGATAGAAGCCGTTGTCCCATCTGGCCATTCTCCCAACTTGGCTCACTCACTGTCAGTCAATGGAATGTGTTTCCTTGTGATTAGTATGTGTTCCCCTTACCTCCCTCTTCCAGGTGGTATAATGAAATCGTTGCAAGCCTCAGAATTACATACAGTTGATTTTCAGAAAATTGTTTGCTGACTAGGTGCGGTGGCTCATGCCTGTTAATCCCAGCATTCTGGGGGGCCAAGGTGGATGGATTGCTTGAGCTTAGGAGTCAGAGTCTCCTTGTCTCTAGTAAAAATAAAAAAGTACAAAAACTAATCAGGCTAATGGTAGATGCCTATAGTCCCAAGTACACAGGAAAGAGGCAAGAGGATCACTTAAGCCCAAGTGTTTGAGGTTGCTGTGAGCTTTGATGCCACCACACTCTACCCAAGGTGACAGAGTGAGACTCTCTCTCATAAAAAAAAAAAAAAAAAAAGAAAATTATAAATCGTTTGGCCCATGTGAAGCACAGTGTTATCATCTGGAATTGGGGTTGAAATACCTACATCACAGGATGGTTGACGATCACATGTGGGAAACACCTGATACAGTACCTGGCTGATTTTTTGATTTACTATTTAATTTTTTACTATTTGCTCTGTTTGTCTTCCTTCTCTTCGTCATCATCATCACCATCATCCTTATTACTATTTTCCAGTTGGAAATGTAAGCTTATGTGTGATCGTCACAGTAGAAAACTCAAGTGTGTGTCTAGACTTGCAGGAAGCTTAAGTTTTTCATTAACCTCTTCAGTCCTGGGTTTCTTTTAGTTTACCAATTTAGGTGACATCATTTAGTGTACCAGGATGAGGGAGAAATAAAATGTTAATGAGTGATGAGACAAGTGCTGGGATTAAGAAACACCTTTAGTTAAATCCCAGTTCTACCACACGTCTGCTGGTTCCGTGGGTATCCAATGAGTAAGTCACTGGCCCCTCTGGTCTTCAGTCCCTCCCCTGTGAATTTGGAATAGCAGTAGTTTCTTCACAGAGTTAGAAAACAGACTAGATTAGGTGTCTGGCAGTGCCTGGTATGAAGCCTGACATATAAATGTTGGAGACATAGATATGCTGACAGGACTTTGCTTTTGGAGCTGTTACGGTTACTAATTGCTGCCAAACAAGGCACTTCAAACATAAGAACTTAATAACAATCATTTATTTTGCTCATACATCTGCAGTTTGAGTAAGACTTGGCAGGAAAAGCTCATCTCTACTCTGTGGGTGGCTGTCAGCTGAGTAGGGCAGCTTAGCTAGAGGCCAGAAGATCCACTTCAAGGTGGTGCCCATGTGTGCTAAAAAGCCAGCGGTTTGGACACATGGCTTCTTTGCACATGGGCCTCTGCACAGCCTGCTCAGGGACCCTTGCAGCATGGTTGTGAACTCCAAGAATAAGCATTCTATGCCTTGGAAGTCACATAGTGTCACCTGCTTTGGGCTCTATTTGGGGAGGCAGTTGCAAAGATCTGCTCAGTCCAAGGGGAGGAGACAGGCCCCATCACCCAATAGGGGACAGCTGAGGTCAGATTTGAAGAAGAGCATATCCGATGGGAAATATTGTGGCTACCTTTGGAAATACAATCTGCCACAGAAGCATGGTCTGGACCAGCAGTGGCCTGGACTTATAGCTGAGACTTCCCCAGGCATGGTATTCATTGCCTTTCCATTGAGATAAACTCTGAGTTGTAGGAAGGCTGGGTTGTATACTCTAGGTTAAGATGTATACTACTCACAGTCATAAGCCAACTCTGCACTTACTTAGGTGACTTTAAGAAAATAATATAACTCTTTGGTTTTAGTCCTTATCTATAAAATAGAAACAATAACAGTATGTACCTCGTAGGGCTGTTGTGAATAAGTTTGTGAGTGTGCCTAACATATAGTAGGCGCGATAAACATGGTTCTGATCATTCATTTCATTTGTCACTTCTTTTGATGGCAAGAAAATTATCCTGGTTCTTCATAAAACAGTGACAGCTCTTCTGTGAGAAATCTAGAAAATGATCAGAAGAAAGCAGAAGTCATGCCACTTCTTCCCATAACTGCGCAGATCTTCCGTGGCAGAGTAGAAAAGATACAGATAGTGGAGTCAGACAGACCTGGGGGACATCCAGGCATTTCTCCTTACCAGTGCTGTGGCTTTGGGAGAGTCACAACATCTTTCTGAACCTCATCTATATAAAGAGGCCAAGTTATTATGAGCACTAAATTAAATAATGTGCATGACTGAGTATGTCATATTGCTCAAATGAGAAATATTTATTCGAGTAGAAAAAGGCACCCAAGTTCACTAACAGCAATAATACATGAGTCATAAGTATATTCACAGAAGAGCTTCCAAGTTAATGAGAACTTGAGGACAGAGCAAACTTGCAAAATGCTTTGAAATCTTGAACCCCCAAGGAGAATTGCCTACAAGTACATTTGGAGCTGACCAAGTGGGATTGATGTTTAGATAGAATGACTGGGCGTACAACTTGGTGACAGAACTTTCCCCATGATGATGATGTAATGAGAAAATCCACACATGAAAAGATATCAATAAAACTGGAGACAGAGAAACACATGGCAAAGCCAGCTTATCCTGAGGAGGGGCGGTCTGGCAAGGAGATCCCGTGGCAGATCAAAGATGCATTTGTAAGGGAAAGAGACTAGGTTGTGGGAGAATTAATTTTACCAAAACTCTGTTTTCTGCTTCCATGATACTGTTGGAAGAAGCTGGTTCAGTTTGTGGAAGTCTCTCCCCCACTTTTTAATATGAGGGTATAAATGTTTAGGTTATATTCTTTTCATTTCTAAGGCAAAGTTCAAGTTGTAGTTGAGCCCTTCACCCAGGGTGGGTGCCGAACACCCTCACATTGTGCACATCAGGTGAGAACCTGCCAATCTCCCTCCTCTCCTCCCCTCTACTAGAATATACTTGTTTTTTTCTTTTGTGTGGGCATGTAGTTGTGTATATATTGGTTTCATATTAGTATTGAGTACACTGGGTACTTGCTTTTCCATTCTTGTGATACCTTACTAGGAAGAATGTGCTTCAACTCCATCCAGGTAAACACAAAAAAGGTAAAGTATCCATCTTTTGTATGGGTGAATAGTACTCCATAGTATACGTGTGTGTGTGTGTGTGTGTGTGTATACACATACATGTATATATATGTATACACACACACATTTATTAATCCATTCATGAGTTGATGGGCAGTTGGGTTGCTTTGTGGAAGTCTCCCCTTCCACTTCACTTTTTAGCAGAAACTCTGATCCTGATTGGGAAAAAAAAAAGTGACATTGGGAAACCTGTGCTTTGAGTGCTGCATGTGACATAGTGGCAGCCACAGCAACTCTTAATGACTAAAAAGCAAACACCCTCCCCATCCACAATCTTCCAGCAGTCTCTAACCCATGGTTAAGTCATAAAGGGGCCTTTGGCAGAAAATAAATCGAAAGCAAAGGACTCAGATAACAGCTGCTTTCCTTAGAGTATCCAAGACAAAACAAAAGCAGTTGTTTTCTGAGAAGTATGGTGGGGTTTAATTACTTGTCTTGCCTCTCTGGTATTTTTTCTACCGTGTTTTATTGTTAGCATACAGTATCCATCCTCATTATGGGCACAGGTGTCTTTTGTGGGTTTATCCTAAGAACCTAATGACCATATGACATTGTTTCCATAGGTAAATTGGCTCCAAGTTCTCAGCAACTGAACTAGAAACAAACTTCCAGATCAAATAAATCTTTTTTTATTAGAATGGATTGAATCATACAGTGTACTTAACAGGTGAGATGGCTCACGTTTCCCCAAGTTTTTAAGGAAATGTATAAACACACACAAAAGTAGAAGAGTTTAACAAAGACCCTGTGTCCATCACCTTGCTTCAACGTTTCTCAACATCACACGCATCTTGTCCTCCCTCCACCACACATGCTCTCCTTTCTACCAGAGAGTCCTTAAAGGGGGCCTTGTTGGCACCCTGCCCAGATCCACGCAGCGCCTCCACCCATTTCTGTGTGCCCCTCTGCAGGCTTCACAGTGCTTTTGTCTCTGAAGAGCTGCACTTTCAGCTTCTCTTCCAAGCCCTGTCTTTGGGCTCCGGAGCATCTCTGTTTAGGCAGTACCTAGGAGTTTGCATATTCTGGAGTCATCTTTAGCCAGTGATGGCATCCAGAGAAGTGTGAGGGCTCAGCTCCCTTGTTTCAGGGCAAAACAGCTCTGAGGTGTGACACTGCCGAGTGCCCCTGAGGACTGAAGCTGAAGCCACTGCTCATGGCACTTGGCCTGAAGTCACACACTTGTTAACTTATTCTCCCTGTCCTGTTGCTCGTCCCACCCCACTACCAGTTTCTCCTGGGAGCACTTCCATCATCCGTCCTTGCACACAAATCCCCATCCAGGTACTGCTTCTGGGGACCAGGACCAAGACATGGCATAGGAAAACCTCAGGCATCATATTTCTCAATATACATGATTAGCAAAGACTTCCTTTTCTTCTTTTTTAGCATTACAGGTAATACTATACTATTATTGCACCTAAAAATTAATTATAATTCCTTAATACCATTTAATAGAGTCTCATATATCATTTTATACTCAATTTTACAAATCAGGGTCCATAAGATCCCCACATTACACGAGCTGCCTTAAGGTCCTTCTCTCTTTTGAGTGCTGAGTGCAGTGTTTGTTGAAGATATAATTAGAATGGTCATCTTTAAGAGTTGCCCAAGATATGGCTTTGGCTAACTGCATCTTTGTGGTTCAGTGAAATGCTTATCCTCTGTCATTTTTTTGTACATTGGTGATTAGATTTAGAAGCTTGATTAAATTCAGCTTTTTATTTTTCTTTGCTCCTTTTTTTCCTTCAAAACTACCTCATACTTGGGAACTATCTGTACTTCTAATTGCCTTATATCAGGATGCCCATAATGTCTAGTTTTCAGGTTTTTCCAACCTAATCCAGCCATTATAAAATTCACTATAAAATATTGTTTTATTGCAGGTTGCAAAACAGTAAATTCCAATTCTATTATTCTTTCTGCCTTTATTAGCTGGAATTCACTAACTGTTTGGTTACCCTGAAACGTAATTTATATAAAAAAAAAATGCTGGGTAAGTACCTGATTCTTTACTCATTTATTTGCTGGATTTTAGAACAATGGCTTGGTATCCTAGCAACCTCCAGAGGTGACCAATTAAAGTAGTATTTTTATGAATTCTTGGATGTTTACATATTTAATGTATTTTTATGCATTGAGGTGATTATTCTTTTGGATGATTAAATTGTGTCCTCTCTGGCTGTTGGGACCCCATTCAAGTTGACTCCTGCAGCTTTCTAACACAATCTAAGCAGCATCTCTTGCTCTACAAGGTACTCCTGGATCTTGTACAATTTCTCTTCCAGACATGAAATTAGCCATCTTTATAAGAAACTTGATTCCTTTTGGGGAAAAATGATATTTAAAGACATAATCTGGGTGTTGATATTGCAGTGCTACTAAGTCGTATTACTTCTACATCCTTTTTCGTAGGCAGAATAGAAAATGCATGTTTATCCACATATACAAAGAAAAATAACCAGAATTAATATTGATATTTCCAATTCAGATGAAAGATTATGACATTTTACTTCTTTGGTTTTATATGTGTCTTTTGTATTACTCTTAACCTCTTTCCCTAACTACATTAATTGCCTATTTGTTTTTATTCTTAAATGTATATCTAATGTTTTCAAAATGCTAATACCAATATTACTACTAAAAGTAGTTTAAGATTTCTCAGTGGTTCTTTTTGCTCTGAGGATTGTCTTATTAACAATGTATAGTCAAGTTACTCAAATTCTGTGTTTAAAAGACGCTTGTACAAATCTTTCCCTATGTTAATCTCGATGCTGTCTACTTCAGATAAGGTTATATTTATTTGTTTAATTTTGTTCTCTACTTCATGGGGTTGTGAAATGTTTTCCGTTTTGTTTATAGTAATAAAAAGCATTTTCGTGGCTTCAAAGTCAAAACCATAAAACAAAGCACATTCCTCTCCATCATTTTCCCTGCCTTGACCAGGGATAATCATTTTTATTTGTTTTCAGCTTATGCTTCCTTTATTCCTTCCTTTCTGTTAAAAATGAGCAAACATGTATGTTTCCTACACAAAAGAAAGCAAATACACACTGTTCTGTACCTTGAATTTGTACTTAATAAAGTATGCTTGCAATGGGAACCACAGGATTTCCCCCCAGATCTTCATTGCTTTAATCTGCTTTCTGTACTTAATTAAAGTACCTTCCTTGCTGCAAAACAGTTCCCAAGAGTGTTGGCAGATGTTGCCAGCCCACACCTGAGCATTGTGCTGGGGCAAGCTAACAATGCCCGCACAAAGGGAAGGGGCAATTGGCAAGAACTAAGAAATGCTAGAAAAGTGGGAGCTACACATCAGTGACCTTTAGGGCCGAGGTCAGTAATCCCTAGTCCACCTGTCTGTGCACATAAAGATGCAGAGTTTTTGATGATTAATAGCAGGAGGTTTACAGTGAGACAAATCAGAGCGTCCATTTTCCTGCTCCATGACAGGGGGCAGAGCGTTTTACATCTCTGGCCTGTAGGTTCTTTGTGTGAAGAACGAGAATGGCTATGAATAACCTAAAGACACTCTGACTACGAAATGTGATAATGTACATACAGCCCCTCACTCAGGGTCTCACTGTTACCATCATCATTTTATATGCAGTAGCTTTTTGCAACCAGGACCAGATCAAAACTTGTGTTGGGGGGAGTAGCCCAGTAGTGGCCTCTACCCAGGGATAGTCCCAGGGTTCAGGTGCAATTGAAAGAGTTGCTTCAAAGGGGTGGCTAAAGCAGCTTGGGTGAGGAGTGAACAAAAATAAATGAATAAATAAAATAAATAGAGCCTACAAGTGCAACAGGGCTCCAAGCAAGAGGCCAGGAGGTAGGAACACATAGAAAGTGTATTTCAAAGGGTCTGAGGCTAGCAAATGGGGATTGGTACTAAGAATAATGCCAGGATGTTAGGGGAGATAGGCTGTGAGTGACTTCTGCACAATGCAGGCTTGTTACAGAGATGAGCTTGAAGGCTTGATGCCTCTGCATGGTACCAGGCAGCAGGGCTAAAGCATTGCCCATCCACCACCATGAGCACCATCAAGCAGGTACATGTGAAGCTGCCACCGAGGTAGGGCTGGCAGGAGTAAAGCGGGGCATGCCTCCTCACTAGCTACTGGGGATGGTCTATGGATACCACCTTTGGCATCAGTTTTGCTTCTCCTGGGGAAAAACAAAACTCTAGAAGTATAGAGCCCAGGAGGACACCTGAGGTCTACAAAGTATTCAAAAAAAGCTACTGATGCAATGTCGTCTAAAAAGGTATGCTAAAATCTATGTGCCCCTTGGGAGTATAAAACCAATTCCTAGCCCTATAGGGACTCTGGCATGCATGGATTTATCCCTACTCAGCACCCACCCCCACCCACCCCCATTTAACTGGTTTTGGCAAAGAGATCCTATACCACAGGTCAAAAAAAAAAAAAAAAAAAACAGAGGTCATATTTTTGCCAAGAAGGAAATAAATAAAATGAAGCAATTCATACTAAAGTGTAAATGTCTTCACTGTCTCCTGGAAGCTTTCCATTCTTGAACAATCTCTTACTGGCCCTGCTGTCCACAGCTATTTCTTTTCTTCATTTTGACTGCTAAGCTGTCAAAGCACAATTATGGTAGATCACACCTGTAATCTTAGTACTCTGGGAGCCCAAGGTGAGCAGATTGTTTGAGCTCAAGAGTTCAGGACCAGCCTGAGCAAGAGTAAGATCCCTGTCTCTACTAAAAAATGGAGAAAAAAGCAGGGCACTTTAGAGGGTGTCTGTAGTCCCAGCTACTTGGAAGGCTGAGGCAGGAGGATTGCCTGAGCCCAAGAGTTTGAAGTTGCTGTGAGCTATGATGATGCCACAGCACTCTACCCAGGGTAACAGAGTGAGACTATGTCTCAAAAATAATTAATAATAATAATTTTAAAAAGCACAATTATGATTCTCTTAAGGGAGACACTAAAAACTTTATCTTGGTTATGTAAAAACAATCATTTGTTTTAGTTTACTCTTTTTATATTTCCATTCTCATCAATAACAGTTGACATATTTGGAGTGTACAAATATGTGTATGTAGTGGGGTTCTGTACTAAAAGGATCTAAGTTGATCAAGGATTTATCATTTTTACTTAGGGCATTTTCTCACCTTAACACTCACTGCTTTCTCTGTCTATGTAGTTAGTTCCAATTAATGTTATAAACATATACAGGCTATTCGTTCCTGTAACATCTTCCCTGACCTTACTGGGTAGAATTAAACTCTTCCTTTTCTGTTCCTCATAAAAAATTACCCATGCATGCTTACCTTGCTTAACTAAACATAATTCTTTAATTCTCAAGCCTCTCTTTCCTGTTGAGCTGTGGAAACACACACCATTAACTTTGTATCCCAGTACCTAGCAATATTCCAGGTATTCACTGATTGGTTACTGGATCAAATAATAAATATAGGCTCAAACTCAAGCAATCCAGAAATCCATTTTCCCTAAATTCACCAATCATGAGCAAGTGAAGGAAAAAGGAGAATAGTAGAAAATCAAGCAACCAATCCTCTTAATTTGATAAATTTAGCATAATCATAGACTTAACTTCAGTGAACTATATCTTGTGTGTCATTTATGTGGTAATTAAGAATCTATGTATCATTTTTGCTCAAGCATCCATCTGGTGTGTCATTTGCAACATAAAGATGATTAAACATTATTCTAGCTGTGGAGAAAAGTCACTGAGCATAGATATGCTTGTGGGGGAAATTCAAAGGCATGAGTCAATTAACAAAGACCATCTGCTTCTCAGGCCAACAGAGAGAGTCCAATATGGAAACATGAAAGGCAGAAAACTACAGTAGAGATATCAAATGAATGCACACACTAGGAAAGCCAAACTGATATGTACGATATTTATTTTTTTATTAATATTAAATCATAGCTGTGTACATTAATGCGATCATGGGTAACCATACACCGGTTTTATAAACAGTTTGACACATTTTCATCACACTGGTTAACATAGCCTTCCTGGCATTTTCTTAGTTATTGTGTTAAGACATTTATATTCTACATTTACTAAGTTTCACACGTACCCTTGTAAGATGCACGGCAGGTGTAATCCCACCAATCACCCTCCCTCCACCCATCCTCCCCTCTCCCTCCCATCCCTCTCCCCCTTCCCCATATTCTTAGGTTATAACTGGGTTATAGCTTTCATATGAAAGCCATAGATTAGTTTCATAGTAGGGCTGAGTACATTGGATACTTTTTCTTCCATTCTTGAGATACTTTACTAAGAAGAATATATTCCAGCTCCATCCATGTAAACATGAAAGAGGTAAAGTCTCCATCTTTCTTTAAGGCTGCATAATATTCCATGGTGTACATATACCACAGTTTATTAATCCATTCATGGATCAACAGCCAAGAACACAGTAAGTAAAGCAAGCAGACAGCCCTCAGAATGGGAGAAGATATTTGCAGGTTATGTCTCCGACAAAGGTTTAATAACCAGAATCCACAGAGAACTCAAACGTATAAGCAAGAAAAGAACAAGTGATCCCATTACAGGCTGGGCAAGGGACTTGAAGAGAAACTTCTCTGAAGAAGACAGGCGCATGGCCTACAGACATATGAAAAAATGCTCATCATCTTTAATCATCAGAGAAATGCAAATCAAAACTACCTTGAGATACCATCAAACTCCAGTAAGATTGGCCCATATCACAAAATCCCAAGACCAGAGATGTTGGCATGGATGTGGAGAAAAGGTAACACTTCTACACTGCTGGTGGGAATGCAAATTAATACATTCCTTTTGGAAAGATGTTTGGAGAACACTTAGAGATCTAAAAATAGATCTGGCATTCAATCCTATAATTCCTCTACTAGCTATATACCCAGAAGACCAAAAATCACATTATAACAAAGATATTTGTACCAGAATGTTTATTGCAGCCCAATTCGTAATTGCTAAGTCATATGTACAGTATTTAGAAAGCAGAAGTGCCTTTGCTTATTTGCTACTTAAAAGTCTTACCAAATTCTCTAGAAAAGTTCAGAAGATTAAAAATAAATACCACCGATTTTTCTGGGTTTACATGTGCCCCCACATTCTCCTAGCTGTCCGTCCAAGACAGTTCTGAACAATCCTCTTGTTCTGTGCAAAGATGAGGAAAGCCTATTAACTTCTCTGGTCCTTCAGTCTTCTAACCTCAAGATCAAGATGAAACCATTTTAAAGACCAAGCATGAAAATTTTGAAAGAAGGAGAACAAGGTAGAAGCAGGATGGGTTGTTATTATTCAACGAACATGCCACTGAGACACAGCAGACCGGGGGCAAGTATAAATAAAGGATGACTAGGAGTGGGATTAGCTGAACTGGTGCAGTTGCAGACTGTGAAAGACAAAGAAGACCAGAGCGCCCTCATCTGGGCACCATCTTCTTGGAGGGTAAGAAAAAAGATGGCAGAGAAAACAATTTCCACTTGAAGCACCAGATGGTACCATTGACCCAGAGCATCCAAAAATAGAAAGACTCTGCTATGAAGGGCAAAGAGTTGCCCTGAGTATTTCTGAATGGAAATGTATTTAATGTCTGGCACTTTACACGAACAGGCTATTTGTCAATTGAGTTTTTGTTATTTCTTTTTTCCACTTAGGGAAAGACTCCTGGGAATATTGCAGGAGTGATCAAGGCAAAGAAAAAGTGCTCTGTTTTCCAGGGAAAACAAGTCTTTCAAAAGCAGTATAATTTGAATAGCTTGTAGCCAGAGAACTTTACTTTCAGAGAGAGTGGCTGTCATTTTACCTCTTGTCACAAGACTGTCTGCTTCTCCAAAAACAGAAATGGTAACTTTTTTGGCCTGCCAAATATGGACCACATAACTGCAAATATCAAATCAAACCTCACTACTCAAGTGACCTTTTCTACTAATACCTGAAGTGACTTTCCATTTTAATAAAGGAAAATCAAAGGTATGAATCACACTGTAGGATCATATTTATTGGGAATTAACACAAATAATCATATATTTGGAAAATTGCAAATAATACACTCATATAACCTCAGCATGCAATGGTCTGAAAAACAATCATAGTTCTGTGATTCACTATATATATCCTACATCAGATTGCATTGGTTCAAATCTCTGTTTCACCACTTAGCTGCTGTGTAACTAACAACAGAGCAGAAGAGAACTTGAGCTGTGACACTTTTCTGTTATCCACATAGGACAGAAGCAGTGTTAGGCAGGTGAATTTGCAGTTTTTTTCTTTTTTTATTACATCATAGTTGTGTACATTAATGCAATTATGGGGTACAATGTGCTGGTTTTATATACAATTTGGAATACGTTCATTAAACTAGTTAACATAGTCTTCACTGCATTTTCTTAGTTATTGTGTCAAGACATTTATATTGTACACTTAGTAGATTTAACATGTACCCTTATAAAATGCACCATAGGTGTGGTCCCACCAATTACCTTCCCTCCACTCATCCTCCTCCCTCCCCACCCCTCCCGTTCCTCTTTCCCCTTCATCTTGGGCTGTAGTAGGGTTTTAACATTCATATGGAAGTGTGGGTATTTATAAATTGGTTTCATAGTAGGGCTGAGTACATTGCATACTTTTTCTTCCATTCTTGAGATACTTTGCTAAGAAGAATATGTTCCAGCTCCATCCATATAAACTTAAAAGAGGTAAAGTCTTCATCTTTTTCTTTCAGGCTGCATAATATCCCAGGGTGTACATATACCACAATTTATTAATACATTCATGGGTCAATGGGCACTTGGGCTTCTTCCATGACTTAGCAATTATGAATTGGGCTGCAATAAACATTCTGGTGCAAATATCTTTGTTGTAAAGTGATTTTTGATATTCTGGATCTATGCCAAGTAGAGGAATTGAAGGATTGAATGGCAGGTCTATTTTTAGATCCCTAAGTGATCTCCAAACATCTTTCCAAAAGGAACCTATTAGTTTACATTCCCACCAGCGTTGCAGAAGTGCTCCCTTTTCTCCACATCCATGCCAACATCTATGGCTTGGGGATTTTGTGATGTGGGCTAATCTTACTGACATTAGCAACCTGTAGAAGACTGAAAATGGACCCACACTTTTCACCATTAACAAAGATAGACTCTCACTGGATCAAAGATTTAAACTTAAAACATGAAACTATAAAAATACTAGAATTTGCAGTGTTAAGGTACAGCTGCCATGTATTAATACCTGTGGATTTATTAAGGTTCCAACTACCAGGTCTCCTACCTATCCGCTCCCTCCACATTTGAAACATTTTCAAAACTGGGTTATAACTTCAGTAAAGTTTACAAATAAAATTTACCATATAGTTTACAAATAAGTGCATACCTTGGTGGATTTTTAAATAGAATATTAATACTAATTAATATTATAATATTATATTTATATGTTCAGAACTTCCCCAGAGACCACACTGCCAAACAAGCCAAATTTATAGCACAGTCCCTTATTGAAGAGCCAGCCGGCAACTGCCTCAGTGTCCCAACATGGGGTTTCTGAGAGCAGCCCCAAGTGCTTAAGGCAGTGGTTCTCAACCTGTAGATCATGACCCCTTTGTTCCATTTGTAACAACGGGGCAGTTAGGAAGGTTGAGAACCACTGGCTTAAGGAGTTGGGTTTTTAAGGCTTGGTCTGCATCCTGGTTGGGTGAAGGCTGTCCAGGTGCATTCAGGTGGGGTAACAAGCAAGTATTGTGCAGAAGCAGAATTTTGCAGTTAGCTATATGTCATACATCTTTGCTTTAATATTTTCCCATAAATCTTAGTTCCAGTATTGTTTCCATCTGTTATTGTTTAAAGGTCAGTCTGGGAATAATCAGTTTGTTTCCCAGGGAGTTAGTCAAGCAAGAAGTTAGTGAGCACTTTCCCATCTATCTTGGGAATGAACCAACTTACTCCATTTTGTTAAGGGCTTGCAGCCCATGAATTTGCCAGGAGTTAACTGGTATTTTTCTACTTTAGCCTAGGCCTAACAATACTAATTAATATTATCAATATAATATTAGTGCCCACTCATGTAACCACTAGACAAATAAGGACGTAGAATATTTCTATCCTGTGTCTTTACAGATGTACCCTCCCTATGCCCCCTTGTCCTATTCCTAAAGGGAATGACTCTTCCGACCACTATCACCGTAGCTTGGGCAGTATTTGAGATTTGTAAATGGGATCATACTCTGTGCAGTATTTCGTCTCTGACTTAATTCACTCAGTATTACATCTCTGAGATTCATCCATGTCATTGCGTGTACCAGTAGCCCTTTCCACATTGCTGTATATAATAGTAGGAATACAACACAACTCCATTATAGTTTTATTTTTTCCCAGTATAGTTTTAACAGATAGATGTTTCCAAATTTGGACAATTATGAAAAACGCTGCTCTGGTCATTCTTAAGTATGTCTTTTGGTGACCATAAATTATGATTTCTGTTGAGTAGGACTGCTGGGTCCTAAGAAAGAAATATGTTTAACTTCAGTTGGTGCTAAGAAAACAGTTCTGTGAAGTGGTTGTATCAATTGAGCACACACATACCCCCCCCCCACCATAGTCTGGGTTAAGTTCTAGGCATTTTAGATCCTCACCAACCCTCAGAAGTATTTTCACCTGTTTGATACTAGCCTTTCTAATAGGCACATGCCAGTACCACATTGTGGTTTTAATTTCTGTTTTTTCCTTTTTTGGCCTGGGCTGGGTTTGAACCCACCACCTACGGCATATGGGACCAGCACCCTACTCCTTGAGCCACAGGCGCCACCCTAATTTCTGTTTTTTCTAATCATTATTCTTCATATATGGGAGGCATTTGGACACCCAATTTTGTCAAGTCTGTTGAAGCATTTTAGTATTTTTAGACTCTACCTTTTGATAATTGATTTGTGGCAGTTTTAAAAAATATTTTCTAGATATAAGGCCATTCTAGTAGGAAGGACCATCTGGATGCGACTAGTTCCTCCCCTTTTGCCAAGATAGCAAGGCTAAAGCAAAAACTCATTCCTGGAGAGACAGAGATTAGCACAGCCATTGAAGACTTGAAAGATGCAAGTGATGGTGATTATTACCATAAATCTTTTAATTTATATATATTACTGGTATAAAAGTCAGATGACAGCAGATTATTACAAGCTAATTCTGGTACCAAGGCTTATCACAGCAACAGATGTGCTATCTGTATTGGAGCAAATCCCCACTGCACCTGCTACTCAGTATGCAGTTAATGACCTTATTATTCCCCCACTCCAAACAAAAGGAGATTGTATTTATATGGGAGGGATAACAATGTACCTTTACAGTCTGGTTTCATGGCTGTGTAAATCTTTACTATATTGTTTCATAGCTGTGTAAATTCTCTCATCTTGTCTCCCAGTAGGATCCAGGGGAATCTAGCTCATTCCAATAGCTCACTGAATATCACAATCATTTGTTATTTAGATTTAATAATACTCATTAATCTGGTGAGCAAAAAATATCAAACACTGTAGATGCCTTAGCAAAATGTGAATGCTAGAAGATGGGAGATAAACTTTTAGAAAGTTTAGGGAGCCTACAATAATTACTGAGTAACTAAAAGTCTATTGATCTTTGGAATTTTCCTTTTAAAGTTAGAGAAAAAGTGCTTAAATTTGATCCAGTCATACCTAAGAAAGAGACCCAATGTGTTGTATTTTAGAGGCCATGTATGCTGTATTTTGTTATATTTTTCTGACCTATTCACCAGAGTCTCCATAAAATCCTGCTACCAGTACACTGTCCTTACCCATTGCAGTGGATTACTACCCAACATCCTCTCCATCCAGAAAACAGATTTTATAACAAGAGAAATAAAGGGACAGCCTCATGCCCACAAGATGCACTGTCTTCTCTTGTGTACCAACTTGCTAAGAGTTTGCCTGATAGAAAAATAGAATGTCCTGCTGAAGACTCCACTTCAGTGCTAGTTGGGAGACACCATCATTCAAGGTTGAAGTGCTGTCCTGCAAGATGTAGGATAAGCCTTAAACTAATAGTGACTATATGGCACTGTCTCCCCCACAGCCAGAATGCACACATCTGAGAATCAAAGGACACAGGCAGGAGTAATGTCTAGTAACTAACCTGAACAATGTTGGCTTTCTTTTTTTTTTTTTTTGTAGAGACAGAGTCTCACTTTACTGCCCTCGGTAGAGTGCCGTGGCTTCACACGGCTCACAGCAACCTCCAGCTCCTGGGCTTACGCGATTCTCTTGCCTCAGCCTCCCGAGCAGCTGGGATTACAGGCGCCCGCCACAACGCCCGGCTATTTTTTTTTGTTGTTGCAGTTGGGCCGGGGCTGGGTTCAAACCCACCACCCTCGGTATATGGGGCCGGCGCCCTACTCACTGAGCCACAGGTGCCGCCCAATGTTGGCTTTCTGTTCTTGCAAGTTTGGGCTCAGGGCTTTTTGAGATCTCTAGTATCAAAAAAACAAATGCAACAGGGTTGTATTGTACAACCAGTCATGGTTGTAATCAATTAGAAACTGACCATTTTGAGATTTTCTGGCCCAATAATCAGAAAACAAGACGGTGATGTCCAATGTACATAAAGTACCTATTATTAGTCAAATTGAGCTGCTGCTACCCACTAGGGGTCATTGGGGTGCCACTTAGGACTCCCTTGCTCAGTGGACCTCAGCAATGAAATACTATGGAAACATAAAAAAACACAAAGGGCTCAGATACCAGGGAAATGGAGATTTGGGTGCTGTCATCAGGTAGAAAAGCCCAGCCAGCTGAAGTGTTGGCAAGAGTAAGGGGAAACGAAATGGGCAGTAGATGTCAAATGCATCATTCCCAACATAGCCCATAAAATCAACTACCAAACTGGGGACTACAGCAGCTATGTTGGTTACTTACTTTGTTCACCCATTTTCCTTTACTAACCTGTAGCAGAACACCAGTAGTGGCTAACATTTTTCAGTTACTAGTGAAAGTACAACTGAGTTTATAGCGTCCCTTGATGATACAGTAGCTGATAAGACTTCACCTGTCCACTGTGATGAATACAAAATCTTTTCAAGGGTAAAAATAGATATGGTTTGGACAGAAACAGACACATTGCATTTGCTCTTCCATGCATGCCACACCTGTGGCAGATCTCCCACTCTGCTTCTTGCTGACCTACAGGAACTACACAACAAAGAGCTCCCTTACCCTTTGGTTTCTGATTTCTTTTGGCCACAGACAGCTCCAGCAGGGAGGTTCCGTCCCTGCATAACTCCCCAGGGTGGATTTGTCCTCCCTCCACCCAGGGTCACTGCTTCTTCCTAGGTCAGCTTCTGTACACCACCCTCTCCTTTCTGCTCTGGCCACCACTCCTGCCCCACATCCCTTTGGGCCAATTAGTGATGACAGTGCTACAGCTATTAGAGTTGGGATACTCCCCTCTCCCTGTTATCCTAATTTCCGGTTATCTTCTTCCTGCTGGGACCATGACTACCACGGGTTGTTCATCTATATTCATTCCTCTTCCACCCTCATCCCTGTAGAACTATCCCCAGTGGCTTCCCCCTCCCTTCTTTCCTCTAGAGCACACCGCATGGTAGACAACATTTTCACTCAGTTCAGTCTTTCACAGGGACATGAACTACAGTTGTACCTCAGGCTTTTTGGCCAAGAAAGTCCCACTAGCACAGAAGTGGGAGGGGCTTGGAAGTCTACTTAGAAGAGGTGAGGAGGGACAGAGGGATCAATACAAATTAATACTTAAAATGTATTTCCTTATAAACTTCACTGGCTGGCAACTTGCCTGCTCTAGCCTGGGCACGGAGGCTCTGCCCCCATGCTGTGGCCTGGTCTTACAGCACACTTGGCAGTAAAAACCTAATCAAAGGAGTGCAGATGCATTTCATTTCCAGCGTCAACCCTAATTGATTGGCTCCTGAAGCACGGTATTAGGAGCTGTCTGAGGCCTCATCCCAGCTCAACAGGGAACAGTGCCATCATCAATCAAGGATGCCGGCCAGGGGAGGTGGTCAGAGGCACAGCAGCCAAGGGCTTCGTATTTATTATCCCCTACCTGATATCTCTTTCTGCCCAAGCACTCACCCCTCTCGTGGTAAGTTAACCCTCAGGTGTTCAAAAGCCCATTTCTCTCATGGGAAGACACCAAACTTGGGGAAAGGGCAAGAATTGTGGGCTTCAATTTCTAAAACTCTTTTATGGATAAGAGTGATTGTTCCTTATAAGTTTCTGCTAATTACCAGCTGAATAGACATTGGTGGACAAAGGGAGATATTCACTGCCATCTCATTCTTGCAGAGATTTCTATCTGTAGTCTTTCTGTCTAAGACAGAAGAGTTGCAATATTAAACAGTGACTTACTTTGATGTAACTAAAGCATTAGAAGATATCTTCACCTTTCTTTCAGCAACTGCTCTGCCTATGCTTCCCCAAGTCCTCAAAGTCAGGTTCAAGGACATGTCCTCCTTGGTAGCTGTGACTATCTCTGCTTCTAGCCCTATTTCTGAATTAAGAGGCAACAGCCTTAGCCAGCCACTCACTGGGAATCAGAGTTCGCACCCTGGATCATCTAGTTCGAGCTGCTACCTTGCTTTCCCTACAGGCCCAGGGTTCTAAATTTGGGATGTTGTGATGAGAGCCTCATTCTTGGCACTGGGTGTCCGCTTTGGTCTGTGGGGTGAGACAAAGTTATTTGTAACTTCTCACCCACAGTCCCGCCAGAAGGTGCCATGTGTGTCTTAGATAGCTCCAAGTCTTGCCACTATCCGTCCCCTGGTATCTAAGCCTACTTGTATGGGCTTTCTATGCTAGCTCATCTGCCACCATGAGCTGGGTAAGGGTAGACTTTCTACTCTTGCTTGCCAGCTGCCCTGAGCTGAATAAAAGCATGTCATAGCTGTCCTCAGTTCCTAAGTTCACGCAGCCTGTCTGAATGAGAACACTTGCATTAATCCCATCTACCCTCCCTGGGGATGGGCTTCTCACTTGCAGGAAGGACACTTACTGACCCTTAAGGACCCTCTCAAATGGTGTCTCCTTAGCACAGGGGCCTTCTCCTCCTCTGCACTCTCCTCCCTGCAGTTGCCCTGCCTCATCATTTATACAGCCCACACACACACACCATTTTCATGGATGGACTTACATATTTATATATAAGGTCTTGGTCTTAACTATGTTGCTGCCTCTTCTTTGAAACAGTTCCACCGGCCCCTATATAAATCTGGGCAGGTAAGTCCCGTAATTGGTGCACACTCTACTCTGCACCCCCTACCTTCATGTGGCTGCTGTAGAATCATGAACAAGTGCACAGCCTAAAACTTTAGAGCCACGGTTGGCCCTAGGTTCTAGACAGGTCACATAAATGAGCAGTATTGATCAGGTTGCGAAGAACTCATGCCCAGGGAAACAGAAACAAATACAACTCAACTTTTACCATCTGAAAGCCAAAAAGTCTAGACATGGAGTTCCTCTCAAATTGCTAATATTGTCAACTAATTCATGGGTTTCTTAACACTGATGTAGGCTGGATGTGGTGGCTCATACCTGTAATCCCAGCACTCTGGGCAGCCAAGGCAGGTGGATTGCTTGAGCTCAGGAGTTTGAGACCAGCCTGAGCAAGAGTAATACCCTGCTTTTCTCTACTAAAAACAGGAAAAAAATAGAAAAAATAGCTGAGTGTGATGGCAGGCACCTGTAGTCCTAACTACTCGATAGGCTGAGGCAAGAGGATTGCTTGAGCCCAAGAGTTTGAAGTTGCTGTGAGTTGTGACACACGCACTCTACCCAGGGTGACAGAGTAAGATGCTGTCTCAAAAAACACTGATCTTATCCATATTTCATTGGTTTGTGATTTCTGCTTTAAAATGAGAAAGTGAAAGGTGATTTTCTAGTAACACAACTAACCTTCATTTTCCTATGTTCCAGCTTAACAGTTCTTTCAAATGACTTGAGCAGTTTGCACATAGTAAAGAGTGGATTTTGAATATCTATATACAAAAGGGAATATATTTGGGGGGGGAGTCTTTCTTGGCTTGGTGGAATTGAATAATAATTTAAAATAAAGCTGTATTTAAAGCTCCATTGTGCCCCTAAGAAATGAGATGAAAAGAAACTAAATGAATCAGCCAGATGATTCTAGCTCTTTAATCACCAGCATCATTATTGCTAATTGAGTCTTCAGTGCACATTGGCTTTGCTCCCTGAGGTACACTAAAACAAATATATAACACATGTCTCCTTAAGATGAGAGATTTCACACGTTTGAAATTCAAAGCACCCTTAAATTACACCAAAACCAGAGTATGTCATCTAAATAGGAGCCTGAAACCTTATCATAGAGATAATAACATTATCATTGAATCATAGAGGTTCAGAACTAGAAGAGTCCTTATAACAGGTTTCCCAGTGAAACTTAGAAAGTCTGATTATCAGTATTCTTAAGGGGAGAGGTAAACCTAAGGCGACCAGGTAAGACCTGTGAGTTATCTTGAATCTACATTTTGTTGCTATTATTGTTGAATCAGATGCGTGAGGCTCACTGATTGTATCAGAGTCAACTGATTTGGTTATTATGACTAAATATTTCCCACCCAAGACCAGACGTTCCCATTAATTGTTTGGCAATTGATCTGAACTTTTTATAATGTAGTTGATTCATTGGTGCATTTTGATTGTTTCCAAGGTAGAGATGTTGACTGTGGAATAAAATATTCAGCATTCGTGAAAAACGTCCCTGAGCCCTTTCCAAATACGGAGTCCTGAATTTCATCTGTTCATATTCATAGAAGAGAAGTATATGGAAAAGCTAAGTTTGAGCAACAGTAAGCCAAATTGTAATGAGCTAATTGTTTTGTGTGACACACTTGTTAATGAATATTAGAAAGTGTGAAAAAGGAAGGATCCATTTTTTTGGACGAATCAGCTGAACACTTTAAAAAAATAGTCAAAAATATAACTGAGAATAATCTGAGTGAATCACTTATAAATAAAAATTTCTGAAGACACATTTTGCCCCATTGTACTACAATTATAGGTAGTATTGGCTGCTACCTATTCTCTAACTGTGAATAATTCAACTGAATCACTTATAAATAAAAATTTCTGAAGACATATTTTGCCCCATTGTACTGCAATTATAGGTAGTATTGGCTGCTGCTAAAATAGGGCCTATAATGTGTACAAAAATATTTTTTAAATTATATTTCCAGATGTAAACTTTGTCTCTTTGTAATAACATTTGTTCACTATTGGTTTTGGTTGAAAAAAAGCCTAAAATTTTTTATAAAAGGAAAAAAGACAAATTTGAAAAATATTAGGGTGGCTGGGCACAGTGGCTCACATCTGTAATTGAATTACTCTGGGGGGCTAAGGCAGGTGGATTGCATGAGCTCAGGAGTTTGAGACCAGCCTCAACAAGAGTGAGACCCCATCTCTACTAAAAATAGAAAAATTGTGGTGGGTGCTTGTAGTCCCAGCTACTCAGGAGGGTAAGAGGATCACCTGAGCCCAGGAGTTTGAGGTTACTGTGAGCTATGATGTTACAGCACTCTACAGGGCAACAGATTGAGACTTTGTCTCAAAATAGATAAATGAAATAAAATAAAAATATTAAAATGTGGGGAAATATTAAAGCTATAAAAACATAATGACTGCTAGGGTAATGTACAGACCAAATGAAGGGTGGTTATTGCTTGTTTAAAAAAGAAAAGTTAAAAATAAAGTGGATCATGACTTGATAATTTGCTTTACTCTTGGTTTTCCTTTTTCATTTTGGGTTTATTCATTCAAAAATGTATTCATTCCCTCCAAAATACCTTCCTATGATTCTAAGTGTGATCCAGCAGCATTGGCATCACACTGAAAACTTGCTAGAAATGTTGACTCAGCCCCTACCCAAGACCTACTAGATCAAAATCTGCATTTTACTAGAAGACACAGATCCTGTGACTTGAATACAGAGCTTACTTCCATGTCTTCTGCTGACTCTCCTTTGACTAATTTCTCCTAATTTTTTTTTACCAACTCCTTTTCCTTTATTAGTCCCTTTGATTTTAGGGTTTCTCAGAGGTCATTCCTAGGCTAACTTTCTTTCTCACTCTATACATCTACTCTGGGATGATCTTATTCACATCCAAGGCTTTAAATTCTATCTGGATGACAGGGACTCCTTCTGTCACCACCTATGTCTGGATCTTTCTGACTTACAAGTCTCTTTGAGATTAGGCTTTTGCTTGCCTCTCTTTTCTTTTTTAAAAATTTTATTTTTAATCAACAAATAATTTAGACATATGGGGTATGACATGATGTAGTGATGATACAGGGTTCTCCCATTCAGGACTGGACAGGGACTCCAAGTTCCTAGGCCTGAGTAATTTTATGTAAGTTTCCTATGTCTGGGCAATTTCCTATAAGCTGGGCCTCTCCGGAAGTGGATACCCTGGAGGGACTGCATTCATTTGTTAATATACTCATCAACATTGAAAAGGTGTCTTCCATCTACCAAGTCCTGGCCAAGTGTAATTCTCAAGACTTTATTCCCCTAGACAAAAGACCCCCAGGAGGACTTCCCACTTGGGTCTTTCTCTCTGCCAGAAGCTCTGGTGCTTTTTATTCCTTTTGTATTCTTTTCTATCTAATAAATCCTATCTTACCACTGTGGGTTCATTTTTTGAAGCCCCAAGACCAAGGACCCACTGCAGAAAGAAATTCTATCAACAGTGATACACAGACACACTCACATGCACACACACACACACACACACACACACACACACACACACACACACACACACACACACACACACATACATATTGTGGAGCATGGATAAAAACCTAGAGGACATTATTTAATACTAAGGTACAGACAGAAAAACTATTAGATTATCTCACCAATATGTGGAACCTAAAAAAATTCTGCTGCTGCTTCTTCCCATTCCCCTTCTTTCTCCCACCTTGTCCACTAGAACATTGGTTTGTCAACTTTTAAGAGTTGGTTCTTGTGTCACCTCTAACCTTTCTGTTAAAAATGATAAATCTTCCCTGTGGTCCCTGTAGTCTCCTAATAAGGGTGGTAATGGCTAACATTGACTGAGCTCTCATTGCAGGTCAAGCACCAATCTAAGTGTTTCACATGTTTTATTTCATTTAATACTTACAACAACCCCGTATGGTAGGTACTATTATTACCTACTCATTTGGGGTAAAATCAAAACAAAACAAAACCCAACTGGGCTTTGGACAGTTAAAGTAATTTGTCAAAGGTCACATAGTAAGAAAGTGGCAAAGCCAGGATTTGAATCCAGTTTAGTTCCAAGATCCTATACCCTTAATCCATACTTTATGACAGCATAGCATCCTAGTAGATTTCTTTTCCTGTTAATATCTGTGGTTCTTCCCAAAGGCCACATAGATAGCCTCGATAAGTTTATGTTGACTTATTAATTAATTAATTAATCTTTCTGAGATGGAAAGTCTAAGCCAACAAAAATTAGCATTGTTTAAAACTTTCTCTTGTTCATTTTTGTGGCTCATTTTATTTATATCTGGATGGACTCTGATGTCCTTTTTATTGTTGGGATACAGTGGTGTTTTGTTCTCCCCTGCTTCTTGCTTAATGGGAAGATCCTGCCTGGTGATAAAGAAAAGCCATCTAGAGGAGAATCAACTGATTCAGCTCAAGTGCATGGAATGTAATGGAACTGGACTGATAAATGGTGATGATCTTTGTGGAAAATATTATGCTTTTATAAAAATGGTGAAAAATGGCTCTAAATTTATTTGAGAAAGACTGAAAAAACTCATTGGTGGTGGTGTGTAAATATGACATAAATGAATTCCTTTGTGACTATGTGGGGAGATATAAAAACTCCAAAGCCATAAGTGAACATTCATGAGAGTTCTAGAGGTATTAAAAAAATCCTCATTTAATGGGCTTTGGGGGTTCAAATTCACATCTAGTTAATCCTAGTCTCCAGTGATTTTTTTATTCTTTCCTTCATTTGCATTCCTACCCCTGATTGCAGGCCTGGCAATAGCCTACTCATTGGTCTCATCTTCATCTTCTGTGGCCTGTGTACACTGCACACAAAGTTTCTGAAAAAGAATTGTGACCAAGTCATGCCCCTTCTTCAAAGATCTGATGTTTAATGTTTCTTCAAGGTCCCACCAGCAGTGTAAAAGTGTTCCCTTCTCTCCACATCCATGCCAGTATCTGCAGTTTTGAGGTTTTGTGTTGTGGGCCATTCTCACTGGGGTTAGGTGATATTTCAGGGTGGTTTCAATTTGCATTTCTCTAATAATTAGGGATGATGAGCATTTTTTCATATGTTTGCTAGCCATTCATCTCTCTTCTGTAGAGAAAGATCTATTCATCTCTCTTGCCCATTGATATATGGAATTGTTGGCTTTTTTCATGTGAATTAATTTGAGTTCTCTATAGATCCTAGTTATCAAGCTTTTGTCTGATTCAAAATATGCAAATATCCTTTCCCATTGTGTAGGTTGTCTCTTTGCTTTGGTTGTTGTCTCCTTAGCTGTACAGAAGCTTTTCAGTTTAATGAAGTCCCATTTGTTTAATTTTGTTGTTGCAATTGCCACAGCAGTCTTCTTCATGAAGTCTTTCCCCAGGCAGATATCTTCCAGTGCTTTTTCTATGCTTTCTTTAAGGATTTTTATTCTTTCATGCCTTAAATTTAAGTCCTTTATCCATCTTGAGTTAATTTCTGTGAGTGGAGAAAGATGTGGGTCCAGTTTCAGTCTTTTACATGTGGATTTTTATTCTCCCAGCACCATTTATTGAATAGGGAATCTTTCCACCAATGTATGTCTTTGTTTGGTTTATTGAAAATTAGGTCATTGTAAGTTATTGGTTTCATTCCCTGGTTTTCTATTCAATTCCAAATGTTTCTATCTCTATTTTTGTCCTATGCTGTCTTGACCACTATGGCATCACCATGCCAGGCTTTGTTTTTATTACTAAGGACTGCCTTAGATGTACAGGGTTTTTTCTAGTTCCATACAAAACACAGAATCATTTTTTCCAAGTCTTGAAAGTACAATGTTGGTATTTTAATAGGGATGGCATTGAATCAGTAGATTGCTTTGGGAAGTATAGACATTTTATCAATGTTGATTCTTCCCAGCCATGAGCATGGTATGTTCTTCCATTTGTTAATATCCTCTGCTATTTCCTTTCTTAGGGTTTCATAATTTTCTTTATTGAGGCCCTTCACCTCCTTTGTTAGGTATATTCCTAGGTATGTCATTTTTTTGAAGGTATGGTGAAGGGAATTGTGTCCTTAATTAGCCTCTCATCTTGACTGTTATTGACTACTGACTTGTGGACATTGATTTTATGTCCTGAGACATTACTGTATTTTTTGATGACTTCCAGGAACCTTGTGGTTGAGTCTTTGAAGTTCTCTAAGTATAACATCATATCATCAGCAAAGAGGGAAAGTTTGACCTCATCTACTCCCATTTGGATGCCTTTGTTTCCTTGTCTTGCCTGATTGTTTTGGCTAGAACTTCCAGCACCACGTTGAATAGTAAAGGTGACAGAGGACAACCTTTTCTGGTTCCAGTTCTAAGTGGAAAAGCTTTCAGTTTAACTCCATTCAGTAAGATATTAGTTGCGGGTTTGTCATAGATAGCTTCTATCAGTTTAAGAAATGTGCCACCTATGCCTATACTCTTCAGTGTTCTAATTGGAAAAGATGCTGGATTTTATCAAATGCTTTTTTTTCATCTATTGAGAGGATCATATGGTCTTTGCTTTTGCTTCTGTTGATATAGCGAATAAAGCTTATGGACTTGTGTATGTTAAACAAGCCTTGCATCCCTGGGATGAAACTTACTTGATCATGATGTATGATTTTTTTGATAAGAAGCTATAATCTATTGGCTAGGATTTTGTTAAGAATTTTTGCATCTATATTTATTAGTGAAATTGGTCTGAAATTCTCCTTTTTAGTTGGGTCTTTTCCTGATTTTGGTATCAGGGTGATGTTTGCTTCATAGAACATGTTGGTGAAGATTCCTTCCTCCTCAATGTTTTGGAATAATTTCTGCAGTATGGAATAAGCTCATCTTTGAAGATTTGATAGAATTCTGGTGTGAAGCCATCCAGACCAGGACATTTTTTTGTTGGGAGATTTTTTATTGTTTCTTTGATCTCAGTGCTTGAAATTGGTCTGTTCTGGATATCTGTTTCTTCCTGGCTAAGTCTAGGGAGAGGGTGTGATTCTAAATATTGATCCATTTCCTTTTCATTGTCAAAGTTCCAGGCATAGCAGTTTTTGTAGTATTCAGAGATGACCTCTTGTACCTCTGTGGCATCAGTTGTTATTTCCCATTTATCATTTCTGATTGAGGTTACTAGAGATTTTACTTTTCTATTGCTAGTTAGTCTGGCCAAAGGTTTATCTATTTTATTTATTTTCTCAAAAAGCCAAGTCCTTGTTTCATTAATTTTCTGAATGATTCTTTTGTTTTCAATTTCATTAATCTCTGATTTAATTTTGGATATTTCTTTTCATATGCTAGGTTTAGGCTTAGATTGTTCTTCTTTTTCCAATTCCATAAGATGGCTTGTGAGTTTGTTGATGCACTCTCTTTTTGTTTTTTGAATGTAAGTGTCTAAAGTGATAACTGTTCCTCTCAGGACTGCTTTTGCTGTATCCCACAGGTTTTGGTAGCTTGTGTCTTCATTTGTTATGCTCAAGGAAGTTACTGATTTCCTTTTTTATTTCTTCCTGCACCCAACTGTCATTCAGCATAAGGTTGCTCAATTTCCATGCCTTTGTGTGGGGTTGAACGTTTTTGTTGGAGTTGAGTTCCACCGTTAGCATCTGTGGTCTGGGAAGATACAAGGTAAAATTTTAATTCTTTTGATTCTGGTGAGGTTTGTTCTGTGTTCCAGGATATGATCAATTTTGGAGAATGTTCCATGGGGTGATGAGAAGAATGTATATTCTTTATCTTTGGGATGGAGTGTTCTATATATGTCTATCAAGCACAGTGGTTCTAGGGTCTCCTTTAAGTCCCTTATATCTTAGTTTAATTTCTGTTTAGAAGATCTGTCCAGATCTTTAAGAGGAATGTTAAAGTCCCCTGTTATTATGGAGTTATAGGATATCATATTACTCAGATTGAGTAAGGTCTGTTTCAAGAATCTGGGAGCATTTAAGTTGGGTGCATAAATATTTAGAATTAAAATGTCTTCTTTTTGTATTTTTCTCTTGACCAATATGAAGTGACCATCTTTGTCTTTTTTGACTTTAGTTGATTTAAATCCATGTATCTGAAAATAAGATTGCAACCCCTCTTTTCTTTTGATTTCTGTTTGCCTGAAAAATTGTCTTCCAACCCTTAACTCTGAGTTTTAATTTGTCTTTTGAGACTAGGTGTGTTTCCAGCAGACAGCAGATGGATGGATTGTGTTTTTTAATTCAATCAGCCAGTCTATGCATCTTCAAGCTATTAACATTTATTGAGATAATTGATAAGTGTGGTAGCGTTCTATTGATCTTATTTTGTGGAAGTCCATTGCTTAGTTTTATCTTTGGCATCATTGTGGAAGGTAGGTTCTGTCCTTTAATTTCTGGGTGCTTACTTTGCTAGTGGTCCATTGTGATGGTCAGTGTGTAGAACAGGTTGAAGTATTTCCTGTAGAGCTGGTCTTGTTGGGCAAATTTCCTCAAGGTTTGCATATCAATAAAAGATTTGATTTCTCCATCAATTTTAAAGCTTAGCTTAGTGGGATATAGAATTCTGGGCTAGAAATTGTTTTATTTAAATAGATTAAAGGTAGATGACCATTGTCCTCCTGCTTGAAAAGTTTCACTAGAGAAGTCTGCAGTCACCCTGATGGATTTGCCTCTGGTGCTTACTTCTGGCAGCTTGCAAAATCTTTTCTTTTGTCTTGACTTTGGACAGGCTCATCACAATGTGTCTTGAAGAAGCTCTATTTAAGTTGAGGCAAACTGGGATCCAATATTCCTCTGGAAGGAGTGTGTCAGAATCTTTGGTGATATTTGGGAAATTTTCATTTATAATATTCTCTAGTATGATTTCAATTCCTCTAGGACATTCTTCTTTCCCTTCTGGAATACCTATAACTCATATGTTTGCACACTTCATATAGTCCCATAACTCCGTCAGTGAATGTTCTGCTTTCTCTCTCTTCTTTTATGCCTCTTTAACTATCTGAGTTATCTCAAGAGCTTTGTCTTCTACCTCTGAGATTCTTTTTTATGCATGGTCTAATCTGTTGTTGATATTTTCTATTGAATCTTTAAGTTCCCTAATTAACTGCTTCAGTTCCTTGAACTCTACTATATCCTTTCTATATTTTTGACATCATTCATCTCTTATTTGATTTTGTTTTTGGATTTCCTTTTGGTTATTTTCCACTTTCTCAGCAATTTCCTTCTTTGTTTTCATTATCTGTATTTTAAATTCCCCTTCTGTCATTCCTAACATTTCTTTATAGGTGGAATCCTCTGCAGTAGCTACTTCATGGTCCCTTGGGGTCCTGAAGTTTGCTTTGGACTGTTTTTTTATGTTGCCAGGATTTTTCTGCTAATTCTTCCTCATGAGTTTTATCTGTTTCCTTGCCCTAATTTTCCTTTCACTTCCTCTTGCTCTTTAAGTTACTGTTTCTCTGGCCTAAGGTTTCCATGAGTCCTTCTGGGGGGTGCTGTGTTGGTTGGAACCCATGAGGGCAGCAGCTCTTTGCCTGTCTGAGCAGATTCTGTACCCACCTCCACCAAATATAGAAAAAAGACAAAAATACTATAAATCAAACCAAACTAAAAAACAAGAAAGCTTACAGGATAAAATTGGGGGAAAAACCAAATAACAGGGGCAGAAACATTAGCAAAAATGAAGTTCTCATTATTAAAGAAGGCAACAATGGAAAATTATTTTTAAACTAGAGAAATGAAGAAAGAAAAGGAAAATAAAGAAAAATCTAGGGGGTAAATGTTGAAATTAAAAAAAAAAGCAGTATATATATCTTGCTGAATATTGTTTGGGCAACAGATTATCTTCTGGGGTATGAGATGTTAATCACAATGCTGATATAGCTATATGAGGTGGAGATTGGAGGCCTCTACTGACTTCTTTGCCCTCAAACCCTGCAGGGTTGAGAGCCTGAATCTCTCCTCAGCCTGCTTAAAAGATACATTAAACCATTAACCTTAACTAAGCAGAAGCTTTCCCAGGAAAACACTTGTTGCTGCGATCTCTCCTGAAGTGGCTTCCCACTAATTAGGTGTGCCAAAACTGGCCTCACTCTATGCCCCTAAGGGCCAGGGCTGCAAGACAGCTGTCCCACTGCCAAACACTGAAAGCTCCACTGTTCCTCAGCATCTCAGTCCCAGCCTTTGGTGCTGCTCACAGTCACTAGATCACTTGCCCAAGGTTTCCTAGGCTGAGCCTTGCTCTGCAACCCTGAGGGAGGAGCCTGTAAGGGCAGTTCTCCTACAGTGGCTGGCATGCAGCCCACAGCTGAACAATGTTAGCTCTGTTCCAACCCAGCAGCTCTGTCCCAGACCCTGGACAATGCTTAAAGTCACCCACACTCTCACCCAAGTTTTCCCAAGGTAATTCAACCTACTGCCCAAGTCCAAAAAAAAAAAAAAAAAAAAAACCCACAGGGAAAGCCTTCCCTGTCTGCAGTCTCATTGCTGTTGTAGTTACAGCTGTGGTAGACTGAGATTGATCGCAACCACTTGCCACTTCTCCTCTGCTTTTGTCCTCCTCCTATGGTCCAGAAGGCTCTTGCTGTCTCCCTGCATCCCCAAAGGGATGTTTCTGGGCAGAGGCCACAAGCCACAGATTTTTGGAGTCTTCTCTCCCCAATCTCACTGCTCCCAATTGCAAAGAAGCTGTTACTCAGCCACCATCTTGCTCCCTCCAAATCCGTACTTCCCCTCTACCTCCCCCCTTGGCATTGGTTAACTCAGGGGCCTACACAGCAGTCCACAGGGACAGAGCTGGGCTCCTGGAGTTCTCAGGTCCCAATCTCCTCTCCATGGCCAAGGAGCTCTTGGAGCCCTCCACCACCGCCATTGTTGCCACCCGTTCATAACTGGCAGGCACAGCTTCTGCCTGGAGGTAAAATACTCTCCTCCCGGGAGTGATACATACTTCCTTCCACTTCTGCCTCCTCCTCCAGCCCTGAACCCAGGAAGCAGGGGCCTCAGCTTGCTCTCTCCTGGAGCTGCTGCTCACTTTTCTTTGCTTCTTCCCCCTCAGGAGGAAGAGGTAGAAAACTGCTGCCTCCTCAGCTCAGGCCCAAGCGTCCCTGCCTGTTAATCCTTATCTTAAACAACAATACTCAACCCTTATCTTAAACAATAGCCAGCATATCCCATGATCCATAATAAATAATAATAATCAACCCTGACCCAAAACAACATTTCTAATGAAAAAGTTTGTCTCCTAAATCAATTGCCTTAAACTACTTGAGATATACATTTTTAGGTTAAAATTTAAAATTTTAAAACAATTTAAAAACAATAAGGATGGAAGACATGAGGCGAAGGTCAAATAGGAATTAACCTAACTAAACCAGCTGAGTCATCTCAGCCCTAGCTTGACTGACTCTATCTTATTCTCACTATATGTGCTCTCATTTTGAGCAACTAACAAGTCATTTATCTAGTGGTTCTCACAAGGTATATTGGCAACTGCTATTGATAGATTCTTAAAATAGCTGAATAAGAAATTCTTAATAAAGTATCATAGCTTTAATATTACTATAAATTATTGGATCTTCTGTAATTTTCAAAGTAACTGAATCAGGCTTCGCTTCGGTAAATATCCCTTCATGGTGAACATGTTTTTTCCTTCTTAGTTAATTCTTCTGAAAGAAGAAGATGGGCGAGGCTCAGTGGCTCATGTCTGTAATCCTAGGACATGGGACACCAAAGCCGGTGGACCAGGTTTGAGACTAGCCTGAGCCAGATCAAGACCTTGTCTCTAAAAATAGCCAAGCTTTGTGGTGGGCACCTGTAGTCCCAGCTACTTGGGAGGCTGAGGCAAGAGAATCACTTAAGCCCAAGAGTTTGAGGTTGCTGTGAGCTATGACACCATGGTACTCTACTGAGGGTGATAAAGTGAGACTCTGTCTCAACAAAAGAAGTAAATAAAAATTTTAAAAAATAAAGGAGAAGCTATGCTAGTGGACACTTAGAGGAGAAAATATGGAGACTTCTTTATTTTTGTTAGCTCAAAAAAATAGAATTAATGCCTATGTTGGGGCTTAGAAAATAACATCCCAAAAGTTTGGCTCTTTGGCATGCTGAACACTTTGAACTAAAATAGGAAGGCCTCTGAAATAAGTCTCAGAACAAAGTTCTCTCTCTGACCTTTCCCTGCCCTCTGTCTCTCTGATCCACTTTTTCCCCAAGGAAAGGGAGGGATTCTCTCTAGAATTTTCTTATCTAAGAAAATGTCTCTCTAAAAGAAAAGCAATTGTCTTAAGAACCCCTCCATAGGAAACTCATCAAATAACCAGAAAAGAGAGGAAACTAAAAGTGATCACCACACCCAGATCAACTTTTAATCTAACCCTCTCATGTGGACTCAGGGTTATTACCTAGATTTCCTCTGCATAATCCCACAACCTTTGTTCACAATGAAGTTTTGTCCCTCCAGTCCTTCCTACCTTCCCCAGAGCTCATAGGAACTTTGTCCCAGGTTATTATTTGGTTTGTTTGTTTGTTTACTCATTTATTTTCCCTAAAAATCATTTACTATTCCTCTAAAATTATTTATAGTCCCTTCCCCACTTCCCACTTGAGTCTCAGATTTGCAGAACCCGTGTCCATATGCATGTGAATACATTGTGTGCCCTTTTCTCCTATTGCTTTTTCTACTGTCAATCATTTCAGTGAATCTTCAGTGGTCAGAGAGGAAGGTTTCCCCTGCCCCTACATATGCCTTAGATTGCCCATATATGATAATCAGCCATCATTCCTGCTTTATGTCTTTTGACACAGTTAGGTTGCCAAGACAGCAGAAAAACATTCTTAGGTTTGTAAAGGCTTAGAAAACGCACACATATACTCATCTTGGAAAACAGATTTACATTAAGACATAGTATAACTGATTGGAAGACTCATCCAAATTAGGAGCATAAAATTGTACAGTCCAGTGGAAAAAAGATTGGTAGCATCATAAAGAAAATAATTGTGAATCATAGGTTTAAAAAAATATGACTACAAAATGAAGCTAACAAAAAAAATTCATGAATAATAAAGTATATAATATGAGCATTATAATTTGATAATGATTATCTGGGTCCCAAATCCCCAAATGGCCTCATATGAAAATTCTAATCCCTCCAAATGAACCAAAGCCATGGGATAGTGTTCAACAACCAAATGAAAAAAGCTACAGCAGTAATAACCCCACTTTTAGTCCTGCTCATAAAGCTTACCTTGTAATGCTCTTTTCCCTTCTTTTTATTTCCCTGTCTCTCCTTTCTCCCTCCTCCCCATCAGACTGGAGACAAATACCAAGGGTAACTTTGGAAGGCACAGGTTGAATATGACAGGGCCCTCATCATTCTGGATTCCTAATTTCCCCGAACGAAGCAGAATCCATAATCCCCACCTGCATCCCCACTGCTAGATGAAATTTGCATAAGTGAAACACATTTAAAAAAAGAGTAAAACTTTGAAACTTCTTTTTCTACTAAGCCACCGAGACAATGGATTTTAATTTGCTAAGACACCTAACTTTATATTAACTAATATGACATCCTACTCAAAATCTGGAGGAAATGAGTCTTTTTTGTCAAGAACATCACTATGCTTGGGGGTTTCTGGAAATTATTGGATCCATGGGCCAGCAGGATTTATGATCAGCTGTTCTGCAGCCTTCCAAAGGTCACACTAATGTCACAACCCATGACTCTCTTCTCATTTTTTATCTTCTGTATTATTTCATTTCCAGTGAGGGGAAGGAAGGAAGGAAAGTCAAGAATCATATCAGTATGATAAAAGGAAAAAAGCAATTTATTAACTCCTTCCTTAAAAATATATTTGACATGTCGACACAGAAATTGAATCCACAAAGGAGTGGTAAAGAAGAGAAAAGAACATAATTTAATTTATTCTCAGCTAACAGGAAACTGAAATCCATATGGCTTTCATCTCTCCTGCACATGGGATGGGTTGGAGTGCCACATCTGCGAGAAATATGCTTTATTTCAAACTGATTAGGAGAGTCAATATTGGACATAACCTCCTTCTCTTTAAGGGTAAGAAGGCACACTCTATTATCCATTTATTTCTCTGGTGGGGCTTAAAGGGAGGCTTTAATCAACTTGCCTTATAACCTAAAGGCATTTGGAAGAAAAATCTATATTTGTTTCCTTAGTCAGGTTGCTGAAGCATGAAATGGGATGTCTTGTCCTGCAGCCTTTGGTGGAAATGCGATATATTCTGTTTATTTATTTGGATGTGGAAAAGCAGGAGACTTGTTGAAAAGTTTTACATAAAGACCACTGACTTTGAGTGATGTGGTTCAAGTGGCTAGAGAAAGACAGCCAGACACTTTCCTGCAGAGAAGACTGTAAGATCTTCTTACATATCAACTTTTCCTTTAAAACATAGGAAGACAGACTTTATGGTGTTGTCACTGCAAGAATAAGAAGAGTGCTTAAGTTAATTTCTTTTCACCCATCTTTTTTAGGTACCTTGATCAGCAATATTGCACACACAAACTCCAAACATGGTCTGAAAATAAGCTCATGGCTGAATCAAAAAGAAATTTTGAGTATCACATTCTCTTGCAGACTGGTAGAGGAGTTATGCAAAGATCCCAGTCTCCAGACTAGGGACTCACTAGTGGAGATGGAGAAAGAAAAGGAAGAGGTTTCACATGCCTCGGCTTGGATGTAGCCCCAGAGAGATGTGTATCATTGTTCGTTATAGGAGGGATTCTCCCCAGCTGCTATCCCTACCTAGGGAAGTCCAGCAGTATCCTCAGGCTGCAGTTTGAACAGTCTGTACCCTGCAGATTATAGTTGTTTTTTGGAACTTAGGGGTGACAAAGAGATGGGTCTGGGCAGAGGTTTGGTGATTGCCTCTCTCCTGCCCTTACCCAAGCTGCTATGAGATTCTCCCAGAGCCCTGGCTACAATCCTCAGTAACCTTTTCCTGCAGAGTGAGACTTTTGTTACATGGGGGAAAGGGTCTGGGTGGATTTCACATTAGCTGCTGCTGTTGCCATCCCCTAAAAAGTACTGTAGTTGGGGAAGCAACAGGGAGCTTTCATTGAATCATACCCTATCCTCCCTTTGATTTCCTAGAGGAAAGGTCCACAGAAGATGAAAAACTCTTTCTGCTGCCCACAAGGGCTTCACACCCTTCCTCTAGTTCACACACATTCTTTAGCAGTTTGTTAAAATTTTCTTCTTAATCCATTCCTGCTGCTATAACAAAATACCTGAGATAATTTATAAAGATAAGGAATTTATAGCTGGGTGTTATGCCAGGTACCTGTAGTCCCAGCTACTTGGGATGCAGAGGCAAAAGAATCCCTTAAGCCCAAGAGTTTGAGGTTGCTGTGAGCTATGACACCACGGCACTCTCCCAAGGGTGACATAGTGAGACTCTGTTTCAAAAAGAAAAAGGGTGGGGTGGAGCGAGGAGCAAGATGGTGGCTGAGTAACAGCTTCCTTGCAAATGAGCATGGTGAGACTGGGGAGAGAAGACTCCAGGCATCTCTGGCTGGTGGGCTTTGCCCAAAAAACATCCCTTTGAGGACACAGGGAGTCAATGAGGGACTTCGGGACCCCATGTGGAGGACAAAAGCGGTAGAGAACTGGCAAGTGGTCGCCTGTATTCTTTTGCTCTAATCCTGCCAGCAGCTGTAAGTACAGCAGCAGTGAGATTGCAAACTGGAAAGGCCTTACCTGTGAGCTGTTTTTTTTTTTTTTTTTGGACTTGGCACTCAGTTGAACTACCTTGGGAGAACTTGAGTGAGAGTGCAGAGGACTTTAAGTGTTGTCTAGGGCCCCAGACTGAGCTGCTGAGCCAGACGGAGCTAATAGTGTTCTGCTGTGGGCTGTGTGGAGCCATTGTGGGAGAACTGCCCCAGCAAGCTCTGCTCTCAGGGTCACAGAGTGAGGAATGAGCGGGAGACCTTGGGCAAATAATCTAGTGACTGAGCCACCTAAACGTGGGAACTGTGATGCTTTACAGCCTTGGCCCTCAGGAGCATAGAGTGAGACCAGTTTTAGCACACTGGGTAAACAGGCAGTCACTTCAGGAGTGATCCCAGTGACAAGTACTTTTCTGGGAAAGCTTCTGCTTGCTAAGGTTAACAGTTTAAAGTGCCTTTTAAGTGGGCTGAGGAGAGATTTAGGTTCTCCACCCTGCAGGGTTTTTTCCTTTCTTTTCTTTCTTCATTTCTTCATTTTTCTGGTTTAAATATAATTTTCCATTGTTGCCTTCTTTAACAACTAGAACTTCATTTTTGCTAGTGTTTCTACCCCTTTATTTGTCCCCCCCCCCAATTTTATGCTGTAAAGTTTTCTGTTTTCTTGTTTTGGTTTGATTTATAACATTTTTGTCTTTCCTCTCTACTTGGTAGAGGTGGGGTACTATGTCTGAACAGGCTGGCAAAGAGCTGCTGACCTCAAGGGAGCCACCCAACATGGCACCCCCAGAGGTTGGGGGTTTTTAAGGTTGGTTAAAAGTACCTGATTGTACACCTATATTGCTCTTGTTTCCCTCTTTCTGTGCCTCTCTTCTTTTTTGTCAATATTCCCTTTTACTCACCCCCCTCCTTTGTCTTTTTTCTTTCTTCTTCTTCTTCTTTTTTTCTTAAATCTTTTTTCCCTTCTTGCTCTTCAATCTTCTCATCCTTCTGGTCCTATACCAAAAGAACTCATTGAAATCCTAGGCATGAGGCATAGTAATTTAAAAGGCAAGAGGAAGTGAGAGGAAAATTAGGGCAAGGAGACAGAGAAAAGAAAACACTCATTAGGAAGAATCAGCAGAAAAATCCTGGCAACATGGAAAACCAGTCCAGAGAAACACCCCACACCCACAAGGGATTGTAGGGTAGCTACTGTAGAGGAATCCACATATAAGAAATGTTAGAAATGACAGAAAGGGAATTTAGAATACACATGATGAAAACAATGAAGGAAATTATGTAAACAATGAAGGAAACTGCTGATAAAGTGGAAAATAACCAAAAGGAAATAAAAAAACAGAATCAAATAGAAGATGAATGATATCAAGAATATAGAAATGATATAGCAGAGCTCAAGGAACTGAAGCAGTCAATTAGGAAACTTAATGATGCAATAGAAAGTGTCAACAACAGATTAGATCATGCAAAAGAAAGAATATCAGAGGTAAAGGAAAAAGCTCTTGAGAGAACTCAGATAGTTAAAGAGATAGAAAAGAAGAGAGAGAAAGCAGAATGTTCACTGACAGAGTTATGGGACTTTATGAAGCATTCAAACATATGAGTTATAGGTATCCTAGAAGGGGAAGAATAATGCCCCAGTGGAATTGGGCATACTAGAGAAGATTATAAATGAAAATTTCCTAAATATTACCAAAGATTCTGACACACTCCTTTCAGAGGGATATCAGACTGCAGGTTGCCTCAACTCTAAGAGAGCTTGTCCAAAAAACATTGTGATGAACCTGTCCAAAGTCAAGACAAAAGGAAAGATTCTTCAAGCTACCAGGAGTAAGCACCAGTTGACCTACAGGGGCAAATACATCAGGGTGACTTCTCTAATGAAACTTTTCAAGCAAGAAAACAATGGTCATCTACCTTTAATCTACTTAAACAGAACAATTTCCAGCCCAGAATTCTATATCCTGCTAAGCTAAACTTTAAAATTGACAGAGAAATCAAATCATTTACCAATATGCAAACATTGAGGAAATTCAACCACAACAAGACCAGCTCTACAGGAAATACTTCAACCTGTTCTACACACTAACTATCACAATGTGTCAACAGCAAAATAAGAACTCAACAATCAAAGGACAGAACCTAACTTCCACACTGATACAAAAGATAAAACTAAGCAATGGGCTCTCACAAAATAAGATCAATAGAACATTACCACACGTATCAATTATCTCAATAAATGTGAATGGATTAAATTTCCCACTGAAAAGGCATAGACTGGTTAACTGGATTAAAAAACACAAGTCATCCACTCACAAAAATTGATTCAAGATGAATAAGGGACTTAAATTTAAGGAATGAAACAATAAAAATCCTCAAAGAAAGCATAGGAAAAACACTGGAAGATATTGGCCTGTGGAAAGACTTCATGAAGAAGACTGCGTGGCAACTGCAACAACAACAACAAAAATAAACAAATGGGACTTAATTGAACTGAAAAGCTGCAATCCCATTACTGGGCATCTACCCAGATGGAAAAAAAATCCTTCTACAATAAAGACATTTGTACTAGACTGTTTATTGCAGCTCAATTTACAATCTCCAAAATGTGGAAACAGTCTAAATGCCCACTAACCCAGGAATGGATTAACAAGCTGTGGTATATGTACACCATGGACTACTATTCAGCCATTAAAAAAATGGAGACTTGAGGGTAGGGCAAGATGGCCAACTGGATGTAGCCTCCAACATAGGCTCCTGTCCAGAGAGAAGGATAACGTCCAGAGGGTATCCAATTGAGCTGAAGAGAGGAAGCCCAGCTGAGAGAGAAGGGAGATAAGGTCACCCTTGCGGAGGCAAGCTGCAATTCCAAGACAACAATCTCTAGGTACAAAACTCAGCTGAAAGGAAAAATGCCCAACACCTCCCCTAAGAAAGCTGCTGGTTCTTTTCTTGTTTTACTTTTCCTTTTGCTCTTTGTTTGCTCCTGTGGGATTTCTTCAGGCAAGTAGTGAACTGAGGACCTCTTGTCTCAATCCACAGGTGAGAGCAGTAAGAAGTGGGGATTTCTTTCTCCAGAGGGACCCTGCGGTGACTCTGATCACTCTCTTACCAGGCAGAAAAACTGAACTTACATTTTCCCTGCCATTCTGAATTTTCAGTCCACCCATCCCCGCTAACCAGATAAACCAGATTCCTAACCACTTCAGAGACTGAGAGAGGAGTCTCATGAGCAGCGCCCCCCACCAGCCTGCCTGACCTAGTACCCTGCCCCCTACCTGGTCAGTCCCCACTCCCTCCCTGCCTCTGCGCAGAGCCCCGCTCACCCAGAGACCCCCCCAGACCGCCAAGGCTGCACACCCACCGCACCCCGCCCACCGGGAGTCCGCCAAGGCCACGCACCATGCCATGCCCATCTGGAGACCGCTGAAGCTGTGTGCTGAGCCTGCCCCGCCTGACCAGAATTGCCAGTGGAGTAGCAATCTTGCTGAAGTCACCGGGAGCTAGATACTGCCAGAATCCATGCAGTGTACCCTGCCCTGCTGCCAGATCCGTGTGTAGCATGCTCCTAGAGCTGCTCCTACAGCCAGAATTCTCTGGCTTTGGCAGCCGTAGTGGCACTGTGCAGGGGCACTTCCCACAAAGATCCAGCAACTATAGAGTGATCACGCCGGGGTCCAATCTTGGAGAAACACCCCCCCCCAACTCTGTGCACTGCCAGAGGAAACTAGAAGTCACTCTATAGGGATACTGGTGCTGCAGAGTGACAGGGACAAAGGTGCGGTGACTGAGGGAAATAAGCATTTGCAGGCCTGGTACCCCCAGGATTAGATTGAGCCCAAGTGGATCACTCACCAGTGGAAATTGAACACCCAAGGTAGGCAGGCCTCAGCTCCCCCAGCTGGCTGGTAGCCGAGGGCAGTGGCCGGGCCTTGGGGGAATTGACCTTCCTTTGACTCTGACAGGTGCTAAGCCCTGGCACTTCACATTATTGGAGGAAACAGGACTGCAGCCCTGCAGGTTCACCAGTGATTGGGCATAAAAAAGGAACAAAGTGGAGAAAGAGAGTCAGCCCCCTGGTCCTACTGTGCTACTGGGTGGGCCTTTCTGACTCTGAAAAGATGCGTCCACGTGTCTCGCGCACAGGGCTGCATCCCTTTATCTGTTCTACACATTACTAATATCACTTTTGAAATATAGGCTCCATTGCTTCTAAATTACTGAACTAGATAGTATCACAGGATCATGTGGCTGTAAAATTCTGTGATTCTAGTATTTCTGAGAATGAGGATCCAAATGCAAAAAACAACAATCTACTGAATCATCTCAAGGAACTGGAAAAGGAAGAGCAATCCAACCCAAACCAAGTAGAAGAAAAGAAATAACCAAAATTAGATCAGAGCTAAATGAAATTCACAGAAAAAGAAGGAAAAGAAGAAGAAAAAAAAGTTGGTTCTTTGAAAAGATAGATACAATTAATAAACCTTTGGCCAGATGAACCACAAACAGAAAAGAAAGATCTCTAATAAAGTCAATCAGAAATGTGACCCCCATTTTCTGATGGCTTTTTTTTTTTTTTTTTTTTGCAGCTTTTGGTCGGAGCTGAGTTTGAACCCACCACCTCCAGCATACGGGGCTGGCACCCTACTCCATTGAGCCACAGGAGTGCCACCCTCTGATGGCTTTTTAAAAAGTTGTTAAGATTCAGTCTCGCTTCTTCTTGTTGTAGGATTGGAATGACATTCTTTGCAGCTACATCTTGTATTAGTTAATAGAAACCAGAAGCCTGGGCAACTGATTTTTGACAAGGTGCAAAGGCAATTCAACAGAAAAAGTATAGGATTTTTTAATAAATGAGCATGGGACAGTTGAGCATCTATATGCAAACTGTGAAACTTGACCCCAGAGCTTTAAAGAAAATTAACTCAAATTGTAGACCTAAACATAAAATACATGTATAAGCCAATAAAAGTTCTATTAAAAACATAGGCAAAAATCTGTGTGCCCTTTGTTTTGGCAATGAGCATTTAGATAGTGTGGAGAGATGGCTGTGAGGTGGCAGGGCCCCCACAGCCTGGGGAACATTCAGGGAATGAACCCCCAAATACTTCTTTCCCAAAACAACCATATTCGTTTCTTCATGCTCCCCCTAACAGAAGTCACACAGCTCAATTTCTTTGTCTAGTAATTTTTAAGCACTATGCAGAGATCCTTGTGATCTTTCCCTTTTCACTTCTTATCATACATTAATGAAGTTGAGTAGAAACCATTAATAGGATAATTTGTCTTTATTAAACTCATTTACCTTTTCCAATCATACTGTAATACCAAAGATATGTCTTTTGTCTATGCGACTTCTTCATATTGTCTATGCGACTTCTCCATATTGTCTATTCTACTTCCCTGTAAATAATCCTACACAGATACTATAAAATAAAGCTGATTTTGTGCTTTGGGGCTGGCTGCAGCCATCAACTCAGTCAGACCTCTCGCCATCTTTTGTCTCTGTGTCTTCTCTTGTGCTGTATTTTCCTCCATCCCTGCCACTTCCACTCTGGTTCACTCCCCTTCCCTGCACTGGTTTGTGAAAAGATAGGACACCAAAAGCATGACTAATAGAAGAAAAAAATACAAACTAGACATTAGCAAAACTAGATAGTTCACTCTGCAAAATATACTGTTATAAGAATAAAAAGACAACCTATTCAATAGAAGAAAATACTTACAATTCTTGTGTCTGACAAAGGACCTGTACACAAAATATATAAAGAACTCTTGAAATTCAACAATAATAAAAATAAAAATAAAATTTTTTTGGATACAGTCTCATTCTGTCACCCAGGCTAGAATGCTGTGGCATCATAGCTCACAGCAACCTCAAACTCTTGGGCTCAAGCAATCCTCCTGCCTCAGCCTCCCAAGTAGCTGAGACCACAGGTGCCCACCACAACATCCAGCTAATTTTTCTATTTTTAGTAGAGATGGGGTCTTGTCCTTACTCAGGTTGGTCTCAAATTCCTGAGCTCAAGGATCCTCCCACCTTCGGCTGGCTCCCTGAGTGCTAGGATTATAGGTGAAAGCCACCACACATGGCCCCAAAATGAAGATCTTGATTTTAAAAATTGGGAAAAGACTTCAACATTTCCATAAAGAAGATATACAGGTGACAAATAGCACATCAAAATACACTCCACAACTTTGGCATTAGGGAAACGCAATTGAAAACCATAATGAGATGTCACTAGATACCTATTAAAATTACTAAAATAAAGGAGTCTGATGATACCAGGTGCTAAGTAGGGTGCAGAGCTACAGGAACTCTCGCTCACTGGTGAGGGGGGCACACAGTGACACAGCCATGTGGGAAGTGTGGCAGTTTCTTATACAGTTAAGCATGCACTTACCACACAAGCCAGCAGTGCCCCTACTAGGCATCTACTCAAGTGAATTGCAAACTTAACATCCTTACTAACATCTGTACTCAAATGTTCATAGCAGGTGTATTCATAATCACCAAAAACTGGAAACAGCCCAGATGTCACTCAATGGGTTAATGGATAAACAAACTCCGATACATCTACTCAGTAATAAAAAAATGAACAACTGATACAGAATTACATCAAGAGGGAGAACTTTAAATGCGTTTTTCTAAGTCAAAGAAGCTGGATCCCAGAGATTACATATTGTATGATTCCATTTATATCATTTTCTCGAAAAGGCAGAAATTTAGGCACAGTAAACAGATCAGTGATTGCCAGGTATTGAGATGGGAGAATGGGTGACTAAGAATGGGCATCACAAGGGAATTTCTTTTTAAGAGACAAGGTCTTGCTATGTTGTCAAGGCTGGATTCGAACTCCTTGGATCAAAAGATCCTTGAGCACAGTGGCTCAAGCCTGTAATCCCAGCACTGTGGGAGGCCAAGGTTGGAGAATCCCTTGAGCTCAGGAGTTCAAGACCAACCTGAGCAACAGCAAGACCCAATCTGTACTAAAAATAGAAATATTAGCCAGGCATTGTGGTGGGTGCCTATAGTCCCAGCTACTCAGGAGGCGGAGGCAAGGGGATCACCTGGACCCAAGAGTTTGAGGTTGCTGTGAACTATGAGGCCACAGCACTCTAGCCTGGGGGAACAGAGTGAGACTCTGCCTCAAAAAAAAAAAAAAGATACTCCCACCTCACCTTCCTGAGTAGCTGGAGTTACAGGCATGCACCACTGCACCTGCTTCAAGGGAATTTTTAGAGATATAAACTATTAACACTAAGAGAAACTGAGCAATGAGCATGTAGGAACTATCCAAACTATCTTTGCAATTATTTGGTAAACATAAAATCAATTTCAAAAAAAGTTTGAAAATAAAACTAGTAAGTGTGAGAACATTAAATATGTGAAATTTTTTCCTATAACAGACTGAGTTGTAGGATGGAAAATCCAGATGATGAATAGCTTAACAAATGCTAAAATTTACAGAATACATAAAGCGTTAATTGACCATTTTTCAGAACTAACAATGATTCATGACCTATTTAAATACTAGAAGGAAATAAAGAATAAAGTATCCATCTTCTGAAAAAAGCAATAGAAGTGAACATGAGAACATGGATATTTATTGTATAATCAGAAAACCGTTTTGCATGAAGAAGTACCAGTTTTGTGTGTATCACTTTACATATAACTCTGGGGAACTTAATCCATTTTTTAATCCGTAAGTGAATAAAATCAGTGCTCTGAAAAAGAAACATCGTGATGTTCTATAACCTGTGTATGTCAATGAACATGTCATTTATTTTTGGAATCAATGTGTCCCATTTGACCAGCCTAGGGAATTCAATGAGTTTAAATTTCTTTTAACATTCAAATTAAATGACTCATTCCATGCAGCTTGTTGGCCCTCCATTCACTAGCTGAGAGAAGGTCTTTCTTCAAAATGATAGATAACTCCCAGTCCCTCAGCCTCTCTCTGTCCCGAGTCCTGGTCACTAGGACTGCTAGCAGAGGAAAGCAGACACCTGCCCTGCCAGGCCAGAGCTGCTTGATTTCAGCCCCAGTAGCTGTCACTGCCAACCAGTGTTATTCTTCAAACAGGTAATCCTGCCACTCCTCTCATTCTCTGAGCAACATTGTAAGTCAGTGATTCTTTTTTTTTTTCTCACTTTGTCACTCTCTGTAGAGTCCTATAACATTGTAGCTCACAGCAACCTCAAAGTCTTGGAATCAAGTGATCCTCTTGCCTCAGCCTCCCAAGTAGCTGGGACTACAGGCCCCAACCACCGTGACCCGCTATTTTATTTTATTTTTTTAGAGATGGGGTCTTGCTCTTGCTCAGGCTGGTCTGGAACCCCTGACCTCAGGCAATCCTCACGCCTCAGCCTCCCAAAGTGCTAGGTCAGTTAGTTAGCAGTCCCCCAACCAGCAGCAACAACAACACCTGCAATTTCCATCCAAATGCAAATTGCTGAGCACCCCTCTCCCCCAATGACCTGCTGAATCAGAAACTCTCTGTTCCATCAAGCTTTGGGTAATTCTGATGCCTGGCACACTAGAGTCTCAGAACTACTAGTCTCTGGGGGCCCAGACAAACATTGAGGACCCAGAATTCAGGCCTGAAAGAAAGGCCTCCCCTGAACTACTGGTCTGTCACTGCATTCTGTGGCTATGGTGAGGGCACATGGAGTGAGAATCAGATGGGGTCAGTCAGGCTAAAGATAACTCAGCTGGTCTGGTGGGTTTAGGTCCTCGTGACCTCCACTTCACGTCTTCCTTCCTTGTTGTTTTATAAATTTAGCTTTAACCTAAAAGTATATATCTTGAGTAGTTTAGAGTGATTGATTTATGAGATTAACTTTTGAATTAGAAATATTGTTTCGGATCATGACTTACCCTGATTATTGTTCATTATGGGTCATGGGTTGTGCTGGTTATTGTGTATGATAAGGGTTAATGATTGTTGTTTAAGATAAGGATTAACATAGTTTTTGCTTTGAACTTTTATGTATAAAACTGTGGTTTTGGAAATGGAAGGAGGAAGAGTCTTGAAGGGGCTACTCTCACTGTTCTCCAGAATCACTGGCCTTCTGATAATAAAGCTTGTTAGACCTGTCTCTGTCTCTGTCTCTGCATATTGGCTGACGGTGATAGGCGGCTGGACCTGCTTTGTCCAGTAACATAGATATAAAAGAAAGCACTGATCTCTCCTGCAAAATCAAGTTTCACTATATGGCTCCATGTCCTGGTAGGCTCGCTCATATCATTGGATGGCATTTTTGTTACAAACACACAGAGACACACACACACACACAGAGGCACATACGCCCACATGTGCAGAAATATTCCCCAATGAGTGCCAAGGTCCAGAGGATCTTTTAAAGTTTAACTTTAAAACAAAAGCTCTGCCTAGACTCCCCTGTCTCTCAACTGCATCATCCCAGTCTCCAAGAACTGACTCAATAACCCAATCAGAATCCCAAGGCCCCCCTGATTTTTCTCTCCTTGAAAAGTGACTCCCAGGCTGAAAATTCTGTGAATTTCTCTGAAAGTGTACATATACATTTTTACCATTTTTTAATCTTACAACTTAGAAAAATGTCAATAAAAAAATTGGCACTGCTTTTTGGCCACTAAAATGTTACTATCTGGTGTTGCTTGAGCAGTAGCAACAGGAAGACAGCTTTCTGATTCATCCTGAAATGCTGAAATTAGAGCGCAGCCCTTCTCGTGAAGCCAGATGGGCCACGTGTGAACTGCGGGATTGGCCCTCATCACTCATCAATGCTCTGCAGCAAAGGCAAAGTGATTTACCACAGCGGTGGCCTCAGTATTTCATAGCAAAAAGCCATGGGGCGCCTCCTAGCCTAACCTGCGCATTCGGGGTAAATTGAGTGCACTGAGGCACCCATGTAAGGAAGCGGAGCTTCCGGGAGCTTCCCTGGCAACCAGCACATATATAACGTGGATGGATGATTTTTCCAGCCTCAAGCCCCAGCCTTCGTGCATTTCAAATGAAACAAACGTCACAGAGTTCTCACACAGCCCGGCACACTGAGGCTTAGCACGTCCCTGTGCTAAGTCCATCCACGGACTATGATCCAGAAAGTCTAGGTTCAAAGCCTGCCTCTCTATTTGTGTTCCCTTCCTCAAATTACTCAACCACTCTCACTGGGTTTCTGCGAGAACAGTGATACCTAGTCGCCGGGCCAGGGTAAGCCCTGGGTGAGCAACGGGGCACCACACAGATGAAGTGGTCGTTACTCCTCAGGACCTGGAAACGTGCTGTCTGCACCCTGCCTGTCCCCACTGATGGGGACTTGTTGGAGGCTCCACACTATTCACGTCCATTAGAGACCCTCCTGCGATTTGGCCTCCTGGGAGACTGACGCTCTTAGGTAAAAGATCTATGCTTGAATTGCTTTAATAATGCTTGTTCCAGAATTGGTGGCAGTCCCCTCGCTCATATCAGACACTTAGCTAAAAGTGCATTTATTTTGACTGTACCCCCAGGATCCCCCGCATTGGCCATTTGCTGAAGAATTTTCACATAGAAGCTTCAACTGCCTCTCCCTTCTCCAAACTGTCCGTAGCTCTCTGCAGCCTAAGAGAACAGAAAAGATGATTAAACACTTAGAAGTACCCTCCTAAACTCTACCTGTTCATTAAATCCCTGTGCGCCTCTCAGGCTACTGAGCAGCTTCTCTGTGCTTTGGGCCTCAAAGTTGTGATTAGAGATAATGTCACCAGTGAACATTCTCAGGTGTTTGTAAGATTGAACCCAAAGAATGAAAAGAAAGCATTTTATAGATATTGAGGGCCTTTGGAGGGCTGCAGGGATCAGGCCAAGTAGAATTTGTAGCATGCCAACTTGAAATTTATTTTCTGAGCATTTTACCTGTACAATAAAAACAATGTATGTTTTGCGTTTGAAAGCAAAATCTTAATATCCCTTCCTCTTTAATTTTCTCACAGCATTTGGCCTGTAGGGTAGATATGACTGTATCAGGAGATGTTTATTTGAAAATTTATAAGGAGCAGTAAGGTCACATTCATGTAAATATTCACATATTATTTGGATAGTATTTCAGTGAAGTTGCTCAGGATTCAGAGATGAATGGGAAACATCCACCTCAGGTGAGGGGTGGACCCAATGGTACTGGAAACAGGTTGATATGGACTGAATGTTTGTATCCCCTCAAAATTTATGTGCTGAAGCCCTATCCCCCTATGTGATGATATTTGGAGGGGAGGCCTTTTAGAGGTAAGTAGGCTTAGATGAGGTCATACGGGTGGAACCCCTGTGATAAGAATAGTGTCTTTATAAGAAAAGGAAGAGCCCAGAACGCCTTGCTTCCATGCTAGGTGGAGGCACAGTAAGAACGGGATTTTCTGTGATCCGGTAAGAGAGCCTCCACCAAGAACTAACTACATCAGCACCCTGGTTTTGGGCTTCCATGAAAAATAAACATCTGCTTGTTAAGCCACCAAGTCTGTGGTACTTTGCTGAGCAAACTAACACTCAGTTATATAAAATCCAGTGCATTCTAGCGTGAAAGTGGATGTGTCCATGCCACGCACATATCCAAGTGCAGTGGGAAAATGGGAGGGAGCAACTTTCTTGCCCAGGGAAGTCACAGATACTTTTGCCAAGGAGGCAATATTTAAACTGAAACGTGAATGCATTTCCGTTTATGATTTATCATTCATACATTTATTGAATGTCTATGATGTATGCTCTCAGCACTGTTCTAAGTGGTAAGATTACAGAATAAACATGCAGATGAAAATGCCTGTTTTTGCTCAGTTCTCTTCTGGAGGATGTGAGTGAAGACACACTACATTCAATGATGCAAGGAATGAGAGGCCTTGGGTCACCTGCAGCGTCAAGTGCCCAAGGGGAACAGTAAAGGCCAGGGCATTAGGGCAATGAAGAGCCACATTGGGATGGACCTGACTTTGGGTGCTTGTAATTTATTTCTTGACTATAAATATGCAAAGGCTGGATTTGCTGGATGTTGTTTAGGTTTATAATGCTAGAGTTACGGCTGCAAGAGCTCTTTTCATTTTGAAATTCCTTTGGGAAAGGTAGTTTGCATTTGCAAGTCTGAAACTCTTTGCCAGCTCCTTGTTCTTCACCCAAATTCTTGTTATAAATGGGACAGTTGTGGAGCTCATTAGGAATAGAACCATCACCATAGAGCAAGAGAAACTGTGATGTGCACATTAATCTATTTTAGGACCAAGCAAGTCAGCTGCATGCTTGTTGTTTCTCTACTAGACTGTGTGCCTGACAGCAGAGATTGTTTCATAAGTTGATCACTGAATTCCAGGCACGAAGCCTGATGCCTGCAACATAGTTGCTGATCAACAATTAGAGTGCAATATGAAAGAATTTACCATTTCTGTTGTGTGTGATAACTCTTCATTTCAATATAGTCACTTAAACTCATTAATTTTCAATATACCATATACCAAAACAGTTCTATAAATCATTTTTGGACACCACTCTACTTTCAAGAAAATTACATAAAAACAAAAACTTCTGATGCCTGTAGGATTTATTCATTTCAACCGTTCCTTCTCTCCCCAGCTTACATGGAAATCTGCCCATTAAAACTACAGGGCTTCCAGTGGGAGAACGTGTGCTGACAACTAAGATTTTAGAATCCAATCAAAAAGAGATAAAACTGTATCTCAAATAATAGAAATCAGCAACTGTACAAACAAAAGCACACATTTAGAAAGAAGTTTTTATTATGAATTTGGAACAGGGGCTCATGCAACTCAGCCCAGGCCTAGGGTCATTTTTGCAGAAGAACCATGAAAAATAGTGAAAACCTTGCCAGACATTTCTTCTTCCATCTTCAGATGAATCTAGAAGGCAAGACGATGAATAACCACGGCACTGCCTCTCAGTAGCCTGCTATCCTTCCCCCTTCCTCCCCATCTTCATCTCCTGGCTCAGCACCCAGAATTTCCCCTCGTGCTTCCCACAACGCTGAGCCCCGTGTTCCTCTTGCAGTTTTCTTCTCCTCTTTATTTACTTTCTTGTTTTGTTTTCCCGCACATAATTTTTATTCTTTCCAAAGCTGTTCTCACTCTCACATTTTTCAGTATCTTTATTTCCCACACTGCTCTGATTAGTGCAAACAACCTTCAGTGCCCACCTTTGCAGACACATAGGGACCCAGGTTCAGAGGACCAAACACTTTTCTCTCTATTGTGCAGAGAAGATGCAAAAGTAACATTCACTTGTCATAGAAAGTATTTTCCTTTAGCCCTATAACCTATGCATAGTTGTTTAACTTATTGCAACTTCTCTAATATCTGTAGCAAGAGAGGAAAATACAAAATATCTTCTTTAAAATGTCATCACTCCTTAAAAGATGCTTCCTTAATAAAGCATTAGCAGGAACGAAATCCAGACACCAAAACAGATGGGACAACAAATGAACATAGAGGCGGGGTCGGGGTGGGGGTATTCTGAGCCAAAAATAGGGAAGCCAAGGAAAGGAAACAGGTGGTTAAAAACAAGATCTTAAGGTCAGGGAAACCCAAATCCTGAACTCAGCACTTAACAAGTATGGGACTCTGAGCATGTCCTTTAACAGTCTTTACTATTTCTTTGTTGTAAAAATAATGGACTGATCTTAATTTGTAAAAAAGGGTAATCCTAGCACTCTGGGAGGCTAAGGCCAGTGGATTGCCTGAGCTCACAGGTTCAAGACCAGCCTAAGCAAGAGCGAGACCTCGTCTCTAAAAATAGCCTGGTGTTGTGGTACACACTGGTAGTCCCAGATACTCAGGAGGCTGAGACAAGAGACTTGCTTGAGCTCAAGAGTTTTAGGTTGCTGTGAGCTGTGACACCCAGGCACTCTACTGAGGGTGACAAGTGAGACTCTGTCTCAAAAAGGAGGTAAAAAAGAAAGTGGTTAGCAAAGAGTTTAGTGAAAACCTAAGTGCTTTTAAATGTTAGTTATTATAATGATTATGTGAATTACCATCAGACCTTAACTCTAGGCACGTTTATTTGCATGATATCAGAGTTTTTAATTTTTTTTATTTCAAGTTAATGTGAGGGTACAAATAACTAGGTTACAATGTTTGCATTTCTTAGGTAGAGTCCCTCTTGTAGTTGTGTCCTGCACACAAGAGATGTGCCATATACCTTTACATTGTACCCATTAAGTGGGAGCACACCAATCTCCTCCCCCCGTCATCTTCCCCTTTCCCCCAACTTAAATTGAACTGAGTTTTTCTCTTACGTGGGCACGTATATGATTGCCTTCATAATAGTTTTGATTACATTGGATATTTGCTTTTCCATACCTGTGATACTTTACTAAGAAGAATGTTGCTGAGCTGAGATCCAAATGATGGAAAAGAGGTAGCCAGCCTTGGAAAGAAAGATCTGAGTGAAAAGCATTCCAGATAGAACTGATTGCAAGTGTGAGGGGTAGAGGAATAGAAAGGGGTGTGTTTCTGGACCTAGTGAGTGAAGGGGGCAGCCCAAAGGTGAGGCCAGAGATGCCGGAGTGGTCATGGTGGAGATCATGCAGGGGCTTGGAGGCTAGCAGGAGGAGAAGGCACTAGCAGCTCAAGGATCGGCACCCACCTACCTCCAGAAGAGCTGCACCGGACCCGTGATAGGCACCCTCCTGGACCCTGGTAAGAGCTGCCCTGGGACCCTCCCGGACTTCCAGAAGAGCTGCGCTGGGACCCGTGATTGGCACCCTCCCAGACCTCTGGAAGAGCTGCGCCGGGACCCGCGATCGCACCCTCCCTTCTGTAAGAGCTACAACCGCCCGACCCAGTAAGAGCTGCACCAGGACTGCTATCCCGCCTGCCGGGCCTCCTCACACCCTGACCAGGAACTCCTGTACCCTCCCTGCCTCCACACCCTCCCACTTATCTGGCCAGGGACTCTGGTAGCCATGTGCCCTCTGGAGCCCTCCCTGACTCTGCACAGAGCCCTTCTCCTGGCCAGAGACTGCTGGAGCCTTGGGCCCTCTGTGCCAAAGTCACTGGGTGCCAGGCACTCCCAGAACCGTGTGCACCACCCCCGCCCTGTTACTGGATCCGGAGGTGTCACAATCTGGAGCTGCTCCCACAACCAGAACTCCCTGGCTGGAGAAGCCCCAGAAGAGCTACAAAGATGGGGCAACAATAGAGTGATCCAGCAACAATAGAGTGATCCCCCAGGGTCTAATCTCGGACAGACACCACCCCAACTCTGAGGACGGCCAGAGGCAATGGTGATAAATAATCATGAGATGAAATCAAAGGAAAAACTCTGGCAATATGAATAATCAGAGTAGATCAACTCCCCAAAGGAACAGTGGGGCAGACACAGCACAAGATCCCATGCACAAACAAATAGCTGAGATGTAGAAATCGAATTCAGAATCTGGATAGCAAATAAGATTGAATTAGAATTCCAAGCACTAACCCAAAGATGTCTCAAGAATTCAACAAATTCAAAGACCAAATGACCAAAGATTTTGACACATTGAGACAAGAACTTGCAGTCCTCACAGATCTGAGAAACACAGTAGAATCCCTCAGTAACAGAATGGAGCAAGCAGAAGAAAGGATTTCTGACATTGAAGACAAAGATTTCAAATGCTCCCAAACTCTCAGAGAGGAAGAGAGATGGAGGGCAAAAACAGATCACTCTCTCAGAGAGCTCTGGGATAATTCTAAGAAAAATAATATTTGTCTTATAGAGATCCCTGAAAACAATGAAGTGGCTTAACAAGGCACAGAGTCTCTTCTCCATGAGATTATGAAAGAGAACTTTCCAGACATGCCAAGAGATTCTGAAATTCAGATAGCTAACAGTTTCAGAACTCAAGCATGACTCAACCCAAATAAGACATCCCCCAAACACATCATAATCAATTTCACTAAAGTTAATATGAAGGAGAAAATTCTGAAAGCAGCCAGATGAAAGTAAACCATTACCTACAAGAGGAAGAATATTAGAATAACTGCAGATCTCTCTACTGAAACCTTTCAAGCTAGAAGAGGATGGTCATCAACTTTTAATCTCCTAAAACAAAATAACTTTCAACCCAGGATCATGTACCCAGCTAACCTGAGTTTCATTTATGATGGAGAAATAAAATACTTCAATGACATTCACATGGTGAAGAAATTTGCCACAACTAAACCAGCTCACCAGGACATTCTTAGACCTATCCTCCATAAAGACCAGCATAATTCTCCAACACAAAAGTAAACCCACCCAGAAAATTTTGATCAAATTCCAACTTCCACAGCCATGAAAAGATTAAAACAGTCCACCAGACTCTTGAAAGGCTTATCAGTATTCTCAATTAATGTGAATGGTTTAAATTGTCCTCTAAAGAGGCACAGGTTGGCTGACTGGATACAAAAACTCAAGCCAGATATCTCCTGCATACAAGAATCTCATCTTACATTAAAAGACAAATATAGATTCAAGGTGAAGGGATGGTTATCTATACTCCAGGGAAATGAAAAGTAGAAAAAAGCAGGCATTGAAGTCCTATTCACAGATGCAATAGGCTTTAAACCAACTAAAATAAGGAAGGATAAGGATGGACACTTCATCTTTTGTTAAAGGTAATACTCAATATGATGAGATTTCAATTATTAATATTTATGCACCCAACCAGAACGCACCTCAATTTATAAGAGAAACTCTAACAGACATGAGCAACTTGATTTCCTTCAGTTCCATGGTAGTTGAAGATTTTAAAACCCCTTTAGCAGTGCTGGATAGATCCTCCAAAAAGAAGCTAAGCAAAACAATCTTAGATTCAAACTTAACTATTCAACATCTGGACTTAATGGACATCTACAGAACATTTCATCCCAACAAAACTGAATACATATTCTCTCATCAGCCCATGGAACACACTCCAAAATTGACCACATCCTGGGCCACAAATCTAACTTCAGCAAATTTTAAAAAATAGAAATTATTCCTTGCATCTTCTCAGACCATCATGGAATAAATGTTGAACTCAATAACAACAGAAATCTGTATACCCATACAAGAACATGGAGCTAAATAACCTTATGCTGAAAGATAGATGGGTTATAGACGAGATTAAGAAGGAAATCACCAAATTTTTGGAACAAAACAACAATCAAGACACGAAATACCACAACCTGTGGGATACTGTAAAAGGCAGTCCTAAGAGGGAAATTTATAGCACTGCAAGCCTTCCTCAAGAAAACGGAAAGAGAGGAAGTTAATAACTTAATGGGACATCTCAAGCAACTGGAGAAGGATGAACATTCCAAACCCAAACCCAGCAGAAGAAAAGAAATAATCAAAATCAGACCAGAATTAAATGAAACTGAAAAAAAAAAAGAATAATACAACAGATCAATAAATCCAAAAGTTGGTTTTTTGAAAAAGTCAATAAAATAGATAACCCTTTGGCTAACCTAACCAGGAAAAAAAGAGTAAAATCTCTAATTTCATCAATCAGAAATGGTAAAGATGAAATAACAACAGACCCTTCAGAAATTCAAAAAATCTTTAACGAATATTATAAGAAAATTTACTCTCAGAAATAGGAGAATCTGAAAGAAATTGACCAATACTTGGAAATACGCCACCTACCAAGACTTAGCCAGAACAAAGTGGAAATGTTGAACAGGCCTATATCAAGTTCTGAAATAGCATCAACTATACAAAATCTCCCTAAAAAGAAAAGCCCAGGACCAGAAGGCTTTATGTCAGAATTCTACCAAACCTTTAAAGAAGAACTAGTGCCTATATTACTAAATCTCTCCCAAAATATAGAAAAAGAAGAAATACTGCCCAACACATTCTACGAAGCAATCATCACCTTGATCCCTAAACCAGGGAGAGACCCAATAAGGAAAGAAAATTATAGACCAATATCACTAATGAATATTGATGCAAAAATACTCAATAGGATCCTAACAAACAGAATCCAACAACACATCAAAAAAAGTATACACCATGACCAAGTGGGATTTATCCTAGGCTCTCAAAGCTGGTTCAATATACGTAAATCTATAAATGTAATTCAGCACATAAGCAAACTAAAAAATAAAGACCATATGATTCTATCAATTGATGCAGAAAAAACTTTTGACAATATCCAGCATCCCTTCATGATCAGAACACTTAAGAATATTGGTATGGAAGGGACATTTCTTAATCTAATAGAGGCCATCTATAGCAAGCACACAGCCAATATCATTGAATGGAGTTAAGTTGAAATCATTTCCACTTAGATCAGGAACCAGGAAAGGTTGCCCATTGTCTCCATTGCTCTTTAACATTGTAATGGAAGTTTTAGCCATTGTAATTAGGGAAGAAAAGGTGATCAAGGGTATCCACACAGGGTCAGAAGAGATCAAACTTTCACTCTTCGCAGATGACATGATCATATACCTGGAAAACACTAGGGATTCTACTACAAAACTTTTAGAAGTGATCAAGGAATACAGCAATGTCTCAGGCTACAAAATCAACACCCATAAATCTGTAGCCTTTATATGTACCAACAATAGCCAAGCCGAAAAAACAGTCAAGGACTCTATTTCTTTCACAGTAATGCCAAAGAAGATGAAATATTTGGGAGTTTATCTAACAAAAGATGCGAAAGATCTCTATAAAGAGAACTATGAAAGTTTAAGAAAAGAAATAGCTGAAGATGTTAACAAATGGAAAAACATACCATGCTCATGGCTGGGAAGAATCAACATTGTTAAAATGTCTATACTACCCAAAGCAATATTTAATGCAATTCCTATTAAAGCTCCATTGTCATATTATAAAAATCTTGAAAAAATAATACTTCATTTTATATGGAATCAGAAAAAACCTTGAAAAGCCAAAACATTACTCAGAAATAAAAACAAAGCAGGAGGAATCATGCTACCAGACCTGAGACTGTACTATAAATCGATAGTGATCAAAGCAGCATGGTACTGGCACAAAAGCAGAGAAGTAGATGTCTGGAACAGAATAGAGAACCAAGAGATGAATCCAGCTACTTACCATTATTTGATCTTTGACAAGCCAATTAAAAACATTCAGTGGGGAAAAGATTCCTTATTGAACAATGTTGCTGGGTGAACTGGCTGGCAACCTGTAGAAGATTGAAACTGGACCCACACCTTTCACCATTAACTAAGATAGACTCTTACTGGATAAAAGGTTTAAACTTAAGACATGAAACTATAAAAATACTTGAAGAAAGTGCAGGGAAAACTCTTGAAGGAATCAGCCTGGGTGAATATTTTATGAGGAGGACTCCCAGGCAATTGAAGAAGTATCAAAAATACATTACTGGGACCTGATAAAACTAAAAAGCTTCTGCACAACCAAGAACATAGTAAAGCAAGTAGACAGCCATCAGAATGGGAGAAAATATTTGCAGGTTATACCTCTGATAAAGGTCTAATAACAAGAATCCACAGAGAACTCAAATGTATTAGCAAGAAAAGAACACGTAATCCCATCTCAGGGTGGGAAAGGGACTTGAAGAGAAACTTCTCTAAAGAACAGATGCACAATCTACAAACACATGAAAAGAAGCTCATCATCCTTAATCATCAGAAAAATGCAAGTCAAAACTACTTTGAGACATCACCTAACCCCAGTAAGAGTAACCCACATAAAAAAATCCCCAAACCAGAGATGTTGGCGTGGATGTGGAGAAAAGGGCACACTTCTACACTGCTGGTGGGAATGCACACCAATACATTCCTTCTGGAAGGATGTTTGGAGAATACTTAGAGATCTAAAAATAGACCTGCCATTCAATCCTATAATTCCTTTACTAGGTTTATACCCAGAAGACCAAAAATCACAATATAACAAAGACATCTGTACCAGAATGTTTATTGCAGCCCAATTCATAATTGCTGAGTCATAGAAGAAGCCCAAGTGCCCATCGACCCACAAATGGACTAGCAAATTGTGGTGCATGTATACCATGGAATATTATGCAGCCTTAAAGAAAGATGGAGACTTTACCTCTTTCGTGTTTACATGGATGGAGCTGCAACATATTCTTCTTAGCAAAGTTTCTCAGGAATGGAAGAAAAAGTATCCAATGTACTCAGCCCTATTATGAAGCTAAAGTATAGCTTTCATATGAAGGTTATAACCCAACTATAGTACAAGACTATGAGGAAAGGGCCAAGGAAGGGGAAGGGAGGGGGGAAGTCAGGGTAGAGGGAGGGTAATGGGTGGGGCCACACCTACAGTGCATCTTAGAATGGGTACAGGTGAAACTTACTAAATGCAGAATACAAATGTCTACATACAATAACTACAAAAATGTCATGAAGGCTGTGTTGAAGAGTGATGAGCATATTTCAGATTGTATATGAAACCAGCACATTGTACCCCTTGATTGCACAAATGTACACAGCTATGATTTAACAATAAACATAAATAAATAACTAAAATTTGAAAAAAAAAGAAAAGAATGTTTTTTAACTGCATTCAGGTTAAAACAAAAGATATAAAGCCTTCATCCTTTTTATGGTTGAATAGTATTCCACCCAGAAAGTAAAGGACAAAACTTAGCTTCCACAATGGCACGAAGGATAAAACTAAGTAATAGACTTTCACAAAATAAAGATGAATAGAACTCTACCACACTTATCAATTCTCTAAAAAAATTTAAGTGGTTTGAATTCTCCTTGAAGAGGCATAGGCTAACGGAATAAAAGCTTGCTTTTTTAGATTAAAAAAAAAAAAAAAAGTACAATCCTGGCTCGATGCCTGTAGCACAGTGTTTATGGTGCCAGCCACATACACCCAGGGTGGTGGGTTCAAATCCAGCCCAGGCCAGCTAAACAACAATGACAACTGCAACAAAAAAATAGCCAGGTGTTCTGGTGGGCTCCTATAGTCCCCACTACTTGGGAGGCTGAGGCAAGAGAATCACTTAAGCTCAAGAGTTTGAGGTTGCTGTGAGCTGTGATGCCACAGCACTCTACCGAGGGCGACATAGTAAGACTTTGTCTCAAAAAATAATAATAATAATAAACACAAGCCATCTGTACACTACCTCACCTAACCCTGAACAACAAAACAAGACTCAGGGTGAAGGGTTGGAAGACAATATTGCAGGCAAATGGAAATCAGAAGAAAGAGAGGGTCACAATCTTATTTTCAGATACAGGCGGATTTAAAGCAACTAATGTTAAGAAAGACACTGATAGTCACTTCATACTGGTCAAAGGAACAATATAACAAGAAGACATTTCCATTCTAAATATTTATGCGCGCAACTTAAATTCTTCCAGATTCTTGAAACAGACCTTAATTGGTCTGAGCAACATGATATCCTATAACACCATAATTGCTGGGGACTTTCACATCCCTCTGACAGAACTAGGAAGATCCTCTAAACAGAAACAAAACAAAGATACAAGGGACTTAAAGGCAACTCTAGAACAATGGGGATTAATAGACATATACAGAACATTTCATCCCAAAGCTAAGGAATATATATTCTTCTCATCAGCCCATGGAATATACTCCAAAATAAATCATATCCTCGGGCATCTGGTTTTATAGGATTAATCTCATAGAGTATTTCATATTTTTGTGAGATCTTCTATTCTAATATAATTTTTTTATGTTTCTCATTGTTTAATGCTTAGATTATGGATTATTCTATAATGTGTCCATGGATTGTTCAAAAAACCTCAAAACTCCTTAGAGAATTTCAAGTTGCCACCTGATGGAATATCATAAGTAAAAGTTACTGTCATATAAACATATGTGCACATACACACACTTATATGTAAACACACACTTAGATATATACATGTGTGTGCATGCATGTGTGGGTATTTTTTTTAACCTTAGCTTGCTTTATTATTTTAAATGATGAAATCCCAGCCAGTTCTCTAACAGTGTCATTAGGAAAGACAGGCTTGGCTGAGGCCATTCTAAGAGTGTTGGAGATTTTCATATACATTTTTCCGTTTATCAAACCTTAGTGAAATAATAAGCTAGAGCTTATTATATCCCAGGCATCCTGGGGAAGTCTTATGAAATTGTTATGATTTGTCTCTGAGATACAGTACAAACTCCATGGTAATCTTCACTGAATTTTAATAAGGGTGAAAGGAAGACTTAATTAAAGACTTCTTTGTTGCCTTTTTTTTTTTAACTGCAGCCATTTGCAAGCACTTCCCCACAGTGTCTTATCGCTGTTGGGCAGACACAGTTGCATCTTTATCGTGTGCAGCAGGGGTTGTGGTGCAGAGACACATAAAAATAATAGCAATGCACTTATTTTTAAGGACACAACACTGTCTGCTTTTCTTCCTGGCATCTAACCTCAGATGGCATTCCCTCTGTGCTTGGACTTGAGTTGCTGTGTTTACAGCATGTCTCCTTAACCAGTTCTCTCAAGAATCCCGCATACTCCTCTTTTTAGAGCATGCATTTTTCCAACTGGGGTAGAGGTAAAATTGCAAATCAGTATATTCTTATTCCTAAAATTCAAAGAGGACTTTAAGAGTGTTCAAGAAAGTTTAACTCCTATTGCAATTTCTCTGGCAAGTTACTCATTGGCTGTGACAATATAGGAGCTATGTGACCTGAATGTTTAATGATAAGAGCTCAGTTTAAAAGATTAGCATGCATCCATATAAGGAATGCTTGCCATGAAATTTTGGAGAGTGATCTTGGAGAAGAGTGTACCAAAGAAACAAGCACCAAAGAAACAAGTCTATGACACATTAAGTGAAAAGGAAAAAAGCCCATACAAAGCTGTGTTGACAACATGATCTAATTTTGCTTAAAATACAAATCAACAGAAATTATACTAATGTGTTAGTGTCCTGGGTCATTTTTACATTCTTCTTATTGGCTTATTCTCTATTATCTACAGTGAAAAGGTGTTAATTTTGTAATTATTAAAAATAATGTAAGCTATGGTGCTTGCAGTGGAGAAGATGGATTAATGACACTGGCTCCTGTCTCTCCCACTGAATGGCACCTGGGAAGCTTGGATAGAATTCACAAGGAGCTACCTGAGGACTCTAACAGGTAGATGGTAGCAGATGGATGAGGAAGGAGACCAGACTTTAAAGTCTCACTGAACTAGGGGTGAGTGTACCATGTTTCCCTGTTTTAATATCTTCCAGCTTGGAAACCAAGGCAGCCTGCAGTTCAGAAATGCCCACTAGGAATGACCAGAAAGAGCACTGGGAGAAGACCTCCCTTTCCCTTCTATCCCACAGCAATACCCTATGGCATTGCCAGCTGCACAGTGACAATGGCAAGGCAGACCCCTAAAACTCTGAGGAAGGGGAACGTTTCTCTCTGATAAAGGGAACTGTGGTCCCAAAAGTTTGCAGCAAGTACACATTGCTATATATATTTTTGTCTCTTTCTCCTCCTGCCACTTGGCCCTGGACATAGACACAACAAATGCAGTAAGTTTTCAGAAAATTAGGGGAAGAAAAGCCCCAAATTTCTGTCCAGAGATCTGAAAGGAAAGATTTAGGGAATAAGAAACTGTTGTTAGAATTACAGAAAGAGGGAGACCAAGAATGAGCCCATAAAATTTTATATGAACTCCTGAGTGCCCCCTCCTCCCTGTGTGTTTGTGAATCTGACCCTAAGAAGCATATCACAGGCTCTGAGAACCAAACTACAGGGTCACAGACTACCCAGGGGGATTGATCTGAGCACCAGTGAAAACACTTTAAAAACAGAATTATTTTGAAGCCAGAACCCAGAGAAGGCAGGTCAGAATTTGTGGACAAAACATAATCTGTGCAATTGCCTGACTAAACAGCAGCAATAGGAAATAATAATCAACATAACCTTTGGAATTTAAATGAGAGCCAGGGTCTCATAATGTCCAGATATAATCCAAAATAAATTGGCATACAAAGAACCATGAATATCGGGCGGCGCCTGTGGCTCAAGGAGTAGGGCGCCGGTCCCATATGCCGGAGGTGGCGGGTTCAAACCCAGCCCCGGCCAAAAAAAAAAAAAAAACTAGAATAAGAACCATGAATATCTAAACTCACAATGAAAAAGACAATTAACATATGCCAACCCTGAGGTCACATATATGTTGGAATTATCAGACTTCAAAGCAGCTATTATAATCATGATCCCAAATTATATGGTCTAAACATGCCAAATAATAGGTAATGAATGACAGGATGGCTAGGAAAAAAAAATATATATATATATATATACACTGTATACATGCATATATATGGGTACTATTTTTAAGAAATTTTCTTTAGACAGGTTTAAAAGTAAAAGGATCGACGAGGATATACTATGCATATGTGAATCAAAATAAAGCTTGAGTGTCTACAATAATAACAGACAAAGTAAACTTCAGAATAAATAAAATTACCAGGGATAAAGAGGGCATAATATAATGGTAAAAGAGTCAATTCATCAAGAACTCATAATACTCCTAAGTGTATATGCACCTAACAACAAAGTCCATAAACAGACAAAGATAAGGTGTATTCACAGGATAAAACTGTTGTTAGAATTACAGAGAGGAGGGAGATCAAGATTGAGCCCATAAATTTTTATATGAACTCCTGAGTGCCCCTCCTCCCTGTGTGTTTGTGAATCTGACCCTAAGAAGCATATCACAGGCTTGTGAATGGATTGGATGTGAACTGCCTGGAGACAAGGATGCAGGTCACTGCCTCATGTACGGCACAGTGCTAGACATGCTGAGCCATGTGTCTTGATTCTTGGGTCAAATGGTGATGGCCGGCGGCAGCATGGGTAGGACAGGAATGGCTCGGGGGGTACTCACTGGAGGCTGAGGGACCGTCTAGTCTGTGGTTGGTTGCCTGGAGTATGCCACATACAGAATCCTTTCCTTAAGGAGATGACAACTTAGTTAGAAAAAATTTTAAATGTTTTCTTTACAAAAAATTATGAGTGCAAAAGAAAATAGAAAGACTTTGACTTATTCCTGAAGACCTTCCATTTAGCTTTCCATTTGGCCAGATGCAGGGACCTCTGACCACACCCTGACAGCCACACACCACACACCACAGAGTATTTCTCAGAAAGAGGCCCATCCTCAAAGAAAAATAATTCTCAGAAGAGATACTAGGTTACTCAAACTGTTGATAAATGGACCATGTTGCCAAAGTTGCTTGGTTACATGTACAGAGGGCATTAAAAAAAATGTAGAGACATTTTAAGAAAGAAAAAACTGAATTAAATTTGTAATACTCAAGTCACATTTGACTTCTGTAATTATAAGAGGTGTCCAATGAGAGGTGTGCTCACCTTTTGTTAGTGGTCTATACTAAGTATTATGATTTTGACACAGATTTTTCCTTTCTTTAAATGTGTATTCATGGTTTTGGTGCTTTCTATATTTGCCTCATTTGAATGTGTAAGAGCATACCATTGTGCCAGAAGGCTGCACCAAGCAGAACTGTCGGCCACAGAGCGGGCCTCACCCTTGCCATACCCCATGCAGATGCCTGATCGGAGAAAGACCCAAGAAAGCTGTCATAGACATATTCACACGAGGTCAGGCAATAGGCAAAGTGTGCATGAATTAGCTTATTTAATTTGCACAGTGACCATGTGACATGATTCTGATAGCCTTGCTTCCATCATGATATGAGAAAAGTGGAAGTTCAGAGATATTGAGTTATTGCACAAAGTCACACAGCCTGGTGGGGCAGAACCAGGTCCTCTGACTCCCAGGCCCAGCCTCTCTCACTAGCCCACTGCCACAGGAGCAATAGTGGGATAGATGCTCAGAAGGGACGAATATGAAAAGATTGCTTCAACAGAGGGTGTTCTGGGACCCAGCAGCAGTGTGATTTGGGTGAGGTCTAGAAGAGAAGGACTTCCATGGGTGGAGTAGAAGAACGGTCAGCAAGTACATGGTGTTTGAGGGAAATGAAAGAAGAGGATGCTTGGTCATTTCAGGTCTGGAGTGGGAACTCGAATGGAGCCCTGTTGGCAGTGGGGAACTCTTGAAGGCCTTCGAGCAGGAGAGTGAAATGAGCCAAACCCTACTTTTAGCCCTCTAAAAATAGGACAAGGAATTATAGCCTCTGTTTCAACTGAGGTCTGATAACAGATGCTGTATTCCAAAGTGAGAGATGAGAGCACCTTGTATGATTTACAAAGAAATTTGCCAAAAGCTTGGCCATGACTCTTCATGCCTCACACCTGCTGAGGTTCTAACAGGTTAAAGTAGAGATTATTTTTAGGAGAAAGCTGTCAGCCTTTATAACAGGGTTGAGGTAGGAAGGTTGTTAGGGCAAAGGAGCATGCATCCTGCCTATGGACCACATGTGGAGACACCTGTCTGGATCATCTGAATCCCACCCAGGAGAGCTGCCCTTGGTAGAGCAGGAGCTTCTGGATGACCAGGGCCAAGGAGGGAATCGCGCTGTGATGCCTGGGAGCTGGAGGAATAACCAGGAGGAAGGCTCTCTGAAGAGCATGTGCAGTCAGCAGCCACTGTTGGTTAAGTCTGCCAAGTCTTTCCAGTACTAGCTGAGTAAGAATTCCTGCAGCTTATCTCCCTTCTTATCCTCCCTCTGAGTCCCAGGCAGCCTGGTGAGTTGGGGAGGTGGTGTAGTAACTCATCTCCTAATGCAGGTGGGTAGACAGTAGTGAAACCAATGCAGGGGTGGGGCAGACATTAGCTTTGTAGGAAGATTGAAGTTTTAGTGATTATGATTGTCACTTTTATGTGTCATTGTACCATGGCCAGACACCAGTGTAAACATGGCTGTGAAGGTATTTTTTAAACAAGATTAACATTTAAATCAGTAATTCTTAAGTAAAGCAGATTACCCTTCACAATGTGGGAAGAGAGGGGCCCCTTGCAATCCACTGAAAGTCTTAAGGGAAAAGGGTGAAGTCTCCTGAGAGTGAGGAACTCTGCCTGCAGACTGCCTCTGCGCTCTGGGTTTCCAGCCTGCTGCTGGCCTGCCTTGCAGAATTCAGACTCTCCAGCCTCCACTGTGTGAGCCAGTTCTTTAAAATAAGTGCCTCCCCCCACTCTGTGTGTGTGTGTGTGTGTGTAGATATTTCCTCCTATTGGTTCTGTTTCTCTGGAAGCCCTGACTACTACAGTTATTATAGTGGTCTGTGTATTAACCACAGAACTGGTACCTTGGTGACAAGAAGTAATTAGAGGTTCTTTTATTATTTAAGAATATGAAGACAAGCTATGGGGTCTGTCCGAGATTTCATCCATGAGGTGGGGATGGATTAGCACCATAGAGTAGATTTGAATAGACAAGAGGCAATGAAAATCTTTTTATTTTTTTCATTAAATCGTAACTGTTGGTTCTGTATATATTAATGCATTTATGGGGTACAATGTGCTGATTTGATATACAATGTGGAATGCTTACATCAAACTGGTTAACATAACCATCACCTACTTACTTATTTGTTGTGGTAAGACATTTATAGTCTACTCCTAAAATGAACCATTGCATTCTGCACATTAGGTGAGGTCCCGCCAAATACCCTCCCTCCTCCAATGAAAACCTTTTTATTGGCCAGGTGCAGTGGCTCACATCTGTAATCCTAGCACTCTGGGATGCCAAGAGGGGTGGATAGCTTGAGCTCATGAATTTGAGACCAGCCTGAGCAAAAGTGAGACCCCCGTCTCTACTAAAAATAGAAAAAATGAGGCAGGAGGATCACTTGATCCCAAGAGTTTAAGGTTTCTGTGAGCTATGATGCCATGGCACTCTACCAAGGAGGACAGCTTAAGACCTTGAGACTCTGTCTCAAAAAAAAAAAAAAAAGGCTCAGCACCCATTGCTCACTGAGTACGGTGCCAGCCACATACACCGAAGCTGGCAGGTTTGAACCAGGCCCAGGCCTGCTAGACAACAATGACAACTGCAACCAAAAAATAGCTGAGCATCATGGCAGACACCTGTAGTCCCAGCTATTCAGGAGGCTGAGGCAAGAGAATCACTTAAGCCCAAGAGTTTAAGGTTGCTGTGAACTGTGATGCCAGCCATGGCACTTTATTGAGCGTGACATAGTGAGACTCTGTCTCAAAACGAAACAAAACAAAACAAACAAACAAACAAAAAAAAACACTTTTTATCCCAACCATTTAGTGCACTAGTAGTACAAAGTAAAATCCAATAAAATAAACTGTTAACAGAAGGATAGGAGGCAGGATCCAGTGTAGGAGGCTGCTACAGTAGTCTGCACATGGGGCAATAAAGATTTTAACTTCAGAGGTGACAGCAAGAATTTGGAAAGGTGTTTCAAATGGAGACAACATTGGGAAGAACATGTGAGAGGATCTGATGAATTAGATATGATCCATGCAGCCAAAAGAGTTGAGGAAAAAAAAGGGACTGAGGGTATCAAGCAGGCAAATTGGGAAGCCAGAGGCCCTAATGGGGATTGAAAGGATGACTGACCAGGAGGCAACAGACAACTGGGATGTATAAGATCAAAATCAAAGATCTAGGAAAGAAAATCAGGCCTCAGCATTATCAGGAGGGTGGAACAATGGGAAAGGCACACGTTGTTGAGAAGGCACGTGTTGTCAAGAAGGAGAGGTCAGAGGTGCACCCAGGACTTATGAAACCTGGAACTTTTAAGATAGGGGGTCATCTTTAAGGAATACATGCAAATGCAAAATGAAGTAGAAATGTGCATATTTACTTAAAATCAAAACAAGTTACACATTTTTAAATGGTTGGCAAGTGCAACTATACCACAAGATTTTTTTTTAAATCCCATGATATTTTTAGGATGAACTTTCTGACATATCTTATGATAACTTTCTCCCTGTAATTTTGGCTACACACTCTTGGAACCTCTACAAGAGACAAGAAGTTTGTAATGGTGCAATTTTCTACTGGTAGAATAGAAAGTTAATTCAGTCTTACAGCCTGGCTGATCAAAAGAGGTTTAGCTACTGATAGTTCATTCCCTTCCACTTCACCATACATGATTGTTCTTGGTAATGTCTAGCTCAGACAAAACCTGCTGCTTCAGCCACAGAGACACTCACTAGGGATCATGTACGTATTTCTGCAAGTACAGAAACTCTAAGAAATGCTCTTTAGCTTGGTTCCCCCAAAAGAGTTTTAAGATATTCTTGTATACATTGCATTTTAAGTGCCTGAGGTAAGCAAGAATATGTGTCTTCATCAGTTACGTTGTAGACATCTGATGACCAGAGGGATTGTCACAGGCTAACTTAGCAGTGCATGCTACAAACCCTGATTCTTCTCACATACTCACAATGCCAGGTGTCATGGACACATTCACGTCACCCTAAGACTTTTTGCCCTGCACCTTTGTGTCATGGGATCAGTTGAGTCAGTAGAGAGCCAAGTAAGTAGCCTTCCTTATGGCGGGGCAGCTGACAATAATGTAACTATACACAGAAATGACTGCAGACCACCTAAGGGGCTCTAAGTAGGGATGACGACATTCTCAGTTCAACCTTAGTTAGCTGGATCTGCGAAAGCATCCTTGCTCACTTCACTACTATCTGATGACAGATGTAAATGAGAAATGTTAAGAGAGGAGTTAAGTATATTGCAAATGCTTCAATACCACATGAACACATCACCAGAACTCCTCCTCCAAGGGCCTGGGAAGGGGTGTTCGAAATGAGGGGCCCTGAGGCTCAAGCTCCATTTATTTCATCATAAATCTGCGTCTTGTTAGGACAGAACTTGGAGGGGCAGCCATGCTTAGGAAATCAGAGCATAGAAATTGCCACAATTAAATTTCAATTTAGGATAATTGTTTCTTTCATGTGGGTTTGGAAGACAGATTTTCCTTTTCTTTTTATTTAAAATGTCTAAGATCCCAGTTGCTGTTCATGTGAAAGCTCAGATTTGGATTTCTATTTTACAGATCATCTAGTCCACTGATTCTTGAACATGGCTAGGTTTTGGAATCATGATGTAAAATAGAAAAAAAATGTTTTTTCCCCCCCTCTATCTCCAGATATACTGATTTGGCCGATTTTTAGGTCAGGCCCAAGATTGTGTTTTTAACAGCTAAATAACTGATTTTGATATGCAGTTAAATGTGGGAACTCCCGATCACCCTTGTAATCTTCAAATTCCACCTGAAATATCCCTTTCAATTTGTTGATCAGCAGCTGCTAAAGCATTCCCCCCATTAAAGACCTCACTTCCTCCCTCCATGGTCCAGCTTCCTCCTGGAGCAGCTCACGAGATGGTGCAGGAGGTGGATTTGGCCACCTGCCTGAGTCTTTAGCCAAAGCTTAAGTCTGCTCATAATACTGAACAAAAGCTTTGACAGTGGTTAGCACCAGCTTTACTAGAAGATAATGCTGCTCTCTTCAACAGGATGGGTGGCCACTGGAGCTGGGGTCCATCCATCCCGCCAAAGCCATCAAAAACTGGTTGCTGTCAAAAGGAAGCCTGAAGACCACTCACTCATAGGCCTTTTCCTTCATTTTAATGCTAAGAATCACACCCAAGTGTGGAGATTTAACATGCTAACAAGACATGTGACGTATGAAGAAGCAAGATCACCAGATAGGTAGCTGTCAACAAAATCCCACCTCTACATCAATGTCAAGGATGGTGTTAAACTTTCTCTTACTATACTCTTTAAAAGTTCCCTCAAGGAGTGGGGTGGGGTTCTTAGTGGGTAACACACCTTTTGGGGGAAAGACACAATTATAAGAGGGACTTGACTTAACAAATGCAATTAGTGTAACCTGGTTTCTTGTACCCTCAATGACAATAAAATAAATAAATAAATAAAAGTTCCATTAACCTGGGCATGGTGGCTCCTACCTGTAATACCTGCACTTTGGGAGGCTGAGGCCAGTGGATTGCTTGGGCTCAGAAGTTTGAGACCAGCCTGAGCAAGAGTGAAACCCCATATTTACTAACTGTAGAAAAATTTGTCAGGCATTGTGGCAGGTGCCTGTAGTCCCAGATACTTGGGAGGCTGAAGCAGGAGGATTTCTTGAGCCCAAGAGCTAAGGTTGCTATAAGCTATGACACCATGGCATTCTAGCCAGGGCAACAGAATGTGACTCTGTCTCAAAAATTAAATAAAATGTAAAATAAAATAAAATAAATCTCCCCCAGTCCTTTGTTGGAAGAACCAGTCTGATTGCTTCTAAACCGGCCCTGTTTCCCTTTATCAAAAGCTCTAATAAAATTTCTGCATAATTTTTTTCTCGGTCTCATGCCAATTTCTATTAACTCAGGGACCAAGAACTGTGAGGTTGGCAACACTTAGGACATTTCAAAGTGCCATTTTATGTAAACAGAGTATGAAAAAGCCCTTCTCTGTCCTCACATAGAAAAGACAAGTGTTATTAGGAGAATCCAGGAAATCTGCCCTACAGTATCCAGAGCCCAGGAAGACACCTGATAATCTTCAGTCTCCTCCACACAGTTGACTCCAAGAGGAAGGCGAGGGCTCCCCTGACCACTTGCCATGCCTCCTCAGAACATCACCAGGTGGCCCCACATCCTATCTGGAATTGCTTCTTTGGTGAATCATAGACTCTCCCCTAGAAGAAATAGACCATGGAATAGAAATTCAAGCAATTGTTTCAGTGATGATTCAGCAAAGCAATAGGGACAGGGGGTTATTACTTAGGATAAATTGTGCCTTTCAGAGGAAATGTTAGTAGGCTTATGATCCTCCCAGAACCTTCCTGGGTCATGCACATGAATGTTCTCCAGCTCCTCAGTGACCCTCCTCCCACTCCTTGTCTCTGTCTCCTTCCGAAGGCCACCCTCAAACCTCCCACTGGAGTGTCATCACACTCTTCCTGTGTGAACCCCGGCCCTCTTTACTGAAGAAAGCAATCTGGCCTCCTCCCTGGCTCTTCAGCTCTCTCCATATGCTAAGAAAGGCTTCCTTCCATCCCAGCTTTGCAAGCTCAGAAGAAGCAGGGAAGGTTGGGCCTTGAGAATGGGAGGAACAAAAAGGGGTATGCTTGTGGCATCTCATTTTCTCCTGTAGTAACGATAGCAGTGGGGAATGAAAGCACATGTAGTGAGAAGAAGATGGGGTCAGTCAGGCTAGGGCCAAGACCACATAGCTGGTCCAGCTGGTTTAGGTCCTACATGACCTTCACCTCATGTCTTTTATCGCTGTTGTTGTGTAAATTCGCCTTTAACTAAAAGTATATATCTTGAGTAGTTTAGGGCAATTGATTTAGGAGGGTACCTTCTGAATCTGAATGTTGTTATGTGGATCATTAGTTATGTTGATTATTATTTATTATGGGTCATGGGTTCTGGTGATACTGTTGTTTAAGATAAGTGTTAATTACTGTTGTTTAAGATAAAGGTTAGTATGGTTTTTGCTTTTTCTGTATAAAACTATGATTTTGGAAGTGGAAAAACAGAAACAGCCTTAGAGGCTACTCTCAACTGTTCTCCAGAATGGCTAGCCTTCTGACAGATAAAGTCTGGACCTGTCCCCGTCTCTGTATATTGACTGACAGTGGCAGACAGCCGGATCCTCTTCGTCTAGTAACATTTTGAGTTGTAGCTTGTGTCCAACAGAATTTCCTAGGGACACGCACACCTCGCCTTAACAACTATTTATTTTCCTCCTAAAACAGCATGGTCTGGTCTCATAAGTCTCCTACTAACACGACTTTGACTAAACCCATTGTGAAGTATAACATGACAGGCATTACTGAACACCAGAGAAATTTAGCATCTTTCTTAGGTCTGTTATGTTGCAAGAATGACCACATTGGTTGAGCTCTGAGTGGGCTACAGGTGATAAATAGCACCATTTTCAAAAATATTTTTTTTCTGATCCTCAAATTGTTCTCTTGATAAAAAGCAGTGGTATATCAGTTCACACACACCTGTGTTAGCTTGAAATTTCTCTCTCCGTGTCTTCTGTCCTTTGTTTAATCAGTTGATTAATAAAGCTATGTCTATCACAGAGATGCAAATAATTTATCAAAGCCATGTGAACTAAAATAAAATCCTAAGACTCTTCCGCCATCACCGCTGGCTGATCGGATGGACCCTCTCTTGCCCAAGGAGATACCCTAAAACTAAGCTTTTAACCATGAAAAGGGAAATCACACATGCCTCATCATGCCCTACCCCCACCCCCTTCTTGGATACATCCTTTGTAACTCATAAACAGGCCTAAGGATCTAAGGCTATGGAAGACAAACCTGCAAGGGCCTCTATTTGCATAAAAAATATATGCCTGTTAGCTTGTTTTTGATTAACATATTTCCTTTTCTTAACTTAAAAAAAATTCCAAGCCCTTAGACAAAGTTTCATTTCCTTAACCAATTACAAATCAAAGAACCTTTAAACCCACCTATAACCTGTAAGCCCCCTCTGCTTTGAGTTATCTCCCCTTCTGGGAGCCAAACCAACATACATCTTCCATGATTCCTGCCTCCCTGAAATGTACAAAACCAAATTGTAACCCAATCACAGCAAGTCCACTTGCTCACAGTTTCTTGGATGTGGCTCAGGGCCCATGTCTTCAACTCAGCTGAGAATAAACTTCTTTAAATTAGTTTACAGAATTTGGCTTCTTTTCTGTTGACAGCCATGCTCTTTTGAGGAAATAGTGTAACAAAGGGCAGCTTTCATACCATCTTTTGTGTTCTCAGAGACAGAATATAAAACAGAATAAACAATCATTTTCAATGCAAGATTTTTTCATACTCCTCTCTAAATAGCATTAGGCTTCATTTTTTAGATCCGTATGTTTTTGAGACTTTTTCCATTATACCAAGAGCTTATTGACAGAAGGAATATTTTCTTTTTCATAATAGTATGCCCTGGGTCATAGAGAGCCCAGCACATGAGTGGCTTAGGAGGTGATTACTGGAGTGAAATGAATGAAAGTAAGTGCGAATAGAGGGTGAATGGATGCCATGAGCCTAACATGCCTCAGCAATATAAGGACCCCATACATTTATTCTGCAGATATGAAAATGTGATTGCCCAGTGAGGATTAGAGATGAAGAGTGGGCCCTGGTTCTTAACGTAGGAAAGGTGATTTTAGCTATTGCCCAAGCCAAGCAAAAACAGATCCTGCTCATAAACATGATTATGCCAGAAGGGAGACTGATTAAACAGGCCATCTAACAGTATCTGCTCATCTTATTTAGGGCATAGCTTAAAGATAACTGCCTGAAATTCAATCTGATCACAACCAGAAGCAATGGAAATTGCCAGATATACCCTTTTCCCCCTAAGAACACAGATCTGGGATGACTTTAATCTCTTTTAAAAAGACATTTCAGAGGAAAATAGATCTCATTTGTTAGGGCATCATTTGAGGAAGGTCCAGATTATAGAAGATAAATAAGGTAAATGACAAAATCTATCAAAAGTTGATGATAAAGAAAACTGTAGTCCACCCTTTATTTCTAAAGGTTTAACATCTTTTAAAGAGAAATGAAAGCCCACATAACTATCATTTTTTGTTGTTTCCCCTAGTTTACTAAAATCCATGCGTTTATAAAATAGTTGATTTTACTCTTTGGCCTTGGTCAAGTTCTGCCACTTACTGAATGTGACCTAGAGCAAAGTAATTAAAAAAGCTCAATTTCTCAGAGTGGAAGGAAGGATGGAAAGAGTGAGAGAAGGAGGGGTAAAATTTTTTAAAAAGAGAGAAGGAGGGAATGAGGGAAGGAAATCCTGGTAATATTCTCTGTGAAGAATGTACAAAAAAAAAAATTCTCTGTGAAGAAAGAAGAAAGAAAGAATGGAACAGAGGGAGGGAAAGAAGAAAAGGAATTCTCATAACCCTGGCAGGAATGCAGGCATTTTAGAAAATCAGGTCAGAAACCAGAAATCTCCTCCCCAGATTTCTGGACTGCCTCAAGGTCAGAGTTCCTGGAAATACTCTACCCATATCCTGGCCCATACCAGGGATATACCAATAGTCCTGACCAGCACTAGAGATGAGCCCTGGGCAGTAAGCCAGTCCAGTGCTTCCTCATTCCAGCTATACTGATGAGGCTAATAAAACCCTTTTGCAACTGTGTGGGGCTGAGCTGATTCCTGGTCAGTCTCCATTCTGCTTGTCCCCTCTATTAAAGTTGTTCCTTGTACGTGAACCAGACTTCTCTCCTTTTCTACAGACTCTCACCCTGATTCTATGCCAGAACCTCTCATCCCTGTAAGATTCTGGAAGGTTTGAATTAGGTGGCGACAGCGTCTTTCCTGGGAATCCCTGGTTACTTGAGGAATTTACTACAGCCAGGAGAGCTGGATCTATATGACAAGTTTTACACAGTTGGGGGTTGTCTCTGAGAAAAAAGAAAGCTTGTACCCAGGGCACTTCAGACCACTTCCCCTCTGATTTATAGAAAAGATCTAATGGATCTTTTCTGAAAAATGGTACCAAAATTTAGAGTGCCCTCTGGGGGCCATTGTTCACCATTGAAGAGTCAATAGTGAGGCTAGACCTGGGTATAGAAAAAAATACATACATTCTTTTCTCAATGGGCTGAGGATCCAATATGTCCCAATGCTCCAGAATATAGCCCAGCAGGGTGTTCTGACAGCACAGACCAAAGAATCAGATATCTGGGAGCCAAACTGGTCTCACCTGATGAAAGTTCTCTTGGCAAGAGAATATATTACCCATCTGTGGGAAAGAACAAATGTCCAGTGCCTTAACCAATCCCACCCTCTGCGTTCCTGAGTTGTTAAAGCATCTTCTGAACAACCCAAGAAGCTTTTCAGCCAAACAAAAGGAGGCATCTTTCCAATGCTTGGGGAAAAATTCCTGAGGAGCACAGCCTCTCCAGCCTACATGCTCGTCTGGATTTAGCTACAATTACCAACATAGTGCTTTGTACCCCCTGGCTCTCCTGTGCTTATTACAGCTGGCAGCACAGCCCAAAAAAACAGATATCCTGGAGCCTGGTCCCACCTAATGAAAGTTCTGCCCCTTGAATATATTCTTCTTTGAAAGGTAAAAAAAATAATAAAATCATCATAATATGTACACATCACAAAGGTACAAAGGTGAACAAGAAGTCCCTGACTTCAAGACAGCTTGCATTGTAGTACAACAACCTCCCTCAAATACAACCAATGGAAAGACAGAGGAGGTCCAGATCAGCTTCAAATGGGGCCAATTATGAAGCACTTCCTGGAAGAGGTGGAGTTTAGACTAGAAATATATTTGCATAGGGAGGAGTGAGAGCAAGATGGTGGCCGAGTAACAGCTTCCCTGCAACTGGGCACCATGAACCTAGGGACATAAGACCCCAGGCATCTCTGGCTGGTGGGATCTGCCTATAATCATCCCTTTGAAAATACAGGATGTCAGTGAGAGACTTCTGGACCCCAAGAGGAAGACAAAAACAATGGAAAACTGGCAAGTGGTTGCATGTGTTCAATCAGTCTAATCCCGCTGGCAGTTGTAAGTACAGCAGCAGTGAGACTGCAAACCGGAAAGGCCTTACCTGTGAACAGTTTTGGTGTTTTTGGACTTGGCACTCAGTTGAACTCCCTTGGGAGAGCTTGAGCAGGAGTGCAGAGAACTTTGGGCATTGTCTAGGGCCCCAGACTGAGCCACTGAGCTGGATGGAGCTAATAGTGTTCGGCTGTGGGCTGCAGGGAGCCATTGTGAGAGAACTGCCCTGGAAAGCTCTGCCCTTAGGGTCGCAGAGCAAGGATGAGGAGGGAGCTAGTAACCTAGTGACTGAGCAGCCTAAAGTCAAGGATTGAGCCGCCTTATAGCCTTAACCCTCAGGGGCAGAGTGAGACTGGTTTCGGCACACTGGGTAAGTGGATAGCCACTTCAGCAGGGATCCCAGCAACAAGCACTTTCTGGGGAAAGCTTCTGCTTAGCCAAGTTTAGAAGTTTAAAGTGCCTTTTAAGAGGGCTGAAGAGAGATTTAGGGTCTCCACCCTGTGGAGTTTGAGAAATCAGCAGAGGCCTCTAGTCGTATCAGCATTGTGACTAACATCTCATACCCCAGAAGACCACCTGTTGCCCAGAAAATATTCAACAAGACACGTATAGTGCTTTGTTTTTATTTGTTTTTTGTTTATTTTGTTGTTGTTGTTGTTTCATTTTGTTTTTTAATTTCAACCTTTTCTGTACAGATGTTTTCTTTTTTTTCTTTCTTTTCTCCATTTTCCTAGTTTAAACACAATTTCCTATTGCTGCCTTTTTGAATAATTATAACTTGATTTTTGTTAGTGTTTCTACCCCCCATTATTTGGTTTTTCACCCAATTTTATCCCGTAAAGTTTTCTGTTTGCTTGTTTTGATATATAGCATATTTGTATTTCCTCTCTACTTGCTGGAGGTAGGTACTGTGTTCAATCAGGTTAGCAAAGAGCTGCTGACCTCAAGGGAAACACCCAACCGGGCACCCCAGTTTTATTGGGGTTTTATTAAGGTTGTGTCAAAGTACCCTACTGTGCACCTACATTGCTCTGTCTCCCTCATTCTGTGCCTCTCTTCTTTTTGACAATATTCCCTTTTACCCCCCCTCCTTTCTCTATTTTCTTTTCTTTCTTTCTTTTTCTTTCCTTCACCCCTTCTTAGTCTTCAACCATCTCATCCTTCTGATCCTGTACCAAAGGATTCATCGAAACCTTAGTCCACAGTCACGGGAACTTAAAGAGCAAGAGGAAGTCAAAGGAAAATTATGGCAAGGAAACAGGTAAAAGAAATCACTCATGAGGAAGAATCAGCAGAAAACTCTAGGGAACATGAAGAACCAGTCCAGAGCAACCCCTCCAAGGGACCATGAGGTAGCTACTGCAGAAGATTCAACCTATAAAGAAATGTTAGGAATGACAGAAAGGGAATTTAGAATACACATGATGAAAACAATGAAGGAAATGATGGAAACAATGAAGGAAACTGCCAATAAAGTGGAAAACAACCAAAAGGAAATCCAAAAACAGAATCAAATAAGAGATGAACTATATGAAGAAAATAGAAAGGATATAGCGGAGCTGAAGGAACTGAAGCAGTCAATTAGGGAACTTAAAGATGCAATGGAAAGTATCAGCAACACGATAGACCATGCAGAAGAAAGAATTTCGGAGGTAGAGGACAAAGTTCTTGAGATAACTCAGATAGTTAAAGAGGCAGAAAAGAACAGAGAGAAAGCAGAACATTCACTGTCAGAATTATGGGACTTTATGAAGCGTTCCAACATACAAGTTATAGGAATCTGAGAAGGAAAAGAAGAATGCCCCAGAGGAATGGAAGCCATACTAGAAAATATTATAAATGAAAATTTCCCAGATAGAGAGGCAGAGCAAGATGGTGGCCGAGTAACAGCTTCCTTGCATCTGGGTACCATGAGTCTGGGCAGATAGGACTCCAGGCATCTCTGGCTGGTGGGATCTGCCTATCATCACCCCTATGAGGATACAGGGAGTCAGCGAGAGACTTCTGGACCCCAAAAGAAGGACTAAAATAGTGGAAAAATGGCAAGTGGTCACGTGTGTTCAATCCGTCTAAACCCGCCCACAACTGTAAGTTCAGTAGCAGCAAGACTGCAAACCAGAAAGGCCTTACCTGTGAACTGTTTTGGTGTCTTTGGACTTGGCACTCAGTTGAACTGCCTCGGGGAGAGCCTGAGCAGGAGCGCAGAGAACTTTGGCCATTGTCTAGGGCCCCAACCTGAGCTGCTGAGCCAGACGGAGCTAATAGTGTTTGGCTGTGGGTCACAGGGAGCCATTCTGAGTGATCTGCCCTGGCAAGCTCTGCCCTCAGGGTTGCAGAGCTAGAATCGGGTGGGAGCTGGTAAACCAGTGACCAAGTAGCCTAAGGGTGGGGTCTGAGCCGCCTTGCAGCCGTAACCCTCGGGGGCAGAGCGAGACCGGTTTTGGCACACTGGGTAATGGATAGCCACTTCAACAGTGATTCCAGCGACAAGCACTTTCCTGGGAAAGCTTCTGCTCAGCAAGTTTACAAGTTCAAAGTGCCTTTTAAGTGGGCTGAAGAGAGATTTAGGGTGTTTACCTGCTGGGGTTTGAGAAATCAGCAGCCTCCAGTCGTATCAGAACTGTGATTAACATCTCATACCCCAGAAGACCACGTGTTGCCCAGACAATATTCAATAACATATACATACTGCTTTGTTTTTGGTTGTGTTTTTTTTGTTTTGTTTTGTTTTGGTTGTTTTTTTTTGTTTCTTTGTTTGTTTGTTTATTTTGATGTTGTTGATGTTGTTTTGCTTTTTAATTTCAACCTTTTCCATACAGATCCTTTTTATTTCTCAATTTTTCTAGTTTAATTACAATTTCCCATTGCTGCCTTTTTAAATAACTAGAACTACATTTTTGCTAGTATTTCTACCACTATTATTTGGTTTTGCACCCAATTTTATCCCGTAAAGTTTTCTGTTTGCTTGTTTTGGTTTGATTTATAGCATTTTTGTCTGTCCTCTCTACTTGGTGGAGGTGGGGTACTGTGTCTGATCAGGTTAGCAAAGAGCTGCTGACCTCAAGGGAACCACCCAACTGGGCACCCCCAGAAGGTGGTGTTTTTTAAGGTTGTGTCAAAGTACCCGACTGTACACCTACATTGCTCTGTCTCCCTCTTTCTGGGCTTCTCTTCTTTTTGTCAACATTCCTTTTACCTACCCCCTCTCTTTTCTCTAATTCTTTTCGTTCTTTCCTTCTTTCTTTCATCCCTTCTTGCCTTTCAACCTTCTCATTCTTCTGGTCCTATACCAAAAGGACTCATTGAAACCTTGGTTCACAGGCACGGGAACTTAAAGAGCAAGAGGAAGTGAAAGGAAAATTAGGGCAAGAAAACGGATAAAAGAAATCACTCATGAGGAAGAATCAGCAGAAAACTCCAGGCAACATGAAGAACCAGTCCAGAACAACTCCGATTTGTAGAATGTGTTGGGTAGTATTCCTTCTTTTTCTATATTTTGGAAGAGGTTTAGTAATATTGGTACTGGTTCTTCTTTAAAAGTTTCGTAGAATTCTGATGTAAAGCCATCTGGTCCTGGGCTTTTCTTTTTAGGGAGATTTTGTATAGTTGATGCTATTTCAGAACTTGATATAGGCCTGTTCAAACTTTCCACTTCGTTCTGGCTAAGTCTTGGTAGGTGGCATACTTCCAAGTATTGGTCGATTTCTTTCAGGTTTTCATATTTCTGAGAGTAAAGTTTTTTGTAATATTTGTTAAGGATTTTTTTAATTTCTGAGGGGTCTGTTGTTATTTCCTCTTTGCCATTTCTGATTGATGAAATTAGAGATTTTACTCTTTTTTCCTGGTTAGATTGGCCAAAGGTTTATCTATTTTATTGATCTTTTCAAAACCCCAACTTTTTGATTTATTGATCTGTTGTATAATTCTTTTGTTTTCAGTTTCATTTAATTCTGCTCTGATTTTGGTTACTTGTCTTCTTTTGCTGGGTTTGGGTTTGGAATGTTCTTCCTTCTCCAGTTGCTTGAGATGCCCCATTAAGTTATTAACTTCCTCTCTTTCTGTTTTCTTGAGGAAGGCTTGCAGTGCTATAAATTTCCCTCATAGGAGTCCCTTTGCAGTATCCCAGAGGTTCTCATAGTTCACGTCTTCATTGCTGTTTTGTTCCAAAAATTTGGTGATTCCTTCTTAATCTCACCTATAACACATATATCCTTCAGCAAGGTTATTTAGCTGCCATATTTTTGTATGGGTATGCACATTCCTGTTGCTATTGAGTTCAACTTTTATTCCATGATGGTCTGAGAAGATGCAAAGAATAATTTCTATTTTTTTAAATTTGCTGAGGTTAGATTTGTGGCCTCTATAAAGAAATGTTAGGAAGGACAGAAAGGGAATTTAGAATACACATGTTGAAAACAATGAAAGAAATGATGGAAATGATGAAGGAAACTGCTAATAAAGTGGAAAATAACCAAAACGAAATCCAATAACAGAATCAAATAAGAGATGAACGATATGAAGAATATGGAAAAAATATAGCAGAGCTGAAGGAACTGAAACAGTCAATTAGGGAATTTAAAGATACAATGGAAAGTACCAGCAACAGGTTAGACCATGCAGAAGAAAGAATTTCGGAGGTAGAAGACAAAGTTCTTGAGATAACTCAGACAGTAAAAGAGGCAGAAAAGAAGAGAGAGAAAGCAGAATGTTCACTGTCAGAATTATGGGACTTTATGAAGTGTTCCAACATAAGAGTTATAGGAATTCCAGAAGGGGAAGAAGAATGCCCCAGAGGAATGGAAGCCATACTAGAGAATATTATAAAAGAAAATTTCCCAAATATCACCAAAGATTCTGACACACTGCTTTCAGAGGGCTATCGGACCCCAGGTCGCCTCAACTCTAACCGAACTTCTCCAAGACACATTGTGATGAACCTGTCCAAAGACAAAAGAAAAGATTCTGCAAGCTGCCAGGAGTAAGCGCCAGTTGACCTACAGGGGCAAATCCATCAGAGTGACCACAGACTTCTCTAACGAAACTTTCCAAGCAAGAAGACAATGGTCATCTACCTTTAATCTACTTAAACGGAACAATTTCCAGCCCAGAATTCTGTACCCTGCTAAGCTAAGCTTCAAAATTGATGTAGAAATCAAATCATTTACGGATATACAAACATTGAGGAAATTCGCCACAACAAGACCAGTTTTACAGGAAATACTTCAACCTGTTCTGCACACTGACCATCACAATGGATTAGCAGCAAGGTAAGAACTCAGAAATTAAAGGACAGAACCTAACTTCCACACTGATGCAAAGGATAAAACTAAGCAATGGACTCTCACAAAATAAGACGAATAGAAAACTACCACACTTATCAATTATCTCAATAAATGTTAATGGCTTGAATTCTCCACTGAAGAGACATAGATTGGCTGACTGGATTAAAAAACACAAGCCATCCATTTGCAGTCTGCAAGAAACACACCTGGCTTCAAAAGACAAATTAAAACTCCAAGTCAAGGGTTGGAAGACAATTTTTCAGGCAAACGGAATTCAGAAGAAAAGAGGATTTGCAATCTTATTTTCAGATACATGTGGATTTAAAGCCACTAAAGTCAAAAAAGACAAAGATGGTCACTTTACACTTGTCAAGGGAAAAATACAAAAAGAAGATGTTTCAATTTGAAATATTTATGCACCCAATTTAAATGCTCCCTTATTCTTGAAACAGACCTTACTCAGTCTGAGCAATATGATATCCGATAATACCATAATAACAGGGGACTTTAACACTCCTCTTACAGAGCTGGACAGATCCTCTAAACAGAAATTAAACAAAGATATAAGTTGTTTTTTTTTTTTTTGTAGAGACAGAGTCTCACTTACCACCCTCAGTAGAGTGCCATGATGTCACAGGACTCACAGCAACCTCCAGCTCTTGGGCTTCCGCGATTCTCCTGCTTCAGGCTCCTGAGCAGCTGGGACTACAGGTGCCGCCACAACATCTGGCTATTTTTTGGTTACAGTTCAGCCGGGGCTGGGTTTTAACCCGCCACCCTCGGTATATGGGGCTGGCACCCTACTCACTGAGCCACAGGAACCACCCAATGTAAGAGATTTAAATGAGACCCTAGAAAAACTGTGCTTGATAGACGCATAAAGAACACTCCATCCCAAAGATAAAGAATATACATTCTTCTCATCACCCCATGGAACATTCTCCAAAATTGATCATATCCTGGGACACAAAACAAATATCAACAGAATCAAAACGATTGAAATTTTGCCCTGTATCTTCTCAGATCATAAGGCATTAGAGGTGGAACTCAACTCTAAAACAAGTTCAACCCCACACAAAGGCAAGTAAATTAAACAACCTTCTATTGAATGACAGATAGGTGCAGGAAGAAATAAAACAGGAAATCATTAACTTCCTTGAGCATAACAACAATGAAGACACAAGCTACCAAAACCTGTGGGATACTGCAAAAGCAGTTTTGAGAGGAAAATTTATCGTTTTAGATGCCTACATTTGAAAAACAGAAAAAGAGCGCATCAACAAACTTACAAGCCATCTTATGGAATTGGAAAAAGAAGAACGATCTAAGCCTAAATCCAGTAGAAGAAAAGAAATATCCAAAATCAAATCAGAGATCAATGAAATTGAAAACAAAAGAATCATTCAGAAAATTAATGAAACAAGGAGTTGGTTTTTTGAAAAAATAAATAAAATAGATAAACTATTGGCCAGACTAATGAGAAATAGAAAAGTAAAATGACTAGTAACCTCAATCAGAAATGATAAAGGGGAAATAACAACCGATCCCATGGAGATACAAGAGATCATCTCTGAATACTGCCAGAAACTCTATGCCCAGAAATTTGACAATCTGAAGGAAATGGATCAATATTTGGAATCAAACCCTCTCCCTAGACTTAGCCAGGAAGAAACAGAGCTCCTGAACAGACCAATTTCAAGCACTGAGATTAAAGAAACAATCAAAAAGCTTCCAACCCAAAAATGCTCTGGTCCAGATGGCTTCACACCAGAATTCTATCAAACCTTCAAGGAAGAGCTTATTCCTGTACTGCAAACATTATTCCAAAAAATGGATGAAGAAGGAATCTTCCCCAACACAGTCTATGAAGCAAACATCACCCTGATACCAAACCAGGAAAAGACCCAACCAAAAAGGAGAATTTCAGACCAATTTCACTCATGAATATAGATGCAAAAATTCTCAACAAAATCCTAGCCAATAGATTACAGCTTATCATCAAAAAAATCATACATCATATCGAGTAGGTTTCATCCCAGGGATGCAAGGCTGGTTTAACATACACAAGTCCATAAACGTTATCCACCGTATTAACAGAGGCAAAAATAAAGATCACATGACCCTCTCAATAGATGCAGAAAAAGCATTCAAAAAAATCCATCATCCTTTTCTAATTAGAACGTTGAAGAGTATAGGCATAGGTGGCACATTTCTAAAACTGATTGAAGCTATCTATGACAAACCCACAGCTAATATTTTACTGAATGGAATAAAACTGAAAGCTTTTCCTCTTAGAACTGGAACCAGACAAGGTTGTCCTCTGTCACCTTTACTGTTCAACATAGTGCTGGAAGTTCTAGCCAATACAATTAGGCAAGACAAGGAAATAAAGGGAATCCAAATGGGAGCAGTGGAGGTCAAACTCTCCCTCTTTGCTGATGACATGATCTTATACTTAGAGAATCCCAAAGACTCAACCACAAGACTCCTAGAAGTTATGAAAAAATACAGTAGTGTTTCAGAATATAAAATCAATATCCACAAGTCAGTAGCCTTTGTATATGCCAATAACAGTCAAGATGAGAAGCTAATTAAGGACACAACTCCCTTCACCATAGTCTCAAAGAAAATGAAATACCTAGGAATATACCTAACAAAGGAGGTGAAGGACCTCTATAAAGAAAATTATGAAATCCTCAGAAAGGAAATAGCAGAGGATATTAACAAATGGAAGAACATACCATGTTCATGGATGGGAAGAATCAACATTGTTAAAATGTCTATACTTCCCAAAACAATCTACCTATTCAATGCCATTCCTATCAAAATACCAACATCGTACTTTCAAGATTTGGAAAAAATGATTCTGTGTTTTGTATGGAACCAGAAAAAAAACCATATAGCTAAGGCAGTTCTTAGTAATAAAAGTAAAGCTGGGGGCATCAGCATACCAGATTTTACGCTGTACGACAAAGCCATAGTGTTTAATACAGCGTGGTACTGGCACAAAAATAGAGACACAGACACTTGGAACCGAATAGAAAACCAGGAAATGAAACTAACATCTTACAACCACCTAATCTTTGATAAACCAAACAAGAACATACCTTGGGGGAAAGACTCCCTATTCAATAAATGGTGTTGGGAGAACTGGACATCCACATGCAAAAGACTAAAACTGGACCCACACCTTTCCCCACTCACAAAAATTGTTTCCAGATGGATAAAGGACTTAAATTTAAGGCATGAAACAATAAAAATACTCAAAGAAAGCATAGGAAAAACACTGGAAGATATTGGGCTGGGGAAAGACTTTATGAAGAAGACTGCCATGGCAGTTGCAAAAACAACAATAAACAAATGGGACTTCATTAAACTGAAAAGTTTCTGTACAGCTAAGGAGACAACAACCAAAGCAAAGAGACAACCTACACAATGGGAAAGGATATTTGCATATTTTCAATCAGACAAAAGCTTGATAACTAGGATCTATAGAGAACTCAAATTAATTCACATGAAAAAAGCCAACAATCCCATATATCAATGGGCAAGAGACATGAATAGATCTTTCTCTAAAGACGACAGATGAATGGCTAACAAACACATGAAAAAATGTTCATCATCTCTATATATTAGAGAAAAGCAAATCAAAACAACCCTGAGATATCATCTAACCCCAGTGAGAATGGCCCACATCACAAAATCTCAAAACTGCAGATGCTGGCGTGCATGTGGAGAGAAGGAACACTTTTACAGTGCTGGTGGGACTGCAAACTAGTACAACCTTTCTGGAAGGAAGTATGGAGAAACCTCAAAGCACTCAACCTAGACCTCCTATTTTATCCTGCAATCCCATTACTGGGCATCTACCCAAAAAGAAAAAAATCCTTTTATCATAAGGACACTTGTACTAGACTGTTTATTGCAGCTCAATTTACAATCGCCAAAATGTGGAAACAGCCTAAATGTCCACCAACCCAGGAATGGATTAACAAGCTGTGGTATATATATACCATGGAATACTATTCAGCCATTAAAAAAAAATGGAGACTTTACATCCTTCATATTAACCTGGATGGAAGTGGAAGACATTATTCTTAGTAAAGCATCACAAGAATGGAGAAGCATGAATCCTGTGTACTCAATTTTGATATGAGGACAATTAATGACAATTAAGGTCACGGTGTGGGTGGGGGAAGGGGAGAGCAGAGAGAGAAAGAAGGAGGGAGGGACAGGGAAAGGAAGAGCAGAGAGAGGGAAGGAGGGAGGGGGTGCCACATCTTTGGGGGGCAAGACACAATTGCAAGAGTTACTTTACCTAACAAATGCAATCAGTATAACCTGGCTTATTGTACCCTCAATGATTCCCCAAAAATTAAAAAAAAAAAAAGAAAAGAAATATATTTGCATAAAAAGTGGAGAGATGATCATACCAAGAACCAACAAAACAACAACAAAATCCACTGAGCAATAGAGAAAGCCAAAGAAATGGAGAAAACTGAAGCCCATGGATCAACCAGAGCAGGATGGGATTTGGAATAGGTGCCCCCATAGCCAAAAGCACTAAGAGGACAAAACATTTGGGTTCTGGATCCTCCACCATTTTTAACCAGAACAACTCTGCATTTGTCTGTGTTACATTTCAGAGCTACGTATGATGCTTTGTTTTATTGAAAGGGGCTGCTTTCCCAACAAATAAGCAACTTGAAGTTGAAGGAGATAGGAGGTGGTTGTGACTGTAGATCAGGTTTGAAAGGAAGAACGTCATCAGTTGTTTAAAGGCCTTAAATACCATAGTATGGTTTCTTGTTAATTAGTGGACAATGAATAGCATTAGTTTTAAATGTAAAATATAGAGAAAAGTGCCTCACCATTAGTCATGTCCAGTATTTACTGGCTGGAGAACGTTCCAGTGGTCCCTTACTGTTTGCTGCTTGTCACATCCGTCATCCTTGTGTTGCAGCAACATCAAAATGAAGCCAGAGTATTCCTGTATGTCCTCCTTATCAGATAATAGCTGCTCTCAAGATAAAGTCACCTCTCAGCCGTGATTACTCCAGCAAAGAAATAAAAGACCAATCTACAAAATGAGAAGACTGTTCAAACCTAGTGATTATCTTAGGAATATATAATGATAGAAAATTTGCCATACTTAATGTTCTCCTTTGTCTTTGATTCCTTGGGTTAAAATGCAGACTTGGAATCTTTAAGAAAAAACTATACAACTGAAGTTTAAATTTTTCTCTCAGGGAAAATTGTTTGCTAGGCAACTAATAGAAACCATCTCAGTTTGGGTCAAATATTAGGTTATGAGCTCCTCAGTGACAGAAATTTTACCCTATCTATTCCAGTATCCTCAGTACCTCAGTCAACAATATTAGATAAGTGATCATGAGTAAAAGGTTACCAGCAATAGAAAAGTTCAAGGCCATTTGACTCTAGACATATTTTAAGAATTTTGCTACCAAATAGCTGAAATATTGCAAGTAGGAATATAAATTGCTATTTCAGATTCAAACATGCTCTCTGTAGGGCATGAAAAAATGTCATAATGAGTAACAGCAGAAGAAACCAGCAGGGTTCCAAAATGCTAAGATTTCAACCCATGGGTGCCAAAGCCAATATTCATTTTCTCACCAATATGAGAAAATTTCTACTCTCTTTTGAAAGATCATATTCAGAGTTTAATAAAGAGCCAGAATCAAGGACAAATGAACCAGTTTTCAATTTTAAGAAACATGAATTTTCAAGTAAAGTGAATTAGATAAACTCAAACATGAATTTTCAAGTGAGATGAATAAGATCAGCTCAATAGTATAGCTTTGCCATTAAATATATGCATTTTACAGAAAAAAGAAATGGCATAGTGTCACCTGGCAATACCACTCTCCAGCCATACAGGTGTCCTAGTTATTTGCACATCATTTCTCCAACCTATACCCATCCTTCTATATTCTGCTGTTCAGGACTGGGTATTTGCAAACTCCATTTCTTCTTCCTTTTTTCTTTTTTTTGAAACAGAATCTCACTCTGTTACCCTAAGTAGAGTGCTGAGGCATCATCATAGCCCACAGCAACCTCAAACTTGGGCTTGCCTCAGCTCCCTGAGTAGCTGGGATTACAGATGTCCACCTTTATGCCCAGTTAGTTTTTCTATTTTTAGTAGATACAGGGTCTCACTCTTACTGAGGCTGGTCTTGAACTCCTGAGCTCAAGCAATCCATCTGTCTTGGCCTCCCAGAGGACTAGAATTCCAGGTGTGCGCCACTGCACCCATTTCTGAGACTCTCCTGCTTGCTGAGTTTCTGGATGATTCTAATAAGAGGACGCACTGGAAAGAGGAAGGAGGCTAAAATGAGAGAAGTTTCCTGTTTCTGACTCCCGGAGAATGGCAGTTGCTAGAGATTGCTAAGAAATCTGGATCATTTCAGAATCTGGTAGCCCAAGGCAATTCCAGACCTAATTACAGTGGTACCTCCTTGATGCATTTGGAACTGACTTTTCCAATGTCTCAGCTGCTCAGCAGCTGTCATGGGTCCGTGGGCTCTAGTTTAAGGGGCTAGGGCTTCTCCTCTGAGTACCACATTCTCCTTTTTGCTCTTGCCTCCTTCCCACTCCTTGGTCAACGGTTCCTAGCTCCTGATAACACAGTGTTTATCTAACCCCTCTAAGTTGCAGTTTTCTCATTCTAAAACTGGGCTGGCTAATCATACATGGAAGTAAGAGAATGAGACATTAATACCTTTAGAAATCCTTTGCATTAGAAAGGTGGTGGTACCACATCCTGTATTATTCAAATTTTAAAACATAATGATAAATAAGAAAGAGTTGATAAAATTAATGATAAATAAGAAAGAGTTGATAAAATTTTATTTTTAATCTAATAAGTACTTTAGTGCTATTTTAAATATCAAAAATATATATATTGAGGGGGCGGCGCCTGTGGCTCAGTGAGTAGGGTGCTGGCCGCATATGCCGAGGGTGGCGGGTTCAAACCCAGCCCCGGCCAAACTGCAACAAAAAAATAGCCGGGCGTTGTGGCGGGCGCCTGTAGTCCCAGCTGCTCGGGAGGCTGAGGCAGGAGAATCGCGTAAGCCCAAGAGTTAGAGGTTGCTGTGAGCCGTGTGACACCACAGCACTCTACCCAAGGGCGGTACAGTGAGGCTTGGTCTCTACAAAAAAAAAAAAAAAAAAAAAAAAAAAAAATATATATATATATATATATATATATATACCCTTATTTTGCCATTATTCTTTTTTTTTTTTCTTCAGTTTTTGGCCAGGGCTGGGCTTGAACCCACTACTTCTGGCATATGGGGTCAGTGCCCAAACCTTTGAGCCACAGGCGCTGCCCCTGTTTTGCCATTATTCTGATTGCATACCCTGTCTATCTACCCTGTTTCCCCAAAAATAAGACATCCTCCGAAAATAAGACCTACTTACAGGAAAGATAAGACGTCCCCTGAAAATAAGACCTAGTGCATCTTTGGGAGCACACCTTAAAACAAGACACTGTCTTATTTTCGGGGAAACAGGGTATTGTGTATCTACCACTTATAACACCTGCCTTGCAGGGTCATTTGGGGGACTGGAAATAAAGTATATAAATCACTTAGGATAATGCCTGTCCTGTAATAGGCACTAAATACCTGGCAGCTATCATTATTTTCATTGCAGACAATTTTAACCACTAACCATATTTTCTCTGATACTTCCTGTACATTCTAACATCATTGTTACTATGATAGCTGAGATTAAACCATCATTAACCTCTCCCCCACAGCTTGAGGGTCTTGGAAAGCCTCAAGCAAAGACAACCCAGATAATAATAGCAGAAATCTCTCTTGATTCATTTGAATTTGTTAGAAGCCATAAACAGGAAACACTTTTTTAAAATAAAAACCCATAGCTGACTTAATCTTTTGGGGAAATTAACATTTACTCTTGCCTATTATCTATCAGGTGGCTTGCTGGTTACCTTCATCTGGATGATCTCATTTAGTCTTGTTAAACTAACGAATTAGAAGATGATTTGCTTTATTAATTGTATGAACATAAACAAAGACAATGGGTACTGTCTATTTTAATTAACAAGTGAATACATCTTATATTAGGAAGAAATTCATCCCTGCAGCAAAGATTTATTGCCTGCTCACAGAGTGCCAGGAACTGTACCAGCAACCAAGGATACAGAGATTAAAATAAAAAGCCACAGCGGAACTGACGCCACCCTGCCCCAGCTGCTTGAGTAGTGGCTGCCAAAAGCTCACAGGTGGTTTCAGCCTAGGGAACAGCCTCCTGCAGAAATGCCCAAGAGCTTATGCATTCCCTCAAGGGGTAGCCTAAGCCAATTACTGATGTGTGCAAAAAGCCCAGCCCCTTGTCTCAAGGTGGTATGACTTTGTGGTGCTATTTATATTTCAGAGCTCCCCCATGGAATCAGGGTGAAGTTAGACTTCAAAGCAGACACATCTTTGCTTAGCTAGAAACAGAAGTCAGCAAACTTGTTCGTACAGTACAGGTAATAAGTATGTAGGCTTTTCAGGGACCAAGAAGACAAATTACAGATATTGTATAGGTACTTACATAACCATTTCAAATGTGACCATAGGAAGCTGACCAGATTTGACCTGTGAGTTTATCTAGCACAGTGCTTCTTGAACCTTAGCATGCATAGTACGCATCAGAGGATGTTATAAAAATATAGATTCTGATTAGTAGGTGAGGAGTGGAGCCTGAGAATCTGCATTTCTGATAAGTGCCTAGGTGATGTCAATGCTGCTGCTTCATAAACCACACCTCAAGAAGCAAGGTTCTAGAGAGACAAGTATGGTAAGAGGAGAAATCCTAAAAGGAAAACACTTGGGTCTGGCTCGAGGAGTTAGGAGCAGAGAAATCAATCGTGAGGGCTGTAGTCTGAGGGAGTGTCAGAGCTTTCATGAATGGGCAATTTTTTGTGTAGCAATGAACATTAATTTTTATTGTGAACATATATGAGGAGTTTTTTTTCAGATTTTTGTTTGTTTGTTTCAGGTTAATTTGGGGGTACAAAGAATTAGGTTACAATGTTTGTATTTGTTAGGAAGAGTCCCTCTTATAATTGTGTCGCGCCCACAAGAGGATTGCCATACACCCTAACATTGTTCCCATTAAGTGGGAGTACACGCATTCTCCACCCTTCTCCCCTCTCCCTGCTCCCTTATTCCCCCACCCCTCACCTTGAATTGAGTTTTTCTCTTGTGTAGGTATGTATTAGATCACCTACTGCTCCTTCTCTCCACATTCACAGCAACATCTGCAGTTGATACTTTGTGATGTGGGCTAATCTCACTAGGATTGGTGATATATCTCAGGGTGGTTTTGATTTGCATTTCTCTGATGATCAGGGATGATGAGCATTTTTTCAAATGTTTGTTAGCCATTCATCTGTCTTCCTCAGAAAAGGTTCTGTTCATAACTCTTGCCCAGTGGGAGATGGGATTGTTTGCTCTCTTTTTGTTGATTAATTTGAGTTCTCTGTAGATTCTAGTTATCAACGCTTTGTCAGATTCATACAATGAAAATATCTTTTCCATTCTAAAGGTTGTCTTTATGCTTTACTTGTGTCCTTAGCGGTGTGAAACTTTTCAGCTTACTTAAATCCCATTTGTTTATTTTTGTCATTGTTGTGATTGCCACTGAAGTCTTCTTCATAAAATCTTTCCCCAGTCTGACATCATCAAGAGTTTTTCCCACACTTTCTTCTAAGATTTTTATCATTTCATGTCTTAGATTTAAATCTTTTATCATCTTGAGTCAATTTTTGTAAGTGGTGTGGGTCCACTTTTAGTCTTTTACATGTGGTTATCCAGTTCTCCCAGCACCAATTGTTGAATAAGAATTGTTTTCCCCACTGTATGTTTTTGTTTAGTTTATCAAATATCAGATGGCAAACAGAGACTGGTTTCATCTCTTGGTTTTCTATTCTGTTCCATATGTCTACATCTCTATTTTTGTGCCAATACTATGCTAATTTGATCATTATTGTGGACTTATAATATAACCTGAAGTCTGGTACAGTGATGTCTCCAGCTTTGTTTTTATTACTAAGAACAGCCTCGGTGATACGGAGTTTTTCATGATTCCACAAAATAAGGTACTATTTTTTCCAGTTCTTCCAAATATGATGTTGATATTTTAATGGGGATTGCACTGAATCTGTATATTGCTTGGACCGCATAGACATTTTAACAATGTTGATTCTTTCCAGCCAAGAGCATGGTATGTTCTTCCATTTCTTAATGTCTTCTGCTATTTTTTTTCTTAGAGTTTCATGATCTCTGTGTAAAGATTCTTCACCTCTTTTGTTAGATATATTCCTAAGTATTTCATTTTCTTTGAAGCTATTGTTAATGGAATTGTGTCCTTGATTTGCTTCTCAACTTGGCTATTATTGATGTACACAAAGGCTACTTATTTGAGAACATTGAGACCTTACTGTATTTTTCGATCATTTCCAGGAGTTTTGGGATTGAGTATCTGGGGTTTTCTAGTATATGATTATATGATCAGCAAAGAGTAAGAGTTTTATCTCCTCTGCCTGCCTTTGGATAGCCTTTATATCCTTCTCTTGTCTGATTGCATTGGCTAAAACTTCCAGCACAATGTTGAATTCTTTTTCTGCATCCATTGCAAGAATCATATGGTCTCTGTTTTTGCTTCTATTGATATGGTGAATTACATTTATGGATTTGTATATGTTAAACCAGCCTTTCATCCCTTGGATGAAGCCTACTTGATTGTGATGTGTAATTTTTTAACGTGTAGCTGCAATCTGTTAGCTAAGATTTTATTGAGTATTTTTACATTGATATTCATTAATGAAATTGGTCTATAGTTCTCCTTTTCAGTTGGGTCACTTCCTGGTTTTGGAATCAGGGTGAAGTTTGCTTCATAGAATGTGTTGAGGAAGGTTCCTTCCGTCTCAATGTTTTGGAATAGGTTCTATAGTATAGGTACAAGCTCATCTTTGAAGGTTTGATAAAATTCTGGTATGAAGCAATCTGGTCCAGGGCTATTTTCGCTGTTGTTGGAAGTTTTTTTATGGTTTCTTCAATCTCAGTGCTTGATATTGGTCTATTTAAGACATCTGTTTCTTCCTAAGTAGGTCTAGAAAGATTGTGTGATTCCAAATATCCGTCCATTTCCTCCACACTGTCAAATTTCTGGGCATAGAGTTTTTTGAAGTAGTCAGAAATAATATCTTGTATCTCTGTGGTATCTGTTGTTATTTCCCTCTTTTCATTTCTGATTGAGGTTATTAAAGGTTTTACTTTTACTTTTTCTAGTTAATCTGGCCAGTGGTTTACCAATTTTACTTATCTTTTTGAAGAATCGACTTTTTGTTTCATTAATTTTCTGAATATTCTTTTGTTTTCAATATCATTTATTTCTGATTTAATTTTGGTTATTTCTTTTCTTCCTCTAGGTTTCAGATTAGATTGTTCTTTCTTTCCATTTCTTTAAAATGATTCACTGAGTTGTTGATGCACTGTCTTTCTGTTTTTCAGAGGTAGACATCTAATATGATAAATTTCCCTCTTAGGACTGCTTTCGCAGTGTTCCACAAGTTTTGGTAGCTTACGTCTTCATTGTTGTTATGTTCAAGGAAGTTAATGATGTTCCCTTTACCAGTATGAAATGCCTTTGTCTTTTTTGACTTTGGTTGCTTTAAATCCACTTATACCTGAAAATAAGATTGTGACCCCCCCTCCTTTCTTCTGACTTCCATTTGCCTAAAATATTGTTTTCCAACCCTTTACTCTGAGTTTTATTTTGTCCCTTAAGGGTAAGTGTGTTTCTTGGAGAAACACATATGGATGGTTTGTGCTTTTTTATCCAGTCAGCCAACCTGTCCCTCTTCCGTGGGGAATTCAAGCCATTAACATTTATTGAGAGATTTATTGAGAGAATTGATAAATGTGGTGGAATTCTATTCACGTTATTTTCTAAAAGTTCATTGTTTAGTTGTACAATTTGCATCACTGTGGAAGCTACGTTTTGTCCTTTAGTTTCTGGATGTTTACTTTGCTGGTGGTCCATTGATGATCCATGTGGAGAATGAGTCTAATACAGTGGTTCTCAACCTGTGGGTTGTGACCCACAGGAACTGTATTAAAGGGCTGAGGCATTAGGAAGGTTGAGAACCACTGGTCTAATATTTCCTATAGAGCCGATCCTGTGGAGAATTTCCTCAATATTTGCATATCAGTAAAAGATTTGATTTCTCTATCAATTTTAAAGCTGAGCTTAGCAGAATACAGGATTCTAGGCAGAAAATTGTTTTGTTTAAGAAGGTTAAAGGTAGGTGACCATTCTCTTCTGGCTTGAAAAATCCAGTTGAAAAGTTCACTGTCAACCTGATGAATCCATCCCCTGTAGGTGAGTTGGTACTCACTCCTGGCTGCTTGCAGAATTTTTTTTCTTTCATCTGGACCTTGGATAGGTTCATGACAATGTGTCTTGGAGAAGCTGTTTGAGTTGAGATGACCTGAATTTTGATATCCCTCTGAAAGGAGCATGTCAGTATCTTTGGTGATACTTGGGGAATTTTCATTTATGATATCCTCCAGTAGGGCTTCCATTTTTCTAGGATTTCTTATTCCTCTTCTGAGATACCTATAATTTGTATGTTTGAAGGCTTCATTAAGTCCCATAATTCTCTGAGTGAACTTTCTGCTTTCTCTCTTTACTTTTCTGCTCCTTTAACTTGCCTGTGTTAACTCAAGAGCTTTATCCTCTAGCTCTGAAATGCTTTCTTCTCCATTTTCTAATCTGTTATTGATACTTTCTGCTGCATCTTTAAGTTCTCTGATTCACTGCTTCAATTCCTTAAGTTCTGCTATAGTCTTTCTACATTCTTCATATCTTTCATCCCTTATTTGGTTCTGTTTTTGGATTTTGTTTTGGTTATTTTCCACCTTCCTAGCAATTTCCTTCATTGCTTTTACCATTTACATTTTAAATTCCTTTCTGTCATTTCTATCATTTCTTTGTAGGTAGAATCCTCTGAGATAGCTACCTCATTATCCATTGGGGGGTGGGGTGGTTGCTGATCTGTTCTGGTTTTTCATGTTGCCAGGATTTTTCTGTTGGTTGCTCCTCGTGAGTGTTTTCTTTTTGTCTGCTTCCTTCCTCTAATTTTTCCTTTCACTTCCTCCTTCTCTTTAAATTACCTTATCTCTGTGCTTATGTGTTGACATGTCCTTTTGGTATAGAACCAAAAGGAAGAGAAGAATAAAGAGAAAGAAGAGAGAAAAGAGAAAAAGAAAAAAAAAATTAAGGGGGCTAAAAATAAAGAATGACAAAAAGAATAACAGAAAGAGAGAGAAGGACAGGATTCATAATGGTGTTCAGCAGGGTGCTTTGACCCTCTCCTGAAATTCCTGGCCTCTGGGGTTCTGGGTTCAGTGGGTCCCTCGAGGCCAGGATCTCCTTGTCAGCTTGCACAAAAACAAGACTCCACCTCCACCAAATAGAGAAGGGGAAAAAAAAAAAACAAAAAAACAGCAGTATGTTGCAGTGAGAACCTACCCATAGCATCCTTCCAAAGGCCAAAGCAGACTCCATTCTCCTCTTTTAAAATAAAGCCTATCCTTAATCACTAGCCTGGCCTCCTCTGTTTCTTGCTGACCCTGGCCAGATTCTATCCCTAAACTTCTCAAGGACATTTTAACCAAATGGGGAATTTATTATCATTTTAATTTTTTTAATTTTTTGGAAACAGCATCTCACTCAGTTGCAAAATAGTTAGATGTAATTCTTTTCATTTTTGTCCTTTAAAAACTTTTGCTTTCTTTTACCTCCCTGAAAATACCCATAGCGTAGTATGTCAGGTGTATCACCATTGCAATTCTTTGTTTTTTTTTTCTTTAAAAAAAAAAAAAAAGATGTTTCAGGGGAAGACAGACCAACACATAGATTTTTAATTCCAGGTCCAACCTTTCACTGGCTTTTTAGCCCAGTATGTGTCATCTAACTATTTTGCTATGGATCAAACACATATGTCCCTTCAAAATTTCATGTTGGATCTTAAATGTCAAGGTGTTGGTATAAAGAGGTAGGGCCTTTGGCAGGTGATTAGGCCATAGTCTCTCATGGATGGGATTAGTGCATGGGTTTGAGGGAGCAAGTTCATCCCTTCCATCCTTCTGCCATATGAGGACAGAGAAGGAGGTTTCATCAATGAGGCAGAGAGAACCAGCCTTTACCAGACATCAAATCAGGTAGTGCCTTGATCTTGGACTTCTCAGTCTCCAGAACAGTGAGAAAAAATTTTATATTATTCATATATTTCCCAGTGTAAGACATTTTTTATGACAGCACAAACACAATGAGACATACTCAGATGTCCAACCTGAATGTGTACATAATACCACTCTCAGAGAGACATTAGGAAGACTGTATGAGATGGTGTGTATGAAGGCACCTGGCATGTAATAGTCAACAAGTGAAGGCTAATTGCCCTTCCACTTCCCTTGGAAGGAAGGGAAGCAGCCATCTGCTTGTGAAATGTCCAAAGATGGAATTTGTGGTGTTAAGAGAGGATTGGACAATTCATGTGAATATATAAACTCTCTCTGGAAGAATCCCCAACCTAAAGTCAAATCAAGCTATTAAACAAGGTATAATGTCATGAGATGACATTTTTTGGAACCAAGCTCTCCAGGTGGTATCCATTAGTATTAAGAGATTTGTAGCAATCCCATCTGGGTTTTCTGTAACTTAAACCCTACAAAATTAGAAAAGTAAATGTTAATATAAGTATTAACATAGTACAGATACAGCAAACAAATAAAGGCAAGTAGGAATTATTGTGGTTGTTGCTAAAATTGGCCATGAGGTTTGAGTTCATTCAGGCTACTATAACAAAATAACACAAACTTGATAGCTTACACTGATGGTGTCTGCAACAGTGTACTAAAAGGGTAGGAGACAAGAATGAGAGGACTATATATACATATAGATTCTTTTTGATATAAGCATATTGTTCATTAAAAATGGGATTACATGTACACACATACACACACAGTGAATTGTTGAGTGAATCTGTGATACAGATTTATGAACCCATGAACTAAACTTATGGGCAGTAGGCATGAGTGAGGGCAGCCTTCAGTATGAGATTGAATTTCTTTCTGAGAAACTAAAAAACTATACTGAAGAGCCTACTTTACCTTTTATTTCTAAATATTACCATGCCTGAGAAAATTCATTAAGATGAACTATTCTAGAAGCTATGAAATAGACTTAGTTGGTTTACTCAACACCCATTCCAACCCTAATCTTTCTTGCTTTTTCTACTTGAAAAATGACTTTTCCAGGCTTCTTAATAGTTAAAGCAGTGAAACCATTGTTATAGTCACCAAGACAAGAACAAAAAGCTGTTGGTACTGCATCCCTTTGAGTCTTCTGTTCAATGGATCGATGCCTAAAGATCCGGCAGCCATTTTACAACCATGGGGAAGAATGTCACATGCTTGGGGCAGTGGAGCAGCAGAAAAACAGAAAGTGTCTGTTTTTCAGCAGTGTCAGTGAGCTGTCAACTGAAACTTAATTCTGTACTTCTTATCCCATTAAAAATAATGAATTCTGGCCAGGTACAATGGCTCATACCTATAATCCTAGCACTCTGGGAGGCCGGGGAGAGTGGATGACCTGAGCTCAGGAGTTCAAGAACAGCCTGAGCAAGAGTGAAACCCTGCCCCTACTAAAAATAGAAAAATTAGTGGGGGATTGTGGTGGGCACGTATAGACCCAGCTTCTCAAGAGGCTGAGGCAAAGGATTGCTGAAACCCAAGAATTTGAGGTTGCTGAGAGCTATGACGCCATGGCATTCTACCCAGGGCAACTGAGTGAGACGCTGTTTCCAAAAAAATTAAAAAATTAAAATGATAATAAATTCCCCATTTGGTTAAAATGTTCTTGAGAGGTTTAGGGATAGAATCTGGCCAGGATCTGCAAGAAAAAGAGGCGGCCAGGCTAGGGATTAAGGATAGGCTTTATTTTAAAGGAGCAGAATAGAGTCTGACCAGAAATCAGACCCTCACACAGTTTCAAGGGGCTTTTTTTAGTGTGTTAGAATGCAGGAGGGGGTCATGAGAGGTGAGGGAAGACATCTTTCCTGCAGAGTGAACAAAGCTGTGTCTGAGACTGATTTTAGTATTACTCTCTTCCACAAAAGGTGTTATTCTTGCATGAGGCCTTATCTCTAGTGCCAACCAGGGCCAGAGTAGGAGATTCTGATGCTTCCCAGGAACATAGGTCTTGAAGCATGTCAGGAGGGTGGGGAGGGGTTTGTTGTGACCATGCCATTTGACCTCTGACCTGCTTTGTATCACTAGCTGTCCTCCCAGGAGGGCTATACTCTTATCAGGGTCGTGAGGATTTACAAGAGTATGGGAAGGGGGTTGCTATAGTCATGCAATTTGGTTTCCGCCTTTCTTTCCTTCACTACCTGCCTCCCAAATAGCTGTACTTTCATCAAGGTCCTGAGAATTTCTTCCCTACAGTTATATTCCATTTTTCTTTTAGGTACACCCAAAATCAATACTTAATAACATAAAGAAGAACCAAGTTAAAGAACTGGCATTTCAGAGAAGAAGGAAGTCTGTGAGCAATGGATGACATCAGACTAGCTGCATCTGAAATACGGCCATAGATTATCTCCCACCTTCTTTCCATGACATGAACACAGACCCTAAATACATATATGCATTTTTAGCAGCCCTCTCTGTTCCACTAATTTTAAAATTAGACTCCCTGCCTTGATTTTTTCCTATTTAAAAAATTTTACAAGTAAAAGTATATACTACAAATATTTTAGAGAAGATCACAGAATAAAGAAACAACTAAAACAGAGAAGCTGTAGGGATTGGATACAGGCTTTCTAAGGCATTGGCAACTCTAACACCTTCTCTCCCCCCCCCCCACAGAGGAAAGCGTGAATGCAGTCCCCCACTACCACAAATTATGCAGTCGAGTTTCCCACATTTGGGGAAATCGCAGGGGTCAGCACATCCGGAGTGCAATGGATAAGCCTCGCCCTGGGAAAACCACCTTTGTGATCATGGTATCTCCCCTGCCAGGTAAGTATCTAACACCTTCTATATCTATGTCTCTCAGTTCATGTTTTTAAATTGTTAGAAGAATGAATATAACTGACTCTCAGATGTCTTTATTTTTGGAACAAATGGTCATGCCCAGGGGACATAGTAAATCATGCAGGCAGGTCACTGGGGAAACTACAGGGAGCTGAGCAACATCCCAGTTTGTGTCTCCTCCATTCCATCCCTCAGGTGCCTGAGAAGTGTACTCATATACACAACCTTATACCCAATACTATTACTCTTTTCCCCATATATCCATAAATGCCTCCTCCCAACTAAAAATAATTAATCCATACATGATAATTAACACTCTCACCCAATGGGAACAACCTAAATTCATATCCAACTTTTTTGTTGTTGTTGTTAGGGATTCATTGAGGGTACAATAAGCCAGGTTACCCTGATTGCATTTGTTAGGTAAAGTCCCTCTTGCAATCATGTCTTGCCCCCAGAAGGTGTGGCATGCACCAAGGCTCCGCCCCCTCCCTCCTTCCCTCTCTCTGCTTTTCCTCCCCCCCCATAACCTTAATTGTCATTAATTGTCCTCATATCAAAATTGAGTACAGGAAGACATTACTCTTAGTAAAGCACCACAAGAATGGAGAAGCATGAATCATATACAACTATTAAACAAGATACAATGTCTTAAGACCACATTTTTTGAAACCACGCTCTACAGATATCCATTAGTATTATAGATTTGTAGTAATTCCATCTAGGTTTTCTGTAATTTATACCCTAGGAAGAGGAGAAAAGATAGAGAAGTAAATATTAATAAAAATATTAATAGAGCACAGATACAATAAACAAAGAAAGGTGAGTAACAATTGTGGTTGTTGCTACAATGGGCAATGAGGCTTTAATTCAGGTTGCTATCACTAAATACCACAAACTGGATAGCTTATGAACAACAGAAATTTATTTCCCATAGTTTTGGAGTCTGAGGGGGTGGGATACAAGATCAAGTTCCCCTCAGATGCAAGGTCCGGAGAGGATCTGTTTTCTGGTTCATAAGTGATGATTTCTCTTGAATCCTTACATGGTGGAAGGGGAAAGATAGGTCTGTGGTATGTTTTCTTTTTTCTTTTAAGTCAATATTGTATGGTGTTTTTACTTACTATTTTCTTCTTTTTTAAAAATTTCAGATTAATATACGGGTACATACAATTGGGTTACACTGTTTGCATTTGTTAGGTAGCATCTGATTTGTCACTGAGTCCTTCACCCAGGAGGTGTACCATATAACCCTACATTGTACCCATTAGATGGGAGCTTACTGAGATCCCTCCCATTTTTTTCTCCTCCTATCTTGAATTTATGTATTTCTCTTGAGTGGTCCTATAGTTGTTCACCTACTAATTCAAATTAGTACTTAGTGCATGGGATGCTTGCTTTTCCCTTCTTGTGGTACTTTACTAAGGAGAATGTTCTCCCTTCCATCCAGATAAATACAAAAGATATAAAGTCTCCATCTTTTTATGGCTGAATAGTGTTCCATGGTATACATACCACATATACCATCATTAATCCATTCATGGGTTATACACTTGGGCTCTTGGGTTATTTCCACATCTTGGCGATTGTGAATTGAGCTATAAACATTTGAGTGCAAATGTCCTTGTGATAAAATGATTTTTTTTTCCTTCTGTGTAAGTACCTAGTAATGGGATTTCAGGATTAAATGTAAGGTCCATTATTAGCTCTTTGAGGAATCTCCATACTTTTTTCCAAAAAGACTGTACTAGTCTGCAGTCCTGCCAACAGTGTGTAAGTGCTCCTTTCTCTTCACACACATGCCACATCTGCAGCTTTGGGACCTTGCCATGTCTTCTCTATAAGAGTACTAATCCCATTCAGGAAGGCTCTGCCCTCATGACCTGATCATCTCCCAAAGGCCGCCCTCCTAAGACCATCACCTTGGTGATTCAGTTTCAACACAGGTATTTGGGGCAGTGTGCGTAGCTCAGTGGGTAAGGCATTGGCCATGTACACCAACGCAGGCAGGTTTGAACCCAGCCTGGGCCTGCTAAACAACAATGACAACTGCAACAACAAAAAAATAGCCAGGTGTTGTGGTGGGTACCTTTAGTCCCAGCTACTCAGGAGGCTGAGGCAAGAGAATCGCTTAAGCCCAAGAGTTAGAGGTTGCTGTGAGCTGTGACGCCACAGCACTCTACCAAGGGTGACAAAGACCAATATTCAATTGTTTATTTTAAGTAGGTTAGATGTTGAATTAATAAAACGATTGTAGATGATGGATAAAGGAAGAGAAGTGGATCAGAGAAAAGTATCTACATATTCAGACTACAGATCAATACTGAAAAATCCAAAATCTGTTGCAAAGTGCAACAACCTGAAAGCCTGGCCCTTTAAGATGAAGAGACTGTCTTGTTGGAGCTTCACCCCTTTCCTAGTGCAACTCAGCCCCAAGGTCTCTGAGCACTGAGAGGCAAGGCTCCTGCAGGTAGGACTACTCTCTTGGAGGGAGTGAGCTCAGGGGGTTGGTAAGATTTATGAAAGAAAGAAACAACACTTTGATCTCCATAGGAGAGAAAAAGTCTCTCAGGGAGGTGAAAGTGCCTCTCCACTCCCATTTGTCACTATGGCACAGCATCCAACTGCTTACAAGGCTTCTCTGGGACTTTAATTGCACATCTTGGGGTTTGTGTGCATGGTCTAATTGGGGTTGAACTTCATGTTCTGCACCTGGGCTGTCTTCCTGTCCCAGGTTCTGTTTGTGTTAGGATCAGAAATAACTTAGGGCGGCTCCATAGCTCAATGAGTAGAGCTCCAGCCTACACCACGGCTGGCTGGTTCAAACCCAGCCTGGGCCAGCTAAACAACAATAACAACTGCAACAAAAAACAGCCAGGCATTGTGGCAGGTGCCTGTGAACCCAGCTACTTGGGAGGCTGAGGCAAGAGAATCGCTTAAGCCCAAGAGTTTGAGGTTGCTGTGAGCTGTGACACCATGGTACTCTACCAAGGACTACATAGTGAGACTCTGTCTCAAAAAAATAAATAAATAAAATAAAAATAACTTAGAGTGATAAAAATAAGAAGTAAATCAATGCAATTAAGGTAGTTGGTTAAAGAAAATAGTTTGGTTAGAAAATGCAAGCCCAGCAAGAACCATGACATAAGGGTTTAGCCTCCCCACCATTTAACGTTTGTAATAAAAACAGAGCTAGCCCAGAGCAAAGGGCTTTCCACCAGTCCTCATGCCTGAAGGTGGTCAGCCACCCCAACCCAATTCTCTACAAAAAACCTCTTTGTGTCTCGATTTCTTCATTTTTCTTCATCCTCTTGTCTCCACCAGTCACTGGGAGAAAACTCATGGTATAGTTTGGGGCTAGTCCCTAACAACGCAGGTCAAGTTTGGAGAGGGTAGAGTGATGAGCTAGAAGAGTCTGGGTCTCTGAGGAGTTGAGAGTGAAGCTTCCATGCAGATGGACCACTTAATGCTGCACTTAGTTTATGCTTGAAAGAAAATACATTTTAATGTAGTGTCATGTTGCATTAGTAAATTACTTCCAGCCAAATCAATCATTCCTTGGAGCGCAGGGAGAGAGAATAGCATTCTGGAATTGGCAGGCCCTCCTTGAGGCCCTGATGCAGGCAAGGGATTGGATTTGGGGGACAGACTTGACAGAGGTGGAGGGTTTCAGGTGAGCTCATGAGTGACTAAGCTCAACTGTCTGTCAATTAAAATGCAGCCAAACTCTTGAAAATAATTTAAAGAAGTTACTCTGAAGCAAATTTAAAGACCATGTTCTGGAGCTATGCCCAAGAAGCCTTGAATGAGTGGACTCACAGTGATTGGGTTACAGTTTAGTTTTATACATTTCAGGGAGACAGTAATTACACATAAAGTCCTAAATCAATACAAGGAAGGTGTACATTGGTTTGGCCCCAAAAGGTGAGACATCTCAAAGAAGAGAGGGCTTACAAGTTATAGGTGAGTTAAAGATTCTTCGATTTGTATTTGGTTTAAAAAAATGAAGCTTTTAGTGTGTGTCACACTTTATGGGGGCAAGACATGATTGCAAGAGGGACTTTACCTAACAACTGCAATCAGTGTAACTGGCTTATTGTACCCTCAATGAATCCCCAACAATAAAAAAAAAAAAAATGAAGCTTTGTATAGCAGTGATTTTCAACCAGTGAGCCATGAGAGGATCTTAGGTGTACTGTGAAAATATCATTAATTTGATTATTTTCAAAAGAAGTTCAAAGCACAGTGACTATATTCTTTCTTTACTTTTTTCTTTTTTTGATCAACATAATTTAAGTGTTCAAGTGTGCGGTAAGATAAAAAAGGTCGAAAACCACTGGTATAGAGGCTTAGCATTTTTTAAAGTTAAGATAAGAAACTCTGTTAATCAAAGATAAGCTACTGGGCCATATATTTGTTATGTAAGTTGAGGACATATGCAGGTTTGTTTTGCACAGCCTTAGACTTGTTAATGAATTACAAAGATATCTCCAAGAAGGGACGGGGCATGATGAAGCAGGTCTGACCTCCCCTTCTTGAGGCCAGCAACTGAGTTTTAGGATATCCGCTTGGCCTAGAGGGGGTTCATTCAGTCAGCTGGTGGGGGAAAGCCTTAAGATTTTATTTCAGTTCACAATCCATGTTAAGTAGATGATGAAATCATTTCTAGGAGAAATAGGGCAGCTGGGGACAGGAGAGGGGCTGGGAGGACAGCAACATATCTTACCCTTAAGAAACAATAACCAATTAGAGACCTGAATTAAATCCAAACCTTGTCCTTTTCAGAGAAAGTGCACGGTACATCCCAGACAGCTGAGCAACAGCTTTTACTATTACCAGCCTAACCGCTGATATAAAATAACTGGCCTGTAAAAGAAATTACTCACTTTATGATCGTTAAGTCTGAGAAATCAAGCCAAAGTCTTGTTAATAAATTGCCACCTCTGAGGAAGTCACAAAGTGAGGAGAGTGTGTTCTTCTGTCCTCCAGCTCCTTTTGTGTGCTGCTGCTGGCTGCTGAGGCAGTTGAGTCACTGGGGTGGTGAGTACTGTGTGAATACACTGAGGAAAAAAGAAAAGACCTTCTAAAAGATCTTATTTAAGATCCTGAATTGACTTAGTAACTTTGCAATGTGTGAGTCAGCCCCAACCCCAGAGACCCCACCCAGCAGCTCCCTCTGGGCCATCAAACCTTCTTCACTAGTTTCACAACCAACTCTCCCAACCTGCAGGAAAACTAATGGTATCAAACTGTTTTCCACAGAACATTGGTATCCCCAGTGACTAAATGTACCCAGAAATGGACCACAAAAGAATATTTTACAAATAGTTTCAGGTGTATTTTCTTATCACCATGTTGCTCCTCACCCATAGCTTTCATTCTGTTGGGAGGGGTATAGGGCCAGGATCAATTGTCAGTTGATCAGTTGGGGACCAATTGTCAGGTCCCCAACCTCCCAGGTTCTTGGTTCCCAGTAATGAAAAGGGGGGTACTGGTACCGAGTCAATGAGTGAATGAGCAGAGCAAGCAGGTGCAAGCAGGCAGAGTGCCAAAGTTTCAACAAGACTTTCTGGCTGGCTCACCAAAAAGTTAGGGTGGCACCGTGACAGTTGGAGGTAGCCACCAAAATAATGAGACAGAGCAAGAACAAGTAAAGTTTTAGCAAGAAAGGAAAAGTTTATTTTAAAGGTTTGGACAGCAAATCGGGCCACATCCTAGCCACCACAGGCATCAGAATGCTGGATTTTATACACAACTTTTAAGGGGTGTCAGCTGTTTTCTTGGAAATTCACTGTGTCTTGATCAACTCCATTCCCATAATAATTTACAGTTAATTAACAATATCTGTCTATATCAAAAAGCCTCAGTGATATTAATCAGTTCTCCCAAACAACCAGCTCCCTAGAACAAACCCACCTGCAAAGCCTTGAACCTATAAGTTCTCACACCTACAAGGTCTCTATTATCAATTAACCCCATTCCCACATTAGTCCAGGTCAGCCTTACCCAAGTCAGTCCAAAATAACCTAACTGCATCTGCCATCCACTCCATACATGTCTAACTAACTGGCTGACCTAACAAGGGGAGGCCAGAAATTACATAGAATAGCAGTTCTCAACCTGTAGGTTGTGACCCACAGGAACTGTATTAAAGGGCTGCGGCATTAGGAAGGTTGAGAACCACTAATTAGAACAAACTGGGATTTTGTAGAAAAGCTCTTGTTAAGGATGAAAGTTTTAACATTGTAAAACAAAAAAGAAGAGAAACAGTTTTTACTAATAAAGTGCGAAGTATGAATGAATGAGATCTGAATTCATTTGAGGTTTGCAATCCCACTCATACAGTTTTACTAAAAGAGGAAGCTAGAGAACTCAGTTCGTAATAAAGAGAAGTTCTAGGACAGAAAGACAGTGCTTTAGGAGAGAAGAGACGGGGTAGGAACACAAGCAGGTATGTTGATCTTGTCCCCTAGCCAGGACAAAATGCCAGAGAAGGTTCTACTGATAACAACTAAGTAAGGTGGGGAACTCCAGAATCATGGGACTTCCCCCCCCATTTTCTCAGAAATGGACTAGAAGATTTTAAGTCTTCATTTGAAAGACTGGCATTCATCAAGTCATCAAAGCAACATGCCACATTAAAGGGGAAAAAAAAAGCTAGACCTATCTAGAGGGATGTTTAAGGGCCTGAGCCCAAGGCCATGTTCCCAAAGAGTAATTCAGGGGATGCAGAAGTGGCCCTGGGACCTAGAGAGGAAAAGGGAACAAGCCAGTTAATGCTAGTAGATCAGCAGAGCCTTCAGTGCAGCCACATCAAAACAAAAGACAAATGACCAGAATTTCAGTAGTGCATACCAGTGCATCATGCCTGAAAGGGCAAGACATGGCCAGTCACTCCCCAGTGAACATCACCAGTCCAGGTTGAACCAGACCAGACTCACCAAATCCTCTATAGCAGAGACCATTGAACAATACAGATACAAAGTACCCTATCCCCCAAAATCCCAAAGATATATAAGTAGGGTAAGGGAAGATCTAAAAGACTGAGCATCTCCCCAAAAGAGAGTGAGTCATCCAAAATAGCCTTTCCAAACTGGAAGAAATAGAGATGCTGTTAACTAGCAAGATCTATGTTTGCTATACCCCCTCAACCCCATGCCTCCCTTGCCCAATTTACTGTTGACGTGGTGGTCCATGACAAAGATTAGGTCTGCTGTAGAAAATGAATAAGCAACATTTTTTGCATGATGAGTGTTGGGAGTCCTGGGGATCCTGATTCCCCAAACCCAGTTGACCTTGTTCGATTACTCAGCTGAGCTAGAAAGTTGAATGGAGGCATAGCAGCAATGAAAAGTGAAAATGGGTAGAAACCAAAAGAAAAACTGGAGCAGCACAGGCAGTGTGAATAGAAAGCAGAAGTAACCTGCACAAGTTTTAGTACCACAAAGAGAAATTTTATTTAAGAACAAAGAGAAAGCATAGATCACTTCCAAAGAGAGTTGGAAGTGGGTCCCTCTTATAAATGAGAAGAGGTGAGAGTGATGGAGATGCAAAGGCTTTGCAGAGGTCTAAGTATTCTCATTCTCTCCATTTGAAATTGTTTATAGCTCTCTCATTGGTCCCTCTGCACCTGCAGGCAGCTTTACGCTTTTCTATTGGTCACTGATTATTGTCCTTTTCTATTGGTCATTAGTTACTTACATTGAATAGTGTCCTTTTCTATTGGTCATTGGTTACCTAGATTACCCCTTAACCACATTCTTTTCCCTCCAGACTCCCTTGTTCAGTAGGCCGGGATTTCCCCCATACACACACCCCTTGAAGCCCCTTTCTCTGTGTCCCTTTTCAATGATATGTACTTGAACTTTAATTCTCAGACTCAATATATTAGTAATTCTAATATATCATGGGGTGGGAGGAATACTATGGGGGGGAAAAGCTCTGGCACATGATGCAAGAGGAAAATCTCCATGAAACAGTAACAGAAGACCACAAAGAGACAAAAGGTGTGGTGAAATTGCAAACAAGTGATACTGCAAGAAAAAGCATTGCAATAGGATAAAAGAGGTTGATGATATGCTGTGAAAAAATGGAATCTGTGTTTAAAAGACAAACTTAAGAAACCCTCTTAAAACATAGAGAAAAATCAAAGTTGCTGAAACTGATTAATTGAAATGAAATGGAGAAAGAACAAATTTGAAACCTAAGAATTAGGAACAACCCCAAGTAATAATCAGAAGAAATAGAGACAAGAGTCAGGTTGAAGTAATTAAAGGAAAATTTTCTAATTGGTTGAACATATGTATTTAGAGAGCTAACTGTTTTCCAGGCAAAAGTAGTATAAAAAGAACCACACAGACCTCATCCTTTTTTTTCTTTTGAAATATAAAGAAGGGGGGAAAAGGCTCGGCGCCTGTGGCTCAAGCAGCTAAGGTGCCAGCCACATACACCTGAGCTGGCGGGTTCGAATCCAGCCCCGTGCCCACCAAACAATGATGGCTGCAATAAAAAAAAAAGAAAGAAGGGGGAAAAAATTGATGAATAATCCAGGCAGATAAATTAGATTACTCCCTAAAGCCCAAAAAAGTGTTTGGTCTCAGAAACGTTGCGCTCTTAACACTAAACAGTAACTAATAATAAAGCAAATATGTTGATTTGAGTTGAAACAGCTGTGATCTAAGAATATATGTGGATTTTTTTCTTTAATTGGTGAAAGCAACAAAAGAAGTCAATCACCATGTATGCAAAGTTTCAGAAAGCATTTCATATGTCACTGTCCTTGAAAAAATAAATAAAAATACTGGCTAATAAATGATCTGAAATTAGAACTTCAAAATGAAAATATTCATGAAAAGGTCTTCTAGAACTTGGGAATTCGAGATTTCCAGGTGGATTCCCAGATTTCTCAGGAAATCTCCTAGATTCAGATTTATCAGGTGGCAAGAGGCTTCTGCAAAGCTTATTCTTTCAAAGCTTCCAAATGTGGCTCCTGACTTCTCGGTACCAGGATTTTTGCCTTCATTCGACTTTGAGACAGAATCTCTGGCAACTTTTGATGACTTCATTTACAAAAAAAAATGATTCTTCAGCACTGAAAAGAAATGAGCTATCAAGTCATGAAAAGACATGGAGAAAACTTAAATGCATAATACTAAGTGAAAAATCCAATTGAAAACACTATGTGTTATATGATCCCAACTATTTGACATTCTGGAAAAGGCAACATGATGGAGACAGTAAAAAGATCAATGGTTGCCAGGGGTTAGGGTGTAGGATGAAAATGCAAAGCATAAAGGATATTTAGGACAATGAAATTAACTCTAGCGGATACTATAATGGTGGGCACATGTCATTTGTCAAAATCTACAGAATAGAGACACCAAGAATAGACTATGATCTTTGGGTGATGTGATGCCAATGTTGGTGCAACAATTATAACAAACGTACCCCTCTGGTGTAGGAGGCTGATAGTTGGGGAGGTGGAGCATGTAGAAATCTTCTGTACTTTCTACTCTACTTTGCCACAACTTAAAACTGCCCTTACAAAGACAAAGTCTATTTTAAAAAGAACTGAGTTATTGATAGAAACTTAATGTCTACTTTCATGTTCAGGATTTTGGCTGAATAACCTGTGTCATCAACAGTGATCTCTTCTTCATTGAAAAAACTAGAGCAGAAAACATCTTCTACAAATCACTTCTTCATTGAAAAACTAGAGCAGAAAACATCTACAAATCGCTTGCTCTGGTGGGTGTTTCTGTAATAATTTTATGTAAAAAAATCAGAATATATCTGTTAGAGTTTCTCTTATAAATTGAGGCACATTCTGGTTGGTTGCATAAATACTCATAATTGAAATCTCATCATATTGAGTATTACCCTTAACAAATATGAAGTGACCATTCTTATCCTTCCTTACTTTTGTTGGTTTAAAGCCTATTGTGTCTGCAAATAGAATTGCAATACCTGCTTTTTTCTGATTACCTTTGGAGGATGGGCGGAGGGAGGGTGATTGGTGGGATTACACCTGCGGTGCATCTTACAAGGGTACATGTGAAACTTAGTAAATGCAGAATATAAATGTCTTAACACAATAATTAAGAAAATTCCAGGAAGGCTATGTTAACCAGTGTGATGAAAATGTGTCAAACGGTCTATAAAGCCAGTGTATGGTGCCCCATGATCACATTAATGTACACAACTATGATTTAATAATAAAAAAAGAATATATAGTAATATTTCAATATTCAAAAAATACAATAGAAAAAAATGTTTTAGAAGTATTTCTGGGCCAGCCATGGTAGTTCATGCCTGTAATCCTAGCACTTTGGGAGGCCAAAGCTGGAGGATCACTTGAGAATTTTGACACCAACTTGAATACAAACAAGACCTTGTCTCTACAAAAAAAAAAAAAAAAAATAGAAAAAATTAACTGGGCATTGAGGTGCTCTCCTGTAGTCCCAGCTACTATGGAGGTTGAGCAGGAGGCTCTTTAGAGCCGAGGTGTTTGAGGTTGCTGTGAACTATAATGATGCCACAGCCCTCTAGATTGGGTAACAGAGCAAAACCTTATCTCAAAAAGAAAGTATTTCTGTATAATAAGAGAAGATGTTTTTTATAACTCCTGTACAGTTTCAGTATTTTTCAACCTCCCTAGGATAAGTATGTGTATCATTGTGACCAACAATGAATGGACACCATTTCAAAGAGACATATTGATGTGTTGTGTAATAGTAGAACCCCTGTAAGTTGACCACCCAAGGGACTATAACCAACTGGTCAGCATAGAGACCTTAGAGACCACTATAACCAAATGGGCCTCAGTACAAGGCCTGCTGTACTGATATGTGTGCATGTCTGGTCTATGAAAATTAGGTCAACTTGAGGAGGTAGTCAGTGTAGGGAAGTGGTCAACTATGGAGGTTCTACTGTATATGGATGTAGAGGATGGACATAAAGCTCGTGTGCAATTTAAATTCGTTTACTATTAAAATTAGTTTACTATTTAAATTGCACATGAACTTTATGTCCACCGTGTACATATACATATTCAAATATACATCATCTCATCACTATAATGGATTCAAAGAGAAATAGTAAAAATGCTAAAAAGTAGAATAAAATATACTGAAGTAGAAGTAATGATCCAGTTATGGCCAGCTTTATGAGATAAGACTTAGAGGATTTTTTTAGACCTACATTCCTGTGTTCTCCAGATGTTTTATGGTTAATCCATACCTTCAATTAGAGAAATTTTATTGTTATTAAATAAAAATAAGAATTCAATAGCCCTATGCCTAGAGGAGCACTTTTAAAATAAACTTGAGCATGAAGAAATTGTTGTGACGTTTGCAGTGAGCATTTGGAAAGATTAGCAGAAGCCTGGATAATGTGACATTTAGCTGATCTTTCAAGGGAAGCTGGACAAATGACACTTTTTAAAAAATAAAATAGTAACAAGTATGAAACATGGTATTTCTAGTATGATTCAGATAAGAAGTGTCAACTTTTTCTGTGGAAAATTTCAACATTACCAGAATGTAAAGTGGCACATACTTCAGTGATACAAATGTCTAGATTCATTTATTTAACACTGCTCTAGCGTTTATCCCAAAAAGTCTATTTTGAAAAAATTTTGACCAGCATAAGCTATCCTTTGCAGTTTAACTAACTGAGTAAGGGTATCAAACATATGATGAATTCCTAGCGTGCCCAGAGCATTTTTACTTACACCATCTCTAATCCTTACAACATTGCAAGGAAAGTACTCACAGCTCCACTTTACAGACAGGAAAACTGAGATTTAAAGAAGTAAAACACCTTCTCTAACATCACACATCGAATACATGGTGGAGATGAGATCTGAATTTATGTCTGACCATAAAGCCTGAATCCTTCTTTCTCCCCAGTTCCTAAACCCCAAAATTGGGGTCTTTGCCCTGACAACTCACCAACTCATTTTCACTCAAATGTTATCACCCAGCAAGATGCCTCAGCTAATTTACAAAATGTGACTTCAAAAAGAAGATGGATTTTTTCAAAAGCAAAAAATCTAACCACAAAAGATAAAGATGTGAGCAGTGGTGCTTCCCAGGAGGAGGTAGCATAGGTAATAAGCACACTGGCAGAAATGCCCAGAAGCAGAGAAATCAACGTCTTACTTGTTTGAAAGCAACATTTCTTATTTCCCCATTTAAAGTAATAGCCTTGCTATTTTAACCCCTAAAGCATAGTAAGAAGGATAACTTAGACATTTGCATTTTATTCCCCTTGCCTTCTTGCTTCAAGAATGGATTTTCTCCAAACTTTAATTATAATTATAACTTATGTAAATGCAGCTGGGTTTGGTTTTTAAGAGTGAGATTACACACAAACTGATTTGTCTGGATTGTTCAAAAATAAGTCCCTGAAGGGGTCGCCTCTCCTGGAGGGCGGGGTTCGGCCTCATTTCTCTCTCTATGTGTATCCCAGTTGTATTAAGCACACTAACTGGAACAAATTAACAACTTAGGTCTTGAAGAGTCATAGAACAAAATATTTTAAAAATAAGTAAGTTTCAGTCCAGTGTAACCCTAAGGAGCTGCTGTATCGTGCGATGGCCCCCCTTTGAATCATAAATACAGCCCACGCTTGTGGTCTGATTCCTGCTCCTTGAGTCCTGGGTTTTTATTCCGATACTGCCACTTATTGTTACTCTATCTTAGTCTTATCACTGACAGGGTAAGTAAGAAATCCTTCACTTCCCTGAGCTTCAATTCCTGATTTCCAAATCAGCACAATGGGAAGAGAAGGAAAGAGAAAGGAAGGAAGGTGGCATTAGGCCTCCCTTCTGCCTTTACAATGCCATGATTGGAACCGGGTTCGGCCAACCATGGCCCATAGGCTAAATCCAGCATGTGGTCTGGTTTTGTACACCCCAGAAGCTAAGACTGATTTTTACGTTTTTTAATAGTTGGAGAAATTCTGTAGAAGAATAATATTTGGTAACATATAAAAAATCATATGAAACCCAATCTTCAGTGTCCAGAAATAAAGCTACATTGGAGCCCAGCCCCACTCACGGATTATTATTTCTATGGCTGCTTTCACACTACCACAGCGGAGTTGAGTAGTTGTGACAAAGACCATATGGGCCACCAAGCCTAAAATATTTAATACTTTGCAGAAAAATACTTTCCTTTGCTGTTCCCTGACACAGATGATCAAGTAAGTGATCACTTGAGAAAACTGAAATACATGTTTAGATTAGCAAGGACTATTAAATTTGGGACAACCTCCCCAAATATGTAAGCTAAGGAAGTTCACTAGTGAACCGGTTCCCCAGCTTGGCAGCACCATTATTACCACCTTTCCACACTTCCCCTCCCCTGTGCCCTTGCTGTGGTCCCTACTTCCCAGGCATCCATGGAGAAGTAGGGAGCATTCTGACAGCTTGCCCCATGTCTCCCCTCCGCCTTCCTCCTTTGCCTTCTATTTTCTCAGTGGTTGTCAGAGGAACGCTAAATCCTGCTGTCATTTTTTTTTTTCTTTTTTTCAGACCCCAGGAGCCATTTCTGACAGACTTGGCACGTTGAAGCATTCCAAGCTCCTATCTCGGCTCTGCAGCTGCCTGCTTCCAGCTCAGTCAGGATGAGCTTGCCACAGTGTTCTTGTTCTGTAATCCCTCTCTCTCTCACACACACATACATGCACACTTTCATTCCAACTGGATATAGGGAGAAAAAACTTTCAGCTTCTTACCAAGCCTAATAAAATTCCTTTCATAAAAGGAACTGTTGCTGCTCATCACAGAAGCATGGCTGCCCCTCCCTTGGAGAGTGACAGCACTGTTTTTCCACATTCTTCCCTGACACACTGCATGTGCACATGTATGTGTGAGTGAGTCTGTAAGTGTGTGCATGTATGTGTGTATGAAGAAGGGAGGAAGGGAATAAAGAAGGAGATAGGGGAGAACATTGCAGAGCAACCAGATAAAAGTCATAGTGTCAGCACCGCAGAGCTGAGCTGCGGGATTCCCAGGTTGATCACCTGCAAGCTGGGGGGCCTGGAGTGTGGGCAAAGAGTGGGGGACCTCTCTGACAGCATACACATTATCTAAGACAATTTTATCCTCAAAAATGTGTTGTAAAAAAGTACCTGGAATAAAGCACAGGAAGAGAACAGAGCAAACTGGTAGAACTTGTCTTTGGATTGGAGAAGGGGGCAGGCTAATTGTTTTTATTTCAATGATTCTGCATTCTACACTTTCTGAAGAGAAAGGATGTGAATAGAGGGATGAGCTCACTAATGCAGAGAAAACTGGGATGAGCTTTGACTTAGCCAAAGATGCTTGGACTACCTTCCACATCCAATTATTTGAAGGCTAATCAAAAAATACCATTTTCAGAAATTCTTTTACAGGCTCCATGCCCATAGCACAGTGGTTACTGCACCAGCCACATACACTGAAGTTAGTGGTTTCGAATCTAGCCCAGGCCAGCTAAACAGCAATGACAACTGCAACCAAGAAATAGCCGGGCATTATGGCAGGTGCCTATAGTCCCAGCTACTTGGGAGGCTGAGACAAGAGAATCACTTAAGCCCAAGATTTTGAGATTGCTTGTGAACTGTGACACCATAGCGCTCTACTGAGGGTAACATAGTGAGACTCCGTCTAAAAAAACAAGAAAGAAAGAGAGAGAGGGAGGGAGAGAGGGAGAGAGGGAGAGAGGAAGGAAGGAAGGAAGGAAGGAAGGAAGGAAGGAAGGAAGGAAGGAAGGAAGGAAGGAAGGAAGGAAGGAAGGAAGGAAGGAAGGAAGGAAGGAAGGAAGGAAGGAAGGAAGGAAGGAAGGAAGGAAGGAAAGAAAGAAAGAGAAAGAAAGATTCTTTTACAAATGTGTTTTACAATATTCCCCCCTTTTGACGTGTGCACTAAAAACTGAACACAATTGAATCTTCCCCCACTGCTCCAAGGATTCTTAGACTGATTCAGAATCCATTTTCTGGACATTGCTGCTTTTTAAAAAGGAAACAGGGCTAAATCTCTATTGACTCTGAATATGTAGACCAGGGGATTAATTTGTCACAATATTATGTTTTCCTCTCTCTTTGTCTCTCTCCCTCTTTCTTTCCCTCCCTCCATGGCAGAATGTACATATAAAATTCTGATTGACTGAAACATTGAATGGTTAAGATTTTACTCTAGGAAAAACAGACAGACTTCAGTTAGGATGGGTGATCAGACACATACATACACTTCCACTCATTCATTAAACCACGGTAAGTTAACAAGAAATCATTAAAAAATAAATAATAAATAAACCTGTAAGAATAAGAAAAAGAGAAAAGACAATACCTTCAGCCGGAAAGCACAAGCTGTGAGTGGTCCCTGATAGCTGACCCAGGGACAGTGAGTTCCAAGCCAGCAATGGGAAGGTAACCAGGAACCCCCAAAGGCTCAAAAGTTGGCAGCACAATTTACCTCTGGAGGCAGAGGCCAAAGTAAGATTGAAAACAGGGATGAACTCTACTTCAGTAGCAGTAGGTCCCAAGTCCTCTGCCTGTATTGGGTAACTGCAACTTGGAGGTTTCTTCTCCACAGGGTCAAATGCTTTGTCTCTGGGCAGGAGCTCTCCAGATACACAGTGCTGAAAACAGTAGCTGTAAGTGATCGTTTACACACCAATACTGAGACCCTCCAGATATGTCTTCCCACTTGGTCCCAAGGAGGGAGGCAGCACTACAGGCAGAAGGTAAAGAGATTCTTCTCGAGAGTGAATCTCACCAGCCTACGTGAAAAGGTCTGAAGATGCTGATACAGTGGGTAGGGGACAGATTTCCAGAGAACTGATCCAGTTAGATCACCTTTCAAAGAAGCCCATAAGCACAGACCTTCCACCACTGTTTAGCTTTTCAGCACTCCATTTCTTTTCTTTTTTCTTTCTTTTTTTTTTTTTTTGACACAGAGTCTCACTATGTTGCCCTTGGTTGAGTGTCGCGTCACAGCTCACAGCAACCTCAAACTCTTGGGCTTAAGCGATTCTCCTGCCTCGGCCTCCCAAGTAGCTGGGACTACAGGCACCCGCCACAACGCCCGGCTATTTTTTGGTTGTAGTTGTCATTGTTGTTTGGCAGGCCCGGGCTGGGTTCGAACCCACCAGCTCCAGTGTATGTGGCTGGCGCCCTAGCCACTGAGCTACGGGCACGGCACCATCAGTGCTCCATCTCTTAACAGAAACAGGCAGCCAGGATTACCAGGTATGTGAGCAAATCTTCTGGATGGGAAAGGACTGTGCCAGGAGATAAAAACCTTTGAAAACATATCAGGAGTTTTCTAAAAGAGATAAAGGCCAATATTATTTTCATAAAACAAGAACTCATTTCAGAAAATGAGAAAACCTATAGAAATTTAAAATGTGAGAGCAGATTTTTTTTTTATTCTCATGAGAAAGGTAGGAAGACAAAATTAATAGAAAACCCTTATTTCCTTTAGGAATGGAGTTAAAAGGGAAAAGTTGGAACACAGAAGAAAAATTATAAGAAAATTAAAAGCGATTCAGCCCCCCCAGTGACTAGAAGTTTACATATAAAGAGACAGACAAAAAGAGAGAAAACACACAAACACACACACAAAAAAGCAAATATCCCAAATTTGAAAGACATAATTTCCCCAATTGGAAAATGAACATAAACCCTAACAAGGCACACCATCTTGAAAATGGAAGATATAACAAAGAGAAAAGCTCCAAAGTTTTCAGAATTTTGTGTAAAAAAAAAAAAAAATCATTTACAAAGAATCGAGAATCAGAATGGGATTCAGTAATAAAGGAGTAATATCTTCAAACTTTGAAAGGGAAAGTATTTCCAATTAAAAATTCCGTATCCAATGAGTCATTTAAGTGTAATAAAGAATAAAATCATTTCTTACAAATTTTGCTTCAATGTACCCTTGCTGTAGTAAATTATTGGAAATGTATTTGACCAAAATGAAAGCGTAAAAGAAGAAACTAAGAAAAACATGGAATACAAGAAATGGATAGCCCAGTAAAATGCAAAGTAATTTCAACATTGACAGCAGAGGAGAGTCCACCCAGTGTGACAGCAATGCAACTGGTTAGAGACTGGCCACTCCATATCACAGCAAGGGAGGAAGCTCCGCAAGATCTAACTTCACACAGATTAAATATTTATAGTGCAACCGGGCCTGGCGGCTCCCACGTGTAATCCTAGCACTCTGGGAGGCAGAGATGGGTGAATTGCTAGAGCTCAGGAGTTCGAGACCAGCCTGAGCCAGAGTGAGACCTCTTCTCTAAAGACAGCTGGGTGTTGTGGTGGGTACCATGGTCCCAGCTACTCAGGAGAATGAGGCAAGAGAGTCTCTTGAGCCCAAGAATGTGAGGTTGCTGTGAGCTATGATGCCATGGCACTCTACCCAAGGCAACTGAGTGAGGCTCTGTCTCAAAAAAAAATACTTCTTGTGCTCTAATGGTATAGGACAATTAAGCACTGGGGAGAAGTTGAGGATAAATTATATAACTACATAAACAAGTGAAATGCCTCAGAAAACAACTATTAACTCCAGAGAAAGCCATTGTTCTGCCAGAAAGACAAATGTACTGTAGTAGACACAGTACATATATGGCTCTGCTACAAAATAGCATTTATATATAATCATAATAGTGTATACGCTAAATATTGATTTAATTAAGATGATGCAGCTTTGTTAAAAGCTTAGGGATAGAGAGGATGATGGGAGGTGTGTCTGTGTATAGAAATGTGGAGAAAGAAGAAAGGAGGGGGCACTTAGATCCCTCCAAATGGAGGGTCAATGGGTTATCTCATTATATATGGAGGGACAGGAAGGCAAATACCAAAAGAAGCAAATACAAGAATTGAAATTAATTGTCTCTGAAGGGCAAAAAAAATGAGGGTACCAAAGGGAGCTAGGTTTAACAATAAGCCTAATGGAGTTGCCTGACTAGCTCTTTAAACAAGATGCAGGTTAAACATTAAGGAAAGTTAAAAGTTAATATTTAAAAGCTGCACATGTGCATGGATAGATGACACACCCCAAAACAAAGAGGGCAAACCTACAGCCAGTGAGCACAGGGAGGGGCAAGAAGGTTAGAACCCAAAAGGGAGAGGCGGCATCGGGGAGAGGAGAGACGTGGGCATCACAAACGGGAAGCAATGTCTAAGCATCTTTTACCTTCTAACCTCGCCTCAGGCTCTCCACTTGGAAAGAGTGTTCAAGTGTCACCTGTCCCTCCCCACTGTTTCCCCATCACTCTCAGTAGTAATATCATTTAAGCAGGTGCAGACGCTGCATAGCTGATTAGGCTACAGAGAGGAAGAAGCAGTCAGGTCAACAGGGCAGCCTGAGGAAAGAGGAAGAGTGACCGTTCCTAAGATCGGACAATCAAGTTGACAAACTCATCCTAGAAAAAGGGCTACCCACCTCATTTGAAGTGAGAGAGGATACCCAGAAAAAATGGGGTCTAAGAGAACAGGGGTCTTCTCAAGGAGACCCCAAGGATACACCTGCGAGGTCCTCCTCCTGGTGACTTAGCTGTTAGGAATTTGTGGAAACTTAACTTCCTGAGACCTGAAAACTAATGCTTGCTTCTGCTTCTGTAAAAGCCCAAACACGTTTCTCCAGCTTGATTCAAACTGACCAATGAGGAAGGTACCTCTGGGCTGGGACTTTTTGACTAGAGATCAAAAGGAGAAGACTGAGCCAGTCGAGGAGTATGGCCATTTTGAGACTCTTGTCCAGTGTGGCTCCACTGGCTGGAATAAAGTCCTTCCTCTTTTAAACACAGTGTTTGGGTACTCTTTCTCTCCGTTGGCCTTGTCTTCCTACAACAGAAGTACTCAGAAGGCTATGCACTGACACAGGGGCCTAGTCCACCTCCAAAGCAACCTTGGAACTCTTTTTTCTGCAATGGCCATCAGAGCTGAATGTCACTACAGTTGCCAGATGGCCACGGGGAGTACTTTGAAGGTGACTGCAGTGATTTTTAGCAATGAAGTATGTAGCACTTTTCTAGCATGAGTTATCGAATTTCGCTGTCAGACCATGTATATATTATGCAATTCATACCTGTGAAGGGATCCACAAAGGCCAACTGGTCAGCCAAAGGGTTGACTTGAGCAGGTCTATTAGCCCTGGAAGCTGGGAAGGACCAACTTCTCTCCTCCATCACATCACAGCTGGCGAAGGGTAGGATTCACCTTGTCTGGCAGAGCAGTGTATCCACAGGAGGTCTGTTTGGGACCGTCCCAGATGTACCCTCAAATCCCTAGTCCGCCTCCACCAAAAATGCTTATCATACCAAGAACTCCATAAACTGGATCTCCCTCCCCACTGCCCTCAGTATTGTCTGTTACAAGAAGACAATTCTGAATCAGTTCTTCTCACTAAAATGAAATGTTTTGTCTGACGCTAATGAAGGCATTTTAAACATCTGAAAGCGCAAGATGTGGTGGCCTTCTTGGGGTGAAGCAACCAAACCAGCAGTGTGGGCTTGTCTACATATTTAAAAGACAGCAGCACACAAGTGTGGGATTCACGGGGAGGGGTAGCCCCCTCCAAAATGCCCCGAGCTCAGGCCTCCCTTTCTCTCACCCCCACTCCAATGCACAATGGCTGCCTATGAATTCTGATCACACTCTTCTTGGATGGAGGCAGTTCTAGTGCTGATTAACTGTAGTCTAGTAGCTCTGTCTGGCATTATGGAGGGAATCTATTGCTTTTTGTTAAATGCTATTTGTGAGGGCAACACTGCTGCCTTTAGCCCCAGGTGCTTGGAGGAACGGCTCCTCACAGACGGCTTAAAGAATGTGCCCCCTCTGCCTCTGATTTGTGTGATTCCCAGAAAATGACTTAACCTCTCTCTCATCTCTAAAAGGGAAATACAGTGATAGAAGGCTGTCATGAAGCCGGAATGAGATAATAAACAAAGTTTCTAGCTTGGAGGGGAGGAGACAAGATGGCTGACTGAAGCCAGCTTTCCACAGAGGCTCCCATCCAGTAGGAGAGTTAAAGGACAAAAATTTAGCAAGTAACCTGGTGGATTTGAGCTGCACTAAGAGAGAAGGTTGAAGAACGCACGTCAACCCCACTGAGGTGAGCTGCGACCACAAGGATACAAACAAAAGGTACAAAATCCATCACCAAGCAGACGGGAGTCCCCTCCCCCATGAGAACGGCTCAGAGTGCCCCACAAACAACCGGGCAGAGTTCAAAGGTCCTCCCACTACACTCCATGGGAGGGACCCTCTAAAAACTGGAACTATCTCCCCTACTAGGGTGCCATGGTGTCCTCCTGCCAGGCATAAAACTGTATAAACTGTATATAGTCTCTACCTGGAATTCTGAGCTCCCAGCACTCCCCTTCACTCACACTAAGGTCTGGAGGCCAGTCCCGGTTGGCGGAGAGGGGACCGCACGGGAGTGGCAGTTCCCTGAGGCACAGTGCGACAGCCGTCTTTTGGTGACAATACGGCCAGGCGTAAAACTGCGTAAAGCTGTGTGTGTTCTCTGCCCACAACCCCAGGCTCCCAGCGCTCCCCGCACTCCCCTCTGCTCTCGCTCCAAGGTCTGGAGGCCTGTCCCCCAGGGGTCCAGACGCTTGGGCGATTGCTCACAGGGTGTAGACAGTGCTGGGCTGCAGCCGGTCGGTGCAGACTCTGGGGTACGGGAGCGGAGAGAGGATGGTTGGCTGGAAGGGAGCTACACCAGAGCAGCAGTTGCCTGAGCCATAAAACAGCAGCCCTCTTTTGCTAGCAATACAGCTCACTCCGAATATTCTGAAGCCACACCCCCTATCTCCCTGGGCAACCAGAGACTCTGAGTATAGGATTTGCCTGAGGCAACTCCAACTTGCACACGGGGGAAACTCCCAGGGTGGAGCTGACCCAGATGTCCGCTTTACTAAATCTAAGGTACACCTGGCCCTCAGGGGATTGTCAGCCTATAGACAATACAAGAGCAAAGACAAGCTGATTTGGAACTCAATTCAGCTTCTCTTCTGCAGGGGAACCACAGAGTTGTTCTGTTCTGTTCTGTTAGTAACATTAATCAGGGGCAAGACTGGACCTGAGTGAAAACCCCCCAACCTTCATCAAGCACCCGAGGTTGTCAGGCCTCACCTCCTACTGCTAGAGAGAGGCAAAGCACAGCAGCCTGGCAGACTTACTTGTGATTCAGGCAGGTGCAAACTCCTGGAGTACCAATTCACTACAGGCAACTGGGTCAGCCAACCACAGGGCTATCAGTGAGTGGGTATGACAGTGGAGCAAGGTGGGGAAGGAGGCAGCAACCTTCCCAGATTGATCTATTGGCTGGGTGGCTCCTCCTGACTCCATGCACCACTGGAGCAAGCCACACCAGAGTAGTCACCAGACCCCTGTGATCCAGTTCCCAGAGACCTTTTAAACTCTCTCACCTAAGACAGGAGCAGACTGAGACAATTGATATGGACTTTTTGAACTGAACCAATCGCCTGAGGACAAATCAGGTGGTGCCCTGGGTGCACGGTGGTAGGAAGGTTTGATCTTTCTTTTCCAATTGTTTGCCTGTGGGGGGCGGGGTGACTTAATTGCTGATATTTCTCCACAGCTGAGACTTCAATCCAGAGTATCTGTTTCACTAGGGCGAAACAGAAACCAGCTGAAAACAATTCAGAACCACTTAGCCCTACCACACCAGACAGGGCCCCAGTTTCTCAGGCCACAACACTGTACAGGCCCGGGACAAGGCCCCAGGGGAAAAAAATCAAAGGCAGTAAAACAACCATGGGGCGGAATCAGTGGAAAAACTCTGGTAACATGAATAACCAGAATAGATCAACCCCCCGAAGGAAAGATATGGCAGATGTAATTAAAGATCCTATTCATAAACAACTGGCTGAGATGTAAGAAATCAAATTCAGAATTTGGATTGCAGACAAGATTAACAAAGTGGAATTAGGAATTCGAGAAGAAATTCAAAAGTTGTCTCAAGAATTTAATGAATTTAAAGACAAAACCAACAAAGACTTAGACACACTGAAGCAAGAATTCACAGCCCTCAAAGATATGAAAAATACAGTAGAATCCCTCAGCAACAGAATGGAACAAGCAGAAGAAAGGATTTCTGACAACGAAGATAAAGTGTTTGAATGCTCCCAAACTCTCAAAGAAGAAGAGAAATGGAGAGAAAAATGGATCATTCTCTCCAAGAGCTCTGGGATAATTCAAAGAAAGTGAATATCCAAATAATAGGAGTTCCAGAAACAGATGAAGTGGCCTCACTGGGCACAGAAGCCCTTCTGCATGAAATTATGAAAGAGAATTTTCCAGACATGCCTAGAGATTCTGAAATTCAGATAGCGGACAGCTTCAGAAGCCCAGCACGATTCAACCCCAATAAGACATCCCCCAGGCATATCATAATTAACTTCACTAAAGTTAATATGAAGGAAAAAATCCTCAAAGCTGCCAGGAAAAAGAAAACCATTACCTTCAAAGGGAAGAATATTAGAATGACTGCAGATCTCTCTGCTGAAACTTTTCAAGCCAGAAGAGGGTGGTCACTGACTTTTAATCTCCTAAAGCAAAATAACTTTCAACCCCGGATCTTGTATCCAGCTAAACTGAGTTTCATTTATGATGGAGAAATTAAATACTTTAATGACATTCATATGTTGAAGAAATTTGCCATAACAATACCAGCTCTTCAGGATATTCTCAGACCTATCCCCCATAATGACCAACCCAATCCTATACCACAAAAGTAAACTCACTCAGAAACTTCGGATAAAACTCCAATTTGCACACTGGCGAAAGGATTAAAAATGCCCACTGGACTTTTGAAAAACTCGATACCCAAAACTTCACCAGACTTATCAATATTCTCCATTAATGTGAACAGCTTAAACTGTCCTCTAAAGAAGCATAGGTTAGCTGACTGGATACAAAAACTCAGGCCAGATATCTGTTGCATACAAGAGTCACATCTTAACTTAAAAGACAAATACAGACTCAAGGTGAAAGGATGGTCATCCATATTTCAAGAAAATGGTAATCAGAAAAAAGCAGGTGTTGCAATTTTATTTGCAGATACAATAGGCTTTAAACCAACAAAAGTAAGGAAGGACAAGAATGGTCACTTCATATTTGTTAAGGGTAATACTCAATATGATGAGATCTCAATTATTAATATCTATGCACCCAACCAGAATGCACCTCAATTTATAAGAGAAACTCTAACAGACATGAGCAACTTGACTTCCTCCAGCTCCATAATCGTCGGAGATTTCAACACTCCTTTGGCAGTGTTGGATCGATCCTCCAACAAGAAGCTGAGCAAAGAAATCTTAGATTTAAACCTAACCATCCAACATTTGGATTTAGCAGACATCTACAGAACATTTCATCCCAACAAAACTGAATACACATACGTCTCATCAGCCCATGGAACTTACTCCAAAATCGATCATATCTTAGGTCACAAGTCTAACCTCAGTAAATTTAAAGGAATAGAAATTATTCCATGCATCTTCTTGGACTACCATGGAATGAAACTTGAGCTGAGTAACAACAGAAATATGCATACTCATACAAAAACATGGAAGTTAAATAACCTTATGCTGAATGATAGGTGGGTCAGAGATGAGATTAAGAAAGAAATCGCCAATTTTTTGGAACAAAATAATAATGAAGACACAAACTATCAGAACCTCTGGGACACTGCAAAGGCAGTTCTAAGAGGGAAATTTATAGCACTGCAAGCCTTCCTCAAGAGAACAGAAAGAGAGGAAGTTAACAACTTAATGGGACATCTCAAGCAACTGGAAAAGGAAGAACATTCCAACCCCAAACCCAGTAGAAGAAAAGAAATAACCAAAATTAGAGCAGAATTAAATGAAATTGAAAACAAAAGAATAATACAACAGATCAATAAATCAAAAAGCTGGTTTTTCAAAAAGGTCAATAAAATAGATAAACCTTTGGCCAACCTAATCAGGAAAAAAAATAGTAAAATCTCTAATCTCATCAATCAGAAACAACAAAGACGAAATAACAACAGACTCCTCAGAAATCAAAAAAATCCTTAATGAATATTACAAGAAACTGTATTCTCAGAAATATGAAAATCTGAAGGAAATTGACAGATACTTGGAAGCACGTCACCTTCCAAGACTTAGCCAGAATCAAGTGGAAATGTTGAACAGGCCAATATCAAGTTCGGAAATAGCATCAACCATACAAAACCTCCCTAAAAAGAAAAGCCCAGGACCAGATGGTTTCACGTCAGAATTCTACCAAACTTTTAAAGAGGAATTAGTACCTATATTACTCAACCTGTTCCAAAAGGTAGAAAAAGAAGGAAGACTACCTAACACGTTCTATGAAGCAAACATCACCCTGATCCCCAAACCAGGAAAAGACCCAACAAGAAAAGAAAATTATATACCGATATCACTAATGTATATGGATGCAAAAATATTCAACAAGATCCTAACGAACAGAATCCAGCAACACATCAAACAAATTATATATCATGACCAAGTTGGTTTTATCCCAGGGTCTCAAGGCTGCTTCAATATACGTAAATCTATAAATGTAATCCAGCACATAAACAAATTAAAAAACAAAGATCATATGATTCTCTCAATCGATGCAGAAAAGCTTTTGATAATATCCAGCATCCCTTCATGATCAGAACACTTAAGAAAATCGGTATAGAAGGGACATTTCTTAAACTGATAGAGACCATCTACAGCAAAGCCACAGCCAATATCATATTGAATGGAGTTAAATTGGAATCATTTCCACTCAGATCAGGATCCAGACAAGGCTGCCCATTGTCTCCATTGCTTTCTAACATTGTAATGGAAGTTTTAGCCACCACAATTAGGGAAGAAAAGGTGATCAAGGGTATCCATATAGGGTCAGAAGAGATCAAACTTTCACTCTTTGCAGATGATATGATAGTATATCTGGAAAACACTAGGGACTCTACTACAAAACTCTTAGAAGTGATCAAGGAATACAGCAGCGTCTCAGTTTACAAAATCAACATTCATAAATCAGTAGCCTTTATATATACCAACAACAGTCAAGTTGAAAAAACAGTTAAGGACTCTATCCCATTCACAGTAGTGCCAAAGAAAATGAAATTTTTGGGACTTTATCTAACAAAAGACGTGAAAGATCTCTATAAAGAGAACTATGAAACTCTAAGAAAAGAAATAGCTGAAAATATTAACAAATGGAAAAACATACCATGCTCATGGCTGGAAAGAATCAACATTGTTAAAATGTCCATACTACCCAAAGCAATATATAATTTCAATGCAATCCCTATTAAAGTTCCACTGTCATACTTTAAAGATCTTGAGAAAACAATGCTTCGTTTTATATGGAATCAGAAAAAACCTCGAATAGCCAAGACATTACTGAGAAATAAAAACAAAGCAGGAGGAATTACGCTACCAGACCTCAGACTATACTACAAATTGATACTGATCAAAACAGCATGGTATTGGCACAAAAACAGAGAAGTAGATGTCTGGAACAGAATAGAGAACCAAGAGATGAATCCAGCTACTTACCATTATTTAATCTTTGACAAGCCAATTAAAAACACTCAGTGGGGGGCGGCGCCTGTGGCTCAGTGAGTAGGGCGCCGGCCCCATATGCTGAGGGTGGCGGGTTCAAACCCAGCCCTGGCCAAACTGCAACAAAAAAAATAGCCGGGCGTTGTGGCAGGTGCCTGTAGTCCCAGCTGCTTGGGAGGCTGAGGCAAGAGAATCGCGTAAGCCCAAGAGTTAGAGGTTGCTGTGATCTGTGTGATGCCACGGCATTCTACCCGAGGGCGGTACAGTGACACTCTGTCTCTACAAATAAAAAAACAAAACAAAACAAAAAAAAACACTCAGTGGGGAAAAGATTCCCTATTTAACAAATGGTGCTGGGTGAACTGGCTAGCAACCTGTAGAATACTGAAACCGGACCCACACCTTTCACCATTAACTAAGATAGACTCTCACTGGATCAAAGATTTAAACTTAAGACATGAAACTATAAAAATATTAGAGAAGAGTGCAGGGAAAACCCTTGAAGAAATCCGTCTGGGCGAGTATTTTATGAGGAGGACCCCCCGGGCAATTGAAGCAGCTTCAAAAATACACTACTGGGACTTGATCAAACTAAAAAGCTTCTGCACAGCCAAGAACACAGTAAGTAAAGCAAGCAAACAGCCCTCAGAATGGGAGAAGATATTTGCAGGTTATGTCTCTCACAAAGGTTTAATAACCAGAATCCACAGAGAACTCAAACGCATTACCAAGAATAGAACAAGGGATCCCATCGCAGGCTGGGCAAGGGATTTGAGGAGAAACTTCTCTGAAGAAGACAGGTGTGCGGCCTTCAGACATATGAAAAAATGCTCATCATCTTTAATCATCAGAGAAATGCAAATCAAAACTACTTTGAGATATCATCTAACTCCAGTGAGACTAGCCTATATCACAAAATCCCAAGACCAGAGATGTTGGCGCGATGTGGAGAAAAGGGAACACTTTTGCACTGCTGGTGGGAATGCAAATTAATACATTCCTTTTGGAAAGAGATATGGAGAACACTTAGAGATCTAAAAATAGATCTGCCATTCAATCCTGTAATCCCTCTACTGGGCATAAAAAATCACATCATAACAAAGATATTTGTACCAGAATGTTTATTGCAGCCCAATTCATAATTGCTAAGTCATGGAAGAAGCCCAAGTGCCCATCGATCCATGAATGGATTAATAAATTGTGGTATATGTACATCATGGAATATTATGCAGCCTTAAAGAAAGATGGAGACTTTACCTCTTTCATGTTTACATGGATGGAGCTGGAACATATTCTTCTTAGTAAAGTATCTCAAGAATGGAAGAAAAAGTACCCAATGTACTCAGCCCTACTATGAAACTAATTTAGGGTTTTCACATGAAAGCTATAACCCAGTTACAACCTAAGAATAGGGGGAAGGGGGAGAGGGAGGGGAGGGAGAAGGGAGGTGGGTAGAGGGAAGGGGATTAGTGGGATCACACCAGCAGTGCATCTTACAAGGGTATATGTGAAACTTGGTAAACGGTCTGTGAAGCTAGTGAATGATGCCCCATGATTATATCAATGTACACAGCTATGATTTAATAAAGAAAAAAAAGTTTCTAGGTTGGGCTCCACACACAGGAAGTGTTGAATCAACAACCTAGCGCCTCCTCTCCAAGGCCACGCCATACTGAGGGCCCTGGGATGAACACAATCTTGGTCAGTGGCACAGACACAAGGCTGGGATCATGCTGCTAAGACTTTTGCCAAATGGCCATTCTGCCTTTGGATCACTCCCCATCACACGGCTCTACCAACTCCCACCTCTGGAGAGTAAGTGTTCAAAACGCATTTTCTGTCTTGTTCTCCATAAGGAGGACATGAAGCAAAGGGACACTTTCTGAAATATAGAAAATAAAAACATGCCAGGATTGAATGGAGGCCAAGTTCAGGATCAGCCACAACTAGTAGTTCAACTGATAATCCAGGAATCTCAAGGCTCTGCTTTTCTAGTCTGTGAGGGGAATGGCCCCTTTCTTCTGCCACCCACTTCAGAGTTGCCAGGGTCTCCTCCCAGCTGACTCGCAAAGCCAAATGAATCCTCAGGGTCAATTCTCCTTCTAAAGGGGCAGCTGCCGCAAGGTAGGGCAGCACAATCAGTTTCAGGTGGCCTGAGGGTCCCACCAGCACGACTCTGCTCTCAGACTGTCTCAGTTCAAGGGCTACTGTGCGGAGTGCTGAGGCATAGGCTTAGCCACGGCAGAGAAACATGAGGGAGCTTGCTGCCTTCATTCTTATCTCGCTGACAGAGCAGAGGTTATATAAAGTGGATTTCTGAGCAGTGAACCAGAAATTAGTTAATCTCTTCTGTTACTTACTCCTTTTTCCCCAGAGAAACCACATTGCACATCTGAGGTTCCTCTGGGAAAGGCGGGAATAGGATTAGTAGGTCTCTGGGGCCTTCCTGCATGGTAGGGTTCTGAATTCTACTTCCAAAACCTCTTTCTGCAAGCAGCTCTCCCTCGTCAATGTTCTGCTGTATGTGAGATGGAAAAGGAAGTGAAGCTTAGCTGTTGTTACAGGATAATGAAATGTTGCTGTCTTCTCTGGGTTTGCATCAGAGCCACAGATTACATAGTAAGCAAGAGTTTAAGCAAGAGTTAAAGATCTTGTATGCAAGACCTGCAAAGGGGATGGTCAAAAGCCAGTGTTGCCAGGATAGACTATCAACCACCTCCAAACCTTACAGGACAAGATGAAAATTTCCTTAGGGGTTTAGAGTGAGGACTTCTCTAAAAGGGTTGTGCGCTGCATAACTCCCCTTTTATCCCTGTTCTCATGGGTGAGAAAATGCTTCCCCTTCATTATAAGGCAAGTGAGCTGAATAAACAAGAACTTCAAAATAATTACTCAGATAGATTGGCAGGTGTCCCTGAGGTTTGAAGTGCCCAGGAACCGCTATTCACATCTGGATAAAGTCCAATGCAAAAGGCTACGGCTGAATTGAAATAAGGGGGCAGGAAAGAACAAAGGTTTGAATTGGGAGCAGCCCACACTTCAAGTTAGACCAGGCAAAGGCGTCTGCAAGTTTTCCATGGACTGTGCAACAGGAACCGGCTGTAAATCTTGAAGACTCTGCTTGAAAATGCTTCTTGCTGGGGGCAAGGCAAATCCAGGAGGAGAAGGCTGTCCTGGGCCATCACAGGCAGATGATACTGGGGTTGTTAAGTGGCTATGCGGGAAATGTACCACCTCAGGAGATCCTGTCAGGGAAATTACTGGAAACCCACAAATAATGCCCACGAGAAAGGACCAGAAACTACCTTCCTACACCCAAAATGTGAGGCCAAAATACAACCAGTCTATTCAATAAGACCCTATCTGTTGCTTTTTCTCTCCTTCCCCACCTCCTCCTTTCCAGCCCTAGAAAGGCCGGAAACAAGCGCTAAGAAGAGGTGAGGAGTGGACCCAACACACGGCCCTCCTCTCCCTCCTACTGTGTATTTCCCAGGCTAAGACTATCACGAAGGGCATGGGAATGAAGAGTTATTTTCCTGATATTTTATTACAAAAATTTTCAAATGGCTCAGTGCCTGTAGCTCAGTGGCGAGGGCACCAGCCACTTAGACCAGAGCGGGTGGGCTCGAACCTCTCCTGTGCCCGCCAAACAACAGTGACAACCACAACTCAAAAAATAGCTGGACGTTGGCAGAGGGCGCCTGTAGTCCCAGCTACTTGGGAGGCTGAGGCAAGAGAACACTTAAGCCCAAGAGAGTTAGAAGTTGCTGTGAGCTGTGACACCACAGCGCTCTACTGAGGGCGACATAATGAGACTCTGTCTCAAAAAAAAAAAAAAATTCAAACATACAGCAAAGTTGAAAAAAAATTGCAGTGAACATCTGTATATTCACCAATTAATCTTGCTTTATCATATAACCATCTCTCTGTCCATCCATCTTAGTGTTTATCTATGTCAAAGAAAATTCTAGGCCTCAATACCTCAGCATGCTTTAACAGGGGGTTAGTGTGGTTTTCTTCTCTTTGGTTGTAAAATCTACATACAATGAAATTTACAGATCTTAAATACCTATTTACTGAGGTTTGACAAATGCACACATATGTGTAACCCAAAACTTAAATAAAGCACTTTCCGTAATCCAGCAAGTTCCCTCATGTCCCACTGCAGTCAGTCGACTCCCCTATACCCTTGGATTTTTTCTCAGCATAGATTAGGTGTGCCAATTTTAGAAATTCCATATAAATGGATTTATATAATAACTGTTTTGTTTTTGTTCTTTGAGATAAGAGTCTCACTCTGTGACCTTGGCTAGAGTGCTGTGGCATCACTCTAGCCAAGTTCACAGTTCAGTCTAGCCAGTCTAGCTCACAGCAATCTCAAACTCTTGGAGTCAAGCGATCCTCCTACCTTAGCCTCCCAAATAGCTGGGACTACAGGTGGCCACTACAATGCCCGGCTAATTTTTCTATTTTTAGTAGAGACAGGGTCTCGCTCTTGCTCAGGCTAGTCTCGAACTTCTAATCTCAAGTAATTCATCTGCCTCAGCTCCCCAGAGTGCTAGAATTAGAGGCGTGAATGGCTGCCTAGCCTCGTAATAACTCTTTGGTATAAAGTCTTCCTTCAGTCTGCAGAATGTTTTTGATTTTTATTCAAGTGGTTGTGCCGATAAACATTCTTTCATTTTTGTTGCTGAGTGGCATTTCATGGTATGAATTCCCACAGTTTGCTATTTCTTCTCCTTTCAATGGACACCAGGACTATTTCCAGTTTTGTACTATTATAAATAAAGATTTTATGTTCTTCTACAGGTTTTTTTAACAAATATTTTCACTAATCTTGGGGAAATGCCAATCAGTAAGATTACTGGATTTATAGTTAGATAAATCTATAGATAGAGTAGATAAAAATAAATAAATGTATTTATTAAAATATTTAAATAAATTAGATATTAGTTTTGAACTCCTGGACTCCAGGGATCCTCCTGTCTCAGTCTCCTGAGTAGCTGGAATATAAGTATATGCGACTATGTCCAGCTTGAAATGTTTGGAATTTTGGAATATTTGCATATGCATAATGAGATATCTTGGGGATGGAACCCAAATTTAAACACGAGATTCACTGACATTTCATTTGCACCTTATACACAGAGCCTGAATTTAGTTTTATATAGTATGTTTAATAATTTTGTGCACAAAACCAGGTTTGTGTGCATTAAACTGTCAAATGCAACTTTGGACGGACTTCAGAGTTCAAGTTTTCAGATCAGATCGGGGACGCTCAGCCTGGAGCTCCTTCTGTTACTTCTCATTGATCATTCTGTGTATTAAATATACGGGGAAGGACAAAGTTTTAAATTGGATAAGATTTTTGGGTATTTGCCTCAATGCCTAAAATTGCTCAGAGAAACAAATGTCAAAGACTTTATCCAATGGATGGGAAAGTATAAGTCAACTTTAAAGAAGCAAAGAGAAAAAACAAACCATTTTGCACTGTTCCCTACCACATCCAGCACCTTCAATTAACCTTTTAGATGGTGCTTGCTTTTGATTTTCTATTATTATTACAACCATCATGAGTACTCTGAGATGAAAAAATGAGATTGGTGGGAGCTGATCATGAGAAAAAAAAGACTGAGTGCTGGCTCCGGGCCTCTGTTTACCACATGAGAAATACAGTCATCATGATGGTTTTCACACAGAGGCCTGGGAGTGGGTTTGCCTCTGCTATTATGTCTCCATTATGTTTTAGAAAAATTTTTCTCTCCATGGGCATCTGTTGGAGATATATGTTTGAGAACAATTCCAGCTCTAAACCAAGACCTGGTATGAATGGAAATATGTTGTTTTATTTCTATCTTTTTCACATTTTTCGTTTCTCATTCTTTATTCCTCATGGGAGGATAAAGAAGCAAGGAACTATTGATATGTGCAACAGCATGGTTGACTATAAAGACCATTCCACTGGCTGAAAGAAGCCTTATACTGAAGACCGGTGGCAATATGGCTTCGTTTATATGGAATACTGAAATCTATGCCTGAAAAATATCTAAGGGTATAGGGTTTGGATTGCTAAAAGGAAGCATGAGACAACTTTATTTATTTATTTATTTATTTTTTTATTGTTGGGGATTCATTGAGGGTACAATAAGCCAGGTTACACTGATTGCAATTGTTACATAAAGTCCCTCTTGCAATCATATCTTGCCCCCATAAAGTGTGACACACACCAAAGCCCCACCCCCCTCCCTCCTTCCCTCTTTCTGTTTCCCCCCCATAACCTTAATTGTCATTAATTGTCCTCATATCAAAATTGAGTACATAGGATTCATGCTTCTCCATTCTTGTGATGCTTTATTAAGAATAATGTCTTCCACGTCCATCCAGGTTAATACGAAGGATGTAAAGTCTCCATTTTTTTTAATGGCTGAATAGTATTCCATGGTATACATATACCACAGCTTGTTAATCCATTCCTGAGTTGGTGGGCATTTAGGCTGTTTCCACATTTTGGCGATTGTAAATTGAGCTGCAATAAACAGTCTAGTACAAGTGTCCTTATGATAAAAGGATTTCTTTCCTTCTGGGTAGATGCCCAGTAATGGGATTGCAGGATCAAATGGGAGGTCTAGCTTGAGTGCTTTGAGGTTTCTGCATACTTCCTTCCAGAAAGGTTGTACTAGTTTGCAGTCCCACCAGCAGTGTAAAAGTGTTCCCTTCTCTCCACATCCACGCCAGCATCTGCAGTTTTGAGATTTTGTGATGTGGGCCATTTTCACTGGGGTTACATGATATGTCAGGGTTGTTTTGATTTGCATTTCTCTAATATATAGAGATGATGAACATTTTTTCATGTGTTTGTTAGCCATTCATCTGTCGTCTTTAGAGAAAGTTCTACTCATGTCTCTTGCCCAGTGATATATGGGATTGTTGGCTTTTTTCATGTGGATTAATTTGAGTTCTCTATAGATCCTAGTTATCAAACTTCTGTCTGATTGAAAATATGCAAATATCCTTTCCCATTGTGTAGGTTGTCTCTTTGCTTTGGTTATTGTCTCCTTAGCTGTACAGAAGCTTTTCAGTTTAATGAAGTCCCATTTGTTTATTTTTGTTGTTGTTGCAATTGCCATGGCAGTCTTCTTCATGAAGTCTTTCCCCAGGCCAATATCTTCCAGTGTTTTTCCTATGCTTTCTTGGAGGCTTTTTATTGTTTCATGCCTTAAATTTAAGTCCTTTATCCATCTTGAATCAATTTTTGTGAGTGGGGAAAGGTGTGGGTCCAGTTTCAGTCTTTTACATGTAGACATCCAGTTCTCCCAACACCATTTATTGAATAGGGAGTCTTTCCCCCAAGGTATGTTCCTGTTTAGTTTATCAAAGATTACGTGGTTGTAAAATGTTAGTTTCATTTCTTGGTTTTCAATTCGATTCCAAGTGTCTATGTCTCTGTTTTTGTGCCAGTACCATGCTGTCTTGAGCACTATGGCTTTGTAGTACAGAATAAAATCTGGTATGCTGATGCCCCCAGCTTTATTTTTGTTACAGAGAACTGCCTTAGCTATACGGGGTTTTTTCCGGTTCCATACAAAATGCAGAATCATTTTTTCCAAATCTTGAAAGTACGATCTTGGTATTTTGATAGGAATGGCATTGAATAGGTAGATTGCTTTGGGAAGTATAGACATTTTAACAATGTTGATTCTTCCCCTCCATGAGCATGGTATGTTCTTCCATTTGTTAATATCCTCTGCTATTTCCTTTATGAGGATTTCATAGTTTTCTTTATAGAGGTCCTTCACCTCCTTCGTTAGGTATATTCCTAGGTATTTCATTTTCTTTGAGACTATGGTGAAGGGAGTTGTGTCCTTAATTGGCTTCTCATCTTGACTGTTATTGGTGTACACAAAGGCTACTGACTTGTGGACATTGATTTTATATCCTGAAACATTACTGTATTTTTTGATGACTTCTAGGAGTCTTGTGGTTGAGTCTTTGGGGTTCTCTAAGTATAAGATCATGTCGTGAGCAAAGAGGGAAAGTTTGACCTCCTCTGCTCCCATTTGGATTCCCTTTATTTCCTTGTCTTGCCTAATTGTATTGGCTAGAACTTCCAGCACTATGTTGAATAGTAAAGGTGACAGAGGACAACCTTGTCTGGTTCCAGTTCTAAGAGGAAAAGCTTTCAGTTTTACCCCATTCAGTAAAATATTGACTGTGGGTTTGTCATAGATAGCTTCAATCAGTTTTAGAAATGTGCCACCTATGCCTATACTCTTCAGTTTTCTAATTAGAAAAGGATGCTGGATGTTATCAAATGCTTTTTCTGCATCTATTGAGAGGATCATGTGATCTTTATTTTTGCCTCTGTTAATATGGTGGATAACATTTATAGACTTGCGTATGTTAAACCAGCCTTGCATCCCTGGGATGAAGCCTACTTGATCATGATGAATGACTTTTTTGATGATAAGCTGTAATCTATTGGCTAGGATTTTGTTCAGTATTTTTGCGTCTATATTCATGAGTGAGATTGGTCTGAAATTCTCCTTTTTGTTTGGGTCTTTTCCTGGTTTTGGTATCAGGGTGATGTTTGCTTCATAGAATGTGTTGGGGAAGATTCCTTCTTCCTCAATTTTTTGGAATACTTTCTGCAGTACAGGAATAAGCTCTTCCTTGAAGGTTTGATAGAATTCTGGAGTGAAGCCATCTGGACCAGGGCATTTTTTGGTTGGAAGCTTTTTTATTGTTTCTTTGATCTCAGTGCTTGAAATTGGTCTGTTCAGGAGCTCTATTTCTTCCTGGCTGAGTCTAGGGAGAGGGTGTGATTCCAAATATTGATCCATTTCTTTCACATTGTCAAATTTCTGGCCATAGAATTTCTGGTAGTATTCAGAGATGATCTCTTGTATCTCTGGGGGATCAGTTGTTATTTTCCCTTTATCATTTCTGATTGAGGTTACTAGAGATTTTACTTTTCTATTCCTCGTTAGTCTGGCCAATGGTTTATCTATTTTATTTATTTTTTCAAAAAACCAACTCCTTGTTTCATTAATTTTCTGAATGATTCTTTTGTTTTCAATTTCATTGATCTCTGATTTCATGTTGGATATTTCTTTTCTTCTACTGAGTTTAGGCTTAGATTGTTCTTCTTTTTCCAGTTCCCTAAGATCTCTTGTGAGATTGTTGATGTGCTCTCTTTCTGTTTTTCGAATGTAGGCATCTAAAGCGATGAATTTTCCTCTCAAAACTGCTTTTGCAGTATCCCACAGGTTTTGGTAGCTTGTGTCTTCATTGTTGTTATGCTCAAGGAAGTTAATGATTTCCTGTTTTATTTCTTCCTGCACCCATCTGTTATTCAACAGAAGATTGTTTAATTTCTATGCCTTTGGGTGGGGTCGAGCATTTTTGTTAGAGTTGAGTTCCACCTTTAGTGCCTTATGGTCTGAGAAGATACAAGGTAAAATTTCAATTCTTTTGATTCTGTTGATATTTGTTTTGTGTCCCAGGATATGATCAATTTTGGAGAATGTTCCATGGGGTGATGAGAAGAATGTGTATTCTTTATCTTTGGGGTGGAGTGTTCTATATGCGTCTATCAAGCACAGTTGTTCTAGGGTCTCATTTAAATCTCTTATATCCTTATTTAATTTCTGTTTAGAGGATCTGTCCAGCTCTGTAAGAGGAGTGTTAAGGTGCCCTGTTGTTATGGTATTATCAGATATCATATTGCTCAGACTGAGTAAGGTCTGTTTCAAGAATCTGGGAGCATTTAAATTGGGTGCATAGATATTTAGAATTGAAATGTCTTCTTGTTGTATTTTTCCCTTGACCAATATAAAGTGACCATCATTGTCTTTTTTGACTTTAGTTGCTTTAAATCCACATGTATCTGAAATTAAGATTGCAACTCCTCTTTTCTTCTGAATTCCATTTGCCTGAGAAATTGTCTTCCAACCCTTCACTCAGAGCTTTAATTTGTCTTTTGAAGCCAGGTGTGTTTCTTGCAGACAGCAAATGGATGGCTTGTGTTTTTTAATCCAGTCAACCAATCTATGTCTCTTCAGTGGGGAATTCAAGCCATTAACATTTATGGAGATAATTGATAAGTGTGGTAGTATTCTATTCGTCTTATTTTGTGAGAGTCCCTTGCTTAGTTTTATCTTTTGCATCAGTGTGGAGGTTAGGTTCTGTCCTTTAATTTCTGAGTTCTTACTTTGCTGCTGATCCATTGTGGTAGTCAGTGTGCAGAACAGGTTGAAGTATTTCCTGTAGAGCTGGTCTTGTTGTGGCGTATTTCCTCAATGTTTGTATATCCGTAAATGATTTGATTTCTCCGTCAATTTTGAAGCTTAGCTTAGCAGGGTACAGAATTCTGGGCTGAAAATTGTTCCGTTTAAGTAGATTAAAGGTAGATGACCAGTGTCTTCTTTCTTGGAAAGTTTCATTAGAAAAGTCTGTGGTCACTCTGATGGATTTGCCTCTGTAGGTCAACTGGCGCTTACTCCTGGCAGCTTGCAGAATCTTTTCTTTGGTCTTGACTTTGGACAGGTTCATCACAATTTGTCTTGGAGAAGCTCGGTTAGAGTTGAGGTGACCTGGGGTCCGATACTCTCTGAAAGCAGTGTGTCAGAATCTTTGGTGATATTTGGGAAATTTTCTTTTATAATATTCTCTAGTATGGCTTCCATTCCTCTGGGGCATTCTTCTTCCCCTTCTGGAATTCCTATAACTCGTATGTTGGAACGCTTCATAAAGTCCCATAATTCTGACAGTGAACGTTCTGCTTTCTCTCTCTTCTTTTCTGCCTCTTTTACTATCTGAATTATCTCAAAAACTTTGTCTTCTACCTCTGAAATTCTTTCTTCTGCATGGTCTAACCTGTTGCTGATATTTTCCATTGCGTCTTTAAGTTCCCTGATTGACTGTTTCATTTCCTTCAGCTCTTCTATATCCTTTTTATATTCTTCATATCGTTCATCTCTTATTTGATTCTGTTTTTGAATTTCCTTTTGGTTAATTTCCACTTTATTAGCAGTTTCCTTCATTGTTTCCATCATTTCTTTCATTGTTTTCAACATGTGTATTCTAAATTCCTTTTCTGTCATTCCTAACATTTCTTTATAAGTGGAATCCTCTGCAGTAGCTAACTCATGGTCCCTTGGCGGGGTTATTCTAGACTGGTTCTTCATGTTGCCTGGAGTTTTCTGCTGATTCTTCCTCATGGGTGATTTCTTTTATCTGTTTCCTTGCCCTAATTTTCCTTTCTCTTCCTCTTGCTCTTTAAGTTCTCGTGCCTGTGGACTAAGGGTTACAGGACCAGAAGTGTGAGAAGGTTTAAGAGCAAAAAAGGGATGAAAGAAAGGAGGACCGAGTGATAAGAAAAAAAAAAATAAAAATAGAGAAAGGAGAGGGGGTGGGTAAAAGGAATATTGACAAAAAGAAGAGAGGCACAGAAAGAGGGAGAAAAGTACAGTAGGGTACTTTGATACAACCTTAAAAAAAAAAAAACCACCCTCTGGGGGTGCCCAGTTGGTTGGTTCCCTTGAGGTCAGCAGCTCTTTGCTAACCTGATCAGACACAGTACCCCACCTCCACCAAGTAGAGAGGAAAGACAAAAATGCTATAAATGAAACCAAAACAAGCAAACAGAAAACTTTATGGGATAAAATTGGCTGCAAAACCAAATAATAGCGGTAGAAACACTAGAAAAATGAAGTTCTAATTATTGAAATAGGTAGCAATGGGAAATTATAATTAAACTAGAAAAATTGAGAAAGAAAAAGGATCTGTACCGAAAAGGTTGAACTTAAAAAACAAAACAACAATCAATAACATCAAACTAAACAAAAAAACAACCAAACCAAAAAAAAAAACCACAACCAAAAACAAAGCAGTATGTATATGTTATTGAATGTTGTCTGGGCAACACGTGGTCTTCTGGGGTATGAGATGTTAATTACAGTTCTGATACGACTGGAGGCTGCTATTTTCTCTCTCTTTTTTTTTTTTTTTGTAGAGACAGAGTCTCACTGTACCACCCTCGGGTAGAGTGCCGTGGCATCACACAGCTCACAGCAACCTCTAACTCTTGGGCTTCCGCGATTCTCTTGCCTCAGCCTCCCGAGCAGCTGGGACTACAGGCGCCCGCCACAACGCCCGGCTATTTTTTGTTGCAGTTTGGCCGGGGCTGGGTTTGAACCTGCCACCCTCGGCATATGGGGCCGGCGCCCTACTCACTGAGCCACAGGCGCCGCCGCTGCTAGTTTCTCAAACCCCAGCAGGTAGACACCCTAAGTCTCTCTTCAGCCCACTTTAAAGGCACTTTGAACTTGTTCACTTGCTGAGCAGAAGCTTTCCCAGGGGAAGTGCTTGTCGCTGGAATCACTGCTGAAGTGGCTATCCACTTACCCTGTGTGCCAAAACTGGTCTCCCTCTGCCCCCAAGGGTTAGGGCTGCAAGGCGGCTCAGACCCCGCCCTTAGGCTACTTGGTCGCTGGGTTACCAGCTCCCACCCAATTCTAGCTCTGCGACCCTGAGGGCGGAGCTTGCCGGGGCAGATCGCTCACAATGGCTGCCTGTGACCCAGAGCCAAACACTATTAGTTCCGTCTGGCTCAGCAGCTCAGACTGGGGCTCTAGACAACGGCCAAAGTTCTCCGCACTCCCGCTCAGACTCTCCCCAAGGCAGTTCAGCTGAGTGCCAAGTCCAAAGACACCAAAACAGTTCACAGGTAAGGCCTTTCTGGTTTGCAGTCGCTGCTACTGAACTTACAGTTGCGGGCGGGTTTAGACGGATTGAACACACGCGACCACTTGCTGGTTTTCCACTGTTTTAGTCCTCCTCTTGGGGTCCAGAAGTCTCTCGCTGACTCCTTATATCCTCTCAGGGGTGATGATAGGCAGATCCCACCAGCCAGAGATGCCTGGAGTCCTATCTCCCCAGACTCACGGTGCCCAGATGCAAGGAAGCTGTTACTCGGCTGCCATCTTCCATATCTTGAGACAACTTTCTAGTCTCTACTATGGCCCAAACTCTGTGCTACGAATTGTATACCCAGGATCTCATTTACTCCACAAAACTATCTTATCCATTACTGTTTCTTCCCACACTTCTACAGCATGTTAAGCTCAGAGAATCTGGGTATTGTATCTGTATCCTATGCCTGCTTAGAAGTCACCAGTTCCTGAGGAACTTTAAAAAAAGAAATTTGAATAAAAATTAATAAAATAGGACAAAAAATTAGCACGTACATAGTACTTCTTGAAATCTCTCCTAAGGCCACTAATAAGCCACGTAAATGCCCATAATTAGAACAAAAGTTAGATTAGTTGTAATAGTTCCATATTATAGAATAATGTGTACTGATATTGACAGATAACATGAAGATTATAAATCACATCCAACTTCTGCTCCTGGGCCCAAAGAGACATGTTCAAGGATATTCACGAATTCAAGAATATTCAAATTATTCATTTGTGCATAAATGTAAATACAAATGGAAAGTAAGGGTTATCTACATGTGGTTATTTATTGGGGAAGGAGACATCTTTTTATATGTTTTGATATTGTATGGTTTTGTGTATAACTTGAATAATTTTCATAAATAGTCTAAAGACTGCGTGATTACTAGGTGAGAATACAATAGAGGTGCCTCAGTGAGAATCCTTCCCACGACTACAACTGATTTCCATAGCCAGAACCTCCCCAGGTCCTGAAGAGTGGAGCCACAAAGGAGTGGATGGCAGGAATAGTGACACTAATGGGGTAGAGCTGGAGGATATGGATCTGAAGAGTCAGACCCATGTGTCAGCTTCAAAACACCTTGCATTTTATCATTGCTTAATAAATGAGTTGAACTGAAACAAACCTACAGCAGTTGTGACTTAAAGAGTTGCACTTATCACCAACTATAAGGAATATGTAAAATATACGTTAAAAGATGCCATTTTACACTCATAAGAGTGACAAAAATAAAACAAGCTTTCCAGTATTGCTTGTGGGAATACAAATTGTTACAACTCCTTTAAAGAATTTGTCAATGCCTAGTGAAAAGGAAGACAGGGCTATGCCAGAATTTAGCAATCTCACATCTAGAAACATAGTCTGAAATAAATGTATATGGAAATGTAGACCGTGGTATTTCTTATAATTATGTATTGTGATTTTCCATATGGTAGACTATTATTTTGCAGGGAAACTAAATAGACCAAAGCCACACATTTCAATATGAATAGATTTTGAAAAGATAAAATTAAGCATAGAAAGCTTGAACTGTATCTGTACTGTTTTGTTTTGAGAGAGAGAGAGAAGGGGAAAAAGCGGAATGGATAACAAAAATTAAAGAATCTGAAGTACATACAGGAAAATATCGATATTTTGCAATTTCTTATGGTGAGCATGTGAGTATTTATCATATTATCCTGTCTTTTCTCTGCATGTGAAGTATTTAATAATATGAAAAAAGAGAAAAGGCATAGGAAAGAATATAGTGAAAAAATACATCAAAATGTTATTATCTCTAACTGGTAAGATTCTAAATGACTTTAATTTTCCTTTTTTTATTTTTTCTATATGTTCTAACTGCTCTATATTAAATATATATTTCCATGTATAACATGTATTTTTATATACATCATTTCAAAATTCATGTATTTCATTTTTTCTTGACATACGATGAAGCTAAATGAAATATAGACCCAGCAAAAATAACGAGAACTAGACCAAGATATTAATATTTGTTAATCTTTGGTTGGGGTGACGTTTCTATCACACTTATCTCTAAACAATATTTTTTCTATAATGAGAAAATAAAATATTTGTGAAAGTTGGATTAAATAAAAGGTGATAGGTTCTAAATGAAAAGAAACTCAAAAAATAATTTACCTAGCCTTAGAAAGTGTCCTGTTCCTAAAGAAAAAAACTAAGTTACAAAAAAAAAATCTGTGTTTTCAAAGAAAAATTAAATTAGAGTAGATAATTTTTTAATGAAGTCTGTTATGCATTGTAAATTATAGTGATACTCCATCTTTGTTAGCTCTGCTAATCAGAATGTGAAGTTAGGTAGCATACATCAGTCCTATAAATTCTATGAGTGGAGGTTATTGGGGAAAGGGGAATGCAAAGGTTGTAAGTGGCCTAGTGATCTGAATTGTTTCTAGTGGGAGAAAAGCATGAGTCATTTAATCAATGCAGTGTCTTTTATAAATCTTCAGGAAATCTCCTGGGAAGCCTTTTAGGAGATGGATTTCTTATTACTTCTGATATATGTTCCAATTAAATTTTTAGCGTTGCCCTCATGGGATTGCCCAGCCTAAAAGATGGAAGATGTGATTCCGGCCACTGACGCCCACCATCTATTAGATTCTTGCACATGGAAAAGGCCATGACCAGCCCGTTGACTGAAATCTATAATGGATAATGATGACACTGCTCCAGCAATCTTGAAACTCTGCCCTAGAATCAATGCAAAGCTTTGGCAACCTTAGAATTTCCATACGCTTAGGCAGATAGGTGTCTTCAAATATAACAGCAATGTCATTTTCTGGGGAGGGGGAAGTATCTGGGAAAATTCTACAATTGTCTCCCCTGTGTCTCCTTCCCACTTCATTCCAATTAGTAACAGCCAAATCCAACTCCTACAACTGAGGTTGCCACGATGTGTGTTAGATGACACGTTTTAGAAAGCATATATGCAAACAATTATGGGATCTGAACAGCAATAACTAGAAGGGAAGAAAATCAGGCATTTTTGCTCCAAAGTGTACCAGAGGGGAAACAGAAGGTTACCCTGGCAGTTGGTAAACCAGGGTGGCCTTAGACCAGCTGAGAAAATGACAGAGTAACAGCAAGAAGGTTTCAAAGGCAGAAAAGCCAATGAAATCGTGAATTTTACACTTCATATATTTTTAATCCCTTCCTCTTTTTCACTTTTATTGGGTAAACTAATTAGACCCCACAAACACACTCCCACCCACGACCGTGGCTCCACATCTCCAGGGCCTCCCACCTGAGTGACCAGAGGAAACGCAGCTGATCCCTTATCTCATCACTCAGTGACCTCCCAGCTCTCTCCTCTCGCTTTGCTTTCTCAATACCCACATAAGACGTAGGAGGAGTTTTCTGCCTCCAAGATTGTGCAGCTTTCTGTTCAATTACCCCCAACTGAAAAATGACTGCTCCACATACTAGGAGATATATGGTAATCAAGCAACGAAATGTCCCTTTTGCTAATGACATGTTTTTTCAATATGTTCAAATGAGAGGCTCATCGGAAATTATTCACTTTCTTCTGAGCTGCAAAGGAAAATGAAAGGCAAATTATGGTTGTTTAAGCACGTGTTTGCACAGATCCCGTTCCACTGAATTAATTTGCTATCCACAGAGCTATTGACAACTAGTTTCTTCTGCGTGCCTTTTCACTTACCAGGTGGAAATGATTACAGATTTAATTTCTTTGAGGAGTTATTTAGGTTGGAGATGGTACCTTTGTAATACAGAAGTCATAATGTCCACCAGAGAGAATAAAAGCACAATAGCTTCCAATGTTTCCACGGTAGAAAGAGATGACAGAGTGTCAGATTTAAAAAGAATTCAGACCATCACTCTGATTTTTCAAATGAGAAAACTGAGACCAGGAGAGGTGAAGGAGATTAGCCAAAGTCAGTTTGCTAGTTTGCAACGGAGCTGAAATTAGGAGCTAAGTGTTGGAACACCTGCCTCCTCTCTTTTCTCCCCACCATCCTCCTGGCAGCAGTGTCAATGGCAAATAAAAGCCAGTTCAAGAAAATGTGGCCTCGGAGAGGCGTACTTTGGGACAAAGTACCAATGCACACTTGCAATTTTCTACAAATTCCTTAATTACACAGAATTAATTCATTCACAGAAGCTGCTGCCCCACTTTTTCATAGCTCAACACACACACCGTCTAGCGGAGATAATTCATCAGTATCTGAATGCACTCAGGGTGGCCAGTTTCAGCCAGAAGGAGGAAGAGAGGGGCAGGGTCAAGGGCAGTATGGAAGGAGCCCTTGGCCTTCACCCTCCAGTCCCCACCACCTCCCATCAGCCCAAGCAGATCCAGTCTCATTACATTTCTCTTTGATACAAAATCCAGAAATCCTGGTCAGGCGGCTTTGCTTATCAAATCGGTTTGTAATAAACCATTTTTATCAAACTTTATCTGTTGGAACCAAAATATGTTTGATGTTACTATAAAGTATGCTTATCGGTCCTACTGCTGAAATGGCACTGCCCAAAAGTAAATGGTGTTAAGAACAAAGGCTCTAGAGCCTGAAAGAAATCTGTTTAAATCTCAAATCCATCACTTTCTAACCACATTGCTTTGCCCAATTCCTCACACATTCAGTAATATCTTCCTGGACACACGAGACTGTAAGACTGCAGACAGATCCAGAGGCTGCCTTCCCTGCCTCTGCTCTTCAGAGGCACAGACAGACACTAACACATCTACCTCCCAAGTTAATGTGAGGGGTTAACTGGTACAAGTGTTGAGAAGAAGGTCCCGGGAACTATGAAGGCCCCCAGGAGAAGGGTTTGCCCTGGGGTCAAAGGTCAGGAAAGGCCACCTTTTGGAAGGGCCGCTGGAGATGAGATCAGAGCAGGAATGGGCAGTGAGGGAAGGGAGGAGGGGCCGGCATCCTGGCACAGAGGCAGTGCCAGGGGACCACGGCTAGTCCAAGACACGGAGTGCAGTGTAGAGCAGAGAGAAGGGGCACACGATGAGGCCAGAGATTCCTAAAAAGTGACTGGCTCTCCCCCAAATAAATGGTAGCTATTCTTATGGGCTATTCTATCTTGATCCAGCCACAAATTCAGGATCTCAGGTATTTGTTTTTTTTCATCCTCTTCTCTATTCACTCAGTCAAATTACTGGTTTACTGATCTAATCACCCTAAATAGTCTCAAGGTGGCAATTGCACTCATGTATTATTATTGTAAATTTCACCACTGCAGTGTAGCTCACAGTGGCTCACTTTTGCTATTCACGGGAAACATCAACTGCAAATGCAGTTCCCTTTGTTAGCCAAATGTTCATGCACAAATGTACTTATTATTAACCAACAGTGTAGTGCAGGGTTATTAAAGGGGAATGAGAAAACAAAAAACATGAGGGAGAAAAGAAAAACACATGTGCAGAGCACTTGAGAGTTTATAAAGCCCCCTCACTTCATATCAATGGGACCTCACAATGGGTGGGGGTGGAGGTGAGTGGGAGGAAAGGGCACAAATGTTGTCCTTATTATTTTTACAAGTAAGATTAACTCAGACAAAACAACTTGCTCAAACTCACACAAGGAAATAATAACACTTCTGCATCTAAAATACAAGTTTTGGGGCTCCCCATTCTATGTCCTTCACCTCCCCTGCCAACATGAAGAAAGCACACAAAGTAGACCAGAGAACTCAGGCAGCCACTAAACAGAGGAGAAGGTCAAGAAAAAAACTCGTGTGCAATTCACCAATATTTTAGCAACTCATTATTATTTCACTATCATTGTGGTAGTTGTCACCAATAAACAATATGCACTGGGCAATCACTGCACTCCAGGTCAAGCATTAGACGCGTCACATGCACTGTCTCACTGAACCCTCACCTTCAACACAGACCAATGCCTTTTTAAACCAGAAATACAGATGCTCACATGGAGGCCTGGAAAACTTAATTTGCTTACCCTGTTCCTAAATTTTGGGTTCCATCCATGGCCACTATAACTAGACTGACATACTTCTGTGGGACAAACTATATTCATAGCAGAGTTAAATACCAATAAGGTCATGGCAATGAATAATTTGAGTTCTCCTGTGTTTGGGGGTAATTCACACAATGACTCATATTATCCTCAAAGAAAAGCACTTAATCTAGTTTCCCCTCTTCATTGAGAAGAAGCTGTAAGGCCGGAGACTACTCTGTGACATTTCCAACCACTGTGACTGGTGTGTGTGCATTCAACACATCTGTGGCGATGGGATTTCAGGAAGCTACCACAGGGGTCGGCAAACCATGGTCCCTGGGTGAAATATGTCCCACAATCTGTTTTTTGGAAGTTCCACGGACTAAGAATAGTTTTTCCATTTTTAAGCAGTCAAAAAAATTGCAAAGAAGAACATTTCATGACATGTGCAAATTATATGAAATTCAAATGTAGTATCTATAAATGAAGTTTTATTGGAGCACAGCCCCACTCATTCATTTACACATTGTCTATGCTGCCTTCCTGCTCCAGTGCAGAGTTCAGCAGTTGCAATTGAGCCCTTTACAGAAAGTATTTGCTGGCCCTGAGCTATAGCTTATTACTGTGCAAAGGCTACACTTATCCCCAGTATAGTTAGAAGATAAGGATGGCCCCAGTACAGGCCAAGGCTAAACTCCCTTTCCTTTCAGCCTAACCTGCCTCCTTGGTCTCCCATGAATTCACTGCCTCATTCTTGCTTACTTTCTAATGGGTTTTTCATGACCTTTTCCACACCATCTCTCTGCTCACAAGCCTTTTAAATACAGTTGGTTCTTCATATCCATGAGTTCCACATCCACGGATTTAAACAACCATGGATTGAAAACATTTTTTTAATTTATTTTTTTTATTAAATCATAGCTGTGTACATTAATGTGATCATGGGTCATCATACACTAGTTTCATAGACCGTTTGACACATTTTCATCACACTGGTTGACACAGCCTTCCTGGCATTTTTTTAGTTATTATGCTAAGACACTTACAGGGGGAAGGGGGAAAACATTTTTTCAAATGGTGCCTGTATAGAACATGTGCAGGTATTTTTATGCTTGTCATTATTCCCTAAACAATAAAGTATAACAACTATTTCTCATAGCATCTACATTGTTTTAGGAATTATAAATAATCTAGACATGACTCAAAGTATCTGGAAGGATGCTCATAGGTTATATGCAAATACTACACTATTTAAAACAGGGACTTGAGCATCTGTGGATTTTGGTATTAGAAAAACATATGTTTTTAATGTACAAATAGTTCTTTGTCATTCATAGAACAAAGATCAAAATAGCTGTCATAGGTATATCAGGCCCTCCGTGGGTTCCCCGTCACTTGCAGAGCAAGGACACTGCAGCCCATCCTCTCACTGCAGCAATGCCTTCATCTTCATCCACCTCCCATCTCCCTTCTTGCCTCCAGCATCCAGCCCAAGAGCTCCTTCCCTTTCCTCACAACCCCAACCAGAAGACTAGGTTTTCAGTCATCAGTTATCCCCAATAAAGCACATACTTTTTATTGACTTCCACAGCGAGACACAGCATCCTACCTTGACATTTTTACCTTCACGTCTGGCCTTGCCACCATCTCCACCAGCCAGTGAGAAACACAAAAGTAAGAACCACACCTTCATTTTTATAACTCTGGTGCTCAGCATCAGAAAAGAACATAATACGGGTTCATAGAATTTAATAATAAGAGTTTTGATTAATTTTATTGTCATTTTCATCTCAGTAGGGTAAGGCTCAGTTTTTAAAATAAAAAAGCCATAGATATAAGAGATGCCTTTGGCCAAGCACAGTGGCTCATTCCTATAATCCTAGCACTCTGGGTGGATTACTTGAGTTTGGGAGTTTGAGACCACCCTAAGCTAGAGGTTGACCTCGTCTCTACTGTAAATAGAAAAAGTAGCACCATGCCCGGCACCTGTAGTCCCAGCTACTTGGAAAGCTGAGGCAAGAGGATCCCTTGAGTTTGAGGTTGTCGTGAGCTATGACACCACTACACTCTACCCAGGGCAACAGAAAAGAGAGAGATGCCTGTACAGATTCATCCTAAGTAGCTCTGTGTCCTTAGATAAGCCATTTAACTCTCTGTGATGCAAATTCCTCATGTGTTAGAAGATAAGGATGAGCCCTAATTGACCAACTTTAACTGACTTTACCTACTTCAAGGGAGGTAGAGGATAAGCAATCACAAAAACAAAAATCAGCATGAATAGTATACATTCATATTTCTTCAAAGTACTGGTTTAGGCTCAGCGCCTGTAGCTCAGTGGTTAGGGCGTCGGCCTCATACACTGGGGCTGGAGAATTCCAACCCAGCCCGGACTGCCAAACAACAATGACAACTACAACCAGAAAATAGCCAGGCGTTGTGGTGGGCACCTGTAGTCTCAGCTACTCGGGAGGCTGAGGCAAAAGAATTGCTTAAGCCCAAGAGTTTGAGGTTGTTGGGAGCTGTGACACCACGGTACTCTACCGAGGGCAAGAGCTTGAGACTCTGTCTCAAAAAAAAAAAATAAAGTATTGGTTTAAAAAGTACTTTCAGAAACAAGGTATTTTATCATGAAAAATATATATATATATGAGCCCCAAATAACATAATGTCAGTGAAAGATCTTTATAAATTGTAAAGCATACATGTGAAATAATATGGCTTTTAGTTTCTATTATAATAACTACCTGGCATAGCTCAAAAGATCACAACCCAGCCTGGCACATAGAAGAGCCTGTTCTGAGCTCGTAATGCATTGAAGAGTAGCAGGTAATTTTATTTCCATGATAATGATATTGCCTTCTGGCTTCCTCTACTTTAGCTTCTTTATGGGGAAATAAAATATCATCTTACAAGTGCACATAACTTAGATCTGCAAAACATTTCCACATTCATTATCTCTTTTAATCCTCAGGACAGTCCCCACTTTTCATATCACAAAGTCATTCTTCGAAACTGGAAATAACTTGCTTTACTTTCCAGCAAGTGAGAGAGAACTGAGGTTCTCAGAGCACAAGTTTCCACTCTTCCCATCATACTAAGGTCCTGGAGCATTAAAGCATTTGAGATCATCTAGTCTAACATCTTCAGAAGGAGAAAGTTAGGAATCCAGCCAGGACCAGAACTCCAATGTTCCACTTCCCCCTGGTCCCTAGAGAGTTATACTTTATCTCTTGTGATAGCCAGCCTCAAATTTGGCCCCCACCTACTAGTATTCACACCCTTGTATAGTTTTCTCTGTCATTTAAAGAGGGCTGACTTGTACAACCAATAAGATATTGTGGAAGTGACAATGTGTGACTTCTGAGGCTAGGCCATAAAAGACATTGTGGTTTTTATCTTGCTCTCTTGAATTATGTGCTCCAAAGGAACAGACACCATGTTGTGAGGACACTCAAGAGCCCTTTGGAGAGGTCCACCTGGCAGGCAACAGAGACATTCTGCCAAGGGGTAGCACCAACTTTCCAGTGAGTGAGTCTTCCAGAAATGGGTCTTCCGGTCACATTTAAGCATTCAGCAATTGCAGCTTGTGCCCATATCTTTTTTTTGAGACAATCTCACTCTGTCACCCTGGGTAGAGTGCCATAACCTCAATACAGCTCACAGCAACCTCAGACTCTTGGGCTCAAGTGATCCTATGCCTCAGCGTCCCAAGCCACCTGCCAAAATGCCTGGCTAGTTTTTTGTTTTGTTTTGTTTCTGTTTGTTTTTATTTTTAATAGAGATGGGGTCTCACTCTTGCTCAAGCTGGTCTCAAATCCTAAATTCAAGCAATCCACCCACCTTGGCCTCCCAGAGTACTAGGTTTACAGATGGACGCCACCATGTCCAGCCCATATCTGGATCAAAACTTCATGAGAGACTCTGAGCCAGAATCAGATAGATCACTCCAAAATTTGTGACACACAGAAAGTATGTCATAATAAAATTTTATTGCTATTTATCACTTACTTTTTCAGCTAATTTATTATGCAACAATAAATACTCAATATATTTTTCATTATGGACAGAAGATTCTCCAAAGTGTAAGCATGTTCTCCTTTCGCTCCTGAATTTCAGGCTTCTCTTCCTAAAATGTAGTCATAAATCCAGTTTTCATCAGTTCCCTGAACTCACTGTCAGGGATATTAAACGAGAGGAGTTACTTCAATAATCTGATTCTCTATGGCCTTCGCCCAGCTGCCCCAGAAGTGTTCCATCTTGTCCCCAAGCAATTTCCTCACCAAATACTCAGGGCTAAAGTCTAAGATAAGGTTGACTAGGAATGTGAATGTCACAGGCTCTATATCTGATTTGTCTTCTACAGAACACCAAATGAGATCTGAGAGGCATCTGGTTGAAAAATTCGATCCAGAAATGATAGGATCATGATACTTAAATATATTATTATTTATTTGCTCAAGAATCTGTGTTTTTCCCTTTAAATCCTTCTACCTGTCCAATCCTTTATAATTTATCTGCCATCCTTATTACTGAGAAAGAAAAACCATAGAAACTGGTTTAAGTATAAACATGCTCATTCTTTTTAAAACTAATTTATTTATAAATCAGAGCCCTTTAATTTTCCAAAGAAAATAAATTATGAAATCAAAAGTCCTCCCCCCTCCAAGCTCATCTATTTATAGAACTTTCTTGAGAAAGGAAATAAGGGTGAGAATCCTGAACTTGTCTCATCTCTGCCCTGGGAAACCCCAGGATCTTTGTAAAGAGCAAGGGAAAAGCTCTTGGCCTGTCAGGGGGTTGCTTTCCATCCCTACTGCAAGGCCAGAAGCAGACACCATCAGGTTCTTTGCACTGAGGATGAGAGTGAGGAGGAGTCAGCAATACCCTCCAGAAGATTTTTCAAGATGCTGAGGAGGGGAAATGGTCACCACCCCCTCCCAAGTACAGTCAGGAACCACTGTCCCAGTCCGGGGCGAGGCAGGAATTTGTGGAGGTTCCCTCCGTCTAGGACAGGCCAACATAAATGTAATGGTAAGGGAGAATCTTGAAATCTAAAAATAACAGAACAGAAAAGGCTGCTGTCATGTGCTGTCTGTCCACCTCCTATGGGCAGGCACTGTGCTAAGGGGTGCATACTTAGCATCTCAGTTAGGCTTCCCAATTGCATAGTGCTAAGAACATCTGCTTTGATGGGAGCCTAGTTCAAACCCCCTTTCTATTGTATGATATTGAGTGAGCCTTTTAACCTCTCTGAGCCTCGGTTTCAGGCTAGTTGTTAGTCTTACCAGGAGATGGAGCATAGATAATGAGCATATATGTATACTCCAATATCATGATGAGGAAGTAATGAGATAATTACGATTGCTTCTCATACTTTCCAGAGCACATAGCTTAGTTTTGTCTGACATTAAGTTTGTGAACTCGATGCTTCTTTTGGAGCACTGGACAAACAACTCAGTAAGGTTTTTATAACCTTGGTGTATCGGGATCTCACAACTGTGTTCATGTCAATGTGTGGCAGTGTCTTGCTGAGTGTCGTTCATTATGGTTGTTGCGAGTTTTGTGTGCCATTGCAGGAATGTCAGAGCTTGAATTAGAGCACTAACAAACTTTAAATTTCTTGTTAAACTTGGCAAGGTTGGAAGGGAAATCAGGGACATGTTAGTCTAAGTTTATGGAGACAATAGCATGAGGAAAACAGCAGTGTGCAAAAGGATTAAACGTTTTTCTCAGGGAAGAGAAAACATCACTGATGAAGAGAGGCCAGGGCAGACAGTAACAAGCAGAGCTGATGAAAACATTGTAAAAACTCTTTGCATTGCACATCAGTATCACCAGATAACAGTGAGAAACATAGCAGACAAAGTAAACATGGGTAGAGAAACAGGAAAATCTTAACTGAAAATCTTGGCATGAGAAAGGTGTGTACAAAAATGGTCCCAAAGGCACTCACCAGTGAACAAAAGCAAAGGAGAGTCAAACTTTACCAAGACCTTTGGCAGAGGCAAGATGATGTCTTGGGCCACGTTATCACTGGTGATGAAATATGGTTGTATCAAAATGACCTTTAAACAAAGTGTAAATGTGCACAAGGCAAGTCAGCAAATTCTCCACAGCCAGATAAGTTCCATCAGTCCAAATCAAGAGTCAAAATGACATTGCCCATTGTTTTTGATATCAGAAGGATTGTTCATTATGAATTTGTGCCAACCAGACAAACAGTGAAACTGACTTTACTATTTGGAAGTGCTGAAAATTCTGCATGAAAAAGGTAGACAAAAATGATCTGAACCTTTCTTTTTTTTTTTTTTTTGTAGAGACAGAGTCTCACTGTACCGCCCTCGGTAGAGTGCCTTGGTGTCACACGGCTCACAGCAACCTCGAACTCTTGGGCTTACACGATTCTCTTGCCTCAGCCTCCCGAGCAGCTGGGACTACAGGTGCCCGCCACAACGCCCGGCTATTTTTTTGTTGCAGTTTGGCCAGGGCTGGGTTTGAACCCACCATCTTCGGCATATGGGGCTGGCACCCTACTCACTGAGCCACAGGCACCGCCCCTGATCTGAACCTTTCTTTATCCTACAATGCATGACTTTTTCATCACAACAATGCACCAGCTCACACGGCACTATCTGTAAGGGAGTTTTTAGTCAGTAAACAAATAACTGTATTGAAACACCCTCCTTAGTCACCTGATCTGTCCCCTCAATGACATTTTTCTTTACCCAAAGATAAAGGAAATTTTGAAAGGAAGACATTTTGATGACATTTAGGACACCAGGGGTAATACAATGACAGCTTTCATGGCCACTCCAGAAAAAATAGTTCCAAAATTATTTTTTTCTCTTCTATTATTTTTTTTAATTGTTAGATCATAGCTGTGTACATTTTGCAATCAAGGGGTACAATATGCTGGTTTCATATATAATCTGAAAAATTCTCATCAAACTGTTCAACATAGCCTTCATTGCATTTTCTTAGTCATTGTATTTAGACATTTGTATTCTGCATTTAGTAGGTTTCACCTCTACCCATTCTAAGATGCACCAAAGGTGTCACCCCGCCCATTACCCTCTCTTCACCCTAACCTCCCCCCCTTCCCCTCCCTTGGCCCTTTCCCCATATTCTTGTGATATTGTTAGGTTATAGCCTTCATATGAAAGCTATAAATTAGCTTCATAGTAGGGCTGAGTACATTGGATACTTTTTCTTCCATTCCTGAGATACTTTGCTAAGAAGAATATGTTGCAGCTCCATCCATGTAAACATGAAAGAGATAAAGTCTCCATCTTTCTTTAAGGCTGCATAATATTTCGTGGTATACATGTACCACAATTTGCTAGTCCATTCGTGGGTTGATGGGCACTTGGGCTTCTTCCATGACTTAGCACTTATGAATTGGGCTGCAATAAACATTCTGGTACAGATGTTTTCGTTATATTGTGATCTTTGGTCTTCTGGGTATAAACCTAGTAAAGGAATTATAGGATCGAATGACAGGTCTATTTTTGATCTCTAACTATTCTCCAAACATCCTTTCAAAAGGAACATATTAGTGTGCATTCCCACCAGCAGTGTAGAAGTGTGCTCTTTTATCCATATCCATGCCAACATCTCTGGTTTTGGGATTTTGTTATGTGGGCTACTCTTACTGGGATTAGGTGATATCTAAAAGTAGTTTTGATTTGCATTTCTCTGATGATTAAGGATGATGAGCTTTTTTTCATGTGTTTGTAGATCGTGTGTCTGTCTTCTTTAGAGAAGTTTCTCTTCAAGTCCTTTGCCCACCCTGAGATGGGATCACTTGCTCTTTTGCTAATACGTTTGAGTTCTCTGTGGATTCTGGTTATTAAACCTTATCGGAGGCATAACCTGCAAATATTTTCTCCCATTCTGAGGGCTGTCTGCTTGCTTTACTTACTATGCTCTTGGCTGTGCAGAAGCTTTTTAATTTTATGAGGTCCCAGTAATGTATTTTTGATACTTCTTCAATTGCCTGGGGAATCCTCCTCATAAAATATTCACCCAGACCAATTCCTTCAAGAGTTTCCTCTGCACTTTCTTCAAGTATTTTTATAGTTTCATGCCTTAAGTTTAAATCTTTTATCCAGTGAGAGTCTATCTTAGTTAATGGTGAAAGGTGTGGGTTCAGTTTCAGTCGTTTACAGATCGCCAGCCAGTTCACCCAGCACCATTTGTTAAATAGGGAATCTTCCCCACTGAATGTTTTTAATTGGCTTGTCAAAGATCAAATAACGGTAAGTAGCTGGATTCATCTCTTGGTTCTCTATTTAGTTCTAGACATCTGCTCCTCTGTTTTTGTGCCAGTACCATGCTGTTTTGATCACTATCAATTTATAGTATAGTCTCAGGTCTGGTAGCGTGATTCCTCCTGCTTTGCTTTTATTTCTGAATAATGTTTCGGCTATTCGAGGTTTTTTCCTAATTTCCTATAAAATGAAGTATTAATTTTTTAAGATTTTTAAAATATGACAATGGAGCTTTAACAGGAATTGCATTAAAATTATATATTGCTTTGGGTAGTATAGACATTTTAACAATGTTGATTCTTCCCAGCCATGAGCATGGTACATTTTTCCATTTGTTAACATCTTCAGCTATTTCTTTTCTTAGAGTTTCATAGTTCTCTTTGGAGAGATTTTTCATGTCCTTTGCTAGATAAACTCCCAAATATTTCATCTTCTTTGGCACTACTGTCAAAGGAATAGAGTCCTAGACTGTTTTCTCAGCTTGGTTATTGTTAGTATAAATAAAGGCTACAGATTTATGGGTGTTGATTTGTAGCCTGAGACATTACTGTATTCCTTGATCACTTCTAAAAGTTTTGTAGTAGAATCCCTAGTGATTTCAAGATATACGATCATATCATCTGTGAAGAGTGAAACCTTTCCTGGTTCCTGATCTAAGTGGAAATGATTTCAATTTAACTCCATTCAATACGATATTGGCTGTGGTTTTGCTGTAGATGGCCTCTATTCGTTTAAGAAATGTCCTTTCTATACCAATATTCTTAAGTGTTCTGATCATGAAGGGATGCTGGATATTGGCAAAAGCTTTTTCTGCATCAATTGAGAGAATCATATGGTCTTTATTTTTTAGTTTGTTTATGTGCTGAATTACATTTATAGGTTTATGTATATTGAACCAGCCGTGAGACCCTGGGATAAATCCCACTTGGTCATGGTGTATAATTTTCTTGATGTGTTGTTGGATTCTGTTTGTTAGGATCTTATTGAGTATTTTTGCATCAATATTCATTAGTGGTATTGGTCTATAATTTTCTTTTCTTGTTGGGTCTTTCCCTGGTTTAGGGATCAAGGTGATGTTTGCTTTGTAGAATGTGTTGGATAGTATTCCTTCTTTTTCTATATTTTGGAAGAGGTTTAGTAATATTGGTACTAGTTCTTCTTTAAAGGTTTGGTAGAATTCTGATGTAAAGCCATCTGGTCCTGGGCTTTTCTTTTTAGGGAGATTTTGTATACTTGATGCTATTTCAGAACTTGATATAGGCCTGTTCAACCTTTCCACTTCGTTCTGGCTAAGTCTTGGTAGGTGGCATACTACCAAGTATTGGTCAATTTCTTTCAGGTTTTCATATTTCTGAGAGTAAAGTTTTTTGTAATATTTGTTAAGGATTTTTTTAATTTCTGAGGGGTCTGTTGTTATTTCCTCTTTACCATTTCTGATTGATGAAATTAGAGATTTTACTCTTTTTTCCTGGTTAGATTGGCCAAAGATTTACCTATTTTATTGATCTTTTCAAAACCCCAACTTTTTGATTTATTGATCTGTTGTATAAATCTTTTGTTTTCAGTTTCATTTAATTCTGCTCTGATTTTGGTTATTTCTTTTCTTCTGCTGGGTTTGGGGTTGGAATTTTCTTCCTTCTCCAGTTGCTTGAGATGCCCCATTAAGTTATGGGGGCATCTCTATCCGTTTGGAATACTATCCAACCTGAAGTCCTCTCTATCCGTTTTCTTGAGGAAGGCTTGCAGTGCTATAAATATCCCTCGTAGGACTCCCTTTGCAGTATCCCAGAGGTTCTTATAGTTCACGTCTTCATTGTTGTTTTGTTCCAAAAATTTGGTGACTCCTTCTTAATCTCACCTATAACCCATCTATCCTTCAGCAAGGTTATTTAGCTGCCATGTTTTTGTATGGGTATGCATATTCCCGTTGTTAATGAATTCAACTTTTATTCCATGATGGTCTGAGAAGATGCAAGGAAAAATTTCTATTTTTTTAAACTTGCTGAGGTTAGATTTGTGGCCCAGGGGAGGCAGAGCAAGATGGCCACCGAATAACAGCTTCCTTGCATCTGGGCACCGTAAGCCTGGGGAGATAGGACTCCAGGCATCTCTGGCTGCTGGGATCTGCCTATCATCACCCCTGTGAGGATACAGGGAGTCAGCGAGAGACTTCTGGACCCCAAGAGGAGGACTAAAACAGTGGAAAAATGGCAAGTGGTTGCGTGTGTTCAATCCGTCTAAACCCGCCCGCAACTTCCACAGCCACAAGAACTTAAAGAGCAAGAGTAAGTGAAAGGAAAATTAGGGCAAGGAAATAGATAAAAGAAATAACTCATGAGGAAGAATCAGCAGAAAACTCCAGGCAACATGAAGAACCAGTCTAGAACAACCCCACCAAGGGACCATGAGGTAGCTACTGCAGAGGATTCCACCAGTATAGAAATGTTAGGAATGACAGAAAGGGAATTTAGAATACACATGTTGAAAACAATGAAAGAAATGATGGAAACAATGAAGGAAATTGCTAATAAAGTGGAAAATAACCAAAAGGAAATCCAAAAACAGAATCAAATAAGAGATGAACGATATGAAGAATAGAAAAAGGATATAGCAGACCTGAAGGAACTGAAACAGTCAATTAGGGAACTTAAAGATGCAATGGAAAGAATCAGCAACAGGTTAGACCATGCAGAAGAAAGAATTTCAGAGGTAGAAGACAAAGTTCTTGAGATAACTCAGACAGTAAAAGAGGCAGAAAAGAAGAGAGAGAAAGCAGAACGTTCACTGTCAGAATTATGGGACTTTATGAAGCGTTCCAACATACGAGTTATAGGAATTCCAGAAGGGGAAGAAGAATGCCCCAGAGGAATGGAAGCCATACTAGAGAATATTATAAAAGAAAATTTCCCGAAGGCGGAGCAAGATGGCAGCCAAGTAACAGCTTCCTTGCATCTGGGCACCGTGAGTCTGGGGAGATAGGACTCCAGGCATCTCTGGCTGGTGGGATCTGCCTATCATCACTCCTATGAGGATACAGGGAGTCAGTGAGAGACTTCTGGACCCCAAGAGGAGGACTAAAACCGTGGAAAACCGGCAAGTGGTCGTGTGTGTTCTATCCGTCTAAACCCGCCCACAACTGTAAGTTCAGTAGCAGCGAGACTGCAAACCAGAAAGGCCTTACCTGTGAACTGTTTTGATGTCCTTGGACTTGGCACTGAGTTGAACTGCCTTGGGGAAGGCCTGAGCGGGAGTGCGGAGAACTTTGGCCGTTGTCTAGGGCCCCAGTCTGAGCCGCTGAGCCAGACAGAGCTAATAGTGTTTGGCGGTGGGTCACACGGATCCATTGTCAGTGATCTGCCCCGGCAAGCTCCGCCCTCAGGGTCGCAGAGCTAGAAACCGGTGGGAGCTGGTAACCCAGCAACCAAGTAGCCTAAGGGTGGGGTCTGAGCCGCCTTGCAGCCCTAACCCTCAGGGGCAGAGTGAGACCAGTTTTGGCACACTGGGTAAGTGCATAGCCACTTCAGCAGCGATTCCAGCGAGAAAGCTGGGAAAGCTTCTGCTCAGCAAGTTTACAAGTTCAAAGTACCTTTTAAGTAGGCTGAAGAGAGATTTAGGGTGTCTACCTGCTGGGGTTTGAGAAATCAGCAGCCTCCAGTCGTATCAGAACTGTGACTAACATCTCATACCCCAGAAGACCACGTGTTGCCCAGACAATATTCAATAACATATACAAACTGCTTTGTTTTTGGTTGTGTATTTTTTTCTTCTTTTTTTTTTTGTTTGGTTGTTTTTTTTGTTTGTTTATTTTGACGTTGCTGATGTTCTTTTGTTTTTTTAATTTCAATCTTTTCCACACAGATCCCTTTTTCTTTCTCAATTTTCCTAGTTTAATTATAATTTCCCATTGCTGCCTTTTTTAATAACTTCAACTTCATTTTTGCTAGTGTTTCTACCTATATAATTTGGTTTTTCACCCAATTTTATCCCTGTAAAGTTTTCTGTTTGCTTGTTTTGGTTTGATTTATAGCATTTTTGTCTTTCCTCTCTACTTGGTGGAGGTGGGGTACTGTGTCTGACCAGGTTAGCAAAGAGCTGCTGACCTCAAGGGAACCACGCAACTGGGCACCCCCAGAAGGTGGGGTTTTTTAAGGTTGTGTCAAAGTACCCTACTGTACACCTATATTGCCCTGTCTCCCTCTTTCTGTGCCTCTCTTCTTTTTGTCAATATTCCTTATACCCACCCCCTCTCCTTTCTCTATCTTTCCTTTTTTCTTATCACTCGGTCCTCCTTTCTTTCATCCCCCTTTTTTTTGCTCTTCAACCTTCTCACCCTTCTGGTCCTGTAACCCTTAATCCACAGGCACAAGAACTTAACAGAGCAAGAGGAAGTGAAAGGAAAATTAGGGCAAGCAAACAGATAAAAGAAATCACTCATGAGGAAGAACCAGCAGAAAACTCCAGGCAACATGAAGAACCAGTCTAGAACAACCCCACCAAGGGACCATGAGGTAGCTACTGCAGAGGATTCCACCAGTATAGAAATGTTAGGAATGACAGAAAGGGAATTTAGAATACACATGTTGAAAACAATGAAAGAAATGATGGAAACAATGAAGGAAATTGCTAATAAAGTGGAAAATAACCAAAAGGAAATCCAAAAACAGAATCAAATAAGAGATGAACGATATGAAGAATAGAAAAGGGATATAGCAGACCTGAAGGAACTGAAACAGTCAATTAGGGAACTTAAAGATGCAATGGAAAGTATCAGCAACAGGTTAGACCATGCAGAAGAAAGAATTTCAGAGGTAGAAGACAAAGTTCTTGAGATAACTCAGACAGTAAAAGAGGCAGAAAAGAAGAGAGAGAAAGCAGAATGTTCACTGTCAGAATTATGGGACTTTATGAAGCGTTCCAACATACGAGTTATAGGAATTCCAGAAGGGGAAGAAGAATGCCCCAGAGGAATGGAAGCCATACTAGAGAATATTATAAAAGAAAATTTCCCAAACGTCACCAAAGATTCTCACACACTGCTTTCAGAGGGATATCGGACCCCGGGTCGCCTCAACTCTAACCGAGCTTCTCCAAGACACATTGTGATGAACCTGTCCAAAGTCAAGACAAAAGAAAAGATTCTGCAAGCTGCCAGGAGTAAGCGCCAGTTGACCTACAGGGGCAAATCCATCAGAGTTACCGCAGACTTCTCTAATGAAACTTTCCAAGCAAGAAGACAATGGTCATCTACCTTTAATCTACTTAAACAGAACAATTTTCAGCCCAGAATTCTGTACCCTGCTAAGCTAAGCTTCAAAATTGACGGAGAAATCAAATCATTTACGGATATACAAACATTGAGGAAATACGCCACAACAAGACCAGCTCTACAGGAAATACTTCAACCTGTCCTGCACACTGACCACCACAATGGATCAGCAGCAAAGTAAGAACTCAGAAATTAAAGGACAGAACCTAACCTCCACACTGATGTAAAAGATAAAACTAAGCAATGGACTCTCACCAAATAAGATGAGTAGAACACTAACACACTTATCAATTATCTCAATAAATGTTAATGGCTTGAATTCCCCACTGAAGAGACACAGATTGGCTGACTGGATTAAAAAACACAAGCCATCCATTTGCTGTCTGCAAGAAACACACCTGGCTTCAAAAGACAAATTCAAGCTCCGAGTCAAGGGTTGGAAGACAATTTTTCAGGCAAATGGAATTCAGAAGAAAAGAGGAGTTGCAATCTTATTTTCAGATACATGTGGATTTAAAGCAACTAAAGTCAAAAAAGACAAAGATGGTCACTTTATATTGGTCAAGGGAAAAATACAACAAGAAGACATTTCAATTCTAAATATCTATGCACCCAATTTAAATGCTCCCAGATTCTTGAAGCAGACCTTACTCACTCTGAGCAATATGATATCTGATAATACCATAATAACAGGGCACCTTATCACTCCTCTTACAGAGCTGGGCAGATCCTCTAAACAGAAATTAAACAAAGATATAAGAGATTTAAATGAGACCCTAGAACAACTGTGCTTGATAGACGCATATAGAACACTCCACCCCAAAGATAAAGAATATACATTCTTCTCATCACCCCATGGAACATTCTCCAAAATTGATCATATCCTGGGACACAAAACAAATATCAACAGAATCAAAAGAATTGAAATTTTACCTTGTATCTTTTCAGACCATAAGGCACTAAATGTGGAACTCAACTCTAACAAAAATGCTCGACCCCACCCAAAGGCATGGAAATTAAACAATCTTCTGTTGAATAAAAGATGGGTGCAGGAAGAAATAAAACAGGAAATCATTAACTTTCTTGAGCATAACAACAATGAAGACACAAGCTACCAAAACCTGTGGGATACTGCAAAAGCAGTTTTGAGAGGAAAATTCATCGTTTTAGATGCCTACATTCGAAAAACAGAAAGAGAGCACATCAACAATCTCACAAGAGATCTTATGGAATTGGAAAAAGAAGAACAATCTAAGCCTAAACTCAGTAGAAGAAAAGAAATATCCAAAATCAAATCAGAGATCAATGAAATTGAAAACAAAAGAATCATTCAGAAAATTAATGAAACAAGGAGTTGGTTTTTTGAAAAAATAAATAAAATAGATCAACCATTGGCCAGAGTAACGAGGAATAGAAAAGTAAAATGTCTAGTAACCTCAATCAGAAATGATAAAGGGGAAATAACAACTGACCCCTCAGAGATACAAGAGATCATCTCTGAATACTACCAGAAACTCTATGCCCAGAAATTTGACAATGTAAAGGAAATGGATCAGTACTTGGAATCACACCCTCTCCCTAGACTTAGCCAGGAAGAAATAGAGCTCCTGAACAGACCAATTTCAAGCACTGAGATAAAAGAAACAATAAAAAAGCTTCCAACCAAAAAATGCCCTGATCCAGATGGCTTCACTCCAGAATTCTATCAAACCTTCAAGGAAGAGCTTATTCCTGTACTGCAGAAATTATTCCAAAAAATTGAGGAAGAAGGAATCCTCCCCAACACATTCTATGAAGCAAACATCACCCTGATACCAAAACCAGGAAAACACCCAAACAAAAAGGAGAATTTCAGACCAATCTCACTCATGAATATAGATGCAAAAATTCTCAACAATATCCTAGCCATTAGATTACAGCTTATCATCAAAAAAGTCATTCATCATGATCAAGTAGGCTTCATCCCAGAGATGCAAGGCTGGTTTAACATACGCAAGTCCATAAACGTTATCCACCATATTAACAGAGGCAAAAATAAAGATCACATGATCCTCTCAATAGATGCAGAAAAAGCATTTGATAAAATCCAGCATCCTTTTCTAATTACAACACTGAAGAGTATAGGCATAGGTGGCACATTTCTAAAACTGATTGAAGCTACCCATGACAAATCCACAGCCAATATTTTACTGAATGGAGTAAAACTGAAAGCTTTTCCTCTTAGAACTGGAACCAGACAAGGTTGTCCTCTGTCACCTTTACTATTCAACATAGTGCTGGAAGTTCTAGCCAATACAATTAGGCAAGACAAGGAAATAAAGGGAATCCAAATGGGAGCAGAGGAGGTCAAACTCTCCCTCTTTGCTGACGACATGATCTTATACTTAGAGAACCCCAAAGACTCAACCACAAGACTCCTAGAAGTCATCAAAAAATACAGTAATGTTTCAGGATATAAAATCAATGTCCACAAGTCAGTAGCCTTTGTATACACCAATAACAGTCAAGATGAGAAACTAATTAAGGACACAACTCCCTTCACCATAGTTTCAAAGAAAATGAAATACCTAGGAATATACCTAATGAAGGAGGTGAAGGAACTCTATAAAGAAAACTATGAAATCCTCAGAAAGGAAATAGCAGAGGATATTAAAAAATGGATGAACATACCATGTTCTGGATGGGAAGAATCAACATTGTTAAAATGTCTATACTTCCCAAAGCAATCTACCTATTCAATGCCATTCCCATCAAAGTACCAACATCATACTTTCTAGATTTGGAGAAAATGATTCTGCGTTTTGTATGGAACCGGAAAAAACCCCGTTTAGCTAAGGCAGTTCTTAGTAATAAAAATAAAGCTGAGGCATCATCATACCAGATTTTAGTCTGTACTACAAAGCCATAGTGGTCAAGACAGCATGGTACTGGCACAAAAACAGAAACATAGACACTTGGAATCGAATTGAAAACCAAGAAATGAAACTAACATCTTACAACCACCTAATCTTTGGTAAACCAAACAAGAACATACCTTGAGGGAAAGTCTCCCAGGCATGCAAGGCTGGTTTAACATTCACAAGTCCATAATGGTGTTGGGAGAAATGGATGTCTGCATGTAAAAGACTGAAACTGGACCCACACCTTTCCCCACTCACAAAAATTGATTCAAGATGGATAAAGGACTTAAATTTAAGGCAGGAAACAATAAAAATCCTCAAAGAAAGCATAAGAAAAACACTGGAAGATATTGGCCTGGGGAAAGACTTCATGAAGAAGACTGCCATGGCAATTGCAACAACAACAAAAATAAACAAATGGGACTTCATTAAACTGAAAAGCTTCTGTACAGCTAAGGAGACAATAACCAAAGCAAAGAGACAACCTACACAATGGGAAAGGATATTTGCATATTTTCAATCAGACAAAAGCTTGATAACTAGGATCTATAGAGAACTCAAATTAATCCACATGAAAAAAGCCAACAATCCCATAGATCAATGGGCAAGAGACATGAATAGAACTTTCTCTAAAGACGACAGATGAATGGCTAACAAACACATGAAAAAATGTTCATCATCTCTATATATTACAGAAATGCAAATCAAAACAACCCTGAGATATCATCATCTAACCCCAGTGAGAATGGCCCACATCACAAAATCTCAAAACTGCAGATGCTGGCGTGGATAGGGAGAGGAGGGAACACTTTTACACTGCTGGTGGGACTGCAAACTAATACAACCTTTCTGGAAGGAAGTATGGAGAAACCTCAAAGCACTCAAGCTAGACCTCCCATTTGATCCTGCAATCCCATTACTGGGCATCTACCCAGAAGGAAAAAATCCTTTTATCATAAAGACACTTGTACTAGACTGTTTATTGCAGCTCAATTTACAATTGCCAAAATGTGGAAACAGCCTAAATGCCCACCAACCCAGGAATGGATTAACAAGCTGTGGTATATGTATACCATGGAATACTATTCAGCCATTAAAAAAAATGGAGACTTTACATCCTTCGTATTAACCTGGATGGAAGTGGAAGACATTATTCTTAGTAAAGCATCACAAGAATGGAGAAGCATGAATCCTATGTACTCAATTTTGATATGAGGACAATTAATGACAATTAAGGTTATGGGGGGGAGCAGAAAGAGGGACGGAGTGAGGGGGGTGGGGCCTTAGTGTGTGTCACACTTTATGGGGGCAAGACATGATTGCAAGAGTTACTTTACCTAACAATTGCAATCAGTGTAACTGGCTTATTGTACCCTCAATGAATCCCCAACAATAAAAAAAAAAAAAGAAATTTTACCTTCTATCTTCTCAGACCATAAGTCACTAAAGGTAGAACTCAACTCTGACAAAAATGCTCAACCCCACACAAAGGCATGGAAATTAAACAATCTTCTGTTGGATAACAGATGGGTGAAGGAAGAAATAAAACAGGAAATCATTAACTTCCTTGAGCATAACAACAATGAAGACACAAGCTACCAAAACCTGGGGGATACTGCAAAAGCAGTTATGAGAGGAAAATTCATCACTTTAGATGCCTACATTCGAAAAACAGAAAGAGAGCACATCAACAATCTCACAAGAGATCTTATGGAATTAGAAAAAGAAGAACAATCTAAGCCTAAACTCAGTAGAAGAAAAGAAATATCCAAAATCAAATCAGAGATGAATGAAATTGAAAACAAAAGAATCATTCAGAAAATTAATGAAACAAGGAGTTTGTTTTTTGAAAACAATAAATAAAGTAGATAAACCATTGGCCAGACTAATGAGGAATAGAAAGTAAAATGTCTAGTAACCTCAATCAGAAATGATAAAGGGGAAATAACAACTGACCCCACAGAGATACAAGAGATCATCTCTGAATACTACCAGAAACTCTATGCCCAGAAATTTGACAATGTGAAGGAAATGGATAAATATTTGGAATCACACCCTCTCCCTAGACTCAGCCAGGAAGAAATAGACCTCCTGAACAGACCAATTTCAAGCACTGAGATCAAAGAAACAATAAAAAATCTTCCAACCAAAAAATGCCCTGGTCCAGATGGCTTCACTCCAGAATTCTATCAAACCTTCAAGGAAGAGCTGATTCCTGTACTGCAGAAATTATTCCAAAAAATTGAGGAAGAAGGAATCTTCCCCAACACATTCTATGAAGCAAACATCACCCTGATACCAAAACCAGGAAAAGACCCAAACAAAAAGGAGAATTTCAGACCAATCTCACTCATGAATATAAATGCAAAAATTCTCAACAAAATCCTAGCCAATAGATTACAGCTTATCATCAAAAAAGTCATTCATCATGATCAAATAGGCTTCATCCCAGGGATGCAAGGCTGGTTTAACATACGCAAGTCCATAAACATTATCCACCATATTAACAGAGGCAAAAATAAAGATCACATGATCCTCTCAATAGATGCAGAAAAAGCATTTGATAAAATCCAGCATCCTTTTCTAATTACAACACTGAAGAGTATAGGCATAGGTGGCACATTTCTAAAACTGATGGGGGGGGGTTTAGAAGCTATCTATGACAAATCCACAGCCAATATTTTACTGAATGGAGTAAAACTGAAAGCTTTTCCTCTTAGAACTGGAACCAGACAAGGTTGTCCTCTGTCACCTTTACTATTCAACATAGTGCTGGAAGTTCTAGCCAATACAATTAGGCAAGACAAGGAAATAAAGGGAATCCAAATGGGAGCAGAGGAGGTCAAACTCTCCCTCTTTGCTGACGACATGATCTTATACTTAGAGAACCCCAAAGACTCAACCACAAGACTCCTAGAAGTCATCAAAAAATACAGTAATGTTTCAGGATATAAAATCAATGTCCACAAGTCAGTAGCCTTTGTATACACCAATAACAGTCAAGATGACAAGCTAATTAAGGACACAACTCCCTTCACATAGTTTCAAAGAAAATGAAATACCTAGGAATATACCTAATGAAGGAGGTGAAGGACCTCTATAAAGAAAACTATGAAATCCTCAGAAAGGAAATAGCAGAGGATATTAACAAATGGAAGAACATACCATGCTCATGGATGGGAAGAATCAACATTGTTAAAATGTCTACACTTCCCAAAGCAATCTACCTATTCAATGCCATTCCTATCAAAATACCAACATCGTACTTTCAAGACTTGGAAAAAATGATTCTGCGTTTTGTATGGAACCGGAAAAAACCCCGTATAGCTAAAGGAGTTCTTAGTAATAAAAATAAATCTGGGGGCATCAGCATACCAGATTTTAGTCTGTACTACAAAGCCATAGTGCTCAAGACAGCATGGTACTGGCACAAAAACCGAGACATAGACACTTGGAATCGAATTGAAAACCAAGAAATGAAACTAACATCTTACAACCACCTAATGTTTGATAAACCAAACAAGAACATATCTTGGGGGGAAAACTCCGTATTCAATAAATGGTGTTGGGAGAACTGGATGTCTACATGTAAAAGACTGAAACTGGACCCACACCTTTCCCCACTCACAAAAATTGATTCAAGATGGATAAAGGACTTAAATTTAAGGCAGGAAACAATAAAAATCCTCAAAGAAAGCATAAGAAAAACACTGGAAGATATTGGCCTGGGGAAAGACTTCATGAAGAAGACTGCCATGGCAATTGCAACAACAACAAAAATAAACAAATGGGACTTCATTAAACTGAAAAGCTTCTGTACAGCCAAGGAGATAATAACCAAAGCAAAGAGACAACCTACACAATGGGAAAGGATATTTGCATATTTTCAATCAGACAAAAGCTTGATAACTAGGATCTATAGAGAACTCAAATTAATCCACATGAAAAAAGCCAACAATCCCATATATCAATGGGCAAGAGACATGAATAGAACTTTCTCTAAAGATGACAGACGAATGGCTAACAAACACATGAAAAAATGTTCATCATCTCTATATATTAGAGAAATGCAAATCAAAACAACCCTGAGATATCATCTAACCCCAGTGAGAATGGCCCACATCACAAAATCTCAAAACTGCAGATGCTGGCGTGGATGTGGAGAGAAGGGAACACTTTTACACTGCTGGTGGGACTGCAAACTAGTACAACCTTTCTGGAAGGAAGTATGGAGAAACCTCAAAGCACTCAAGCTAGACCTCCCATTTGATCCTGCAATCCCATTACTGGGCATCTACCCAGAGAGAAAAAATTCCTTTTATCATAAGGACACTTGTACTAGACTGTTTATTGCAGCTCAATTTACAATTGCCAAAATGTGGAAACAGCCTAAATGCCCACCAACCCAGGAATGGATTAACAAGCTGTGGTATATGTATACCATGGAATACTATTCAGCCATTAAAAAAAAAATGGAGACTTTACATCCTTCATATTAACCTGGATGGAAGTGGAAGACATTATTCCTAGTAAAGCATCACAAGAATGGAGAAGCATGAATCCTATGTACTCACTTTTGATATGAGGACAACTAACGACAATTAAAGTTATGAGGGGGGGGAAGCAGAAAGAAGGACGGAGGGAGGGGGGTAGGGCCTTGGTGTGTGTCACACTTTATGGGGGAAAGACATGATTGCAAGTGGGACTTTACCTAACAATTGCAATCAGTGTAACCTGGCTTATTGTACCCTCAATGAATCCCCAACAATAAAAAAAAATAAAAGGAAAAAAAAAGATTTGTGTCCCAGGATGTGGTTGATTTTGGAGTATGTTCCGTGGGCTGATGAGAAGTATGTGTATTCAGTTTTGTTGGGATGAAATGTTCTGTAGATGTCTGTTAAGTCTAGATGTTGAATCGTTAAGTTTAAATCTAAAATTTCTTTGCTTAGCTACTTTTTGGAGGAGCTATCCAGCACTGCTAAAGGGGTATTTGGAACTGGAAGAAATCAAGTTGCTCATGTCTGTTAGAGTTTCTCTTATAAATTGAGGTGCATTCTCGTTGGGTGCATAAATATTAATAATTGAAATCTTATCATATTGAGTATTACCTTTAACAAATATGAAGTGTCCTTCCTTATCCTTTCTTGTTTTGGTTGGTTTAAAGCCTATTGCATCTGCAAATAGGATTTCAATGCCTGCTTTTTTCTGCTTTCCATTTGCCTGGAGTATAGATGACCAGCCCTCCACCTTGAGTCTATATTTGTCCTTTAATGTAAGGTGAGATTCTTGTGTGCAGCAGATATCTGGCTTGAGTTTTTGTATCCAGTCAGCCAACCTGTGCCTCTTTAGAGGACAATTTAAACCATTCACATTAATTGAGAATATCAATAAGCCTTTCAAGAGTCCAGTGGACATTTTTAATCCTTTTGCAGCTGTGGAAGTTGGAATTTGATCAAAATTTTCTGGGTAGGTTTACTTTTGTGGTGGAGGATTACACTGGTCTTTCTGGAAGATAGGTCTGAGAATATCCTGGAGAGCTGGTTTAGTTATGGCAAATTTCTTCCACATGTGAATGTCATTAAAGTATTTAATTTCTCCATCATAAATGAAACTCAGTTTATCTGGGTACAGGATCCTGGATTGAAAGTTATTTTGTTTTAAGAGATTAAAAGTCAATGACCATCCTCTTCTAGCTTTAAAGGTTTCAGCAGAGAGATCTGCATTATTCTAATATTCTAGCCCTTGTAGGTGATGGTTTTCTTTCGTCTGGCAGGTTTCAGAATTTTCTCCTTCATATTAACTTTAGTGAAATTGATTATGATGTGTCTGGGGGATGTCTTATTTGGGTTGAGTCGTGCTGGAGTTCTGAAACTGTCTGCTATCTGAATTTCAGAATCTCTTGGCATGTGTAGAAAGTTCTCCTTCATAATCTCATGGAGAAGAGACTCTGTGCCTTGTGAAGCCACTTCATCTCTTTCAGGGAGCCCTATAAGATGAATATTGGTTTTCTTCAAACTATCCCAGAGCTCTCTAGGAGAATGAGCTGTTTTTGCCCTCCATTTCTCTTCCTCTTTGAGAGTTTGGGAACATTCAAGACCTTTGTCTTCAATGTCAGAAATCCTTTCTTCTGCTTGCTCCATTCTGTTACTGAGGGATTCTACTGTGTTTCTAATGTCTTTGAGGGCTGCAACTTCTTGTCTCAATGTGTCAAAATCTTTGGTCATTTGGTCTTTGAATTCGTTGAATTCTTAAGATATCTTTTGGGTTAGTGCTTGGAATTCTAATTCGATCTTATTTGCTATCCAAATTCTGAATTCGATTTCTGACATCTCAGCTATTTGTTTGTGCATGGGATCTTGTGCTGTGTCTGCCCCATTGTTCCTTGGGGGAGTTAATCTACTCTGATTATTCATATTGCCAGAGTATTTCCGTTGATTTCGCCTCATGATTGTTTTTCACTGTTGCCTCTGGCTGTCCTCAGAGTTGGGGAGGTGTCTCTCCAAGATTAGACACAGAGGAGTTCCTGGTTAGGGCATGTGGAGGCCCAGCTGGCATGGGTCAGCCGTCAAGCGCAGCTCTTACCAAGGTCTGGGTGGGCTCCACGGCGCTGCTGGTACAGAAGTCCAGGCAGGTGCAGTCACGGGTCCCTGCACAGCTCTCTTAGAGGTCCAGTTGGGTTCCGATCGCATGTCCCCAAAATTGTTTTCTTAAGGATAAACTAAATGGTGCATCAACACATAGCTTCCCCTGGGGAGTACCTTGAAGGGGACCATGGTGATATTCAGCAATGAGGTATGTAGCATATTTCCTAGGATGAGTTTGTAAACTTAGTTGTCAGACCCCACACTTAGGGATTCTGATTAAATATAGATTCTTGTTTATAAGACTAGTGTATTGCCTGAGATTCTGCATTTCTAGCAAGTTTCCAGGATATACTGATGCTGCTGACCCAAAGTCCATATTTGGAATATTGAGGCCATAAAAAACTCATAACTGTTAGCAATTATTATTGGTGTTAATATGTTAACACATCTCCACAGCAAGAGTAGCAGAGCTGGTAAATGGCAGAGCCAGGGAGCAAATCCAGGACTGACTCTTACTGCCCTTTCCCTCACCCCTCGTTACATCTAAAGGGGCAGGATACATTTGGAACAGGGCTAGACAATGCCTCTGTGGAGCCATTTCTCCCCTTGTCTGCCAGCCCAGGGGTGTCCTGTGTAACATTTCATTTTAGCCCTGACATCTTAAAGGTTCCAGAAAATCACTCCAGCAGCCTCCATCACATTATCTCGTGCTGAGGACTTTCTGGGTTGCCCAGAAAACTTCTGTCAGCAAAGTTAGATTCAATCAAAAATGAAAATTGAAGCTTTATTCAGCCTGAGGATGAAAGCAATTAACCAGGAGATGGGAGATTAACCCCCTGGGCCACAGCTCAGGAAGCAGGGGCTGATTGTTTCATGTTCATCAGAATTAATTAAGCACTGTCTGTCCCAGGAATAGCAGGGAGGAGGTTCTCTTCTGCAATCAAATAGGTCCAGAGACACGGGCACTAGGCTTAACTCTCATTTCTTCTCATTGGAGGGCTGGGCTCAAGTAAGGGGTTATTTGGCTTTGGAGAACGTGTGAGGAGGCAGCTGAGCTGAGTTTGACATTATTTTACACTTATAGCATTTTTGAGGAAAGAGTGCTTTGCTTTCTATTTTTTTCTTTTTTCTTTTTTTTTTTGAGACAGAGTCTCACTTTATCGCCCTCAGTAGAGTGCTGTGGCATCACAGCTCACAGCAACCTCCAACTCCTGGGCTTAGGCAGTTCTCTTGCCTCAGCCTCCTGAGTAGCTGGGACTACAGGCACCCACCACAATGCCCGGCTGAGTGCTTTGCATTTTTGTATTCATTTCTCTTAAATAAAGTCACAGGAAAAGGAAACAGGGAAAAATTCTAAGAAAGAGAAAGAAGTGAGAAATCCTTACATTCTAAAGCAGTGATTTTCAACTGGTGTATCATGGCACACTGGTGTGCAGTGAGAGGAGCTTAGGTGTGTTGCAAACATTTTTAAAGATCATTAATTAAATTATTTTTGAAAGATGTTCAAAGCACAGTAAGTATACTTTTTCTTTTAACTCTTTTTTTAATCACCATAATTTAAGTGTGCCGCAGAAGTTTAACTATAGGTTCAAGCATGCTGTGAGGTAAAAAAATGTTGAAAAGACTGTTTTAAGCCTTGAGAAACTCTGCATTGGAGCTGGGAACAAATGCACCAGCAATTTGTTGTGAAAGTTTGAGTCTGAATGAAGCACTTGAAATCACAGCCAATTTGCAAAGCCAGAGTTTGCACCCAGGTAATAAATGTGCCCTGGGAACTTGAAGAAAGTAGCTAACTTTTTTGATCCTCTCTTCCCAGAAAATGGAGCGAATGCTACATACTTTGCAAGACCATTGAGATGAGCAAACAAAATAACACTTGTGAAAATTACTTGACCGTGATATGCAAATGTTAGATACTACCATATTATCCTTACAGGGAAAAAGCTTTCTGTTCTTTCCCCAAATTCCCAGCCTCAAGCAGTGTTTAGTTACTAGTCATCTTTCAGAAGGAATTGCAAGCGATGCCTGATTATCAGAGCACTGCCTGTTCCTTTCTTCTGTTTCTCCTCTTTCTTTATTATTATTACTATTATTGTTATTATTGTTGTTGTTATTTTTAGAGAGAGTCTCACTCTTTTGCCCTGAGTAGAGTGCTATGGCATCATAGCTCACAGCAACCTCAAACTCTTGGGCAATCTTCATGCCTCAGTCTACCGAGTAGCTGAGACTATAGGCATCCACCACAATGCCTGGCCAATTTTTCTATTTTTAGGACAGATGGGGTCTCACTCTTGCTTAGGCTGGTCTTAAACTCTTGAGCTGAAGTGATCCACCCACCTCAACCTCCCAAAGTACTAGAATTATAGGCATGAGCCACCACAGCAGACCTCTTCTTCTTCTTGACATTTTTCTTTCCATGATTTTAAATATGTAATTGGGGAGGACAAAAAAACATATTGATGCTACTAATTTAAGAAAAAGAAGTTTACAATTTTGACAAACCCTAGAGGAACATAGATCTGTATTCCCATTCCCACACTTTGAAGAGTGTGCCAAACCTCCTGTCCTCCTCTTCAGCCATTAACTATGTTTTGAAATTATTTTTTAACCTATCATCATTTTCTTGCTAAGGAAAGTCAAAGCTGTCTTGACTACAGGAGTTCTCTGCTGTGGAGGGGACAGCCTGTAGCTCCAGGACTTCCCATAGCAGAATGTTTAAAAGCAATTGTACAATTTGAAGACTCTCAAATTTTATCATTGCTCCGAAAAGGTTTCAGTTGCCCTAGTTTGTTGCCACATGGAAAAACAAGGATCGACCCCAGAGCTTAGAATATGTGCAGATAATTATGTATTCTTGAGAGAAAAAGAACAGAGGGGTAAACTGAGGAGATCTAGAAGTAAAGGATTAATTTTTTCAAGTAAGTTGTTTGGTAAAGACTTTCTCTTCCCCTCCAAGCTCCACCTCCCACCTCTCCATCTTCCCCAAGTAGGAGCTGGGAGCCTGTGAGAGGGAGAAGGGTGGCTCTCTTATTGTCTCTAAAATGAATATTTTCTACTTGGAATTGTGAATGCTAGTTAATGACAGGCAAGGTTCTAAGTCGTAGGTATAAGAAGCAATAGTTCCAAGTACAGGACAACAGAACGGACTTGCCAATTGTTTGGATTATTAGTCCAGCATAATTTAAAAAATTTTAAACCTAATAAACTCTGTCATTTTTTTTTAAACATGCCCAAGTGATTAGCACCTTACACAATGTTTTATTTTCGAGTTTCCCCAGAAGCAGAGCCTGAGTAAAGACTTTGTTGTTGCTGTTTGAGGTTTTTTGTTTATTTATTTATTTACTCCAAATTAATGTGAGGGTACAAATTTTTAGGTTACATCGTCCTCACTTCCGATGTAAAGTTCAAGTTTTAGTTGAGCCCTTCACTCGGGGGCATGCTATATACCCTCACTTTGTGCAAATTAGGAGAGATCCTGCCAATTGCCCTCCCTCGTCCTGCCAATCACTCTCCCTCTTCTTTTGGCCCTCCCCCTTGCTAGACAATATTTGTGTTTTATCATTCATGTGGGTGTGTTATTGTTTATATATTCATTTGATATTAGTATTGAGTACGTTGGATATTTTTCCCCAACTTCTATACTGCTGGTGGGATTGCAAACTAATACAACTTTATGGAAGTCAACCTTCCATTTGATCCCACAATTCCATTATTAGGTATCTACCCAGAAGCACAAAAATCATTTTACCACAAAGACATTTGCATCAGAATGTTTATTGCAGTTCAATTCATAATTGCCAAGTCGTGGAAGCAACGCAAATGCCCATTAACCCACAAATGCCTTAACAAACTCGGTTAGGACTTTGGAGGTGATGCCGTCCAGGCATGAGATGGAAAAGAGAAAAGGCCGGCAGGGGGCGCATTTTCAAAGTCACTGCAGAAATCAATGGAGCTGGGCTCTGCAGGTCGCTCTTGAGTGTGCTGAACACTCCTGCAAGCCAGAACTGGGTGGTTTGTCCACTGCCTACCTTCCCCTCTGATAGAATTGCCCTGAGGGTGTCAGCTGCCCCCAACTCACTTTGAGGCTGCTATGGTACACAGACTGAGCCAGCTTCAGCAGCCTCCAAGAAAGCTCTGTGCAGAAGAAAGTGGAAAGAGGCTCTCAGTGCATGGGAGGTGGGATACAATAACCAACAACCCAGGCAGATGCACAACTATCCCACAGCTGAAACCAGACATGGATCTCAAAGAAATGAAGAGCGACAACAAAAGGTCCACCACACACATGTCATAACCTGCTTCTGCTCCTTCCACCTCACTACTCTGCTGCAACCTCTATGGAGAATGAGTCAGCAGTATCTTTCTAAATGAAAAATGCCCTTGATGAAGAAGTTGCAATTCTAGCAATTTGCCTCGTAAATATTCTTGCATGTGAATGAAATGCTTTATGTCTTGCACCTGTGGGAAATGCTGTACGTAGAGTTGTATTCGTTCAAGTGTTATTCATAATGGCAAACAAATGGAAGGGAAAACGAGGTGTTAATGACTATAGGACAAATCAAATAAACAGTGATAAATTCATGGAACAATGGAACTAGGGTGACAATCATCTATATTTAACAACCTGCATGAAACTGTCACTGACAAATTAGAATGGATACAACCCACAAGAAAAGCCTGCTGCAGAACACGAGGCACACCATGAGGATGCACACTGGCTGGATGTCAGTCCTGAAGGGCAAATCACGTGGCACTTAGAAAGGAAGAGACTGATAATCGCCAAGACATGGAAACAGCCCAAGTGCCCATCGACCCATGAATGGATTAACAAATTGTGGTATAATATGTACACCATGGGATATTATGCAGCCATAAAAAAGATGGAGACTTCACATCTTCTATGTTTACCTGGATGGAGCTGGAACATATTCTTCTTAGTAAAGTATCTCAAGAATGGGGGAAAAAAGTATCCAATGTACACAATACCACTATGAAATCAATATATAATCACCTACACATTCATATGAAATGATAAAACATAACTGTAGTCCAGAAAGTAGAAGGGAAGAGGCGAGAGAGGGAAGGTGAGGGGGGAAGTCAGAGGAGGGAGGGTATTGGGGGGACCTCACCTAATGTGCATGATGCAATGGTACATTTCAAAACTATTAAGAAAAGAATATAATTGTGATGGATGTGTTACTTAGTTCAATGTAAGCATTTCACATTATATATCAAATCAGTACATTGAACCCCATAAATGCATCAATGTACACAGTTATAATTTAATTTAAAAAAAGAAAGGAAGAGATTGCTCTGTGGGCATATTTATGTTCCTACTTTTTCTTTATTTTTTTAATTTTTTTTATTAAATCATAGCTGTGTACATTGATATGATCATGGGGCATCATACACTAGCTTCACCATTTGACACATTTTCATCACAATGGTTAACATAGCCTTCCTGGCATTTTCTTAGTTATTGTGCTAAGACATTTACATTCCACATTTACTAAGTTTCACATATACCCTTGTAAGATGCACTGCAGTGTAATCCCACCAATCCCCTTCCCTCTACCTCCTACCCCCTTCCTCCCCTCCCTTTCCCCCTTCCCCCTATTCTTAGGTTGTAACTGGGTTATAGCTTTCATGTGAAAGCCCTAAATTAGTTTCATAGTAGGGCTGAGTGCATTGGGTACTTTTTCTTCCATTCTTGAGATACTTTACTAAGAAGAATATGTTCCAGCTCCATCCATGAAAACATGAAAGAGGTAAAGTCTCCATCAACTAGACTCTCACTGGATTAAAGATTTAAACTTAAGACATGAAACTATAAAAATACTAGAGGAGAGTGCAGGGGAAACCCTTGAAGAAATCGGTCTGGGCGAGTATTTTATGAGGAGGACCCCCCGGGCAATTGAAGCAGCTTCGAAAATACACTACTGTGAAAATACACTACTGGACTTGATCAAACCAAAAAGCTTCTGCACAGCCAAGAACACAGTAAGTAAAGCAAGTAATTATTTTTTTTTGTTTTGAGACAGAGTCTCATTATGTCATCCTCAGTACAGTGCTGTGGCATCACAGCTCACAGCAACTTCAAACTCTTGGGCTTAAGCATTTCTCTTGCCTCTGCCTCCCAAATAGCTGGGACTACAAGCATCCGCCACAATGCCTGGCTATTTTCTGGTTGCAGTTGTCATTATTGTTCAGCAGGCCTGGGCTGGGCTTGATCCCGCCAGCCTCGGTATATGTAGCCGGTGCCCTACTCACTGAGCTACAGGTGCTGAGCCGTTATGTTCCAACTTTTAAAATTGATTTTACAGTGTGTCCTGAAAGTCACCTCTAAAAGTCTCTACACCATGCATAGAGAAAATGAGGAATTGTAGCTAAAGATATCTTTATTTACAAAATATTCATTACAAAATTTTACAAAATATTCTCTATATTGGTCACCTCTTTATAAAATTTTGTAATGAATATTTTGTAAATAAAGGTACCTGTAGCTATAATTCTCCATTTTCCCCCTATGTATGGTGACTTTAGGGGGGATTGGGGACACCCTGTAGATCACTATCTCATTAAGAAGTTCAGGCTGGGGCGCCTGTGGCTCAGTGAGTAGGGCGCCGGCCCCATATGCCAAGGGTGGCGGGTTCAAACCCAGCCCTGGCCAAACTGCAACAAAAAATAGCCGGGTGTTGTGGCGGGCGCCTGTAGTCCCAGCTACTCGGGAGGCTGAGGCAAGAGAATCGCGTAAGCCCAGGAGTTGGAGGTTGCTGTGAGCTGTGTGAGGCCACAGCACTCTACCGAGGGCCATAAAGTGAGACTCTGTCTCTACAAAAAAAAAAAAGTTCAGGCTGAAAACTCAACAACCTGGCCCTTAATTCCTCCAGCTGAATTATTTTGCCCTGAGAACAGGGCAGTCTTGCTGTAGCACAGAATGTCAGTGCTGATTTGAAGGGTGTGCAAAAGGATATATTCAATACATTAGGCTTAGTATGCAGTTATTAGGAGAGAAGGAGATTTTTTTTCCAGTTCCAATTGCACTGTATTCTAGATGTTTGAGCAGTTGATTGGATTATGAAACCAGAGTCCAGCAGGTGAATAGCCAGACCTCAGAGAGTTAAACCAATTTCACAGCAGGCTCACTTCATCAAGCACACTGATAAATCACACTCAGCAGGGTTTTCTTCTTCTTCTTCCTGACAGCTTTCCTCTGAGCCTCAATATGCAAAAGAAAAAGAAAAAAGAAAGAAAGAAAGGAAGAGAAATCATGCTAGCTGTAAGAAAAAGTTTCCAGCACCTGGAATCCTCCCCCATGGGAACCACGACCCTGGAACTCCACACACAGTCCCACCTGAAACGAATTTTGCTATCTGGCCTCCTGCATCCTCTGGCTATGAGGACAGAGAAAACTCACCAGCCCAAACAAGCCACTCCACACTCACCCAGGATTCCAGGCCTGAAGCTACGGCTTCCATCCAAGTGAAAAGTGTTCCTGGACTGGACTCTCCTGGGGAGTTGAAGGACCCTGCAGGGTCTCCTGCACCCACTTACGCAGACACCCCTCCCTTGGCCTCATCGTGTGCTCAGCCACGGGCAGGATGTCAGCCCAAAGCAATCATCATAATTTAAACTGTCAAGGAAACAAAAAATAGACCCTCTCCAGCATGCTGTCTGGCATTCGTCATTCTCTCCCAGTGGAGAGAAATCCCTGAAGATAAAAAGAAAACTGCTGCTGTCAGGGTTCATTCCAGAAGAGGGGAAAAGGCAGCACAGTGTCGAGTAAGTCTCTGCTTGCCAGAAACATCCTCCTTCTACTGGAAGTCTTATGAAGGACCGTGGACAACCCCATAAAGCGAGTGTGTTTGCCCCTCTTTTCCATCAGTGGGGACCAGCGTTCGCATCTGCGGTAGCTTAAAACAAGGCACGTGGTGAGAAGGCTCATTCATCACAGTGACAAGGAAAATTTCAAAGAGTTGGGCATCTTTCAGCTCTGTTCACAGGAGCTTATGATGATGATAAAATTTGTTGATTTCCTCATCTTCATCAGGGACTGTGGAGATGAAGGAGCCATGGGGAGTCCTGGGCTTGACGAGGGAAGCTCATGGGGAAATGAGTGACAGAGTGATGGGAACAGATGGGGAGGAATCATGCTGGCATCTGTTTGGAGCATCAGTCTCTAGACAGGCTTGTCCTAGTTCCTCGGCTTGTCACTGAATTTTGCTCATAGCTAGCACAGAGACAGAGGTGCCCAGGAAGTCTAAGGTGTGGAAACACCAGGTTCACCATTTTCTACCTACATCTTACAGCTAATGGAAGCAAAAACATGCAAAAAGTTATTTTTTAGTATGTATTTTATTTTCTAAATAAATTGCTGCCTAAATTGAAAGAGGCAAATTTCTTTCCCATTAGGACTCTTTATTTTCCAGTTTTCCTTTCGAAATATTTCAGATAGCTAAAGCCCCCTGTCCTACCCTATCACATTCCCTTCTTTCCCTGCATTCCCCGTGACAATGGCTTCCAGTTCAGTGCCTATTTTTCTTAGTCATGTCTCTGCATTTTAATTATGTACATATAGCTATAATTCATGTAAATATATCTTAAGCAACATATGGCATTATTTTGCATGCCCTTACCGCATTTATTTTACATTCTTACATTGATATGAGTGCCCCAGTTTAATCCAGCTGCCATTTCATAATCCATTTTATGAATCTGACACAATTATCGATCAATTCCCCCATTGATGGCTATTGAAGTTGGTTTCAGCTTTGCACTGTGGCAATATTGCTGTGGTAAACATCTGTGAACATCTGTACACAGACTTGTCTCCTTATACACATGTGAATAGGTTGTGACATGTTTTTAATACAGCTGTACATTTTAGAGATCTTTTGTGCCAGTATGTGTTATTGTAACTCATTAACATCGAGAAATGTCCTAGCATATTAAGGAACCAAAATATTGACTAAAGTCTCCTCCTGCACCTTTAGATCCCCTCTTTGTCTTGTGCTACTATCAACAAGGCTCACATGTCTCCTTGAACTTGGATACATAAGAGTCCTTCTCCAGAGCAGGTACCTAGAATTACAATTGCTTAATCAAAGGGTGGGTGTACTTCCAAGTCTGCCACAGACTGCCTGCTTGCCCTTGAGCTTTGCTGTTTGAGCAACGCCATTGCCCTACCACCTCCCCTATGTCTTAGTACTATTAGTCTCATAAGTTTTTGCAAGTTGATAGATTTCAAATGACATCTCATGTTATTAATGTTCATTTACATGATTACTTGTAAAAACTAGCATCTTCTCATATGTGTATTTGGTTTGTATCTTCCATCTCTTTCTTTGTCCATAGTCTTTGTTCCCTTTCCTCCTGGGTGATTATTAGAAGCATCTGTTTCTAATATTTCCTATATTCTATTTATTTTAGAAGAGGACAGTCTATCAAAATTTTAACTGAGAAAAGAATAAAACATGTAAATGATAAAAATAAGTCTGGTAAGTAAAATAGAAAATCTAATAAGTAAATAAAATTAATTTCTCAGAGTTTGGGGGACTCCACAATGATGGCTACACTGGCTGTGAGAGATACCCCAGGGGATGGGAGTCTCCACTTCCATTAGGAATCCATCACTGCTCCTTGCCCCCTAAGCTATAGGAAGAAGGAAGGAACTAATATTAATAAATATTGACCTTCTACTCAGCGTTTAATGGGTATCACCTCATTTAGTCCCTGCAACCAAACTGTGAAATAAGCATCATCCCCCCCAACACTTTAAGGATGAAGAGGTGGGCACTCAGCAAGATCAGATGTCTAGCCTGAGATCATGGAGCTGATCATCAGCAGAGCCAGAAATTGGAGGTTTATCCATCCCCAAAGCACATGCACTTTCTACCACACCAGAGAATCATAATCGTTATGAATCAAGTACTTTGAAGGGAAGGTTATAAACCTTAAGAGTAATCAAGGTAGATCAAGTAGAATGATTTTGAAGTATTTCTTCTTTTCCTATTGTCTATAAGATTTGGCCTGATCTGTTTTTTGAAATTATCTTTTACTTTTATAAATATTAGTTGTCTATTTTTTGAGACTTAAAAAAAAATAAGACGTTAACTGATGACTCCATACTGAATCTCAGAGTCAAAGCATTCTATAATAGACCTACTCTTACTTAACAATGTGAATGTTACTTTCTTTGCGTTATTATTATTGCTTAATATTTTGATGTAGCAATCGTCTGATTCCTTTTCTGAATGTATTTATGTTCGTTCATTCTTTACAAGGTTTTTGTTTCTAGTCCTTATTTTAAACATTGTTATTGTTATTAAAATGTAAGCCTTTTTAATTTTGTGAAGGCAAAAAAAATGGAAACCTAACAAATACATGTATATGTAAAAATTTAAAAAATTAAAAAATTAAAAAATAAAAAAACAGTAATGTATGCTAGTCATTTATTCTTTCTGAAATAATTACTTAGAGAGCTAAATATCGTGCCCAATCTTTTCTGAAATTTTACCATTAGAGATCTTTGAAGGCACATTTCCTCCCCACCACCCCTCTAGGGGAAACTGTGACCATCACATTATTGTTCAAATATTGTACATGCTGTGGAGAATTGATAGTCTATTCTTCTCTTTCTCTTAGACTCCTTGTTCTGCTAGGAAGAGTTGTTAGTCTTGCAGGAAGCACTATCAGCTGCTTCTGAGGGGGCTGCTATGGTATGGTAAGGCATGGTAAGGAGGAGAGAGGAACGAGGTTTGGAGAGAATATAAAATAAATTTTAGTATCAAACAGTGCTAGAATTTATTCTGAAAATTCTTAAATCAAACACATACCCAATGAAGATGTCACAGTTTTTATACCAATTGTTTATTTACTAACTATAGTTGTTGAGTAATTACAGAAAAAGAGGCAAGCCAGGCATGGCAGCTCGTGCCTGTAATCCCAGAACTTTGAGAGGCTGAGGAGGGTGGATTGCTTGAGCTCAGGTGTTGGAGACCAACCTGGGCAAGAGGGAAACTCTGTCTCTCCAAAAAATAGGGGGGAAGAAAGGTAGCCAGGCATTGAGGTGGGTGCCAATAGTCCCAGCTCCTGGGGAGGCTGAGGCAAGAGGATTGATTGAGCCCAAGAGTTTGAGGTTGCTGTGAGTCATGATGATGCCACGGCACTCTACCTAGGGTGACAGAGTGAGACTCTATCTCAAAAAAAAAAAAGAAAGAAAAAAAGCCAAACTGAACCCTGATAATATGCAGTTGTGGGAGTCTTCAGGAGTTTCTAAAGTGGTTTTTATAGGTCTTAAGATTCCTTGAATACTGGTCGTGTGGTCGTGATGCTCATGAGTTTTAGGGCAAAGCAGTTTATTTGTTTATTTATTTCTATCCCAATGGTGAGATGGCCAATGCCCTCTGCATTGTCGGCTTGGATGTCATTTCATCAGACGCTTTGCTGGACAGTTCCCATTGCTCTTTCTCACACACTTGCCTACTTTCTGCCTTAAACTGAAGCTAAGGCAGCTTGCTCCTTCTTTGTGCAGAGCCAGAAACTCAAAATTAATGCTGGAGGCAACCCACATCTGACAGGAGTCAGTCAACAGACAAATGCCCCAGTCTCTGGAGCTTTGAAGGGAAAATTTAAAGAGTGTTCTCATCCCATTTGCCCACAGCAATGTCCAATTCAATAATGAACGCTTTCTTGGTTTCTCACCATTCCCTCATTCAATTTCTTCATCGTCTTAACCCTGCCTCCTGGAATTACCTCCCAAATAAACTTCTTATACCAACATCCTTTCTCTACCCCTAAATGCTCATACACAACAATGAATTATTTCAAATATAACCTGCTCCCCCAGAAAACTTCTCTGACCTCAAGAATGAAAAAAGTAGCTAAGCTTCTCTTTTATTGCATTATATTTTAATTTTTTGTTTATTTATATATATTTCTCACTAGGATATGAGCTTCTTGAAGATAGCGACCATGTACCATTATATGCCTGGTCCTAGCCCAATATCTGGTCACGGCAGGCATTCAGTAAATATCTGTGCAACAAATAGAGATGGTAACACACAGGTGTGACGTTGGTACGTGTTGGTCATACACCAGGATGAAGGACGATCACAGCACTCCCTGGGGTCAAGAGGAAGCAGTGTACTGGAAACGACAGACAAGAAAACAGATAAATTGCAAAGCAACATGTCTTGAGCTCCGATGAAGGCAGGAAACAACATTGCCTAAGCTGTGTCTTGGCAGCCAAAAAAAAAAGGCTCCCTGAAAAGGTAATTAAGTAATAACTTGAAAAAAACATGGCATCTCTTAAATTTTTTTCAAAAAAACAATTAAAATAAAATAAAGAACTTAAATGTATTGACCCCTTGTTTGGAACCTGGTTCTTATACAAAGGGATTTTCAGGCATCATTTCATTCAATCTCCATAGGTAGATACTGAGCATTCCCATTTCCCAGAAGAAAAGACTGATGCTTGTGAGGTTAAAACTTTCCCAGATTTGTACACCTAACAGGAAGTGAAACCAGGATTGTGGTTTGTCTAATGCCCAGATGCTTCACCCAGCGTGTATCATAATAAAACTTCCTACTCTAATGAGGAAAGAGTCAAGTCATGGATTATTCCTCATGTGCCATGAATTCTCATGTGAAACCAGCCACAGAGAGGACAAAGAAAGCCCCAGGAAAAGGGGTATGGGGTCCTCCCTGAGAAATGACAAATACTTCTGCATATCCCCATTGCAGCCTCACGCTCCCTCCACCCCAAAGCTCACATTACTCCTTGCACAGCCAGGGGGTTACAGAGTGTCTGTCTTTCTCTCTCTCTCTCTCTCTCTCTCTCTCTCTCTCTCTCTCTCTCTCAAGAATGGTGTGTTCCAGCTTCTTTCCTCACTCTCATTTGAATCTTTTAATCTTTCTTTAAAAAGAAAAAGGAAATGTGGTTCTCCTTAGAATCACTGTTAACTTCTTCAAGTCTCATATTTCTCAATCATTTTAAAGCAGTCCTCAGAACTTCCCAAGAGTGTATGTATACACACCCCTCATACACATAGGCAGGCACAGATGCACAAAGAAAAATCTCCAACAATCACCTGGGTTAGACACGTATGTGGGCGGGGGTTTGCAACACTATTCAGTAATTAGGGGATAATGCAAAATATTTTAAGGATAAACTTCCAACTAAAGACTTCAAATTTCCTCTCAAAATGTGATAAACTCTGCTGTAGAAACATATTTTTTTCCCCAGTTGTTTTATTCTCAGGAGAATGAGTGTTGCCTGGGCAATTTCCCATGGGTGGGATTAGTGAAGTTTGTCATACACTACCTTAACATGGTCTATTATTGAAAGTATTTTATAAAGATAAAAGAAAGGAAAGAAGGAAGGAAAAGAAAGAAAAGAGAAAGGGAGTGAAGGAAGGGACAGGACATTGAAGAGAAAGAAGAAAAGGGAGATGCTTCTCTTCTAACAGGAATAAGTATAGCTACTGAAAAAATAATAATAGGGAAATAAAACTCATTTTCCGGGTTTCTTTTTCATGCAAAGGAAAAATTTAAAAAGCTTCCACACTTCCCCTGCTCTACTGGGCACCAGACAGAAGGGAAAATGGCAGAGGAAAAAAGTATATATCTTTGCACTTATTTGAAATGCAGCATGGACAGATTTTTTTTTAATTGAAATCTTCTAATACAGCATAATTGACTAAGCAAGGAGACTGGGATGAAATGAGAAACTTCACTTTATATTTTTCAAAGGAACTGGCCCAGTCTTGGAAGATGGTGGAGCAACTGATCACAGAATATCCCTGCCATATCAAAAAATCTGCTAATAGGATCTTGGAATGACAATTGGGCTTTGAGTTTGTTTAACTGAAGACCATAAGAACCTCTTCCAGTAAGACTCTAATCCCCACAGGATTGAAGAAAGTGATTGCACTGCATAAAACATGACCCACAGTTGACGGCACACTTTCCAGCAAAAGTCTCAAGTAGCCCCTGAGGGGTTGCAAAAGCTGTAATTTCACATTAATTGATACAAAGGGGGCTGTTTTCCAAATGACCTCACACCTAATTGAATAAAGCAGACACATATCCCACATGCAATCATTTTTATTGCATGCATTATGTGGTAGTTAAAAGAACTCACTCTGAAATCCTACAGAACCAAGCCCTGTCTAAAAAAAAAAAAAAATTAAGTGAGTTAAATCATCTTTAAAATGGTGACAAAGAATAGTACCTACCTCAAAAGGTGCTTGTAGCTTTGAAGCTGCTTCAATTGCCCAGGAGGGTCCTCTTCATAAAATATTCGCCCAGACCGATTTCTTCAAGAGGTTTCCCTGCATTCTCTTCTAGTATTTTTATAGTTTCATGTCTTAAGTTTAAATCTTTAATCCAGTGAGAGTCTATCTTAGTTAATAATGAAAGGTGTGGGTCCAGTTTCAGTCTTCTACAGGTTGCCAACTAGTTCACCCAGCACCATTTGTTAAATAGGGAATCTTTTCCCTCTGAATGTTTTTAATTGGCTTGTCAAAAATCAAATAACGGTTAGTAGCTGGGTTCATCTCTTGGTTCTCTATTCTGTTCCATACATCTACCTCTCTGTTTTTGTGCCAGTACCATGCTGTTTTGATCACTATCAATTTATAGTATAGTCTGAGGTCTGGTAGTGCGATTCCTCCTGCTTTGTTTTTATTTCTGAGTAATGTCTTGACTATTCGAGGTTTTTTCTGATTCCATATAAAAAGAAGTTTTATTTTCTCAAGATCTTTAAAGTATGACAGTGGAGCTTTAATAGGGATTGCATTAAAATTGTATATTGCTTTGGGTAGTATGGACATTTTAACAATGTTGATTCTTCCCAGCCATGAGCATGGTATGTTTTTCCATCTGTTAACATTTTCAGCTATTTCTTTTCTTAGAGTTTCATAGTTATATTTATAGAGATCTTCCACATCCTTTGTTAGATAAACTCCCAAATATTTCATCTTCTTTGGCACTACTGTGAATGGAATAGAGTCCTTAACTGTTTTTTTTAGCTTGACTATTGTTGGTATATATAAAGGCTACTGATTTATGAATGTTGATTTTATAACCTGAGACACTGCTGTATTCCTTGATCATTTCTAAGAGTTTTGTAGTAGAATCCATGGTGTTTCCCAGATATACAATCATAAAATCTGTGAAGAGTGAAAGTTTGATCTCTTATGACCCTATATGGATACCCTTGATTGCCTTTTCTTCCCTAATTGCGATGGCTAGAACTTCCATTACAATGTTAAAGATCAGTGGAGACAATGGACAACCTTGCCTGGTTCCTGATCTGAGTGGAAGTGATTTCAATTTAACTCCATTTAATATGATATTGGCTGTTGGTTTGCTGTAGATGGCCTCTACCAGTTTAAGAAATGTCCCTTCTATACCAATTTTCTTAAGTGTTCTGATCATGAAGGGATGCTGGATATTATCAAAAGCTTTTACTGCATCAATTGAGAGAATCATAAGGTCTTTGTTTTTTAATTTGTTTATGTGCTGAGTTATATTTATAGATTTACATATATTGAACCAGCCTTGAGACCCTGGGATAAAACTGACTTGGTCATAATTTATAATTTGTGTGATGTGCTCCTGGATTCTGTTTGTTAGGATCTTGTTGAATATGTTTGCATCTATGTTCATTAGTGATATTGGTCTATAATTTCCTTTTTTTGTTGGGTCTTTTCCTGGTTTGGGGATCAGGGTGATGCTTGCTTCATAAAACGTCTTGGATAGTCTTCCTTCTTTTTCTATATTTTGGAATAGGTTGAGTAATATAGGTACTAGTTCCTCTTTGAAGTTTTGGTAGAATGCTGACGTGAAGCCATCTGGTCCCAGGCTTTTCTTTTTAGGGAGATTTTGTATGGTTGATGCTATTTCAGAAGTTGATATAGGCCTATTCAATATTTCCACTTGATTCTGACTGAGTCTTGGAAGGTGACAAGCTTCCAAGTATTGGTCAATTTAGTTCAGATCTTCATATTAATGAGAATAAAGTTTCTTATAATATTCATTAAGGATTTTTTGAATTTCTGAGGAGTCTGTTATAATTTAGTCTTTGTTGTTTCTGACTGATGAGATTAGAGATTGTACTCTTTATTTCCTGGTTAGGTAAACCAAAGGTTTATCTATTTTATTGACCTTTTCAAAAAAACAACTTTTTGATTTATTGATCTGTTGTATAATTCTTTTGTTTTCAATTTCATCCAATTCTGCTCTAATTTTGGTTATTTCTTTTCTTCTACTGGGTTTTAACTTGAAATTTCCTTCCTTTTCCAGTTGCTTGAGCTGTCCCATTAAGTTGTTGACTTCCTCTCTTTCCGTTCTCTTGAGGAAGGCTTGCAGTGCTATAAATTTCCCTCATAGACTGCCTTTGCAGTATCCCAGAGGTTCCAATAATTCATGTCTTAATTGTCATTTTGTTCCAAAAATTTGGCAATTTCCTTCTTAATCTCATCTATGACCCAGCTATCATTCAGCATAAGGTTATTTAACTTCCATGTTTTTGTATGAGTATGCAGATTCCTGTTGTTACTGAGTTCAACTTTTATTCCATGGTGGTCAAAAAAGATGCAAGGAATAATTTCTATTCCTTTAAATTTACTGAGGTTAGATTGTGACCTAAGATGTGATCAATTTTGGAGTATGATCCATTGCCTGATGAGAAGTATGTGTATTCAGTTTTATTGGGTAGAAATGTTCTGTAGATATCTGTTAAATCCAAATGATGGATGGTTAGATTTAAATCTAAAATTTCTTTGCTCAGCTTCTTATTGGAGGATCTATCCAACACTGCCAAAGGAGTGTTAAAATCTGCAACTATTACGGAGCTGGAGGAAATCAAGTTACTCATGTCTGTTAGTTTCTCTTATAAATTGAGGTGAATCCTGGTTGGGTGCATATATATTAATAATAGAAATCTCATCATATTGAGTATTACCTTTAACAAATATGAAGTAACCATTCTTGTCCTTCCTTACTTTTGTTGGTTTAAAGCCTATTGTATCTGCAAATAGAGTTGCAACACCTGCTTTTTTCTGATTACCATTTGCCTAAATATGGATGACCATCCTTTCACCCTGAATCTATATTTATCTTTTAAGGTAAGATGAGATTCTTATATGCAGCAAATATCTTGCCTGAGTTTTTGTACCCGGTCAGCCAACCTGTGCCTCTTTAGAGGACAGTTTAAGCCATTCACATTAATGGAGAATATTGATAAGTCTGGTAAAATTTTGGGTATCAAGTTTTTCAAAAGTCCAGTGGACATTTTTAATCCTTCACCACTGTGGAAGTTGGAGTTTGATCAAAAGTTTCTGAGTTCAGGTGGCGCCTGTGGCTCAAGGAGTAGGGCACCCATCCCATATGCCAGAGGTGGCGGGTTCAAACCCATCCCCAGCCAAAACACACACACACGAAGTTTCTGAATGAGTTTACTTTTGTGGTAGAGGATTGGGCTGGTCATTATGGAGCATAGGTCTGAGAATATCCTGAAGAGCTGGTTTGGTTATGGCAAATTTCTTCAACATGTGAATGTCATTAAAGTATTTAATTTCTCTCTCATAAATGAAACTCAGTTTAGCTGGATACAGGATCCAGGGCTGAAAATTATTTTGTTTTAGGAGATTAAAAGTCAATGAACACCCTCTTCAGGCTTCAAAGGTTTCAGCAGAGAGATCTGCAGTTATTCTAATATTCTTCCCTTTGTAGGTTATGGTTTTCTTACATCTGGCTGCTTTCAGAATTTTCTCCTTCATATTAACTTTAGTGAAATTGATTATGATGTGTCTGGGGGATTTCTTATTCAGGTTGAGTTGTGCTGAGGCTATGAAACTGCTATCTGAATTTCAGAATCTGTTGGCATGTCTGGAAAATTCTCTTTCATAATTTCATGGAGAAGAGCCTCTGGGCCTTGCGAAGCCACCTCTTCACTTTCAGGGATTCCAATGAGGCGGATATTAGCCTTCTTCAAATTATCCCAGAGCTCTCTGAGAGAATGATCTGTGTTTGCTCTCAATTTCTCTTCCTCTTTAAGAGTTTGGGAGTGGAAAGCAACAGACGGAGGTGGAGCAAGATGGCAGCCGAGTAACAGCTTCCTTGCATCTGGGCACCGTGAGTCTGGGGAGATAGGACTCCAGGCATCTCTGGCTGGTGGGATCTGCCTATCATCACCCCTGAGAGGATACAGGGAGTCAGCGAGAGACTTCTGGACCCCAAGAGGAGGACTAAAACAGTGGAAAACCGGCAAGTGGTCGCGTGTGTTCAATCCGTCTAAACCCGCCCGCAACTGTAAGTTCAGTAGCAGCGAGACTGCAAACCAGAAAGGCCTTACCTGTGAACTGTTTTGGTGTCTTTGGACTTGGCACTCAGCTGAACTGCCTTGGGGAGAGCCGGAGCGGGAGTGCGGAGAACTTTGGTCGTTGTCTAGGGCCCCAGTCTGAGCCTCTGAACCAGACGGAGCTAATAGTGTTTGGCTCTGGATCACAGGCAGCCATTGTGAGCGATCTGCCCCGGCAAGGTCCGCCCACAGGGTCGCAGAGCTAGAATTGGGTGGGAGCTGGTAACCCAGCGACAAAGTAGCCTAAAGGCGGGGTCTGAGCAGCCTTGCAGCCCTAACCCTCGGGGGCAGAGGGAGACCGGTTTTGGCACACAGGGTAAGTGGATAGCCACTGCAGCAGTGATTCCAGCGACAAGGACTTCCCCGGGAAAGCTTCTGCTCAGCAAGTGAACAAGTTCAAAGTGCCTTTTAAGTGGGCTTAAGAGAGATTTAGGGTGTCTACCTGCTGGGGTTTGAGAAACTAGCAGCCTCCAGTCGTATCAGAACTGTGATTAACATCTCATACCCCAGAAGACCAAATGTTGCCCAGACAATATTCAATAACATATACATACTGCTTTGTTTTTGGTTGTGGTTTTTTTTTTTTTTTTTTTTGGTTTGGTTGTTTTTTTTGTTTATTTTGATGTTGTTGATGTTGTTTTGTTTTTTAAGTTCAACCTTTTCCATAGAGATCCTTTTTCTTTCTCAATTTTTCTAGTTTAATGATAATTTCCCATTGTTGCCTATTTCAATAATTAGAACTTCATTTTTGTTAGTGTTTCTACCGCTATATTTGGTTTTCCACCCAATTTTATCCGGAAAAGTTTTCTGTTTGCTTGTTTTGGTTAGATTTATAGCATTTTTGTCTTTCCTCTCTACTTGGTGGAGGTGGGGTACTGTGTCAGATCAGGTTAGCAAAGAGCTGCTGACCTCAAGGGAACCACCCAACTGGGCACCCCCAGAAGGTGGGTTTTTTTGTAAGGTTGTATCAAAGTACCCTTCTGTACACATATATTGCTCTGTCTCCCTCTTTCTGTGCCTCCCTTCTTTTTGTCAATATTCCTTTTACCCACCCCCTCTCATTTCTCTATTTTTAGTTTTTTTTGCTTATCACTCAGTCCTCCTTTCTTTCATCCCTTTTTGCTCTTCAATGTTCTCACCCTTCTGGTCCTGTAACCCTTAGTCCACAGGCACGAGAACTTAAAGAGCAAGAGGAAGTGAAAGGAAAATTAGGGCAAGGAAACAGATAAAAGAAATCACTCATGAGGAAGAATCAGCAGAAAACTCCAGGCAACATGAAGAACCAGTCGAGAACAACCCCACCAAGGGACCATGAGGTAGCTACTGCAGAGGATTCCACCTATACAGAAATGTTAGGAATGACAGAAAGGGAATTTAGAATACACATGTTGAAAACAATGAAAGAAATGATGGAAACAATGAAGGAAACTGCTAATAAAGTGGAAAATAACCAAAAGAAAATTCAAAAACAGAATCAAATAAGAGATGAACGATATGAAGTATATAAAAAGGATATAGCAGAGCTGAAGGAACTGAAACAGTCAATTAGGGAACTTAAGGATGCAATGGAAAGTATCAGCAACAGGTTAGACCATGCAGAAGAAAGAATTTCAGAGGTAGAAGACAAAGTTTTTGAGATAACTCAGACAGTAAAAGAGGAAGAAAAGAAGAGAGAGAAAGCAGAACGTTCCCTGTCAGAATTATGGGACTTTATGAAGTGTTCCAACATATGAGTTATATGAATTCCAGAAGGGGAAGAAGAATGCCCCAGAGGAATGGAAGCCATACTAGAGAATATTATAAAAGAAAATTTCCCAAATATCACCAAAGATTCTGACACACTGCTTTCAGAGGGCTATCGGACCACAGGTCGCCTCAACTCTAACCGAGCTTCTCCAAGACACATTGTGATGAACCTGTCCAAAGTCAAGACCAAAGAAAAGATTCTGCAAGCTGCCAGGAGTAAGCGCCAGTTGACCTACAGGGGCAAATCCATCAGAGTGACCACAGACTTCTCTAATGAAACATTCAAAGCAAGAAGACTCTGGTCATCTAACTTTAATCTACTTAAACAGAACAATTTCCAGCCCAGAATTCTGTACCCTGCTAAGCTAAGCTTCAAAATTGATGGAGAAATCAAATCATTTACAGATATACAAACATTGAGGAAATTCGCCACAACAAGACCAGCTCTATAGGAAATACTTCAACCTGTTCTGCACACTGACCACCACAATGGATCAGCAGCAAAGTAAGAACTTAGAAATTAAAGGACAGAACCTAACCTCCACACTGATGCAAAAGATAAAACTAACCAATGGACTCTCACAAAATATGACGAATAGAATACTACCACACTGGCCTTAGTGTGTGTCACACTTTATGGGGGCAAGACATGATTGCAAGAGGGACTTTACCTAACAATTGCAATCAGTGTAACTGGCTTATTGTACCCTCAATGAATCCCCAACAATAAAAAAAAAAAAAAGAAAAATTAAAAAAAAAAAAAAAAAAGAATACTACCACACTTATCAATTATCTCAATAAATGTTAATGGCTTGAATTCCCCACTGAAGAGACATAGATTGGTTGACTGGATTAAAAAACACAAGCCATCCATTTGCTGTCTGCAAGAAACACACCTGGCTTCAAAAGACAAATTCAAGCTCCGAGTCAAGGGTTGGAAGACAATTTTTCAGGCAAATGGAATTCAGA